>NC_064638.1:1113040651-1114290651 GCF_023864345.2 Schistocerca serialis cubense | reverse complement strand
ATAGGACGGAAAGGTACCCCTTCCTTGTTAACCTTCGGAAGGCCATATAACCAAGGGGGAATAGCACTATAGGTGTTAAGACTCTTGATAGTGTTCTACGACAAACCACTTTTCTTCAGGAGGCTGTTGGTCTCTCTCTCAACACTTTTTGTGGGGTCAGCATAGATTCTGCGATACGCTGAATCAGGTAGTAAACGTTTCATCTTTTGTACATAATCCTGTTTATTTAATACAACGTTGGCATTGCCCTTGTCCACAGGTAAAGTAACAATATCAGGATCTATTCTGAGAGAGCGTAAAGTAGCCCTCTCTGCTGCTGTTATATTACTCATCGTTTTACGATGAATGTGGAAGAGGATGGTAGCCTTTCCTTTCTTGACGTGTTGGTTAGGAGGAAGGATGATCGATCATTGGGACATGCAGTCTACAGGAAACGTACTCACACCGCATTGTACTTACCGGCAAATAGTTGTCACCATCCGGCTCAGCGTGAACGGGTATTTCGTACCTTGGTAGACAATGCACATGTCGTTTCTGACGCTGAGTCTTTGCCGGCTGAGGTGTCCCATCTTGAAGTTACGTTTCTTCAAAATGGTTATAATGATAAACATATTGAACGTGCGTTGCGCTATCAGGTGATTGATGATAATTCTGAGTCGACACATAAGTCTCCTGCCTTTTTGCCTTACGTAGGAAATACTTCCAACAAGATCGGTCGTATTTTACGAAAATACGATGTCGAATGTGTTTTCTGACCTCCATCTAAAATTAGAGCGCTTTTGAGTTCTGTTAAGGACGATCTAGGTCTGCGTCTGGCGGGTGTATATCGTATTCCTTGTACCTGCGGAATGGCATATATTGGTCAAAAGTGGAGGTCCGATGTACTGAGGGCCGATGTACTGAGCATAAACAGCACACACGATTACAGCAGCCACTTAGAGCTGCTATTGCCGAACTTTGCTTGGATAGTGGACACCCCATGTTATATAATAACACTGAGATATTGGCATGCACGTCCAGCTATTGGGGCAGTGTTATTAAGGAGGCAGTTGAGATTAAATTAGCGAGCAACCTCGTTAACAGGAATGGAGGTTTTTGTTTAAACTCTGTTTGTAACCTGGCTCTCTCCCTTGTCAAAAAACACAGGGACAGAGTCAATGCTACCTCACCTGCGAGTTCGTAGTCTCACTATCGATAGCTCTGACTTTGGTCATCTTTGGTGGCACTAGTGTTCAGTGTGTGTGTGTGTGTGTGTGTGTGTGTGTGTTTTACCTTTCCTGCATCAGTCCGAGAACCGAGGTTTTAAATTTGCGTGTACGTCGTCTGTCCGTTGCAGTTTGCCTTGAAAATGGCGGGGTGTTCTCCCGCCGGAATATCGGCGGTCGCTGAAAGTGTTACCTGGCTGAATTACCGGAAGTTATTTGAAAATTGAGGATAGTATCCCAACACTGTCCGAGGCGTGTGGTCATCAGGGCTGATTTAGAAGCAGGGATTATGATGAAGATAAGTCTACTCCAGTCCGATAGGTTCCAGGTCGCAGACACGTCCGGAGACGCCCTGGATAGTTGTGGGATACCAGCCCGACTGGCGCCTGCGATACGCCCCTACACCAAACAGGGATGGTCTGGGTTAGCATTTCTTTTCATGGCAGGGTTTCCTTCGATGTCATCCGCTGCTACTCTATAGCGAAACGATACGTCCGCGTTTTGTTACCCTTCATGGCTATCCATCCTGGGCCTACATTTCAGCAACATAATGCCCACCTGCTTGGAGCATTATGGACAGGGCCTTCCAACCATCTCTCGATTTTGATTGTCTAATACGCCAGTTGGACAGAATTTGACACGATATCCCTCAGGACGTCCAACAGCACTGTCAGTCAGTGCCAATGCGAATAACTACTTGCATCAGGACCACAGATCGACGATTTCATTACTGACTTATTCAGTTTGTGAAGCTCGTTACCTTGAATAAATCATGCAATTGTTCCGAAATTCTAATCGCTAGTTTATGCTGTATGTGCATCCCACCCTGATAATTCTTCCATGGTGAGTCGTATTTCTATCTTTTCTCTTTGGCGTAGTGTATTTATTTCTCAACACAATCACTCTGTCCTGATGACGTGTTAGATCATCAAAATTCCGAGAAGGTTGGAGGGCTCTTCCCACAATGGTGACAACGTTCTCGTTTGGGGAGAGACCCGGCGACCTTGCTCGTCAAAGCAGGGTGCGGCAAGCACACAGACATTCAGTAGAATTTCGCGCCATTTGCAGTTGGGCGTTGTGTTGCTGAGATGTAAGCCGAGGCTGGCTTGCCATGAAGGGCAGCAAAATGGGGCTTAGATATCATCGACGGGCCGCTTTGCTGTAAAGATGCCACAGATGACAGCCACAGAGGTCCAACTATGAAATGAAATGGAACCTAGAACTCCTGATTGCCGAGGCGTATGGCGCGTGGCATCCAGTTTGATATCCTACTGCTGTCCCGGACGTTTTCAGAGACGTCTTCGACCTGGAATCTCATTAACTGAAGTAGAAATATTAAAACGATTTAGATTCACAAGTAGACGGAATACAGCGATGATGACATTAATAAATGTTATTGTTGTTGTCGTGGTCTTCAGTCCAGAGACTGGTTTGATGCAGCTCTCCATGCTACTCTATCCTGTGCAAGATTCTTCATCTCCCAGTACCTACTGCAACCTACATCCTTCTGAATCTGCTTACTGTATTCATCTCTTGGTCTCCCTCTACGATTTTTACCCACCACGCTGCCCTGAAATACTAAACTGCTGATCCCTTGATGCCTCAGAACATTTCCTACCAACCGATTCCTTCTTCTATTCAAGTTGTGCCACAAATTTCTCTTCTCCCCAATTCTATTCAGCACCTTCTCATTACTAATGTGATCTACCCATTTGATCTTCAGCATTGTTCTGTAGCACCACATTACGAAAGCTTCTGTTCTCTTTTGGTCTAAACTATTTATCGTCCACGTTTCACTTCCATACATGGCTACACCCCATATGAATACCTTCCCGACACTTTATACTCGTTGTGAACAATACAGTAAAGCTGCATGCCCTTGGGAAAAATTACGGCTGTAGTTTCACAGTACCAGTACAGCAAGGCCGTTTTGGTTAATGTTACAAGGCCAGATCAGTCAATCATCCAGACTGTTGCCCCTGCAACTACTGAAAAGGCTGCTGCCCCTCTTCAAAAACCACACGTTTATCTGGCCTCTCAGCAGATACCCCTCGATTGTGGTTGCACCTATGGTACGGCTATCTATATCGCCAAGGTTCGCAAGCCTCCCCACCAACCGCAAGGTCCATGGTTCATGTATGAACCATTAAAGCACCTGTAGATAACTGAGATAAGCGTGTAAGACAGATACACAACGGGTAGCCTTGAAATGCCCAAACTGAGATGCTAAATTGAACAGCTCACATGATGATGGATATACGTAATTTGGTCGTGTTATTTTGGTGGAAGACGTGTACTGAGACGCTCTTCGTGGCATCTTCTACCTGTAACCTCATTGACTGAAGTAGAATTGTCTTCAGGTATGAGTACCACTTCGAACTGAGCTCCGACTACCAGAGAAGATGTGTCTGGAGACACCCCAGGCAGTGAAGGGGTACCAACTTGACCAGGAGTGATGGTCTGGGGTGCCACTTCTTCTCATAGCAGGATCCATTTAGTTATTATCCACCGAATCCTTACAGCACTGCGGTACATCGACCTTGTTTTTCACCCCGTTTTGTCGCCTTTCATGGCAAGCCATCCTGTGCTTACATTGCAGCAAGATAATGCCTGCCCGCACACGGCGAGAGTTTCTACTGCTTGTCTTCGTGTCTGGCAAACCTTAGCTTGCCCAACAAAGTCTCCGGATCTCCACCCACTCGAGATCGCTTGTTGTATTATGTGCGGGGCCGTCCGAGCAGCTCGGTATTTTAACGAACTAACGCACCAGTTGGACAATATTTGGCACGCTCTCCCTTAGGAAGATACTCAATAAATCTGTCAATCAATGCCAAACCGCACAACTGCTTGCATAAAGACCGAGGTGGACCAACAAACTTTTGACTAGCTCAATTTGTGAAACTCTATCCGTTAATAAATCATTCAATTTATCTGAGACTGTAATCATCTGTTTGTTTGTACATGTACCTCACATCTACCAATACCCGTCGCATTCGGATAATTTGAATAATTCCTTCGTAGTTCTTCACTTTTTTTGGTTTTGTTTTGAAGCTTAATTCTATGGTGCCTTCAGCAACGCTTACGAGTAAAGTGGCGGGACAAATTTTTTAGTAGTCATGGTGTAACGTCACAAAAACACTATAAATTTACTTCGACTTCAGTACTTCAGCTCCGATAACAGTATGCCGATGATAAAAGTGATACAGGAAAATCGGGACATGTAGTTGACGCAAGTATGTGATCTGAAGATAGCAGAATACCAAAAAATTGCTTCGTATTACTAGAAAATAACGAAACTAGAAGTATTGAAAACTAAGGAAGAAATGGGCAAAAGTTTCCAGTACGGTGGAGCTTATTTTGTATAATATGAACCTCATTTTTTCTTTTTTGGGTTCGTTAAGTGACAATCTAATTTATTTGTAGCTCTAAAACAAATAGCATCGGTTGCGCACGGGATTATTCATTCGTTATAACGAAAGCTGCAGTAAGCATGTTTGTCAGAGCTAAAATACTTAGAAACAGGCCCTTGAAAATGGTGATTAAACGGTCCTTGGATTTTTTATGTGTATTCTCCTCCAAAACGAATTTTTCTATGCGCGTACATAAAACAAAGGGAAGTAAATTGCAGTGTGACTTAGGTTGCATGCATCAAACACTAGTACAGTAGTGCAGCTCAACTGGGATGATCAACATTTGAGATGAATTTTCCAAGTCGTCTCGCTCGGAACGAAAGGATATTTACGGTTGTACAGCTTCAACTCAGTATCGTAGGCTCAATCACAAAAATCTCGGCTGTGTTAAAAACACAATCCTTCCATCGAATGGAGATGTTAAGCGGAGAAACTCGCGTGGTGCAATCCGAAGATAGGTTATGTGAAGGTGCAGTCTCACACATTTTTTCCGCTTTCATCGTGATCGGTAGCAGCTAGACAGTTGGAGCCGCATGGGTAACCTTGTTCGGTGGTTCCACAGGTTGTTTATATTTTGCTCGATAATTTTAGACATAGTGTCCAAGAAACAAAAGCAAGAGATTGATCTCAATACAGTCCAGATCTCGATGTATTTGTGTGTGATTACTGGTTTGTGGGTAATTTGTGGGTAAAATAAGACATACAGCAACGGTTCGACGTAAGTGAGAAGTGCAAAACTATCCAGAAAAGTCAGAAATATAGCAATGTAAGTGAAAATAAACAAGAAAATAAACAGGAATTGCAGGGAGGGTAAAGCGAAATGGCTGTGGAAAAAATGTGAAGAAATAATCATAGGATGGTTTGATTAAGCATAAAAAAATAAAAATATGGATTGATAATTTAAATGTAAGGCGTCAGCATTTAGAGCGTGAAGGCAATTCCACTGTCAGATGCGGAGGAGAAAGAGCTATTCAGTGTACTCAGCACAATGAGTGCCCCTGCGACTTCATGAAACTCAATGGTAATGTGATAGGAAGAAATGGGTGTCAATTTGAAGGTCCGAAAGTCTAAAATTATTGTAAGGAAGCATCAACCTAACTAATATACAGGGATTCCTGACTGTAAATGGAAGAAAAAAGGTCGCATTAACATGTGTCCGTAAATGCATCGCTGTACGGTAGATGTCGCTGACGAATGAAAGTTCCTTTGACACCGTGAAGCGTGTTCCTTGTGCGCTGCGGGTAGTGTGATTGACGCAGCTTGTTCCAAGCAGCAGAACAGACAGGTGTTCACGTCGCGAACAAGCTGAGATGGTGTCTCTGTACTGCCAAGAAGTTGGAAATGGTCTGGAGGCAGCACGGCTATACCATAACTAGTACCATCACAGACACAATTCAAATCACGTGACATTTTAATCCCTTTTTGGGTGTTTTTGTGATCATAGGTCTTTGCAGACAGATTAACTGTGCAGGGAGGCGACGGACTGTGCGTACACAAGAGTTGGAGTACCGTGTTCTTCAAGATACAGAGACGAACCCTCGTAAAAGCTTCAGGCAAGTAGCCGCCAACACGGCGTAAGCTGAAAAATTGTTCAAATGGCTCTGAACATTATGGGACTTAACATCTGAGGTCACCAGTCCCCTAGACTTAGAACTAGCTACTTAAACCTAAATAACCTAAGGACATCACACATATCCGTGCCCGAGGCAGGATTAGAACCTGCGACCGTAGGAGCAGCGCGATTCCGCACTGAAGCGTCTAGAACCGCTCGGCCACAGCACCCGACGGTGTAAGCCAAATTACGATTTTGTGTATGCTGCATTACAACCGCTACTATCCCTTTCACTAACTACGTGTGAAAGGATACTAGCAGCGAATTCCGTCTTCGGGAAGGATTTTGTCAACGGTTTCTTCACCTACAGTCCTCTTTACCGATGAAGCAATCATTACCAGAACTGGCATCGTCTTCCTGCATAATCGTCATCTGTGGGCTAGAGACAATCCTCGGACAATGATTCAGGCGCCTCAGCGGCTTGGGTTCAGCATAATTGTGTGGGCAGAGATTCTTGGCGACCACATATTTGGACCGGTTATTATTCCACAACGCCACAGCGGAGGAACTTACCTGGCCGTCGTGCGCTATACTCTGCCTGGGATGCTTAAGACTGTGCCTTTGGCAATGCAAGCTATGTGGTTTCCGCATGAGAGCACCACCTCACTTCCTCATTACAGTTTGCCGACGCCTCGACAACATCTTCCAAGAGCGTTGAATATGATGCGAAGGCCCTGTAGCATGGCCTGTTGGATCACCATACTTAAAGCCCATGTATTTTTACCTCTAGGGCATCTGAGAAGCTTTGTGTATTTAGCTGTACTTCTAAGGATCTCGCTCGGTCTGCCGCCGCCAGCAGCCATAATTGAGGTGAAAAGCCTGGAGGTGGTATGAGGAAAGCTCAGTATACAGAGAAGTTGCAGCATTAGAAAATTGTAGCGAAATGCAGGAAGATCTGCAGCGGATAGGCACTTGGTGCAGGGAGTGGCAACTAACCCTTAACATAGACAAATGTAATGTATTGCGAATACGTAGAAAGAAGGATCCTTTGTTGTATGATTATATGATAGCGGGACAAACACTGGTAGCAGTTACTTCTGTAAAATATCTGGGAGTATGCGTGCGGAACGATTTGAAGTGGAATGATCATATAAAATTAATTGTTGGTAAGGCGGGTGCCAGGTTGAGATTCATTGGGAGAGTCCTTAGAAAATGTAGTCCATCAACAAAGGAGGTGGCTTACAAAACACTCGTTCGACCTATACTTGAGTATTGCTCATCAGTGTGGGATCCGTGCCACGTCGGGTTGACGGAGGAGATAGAGAGGATCCAGGGAAGAGCGGCGCGTTTCGTCACAGGGTTATTTGGTAAGCGTGATAGCGTTACGGAGATGTTTAGCAAACTCAAGTGGCAGACTCTGCAAGAGAGGCGCTCTGCATCGCGGTGTAGCTTACTCGCCAGGTTTCGAGAGGGTGCGTTGCTGGATGAGGTATCGAATATATTGCTTCCCCCTACTTATATCTCCCGAGGAGATCACGAATGTAAAATTAGACAGATTAGCGCGCGTACGGAGGCTTTCAGACAGTCGTTCTTCCCGCGAACCATACGCGACTGGAACAGAAAAGGGAGGTAATGACCGTAGCACGTAAAGTGCCCTCCGCCACACACCGCCAGGTGGCTTGCGGAGTATTGATGTAGATGTAGATGTAGATGAAAGCGGTTACTAACAAGTAAAAAATCTGAAAAAACGATCGAGGCCGTTATTATTTGATTTTTAGCATTTTATACCAACCGCTGTGCTCCAATTACAGAATGCTGTCTAAAATTTTTATATTCTGAACCAGTTCCTGAAGTGCAGGCCCTTCAACAGCGTGTTCAGGAACCCTATGATGTTATTCGGAGAGAGGTGGCAAACCATAATGCGATGTGTGAATGCGTACATCTCATGGAGGTCACTATGAGAAACTGTAGTGATGTGTATGTGATGCTGCTCTGTGACCTGTTCCGGGACGACTTGTTGCCTATGCAAGCACACTGTCCATTTCCCGGCACATGTTCACAGGATCATTTCCCTCGATTTCCAGCCAGGAATCCGTCCTTGCGGTTTGTCCGTCTAATTAATGGTCATCCTGCACAATGCTACAGACATACTACCACGCTTTGGGGAACCAAAATTTTGGGAGCAATAGCATTCATACAGCCCAAAGGACAGAAAAGGAGATTAACTCCACATTCAGTGTGGCAGGATGCTAGTTGCAGACCAGGATAATATCCAGAAGAATATGAAGGAAATTTGAGGATTGTTTGGACGAAGATCAGTTTTACTTTAGGATAGGCAAAAGAACCATTCAAAATCAAGTTACTTTCATAGAATTTGTATATCTACACAAATCAAAAAAGTTTTGCATCACCTCGGTTCTGAGAGTTCCGGAACATGTACAGAAAATTAGAATAGACATCAACATAAACATAATTTTCGCCCTTTTTATTGCTCATGAAAACTACACGTTTCATGTTGTACATCATACAGCGACACCTTCAGAGGTGGTGATCCAGACTACTGTTCACAGCGGTACCTCTAATACCTAGAAGCAGGTCCTCTTGCAGTGATGCAAGTCTGTATTCTTCGTGGCATACTATCCGCAAGTTCATCAAGGCATTGTTGGTCCAGATTCTCCTGCTCCTCAATGTCGATTCGGTGAAGATTCCGCGGAGTGTCTGGTGGGTTACGTCGTCTAGAAACAGCCCTTTTCAACCTACCCTAGGCATTTTCGACAGGGTACAAGTCTGGAGAATATGCTGGCCACTCTAGTCGAACGATGTCATTATACTGAAGGAAGTCATGATGTGCACGATGGGAGCGTCAATTGTCGACCATGAAGACGAATGCCTCTTCAGTATGCTTCGGATATGGTTGCACTATCGGTCGGAGGATGGCATTCGCGTATCGTACAGCCATTACGGCGCCTTCCATGACCACCAGCGGCGTACGTCGTCACCACATAATGCCATCCCAAAACAACAGGGAACCTCCACCTTGCTGCACTCTCTAGAAAGTGTGTCGAATGCGTTCATCCTGACCGGGTTGCTTCCTAACACGTCTCCGACGATTGTCTGGTTGAAGGAATATGCGACGCTCATCGGCGAAGAGAACGTGATGCCAGTCCTGAGCGGTCCGTTCGGCATGTTGGGCCCATCTGTACCGCGCTGCATGGTGTCGTGGTTGCTAAGATGGACATCGCCATGGACGTCGGGAGGTGCGCATCATGCAGCCTATTGCGCACAGCTTGAGTCGTAACACAACGCCGTGTGGCTGCACTAAAATATTATTCAACATGGTAGCGTTGCTGTCAGGGTTCCTCCGAGCCATAATCCGTAGGTAGAGGTCATCCACTGCAGTAGTAGCCCTTGGGCGGCCTGAGCGAGGCATGTCATCGACAGTTCCTGTCTCTCCGTGTCTCCTCCATATCCGAACAACATCGCTTTGATTCACTCCGAGACGCCTGGAAGCTTTCCTTGTTGAGAGCCCTTCCTGACACAAAGTAACAATGCTGACGCGGTCGAACCGCGGTATTGATTGTCTAGGCACGGTTGAAATACAGACAACACGTGCCGTGTACCTCCTTCTTGGCGGAATGACTGGAACTGATCGGCTGTCGGTCCCCGTCTAATAAACGCTGCTTATTCATGGTTGTTTACATCTTTGGGCGGGTTTAGTGACATCTCTGAACAGTCAAAGGGAGTATGTGTGTGTGATAAAATAGCCACAGTCAACGTCTGTCTTCAGGAGTTCTGGGAACCGGGGTGAGGAGAAACGTTTTTTGATGTGTGTAACAAAACTGTTCGACAATACAAAATGGTGCAAGATATACGAAATACACAGAAAAATAGGTGGCAGTGGGGCAATGAATATTAAATGGGGAAATAAGAAGAGAAATAATATTCAATATTTGATGAAGAAAGGAAAGTGTGCAGTCATTAACCAGAAGACGGGACAAGGTGAACATTAAGGAATTACTTCTACTGTACTAAATGCAGCTGCAAAGCGAGAAACATGGGAAGAAGACAGATGTTGTATCATATGCGACAAGCAATGTAAATATGGAGTGCAAGGGATAGTCTACGATGAAGAGGTAGCACAGAAGAAGAAATACTGGAGGTCTGAATTAAATCAGATGATCAATGACACTCTTGGTAATCGGAGGAAAAAATTTCTTCAGACGGCAGAGAAAGAAGCTTACCGTGGGGAAAACCTAATGAAGCACTGTTGTTTCTAATAACTGTTCAGGTTAACCTCTACATGGATTTTCAGAAGTAGTATAAGACGAACCTAAGGATCTGTTGTATTTCGTGGCACCTTTGACCAACGATAGCGACGATTTGTTTGGTAAGGGATTGTGCAGCGGTCAAGTCACTTGGTGCGTGTCAGTGGGGCAGTGAGTTGCGTGAGAAAGACACACGCACCTACAAGTAATGCGCAGCGCTTGCGACTGCCATTACCAGATAAGAGTGTAAAATTTGCACAGGTTGTGCGTGCCCTTAACTGCGCCTACTCACAAACGAGCCGTGAGAAAGCGACTAAGTAAGGAGCATGCGCCGATGCCATCTGATCTGTTAACGAAAGTGTCCCCCGTGGTCACCACCGTCGCCACACGCTACACTGTCGGTCGTTATCGGGTAAAGAACTGATGGACGGTCGTTAGAGTCACCTTACATCGCACATTCACGGTTAGCTGCTCAAAGAACCGAATCTCGAGTTCACCGCTCTCCGCAGTGGAGCGGTATTTATTGATGAAAGCAGCAAGAAGATGTTTTCGCTGCAGACAACGTAATAAAGCGTTCTTTTGTCTAAACAGCATTCCTCTTGGACATACTTGAAATTTTGTGTCACACCTACAAACAAATTCATTTCAAATTAAAGATCACTGAGCCCCATACGGAGACACTAATACTTCTTGCACACTTACGAGGCAAACAGCTGCTCATTTATGCCGTTTTATGGAGCAAAGCTCTCTTTGACCAAAGGCATACATATCATCGCAACCGCTTCATGACAAATAATATTAAGTACAATAATTAGATCCTCTCTTTCGCCGGCATAGTGGCCGTGCGGTTCTAAGCACTACAGTCTGGAACCGAGCGATCGCTACGGTCCCAAGTTCGACTCCTGCCTCTGGCATTGATGTGTGTGATGTCCTTAGGTTAGTTAGGTTTAATTAGTTCTAAGTTGTAGGCGACTGATGACCTTAGAAGTTAAGTCGCATAGTGCTCAGAGCCATTTGAACCATTTTGAACCTCTCCTTCACCTAATTTATTCTTTTTCATTTTATTTATTTATTTATTAATTTTTTTACAGATTATCTGAAAGAACACCTACAAATGACAGCACATGAAGTACGTATGGATAAAAACTGACGAACTATTACCTCTGAGTTTATCACGGAAGTTGTCTTAATAAAATGGGCCGGAAATTCGTAATTTTAACTATTTCTGGTTCAGCAATATCTCAAACTGCAAAATTTGTTGCAAGAATAATAACTCTGCAATCTTGTGAGCTCTTGATAGATCTGGTGAAAGTGTGATCTGTGTGGACGCTCTACGTCCAAGAGATTTATGCACATACTTCTCCTTCTTTCTCCTTATCGATACTACATTTGGTGTAAACGTACCACCAATGTGGTCATGAGACAGGCAGAATACATTTGAGAATCGTTAATGAATTATTCCCGCAGAAACAACATTTGATATACACTTAAGCGCATGCGTATACGTATACAGGGGTATGTAAACAGGTAGTGCGGCGCTCAGATCGGCGACGCCTATGTAAGACAACAAGTGTCTGACGCAGTTTTTAGATCGGTTACTGCTGCTACAATGGCAGGTTATCGAGATGTAAGTGAGTTTGAGCGCGGTTTACAGCCGGCGCAAGAGCGGTGGGACACAGTATCTCCAAAGCAGCAATGAAGTGGGGATTTTCCCGTACGTTCATTTCACGAGTGTGTCGTGAATATCAGCAATCTGGTAAAACATCATATCTCCGACATCGCTGCGGTCAGAAAAAGATTCTACAAGAACAAGAACAAGACCAACGACGACTGAAGAGAATGGTCCAACGTGACGGAAGTGCAACAACTCTGCAAATTGCTGCAGATTTCAATGCTGGATCATCAACAAGTGTCAGCGTGCAAACTATTCGAAGAACACCATCGATTTGGGCTTTCGGAGCCGAAAGCCCTCTCGTGTGCCCTTGATGACCACACGACACAAAGCTTTAAGCCTCGCTTGGGCCCGTCAACACCGACATTGGACTGTTGTTGACTGGAAACATGTTCCCTGGTCGGACGAGTGTCGTTTCAAATTGTATCGAACGGATGGACGTGTACGGGTGTGGAGATAACCTCTTGGATTCATGGACCCTGCATGCCAGCAAGGGACTCTTCAAGGTGGTGGGGGCTCTGTAACAGTGTGGGGCGTGTGTAGTTGGAGTGATATGGGACCCCTGATACTAATAGATACAACTCTGACAGATGTCACGTACGTAAGCATCCTGTTTGATCACCTGCATCAGTTTTTGTCTATTGTGCATTCGGACGGACTTGGACAATTCCAGCAGGACAATTCGACAACCCACACGATCCAAAGTTGCTACATAGTGGCTCCAGGAACACTCTTCTTGGTTTAAACACTTTCGCAGGCCATCAAACTCCTCAGACATGAACATTGTCGAGCACGTCTGGGATGCCATGCAACGTGCTGTTCAGGAGAGATCTCCACCCCTTAGTACTCTAACGGAGTTATGGACAGCCCTCCAGGATTCATGGTATCAGTTCCCTGCAAAACTAATGCAGACATTAGTCGAGTCCATGACACTTCGTGTTGCTGCACTTCTCTGTGCTCGTGGGGCCTCTACACGGCATTAGGCAGGTGTACCAGTTTCTTTGCCTCTTCAGTGTGCACTATCTGATAAAAAGTGTGAAGCAGCCAGAGAGATCAGATGGCTATGTTATTTCGCACACGCACACACGTACGTCGAGAGGTGTGTGACACCTAGAGCTCAGTCCGAAGTGAATTAGCGTTGTTCGTACTTAGTGTTGTTACCAGGGCTGGTACGGTACATAAGAAGCCTAAGCGGCGTCAGATACCGAGTGCCTACTGTGAAGGACACCGAGATACCATATACACTACTGGCCATTAAAATTGCTACACCACGAAGATGACGTGCTACACACGCGAAATTTAACCGACAGGAAGAAGATGCTGTGATATGCAAATGATTAGCTTTTCAGAGCATTCACACAAGGTTGGGGACGCTAGCGATACCTACATCGTGCTGACATGAGGAAAGTTTCCAACCGATTTCTCGTACACAAACATCAGTTGACAGGCGTTGCCTGGTGAAATGTTTTTGTGATGCCTCGTGTAAGGAGGAGAAATGCGTACCATCACGTTTCCGACTTTGATAAAGGTCGGATTGTAGCCTACCGCAATTGCGGTTTATCGTATCGCGACATTCCTGCTTGCGCTGGTCGAGATCCAATGACTGTTAGCAGAATATGGAGCTAGGTCTTTTTAGTTATTTCATCTGATTTTTCATTTTTTAAATTTTAATTTTTGAAATGAAAGGAGTGGGCTACAACTATTGTTTTACGTTGATTCCAGATGCGCCTGATGAAGAGGCTAGAACCCTGAAGCTGAGTTAGTATGTATCGACTTCTGTCGTGTAAAGCGACGGTCAATAAAACCATTTTACAACTGTGGCAGATTTGTTTACCATGAACACGTTACAGAACCGTTGTGGATACCCCAAACATAAAGATTTATACTTAGTCTGAATATGAAGTTGAGAAACTTGCTGTAAGTCAGCTTACGAACGGTACTCTCCATAGTCCGACACCCGTTTCATGTTTGTAGCTATTATTTATGTATTTATTTTTGCGACTTTGTATAATGATGTAATATTCCTCTTCCAGAAGTTTTTTAGAGCTGATAGTAACAGGGCTGGAGTTAGATCTTCATCGTCAGTTATTCAAACAAATACACATCCAGAGTCGTTCATTTTCGAAGAATTAAAAGCCGTGAAATCCTATACGATAAAGGCACAATGTACTCCACTTCTAGCAGATATTCCTCAAGGTTATAAATTTATTTACGATATTTATAAATTTATATACTTTAAAAAATGAGTGTAATTATATTTTTTGATGAAACAGTAGACGTTTTGTGAAATATAATATGAAAGAAACAAAAAAATAATGGTATTAAGAAATGAATAAAACTGGATCCAGCATTATGAAGTCCCATTCAACTTTTAACATCGATTCTAACACAGCACGAGCAGTATCATCTCTATTCAAGAAACAACGGAGGTATCGGTATGTTTTAATGAATCTAATGAAAATTAGGTAATAAATGAAATCAGTACTCCTCTTTCACTTCCTCACGTATAAAGCTGCCTCAATTATGTAGGGGACCTACACGAGTAATATTGGGGTTTTTCTAGAAATATAATTGAAAACTAGAAACGATTTCGACTATTTTCACAATGCCGCACAAAGCAAAAAACTTTCGGTATATTTTCGTCTCTCTCTTAGCACACAAGGCAAAGTTGCAGGAATCTTTAATCACGTAGATTTTGTCTCCTCGCTATATTATGATAAAAGCACAATATTGAAGTATCTGTTATATTCCGAATGACGATGCAAAATTCTTTCGGACATGCATGCAATTCCGAAAGAACAGGCACTGCGACAAGAGAGTGCAGACATTATGAAATACATGAAACGTAGTCGCAGTTCCCGTATGGACAAACAGCAGCTGCGTAATGAAACGACGACATTGAAAATTTGTGCCGGACAGGTACTCGAAACCAGATCTCTCTTCCAGCGAGCGGTTGCCTTATCATTTGGCTATCCGAGCACAACTCAGGGCCACATCCAATCGTTCATATGTTGTCAACCAAGTGCCTACAACCCGTACATCCATTATGAATATTCCGGTACAGGGGATACATTTTGGTTGATATTCGCTTGCACGGTGTCGGCGGATAAATACAATATTCTAATGCGTGTGTTATTCCGAATTACAGTGCAAAGTTCCTTCGGGCAATCAGGGATATCTTATTATTCCGCCGACAACACGCACGCGTCTTTCATTAACATGTCCCTCCTGTACTGAAAGATACGTGGTGGATGTACGAGTATAGCTTATAGACACATGGTTGACGATATATGGAAGTTTTCGGTCTGGACGTGAGTCGTGCTCGGATAGCCAAACTGCAAGGCGACCGCTCGCAATACGCGGAAAATCCGAGTTCGAGTCCCGGTCCGGCACAAATTTTCATTGTGTTCGTTCCATTATACAGCTGATGGTTATCGATATTCGCAACATTTGATGTTATAAAAATGTTTGAGTTATTTTGCTGTCAGATTAAAAGGCAACGGTTTTAATATTATTGACAGCACAGGAGGGCAGTTTATGCACAAAGTACATATGCAAAATTACTGAAATTATTAACCGTGCGGATTGTAACAAGTATCCTGTCAAAACTTCTACTACTTCTGTCCCTCAATTGCCACTAAAACAATAAAATGTGGATGGTAAAGTTTTCTTGAAGATAAACACATATTAAATATTTGTTATTTTTTATGCATAAGGAAAATGCTCCTTTTTTGTATAATCACCATTCACACTGCAGGCACAATCACATGTATTTCACATTCCTTCTGAGTTAGCCATTGCTGTTCTGTTTTTTGTAAAATACGAAATTAATCTCATTATTACTTAATACGTGTCTGTGCCTACACACGCAGGGCGCCCGCCGCGCCGGCGGTTTGCCCTGCAGGCTCTCTCAAGACTCGACTGCCTCGCTCGCGCAGCAAGTATCGGCAGGTGCCAAACCACGCCCTGCTTGTGGTGTGAGGCAGCCCCACGTCATCGATGTTGCTACACCGGAGAAAAATCGATTAAGCATAGAATCCATCTGTTATGCAAAGGCTCAGAATCCGTGCCATTACATGTCCCTGCTAAATGTTTCCAAAATATAGAAACAAGGATATCTGGAAGTAAAAAAGAAGTTCTGATTATTAACGTTGATGTTCCCAAATTTTTCCAAAGTCAAGCTCACAAACCACGCAAAATCTGCAAGAAATACCTTGCAAATATAAAAATACAAACTTTGATCACAACGGCAGACTGAAAACAAATTTAATTACGTATATAGATACTTCGTCCATCATGGGAATTGAAAATCACGACGATTTTTTGCCTGTAGTCGAAATCAATAAAGGCCAGATATACGTCTACACAATGCTGTGAAAAGGCGTCTTAACAGAAAGACGGACAGCCAGCCGGTGTGGCCGAGTGGTTCTAGGCGCTTCAATCTCGAACCGCGTGACCGCTATGGTTGCAGGTTCGATTCCTGCCTCGTTCATGGCTGTGTATGATGTCCTTAGGCTAGTTAGGTTTAAATACTTGTAAGTTCTAGGGGACTTATGACCTCAGATGTCAAGTCCCGTAGTGCTCAGAGCCTTTGAACCATTTTCTTTAGGAAGACGGACAGAGAGTCCAGTAACAAACAACAAAAGAAAAAAGTTTTTGGTGTTATATAATTACAAAGTAACAATTTTCGGAATTTTATGTTTGATTGTGCCTTGGAACCTCTCTTCTTGCCAGCTGCCATGAGTCTGTACCAACGGAAAGTACTCCATAGTTTTTGATGAATGAGCTTGCGAGAGTCAAAATATGTAAATGGCCGTATCTTTTGACTGCATTGTCTTACAAGCCCTCGGGCAGTTCAATAAGTAATGCAACACATTTTTTTTCTGAAACAGGGGTTGTTTTATTCAGCATTGAAATACACCAGGTTATTCCCCAATCTTTTAGCTACACAACACTATTTTTCAACGTAATCTCCATTCAATGCTACGGCCTTACGCCACCTTGAAATGAGGGCCTGTATGCCTGCACGGTACCATTCCACTGGTCGATGTCGGAGCCAACGTCGTACTGCATCAATAACTTCTTCATCATCCGCGTAGTGCCTCCCACGGATTGCGTCCTTCATTGGGCCAAACATATGGAAATCCGATGGTGCGAGATCGGGGCTGTAGGGTGCATGAGGAAGAACAGTCCACTGAAGTTTTGTGAGCTCCTCTCGGGTGCGAAGACTTGTGTGAGGTCTTGCGTTGTCATGAAGAAGGAGAAGTTCGTTCAGATTTTTGTGCCCACGAACACGCTGAAGTCGTTTCTTCAATTTCTGAAGAGTAGCACAATACACTTCAGAGTTGATCGTTTGACCATGGGGAAGGACATCGAACAGAATAACTCCTTCAGCGTCCCAGAAGACTGTAACCATGACTTTACCGGGTGAGGGTATGGCTTTAAACTTTTTCTTGGTAGGGGAGTGGGTGTGGCGCCACTCCATTGATTGCCGTTTTGTTTCAGGTTCGAAGTGATGAACCTATGTTTCATCGCCTGTAAGAATCTTTGACAAGAAATTGTCACCCTCAGCCACATGACGAGCAAGCAATTCCGCACAGATGGTTCTCCTTTGCTCTTTATGGTGTTCAGTTAGACAACGAGGGACCCAGCGGGAACAAACCTTTGAATATCCCAACTGGTGAACAATTGTGACAGCACTACCAACAGAGATGTCAAGTTGAGCACTGAGTTGTTTGATGGTGATCCGTCGATCATCTCGAACGAGTGTGTTCGCACGCTCCGCCATTGCAGGAGTCACAGCTGTGCACGGCCGGCCCGCACGCGGGAGATCAGACAGTCTTGCTTGACCTTGCGGCGATGATGACACACGCTTTGCCCAACGACTCACCGTGCTTTTGTCCACTGCCAGATCACCGTAGACATTCTGCAAGCGCCTATGAATATCTGAGATGCCCTGGTTTTCCGCCATTAGAAACTCGATCACTGCCCGTTGTTTGCAACGCACATCCGTTACAGACGCCGTTTTAACAGCTCCGTGCAGCTCTGCCACATTTCGGAAGTCAATGAAACTATACGAGACGAAGCGGGAATGTTTGAAAATATTCCACAAGAAATTTCCGGTTTTTTCAACCAAAATTGGCCGAGAAAAAAAATGTGTTGCATTACTTATTGAACTGCCCTCGTAAACAACCACGCATGAGCAGCGCCTATTACACAGAGGGGGTCTGACAGCCGATCAGTTCCTGTCATTCCCCAGGAAGGAGGTACACGGCTCTTGTTTATAGTTCAACGATGCCTAGACAGTCAATACCGTGATTCGATCACGTCCGCGTTCTTATTTTGTGCCATGAAGGGCTCTCAACAACGGAAGTGTCCAGGCGTCTCGGAGTGAACGAAAGCGATGTTGTTCGGACATGGAGGGGATACACAAAGACAGCTACTGTCGAAGACATGCTTTTCTCAGGCAGCTCACCGGCTGCTACTGCAGTGGATGACCGCTACCTACGGATTATGACCCGGAGGAACTCTGACAGCAACGCCACCATGTTGAATAATGCTTTTGATGCAGCCACAGGACATTTTGTTACGACTCAAATTGTGCGCAATAGGCTGCATGATACGCAACTTCACTTCCGACGTCCATGTCGAGGTCCATCTTTGCAACCACGACACCATCCAGTGCGGTACAGATGGATCCAACAACGTGCCGAATGGACCGCTCAGGATTGGTATCACGTTCTCTTCACCGATGAATGTCGGATATGCCTTCAAGCACACAATCGTCGGAGACGTGTTTGGAGGCAACCCGGTCAGGATGAACTCCTAGACACGCTATCCAGCGAGTGCCTTTTGTTTTGGGGTGGCATTATGTGAGGCCGACGTACGCCGCTGGTGGTCATGGAAGGTGACGTAACGATTGTATTATACATTAACGCCATCCTCCGACCGATAGTGCATCCATATCGGCAGCATACCGGCGAGGCATTCGTTTTCATGAACGATAATTAGCGCCCCCATAGTGCACATCATGTGAATGACTTCCTTCTGGATAACGACATCACTCGACTAGAGTGGCCATCATGTTCTCCAGACATGAAGAAAAGGACTGTTTATGGACGACGTCACCCACCAACCACTCTGAGGGATCTACGTCTAATCGCCGTTGAAGAGTGGGACAGTCTGGACCAACAGTGCCTTTATGAACTTGTGGATAGAATGCCACGACGAATACAGGCATGCATCAATGCAAGAGGACTCGCTATTGGATATTAGAAGTACGGTGTGTACAGCAATCTGGACCACCACCTCTGAGGGTCTCGCTGTATGGTGGTACAACATGCAATGTGTGGTTTTCATGAGCAATAAAAAGGCAGAAATGATGTTTATGTTGATCTGTATTCCAATTTTCTGTTCAGATTCCGGAAATATCGGGACCAAGTGATGCAAAACTTTTTTTGATGTGTGTATGTTTGTGGGTAACAACACACGCCGACAGACCTATGTGTTTTTTATTTATTTATTCACAAAGACACATATCTAACACTTAAAACTTCTGATTCATTCTGGCTACTGGACACTTTTTTCAGAATTACTACTAAATACATCCCTTCACTAAGGATATTGGTCATTGTTGACAGTCAACTACTACAAATAAACATAACACCTTACTGACTATAGTTTCATTTATTATTGTACTTTGATAGTGTCTCCTTCGCTATATTTTTTACAATGTTTCCACAGCGTCTTTTACCACTCCTACAGCTAGTATGTATCGTTTTTCGTTCTTGTTTACGTCTTTCATTGTTTGTGGTATCGCATATGTAGTTACAAGACAAGTTCACGAGGTTTCATTTTTACTTTCTTCGCTGTAGTTCTTTTATAATTTCCAGTTGTTTGGCGAAACTTCTTAAAATTTTGATAGTCTTCTCGCTTCCTTCTTTTACAAACAGGTTATGTTGTTTATTCATTGCAGATCTCGTCTCTGAAAAGTTCAACTTCTTGGGATTCCATTGCCTTGGTTTGCGCTCGTCATTGCAAACGCCGCTACTGATTATATACAAGAAAATCTTCGTATTTTTTTCCAGTGTTGCCTTCCATGAAACTCATTCGCTCTTCTTCCTCTCATAAATTCACCATATTTCTTTTCAATACTCCAAAACCTAAATTCGGTCTAATTCTTCTTACCATATTCTAGACGTACTGTCGGCTGGAACAGCGATGACTAACACACTTTAGAAACAACATATATTGCCGTATATTGCTGTGTTTTTCATTTTGACAACTGGTTGCCTGTTTTGGTCCACTGTACCATCCTCAGGCCATCTATGATCAAACAAATTCCAGTACATAGACCAACAGTGCAAGAGAAATTTACAAAATTGCTCTGTGACAGCAAAGTGTAGTGTACAACGTAATTTGAAAATGTGTAGGTAGCCTCTTCGCCGATCATACTGTCGTCACACTCATTATCCGAGGGGGTGTGTCTAAAAATAATAAATAAACTATAAACTTCAAAGAGGTAACCAATAATAACAGTGCCCACCACGAACAGTTTTTTTCCTTATCTCTTATAGGGAGTCACAATGTAGAAGGTACGTAAACAAAAAAAGACATAAAATATAAGATTAAGAAATTGCACAGTAAAATACTCCCCATTGCAATAAACGATTAAAAGAAAAATAGCAAATCTATGAAGCCAAATTTATATTGACCATTTGCGATGTTTCATATCACTATATAACATTGGTCTCACCATGAATCTTTACCTGAAGGAAGTGTTATCATAGTAACAGCAATGAGTATTAAAAGGAAAAGTATTATTATTGCAAAGAAATCGACTATCAGAGGCAATAATGGCGCAGTGGGGTTAAGTATTGCGATGATACCGTCAGCTGACAATTTTTGGCCGCATCCCTAGTTTAATTTTCAGCCAGGCAGTGTGAATGTGCTGTGTCTCTCAGTGGTCACACCGTGCCTTCTCCAATTGCGACTCTAGTCTAAAATACGTTATACTTCTTAACAGCAGTACGCCCATCTATTAATATGTATATGGCACGACGATTGATCGAAGCAATACATTTCTTCCTGCATGGCTGCAAACTAGGTAAACAGCGACGTTCCGCATTTTGTATTTAACTCCTGGAGGTGTAACCACACATCCACCTCCTCATTATTTTTTAATATTTTACTATTCTACAAGGTGTTTCAAAATTACATCAACAAACTTGGAGCAAATGTAGAAGGTGGCTTGAGGAACAAAATGAGGATAGGAACACGCGCTCAAAAACGTCACTCAACGACACTACAGAGGGTCGAAGTTATAGGTGTCGTTCCCTGTATATCTCTTGTACAGCAAGCTGTTTCCTTTCCAGATTTTGGGAGGACGTTTTATGGATCAAAACGAGAAAGAAAACCCAGTAAACATTGGCTACGATAACTGCTATGAGCCTTTGTTCTTTGGATCATGATGGTGACGTCTGGTTTAGGAGACGCTCATCTGCGCGATAATCAGCGCTCGTACAAAGTCCTAATTTTTACACTGTCCAATTTTTTTACACAGTCCAATGTAGCCACAGTCACAAATAATAATGATGATGAAATGATGAGGATAACAAAATGGATCAAATGGCTCTGAGCAGTATGGGACTGAACATCTGAGATCATCAGTCCCTTAGAAATACTTAAAGCCAAATAACCTAAGGACATCACACACATCCATGCCCGAGGTAGGTTTCGAATCTGCGACCGTACCAGTCTTGCGGTTCCGGACTGAAGTGCCTAAAACCGCTCGACCACCGAGGTCGGGGATGAGGACCACACAAACACCCAGTCACCGCGCAGAGAAAATCCCCAATCCGGCCGGGAATCAAACCATGGACCCCGTGATTCAGAGGTAGCAACGCCAGCCACTAGACCACGAGCTGCGGACATTTTCATGGGAGGAGATGCGTTTCATAGTAGCGAAGATGAACAAGTGCTCACAGCTCTTCAGGTATGCATTTTGGAGCCCTTGTAGACTGAACCTTCTTCCTCTGAATGTTGCCTATACTGATTGCGAAAACGAAGTACGTTTTTTTGTTCTACAACATACTAACGGCTATATAGTTCAGCCTAGCTGTCCTGCGTTCCTTCATATACTGAATGCCCCCCCCCCCCGCCAGAAAAAAGCGCCAACAAACTTTAATGACTTAGCAAAAACAGTACCGGTCCATGTATTCAACCGTCAGGCGTACTGATTTTACGATTTTCACTTATAACTTTCGACTCGTTCATTTCTGGCCCAGAATCCCTTAACGCAAATTGGTACTCTTATCCTTATCCATCATCCCTGAACGTATGTAACACGTTACGGTATGACCCTATATACATAGAGGTACAATCGCCGGCGTGTGTAACTTCGAGGTTCTGTAGCATCGTTGGATGACGTTTCCGACCACGGCTTCCTATCCCCATTTTCTTCCTCTAAACACCTTCTACATCTCCTCGAAGTTTCTCGGTCTAATTTCGAAACGTTGTATATCCATAAGCAAAACGTCCATGCGTTGGCTATTCACCATTCACACTACAGTCACAAATACTCTGTTTCATGGTTACTTCTGATTTAGCCATTACTGTTCGGTTAAACACGGTCGCCTTCATAAAATACGAAATTAATTTCACTCGTTGCTTAATATTTTTCCGCACGCGATCGCGCGCGGCTCTCCTACACGCGCCCTGCCCTGTAATCCAGCACAGGCTCCCCTGACTCACTCTCGCTCCACGTGAGGCGCTAAACCTCGGCCCGCTTGTGGTATGGGACATCCGTACACATCGATGGATGGCTTGATTGTAGAAGTCTGTTTATTGGATTTCAGGAAACATTCCACCTCGTAGTTCACCTCATCATATTTCTGGAAATGTCCATCACCCAGTGGTTACTTCATCCGTGAAAAGAGAAACTAGTAACGCGGTATCATGTAACGAAAATTACGTGGATTAAAGGAAAATTTGATGGCCAAAACAAGCACCATACGTGACTTCAGCAAATGCTGGAATGATGTCGTGGGTGAAAGACACCATCTAGAACAGCTTCTTACATTGCTTCGTTTTGAAACTAACAGCCCCACGTAACCTCACCTCGAGATTCCGGAGGCGTGTTCCAGCGGAGATTTGTGCCTTATGAGCATAATGTTTGCACAACGACATGGCAGCCACAAATCAGCACGGCGGTGCCCAGTAATACTTGGATTTCTCCTTTGTCGGCTATGTGAATCAACGTGTTTCCACTGCTTTCTTTGCTGCTTGGCCTCAGGATCACGCTGATAAACTCAGAACTCGTCTAAACTGATCAGGCGGCTAAGGGAAACTTCTGGATGGCCGAACACAACTGCAACACTTCCACTACAGCCACGATTCAGAGGAATCTTTGAAACAGCACGAGCAGTCGCGGACACCTGCGGATGACAACCTGTCCTGAGAGATTTAGAAAACGGATCCATGGCTGATTTTCAAATTTTTCGCTATCGCCTCGCTTATGATACGCCATTCTTCGAGCTCCAGGTCATCCATTTCTCTAGCGATTTCAAGAAAGAGACTGTTTGTCACTTTGTTCTTCGTCGTTCAATCAGGTTTGACCACGCTGGAAGTGTCTGCAGTACAGAGCCACTGTGTAATATGACGGTGTATTGTTTTCCTACACTTCTGCCAAATCAGCACGAAGTTTTTCAGTGTTGCTCCCCGCCAAACGCAGAAAAGGAATTAGCGCACGATACTCCACTTTATCTACGAACTGTGCCATTTACTTTTTGCTGCTCTAGCGGCATGCCACGGTACTGTGGTGCAGGAATTCCAGTGTGTTACTATTTTATTTGTGATGTCTGTTCTTTCGGACACGCCATACGGTCAGCATTCCGCAGTCAATTATATGACATCATCCGCGTGAGTCCACTAAAATAATTCAGTGGTGACAAGTAAAAATTTGTGTCGGAGTGGGAGCGAATCCGGATTTACGCTTTATGCGAGCGGTCACCCTAACTGCGTTGGCTATCTGAGCAGGTTTCCTATTCAACACAAATTCCTAACTTGTTGCACCTCTGTACTGCCCCCTGTCCAGTTTCCTCATTGCTCACAGCGTCTCCCATGATGCCCGCAAGAGACATGTACGAAAGACACAATACATATAATAGTAATATCTAAGCTTTGACGGCACTTCATATAATGATATCTTGAGTGTGGGTGCACGCTAGTTCGACCTATTGTGAGAATCATGCGAGATGCTGCGAGCGGTGAGGAAAACGGACAGGAGGGCGCTACGAAAATAGTGTGTGACAAGCTGGGATTTGGATTGGACGGGAAGAGTGCCCGGATAGCCGAAGCTGTTAAGTCGACTGCTGGCGTAAAGCGCCAAAACGCGGATTCGAGTCCTCCTCCGGCAACAGTTTTCACCTGTCACCATAGAATTATTTCAATATAGGCTCGTGCTTTTGACGTCGGTAATACTCTTTCAACATATTCCATTGTGTTACAAGTCTTTAGAAATGTCCCTGATAGCGAACTGTGTGATCCCCAGATGATAGAACTTTGTGACCAATTCAACTGAACTTAGCTTGGTGTCTTCTGGACCTTGCTTTGCTAAGGAGTGTGACCCTGCTTCATACCTTACAGAGAGTGTGTTTACTAATGTTAGTGAAAATTATGGTACATTTAAGACAGCATGAAGACGATATAAATCTTACAGGTGATTGACATGAAATTACAGTTACAAAACATAGCGCTTGTGTCAGCTAAGGAAAACGCTTAAAACGGCCGTATATGTACGTGTAGAGAGGTACTGAGCTTTGTGTATCGGCGTCTGACAGCGTTAAGCTTCGCCTGAAAGATCGCTATCCGTCATATACGCCATGGGGCGGATTACGACCTCGTTACTTGAATTAGTAGTGGACACATCAATGGACCACTTCATACACAAAATCTTATTGTGTAAAATACCTCATCGACAGTGAAAAGCCATTGAGCTTCGTCTCATACGAACACGTGACGTTCCTGCGCAATTAGGCAGTCTAATCTTTCATTAGATTTGTGAATAAGTAATTTCTTTCAGAAGGATATCACTGACGCCAAAATAATGACACTTCCAGATTCAATAGCCTCGTTAATAGAGATAAGAGCTTGTCACTTAGCTACAAATCGTCTTTCCTGAAAACCATTCCTCAGTTTTGTAGTGCAGTTACCGGAGTTTGTCAATAAAATACAAGGCAGGCTACTGCCATACCTCAGGGCGAATCATGCAATCTCCACTCCCACTTGCATGAAAAAAATATCATGTACACTTTCTTTGATTAAACTCGACATTTTTGACTCAAGACCAATAACGTTCTTACTCTATTACGTGTCGGTTAAACCATCAGTGATAAACCACCTCGAGTTCCTGCTGCTGATAAGTGCGTTTTTTACATATTTTTAAGAGCTTCAAACAGGAGTGACTTCAGTAATGGGTAGGAACTGTGATTGCTGTGTACAGATACGAGCTGAGTTGGTGACTCTTCACTCACACCTCCCAACTCCCTGTGCGCCGTGCCGCAACGACTCCTGTCCATTAATCCCCTTTTCGGAGATTTCTGATTCCTGTAAGCGTTCGGACGTTGGTTGTGCATTCACACTGAAACTTCTACATCACACAGTCGTCGTTCTCATGGAAGTATAGGTATGAATAGTGTCTGCTCTGTCGGAAATGTCCGACGATACATACACATCGTGCGATGAAGCAGCTGCGACAAAAATGGATGACTTGGGTGAAATGAATGGAAAAAAATTGGATGCGGAAGAGATAGGAAGGTAATGACGATTTCCTGGGGTATAGAGCACTGCAATAGTGCAATGGCGACAGTTGAATATTTGTGACGGACTGGGGCTCGAACCAATATGTTTCTCTAGAACCGTTATCTTAACCGCTTCAGCCATCTGTACACGCTTCCCGTCAAACCGAAATTCCAAAACTTCCTCGTGTCGCACCACAACCACTTCCACCCATTCACCCCTACTCGCAGAACTTTGTTTCTCCTAGGAGTACATATGTTGGCTGTGCATCCACACTGAAACTTTTCCAGCAGACAGGCGTCGAGCCCATAGAATTATAGATATGAGTGGTGTTTGTTCTGTTGGACATGTCCGACATAAAATACACCACTTGCGATGAAGAAGTCCATGAACAGTTGGCTGTTAAGAATGGAAAGGAAACAGGATGGGGAAGAGATTTGAAGGATATCATGACTATAGTTGTACAGTGCATTGCGGCAATGCCACGGTGAGAGTTGGAGATTTGTGCTGTACTAAAACTAGAGATGGGAGAAAGCGTACGGTTAAAACTCATTCCAGCATTTTATTCTTGAGTAACCGGTTTTTATGGTTGTTTGTTTTATCTCGGTTATTACGGTTGATTTTTTTACTAATAACCCAGTAAAAAGCGGAATATCAATTAGCTATCACAGCAGTGCTATTTTTTGTAAATAAACCGTTTTTTTGAAATAAAGGGAGTAACTTTTATTCGTTAAATCTGCGTTCGTTTTCAATATTGCATTGTTATAGAAAACTGGAAAAGTTATCAGTGCTACATTAATAACAATGCCCACCGAAACGAGCAACAAACATGTGGCATAAGGATTGTTACAGCGTTACTGAGACAATGACGTCCTTGTTGCCAAAGTGTCGTGGACTAAGGTATGCGTTACCAGCAGTGTGTAAGACTTGCCCGCACCTGTTGTATTCGGTAATTTCTGGCTGTTGTCGCCGGGCATCCGCTGCATAGCAGAATGGCTCCAACTCTCGTCTGGAATATTTTTACAAAGTGAAGTAGCAATAAAGTACAACGTTCCATTTGCTTTAAAAGATGAAAGGTTTGTCTCCCATTTCTACGAAATGACAAAATAGGAAGGAAGCTATGGTAACAGTAATAAATCAGAAATTTAACAATTCATTCTTAGTATTCAGTGAAAACAGCAAAGTAGCTGATCCGCTGCCTGTGTCTACGTAGTATCTGCGCCAACAGAATAAAAATGCGGGACACACAAGTCCGAAAACATTATATTGGAATCATTCAAAACAAAATATTAGTACAGTCTCCAAAAGAACAACACACTCGTTCCCAACTGCGTATCGTCACAAAGAGAAAATAACAAAAAATAACAGAAAAGATCCGACTCTACACGGGGAGGGATCACAATCACAGAATTCTACAATGCCCATGTGCAACACATCGGCCAGTTGGAAAACGCGTCTGACCGTTGCTCGGTAGGAGCTCTATATACTCCCAAGCGGTGCATCCAACTGCCTTTTGCCGGCAGTCCTCCGCCTTACAAAGCCCATTTGGCGGATGTATCTGCCGGAACTATTTGCGATAACATGCCTGGCGTATCAAAGTAGTTCCTGGGTTAGTTGCGACCTCTGGTGAAGCTGTTGTGCAGGCTCCGCGAAAGGGTAGCTGTCCCTGGCGGCCGTTGGTGTGGATCTGGTGGTAAGTTGTGTTGTGGCCACCGGTAAATATTTGTGGTGAATATACGCCCTGTGATGTAGGCATCCCGTGTTGGTTGGACTTGAAGTGGGATGCCGATGCAGTAGGCACTACGACGTCTGAAGCTGACGGCCACAACAGTCTATACACTATGCGTTTGTACCCTTGACAAAGAACAAATTAACCCGAAAAACTGAATTCTGCAACCTCAGTTTTCTCCATTTAGCACTGACTATTCGTAATTCCAAAACAATGGTGGGATCCCCAAAATGACTTTTGAACAGAGATTCAAAAAATTGGAATCAATAGGAAAATACAGCTGATTTTTTGTAGTATTCAACCACTTACCACACGTCTATGATTCTGTGAATCCTGAAACTGAAAGAATAAAATTTTGTTCAGTCTTTGTTCGATTTCTACATTTATTACAGGAAATAATAAGACTAAAATACTGAGAATCGTTTATTTCAAAAACCGGTAATTTTAGGAGGTTTTAATAGTCAGGTTATACTGGCGTGGAAAAAATCGATATAACCGAAAATCGGTTGCTTCAGCAGTAACCGCTATCCCTAACTGTCACTCGAACCCAAATGCTCCGCTTCTATAGGTTGGTAGCCTTAACGCCTTTTTTCTTGTTTTGGCTCTAGGACTGGCCTGGGATCGAACCCGAGATCGCTGGATTTGTACTCTGGCAATTTGCCATTTTTCTTAGACGTTATATCTTTTCTATTTCATTTATTTATTTCTAGGCAACAACCTCCTTCCCCCCCCCCCCCCCCCCAGGGGTCCACAACTCTTTTGTGGATACGTGCATAGCGAGCACAGGACCCCGAGCTAATGTGGTCTTCCTTCCTTTCCGGGCTGCATACCTTCCTTTTCCGCACCCTTCCCCATCCCCCATCTTCGCCCCCCCCCTCACCGCTGCCTCTTTCCTTCCCTTTCTCTCACTCTGGGAGTATGTTTTGTGCCTACGTCTGGAGACGGATGCCTGAAAATGTAAAACGTTCTTCGCTTTCTCTGGTTGCAAGTCTTTGTCCTTCCTTTGTCCTTCTCTTTTCCTTACCTCTTCTCTTTACCCTTTTCTCTGCTGTGGCGTTTGAGACCTCTCTTCTTTCCTTTCCCTATCTTTGTTTTTCCCTTTCTCTTCTTTCCTCTCTGTGTGTGTCTGAAGGCCGACCCACATATTCCCATGTGTAGCCGGTGACGAGATAACGCGTAATTCCCCACTCCGGGTAGACAGGTAGGACACATACGTACCCCCTGGTAACGGCCAGGCCCAGGGAGGGATGATTACCCGAGCTGATACCTTCCGAAAGTGCCGATTGGTCCCTCCGTCCGTTTCTTGGGAGGTGTGACCTGAGTTGTGAGCAATCACCTAAGGTGGGAGTGTCCTTCGAGAGGGCCCCCACAAGGAAGGAGCGCGCCATCTGATACGCCGGTAATCATGGGGGATACTTCCGCAATGATTTCTTCATCATCTGCTATATCTGCTCACAAGAATAAGTTCAATGAATCTCAGCCACGGACAGTTCTTCCATCTTTGGCAAAGTTCCTTGTTGTTTCTCGGTCTGACGAAGGTCACAACTTCTCCATGGTCAACCCGTTCATTATTCAGAAGGATGTCGACGCAATTGCAGGTCTTGTAAAGTCTTGTTCCCGATTACGAAATGGCCCCTTGTTGTTAGAAACAGTCAGTGCCCTCCAGCCACAAAAATTGCTGCGTACTTCACTGCTACACACCTTCCCTGTCCGGGTGGAAGCGCACCTCACTTTAAATTCCTCACATGGGTTCGTTTATACACGCTCCCTCGACGGATTGTCCGACGAGGAAATTCAACACTACCTGTCTGACCAGGGCGTAACGGCTGTTCATCGAGTCATGAAAAGGGCTGACACGAACATCGTTCCAACCCGTACTGTCTTCTTGACATTTGACAGAGTTCAACTCCCATCGAACATAAAATCGGGCTACAAGATAATTTCCGTTCGCCCTTACATCCGACACCCTACGCGATGCTATCGGTGTCAGCGGTTCAATCATACCAGTCCAGTTCCAATCCGGGCAAATGTGTTACGTGTGGCAAGGATGCCCATTAGAGTGCTTGTCCACCTCCATCCCCTCGTTGCATCAACTGTATGGGTGACCATGGTGCTTCCTCTAGAGATTGCACCATTTTTAAAGACGAAAAGCTCATTCAGGGAAAGGATAAACATCTCCCCTATAGCTATCGCCCCATTTCTCTCACGAGTAGTGTATGTAAGGTTTTGGAGCGTATGGTGAATTACCGTTTAGCCTGGTGGCTGGAGTCCCGCAGTCTTTTAACACCTGCCCAATGCGGTTTCCGAAAGCATCGTTCTGCAGTTGACCATCTTGTTGCTCTCTCCACTTATATAATGAACAATTTTTTCAGGAAACGCCAAACAGTAGCAATATTTTTTGATCTGGAGAAAGCATGCGATATCTGTTGGAGGACAGGCATCCTCCGCAAACTGTTCTCTTGGGGCTTTCGAGTTCGGCTGCCCTTTTTATTCGCGAATTTATTGCACAGCGGACATTTAGAGTGCGGGTGAACACTACTCTCTCCCGTACTTTCTCCCAAGAAAACGGGGTACCCCAGGGCTCCGTACTAAGTGTTGTACTGTTTGCCATTGCCATAAATCCAATTATGGATTGTCTCCTTTCTGATGTCTCGGGCTCCCTCTTTGTGGACGATTTTGCGATCTACTACAGCTCTCAACGGACCAGCCTTCTTGAACGACGTCTTCAAGGATGTCTCGATCGCCTCCACTCTTGGAGCATCGAAACAGGCTTCCGCTTTTCTCCCAGTAAGACCTTTTGTGTTAATTTTTGGCGTCGAACGGAATTTCTTCCGCCTTCCTTACATCTAGGACCTGCCACCCTTCCGTTTTCGGACATCGCTAAATTCTTGGGTCTTATGTTTGACAGAAAACTGTGCTGGTCCTCCCACGTTTCCTATCTTTCGGTTCGCTCTCAGCGATCCCTCAACACCCGCCGTGTCCTGACTGGTACCTCCTTGGAAGCAGACCGGGTGGTCCTCTCCGCCTCTATCGCGCCTTAGTGCGCTCGAAATTGGACAATGGAAGCATAGTTTACTCCTCTGCTCGGCCGTCTATTCTTCGGCGTCTCGACTCTATCCACCACCGTGGATTACGTTTAGTGTCTGGAGCTTTTTACACCAGCCCTGTGGAAAGCCTTTACGCTGAGACTGCTGAAACTTCGCTGTCCTATCGGCGAGCAGTCCTTCTGAGTCATTATGCTAGCCGTCTGTCTCCCATGCCTGCTTATCTCACCCATGACATTTTTTTCGACGCCTCCTTGGATTTAGGTTATGCAGGCCGCCCTTCCTCCCTACTACCACCGGGAGTCCGCTTCCGTCAACTGCTCCATTCTCTTTCCTTCCGCTTTCCTAAAACTTTCTTGGCAACTTGGGGTACAGCACCGCCTGGGCTCCGGCCACAGACCTGCCTGCTCCGTGACCTTTGTCAGTTTCCCAAGGATGGTACCCCTTCACTTGTTTATCATCGGGCATTTGCTGCTCTATGCGCACAAATGAAGGAAGCCACATTTATTTACACTGGTGGCTCAAAAACATCGTTTGGTGTAGGGAGTGCCTATATTATTGGTGACACCCCAAATCGATTTCGGCTTCTCGACCAGTATTCGGTTTATACTGCGGAGCTTTACGCTGTTCTCCAGGCTGCCCAATACTTCCGTCGCCATCAGCGGATACAGTATGTTATCTGTTCAGATTCTGTCAGCTCTCTCCTCAGTCTCCAAGCTCTCTACCCTGTCCACCCTCTGGTCCACCGGATTCAGGACTGCCTCCACTTGCTCCACTTGGGGGTCGTCTCTGTGGCGTTCCTCTGGATCCCAGGACACGTTGATGTCTGTGGAAATGAGGCAGCCGATATAGCGGCCAAGGCTGCAATCTCTCTTCTTCAGCCAGCTATTCGCATGATTCCCCTCGCCGATATGCGGAGTGTTTTATGTCGTCGTGTTGCTCTTTTATGGCACGCACATTAGTTGACACATCCCAATAATAAATTGCGGGACGTGAAAGCTCTTCCCTGTGCTTTCACCTCTTCCTCCCGAACTGATCGTCGGGAGGAGGTAATTTTAAGTAGACTCCAGATAAGGCACTGTCTTTTTAGCCATCGACATCCTTTAAGCGGTGATCCTCCCCCACTCTGTCCCCACTGCCCTCAGCTGTGGACGGTGAGACACCTTTTACTTGAGTGCCCCTATTTTACTCCGTTACGCGCCCGTCTACAGCTGTCGCCTGATATGTCTTCCATTTTAGCAGATGACACGCGCTCAGCCGATCGCGTTCTCGAGTTTGTTAGTGCCAGTGAGATGACGTCAGTCATTTGAAGCTCTTTCTGGGGGCAACCAACCCCCTTCTATAGTGGTTTTTTAAGCTGTCCTTCTGTTTTTAGATTCTCCAATTTTTTGAGTTTCGTTCCCATTGCTACTGGTTTCCAGTTTCGTTTATTTACCTTTTCCTAAGTCACAGACCGGGCGCTAATGACCGTAGCAGTTTTGCGCCCTAAAATCATAACAAAAAAAACTCCTTACCAGAGCAAGTTTAATCCAAAAAAAATTAAGCCTACCCCTTCTTGGCACTGCCGCTATTGTCCTACCATAAAAGAATGAGCTATACCTCTTCAGTCATTGCCCTAACTATTTCCAAAAATTTCCCCACTGCTATAGGTTCCACAGTTCTATGATTTTTGTGTATATTTGTTTATTTATTTTCATAGCATGGTTTTAATTAGTAAATGAGTACAAATGAAAATTCATTAAATATAACGTTACAAAAAGAAATCTGATTCAAAGAATGAACTAAAATAACGCTGTATGTTGCTTGTGTTACTTCATCTAAAAGAATATTTCTTCAAGCAATAGCGGAGTTGGAGTTTTCTAGTCCACTGCAACTGGCGAATTTTGTTTGCTACAATGTAGTTTAAAACATCTACAACAGCCTCATGCTGCGTTGTTAATGCCTCAATAAATGCAGCTCTCGAGGAATTAGCCATCTCTTCCCTTCTTCAATGGTTACAATTCGGACCCTTCTGTATCGGTGGGATACTGCGCGGATCGTCACGCCTGGCACTCCAAAACTAGAGTGGGTGGAGGGCTTATGGAAACAATGCATAACTATTTTGCAAGGAGTGTGTGGTACCTTGGTGTGTGTTCAAAAGCGTTGTAAGTCTTTTGAAGGTACCGTCAGTAGTGAAGCTCCTCTTTCTCCTTAAGGCACAGCTGCCTCTTATTTGGAAGTATGATAGCACGTGGCGTCGGAGTTTAGTGCGCCCCTCGTGTACTCTACTGAGAACTGGATACGTCTTAAACTGCGTCCACTTCGCTGCCACGTGTTCTTGCCCTGTACTGTCATGATGTCTGCCACCGGGAGTTCGAAGGGTAGTTCGAGTATGTGTACAGAGGGCAGTCCGAATCCTGCATGGTCAACCTCAAGGTTGGCTGTAATTCTGTCTGCGTGGCAGAAACAGAATCCTTGCTGTAGCGTCTTTAATAAATTTCACTTAGACCATGTTACTTACGAAAAGTGGATGCCAACGATGTCAGCAGCTTGGATGTTGGTGTCTTGCCTTAAAAATCATTCAGTGTTAAGAACTTTTGGTCCAGCAAAGTAGTTTTTAAAAGCGAATTTCAGTGTTGAGTCTCGGTATTGATTCGTCATGATCTTGTCGTGCTATGGCGTCATGTTAGTGACGGCTGAAAGATTGAACAAGGCGAGTGTCCTCGCACTGCAGGCGAAAAGACAGAGATCGTCCACTCTGATTGGCTCTTAAACCTGCTACCTGTGTTACTGTACGTCTTTGTGCGCTAGTGACCTTTCAAATCGGACGAATTAGTACGGGAAAAAGTTTTTAAACCTCAATTTCTCCCATATCACAGACTATTCGAAATACTGAAGAACTATAAACTTATATGGATGTGGTGTCTGTTCTTTCAGATATGTCCGAAAGAACAGACACCATATCCCTATAAGTATATAGTTGTGGCAATACCGGCCATGACCTTCCTCCTCTGTGCGGATGCACACATATTAACCGAACTCTTACGGGACTTGGTAAGAATGTCTTCCACTAGTAATGAGTGTGTTGGGTAGGAACACTACGAAGGTAGTGTGTGGACATATAAGGTGAAAATGTGGGTGTCACGAGAGGAGTGCGCGAGATAGTCCCTGCAGTTACATTGTTCTCTGTGCCCTCGGTGGCTCAGATGGATAGGGCATCTGTCATGTAAGCAGGAGATCCCGGGTTCGCGTCACGATTGGGGCACACTTTTCGCCTGCCCCGCTGGTATATATCAACGTCCGCCAGCAGCTGAAGGTATTAATATATAAATCTAATTTCGTAGCAGACGGCTGCAGGTCATTAATGGTGTCTGTTCTTTCGGACATGTCCGAAACCGGGAACCGGGAATACAATGCCTCCTTTGTCATACTCTTACCGCATTGGATTTTTCTATTCTGCGGCGACTGTATCAATAATATTTTCTTATCGTATTTGGTGGGTGGTTTGTTGAGTTATCTGCTGTGATAAGGTGCATTGTCCATGCTTATTACAGAGTGTGGAGGAAGATTTGGAAGTACAAGTTCTTCGAACAATTTTTCGAAATTAGCGGTGTCCATCTGTCAGTGGTGATCAAACTGGGATGATTTCACTCAGAACTTTAGGTCTGCCTACTTAACGAATCCGTTTTTAGAACCCACACTTCCAACTATTAGTCTGCTCGAGACGCTTCCCCAGGCAGCAACACCCACAACATCTCTCTTTCTTTCTGCCAGCATTTATCGCACTATGGGTTACTGTACATCCAGGATTCGTCCAAATAAATATTTTCTGTGCCAGCCTCCCTGATATTTTTCAACTCGACGAGGAACCGGGACCGGCAATGCACAATGTCGCCAGGTTCCAATAATAAAGTCCTCTTGTTTTTAACCTCTCTCCGCACGAAAGTAATGGACTTTAACACCTTTCTGAGAGAGGTGATACTCCATCTCCAACCAATCTTCTGTTCAAGAACTGGCAGAAGCTTTTACACAGCGGGCACAATCTTTTGCACATAGTAAAACTCTTCTATTGTGTCCCAGATCACTCGTTTGTTGAGGTCAATAACTGCCTCAATTTCCCCGCTTTTTTTTTACGAACTGAAATTGCATTAGAATATTTTCTGAAATGGGTTAAAGTGTACGATTAGTCATTACTATGAGCATCTGTCTTTCTGCTGGCTCTATCAGTAAAAGAGTACACATTTTAGATAAATTAAAACCAAATATGGAACTATTTAGAAATATTCTCTAACAGGATTATAACTGAACCTTTTTGCCAGAAGTTCCCGGAGATATGTCTGGGTGATTCCTTGGAAATTCTCTCTCGCAGTACTACGCAGGTCCTTCCCAGTGTACATCGCAGGCCTGACGAAGCACTGCCAAATTGGGTGTAACAACGACTTTCGGTTTTTTTCATCATCGCAGCACTTCACTACATTCATGATCATTTTACGACAAGCACTCTTTATAAACTGATTCTTTTTCAGAACTGAAAGCGACGGTAATTCCCGAAATGCGCCAGCAATCAGATCATCACACATTTCGAAACAGTGAAATCATAGCTACTACACACTGACAGCAACAATACAGCTAAGCGACCGACATAGCAGGCAACAAAGCTGACGATAAACGCAGTCTCCGCTGCACAGTTGGCAACATGTACAAACGTCACTCTACGAAGTCTCCCGACTGCTGCCGATAGTTTCCGATCCGGAACTAGGGGATCGGCACGCCAAGTTTTAGTTCCCATATAGTATTTTATTTATTCATTTGAGGGCAGAGTTGCGTACATAGCGGCGAGCACGAGCGTAGCGTAACTTTCTGCAAGTAACTGTGGTCACCAAGAGAGGATACACCGAAACGCACAGTAGAGTACCATCGTTTTTTCAATTGATTTATTAGTTCAGTTTTTGTTATAGAACATGAGAGATAAATATAAACTTTATTTCTAAACAAGGAATGCACCAAACGTGTAGATAACATCAGAAAATACAAATGATGAAAACTGACCGCTCCTTGTAACCAAGCGGAAAGCAGGAACGATGGGAGATGGAAGATGCGTCGCCTCCGGCTCTGGGGGGGGGGGGGGGGGATGGGTGTGGGCTGGAGTGGACCACAGAGTCCGCAATACCACCCACCAACTGGAAGTAGACAAGAACTGACTGTCAAGGAAAGAGATACTTAATTGCAACCATGAAATTTCATCGTGTGACACTGCAGTGGTAGGTAGGGGAGAGTGGGAAGGAAAACAAGGACAGTGCGGTATCAGGCACCACCCCGCCAGCGGCTTGAAATAACGTGAGTGGATGTTAATAGTGCACCTTGGCAGCAGCCCAGCCAACCGTGCCAGGTACATTCCAGTTGAGTGGGGTAATTTCCGAAATAGGTAACATGGACGTCATTCAGTCGCCACGTACTTATTCTGTAGGGGGCTCCAAAGAACAAGCCATGATTTGTCACTGTCTCTATAAAGGTAGGCGACTTTCCATCGTTTGAACTAGATTATCACATGAGTCTTAGCTGTTGGAAAACACAAATTCTCTGGGCGAATGAAAGCATACAGTTCCACCACGGATGGGGAGGCACCGAGCAAACAGGCGACCATTTGCCGCACCAGCGTACAGACTTTACGAAAACTGACACAGATCATATAATGGGCGGCTTCGTTCACAGTGTGACAGGTGGAGCGTAAAGAAGTGTCCATCAAAGCTGGTTAGTTGAGTATTTTCCACAGGCGATGTGATACCATGTCACTTGGACTAATGTCGTGTGGTACGTCTGATGAATGTTGCACTACCTCATTAACAGACACTTGATCTCAATGTTGTCGCAAGGTACGCAACGCAGTGACTGAATATAAAAATCCTTCAGTTTTGTTAACTGATTCTCCACTGCAGGGGATGAGCCCTGCACCAGTTGCTGCTGGCAGTGCTTGCTGGCAGTCAGAAGGTGGTGTGCTGAAGAGTCTTTCTGCCTCACCACATCTTGGCGGAAGGTCCTCACGATCGTTCTATGCAATCTGCGATGGTCAACGCCACTAGGTGAGCTTTGATCCTGTTGTGATCCATCTGATACGTCAGAGAGGGTGTCTGCATATCAAAGTCACAAAGCACAGCGACGCAGGTCTGTTGTATTGCGGTTCCATCTGGGCACCTCCCTTCCAAACTGCATGAAGACACGCACATTGCAGGCTTGGTGCACTCCAGGCACCAAGCCATCATCGTCTCATACGCTGCTCACATACTGTCCAAACCTCTACCACACACCGCCAGAGTCGGGATTGGTAAGGTGTGTGATGTGTAGTTTCGAGTGAACAAGACTGCGTTATACCTACTGCTGTGGTAAGAGGACGGTGCTGGCGAATGCACAGTGGTCCGAGAACGCCAAGGCCAGCTCCTGCATCTTGAATAGCGCTGACGAGCCCCTGGGAGACATAAATCCTATCCAAGCGACTCCCACAGTGGCCCATTTAAAGTGTTCACAGCGGCCGAGAAAGAGGGGAGTCATCTCCTCAGAATACAATCGAGATTGCCGGCCGAAGTGGCCGAGCGGTTCTAGGCGCTACAGTCTGGAACCGCGCGACCGCAACGGTCGCAGGTTCGAATCCTGTCTCGGGCATGGATGTGTGTGTTGTCCTTAGGTTAGTTAGGTTTAAGTAGTTCTAAGTTCTAGGGGACTGATGACCTCAGCAGTCCCATAGTGCTCAGAGCCATTTGAACCATTTGAACATCGAGATTTATCTCTTCTATAGCCAGAATCACATGGGGCGTACACATTTACAGTATGGGTGGACATTATGGTAAGCGCCATACACTTTCGAGATGGCAGGTATACGACTTCTTCAGCTGATAAACCCTCACTAACATGCGCGCCCACTCGGCGCCCAAGGTCGTCACCAAGAGAGGCGTAAGAGGCATAACCGGTCATTTCATGCACAGCGACTAAGTGCACCTTCTGAAGCAGTACGACATCAGTCGGAAGCCCAAATTATTTCCAACAGAATTTGGAGTTTCACCCTGGTACTAACGTTGCCGATGTTAATCGAAGCCACAAGGTGCGTCTTCCGTTTATTGCTCCGTCGAAGGTGCCGCAGACCATGCGCGGGGTCCAGCTCGTCCTCGATGTCTTCCCTACATGCCACTGTCGTCAGCGCCTCGGATGTTTCCATATGATGAACTGCAAACATCACTGACGGCGGCCGCCCGTGGTTCGGAGTTGTTCCAGATTGTCAGTTTGCGCAGATATTGCACTTCTCACTGCTGGTCCGTCTGTCAAAGTGTCTTCGTGGTCCTCGTTATGTTGAATAATCGCCGAGGAATGACCCGGGCGATCGGTCACTGAATCGCGTGCGGCCCCGCCACTTGTACTTCTTGGTGACAGCTGCTTGAATACCCGAACTTCAAAGTGGGAAGACGGGTGGGATTTCCGACGTTCCAGCACATAAGTCGTTGTAGGACGGATGGGGTGATGAAACACCCGTCGAAGCATCTGTCTTGTGTTCACCGTCGTGCTTAACGACGGCACGACACCCACTGATGTTTAAATAGAAGGGCACGTGACAACAAAGATCAATCGCGATCTGATGCACCATGTTTAAAACAGGGAACATAATGAATTGCACCCATCGCTCTGCGGCGTGACCGTGAACCATTTCTTCCGCCAGCAGCTCAAAAGGCAACTGAAATACGAGTATTGTACGAACGCGCTAGGTCGCACGTGCCACCATGACCGCACCGACGTTTCCTTCAGCGTGGCAAGATAGGATGGTAATTTGAGCAGATTCCAAAATCTTTTCACACGCCCATTTTTAACGACCTTGACGTACACGACACTACTAAGAATGGAAAGCTGTATTCCAAGTACATCCGGTGCTGGTATCTTTGCCTCATTACGGAGAAAGTGCTCTACTTCCTGTGGTTTCGGTCGAGTGTATTCATTATTAAAGGTGAATCGAAGTGTTACTTTCCTGAAGCGTTTGACCATGTTCCTGCTCACTGAGAAGCGGAGTGTAGGCGTGCAAAGTAAACAATGCAGGCTGCGCCGTCGCACTGCTCGGCATCGAAAGCCAGACTAACCTCGGCCATCAGGACACATCTCTCGACGTAAATAAATTCCCAACTCCCACACGCCGCCGCTCAACAATCCACGCCTATTAACCACCCCCCCCCCCCCTCACACACACACACACACACACACACACACACACAAATTTCTGTGTCCTGTAGCAGTTCGAACGTTGTCTATGTATCTGCACTGAAACTTTTTGATCAAACAGGTGTCACGCCCATAGACTTCTAGATACAAGGGTAGTTCCGAAAGTGTTTTTCGTCGTGACTTTGGATGCCCGCCCCTGATGTCGTCGGTGTAGTGCTAATACTGGACCTTTCTCTTTCATTTGCAGGTAGTTCCGTTGTTCTGCGGTAGTTAGTGCAAGAAGAGGAGTGTTCCAAAATGGAGTCCGGTATGGACGTGCGTATGATTCCTCACTGTTGAAGAAATTGCGCCTATTGAAACCCATGGACGCTTGCTAAATGTTTATGAAGACGCTACAATAAACGTGAGCAATTTGAGACGATGGGTACGGCATTTTTGAGGTGGTGAAAAGTTAGTGCATGACAGGCCACCACCCTGTCCACCCTGCACAGTTGTCATCCCTCACAATGAAGAGCGTCTTGGTAAACTCATTCATGCTGATCGGCGAATAACGACCAGAGAACCTTGTGCAAAGCTGAATGTCGGCTGTAATGCCTTGGAAAGAATGTTGGTACATCTTGTTTATAGCGTATGCTTACAGAAGAACAAGAAAAATCTCATCGAAGGAAATTTGTCTGGACCTGTTGGAACAATACGGAGTTGAAGGTGACAATTTTCTGAATAGCATTGTCATCGAATATGAAACGTGGTGTCACATTATGGGCCGCAATCCCAAAGACAAACTCTGCATCAAGAAATTCAAGACACAGCCGTCTGCAGGCAAACTGATATGCACAGTCTTCTGGGACATCCAAGGTGTCGTTCTTTTGGATGTCCGGTAGCCTGGAGGAACTTTCAATTCAGCACGCTACAAGGCGACACTAAGCTGAAAGCCCGGATTTCCAGGGTAAGGACTGAGCAGAGACCAACTTTCCACCTGGAACATGATAACGCCAGGTCCCACACCAGTTTTGCGACCAGGCAACTCATTGCAAAATTTCGCTGGACAGTCGTACCACACCCACTGTACACTCCCGATTTAGCGCCTTCAGACTTGTATGTCTTAGGGCCTCTGAAAGATAGACTACGTGGCGAACGTTTTTGAGACTCGGATGCTGTTGTCAAAGCTGTAAGGGAGTGGTCAGCTTCCACTGGTTTCGATTTTTATAAGCGCGAATAAGGGCTCCAGTTCATCGTTGGCAAAAAAGCATAACGAGTGGTGGTAACTTTGTGGAAAAATGACTGTTTGTAGCTGAAATACTGCTCTGTTTAATTGTGCTGTTGTGATTTATGTATTAGGAGGAATTACTTTTGGAACGACCCTAGTATGAAGGGTGTCTGTTCTATCGAACATTCATTCGGATAATCCTTGTGCAAAGAATCTTTTGTATACCCAAGAATGATCGTCTTACTGTAGATATCCTCCAGTACAGGGTCTAATGTTGAATATAACACACTTCCTCCATAATAGGCAAACGGAACAAATCAGTTGGTTCTTTTCGTATTTGATGTAATCTGCGGTGCGCCTTAAAGGGCTTATGGAGGCGTCATTTAGTTCATGGGCGGTTCCTGGGAAAACCCAAAAAAATCGTTTTTCACCCTCTTGTCACGGTCAGCAGAAAATTACTGAAATTTTAACTGTATATTCTTCAAGCATTTATCTAGAACTGCATCTTCTCGTTTGGAAAACTCTTCACACTTTATCGAAGAACACTCCAAAAACATGGTTTTTGGGTACCAAAACTGAGTCACCGATTCCAAGACGGCTATGCACAGCAAATACTTGGCATTTTTTGCGATATATTCCTAAGTTACAGTTCAGGCACAAACTGGAATAATTTCTTGATATATTTACCCAAGATAATGAGATTCAAAGTGGCTCTACTTGTACACTAAAATACGGTCCTAAATTCCTGTGTGAAGTGAAAACGTAGCACAGAGAAATTTATGTAAAGTGTCTCCATTACAATTAGAAGCGTTCTTGGACTCCAATAACAGTAGCAATTGAAAAACTTTTATGCATACAAAATCTGCTATGAGGTGTGGAACCAGTTCTTTGTTATTTCAATTTCACATAAATAAACTACCAAACTTTTGCTTTCACATTAAGTTCTTCTCTTTCTCAACACCTGTTGAAAAGACTCTGACTGAAAAGTCGGGTAGCACCTGCTTCATGCTACCTTACTCAGCACCATTATAAATTTTCCCAAAAAGTTTTGCATGCGAACATATTCGCGCGTTTTTATGTTGAGAGAGAAGGAGAAAGTGACAGGGGGAAAGAGTCGGAAAAGTAATAAACGTTGGAAGACTGCAGATGGAGATTGTGGTATAGAAAGAGCAAAGGCCAGATTGCAGTGTGATAGGTAGGGACACAGTGGAGGTCGTATATAATTGACGGTGAAAGAACAGTGCTAGGAAAAAGAGAGAAGGACACTGTGCCACTGCGAGAGTAATAAAGAGAAGGAGAAAGTGGATGTAGGTGAGAGTAGTGATAATGAAAGACAGGCAATAACTATGACATCATGGTAGAGAGTGATAGAAGAGACCGCATCACTGGGAGAAATCAATGAGGTAGTAGTAGTAAGAGAGAGCAAGAGAGACAAAGTGAGAGTGAGAGGATACAGTAGTAGTAGAACAGAAGGGACTGTGACTATAAGGCAGGAGACAATGACAGAAGTGCATAAATAGATAATGACAAAGAGCTGGGCTGAATGAATGAGTGAAAATCGACAAGTTAGAGTGAACGGGTATGAACGACTTCAACGATGGTCCAGTGGATGTGAGTGAGTTACAATCAGGGAAGCTTGTGGGAGTGAGAGGTGAGTTGCATGTTAAAAAGAGCGTGAATATGTTTACATGTCAAACTCTTTAGGAAAGTTTTTAAAAGAGCTCAGGAAGGTAGAATGAGGCAGATGATGCCACTCTTTTCCGCTGGAGTATTTTAAACAGGAGCATATTCACCTGTTTTATGCTGTTGTAGGAGCATTTTTCCGCTGACGAAATACACTTTTTTATAATTTAATCTGAGAGTGCCATGCTTTAACACGCTGAACAGTAATAACCTTACAAGCAAGAAACAATTTTGGAGTTAATTGAATTAAATAAAAAATCGCAATTCCTCACAGTAACACGTGGTATTAAGTGAGAAAAGTGTAGGCAATTTCTGTATCTATTTCTTGTCTTAGTTGAGCCGTAGCGCGGCTGGCGCCAGTGTTCTCGTACTTACAATGGCATCGCTACCATCGATTATAGGGTCACCATCTTTGCCTTCCGCGATTCAGGCCGGTGGTCGGATGGTTAAGGCAGAGAGAGAAAAAAGACAGCGGAATGGATATTCGCAGGGTCTTAGGTGGCTTGTTGACGTTTACCGCGAGGCCTGTAGTACGACGCCTGTACGCTATGGGCAGGGTCAGCGAGAGATCCCAGCAGCGACTTGATGGGACCTCGGGTTTGGTATCGCGGTGGTGCACTGTTGTGTTTTGGGGCTTTTCTGCTGCGATGGCATGTGGGTTCTTGTTACTGGCCATTGAAATTGAGATGTGTCTATGGCGTGACGGAGGAAATGTGTGATGCTCGCCGCTGTTGCATATGAAAACGCTTCGTCTGCCTTGTGTCTGTGCAGGAAATTATGTGAAGTAAATAGCTGATACCACGGCGACGTCTTGCTCTCACGCGTTGTTGAATATATTTCGGAATTACTGAGTGTTAAAGATATCCCACGTGTAAAGCAAATGAAGCCATTTGCGCCACACTAAGGTACTGTTTTATTCTGCTTACTTCTGTGTCAGTTATATGTGCATTTGTATGCCCTTCTTTAGTTGCAGAAGTTATAGAAGTGTGCAAACAGAGAGCTATGTGGAAAGGGATGTAAAGTTGAAACCCTTCCAATAACTGAATACACTCGAACTCTATATTACTTAAGGTGCCTTTCGATACCAGCACCTACCTTGGGTAATAAGTGTTATTAGGATGTTGTCATGGTACTGTAAGTAATTATTATACACAAAACTGTTTTTTCTGATTATACTAAATTGGAGATGTAAGGTCGGTTCTGTGCCGCTGTAAATTACTATTGTCTCCTCTGTGTGGCAGCCTAGCATTGTTAGTGGCTTCAATCATTATCCCTGTCATATTTCGAGTTTTGTATTCGCAGGTTTGCTTAAGCTGACACTGTTGAGTTGTAAGACCTATAAACAGGCAAGTCAAACTAAGTATTCTGTGAGTTCAAGACGACATTCTATTACGAGGTACCTTAGTTTGTTATAGGTTAGAAGTATTTTACGTATTATTAATATTCTGCTGTTTGCTTTGTCTAAAGATGAGCTAGCTCTGTGAAGAAGTTGTTTACATTTTATTAGTGTGTTACGCGTTGTGTCTTTTCATGTTGATTGTTTTTAAGAAGCTAAAAATTACTCTGTGTATGTTGCAGGTAGCTGAAACTGACGTATTCAGGGGGGTCGCGTCCTGACAGTGTTGATGTGGCCCTTTTTACTACGGCACATGCGGCTATCCTCCTTCAATAAATTTGTCTCGCTTATATAGTTACTATGTTTGTAGAGTGGACTTAGGGTTTACTGTAGTCACCTTATATGTTGAAATTAAGTATCTCCCTTGCCAGGGCGCGAACCTTCGTGGATATAATCGTATTCTTATCTGTAAAGATTGATAGTGTTATTTGTTTGTTCTCGTCACATGTATGATTATTCATCTTGTTATATTTAATGTCAATAAAATGTGTTAGCGAGGTCCGAATTGGGACGTTGTATTCTCCTCTTGTGGAAACAAATTTAAGTGATTCTATTCCTTTTTTAAGTAGCCTTTAGATGCTTATATTTTGCCTCCATGTTTGGTGTTTTTATGACTTCCACGTTAATTAAAATTACAATAAACGTAACTTTGGCAACGGAGGGTTTCGTGTATTTATTAGTTGCTAAGTGGATCCTAAGTTAAGTGCAGGAACCATTAGTCTCTTTAAAATATTCAGCATTGTTAATAGTAACGTTAGATTTATTCAAATCGGTTGTATGTTGTAAACTACAGGGTAATTGGATGAAAGCTCGATAAAAGACGATTTGGATAGCACGCCACTTAATTTTTTAGTTACTTATCGAAAAATATATACTTTGTGTACAGCAATGTTGCAAGAAAGATTTGAATATACATGTATTTTCTTAATTACAAGTGAATCAATCGACTTATAGTTTCCAGAATGAGATTTTCACTCTGCAGCGGAGTGTGCACTGATATGAAACTTCCTGGCAGATTAAAACTGTGTGCCCGACCGAGACTCGAACTCGGGACCTTTGCCTTTCGCGGGCAAGTGCTCTACCATCTGAGCTACCGAAGCACGACTCACGCCCGGTCCTCACAGCTTTATTTCTGCCAGTATCTCGTCTCCTACCTTCCAAACTTTACAGAAGCTCTCCTGCTAACCTGGCAGAACTAGCACTCCTGAAAGAAAGGATAATGCGGAGACATGTCTTAGCCACAGCCTGGGGGATGTTTCCAGCATGAGATTTTCACTCTGCAGCGGAGTGTGCGCTGATATGAAACTTCCTGGCAGATTAAAATTGTGTGCCCGACCGAGACTCGAACTCGGGACCTTTGCCTTTCGCGGGCAAGAGCACTTGCCCGCGAAAGGCAAAGGTCCCGAGTCCGAGTCTCGGTCGGGCACACAGTTTTGACTTATAGTTTAATTGCCTTATTGTTAATCACCATCGTGGTCTCGACGTGATTTCGGCAATAGGCAGCGCTAGACATAAATTTTTTCCTCGGTGTATCGGCGGCACCGAGTATGAAAGACATTAAGTTTTACTCTGCCTCTTAACCGCTTACTTTATCATTCACAGGTAACAGCCGTTAGCAGACAGCGAGAACTTCAACATCCGAAGGGTGAAGCGAGCTGAAAAGTTACGTTTTACAATGTATGGCGACAGGCAAAGTGAATTACGGCCTTTTTACATTAATTTCTTGGAAACTGGTAATGCTAATGAGAAACTAAATTGATATTGTTGGACCATATCCACAGAACCATTTAATGAATTTCAATTTCCGATTTTAATGAGGTTAGTGAGCTTTCGGACACGTATTACTGTTGCCGGTTATGGCAGTTCTTTGTACTCCGATCTACCAGCTACTGCACGCGTGTATGAGCCTTGTGGACGAGATGTTCGAGTAAAAACCGTTGTTTTTTATTTCCTTTATTGTAAGGTCAGCATTCAGAAGTGAAATCAGTATTATTTAATAAAACAACCTTTGTTAAATCAAAACTTGTCGCATTCATTAGTTGACGACCCCATATCATGAATTTTATTTTCAGATGTCGTCGTGTTTGGAAATTCACACCAACTGCTAGAAAAAAAAGAAATAGATTCTACAGCCAAGTTGCCCGTAGGATGAAAAAAGTAATGATGTTTAACCATTTCTTAGACATGCGTACGAGCCAAAATTTCTACTGAATAGCACATTTAACCAACCGAATGCAGTCTCGACCGCAACTTTTAACACTAATCTTATTAGCCGAAAGAAAGAGAAGGGCCTACAGACGAAGAAAAGTCTGGTAGCATAACCTTTGACCCCTTCCCTGTTCCTTTCTCGAACAGAGCGTGGAAACAATGTCTCTCGATAAGTCTCTGTACGACTTCTGATTTCTCCTATTTCTTCTTTGTCATCATTCCACCAGCCTTCAGAAGTTACGTATTGACCGGCCCTTTATGGAGCGTATGCTCTAAATGCAACGCTAAACCTCTTTATGATGCACGACGCCTTTCATGTAGTGTCTGCCAAACGATCCTGATATTAGAAGCGCCGCTGATCTCAGGATCTTCCCCATCTGTCCCATCAGTCCGATATCCTAAGGGTCCAAAACCGAAAAGCAGTACTCAAGAATATGTCGAACTAATGTTTTGTAAACGACTTTGTTACGTAACAGTACTATATTTTGCTGTTTTTCTCACATCTTTGCCATTATACAAGGTGTTAAAAAAAGTGTCGAATACCTTGAGAAGTGATAGGGCTCATCGAAACAAGAATAATAAGTCCAATAAAAATTGGTCCGGAAACGCATACTTTCCGAGATGGTTGCGGATATCAGTGCAGTTGTTGCATCGGCGCTCCGTCAAAAGTGTCGACAATGTATTATAATGCCTTACTCACAGTCCTCCGCCTACCATTTGGTGGTCAGCAGTCAATTGTGTAGGTCCAGTCGTGATATTGGATACGTTAGTTTTCGTATGTGTGTGCCTGATTGTAAAGTACTGTGGGCGCTGGGAACGTATCTTGGTATTTTCCCTTCTTCCAAACGCGGATTCACTTATCCTTTTACTGTTATTACGCTGTTTGCACGTACAAATGTAGTACATACACATTTTCTCCCCTCCACCACTTGTTAGCAATGGAAGCCTACTACTCGACAAGTGAAATGACAGATATGATACTCTTCTATGGTTTAGCAACTGGACACAGCCTGCAATCCCATGTCCTCTGCTATGAAAAATACCCACAACGCAGAGTGTCCTCTGATAAGCTGCCCAGCCCACTTTTCCAATCTCTGAGGGACACAGGTACCCCTGCACCTCCGAAAAGTGACAGTGGAAGGCCCCATATAAACCGCATGTCTGACATGGGGTTGTGTGCTACATTCGGTGGAAGAAACCCCCTGGGACCACTGTGCGACGATTAGCAGCAGCAATAGGTGTATTTCGCTATCTATCTCGGAGGGTGCCTTATGAACAATTGCTATAATTGTATGATCTACAGCGCGTTCCTGCCCTAAGCCCACAGGATCATCATGGCAGACGTTGGTTCTGCCAATGGCTGTTGCAGAAGTGTGCCCAGAGCCACTTCTCACATCGAAGATGAGGCAGGGTTTACCAGCGATGGTTTTGTGAATTTTCATAACCATACGCTATGGCAGATGTAAATCCCCAAGCAATTCAGGAAAGAGTGTATCAACATCTATTCATCATCAACGTATGGGCAGGCGTGCTTGGCGATAGATTAAGAGGGTCATATGTACTACCGCAAATGTTATCTGGCGTGCGTTATCTGAACATTCTCATTACTGTATTGCGTACCTTGCTGGGGCTGTGCCATTTCAGCAATGAATGCAGATGTGGTTAATGAATGATGGCGCACCATCACACTATCGTCACAAAGAGCGCGAACATCCGACACAGATATTTCAGGACCGCTGGATTGGAGTAACACATTGGCGAGGATAATTGTCTTTTTTTTTAGGAGCAATACATTAACACGTAACAAAATCTGTAGTTATGTTTTGATAGTATTAATTTAAAAACTTGCTGCTCACTTCCTTTCTCCTATATAACTTTCTAAAGTTATATTGCTACTTGGTGAGTATCTATATGCAGTAAAAATATTTGGTCAGTAACGCTGTTACATAACAGAAGTGTTAATTAAACGACATGTTTGTTTGGATGGCCATCTTCCTCAGGAGCTGCAATTATCTATTATTATCAGTTTTCCCGCCTTTAGTTTACTTCAGTTAAAGAGTACATTTCTCCATATTTCTTTCAGTTTCTTATCTAAAACACACCTTGTGGTCATAAATGGTGAGCCATGGTGGGCTCGCGCTGATGCTGTTTTTCTTTTTTGGCATTTCGTCACCATCGAGTGGCGTCTTATTGCTCCCTGAGTTACTACCTAAACGAGTTGCTCACTTGCCTCCATCAGTGGCAGCAGCAGCGTTTATCGATACAAGCACTGCTCTACCTTCTTTGGTGTGGCCGCTATATTTCCGTGTCGTGGTGTGTGTGAGGCAACTGGTCGGTTGCGACGGAGAAGCGAGGAAGTCTCTGCAGCATGAGATCAGACCAGGGCCACTGGCAGTGTGCACGAGCGGTTGGAGTTGTGTGGCACTAGCTGCGAGAGCTGCAAAGTTCGTCGCCCACCGAACCTGCATACTGGAGTAGAGTAATCAGTGAAGCTGTTATGAAGCCTCAACTGCTGTGACATCTCTTCGTTGATTGCTGGTTTTTGCTTCCTGGGCTCTTGCCACAAGCAGCAACATGATGCTGTGCTGGAGTCGGCAAAATTTTACATCCGTCTTCCTATATTGTGTTTAACTTTTGAAATGATTATAATTTATTAGTGAAGTGCACCAGCGATATCTTCTGCCTTGTGGCCGTTAACGTTCTGGTTACCTGCCCTGCTCGTTAGTGTAGTTTTACAGCAGTGTGTTTTCCTCCCAGTGTTGATGCTCTCTGGCACGGTGTGTAGTTCGAAAGCTTGATGTTTTTCTCCCTTTATCTTTGAGTGGTTATTGTGCTTTGACTGTGTTTAGACACCAATTATTTAGACATAGTCCTGCTGCGATCCTCGTCCCCACTATTTTTGGTTGTCGTGCCCTTGGTCGGATGGAAGGGAATTGATTAGGTTGTTGGTTGGTTCTTCAGACATCCCTAGGTCGTGCAGCCACCAGATTATTTAGTGTTACGCGTGGTTGCCAGTCTCACCAAAACTGTTGTTAGAGCTTCCTCCCCAGGCCAACCCTTGGAACACTTCTGAGCACCACTGTTCTGTTGTTTGTGATTGTGATTTTCTTTTGCTGCAAGAACTGTGCCAGGCCTTCAGGCATCTATTAAAAAATAAATGGTTCAAATGGCTCTAAGCACTATGGGACTTAACATCTGAGGTCATCAGTCCCCTAGACTTACAACTACTTAAACCTAACTCACCTACGGACATCACACACATCCATGTCCCAGGCAGGATTCGAACCTGTGACCGTAGCAGCAGAGCGGTTCCGGACTGAAGCACCTAGAACCGCTTGGCCACCGCGGCCGGTGCCGTGTATTAATTTTGTCTGTTCTATGTTCAGTACATAGCCTTCAGCCGAACCTCATGTGAAGTATTTTATGATTAGGTCTTAAGCCGTGTTTTATTTTAAGTTCTTCTTTGCTCTGTATTTAGACCTTCAGCCGCGTTTGTTTTAAAATTTGTGGCTTTCAGGCATAATGTGCAAATTTCTGTCTGTAAGGTTTCGCTTTGATTATCTTGAATTCTTAAAATGGCCTTCAGCTGTACTGTGTAAATGCTTATTTTAAGTTTTGTCTTTAATTATTTTGAATAATTGTTTGAGCCTTCAGCCATCAAGATACTTCAAGTTTTCTTAAGATGGTTTTCTGTTGTACTGTCTAAATGATTCTCTGTAAAGGTTGCCTTTTATGTTAAACATTATTGGGCTTTCAGACAAGAAATTAATGTAAATTTTCCTTAATATGGCTTCTAGCCGAAAATGGTAAATGCTTGTCTTTAAAGAATGTCCTTTGATGATCTGAAATATTATTTCAACCTTCAGCCAATAAGATATTTTAATCTTACGTAAGTAAGGCCTTCAGCCGTTTTTCTAAATCCTTGTGTTTTGAAAGGAATTAATTAAACCTTATTATTGAGAAGTTACTTGGGCCCTCAACCGTGAATTGATCCTTGTTGTCTTAAAGAGAAAACTTTGCATTGCATTTGCATTGCGGGTAATAAAGTTGTGTTCTTGTGTAAACAAAAGTAACTGACATTGGCCCCTTTCCACAACATGACCCGCTCTGTCCTGCGATACCATATTGCAGACAGTTTTGCCAATGATCACGGAAGGCACTTTAGAAATAAAAGCGAAATGAGCCTGGTGAAAAATACTCCTTAACCGCAGTGAGCGTGACGTGGAAAAACCAATAATAATTTATTACTGAAATGATATCTTCATACAAAGATGTGGTTGGTTAAATTCATATTGCAAATTGCTGTTACTTTAATTCTAAATTGTAACAGAAAATGTCAGTTCAAAAACAAGTAGAAGTTTGGCTTATTAGTGTTAATGCTCGCTTTGCTTAAGTTCATGGTTAAGTGGCTATTAAGGTTTCACAAAATTAACGTAAGATAGTGAAATTTATAGTTCCTCAGATTTATTTTTTAATAGTGCCAGTAATTTGGTTGAAAACATGATACAAATTGCACACCTGATTCACTTTTCTTTACTAAAGCCACATAATTTAAATTTTGTGACAAATTCTGTTAATTATTTTGAGGAAAGATAGAAAGACAATTTTCAGTTTTCAGAACTGTCAATCTAATTAGTTAGCTAGTAGTTTGTTTTCAGATGGAAAAGTGCCAATGTAGTGTTGTAATGACTCTCGTCCCAGTGTTGTATACATGGTTCAGTGGCTGTCTGGAAAACATATGAATAATGATTAAAGTCAAGTGTTTTCGAGAGCAACCCTAATTAGTGTGTCGTGAACGCTTCGGAGCACTTTGATTGCCTTAATAACAATTAACTCATCTTGAGGTCACGGCTTACCATTTCCTAAATAAAAAAATATTAAGTCTCATTAAAAATAACACACTTTAGTGTCAGGGTGCCATTATATTAATTTGTTCTCATATTAATTTGTTCTCTGTGTAGCGTTACGTGAGTATAGCTAGACTGCGCAACAGCAAAGACGTGACACGGCACTCCGCAGTTAAAGCTTCCATTAACAATTAGTTTAGTTTACGAATAGGAAACTGTAAAAACAAATTGATAATACAAGACGCTAAAAAAGGTTAAGGTCACATGTAGCTTCCTATCCAAAAGTAAAATTAAAATAAAAAATTAAAAGAAAGTAAAGAATAAAACTAGTCCTGGATAAATTATATTTTCTCACGATCCTTTTAATGGTTCAAATGGTTCAAATGGCTCTGAGCACTATGGGACTTAACATCTATGGTCATCAGTCCCCTAGAACTTAGAACGACTTAAACTTAACTAACCTAAGGACAGCACACAACACCCAGCCATCACGAGGCAGGGAAAATCCCTGACCCCGCCGGGTATCGAACCCGAGAACCCGGGCGTGGGAAGCGAGAACGTTACCGCACGACCACGAGATGCGATCCTTCTAATGAATCTCGGTCTTGCGCCTACTTTTTGTATCAACAACTTTATGTGGTCGCCCCAGATGGTCGGGCGAACGTATTTCGGTAGTTACTGTTGCCAGTATCAATCGGGGTGGCAGGAGGGGCACTCGCCCCCATCCATCTGCAAACTCTTGGGCGGGGGGTGGGGGGGGGTGGCGAGATACGGTTTCTACCTCCCCCCCCCCCCCGATTCACTTAGAGTTTTATATCCACCAGGAAGGAGGTACACTGCTCGTGTTGTCTGTAGTTCAAACATGCTTAGACAGTCAATACCGCGGTTCGATCACGTCCGCATTGTTACTTTGTGCCAAGAAGGGCTCTCAACGAGGGAAGTGTCCAGGCGCCTCGGAGCGAACCAAAGCGAAGTTGTTCGGACATGGAGGAGATACGCAGAGACAGGAACTGTCGATGACATGCCTTGCTCAGGCCGCCCAAGGGTTACTAAAGCGGTGGATGACCACTACCTACGGATTATGGATCGGAGGAACCCTGACAGCAACGCCAGAATGTTGAATAATGCTTTTGGTGCAACCACATGACGTCGTGTTACGACTCAAAATGTACGCAGTAGGCTGCATAATGCGCAACTTCACTCACGACGTCCATGGCGAGGTTCATCTTCGCAACCACGATACCATGCAGCGCAGTACAGATGGGTCCAACAACACGCCGAATGGACCGGTCAGGATTGGCATCACGTTTTCTTTACCGATGTGTGTGCATATGCCTTGAACCAGACAATCGTCAGAGACGTGTTTGGAGGCAACCCGGTCAGGCCGAACGCTTTAGACACACTATCCGGCGAGTGCAGCAAGGTGGAGGTTCCCTGCTGTTTTGGAGTGGGACTATGTGGGCCGACGTACGCCGCTGGTGATTATGGAAGGTGCCGTAACGGCTGTACGTTACGTAAATGTCATCCTCCGACCGATAGTGCAACCATATCGGCAGCATATTGGCCAGGCATTTGTCTTCTTGGACGACAATTCGCGCTCCCATTGCGCGTATCTTGTGAATGACTTCCTTCAGGATAACGATACCGCTCGACTAGAGTCGCCAGCATGATGTCCAGACACGAACCCTCTCAAACACGCCTGTGATATATTTAAAAGCGTTGTTTTCGGACGACGTGACCCACCAACCACTCTGAGGGATCTACGCCGAATCGCCGTTGAGGAGTGGGACAATCTGGACCAACAGTGCCTTGATGAACTTGTGGATAGTATGCCAAGACGAATACAATGGTGGTACAATATACAATGTGTGGTTTTTATGAGCAATAAAAAGGGCGGAAATGATGTTTATGTGGATCTCTATTCCAATTTTCTGTAGAGGTTTCGGAACTCTCGGAACCGAGGTGATGCAAAACTTTTTCTGATGTGTGTATGAAGTTCGCAGTTCATGACAAGCACTATATTCATGTATCAGTATTTTAATTAATTTGCCTAGTTTCAAATATCCCGAATTTATGTCTCATAGGAATACATTATACTTCGTGATTTGACACACGCTGCTTTGTTTAGGGCCACATTTCTCATAGCGAACACTGCGATTGTATTTAAGCAGTGCACTCAATTAGTCGTTGCAGTTATTGCGTAGATGACGTCATTCATGCCAAAAAGAGCCCTCAGTTTACTAACGCATTATGCTGTACATAATTTTATCCTGAAGTATAGCACGCATTTATTTTCTACCCAGACTCTATCGCAATTTGTTATCCCTGGTTCATGGACCAGATATCATTGTTGCAGACTGTTTGTAGAAAGTTCTTTCTCGCCGCACAACACAAGAGAACCGAGGCGGAAACCGAATTTTCAGTCATATGGATGACTGTTCCACTTAAATGAGGCCAAGCTACATCCTTTCCTGAAATCAGCTTGTTCGGAAAAAATTTTACAATTTGCACAAAAAATTAAGAAAATACTGTTTTTGGATTTGCGTGGCGTTTTTCTTTTCGCTATGCAACGTTTCTCACGCGGTTTCATAAAAAAATATTATAGCAGAACATTCGTGCTTGGCACTGAATTGCCTACCTTTTCGTTGTTAGTCATACTTTTTACGATATTTATAAATTACGTACCATAATACACTGAACGTAATTTGAAAAATTTGAAGAGAAGGATGACCTCACTGGCTTTTACACGTTTCGTGCGCTGTAGTTCAGTGGTGCAGCGTACCATCTGAAACCAACGTACCAGTGTAATTTTTTATTGTGGTAGGAAAACTGAATCTTTCCAGAGACGAGTAAATGGGTTGAATGTGTTGGTGATACGCCACACGTGATTAGTTTCTGCATGCCATGCAGACTGCAGCGTGACAAATCACTACACATCAACAGTTCAAGATACTGCAGAAAGTTTTTCAGCAAGTAATCGTAAGCAAAGAGATGAGTAGTTCTCTGTACAATAAATTGTGAGATGCTTTACCTATCATAACATCGGTATATTACTGCCATTAGTTAGCTTTTGAAAGGAAAAGTACATTTCTCTAATGCAAGTCGATGTTTACAGTAAAACGTGTCGCAAAAATAACAAGAAGTAAAAATATACAGTCGCTTGCTGTAAGAAGTTTTGCTATACTGCGAGTGCGCTTTCTTTTTACCTGTTATACAGCCACTGAGAAAAACTTTATAGACAGAAACGAGATTTAAGTTCTCCGTTTTTCATACCAGTTTCATCACAAATGTTAGATATAAAGTAACCAACGTCGTTCAATTTGCTTAAATTGTTTTCACAACTGAAAGCTGAATGTCAAATAAACAGAAAAACACAATGCTTTACACGGAAGTTCATCATTGAACAAATATGGTAAAACACACTATCTTTACAGCTGAAAATATTTTATTTACCATGCGGGTTTCCTTCTAATAAATAATCAGTTGCACTCGATGTGGTATGAATTGTGCAAGTTTGCTTGTTATGCCTGATGTTAAAGTTCTTCCACTTACACTGCAGTATTGGTTTAAGGTCTGATTTGCGCCCTCGTTTGTAATTCACTATACAGATGTTTAGTAATATTTAATTTCTCTTACTTGCGACACTTTGAATTAAAGAGTATCTAACTTTTCGTTGCCTTTCTAAGTGTACATCGAGATGTGGGTCATGGCTGATATTGATGTACGAGGGTTGTCCAGAAAGCAAGGAATGATCGGTCGCGAAATGGAAACCACAGTGAAAATCAAAACTGTTTCCTTCGCACATTTAGCTACACCTTCCAGGTACTTCTGCACATAGTCACCGCTCCGACTTAGACATTTGTCGGAGCGTTATATCAAATTTCTAACACCATCGTCATAGAAGGCAGCTGCCTGTGCTTTCCGATAATTCTCTACGCTGGTTTTAGCGCGTAGCTTGCGCTCAAGTGTTGTCTTCGTATCCAGCGTTTCATGTGAAAAGAGACGAGCCAGTTAGTGCTGTGTTGGGGTGATCGAACATTTCCCATAGAAAAGGCTGCAGGAGCGTCTTCATTGCCTCTGCAGAGTGCGCCTGAGAATTACCACGAAGAAGGTAAGTGCATGGCATTTATGTTAGATGGGCTGCATTCATTAAGGCGAAGCCTCTCAGCGAGTCCTCCTACTTGGCGGAAGACATTGTTGTCCTAGGCATCTTTACTCGCTCACAGCTGAAAAGAGCGTCTTGATGCGATCGATGGGCGTACTAGAGACACTACCCAAAACGTCTGTGAAAAGCCCCGTCGGATTTTCACAGTGGTTTCCAATTCCCGACCGATCGTTTCTCACTTTCCGAATAGCCCTTGTGCGATTATTACTATTTTTTGTGTGTTACGTTTGGTACTGCACAATGTCACAGAAATCTATTAAACAATTTTTTGGACGTGTCTGTATTAGCGTTATCCATGACCGTGGCCAGTCTCAGTCTGATAGCAGTAATACTAGTCGAAGATACTTACCAGAAAGCACAAGAATTGATACTGGTAACGCCAGTCAACTTTGACTGTTGTTCCTACGCTTATGCTGTTATACTACGTGCACACAATTAACATACGTTGCTTGCTGAAAGCTATTTTTATGTTAGTGTGATGTGTGCGAGACAAGTCATATTACACTTTTCAAAAAATGGTTCAAATGGCTCTGAGCACTATAGGACTTAACATCTTAGGTCATCTGTCCCCTAGAACTTAGAACAACTTAAACCTAATTAACCTAAGGACATCATACACATCCATGCCCGAGGCAGGTTTCTAACTTGCGACCGTAGCAATCCCACGGTTCCGGACTGCAGCGCCTAGAACCGCACGGCCACCGCGGCCGGCTGCACTTTTTATCTTTAACGATTTCAGGCAGAGGTTATGGACATAAAAGTTGTGGCACATTAGTGTCAAACACGCAAACACCCCATTCTCATATGAAAACACAATGGTCTCTGCTTCTACTATAACTGTTTTTGAAACAAAATTTCATCCGTCAGAGAAGCATAAGCTTGCACGAAGGAACGGAAGATCTTGTAAATCGGAATGGTTTGTGACTTATCCGTGGCTGCATTACGATGATAAGAGTGGCAGCATTTTCTGTTATGAGTGCATTCCGTCTACCCATTTAGTGAACAGTAGGAGACTGCAGAAAGAGTCGGCTTTTTTTAAGGGAGGTTTCTGTAACTGGAAAAAAGGTACAGAAAAGTCAAGATACATGAGAAGAGTCTTTTTCATTGAGAGTCTCTTGTAATTATTCAGCAACGTGAAAATAGCACATCAGTGATAGCCCAAGTCGCGCGACATGTGTTGACCGATAAGAAGAAAGCTAGAACCGCTTTACTAGCAATTATCTGTACACGGAGGTGCCTGGGTCAAACAGAAAACGCACTGAGATGTCATGAAACGGTCTCTAGGAACCTCATAACACTTCTCGATGAGAGGCAGAATGATATGCCCGAACCTAAGACATGACTAAACGCCGTGACACTTGGCTGGCGCCAGCGATACAAAACGAAGTAATGGAAATTATGGCGCACAGGATCCAGCGAGAAATTGTGCAGCAAATAAAAAATTTCCTGTTTCACGATATTATGGCAGATTCAACGACGGACGTGGCTGGTGAGGAGCAGATCACTCTTTGTGTTCATTGTGTTGACCCTGAGAGGCTTTAAATAAAATAGTTTTTTCTGGTTTATGTACTCCAGTGGACTCCATGACGCAAATGCTGACAACTACCGCTAAAGACATCCTTCTACGACTGCCACTAGAAATGGCGTACCTATCGCCCACAGTCTCGATGCTGCAGCTAATATGTCTGGGTGTAACAAATATGTGAAGGAAATTCTTCTTCAAGACCAGCCAAAGAGTTGTTTCACATCCACTGCAGCAATCATTGTTTGGATCTGGCACTAAAGGAAGTTTCAAGAAACTGTGATCCATTGTGCCATGTACTGTGAAAGACGTCTCAAATATAATTCTAGAATCCTTAAAATGGAAAAACGTGTAAGCAGATTTTGTGCTATGATCTAATGTCGATGAGACGAATCCAAACCCAAAAGCTCAATGATTGATTCCAGTATATCCCACCCGACGGGTTGTAGGAGTGAAATCTTTGACACGTTTCAGGGAAATCTATGAGCGGGTACAGAAAACGGTGACAGAAATATTGAATGTACTGAGCTCAGCTAGAGACGAAAGAAGGTCAGTCAGTCCTGCGGGACTATGCGAAGCGGCTCGAAATGTCTGAAACTATTTTCTGTATAACAGTAAAAACGTAAGTGTTTGGACTTTGTTAGCAATTGGTCAGATGCCTACAGAATATAGATTTTAATGCAGCCGAAATGAAACATTCTGTAGGGGCTCTAAAAGAAGCTCTTGAAAATCTTAGGACTCCAGAAGCATTTGATATGCTGTTAGAGAAATCAAAAGATTATTCTAAAAACCTAAATGTGAAAGACCCAAATATCTCAAGGACAAGATAAATACCAGCGAAATCGTGCCACACAGAAACACCGTTTGTTCCCAAGGAACGAAAAACTGGGAAAGGTTTGTGTGAAATTCTTGAACTCATTCTGAATGAGACTGATCGAAGGTGCAACCAAGAGGATCTAAAGAGACTACTCCAACTTGAAGAGATACTTACTGTATCCTACCAAACACATCCTCCATCTACACGACGTTTGGAAGAACTGCTAGGAATGCATATAACAGATTTCAACATGGACAGGCTTCATGCAAAGCACGAAATTCTGCGAGCCTTTACGACTATTATAGAACTATATAATGTATCCTCGATTGGAAGAAAACTTATTCCTGAATCTGGTAGAGTTAAAGACCTCTTTCAGGAAGTTATTCGCCTCACCATTCGGATTCTGACAGTTCCATTACCGCCAGCTTCTTCTGCGAGGTCATTCAGTGCCTTGAGACGACTTAAAACGCCTCAGATAAACAATGACTCAGTCGAGACTCACGCATCCACTTCTTCTCCATGTTCATCAAGACAGGGCTGAGAAATTAATCTTATGGTTATGAAAGAATTTGTTTCCCGAACTTTCGAAAGGAAAACTACATTTCGAAATTGCACGTAAAAATTTTTTAGTTTAAATAAAAACAAAATAAATGGCTTCTTCTTTCCCAAACAAACTTTGTTTTTCTTTTTTTCATTAAGTTGTGATGCACAGTGTTTGTAAAATAGTAACAATAACAACATGTTTCTCTCTGGATAACTGATACTGTAGTCCACAGTAAATATGAACTCCTTTTCGTGAATAGTCTCAAAACCAAGTGAGACCAATGTCTTCCCAAATAAATGCTGTCTTTTTAAAAATTAAAGCAACGAAGTTGTTTTCAAGAGCACGACCTATAAAATAGGATCCATATTTCTATCAATGATTTCTCTCTGTAGAACAACATAGTTCTGATAACCTAACACACCTTCCTACGCTATCGGTATGCGTGTATTCTTAACGGTTTTGCTGAAAGACGAAATCAGTATGTGGGTATTCTTGCCCCCCCCCCCCCCCCCCTCTCTAAAGGAATATTTGATACGCCACTGTATATGCACAATATTTTACATTTCTTAAGTTCAGGGTCACCCGTGAGTCGGACCACTTATCGTTAATCTACTTCAGATCTTTCTGTTTTTCACTACGGTACTGTCTTTTGGTGTTGCACCTTCGAGTACAAAACGGCAGCATCCATGAAGAGCGAACTTGGAGACTCCAAAGTTAAATCATTTACCCTTTATATGGCACACACAGAAATACTCTGATGTAAAAAAACATTAAGGTACTTAACATTAGATGTGTATGGTCAGACCAACAATTTTTCATGTAGTTTTTTCAAAACACGGTACGTTATCTGTAAGTATCATTGCCCATAAAATGTGTATTGCTACTACAGTACAAATACTACAGTATTGTTTCTGTGGCAGAAATAATGGATACCTTTTACTCTATGTCATGGAAAATTTCTTGAAACAATTCCTTTTTTCTACAAAGTACAGAAAAGATTCACAGCTACCATATTTTATAGCCTAATACCGCTGAGGCCAATGTCTACATCTTCCCTTTTGACCCACACTGTAGCCAGTGACCAATACTGTCATACTGTACATCATTCACTGGCACAAGAGATGCTGTTTTCTTCTTCTCCCGTGTTTTGTTGCCCATCCAATAATCAAATGCAGTCTTACTCTTCCCAGAAGGGATATGTCCATTTGCAATGTCCCAGGTAAGAATTCACCGAAACTTTTGTGTAATAACTCACTTTGGAGACTTCCTCCTTCATTCTACAAGCAGCTTTAGTTGCACAAGAAAAAAACAGCGCCACAAAACTGAAAGAAACTGCTGCAACGGTAACTCATCGTCGTAATCTTGCACAATTTCAAGCCGCAGGCTGTGTCTGTTTGGAAAATAAGTCTCGCCATGTAGTCCTGCTTTCCTACCATCTTTCTGTGTTTATTCTGTTCCCACCCTAGCCACTTTCTTTAACACACTCCTCCATACCTTTCACCCATCTATCCCTCTGTCTTACTTTTGGTCGTTTTCTTTGCATCTCCAATTCGTGTATCTTCTTGGGAATTGGGAATCCTCTTGGTTTCCAATCTCCTTAAGTGGCCATACCACTTGGCCTTGATGTTTCTATCGTGGACTGCAAGGGTTCCTCTTCCACTATTTCCTTTACCCTTTCATTCCTCATCCTATCTGTCCTTGTTACTCCTATCCTACTACCACGAATTTCTTTTCAGATGTCTGTAATCTACTTATATTTCTTTTCTTCATTACTCATGTTTCAGATGCGTAGGTACACAGCTTAAACGATAACTGATGCTCACATAACCTTGAAAGGTGTCTGCTAAAGGTGCATACTGTTCAGAAATCTTTCGGCAGATACAGGATAATATCGTTATGTAAGAGAACTTAAACATTGCTTACAAGCACCATTGCCCTTCTAAGGACGAAAATGGCAAGATTTTACAGATTTTCGTTTGAAGTTCCTTGACAGCAAAAGTGGGGAATAAAAGGTCAATATATACTATGCTCTGCAGCTTTCTCAACCTAGATATCTAATATGAAAAATAAGCATGTTCTATGTTTGTGTTTGTATCGATCAGAGCTGTCATACGCGACGACAGAGCTGTAGAAAAGGTGAAACAATTAGCGAGAAAATGCCTCAGTACAAAAGAAAAGTAAAAGATAAATGGAAGACGTCTAAGAGAGAATAAAAAGAGCAGATTTTAGAGATAAGTCATACCCCGTCAGAGAGGAAAGCTCAGACGTGAACAGAGATGGAATAATTGTCGTAATGAATTCGTTAACAATTTGCGAACGTGCCATTAGTCTTCAAACCAATTCGACGAAGCGGATGCGCTGGGGCAATTTGGTAATGAGTTGTGTAGGCAGTGACAAGGGGAAGGTGGGGGGGGGGGAAAGGGTGGAGGGGTGGAATGGGTTATACGTGGCAAGAGAGGATGGGCGTTTGACTCAGGGTGGAGCTGTCGCTGGACAAACAGCCGAGGGAGCGATTAGTGAGCAGCAATTACGGGGAAACACCCTGGCCGCGCTTAAATTATATACGGCGAGCTGGCGCGCGAAATCTTGCCTAATGGCGCTCAAACTCATTACGCAGCTGGGAGCGTGTAATACGAGGCGTCGTTAAGTGAATGCGCGCTCCCCGCAATCAGCCGCCGCGTGCCCAAGGTGGCGTGAAACGAGGAAAAACTGCAAAACAGCCCGCGCGATAAGTAAGGCGGCGCCGGCCGCCATTTTGTCAGCGCAGCTGCCGCTGCAGCGCGACGACAATAAGAATTCGCAGCACTCACGTCTCTATATTCACAAGGTGTTGAATAAAGCCAAGTTTATCTACATAAATAAGCTGCATGACGGGCACTTTGTGCCAGAGATGAAAAAGATAACTTCCCTTTTCTTCTGACTTTATTTTCGCTTCTCCTTCTCTAATAACTTCTTGTTGGGGTTCTGTTCTTGAAAACGGAATGATTGTATGTAATTTCGGTTTCATTTCCCGTTTCTTATCGTTCTATAGGGTGTTTGAAAAAGGGTTTGTTGTTAACCCTCGTGCAGGCGCGTCGATTTTCGTAACCCGAGCGGGCGCATGGCGTACTTAGTACATTGTTGTTGTTGTTGTGGTCTTCAGTCCTGAGACTGGTTTGATGCAACTCTCCATGCTACTCTATCCTGTGCAAGCTTCTTCATCTCCCAGTACCTGCTGCAACATACATCCTTCTGAATCTGCTTAGTGTATTCATCTCTTGGTCTCCCTCTAAGATTTTTACCCTCCACGCTGCCCTCCAATACTAAATTGGTGATCCCTTGATGCCTCAACACATGTCCTACCAACCGATCCCGTCTTCTAGTCAAGCTGTGCCACAAACTTCTCTTCTCCCCAATCCTATTCAATACTTCCTCATTAGTTATGTGATCTACCCATCTAATCTTCAGCATTCTTCTGTAGCACCACATTTCAAAAGGTTCTATTCTCTTCTTGTCCAAACTATTTATCGTCCATGTTTCACTTACATGCATGGCTACACTCCATACAAATACTTTCAGAAATGACTTCCTGACACTTAAATCTATACTCGATGTTAACAAATTTCTCTTCTTCAGAAACGCTTTCCATGCCATTGCTAGTCTACATTTTATATCCTCTCTACTTCGACCAACATCAGTTATTTTGCTCCCCAAATTACAAAATTCCTTTACTACTATAAGTGTCTCATTTCCTAATCTAATCCCCTCAGCATCACGCGACTTAATTCGACTACATTCCATTATCCTCGTTTTGCTTTTGTTGAAATCCATCTTATACCCTCCTTTCAAGACAATATCAATTCCATTCAACTGCTCTTCCAAGTCCTTTGCTGTCTCCGACAGAATTACAATGTCATCGGCGAACCTCAAAGTTTTTATTTCTTCTCCATGGGTTTTAAAACCTACTCCAAATTTTTCTTTTGGTTCCTTCACTGCTTGCCTCAATATACAGATTGAATAACATCGGGGAGAGACTACAACCCTGTCTCACTCCCTTCCCAACCACTGCTTCCCTTTCATGCCCCGCGACTCTTATAACTGCCATCTGGTTTCTGTACAGATTGTAAAGAGCTTTTCGCTCCCTGTGTTTTACCCATGCCACCTTCAGAATTTGAAAGAGCGTGTTCCAGTCAACATTGTCAAAAGCTATCTCTAAGTCTACAAATGCTAGAAACGTAGGTTTGCCTTTCCTTAATCTAGCTTCTAAGATAAGTCGTAATGTCAGTATTGCCTCACGTGTTCCAACATTTCTACGGAATCGAAACTGATCTTCCCTGAGGTCGGCTTCTACTAGATTTTCCATTCGTCTCTAAAGAATCCGCGTTAGTATTTTGCAGCCATGACTTATTAAACGGATAGTTCGGTAATTTTCACATTTGTCAACACCTGCTTTCTTTGGGATTGGGATTATTATATTCTTCATGAAGTCTGAGGGTATTTCGCTTTTTTTCATACTTCCTGCTCACCACATGATAGAGTTTCGCCAGGACTGGCTCTCCCAAGGCTGTCAGTAGTTCTAATGGAATGTTGTCTACTCCCGGGGCCTTGTTTCGACTCTGGTCTTTCAGTGTTCTATCAAACTCTTCACGCAGTATCGGATCTCCCATTTCATATCCATCTACATCCTCTTCCATTTCCATAATATTGTCCTCAAGTACATCGCCCTTGTAGAGACCCTCTACATACTCCTTCCACCTTTCTGCTTTCCCTTCCTTGCTTAGAACTGGGTTCCCATCTGAGCTTTTGATATTCACACAAGTGGTTCTCTTTTCTCTGAAGGTCTCTTTAATTTTCCTGTACTCAGTGTCCATCTTACCCCTAGTGCAATAAGCCTCTACATCCTTACATTTGTCCTCTAGCCATCCCTGCTTAGCCATTTTGCACTTCCTGTCGATCTCATTTTTGAGACGTTTGTATTCCTTTCCGCCTGCTTCATTTACTGCATTTTTATATTTTATCTTTCCATCAATTAAATTCAGTATTTCTTCTGTCACCCAAGGATTTTTACTAGCCCTCGTCTTTTTACCTACTTGATCCTCTGCTGCCTTCACTACTTCATCCCTCAGAGCTACCCATTCTTCTTCTACTGTATTTCTTTCCCCCATTCCTGTCAATTGTCCCCTTATGCTCTCCCTGAAACTCTGTACAACCTCTGGTGTAGTCAATTTATCCAAGTCCCATCTTCTTAAATTCCCACCATTTTGCAGATTCTTCAGTTTTAATCTACAGTTCATAACCAATAGATTGTGGTCAGAGTCCACATCTGCCCCTGGAAATGTCTTACAATTTAAAACTGGTTCCTAAATCTCTGTCTTACCATTATATAATCTATCTGATACCTTCTAGTATCTCCAGGATTCTTCCATGTATACAACCTTCTTTTATGATTCTTGAGCCATGTGTTAGCTATGATTAAGTTGTGGTCTGTGCAAAATTCTACCAGGCGGCTTCCTCTTTCATTTCTTACCCCCAATTCATATTCACCTACTACGTTTCCTTCTCTCCCTTTTCCTACTGCCGAATTCCAGTCACCCATGACTATTAAATTTTCGTCTCCCTTCACAATCTGAATAATTTCTTTTATTTCATCATACATTTCTTCAAATTCTTCGTCATCTGCAGAGCTAGTTGGCATATAAACTTGTACTACTGTAGTAGGCGTTGGCTTCGTATCTGTCTTGGCCACAATAATGCGCTTACTATGCTGTTTGTAGTAGCTTACCTGCATTCATATTTTCCTATTCATTATTTAACCTACTCCTGCATTACCCCTATTTGATTTTGTGTTTATAACCCTGTAGTCACCTGACTAGAAGACTTGTTCCTCCTTTCACCGAACATCACTAATTCCCACTATATCTAACTTCAACTTATCCATTTCCCTTTTTTTATTTTATAACCTACCTGCCCGATTAAGGGATCTGACACTCCACGCTCCGATCCATAGAACGCCAGTTTTCTTTCTCTTGATAACGACATCCTCTTGAGTAGTCCCCACACGGAGATCCGAATGGGGGACTATTTTACCTCCGGAATATTTTACCCGCGAGGACGCCATCATCATTTAACCATACAGTAAAGCTGCATGCCGTCGGGAAAAATTACGGCCGTAGTTTCCTCTTGCTTTCAGCCGTTCGCAGTACTACCACAGCAAGGCCGTTTTGGTTAGTATTACAAGGCCAGATCAGTCAATCATCCAGACTGTTACCCTTACAACTACTGAAAAGGCAGCTGCCCCTCTTCAGGAACTACACGTTTGTCTGGCCTCTCAACAGATACTCCTCCGTTGTGGTTGCACCTACGGTACGGCTATCTGTATAGCTGAGGCACGCAAGCCTCCCCACCAACGGCAAGGTCCATGGTTCATGGGGGGCTTTGTACATACCAGGTGCGATAATAAAGTAATGAGACTGATGCGAAAAAAATTTGCTTACCGTTTTAGTCAAGTTCAGTGTTGTCTCCTTCAAAGTAGTTCCCTTCTGATTGCACACACTTTTTCCAGCGCTTCTGCCATTGATGGTAACATTTCTGAAACTCATCTTTCGCAATATCCTCGAAGACCCTCGTCACTGCTTTTTGGACATTTTGTGTTTTTTGAAATGGTGCCCCTCGACTGCCGTTTTGACTCGTGGAAATAGAAAAAAGCCGCACGGAGCGATATCTGGCGAATAAGGTGGTTGTGGTAGTACTAAAATTTGTTTTGAGGTTAAAATTTGCTGTACTGACAGAGCAGTATGGGATGGCGCATTATCGTGATGCAGAATCCAATTATAAGCAATCTTGGCACGGACATGAAGAACTCTTTTCCGAAATATTTCTAAAATTTCTTTGTAGTAATATTGGTTAACTGTTTGTCCAGGAGGCACCAACTCTGTATGAACAATTTCCTTGGAATGAAAGAAGCACACAAGCATGCCTCCGGCGGCAGGGGGCCGGGGTCTAATAGATGTCCCAACGAAATGCAAGGCTCACCTCGTACGTAATACACTGCAGCTGTGCCACCAATACCCCGACAGCGCACTTCGTATGGCCATAAGGACATATCAACCATACAACATGCTAATACCAATAAACCTGGGGGCAGTGCACTATAAGGCGAATCATGTCAGGATGTTTCTCTTAGAAGCCAGCTACCTGAAGTAGAAATCGAGTGCTCCATTAAGTGATCTAACATCTGCTCAACTATATCGTCTGATGAACGAAACTGGAACAGCCAACCGTATGGTGACGAAGTACCCCTCTACGGATCGGACTAGAATCTGGACAAACATCAATAACAGTGTTCTAGGCACTGACGTCCGATCCACTTGGTACAAAATTGTCAATCAGACAATACCAACTACAGAGCGACTCCATAAAATACATCTGTCGGTGTCAGTGTCGAGAATGTAAGGTCATCGACACCTTACAACACCGTTGTGCCTGTGGTGAGAACGGCCATTGTCGTAGGACCATGGCATCTATCTGCAGGACAACAACGCAGAACACCTCTCTAACATCGATTCTCCAACCGGATGGAACTTACTATCCGGTAACCAAAAAGAACACGTGGACGTGGTTGGCAGCGCACGCACTGCACTACATCATTAATGCCCAGGAAGACCGGACATACATGAGCTACAGAGTATACCTAGCCACACAGGCTAAGTTACTGATGAGGGACCTAAAATATAAGAGAAAGTTTGCCAATTATATTGCGACATTACAACAAATGACGATATGACACACATACGATGAAGAGACTTATAAGAGGATGCTAGACGAACAGATGGATGAACGAACAGGTGTTCAGTTTTTAAAACCCAAGTTCACAATCATTGTACCTGTCCATTTTTTTTCATTGCTTACATTAGGACTTTGTTTTGTACTATCATCGATAGTCGAGAGAATGTTTTCAGTTTGTGACTCACGTTGTGAATGTCACTTTATCCGAAGGAACATTGCCTAACATCACATTCCAGCACACCACAGGACGGTCTGCGGTCTTCAGCGACGTCTGCCCTCACAACTACGAGAAGGAAACCTGGGCGAAAAAGAAAGGATCACTTAACGATCGGGGCCAAGCTTTAATGCTTGGGGTATATAAAGTGAAGGCTTATTAATTTCGAGAAGACGAGTTTTGAGGATCGCGTGTCAGCTGAGTCAGTGCCACCTTGTTGGAGCACGAGCAGGGGAATGTTTTCAAGGAAAATACTATTCTTTTCTTTACAGAAGAAGTCTTTTTATTTCGTCATGAAGAAGAACATTACGCAGGGGAATGATTTAAAGGAAAACAAGTTTCTTTTCTTTACAGAAGAAGTATTTTATTTCATCGTGAAGAAGAAGAATTTCTTTTAATGGCGATGAAGCCAGGCATAGAAGGTAACTTCTGGCGAGCGTAAGGATGGGTTGAAGGGGAGGAAGGAGACCCAATAAAAAGAAAAAAAAAAGGTAGCTCAGATGGTAGAGCACTTGCCCGCGAAAGGCAAAGGTCTCGAGTTCGAGTCTCGGTCGGGCACACAGTTTTAATCTGCCAGGAAGTTTCATATCAGCGCACACTCCGCTGCAGAGTGAAAATCTCATTCTGGAATAGTAATATAAATTTCCATTATGTCACTCGGTTGCCGGGTACTAGTGTTACCCATAGTAATGACCCACTCGAGGCATTAAACGCCGCAGTAGCATCAGTTCCCAGCCAAATGCTTATTAATTTTTAATTATCTCGCAGACAACTACCTCATTGTAGAATTGTGGTACGTGTATAAATGCAATGTGCGGGTCTTGTCCCATTTGGTCTATATGGAATTTTCTCATTGTCGTCTTCGGGCAGCAGTTGTATTACAGAATGGCACCTTCCCTAGTCTGGAAGTTTCTACGAAGTGCAGTATCAATGAAGTGCAATGCTCGATTTGATTTAAAATATTAAAACAAGAAGAGGCACAACGAATTTGTTACACAATAAGAAAACTTAGAACTTAACAGTTTACTCATAGTTTACAATAAAAATATAAGGCAGCTGATCAGCTGCCTGTGTCTACATAGCCTGCCTTTATCTGCTTCTAGGTCTTGAGAATAAACAAAGTAACATGAAAAATACAGTTCCTCAAGTTCAGTTTTCACTCTTTACCACTGAGTATTGGTAACGTCCAAATAGTGGTATTACTCCCGATTGCAACATGATTTTTGAGCAGTGTTTCAAAAAATTAAATCAGTAGGAGAATACTGATGATTTTTTATGAGCTTTTCGAGAAAAGCAACAAATGGTGGACGGACTAAGTTTTCTTTTATTTACCTGTTGATTTGATTATTTTGATTCTATTTATGTTAAAACTGAGGGAGTCATAATTTCTTAATCTTTGTTCGACTTCTACTTCTAATGGGAAAAAATCTGAAAATCGTTTATTTCAGAAAGCGGTTATTTCCAGTGGCGTTGAAAAAGAAAAAGATATTACGGAAGACCGGTTGTTTCAGCCATAACCGACATACCTAGGTAGCGTGTGCACCCTGTCCAGCGTTGTGCAGTGAATCATTGGAAATCTGACGTATTTGTTGTGCCATATTGGAAAAACATCGAAGTCCTCCTGAAGTTGTGGAAAATCTAGATCTGCACCATTTGAGGATGGCTCATTCCAGTCGCTATGTTTTCCTCCAAACAAAAGGGACTGCACACTTTTTTCACGAGAAATGGCACAAAAAATTCACGTTAGGCGAGTCTCTTTCGTGCTCAGTCATATCACAATGTCCTGTAGTCACCATATGCGCATGTTATGGCTGTATACTTTACAGCTAACATCACTGGATATTAACTATGGTAAAAATGTATGCTCTTCTATGTTCTTTAGCAGAGCATTGCTGACGTTAACTCGTTTCCTTTTATCAAATGGTTCAAATGGCTCTGAGCACAATGGGACTTAACTTCTGAGGTCATCAGTCCCCTAGAACTTACAACTACTTAAACCTAACTAACTTAAGGACATCACACACATCCATGTCCGAGGCATTCCTTTTATCACCAACCGGAAGGGCCTGCACTAATTGTAGGCAGTACTGTTTATAGAGCAAACGACGCCTTAACACTCGCCAGACGGTCGTAGATTCCATTGCCAGTTCGCTGCTTGCGCGGAAAGCAGACTTTCGTGGACTCTTGCTTTCTACCGTATCATCAAAAGTGCGAGGTCGACCTAGACTCTTACCCTTGTAGAAGAATCCTGTTTCTTCAGGCTGGCGAGACCAATGATTAATGTTTTTGGTTGCAGGCGGATCAATGCCAAAACGCCGACGAAATGCACGCCGGATAGAAATCACTGGCTCATTCTTTGCAAACTGCAGCATACGAAACGCCTTGTTTTGAGAGGATTCCCTCTTACTTCTCACTCACTGCAAACTGAGATCGGTCATTGACTGACGTCTAAGGACGATTTTTTGACACTCTAGGCCCCACTCATTTAAAGAACACATTTCCTTTCGGGCACGTCCCATGTTTCGTAATTACTACCGTCCCAAATCAGGTCATTCTCTTGGAAATATCCAGTATTGTTCTGAAAACGTATTGTTTCCGGATTTACTTGCATTCTTAGATACGAGCATACAAGGGATATCAGTACTGGCTGCGAAATAGTGGCACTTTTCTTCACTCACAGCATCGTATTTTATTGTAATCACATCAGCCTTTACATTACAAACAGTTAAGTTGGCATGGCTCTTTACTAAGTTGCCAGTACTGTACCCTTCATTTTTCACTAGTATTTATACTGGCCAATGTTCAGCTATTTGAATCGGATCACTCCATATCACAGTCTTCGAAATCGGTTCACCTTTGGGTAATAATTATCTGCACTGAAGAAACCGCCCACTTGTTGATTATTGCTACCTCCAGCTACATCAGTTTGCCCTTCTCGGGTAGTTTCGACTCTTTCTGGCTCTCATGTATACTTTACTCATTTTGTGATGTTACTGGCAAAAACATCAATGAACACATTAGTTTTAACTCCAAACTTTGTGTCAGTCGATGTTCACACAAATTGTTTGATGACTATGCCAGTTGAAACTGACCAGTCATTCCACGAAGTTCCGGGACTGCAGCAAGACGACGTCGACTTCTTGCCACGATATTTCGGCTGACTACTGTTCAGCTATTTTCAGGTGAGCGTTTTGCACTGGAGATTAATAGTTGACATCGCTGCTTCGTTACCAAAGATTGGGGCTGAGGCGCATGCCCAAAGGCAGCTGCTTAATGAGCGACCTCTGTCGTTTTGCGCCCTCTTCAAATACTGCTCCATCTCTTGGCGAGCAGGTGCGATCGTATTGGTGATCCTACATCCGTGCTCTCTGTCGGAATGGAGGCTAGCGGAGCTAAAATTCAGGTGTTGCATTAACAAAATTAACTGTCGTTAGACGTGTTATTACTCACAAAAATTTTTCTTTCCGAGGATATTGAAGAAATCACCTGATCCCACACATCCAGTTGAATGCCGCCATCACGATTACTCAGATCTTCCGCCAAACGTATTTCCACCGACTACTTCATAACTAAATCCCCCAAGGATCTTGTCGAGGCAAGATTTCCGTGGAAGAATAATCCTTGGAATATCTTGTGGAGACCCAATTCTCGGCTATGGATCATTTACTAGGCTGCGAAAGGCGAGTGTGTCGATCATTTTTCAATTCATATTTCATGCATTGTGCCCGTCTTCTGATCAGTTTCGCCTTTGCTGCACTGGAAAGATATCCTGCAGATTACAGCCCTCCTAAATCCCAGATCGTTCTTTGCCGAACTGAGAGAGCATAAATCTTCGTAGGTGGACATAATACTACTGTGACATGATGTCTCCTTAAGATTCTGCCTAATTTAAACTAAAAATTCCGGAATAGTCATTATCAGTAGCCCATAAACACCCGTTAATCTGTGGCTGCGTTAAAACATGCTAGAAAATTAACTTTTCCTGAAGGTTCCTACTAAATGACAAACTGAGAGGCTAAGAACGTTTCAGAGGATATTGATAATCAATGGTCATTTGAAATCTGTATAATGATCAAACAATTTATGTGAGCACTGACTGGAGTATGCTTTAGACTTTTCATTAATGTATTCCTCCCTTAAAGTTTTTACTATTATGTGCCATATTTTGCCATTCTGTACAGTACTACCCTTGCACTCCTGCCCACGTGTGCGATCGATACCAGCTTGTTACACTCCTGGAAATTGAAATAAGAACACCGTGAATTCATTGTCCCAGGAAGGGGAAACTTTATTGACACATTCCTGGGGTCAGATACATCACATGATCACACTGACAGAACCACAGGCACATAGACACAGGCAACAGAGCATGCACAATGTCGGCACTAGTACAGTGTATATCCACCTTTCGCAGCAATGCAGGCTGCTATTCTCCCATGGAGACGATCGTAGAGATGCTGGATGTAGTCCTGTGGAACGGCTTGCCATGCCATTTCCACCTGGCGCCTCAGTTGGACCAGCGTTCGTGCTGGACGTGCAGACCGCGTGAGACGACGCTTCATCCAGTCCCAAACATGCTCAATGGGGGACAGATCCGGAGATCTTGCTGGCCAGGGTAGTTGACTTACATCTTCTAGAGAACGTTGGGTGGCACGGGATACATGCGGACGTGCATTGTCCTGTTGGAACAGCAAGTTCCCTTGCCGGTCTAGGAATGGTAGAACGATGGGTTCGATGACGGTTTGGATGTACCGTGCACTATACAGTGTCCCCTCGACGATCACCAGTGGTGTACGGCCAGTGTAGGAGATCGCTCCCCACACCAAGATGCCGGGTGTTGGCCCTGTGTGCCTCGGTCGTATGCAGTCCTGATTGTGGCGCTCACCTGCACGGCGCCAAACACGCATACGACCATCATTGGCACCAAGGCAGAAGCGACTCTCATCGCTGAAGACGACACGTCTCCATTCGTCCCTCCATTCACGCCTGTCGCGACACCACTGGAGGCGGGCTGCACGATGTTGGGGCGTGAGCGGAAGACGGCCTGACGGTGTGCGGGACCGTAGCCCAGCTTCATGGAGACGGTTGCGAATGGTCCTCGCCGATACCCCAGGAGCAACAGTGTCCCTAATTTGCTGGAAAGTGGCGGTGCGGTCCCCTACGGCACTGCGTAGGATCCTACGGTCTTGGCGTGCATCCGTGCTTCGCTGCGGTCCGGTCCCAGGTCGACGGGCACGTGCACCTTCCGCCGACCACTGGCGACAACATCGATGTACTGTGGAGACCTCACGCCCCACGTGTTAAGCAATTCGGCGGTACGTCCACCCGGCCTCCCGCATGCCCACTATACGCCCTCGCTCAAAGTCCGTCAACTGGACATACGGTTCACGTCCACGCTGTCGCGGCATGCTACCAGTGTTAAAGACTGCGATGGATCTCCGTATGCCACGGCAAACTGGCTGACACTGACGGCGGCGGTGCACAAATGCTGCGCAGCTAGCGCCATTCGACGGCCAACACCACGGTTCCTGGTGTGTCCGCTGTGCCGTGCGTGTGATCATTGCTTGTACAGCCCTCTCGCAGTGTCCGGAGCAAGTATGGTGGGTCTGACACACCGGTGTCAATGTGTTTTTTTTTTCCATTTCCAGGAGTGTATTTGTAGATGTCGCCATTATTTTACCAGCACATCCATTGTTGTTTTTATGAGCGTAGTTACAAAAATAAACGTAGTTTGAATCTTCCTATGCCTCACCTATAGCATGCCTTAGCCTATTCGTACATTTAGTCGATCTACCTATTCCTGCACTCACCAGGCTTACGATTCATGTGGCACTTAATTTCCAGCGAAAAATTTACCTCACTCAATTCTCAAAAAATTTAGTCGCTAAACCAGTTTCGACTGAACAGTAATTTTCAGTAGCCCATAAATACATAATTTTTCAAAGGTAGTACGTGGTTATAATTAAAGTGCAGCTACTCACATAGTTTCAGTGTGGTCTGTAATTATCGTATGGCAGCGAAACTTGGTAGACGTTCCAATAAGTTGCTGCGGAACTGATTTGGGCCGTAGAACTTTCCAGTCTCGGCCACCAGGTGCAAATGTGAAGCGGTGAGTCACGCGCAGTGGTCGCGCGATTAGAGGCGCCACGTCAGTGACTGCGTGGCTCCTCCCGCCGGTGGTACGAGTCCTACCTCGTGCATGGGTGTGTGTGTTGTTCTTATCATACGTTAGTTTAAGTAGTGTGTAGGACTAGGGACCGATGACCTCAGCAGTTTGGTCCCTTACGAATTTACACATTTTGTGAAGCGGTGAGTCCAAGAATACATATAGAAATGAAACTTCCTGGCAGATTAAAACTGTGTGCCCGACCGAGACTCGAACTCGGGACCTTTGCCTTTCGCGGGCAAGTGCTCTACCATCTGAGCTACCGAAGCACGAGTCACGCCGGGTACTCACAGCTTTACTTCTGCCAGTATCTCGTCTCCTACCTTCCAAATTTTACAGAAGCTCTTCTGCGAACCTTGCAGAACTAGCATTCCTGAAAGAAAGGATATAGCGGAGACATGGCTTAGCCACAGCCTGGGGGATGTTTTCAGAATGAGATTTTCACTCTGCAGCGGAGTGTGCGTTGATATGAAACTTCCTGGCAGATTAAAACTGTGTGCCCGACCGAGACTCGAACTCGGGACCTTTGCCTTTCGCGGGCAAGTTGTAACCTCCCCCTCAGTTACCGACCTTAATGACAGTGAACAATTAAACCGCGTGTACCTAATGGAAATTTGGGAAAAGCAATCGTCACCGAAGTTAATCAGTCGGTAAAGAGGGAGGAAAGGGTTACATCTAAATGAAAGGAAAAATGCAAATGAAACTGGTGGAAATCTATTTTGAAAAGGGGTAAAGTTAATAAAGAAAGTGAATGTGCGGCCGTTACGTTAACAATTAACTAGCAGTAATTATATATTTGAGATTTGGGGGAAATTACAGTCGCCAGTCCTATGGACAATTACTGTAGTAACTGAAAAAGAAAGGTTATTACACATATAATTAGCACTAGAAGCGTGGCAACTGAAGTTTGACACGTGTAGTGGGAAAACTGAAAGTTTGTCAGAAGTAATAAATTTTGCTACACTCTGACTTAGTTTAGCAAAAGAATTAATAAAACCGGAAAATTGAAAGGTTATTTAGTTACTGAAATTAATAGTGAACTTTGTTTCTGAAGCACTACGAAATTTAATAAAATAAGGTTAGTCTTCGGCCACCTCAACAATCACTTAAAAAGCTACTTGAATCTATGCAATTTAGAAATAAGAGATTTAACTTTGAACTTGAATTAATTGATTCTGAACGATTAACAATAGTAACATTTAGTACGTACCAAGCCGAGCCGCAGTCACAGGTAAGCTAAAATATGGTAACAAAACTCGCACTCGTAATTTGTGCTTGCGTAATCTAAATACTGCAGCCAGCTATGAATACATTAACTGAACTTCGAAATTAAAGCAGTGAAATGGAATGATATTACTTCAACGCTGGCGTTTGTATTTCGACACTCGGGTTCATTTCGGAAAAGGAAGGGACCCTGCTTGGCAATGCAATTGGGACATTGAGCAACAAAGGTTCATGCTACGTTACTGTAATTTTGTGATTTGAACAGTTTGAAAAGCTGAGGTCTGCCATACAGTTCTAAAACTTTACGTGCTTCCAGTCTTCCTTGTTGGTTGATTGAAGGTTTGAAGTCGCCGATCGTGGAGGTGGCGACAGTCACGCATTGTCGGCCGTCGCTGTTGCAGAAGCTAGATGTAGGCACGCCTTCTTCTCGACACGGTCACCGGGCGAAACGGGATCTTGATGTGCGCCAGCTAATGCTTCCCGTCCGCGACGCCATGTCAGAAACTATCATAGCAAGTCGAGCGCAATTACATGCTGCCAAACTCCGAAAGCGCGGCAGCTCGCGGGAGCGTCACACAACACACCTGCTCCACTGCCCTCCTCCAGCCAGACTCCCCTCTGCCCGCGCTCCACGCGACAGAGTTAACACTCTCAAAGATTGTAAACACTTTGGTTCTCCACACGACCTATCGATGTAATCGTTCGACAGCATAGTTTTCCCTAGGCAAGACCCAGCGTAAAAATACAAATAATATTTACAAAACAACCAATTATACACGACATAAAAGCAGTAATATATATATATATATATATATATATATATATATATATATATATATATATATATATATATATAGACACAAATAGTAAAACAATTGCAATATATAAAGGCACAGAAATGTCATATATTCAGGTAACAAAATAAGGAAAAAATTTATAGTACGATAGATGGAAATAGGAGGATATGCATTTCCGGCGTTACAAAGTGCTCTACCATCTGAGCTACCGAAGCACGATTCACGCCCGGTACTCACAGCCTTACTTCTGCCACTATCTCGTCTCCTACCTTCCAAACTTTGCAGAAGCTCTTCTGCGAACCTTGCAGAACTAGCACTCCTGAAAGAAAGGATATAGCGGAGACATGGCTTAGCCACAGCCTGGGGGATGTTTCCATATAGAAATGTTTCCATAACAGCGGATGAGGGATGGGACATGGGCAGAAAAGGTCAAACAAGTGAGAAACACGTAATACTGATTTTGTGACTCATCACCACTTACACATTGTCTTCAGTATTACCACCGGAGACGTGGACGAGGTGCTGTATAGCGCCAGATTTGCACCTGTTGGTCGAAATTGGAACTACTTTTCCCAGTGCAAATCGGTTCCTCATTAAAGCATAAGCATATTTACTACGTTTCGCTCCCATACGGTAATTATTGCCCATACTGGACCTCAGTGATTATCTGCACTTTAATTATAAACACCCGGCAGTCGATATCTCCCGGCTTTTAGAAGATGAATGCACAAAATCTACAAGACATAGGCTACTGAACAATGACAGACATCAGTGGAGAGAACATCTTACCAGGTTTTCATGCGTAACACGCACCGTGGCGTGTTGTACTAGGGGGCCGGTGTGTCAGAACATGTAGTCAGATCATCCACTTTGGCATTATCACATTATTAGTTCAATCCTGCAGATAGGCAACGCAATACGCAGATTTCCAATGCGGGATGCTGTCGCTCCTTTCGGACCCATTTCTGGCAGCGATGCAACGAAAGGTACACATCTACTAATGTTTGCTAAGTCACAAAACACCTGTAACGTGGCATAAGACCTTGGAGAGATGGCGTATCCACTGATATGTGTCCGTTTGCAGTATCTCTCGTAGTTTTCGCACAGCCATCTTCTAAAAGACCGGAGACACTTACGAATAATTCTGTGTAATTGTGGCTGCATGAAATTATGTTGGGAGTTAACATTTCACTAGTGCTCTTAGCATATTTTGTAGCAGCCACAGTCCAGATAGCACTTATTGGCTGTTGATAAATCAGCTGAAATGTTGTGTGTGTTGTGACTAAAGTTCGTCCTGGAAGTGGTATGATCACTAAATATTTGTGTGAGCCTAGTCTGAACTAGACTTTATAGTAAAGAGTAATGTGATCACTGATGCTCTCAGACAATCACATGGCGAATATCAACGGATATCTGTTATCTTCATTAGCTTATGGTCAGCATTTAGTACATATTCCGCACAATGTAGCTTGCTCTTATTTCTTTTCTCATGAAATCCATCTAAATTTCCTCTGTCTTCCACATTTTCCAACTAAGTGCATATTATTTCATGATTATTGCGAAAATATCTTTCCAGTTCTCTGGGCAATTTTTTTTCCGTTGTTCCCGTATTTCAGTTTTTAGTCTTCTCACTTTAAGGTATTCTAACTTCCTAAAATAATTTTCACAGTACTCCTTCATTGAATTCCTACCTTGAACTTCAGGAATTAGAACGTCAACAAAATCCTGTGAAAGGTTGTCTTGTTTGTGTTATGATTAAAGTTCACCCAGAAACAAAATATTACGCATTTCTTATTTTATTGACTTACATGAGAAGTAGCCTCATACCTCATTTAACACATTGTAACGCAATTATCGATATTAACAGTGACGGTCTTATCGAAATTATTTTTCTGTTTTTACCTAATGTGACTTCTGCACAACTATCGATTTGATGTAAGATCGACATAATTATTTTATATTTCCTTTATGATAATTTATGTAATTGTAATTAGTCCAGGAATATAATTTCAAAATATAATTTGAATGAATATAATTTCAATATAATTTCAAAGAATGTAAAAACTAAAAATTTAATTGCGATACTGGTTCATACATAGGGAAAAGTTTGTAATCATGTAAAATTTGGAGGGAAAACTGTCCTTACCGGAACTGGCTAGGCGGGAATAGAAAGGCGGATCTGGCGGTCGAATTGCAAGGCTCCTGTGTGGCGTAAGTCAGTCGGTGGCAAGCAGGCAATTCGTGCTTGTGTTATAAAGAGGGGAGAAGAACTGCAAGATTGTGTAATGTAGCCTCGGATGTAAAAGCAATACGGCTTGTTATTCATGTTGTACTTTGGTTTGCTGTACTACGATAATCCTACGCTAAGAACAGAATTTTCAGAGCTCGTCACACAAAAACAGCTGTGGGTACTTCTGCCGCCTTTTTGTGGATAGCACAGGACTTCGACACTGCCGCCAACTTCATCTCACATTAGCCGATTAATTGCATGGACCAGTGAAATGATTTAGTTTTCTATAGTAACTTTGTGTTTTTTACACTTTGTATTGAGCTACGGTATTTGATCCTTAGTTGTTTACCATTACAGGATCCTATTCCGAGTGCAATCATGAATCCGAGTATGCTGTTTCACTGACCTGAAAAGCAATTACTTTCCTTAACAAAAGTTAAGACTGTGTGGAGTTCTAAAGTACACAGTTATTAAGTGAGCATAATTTTTGAAATACTCCACGTACCTTTCAAGAATGGACAGTTTAAACAGTTAGTTCAAAGATTATTTTAATTGAAATAATAGTTGCAATGAAATGAATAACCCTAGCTGCATATAGGCGATGATATAAGTAAACGGGGACAGTTGAAAATGTGTGCCCCGACCGGGACTCGAACCCGGGATTTCCTGCTTACAAGGCAGACGCTCTAACCATATGTTTTTTTTCTTTAGAATTCGCGACGATTACAATTTTTTTTCATTTTGTTCGTAGTTGATCGTTCCGTTGGGTCGTTGCGGACGTCACATGACATCCGTTGAAGTTCGTTGTTGATCCTTTCAGTTTTTTATTACAGAGACCAACCAGCTCTCTGATCGAACATGCTGAGCTACCATGCCGGCTTCATCTGAGCCCCCGAGAACACAGAGGATAGTGCGACTGCAGGGACTTATCTCTGGCACGCCTCCCGTGAGACCCACATTCCCAACTTATTGTCCCGCACTACATTCATAGTGTCCCTGCCCATTATACTCACTACTCGCGGCTTGTTGCCGATTCCCGTAAGAGTTTGAGCACTGTGTGTGCATCCGCACAGACGAAGATGGTCAAATGGCAGGTGAGCATTAGTGTTTTCAATTTCATGTGTAATGTAGTTAACAGTGCTTTCCATTTTGTGTCGTGACTGAAGTGTTCACTCACGATCAGAATCTACCGATAAATTAGTTTCTGGCTCCACATGTAGGTTCTTGGACCAAGTTTAAATGTAATTTTGCAATAACAGTAATAAAAAATAAGGAAATGGCTACAATTATTCATAGTATACTAGATCTAGGTGTCACATATAACATTTGAGCTAAATAATATAAGGTAGTGATGTTCCTTGGAAAATGCAAATAATCGGTATAAAAGATAGTATTAATTCATAACATTTTCAATAGTAATAATTTCCTATAATTAAACTGACAAAGGAACTTCCTGTCCGTCTCAATAGTGCTCCTCCATAAGTAATCATTTATTTAGAATTATCATCATCTTCCTACTGTAAGGTACATATAGTAAATGTTTTTGAGTGCCAGTTGTTGCCTAAACACATTAATGCTTCTGCAGTGAAGTCAGTTCACTGAAGCATTACTTGTTAAATTGTGCTACTGTCCTGTACCTTATGAGCAAAACAAAAGTTTAGTATCAAGTAAAGGCAACCCACATAGTTAACTTTTTTCATTAATCATAGTAGTTCTGAGTACAACATTGTCTAATTAGGCTGACGACTGTTTATTTACGTAATTACAGTTTGCTTGATTACTAATACAACTCTGGTTGAATCCCCGTTAGTTTTGCTATTGTTTCCACTCAGTAACAATCTTTCTAGAACAGAAAAATAGTCCGATAAATTTCCATTACACAAAGTCACGGTTACAAAAATCCTTTCACATGAATAACGTTATCGGTATAGTACTAATATTATAGCTGCCGGTAGTGTTATAGTCTTTCTTAAGTAAGTGATGTTTTGAAATAAAGATAAAGAAGTAGACTTTTCCTAGCAATTTTACTTTTACATCGAAACCTACACTTTAGTCGATTTTTCTAAATAACTCCTAGCAATATAAAGGCACTTATCGTATGGCACAACCAGTTATTGAATAGCATCCTCATACAAATCTGCTTGATTAGACAACGACTGCAGTACGGTCATTCTGACATCTTCATCGTCATCCTGGCTGACCGCCCAGATGCTTCTTCAATGCATGAAGGCGAGGTAGTCACTGGGCGCTAGATCGATGCTGCCAGGGGCTGACTGAGTTGTTCCCAGCCAAATGATCCAAACAGCTCTTGAGTTCCATTGACAGTATGTGAAAGGGCATTCTCACGAAGCAAAACGATCCCCTTATCGAGCACTACACACTTTTTGTTTTGAATTGCACTGCGTGGTTTCTTTAAAACCTCACAATTACTCGTGGGAGTTCTGGTGTCACCACGAATCAAAACATCCACAAGCAACACTCTGTTCCTGCCCCGAGAGAACAGTACACATGAGTTTCCAGGCTGAAGTTCATTATTTGAAATTCACTTCCTTGGGTGATGTTGAATGTCGTCACTCCATGGATTGCTGATTTGATTCAAGTGTAAGATAAGCCACTCATGTGTCGTTGCCTGTGACAATATGGCTTAAAAGCTCTCACCTTCCTTACTGTACCACTCTAGGAAAGTCAGACAGCTAATTCTTTTGCGCTCCTCAGTCAACATTTTCGGTACCCAGCGTGAGCAGAACTATCGGTAATTTAAATGTTCCGTAACTACTGCATAAAGCACACTTCTTGACATTTGACATACCGTCGAAGTCGTAAAACGTCTCTCTTCTCTCGCTTTTTCATCAACTTTCTGCACCAAGTTGTCAGCAGTAACTGAAGGTAGCCCACTTCGTTCCCATCATGCACATTAGTGAGACCATGTAACCTCCCCCTCACTTATCGACCTTAATGACAGTGAAAAATGAAACCGCGTGTACCTAATGGGAATTTTGGAAAAGCAATCGTCACCGAAGTTAACCTGTTGGTAAAGAGGGAGGAAAGGGTTACATCTAAATGAAAGGAAAAATGCAAGTGAAACTGGTGGAAATCAATTTTGAAATAGGGATAAAGTTAATAAAGAAAGTAAATGTGCGGCCGTTACGTTAACAATCAACTAGCGGTAATTAGATATTTGAGATTTGGGGGAAATTACGGTCGCCAGTTCTATGGACAATTACTATAATAACTGAAAAAGAAAGGTTATTACACATATAATTAACACTAGAAGCGTGGCAACTGAAGGTTGACACGTGTAGTGCGAAAACTGACAGTTTGTCAGAAGTAATAAATTTCGCTACACTTAATTTAGCAAAAGAATTAATGAAACCGGAAAATCGAAAGTTAATTTAGTGACTGAAGTTAATAGTGAGCTTTCTTTCTGAAGCACATCGAAATACAGTTAGACTTGTACTACCTCAACAATCATTTCTAAAGCTACTTGAATCTACGCAATTTAGAAAGAAGAGATTTAACTTTGAACTTGAATTAAACGATTATGAACAATCAACAATAGTAAAATTTAGTACGTACCAAGCTGAGCTGCAGTCACAGGTAAGCTAAAATACGGTAACAAAACTCGCACTCTTAATTTGTGCTTGTGTAATCTAACTATTGTAGCCAGCTATGAATACTTAAATTGAACTTTGAAATTAAAGCAGTGAAATGGAATTATGCTGGCGTTTGAATTTCAACGACACTCGGGTTCATTTCGGAAAAGGAAGGGACCCTGCTTGGCAATGCAATTGGGACAATGAGCAACAAAGGTTCATGCTAAGTTGCTGTAATTTTGCGAGGCAAATGGAACAATTTGAAAAGCTGAGGTCTGCCATACAGTTCTGAAACTTTACGTGCTTTTAGTCTTCCTTGTTGGTTGATTGAAGGTTTGAAGCCGTCGATCGAGGAGGTGGCGACAGTCACTCATTGTCGGCCGTCGCGTTAACGGAAGCTGGATGTTGGCGCGCCTTCTTCTCGACACGGTCACCAGGCGAAACGGGCTCTTGATGTGCGCCAGCTAATGCTTCCCGTCCGCGACACATGTCAGAAACTATCATCGCGAGTCGAGCGCAATTACATGCTGCCAAACCCCGAAAGCGCGGCAACTCGCGGGAGCGTCACACCACACACCTGCTCCACTCGCTACTCCAGCCAGACTCCTACATGCTCTGCCCGCGCTCCACGCGGCAGAGTTAACACTACCAAAGATCCTATACACTTTGATTCTCCACACGACCTATCGATGTAATCGTTCGATAGCAGTTTTCCCTAGGCAAGACCCAGCGTAAAAATACAAATAATCTTTACACAACTAACCAATTATACATCGACATACATGCATAAATATATATATACAAATAGTAAAACAATTACAATATGTAAAGACACAGAAATATCATATATTCAGGTAGCAAAAATAAGGAAAACAAATTATAGTACAATAGATGGAAATAGGAGGATATGCATTTCCGGCGTTACAACCATTTTAAAAAGCTGTCACCAATTTCCGTACCATCCCATCGTTCATAATATAATCTCCATACACTTCACTGATCTCACGAGAAAGTTCAGCCACTTTCACGCCTTCAGCAGCAAGAAAATTAATAACAGCGCTTATTTCATAGTCAGTCGGATTCTCAAGCGGAGAATGCATTTTGCCGGTCGGAGTGGCCGAGAGGTTCTAGGCGCTACAGTCTGGAAACGCGCGACCGCTACGGTCGCAGGTTCGAATCCCGTCTCCGGCATGGATGTGTGTGATGTCGTTAGGTTAGTTAGGTTTAAGTAGTTCTAAGTTCTAGGGGACTGATGACCACAGATGTTAAGTCTCATAGTGCTCAGAGCCATTTGAACCATTTGGAGAACGCATTTTAAATACTCACAGCTGTAAACACGCCGAATGACTCTGTAATGGCGTCTGTGGCTTTCCAACAGAGTGAGGTACTTCGTCAGTATGCACAAAACGCTGCCGCGGCGGATTTTCTAACGGTACTTAGTTTGAAAACACGCCTCATATTAGCGGTTCGTTTCTTATGGTACTAAATTTTATTTCTGATATTGGTTTCTGTTGTCTATGCTACTATTACAATGTGCTCCGGTGATAATTGTTCGAATTGTATCATCGTTGTTCGTCTATTAAGAAGCAACGACTTGATACTGATAAGTACACATTCACCAGTGTCTTACAGCATAACAGTTTTTGATGGAACACTTAGCTGAGTAAAGTCACGACTCATACAGAAAATCAATTTCATCAGCCTGTGGTTACTGATAGAAGCTTACCGTTTATACATTTTTATTCTAAATATAAGGTATGACACAAAATATTTTTACGGGAAAAAGAAAATAATATATTGGAAATACATACATTTTTCTGTAGGGTTACGTAATGAACTATTGTTCATTACGAAGAGGGCATTGTTGTCTGTGCCATCGCAACAATATCGCATGCTTGTCTTCCTGGTTTCTAGGCAAATTTCCTAGTCGTCTTCACAATGCACTATCTGAAACATCAAGCGGCTGCTGCAGACTGTTAAAATTGGCCTTTTGTTTTGGGTCAAATACAAAAGAACTGACGGTTTTAAATGAAATGACTTCATTAACTCAAAATTGTCACAAAAGGGATAGAAATGCGGATGATTGTTTTATCTATAAAAAACTTAGAAGGCGTATTATCTATTGTATTAGGCGTGTTGTTTGAAAGTAAGTAATTCTTACGGGAGTGAACACCTTTGTCTCTTTTTTCGACAGGTACTACGGCCACCTCTCCTGATCGGAAGTCATGTCGGCTTCATTGATCCACACAAGAAACCATGAAACCGAAGTAAATGACAAGGAAAAACGTTTCTAGGCCAAAGGACGTTGTTTGAACATTGATGTGGTAAAAATACTCTCCATACAAGTTACGTAGCAAGAATAACATAAATGACATCTTACATCTGACGACTCAAAAACAAAAGAGTTTTTACTAAAAAATAACGGAACAAACTTCCTCTGTCAATCTCACTGACAACAGTAGCGACGTTTATTATAACTAAACACTTCCCGACAGGTAGCAGCGCTCTTCAGGACAAAAAATATGCAGCGGGCATTTTTCCCGTCCTGAACACCTTCCCCTACCGATCTTACTACTAACTGATAACCTTCATAAATAAGTATGTTATATTAATTAATAACGGTAATTACAATTTGAGGTAAGATCACAAATGTTCTGAATGTTATTTTTCTTGTACTCATTGCATTGTCCTGCAAGCTGCTTAATTTGTTTGCATAGTACTTGCTACAAAACTGTCCGACATATGATGATACCGTCTCTACAGTGCGCACTCTCGAACCTGTGTTACATCCGTTTCACATTTACACCTAAGCAGCTGACGGTGCTAGTAGCGCAACGTCCGTGAGTCGTCAGCATTGGACGACAAACAATAAAATGTTCCCTCTGTCAGTGCTATTAAGCCTGCAGTGTCCGCGCAGCGTACCATTCTGCTCCTGACATAAGGGACACACTTCACTTACCTCACGGCCGAATTCACCAACGTCAATTAAAACTGAGCGCTTCTTAAGACATTACTGTTTCTGGAAGTATTCAAAAATGGTTCAAATGGCTCTGAGCACTATGGGACTCAACTGCTGAGGTCATTAGTCCCCTAGAACTTAGAACTAATTAAACCTAACTAACCTAAGGACATCACAAACATCCATGCCCGAGGCAGGATTCGAACCTGCGACCGTAGCGGCCTTGCGGTTCCAGACTGCAGCGCCTTTAACCGCACGGCCATCTGGAAGTATTTTTGTTTGTTACTGAGCAAGAAAAATACACTCTTAAGAAGCTTTAAAAATTACTGGACGTATCTGGATTCGGCTGTAAGTTGCTCGATGCATATTACGATAAAATTCGGCTGAGAACCGCGGGCCGCACAAATACTTGAATACGTCCCGTGTGTCGTACTTTGACGACCAGTGCTCTACAACATCTAGTAAACAACCCATTAAACAGTGAGGAGTCCTGGAACTTCAAGGATGATTAAGACGGTGTCCTGAACCGAGACTACTGCGTGGGAGCTTACCTGGCGAGGGCAATGTCCTTAACAACTGAGCTATCCAGGCGCCACAATTCATCCTCTCTACCTGGGTCAGTGCCTTTCTCCTACTTCGCAATTTCACAATGTATATAAATGCGTAGGCTTCCGTGGCTGGATAAAACTCATTAAAAGCGTTCTTGGAGTATTCTCACCTCATCTTAGAAAATACTTAAAACACAAAATGTACCTACGTTTCGGTCGAGTTGCGGCGGCTCTCCTCAAGGTAGTCATTTCCCTGAGAGAAACACCTGCGAAGCGTTGGTACATTTTAGTTTTTTAAATGTTTTATAAGATGAGTTGGCGGTACACCCAGAATGCTTTTAATGAGATTGACAGGGCTTCTCTTCCATGCATCGAGGGACTAGCAATTATGGAAGAAAGGATATGGCAGAGAAATGGCGTAACTATAGCCTTCGGGATTTCATTCTTCAGTGAAGTGTGTTGTTCGGAATAGTAACAAATTACAAATCCTCTTTTCATACGTTTGTAGTCAACAATTAATCTCAGTTATAAGTGGTAGTAATATTCATAAATGTTAAACTACAAGGAGAAACGAATCACCTATCCGCAATCAGCTCTAGCGTGACACAGATAGTGAGGTATTCTGCCGTACTCTAACCAATTACCCAGTGATGTGAAGGACATCGTAGTGAGAGACTTCAATTGCGATCCATGAAATACATGCGAATATCCAATTAAGCAACTAATGTGGCACATGTCGCGACTTACTACGCACACGAACAAAGTCATACCGGCAATAGCTTAGTCTCATTCCGAGTACACGCGACAGCAAAATTATGTGAGAGGTTGAAATTGCGCTCTGTGGATGCAGCTCTTCGAGCTGAGGGAAATACGAGTACAATGGAAAGTTATTGTAACTTAACACGTTCATTTCTGGGTTTCTCGTTCCAGGGATTAAAATACGAACGTTTCTGTAGTTTGTAAGTAGCGTAGAGAAACTAATAATGACCAGACAAGGTCTGAGGGGGTCTGCTAGAGACTAAATTCGGCAAGGAACGTCCTTCTCCTGTTTCAATACGAGGCTAGACGTAGGCAGTTCACCTGCAGTTCACAGATCAATCCATTCTATGTATATATCCATGTGGAAATATAAGAACATTAGTTTAAGCGAACTGAAGCATTGATTTTCCGTTTTTAAGCTTTGCCTTGTAAATGTAACCTGCAACATTTTCCAATAAAAATGACGTTGTTATTTATTAAAATAATTAGTATGAGTATTGAAATGCTTTCAGGTCCGTTTATCGCCATAGCATTCGATAATACATGTTTATCAGTACGCTTCGAAACTACATAAAACGAATGGTTGTCAGTTCGGATTAGATCCTTCAGGTTTGCACCTTCCGAACAAAAATATACCATGTATTAACATAATTATTGAAGAAATTCACTTGCAATTTCACACATGTTTATAGCTCAAATCTCGTTTAGAATCTTCCGACAGGTCTATGCGTTTTAAAAGGTGTCTGTCTTACATAGTGTGCTAAACACCCATTCCATTACGTGTGGCCCCGCAATAGACCTAGGAAATGTGTGTGTCAAGTTGTTTGTGGAGTGGAAAAACTTCACAATTGTAGCTGAGGAACAATTCATGTGGATTGGAGGCACCATGTTTTGTACTTTCGTATTTCATTTGCAGAATTCGGGCAAAACAACGAAATGTACTAGTACGTGGTCCTAACAGTATTGTTATTCACAGGCGTTCGTTACAAGTTTCACTAAGACATATGTTTATTCTCTGGTTTCTGGTTTATAATGGGAGTTATCAGAAGGAATGTGACATAAGTAAATAATAAAATATTTCCCGAGCATCTTAAAATGGCAGGTTACCAAATGGAAACTAATGAAGGGATGTAGTTAACAACAAAGAGCAAAATTCATTGCAGTACTTACGTTAATATTTAAGATTGTGTTCCGTAATCGTAAGAAGTTTAATATAAGTCCGTAATTGTAAACACGAACAATATTTTTGCATGACACATTAAATATACAATACAGATCTGTTATTGGCTAAGTGACAACAGTAAGTGACAGAGTATGCCGTTAGTAAGCGCCAATTCAGAATACAATGCCCTTCGTAATTTGGAATGTTTACATATATGCAGAGAACTGAGGAAAACGTAATAACAAAGAAAAGTATCTCAAATTCAATCATTATCATTATTCGTATGGCACACACGTGCAATACCTTTATAATGTATGAATGTCATCGCATACGAAAAAAATATAACGACTAAACATTAATATCTAGGTTACTAATCAATTACACCGCTGTGGCATTGGCATTCATAAAATCAGACCACAAGTCCTTATAGCGTGGAAGAACGCACTCCTCTATTATACGTCTGATTGACTGTTTCATTGCGCTACAGTCATAACTCGGGGACTACAAAATATCCCATTTATAGAGTGGGTCAGAGCACCTAGCACAACGAGTGCGGATACAATTGAATGTGACCCAAAGTTTCCTGCCAGTTTCGACATCCTGGTAATTTCCGATTTGTTGATAGTTTCTGTTCCAGAGATCTTCGGTATTCCTTGTAGCTAGCTGTTCAGAGTACAGTAGTGGCAGATGTCTCGGACGAAGCGTATTTCTTCGTAAGACAGGCATGTCGTGATGAATGGGTAGTTACTTATTCTCTTCTATATTGCGGTAATCTATAGGCAGGGTCTCCGTTCTGACAATCTGTGGCGGGTAGATATTGCTTAGCAGGGGGAGTCAGTAGGCAGGAGTTGATCTGATTGCACCAATAATCGTGTGTATCGTGTTGTTGGGCTGCACATCGATGAAGCAGGTACGACAGTGTTACACTACACTGAAGCACGATATTCTGCGGCAGAGGAAAGAAATGCAAGAGCCGATGAGTTCATTGACATCCTCCAGCTTGCGCCACACTACTTCTGAATGATATTCTTCCGAGTTTTTATCTTGGCTGATGTGTTTTACAGATTTTTTTTTATAAGCTACAGTGTGGTCGAGTGTATGCGAAGATATTTGGGGTATTTGTTGTGACGGAGAACATTGCCATCAAATAGCACCTTGAGTTCAGTGTTAGCTTGTTTCTTGTTAACGTGAAAGGCACAAACTGATGCTGGGCTTCGGTCTCCATTTTCTGAAATATGAGTAAAGAGACGGTAAGTCCTCTGTTAGTGATCCCTCTGGAAAATTCAGTGGAAGTGTATATATGTTCATTAGCCTGGAGAAAATTCATGTAAAACAAAGTTAGCCGTTTTAACAATACGGCTCATATAACAGGAGCTGCGTGAGAAATATGCTTCCTTCAAGAGGTTTCATTCTTGATTAGGCAGCTTCATGTTAGAACAGTGAAAATTATCGTGTCTATTCTACAAAGTAAACGCTTTAGCAGCTTCACTGAAGCAACATAAATTGCTACAGAGTTTCATGGGCAGCGAATAAGTGTGTTTTTGATGCTTACGAAAAAATACGCTGTAGCTCTGAGAGAGAAGTTAAAAGCAGGCACCACGGAGCGCGGACAGAATAACAAATACAGAAGAGAAAACACGCCGGGCTGGTGGCCGTTGTTGAAGCTCTTTCCCCGTGTGTGTCTGTATGTGTGTGTGGGGGGGGGGGTGGGGGGAGGGAGGGGGGGGGTGGAAATGGCCACGGGCCTTGCGGTTTCTGGCTTGTGTGGCGCGCTCGTACGTCCGCTGCAGACCAGAACGATCGTAGAGTGCGTGGGCCAAACGAAAGAGAAATATACACGTCGGCTCTCATCCCTCTCCAGACACAGCAGTCCTGTCGAGAAAGACTCTCGTGTTTACTGTCAGGGGCGGAAGTACTAGAGGGGTGACAGCTACAGTGTGTGTGTGTGTGTGTGTGTGTGTGTGTGTGTGTTTGGGCGCGATTGTGTGTGAGGAATGAGTGTGTGGGAGGAGGGGGGGTGGGGATGGTGGAGGTGTGGGTGAAATGGAAAAGGAGTGAGGGGTTGCTGTACAGTGACTGCAGTCGAAACAGTTTCTAAGTAAACACCTTCCAGAGAGACCACCATTGCTTGCCTTTATTAGAAAACGTTATTATTGTTAGGTACGTTCCTTGTGTTTATGCGGGGAGGTTTAATAACGAAATATTGTAATCTCATTACGAAATACACAATTATGAAGTTTTTGCCCTGGGCATACTGGACACGGAGGGGCCGATTGGGACTTTACGAGTGTTCTTGCACTGCGGGGCATTCGGCAGTGCGTGGCACGAAAGTTTCAAGTTAGCTTCAACGTGGTGAGCCTGTCTCGTATGTCCGCCTCATCCGATGCTATCTCCACGACAAGACCTTATTCGTGCAAGCTGAAGCTGAAATGTCCACGGTTCCCATACCTATGCCGCAGGTCTAGGTTCTTGCAGCGATCCTGTACGTGTTTTACACCGCCCACGCGACTAAGATCAACCGCATATGACTCATTTCGTACGCTCATAGTTCAGCGATCCTTAGCTGCAACATGAATGCTAACACTCCTATTGCAGCTCGCCTAACTGCACAAGTGAGCCACCAAGCGGAGCCTTAAGTTCAAATCCCACTACTAAGCGAGTGTTTTAGATGGGCTGCCTGCGTCTTATACGAGCAAAAGCGACGGTGAGAGAACTCGAGGATTCAGGCACCACGCGAATAAAATTCAGCTCATGTACATAAGAAAAATCAACAAAGAGTAGCAAGAAAAACATTTAATTGTTGTCAGCTCCAAAAACAGCCACAATGTTGTGCAGAACTTCGGTGATGGTCCGTGGCAACATCAGACTGACTTACAATTGTAGAGACTGACATGCAGAGCCTACGATAAAGGCCGGCCGCGGTGGTCGACTTCTACGGTCGCAGGTTCGAATCCTGCCTCGGGCATGGATGTGTGTCATATCTTTAGGTTAGTTAGGTTTAAGTAGTTCTAAGTTCTAGGGGACTGATGACGTCAGATGTTACGTCCCATAGTGCTCAGAGCCATTTGAACCATTTTTGAACCTACGATAAAGGCGCAGCGGCCGACAGATTGCAAAGACCCGGCGTGAGGGTGAGCTACACGGAACGCCTGCCGAATTCATTCTGGTACAAACACTCGTAGAACACACGCACACATTAAGAATTAATATTTTTAACTGAGGAGTATCGCCTCAGAATCAAAATAAAAACAGCTTTAACCCCTTGTCCCAACAAAAGTTTTGGGTTTCCCTGGTCATAGGGCAAATGTTGGTAACTTGTAAACAACTTGCACATATTGCCAACAGAGGATCCCTCTATCCTACCCACAGCTTGCTGGGAAGGATCGAGCTCTACACCGAAATGCCTCAAACAATCTACAAGGTAGCACCTAATTTTGCATTGTTGACCTATAGTGAGCGCTTCTGGCACCTAATACATCATGTTGAACGTGGTTATCGTTCGTGGACAGGTTTGAGACACCATACTTCGCTGCTTTTGTTGTATGTACATGCTCCCCCCCCCCCCCCCCCCCCATGAACCATGTACCATGGACCTTGTCGTTGGTGGGGAGGCTTGCGTACCTCAGCGATACAGATGGCCTTACCATAGGTGAAACCACAACCGAGTGGTATCTGTTGAGAGGCCAGACAAACGTGTGGTTCCTGAAGAGGACCAGCAGCCTTTGCAGTAGTTGCAGGGGAAACAGTCTGGATGATTGATCTGGCCTTGTAACACTAACCAAAACGGCCTTGTTGTGCTCGTACTGCGAACTGCTGAAAGCAAGGGGAAACTACAGCCGTAATTTTTCCTGAGGGCTTGTTGCTTTACTGTATGGTTAAATGATAAAGGCGTCCGGAGGTAAAATAGTCCCCCATTCGGATCTTCGGGCGGGGACGACATCGTTATCAGGAAAAAGGAAACTGGCGTTCTACGGATTAGCGCGTGGAATGTCAGATCCCTTAGTCGGACGGGTAGGTTAGAAAATTTAAAAGGGGAAATGGATAGGTTAAAGTTAGGGATAGTGGCAATTAGTGAAGTTCGGTGGCAGGAGGAACAAGACTTTTGGTGAGGTGGATACATGGTTATAAATACAAAACCAAATAGGGGTAATGCATGAGTAGGTTTAATAACGAATAAAAAAATAAGAGTGCGGGCAAGCTACTACAAACAGCATAGTGAATGCATTACTGTGGCCAAGATAGATACGAAACCCACGCCTACCACAGTAGTACAAGTTTATATGCCGACTAGCACTGCAGATGATGAAGAGATGGGTGGAATGTATGAGGAGATAAAAGAAGTTATTGATATAGTGAAGGGAGACGAAAATTTAATAGTCATCGGTGACTGGAATTCGATAGTAGGAAAAGGAAGAGAAGTAGTAGGTGAAATGGAATGGAGGTGAGGAATGAAAAAGGAAGCCGCCTTGTAGAATTTTGCGCAGAGCATAATTTAATCATAGCTAACACTTGGTTCAAGAATCATAAAAGATGGTTGTATACATGGAAGAATCCTGGAGATACTAGAAGGTATCAGATAGATTATATAATGGTAAGACAGAGATTTAGGAACCAGGTTTTAAATTGTAAGACATTTCCAGGGGCAGATGTGGACTCTGACCACAATCTATTGGTTATGAACTGTAGATTAAAAGTGAAGAATCTGCAAAATGGTGGGAATTTAAGAAGATGAGACTTGGATAAATTGACTAAACCAGAGGTTGTACAGAGTTTCAGGGAGAGCATAAGGGGACAATTGACAGGAATGGAGGAAAGAAATATAGTAGAAGAAGAATGGGTAGCTCTGAGGGATGAAGTAGTGAAGGCAGAAGAGGATCAAGTACGTAAAAAGTCGAGGGCTAGTAGAAATCCTTGAGTAACAGAAGAACTATTGAATTTTATTGATGAAAGGAGAAAATATAACAATGCAGTAAATGAAGCATGCAAAAAGGAATACAAACGTCTCGAAAAGAGATCGACAGGAAGTGCAAAATGGCTAAGCAGGGATGGTTAGAGGACAAATGTAAGGATGTAGAGGCTTATCTCACTAGGGGTAAGATAGAGGGGTAAGATAGATACTGCCTACAGCAAAATTAAAGAGACCTTTGGAGTGAAGAGAACCACTTGTATGAATATCAAGTGCTCAGATGGAGACCCCGTTCAAAGCAAAGAAGGGAAAGCAGAAAGCTGGAAGGAGTATATAGAGGGTCTATACAAGGGCGATGTACTTGAGGACAATATTATGGAAATGTAAGAGGATTTAGATGTAGATGAAATGGGAGATATGATACTGCGTGAAGAGTTTGATAGAACACTGAAAGACCTGAGACAAAAGAAGGCCCCGGGAGTAGACAACATTCCATTAGAACTACTGAGGACCTTGGGAGAGCCAGTCCTGACAAAACTCTACCATCTGGTGAGCAAGATGTATGAGACAGACGAAATACCCTCAGACTTCAAGAAGAATATAATAATTCCAATCCCAAAGAAAGCAGGTGTTCACCGATGTGAAAATTACCGAACTATCACTTTAATAAGTCACAGCTGCAAAATACTAACACGAATTCTTTACAGGGGAATGGAAAAACGTGTAGAAGCCGACCTCGGGGAAGATCAGTTTGGATTCCGTAGAAATACTGGAGCGCGTGAGGCAATACTGACCTTACGACTTATCTTAGAAGAAAGATTAAGGAAAGACAAACCTACGTTTATAGCATTTGTAGACTTAGAGAAAGCTTTTGACAATGTTGACTGGAATAATCTCTTTCAAATTCTGAAGGTGGCAGGGGTAAAATACAGGGAGCGAAAGGCTGTTTACAGTTTGTACAGAAACCAGATGGCAGTTATAAGAGTCGAGGGACATGAAAGGGAAGCAGTGGTTGGGAAGGGAGTAAGACAGGGTTGTAGCCTCTCCCCGATGTTGTTCAATCTGTATATTGAGCAAGCAGTAAAGGAAACAAAAGAAAAATTCGGGGTAGGTATTAAAATTCATGGAGAAGAAATAAAAACTTTGAGGTTCGCCGATGACATTGTAATTCTGTCAGAGACAGCAAAGGACTTGGAAGAGCAGTTGAATGGAATGGACAGTGTCTTGAAAGGAGGATATAAGATGAACATCAACAAAAGCAAAACAAGGATAATGGAATGTAGTTGAATTAAGTCGGGTGATGCTGAGGGGATTATATTAGGAAACGAGACACTTAAAGTAGTAAAGGAGTTGTACTATTTGGGGAGCAAAATAACTGATGATGCTCGAAGTAGAGAGGATATAAAATGTAGACTGGCAGTGGCAAGGAAAGCGTTTCTGAAGAAGAGAAATTTGTTAACATCGAGTATAGATTGAAGTGTCAGGAAGTCGTTTCTGAAAGTATTTGTATGGAGTGTAGCCATGTATGGAAGTGAAACATGGACGGCAAATACACTCCTGGAAATTGAAATAAGAACACCGTGAATTCATTGTCCCAGGAAGGGGAAACTTTATTGACACAATCCTGGGGTCAGATACATCACACGATCACACTGACAGAACCACAGGCACATAGACACAGGCAACAGAGCATGCACAATGTCGGCACTAGTACAGTGTATATCCACCTTTCGCAGCAATGCAGGCTGCTATTCTCCAATGGAGACGATTGTAGAGATGCTGGATGTAGTCCTGTGGAACGGCTTGCCATGCCATTTCCACCTGGCGCCTCAGTTGGACCAGCGTTCGTGCTGGACGTGCAGACCGCGTGAGACGACGCTTCATCCAGTCCCAAACATGCTCAATGGGGGACAGATCCGGAGATCTTGCTGGCCAGGGTAGTTGACTTACACCTTCTAGAGCACGTTGGGTGGCACGGGATACATGCGGACGCGCATTGTCCTGTTGGAACAGCAAGTTCCCTTGCCGGTCTAGGAATGGTAGAACGATGGGTTCGATGACGGTTTGGATGTACCGTGCACTATTCAGTGTCCCCTCAACGATCACCAGTGGTGTACGGCCAGTGTAGGAGATCGCTCCCCACACCATGATGCCGGGTGTTGGCCCTGTGTGCCTCGGTCGTATGCAGTCCTGATTGTGGCGCTCACCTGGACGGCGCCAAACACGCATACGACCATCATTGGCACCAAGGCAGAAGCGACTCTCATCGCTGAAGACGACACGTCTCCATTCGTCCCTCCATTCACGCCTGTCGCGACACCACTGGAGGCGGGCTGCACGATGTTGGGGCGTGAGCGGAAGACGGCCTAACGGTGTGCGGGACCGTAGCCCAGCTTCATGGAGACGGTTGCGAATGATCCTCGCCGATACCCCAGGAGCAACAGTGTCCCTAATTTGCTGGGAAGTGGCGGTGCGGTCCCCTACGGCACTGCGTAGGATCCTACGGTCTTGGCGTGCATCCGTGCGTCGCTGCGGTCCGGTCCCAGATCGACGGGCACGTGCACCTTCCGCCGACCACTGGCGACAACATCGATGTACTGTGGAGACCTCACGCCCCACGTGTTGAGCAATTCGGCGGTACGTCCACCCAGCCTCCCGCATGCCCACTATACGCCCTCGCTCAAAGTCCGTCAACTGCACATACGGTTCACGTCCACGCTGTCGCGGCATGCTACCAGTGTTAAAGACTGCGATGGAGCTCCATATGCCACGGCAAACTGGCTGACACTGAGGGCGGCGGTGCACAAATGCTGCGCAGCTAGCGCCATTCGACGGCCAACACCGCGGTTGCTGGTGTGTCCGCTGTGCCGTGCGTGTGATCATTGCTTGTACAGCCCTCTCGCAGTGTCCGGAGCAAGTATGGTGGGTCTGACACACCGGTGTCAATGTGTTCTTTTTTCCATTTCCAGGAGTGTAATTTGGACAAGAAGAGAATAGAAGCTTTCGAAATGTGGTGCTGCAGAAAAATGCTGAAGATTAAATGGGTAGATCACATAACTAATGATGAGGTATTGAATATAATTGGGGGGAAGAGGAGTTTGTGGCACAACTTGACTAGAAGAAGTGATCGGTTGGTAGGACATGTTCTGAGGCATCAAGGGATCACAAATTTAGCATTGGAGGACAGCGTGGAGGGTAAAAATCGTAGAGGGAGACCAAGAGATGAAAACACTAAGCATATTCTGAAGGATGTAGGTTGCAGTAAGTAGTGGGAGATGAAGAAGCTTGCACAGGATAGGGTAGCATGGAGAGCTGCATCAAACCAGTCTCAGGACTGAAGACCACAACATCAACAACAACAACAACAATAACATGCTTCTTCACTTCCTGTATCTCATCTTTTCTTTCTAGGATCTTTCAATAATTAATCTTCAAGTCTCAGTGACTGAGCTTGAACCTCGGTGGAAATGCCTCTACGTGTAGCTCAGAGTTTCATTGTCACTGATGTTTCCTCCTTTTACTTCCGAACAGAAACAGGCAGGTGTCGTCTCCTTAATAGGACAACCAGATAAAATTACGTGATGTAGGATCGCAGCTTTCTCTGTCACAAGGGCTACACTAAAGTCTGTGACAAGAAACTCTTAGAATCAACGAGGAGTTGAAGGAAATGCAATTATTTTAAAAAGAATCATAATTCACTGCCAAGAGCTGGTAACAAATATTTTTTTTATTGTAATCATTTTCAGCCCTCAAGCCATCATCGAGTACCTTATGTGCCAAGAGGGAGAACATGTGAAATGGATTTCATATTTTACTATCAGTACAACGACGACTGGTGAGCATTCACACGAAAACTCTCATAACAAAGTGTCACATGCTTAACACGCTTGAAACAGCTTAAAGAACATTAAAAACTTATGAAGTCAAATAGGATAAAATGTATCACAAGTCACTGAAAATACGAGTATGAAACATAAAGTCATGGGACTGACAGTCTTCATACATGTACGAAATATCTGAATAGAAAGTTTTTTACAGTATCATCTGTTGTGAAGTAGTAAAATACAGGGTGATTCAAAAAGAATACCACAACTTTAAAAATGTGTATTTAATGAAAGAAACATAATATAACCTTCTGTTATACATTATTACAAAGAGTATTTAAAAAGGTTTTTTTTCACTCAAAAACAAGTTCAGAGATGTTCAATATGGCCCCCTCCAGACACACGAGCAATATCAACCCGATACTCCAACTCGTGCCACACTCTCTGTAGCATATCAGGCGTAACAGTTTGGATAGCTGCTGTTATTTCTCGTTTCAAATCATCAATGGTGGCTGGGAGAGGTGGCCGAAACACCATATCCTTAACATACCCCCATAAGAAAAAATCGCAGTGGGTAAGATCAGGGCTTCTTGGAGGCCAGTGATGAAGTGCTCTGTCACGGGCTGCCTGGCGGCCGATCCATCGCCTCGGGTAGTTGACGTTCAGGTAGTTACGGACAGATAAGTGCCAATGTGGTGGCGCTCCATCCTGCTGAAATATGAATTGTTGTGCTTCTTGTTCGAGCTGAGGGAACAGCCAATTCTCTAACATCTCCAGATACTGTAGTCCAGTTACAGTAGCACCTTCGAAGAAAAAGGGACCAAAAACTTTATTGGCTGAAATAGCGAACAAATGTACAACTTAATGAAACTTTATAGCTCCCTTAATTCGCCGACAGATAGTGCTTAGCTCTGCCTTTTGTCGTTGCAGAGTTTTAAATTCCTAAAGTTGTGGTATTCTTTTTGAATCACCCTGTATATTACATTCTCAACAATAAAATGTGCCAAATGCTTTTAATCGTCGTATTTCATATTCAGTCTGTGTGCACTATTTTGTATAGTGACTTTACAGCTGATATATGCTTGCAAGTCAAACCACACATGATACAGAAGCAAAGTGAATGATTTAGAAAATATTGCATTTTCTCAGTGTCAATGGCTCGCTCCCATGCTCCAGTAAGGTTATAACCAACGTCTCTTTCTAACTTGATCTCGGACATTCTAACATTTACTCCCTCCTTACTAACAAAATTCCAATATTTAGGAGCGGGACAAGATTTCAATTTTATTCAGTATTATCATGTGTTTGTCTGTAAGGCTGTGCTCAACAACTGTTAGTTTTTCTAGTTCTCGATTTTTTTAACGTTCTGTTGGCGTTCAGAAACGATATGGGTGGATTCATCGTTGTAGTTGGGGGAGGAGTCCTATAAATCCCTCGAAATTGAGGCTGAGAGAGTCGACTGAGATAGTCCGTAATCTGACACACATTCTGTTTCATCTTCTTACATGGTCGGAAAGTAGGTCTCATATAGGGTGGTTAAAATAAAACCAGCCCAAAACGTAATTCAGGCATCTTAAGACAGACGTCGTCCCTAGCGTAAATCTGTACATGACCTAAACGATTGTGGATCACTTGCTCATTGCGCGCCGTGTACTTAACCATTAGGCTATCTCAGCACACATCCAGCGCGTCAGACCAAAATGTTTCGAGGCAGGATTTGTAAAAAAATTAACAGTTAAGAGGATGGTTTTAATGCTTCAGGTGTCCTGCACGTTCTTCCCTCATTTGAATGCAGCCCACAGGACGTTCATACAACCTAGTGAAACTGTCAAAAAGCTCTTCTTTCGAATGTTCTTCAACTAGCGCGTCACATTCGCATCTCCTTCACTCTTGGCAAATCATCACAGACCCAGACTGCACTTCGTAGTTCTGTGGTACGTTTGTATTGATAGCAAGTCTCATCCCAAGTGATGTTTGTTCCGAGATAAAAATACTGATTGCATTTTTCATTTCAGTCAAGTTGCGTCAGTCGGCGCACGCGTCATTGGTTTTGTTCGGGGATCAAGGTGTGCGAGACAAATTTTACATACAATTTTCTCTTCTTCGAAACATTCTGAGGAGTATCTTGGACACTTGATTTACAAATGTTCAGTTTGTTGCTCCGTTGCGATTTGAGACAAAACAACGCTGACTAACTGGGGTCGTACGACCGCTACTTAAAATTGCCTGTTCACAAGCTTGGTCCAATGCAAATCTATTATTCGTAGTTGTTAGTTCAAACTTTATTTCAAGCTTCCACCTTAGTTGCAGAAAACGAGGAATAAAATCATTATCGTAATTTTTAGGATGGATAGTGTAAGTCAGATTCGTTGTCACTGGCGTTTCGTCCTATTACAAGTACAAACGGTTCTCAGTTCCGGACTCACGCCACCCCGAGGGATAGATATGACGGACGATCACAGCTTAACTTACGTCAATGATATTTCGTGTTATTCCTTTTCTTTTTGTGAAGCTCTTAAGTATTCAGATATGTCACGGTTTACTGCCAGGACTTGATAATAACTATTTATTAGAACAGGTTTCCGTCCTCGGTCTATAAATCAGGTATCCTGTATACTCAGGGAGGACACACATGAAATACATTTCATAGTTAACTGATGGCACAATGACATCTACTGTAGTTTCTTGCAAAAACTTACAGAATAAGACGTGACATACTCACCTGAGACATTTAGTCGTCTGTTGTTTTAATCGTTAAGTATTTCTGTTTATTGTTAAATATCAAGTTAATTCACGTTAGTCGTACACGGCAGGCAACTGTTGTTTTAATCAGCGAGGATTTGATTACCTTTAAACGATCACTTAGTGTAATGATTTCCACATTTTGTGGCTATTATCATTAATAACTTAATATGCATGTAACTAAATTACTACATACTATCAATCTAGGTTTTGGTGCTTCGCTATGATTGCATTTCCCTTAAGGCATATAAACTTAACTGTTTATGTAGTACACGACCCATTCGATGTTCCATCAGAAACATAGTATTATCTTTTGCGGATGCGTGCAGGTTTTTAGACGGGGAGTTGCTTTTTTTTGGGCTCAACTATGGCTTTCTTTTCCTTATTTTAGTATAAAGACACCATTTCTCGTCACAGTAACGGCACAGGATACAAATGGACGGTGTTGTCCACGGGTTGATGATGAACAAGCAGAGAGATTTTTGTGATTTTGGCGTAGAGCATGCGGTACCCATACTCCCCTATTTTTAACCCTTACCATTGCATGCAGATATCGCATGATAGGGGAAAGATGGTATTTCACCACAGTTTCCAGTTCTCGAGCACACAGATCATCATCATCAAACCCCAAATCTTCCTGCACATGGAGAGTTGTCTTGTTGAAGTCTTCAGTCCAAAGACAGGTTTGATGCAGCTCTCCAGGCTGCTCTCTTTTATTCAGGGCTCTTCATCTCCGCGTAACTACTGTAACTTACGTCCTTCTGAATCTGCATACTGTTTTAATGTCTTGGCCTCCTATCATTTTCAGCCCCGACGCTTCGCTCCAATACTAAACCGATAATTCCTTCATGCCTCAGGTCGTGTTCTACCAACCAACCCCTTCTTCTAGTCAGGTTGTGCCACAAATTTCTCTTCTCCCCAATTTCTATTCAATACTTTCTCATTATTTACGTGATCTACGTGTCTAGTCTTGAGAATTCTCCTGTAGCATCACATTTCAAAAGCTTAGAGTTAAGCCTATTTTGCACGATGACACTAGGTTGCAGGCAGCTGCGCTACCGGCCACTGCGCATGCGCACTACACGTTTGCACAACTCGTTGGTGAAACTTAAACACTTTCAACGTGTTCCAACTTTGGCGACGCTAGTTGCATGAGTTTTGAGGTTATGTGTGTTCGTAGAGTGTAGACAAACTGAAATATGAAGTGGGGAACTGAGAATAATGTTCCCTTTTTGGATATCTATGCTTTGCATAGTTGTTTGTGGGATTTCAGTGATACTGATTACAAAAATATGCAACATATTGCTGTCGCTGAGACCGTCATGTACGATCATAACATAGATGGTTTGATAGTATCTGAACTGCAGGACAAAATTTTTTGAGTTAGGAGCACATTTGCAACCGAATTAAGAAAAATACAAGCAAGTGTAATTCTATCTGTGACAATGCTCTCGTCTACAAGACTAAAATCCTATCATTTGAGTTGGCCAACTCTTCGTTAAGGAATATTGTTGCCAGGAGGGAAGGCTATACAGATTCAAGAAGATGGAGTCTTTATTAGATATTCATCTATTTAAAACGTCGCTGCAGTGCTCCCCACTCACATATGTTAGAATTGTGAAATATTGCCACTGTTAAAAAAAATGGCTCTGAGCACTATGGGACTCAACTTCTGAGGTCATTAGTCCCCTAGAACTTAGAACTAGTTAAACATAAGGACATCACAAACATCCATGCACGAGGCAGGATTCGAACCTGCGACCGTAGCGGTCCTGCGGTTCCAGACTGCAGTGCCTTTAACCGCACGGCCACTTCGGCCGGCGCCACTGTTCAGATCTATCTTCAAGAGAGTAGTTTTCAAACTATTCTCTTCTTAATGCGGCCTGCTTCGAATAATTATTTTTGCTAATGTTAATAATTATTACTCTTAATGTTAATAATTATTGGTTTTAATGAAATAGCGTCATCACGAACTAAAACCTTACCTCAAAGCATGCCGAGTGTTGTCGATTGTAATGCACGCAATGTGATATGTAATTTCAGTTCTGGCGACAGTACTTCATGCACTACGGTACCTTTATCCCTTATTGCATAATTAACTCTATTTATAACAAACGTGAACAGTTCTGGTGACATTCTAAGATAATTAAAAGAACTTATTGGATCTTCCGTTATAAATTATTTCAGGAAGGATGCTGAGCAACCGAGCTGACGTCTTTTCTTCATCCAGTCACGAATCGAAATACGTTTCTCATTTCTTTCTTATGCAGCGATTCCACGCAACAAGCTTTAACTCCATCACAACTCGTGTGACGTGCAGCTGCCAAACTTTCATTTCGGACACGACTGAGGGACCGACAAAACGATGAAACTGAAGTGTACACTCGTGTCGCCGTGTCTAGAGTCACATATGAAACCACATGCGTGCAACACATTCCACGCAACGAGTGGCGCAACCCAATGTCGTCGTGTAAACTAGGCTTTACTAATGTCAAAACGATCCTTCCTAAAGCATGCTCTCTATCCAGTGGCGCTACGGACAGCGGAGGCAACCGGAACACATTTGTGCCCTTTACAGAGATAGACGGCGCAAATGTTTCTCGCTGCCTCCGCAACTGTCTCCCCTCTAGTGAACTCAAAAGGAAGAATATCTCGGAAATGTTCCGATTTCTCCAACTGTCACTTCAGTTTCTAGTGTCCAGAGCTTCACTCAGCAACTCGAAATGACAAACTGACAATATGTAAACTCAAATAGCAACAGAGAACTACAAATAAAAAATGACAATCGATAAATAAACCCATAGAGAGCGGAATACGAACATGCAAAACAAAAACTCTACGAGCTTACGGAGCAACCTAATATTAGAAGCCAACAGCAAGGTCAGCAACGAATTGGGAAGCGAATTCTGTTTTTGCCATTGTAACAATATGCACACTCGCTAACAGAATTTGATATGATCCCGCCACCTCCACCCCCCAACCCCTTTCTCGTGCATTAAAATCGAATCAAGGAGGATCTTGCAAGTTGTCTTGCTCTCGCAACAGAGGATGTGAACGAGCAGAAATGCACTCCAGCTATATCTTTTAAAATTGTGGTCTTGATACCAATACTGTAGCCAACGCAGCGGCCCACCGTTTCCCGTATCAAAACGGGTGCTGTTTGTAGCTCATAGTATCCCTGTCCCTCTGCAGGCGCCCACTAAACTGCAGCCTGCACGGCGTCTTTCTCTGGGCAGACGGCGGCAGCCGGTGACGCGCAGTGGACGCAGGGGCGGCGTCCCTTCAAAGGAGGCCCTGCCGGCCGAGTGGACGCCCCGGGCTCGTCATCAGCGGCCCTGATTGCTCATCCGCCTCCTTGTCTATGCCGGCTGGCCTGGACTGTCGTCCATTTCCCCGTCTGAGAAACGCGTCGTCTCCAGTGCTAGGTCCACAGGGTGCGTCAACACCAGTCTCTCTTACGGCGATTACCAGGCACAAAGCACTGACGTATCAATGGATGATAATAATAAACATAAGGGAAATCAAAACCAGCAAACATAATTCGTGAAACACTAACAGGTACAGTATATAAAGTCAAATTTATGGGAGAAGTATCTCAGCCTTTGGAAATAAAACTGGTGTTAGAAAAGGTGATAGTTTATCACCTTTACTGTTTAACTGTGTTTTAGAATAAATTGTAAGGATCTGGAATTCGGAGCTAAAAAATCACAAAATTGAACCAATAACTCTGGGAAGAAAAACAAATGGAGTTAAGGTAAACTGCTTGGCTTTTGCGGATGATTTCGCAATACTTTCAGAAAACCTGACAGAAGCAGTTACTCAAATAAACATTCTGGAAAAATTAGCAAACAGAACTGGTATCAAAATTTCATCAGAAGGAAACAAAATTCGTGACAAATATAGAAAAAAATGGCTCTGAGCACTATGGGACGCAACTGCTGAGGTCATTAGTCCCCTAGAACTTAGAACTAGTTAAACCTAACCTAAGAACATCACAAACATCCATGCCCGAGGCAGGATTCGTACCTGCGACCGTAGCGGTCTTGCGGTTACAGACTGCAGCGCCTTTAACCGCACGGCCACTGCGGCCGGCGACAAATATAGAAAATGCACCAAAATACATAGAAACATAAATAGGTAAAATAGAGCGAGTAAATAAATTTAAATATCTTGGAGAAACTATACAACAGAATGAACTAGAAAAATCTGCAATAGATGTAAGAATTAACAAAATAGAAAGAGCATATGGTTTGACCAAAAATAATTACAACGAGAAATGTATATCTAGAAAAACAAAACTAAAACACTACACCACAGTGGTACGACCAGAATGTTTATATGGATCTGAATGCCTAACGATGAACTATAAGATGGACAAACTGGAGGTACTGGAAAGAAGGATTATTAGAAAAATAATGGGTGCAATGAAAACTGCAGATGGTTGGAAAATAAGAAATAATGAGGAGATCTACAAAAATACAGAGAAGATATCGCAAGTAATGGCCAAACGAAGATTAACCTTTTTTGGACATCTCTACCGAATGGATGGAAATAGACTAACAAAACAAATACTCCTATATTTCTGGAAGGAGAAATCGACAATAGCATGGATTACAGAAGTAAGAAAAGATCCTGAAAGAAACAACATCAAAGAATCAGAAATAGCAGAAAGAAACCGTTTTAAAAGCAAAATACTACATTTGGAAGGCTTTCAAAGCAGAAGAAATAAAAAATCGGGAACAACATGGACAGAAGAAAGGAAGAGACTTCATGTGGAGAAAATGAGGGAATACTGGAAAAATAGGAAACAACAACAAAGGAAGAAGAGGAATTGAAGTTGTTAATGTGATCCTATGCGATTGTAAAAAAAAAAAAAAAAAGGGTAATCTGCGACCAAATGAAACTGTATGCTTCCGCAGACAAGTCTCAAACTTGAACGTGCAATTGCGCAAAGCTGCTGTGCCAGGGTGGTTAGCGCGGTAGACCGTTCGCCTGGTGCAAGTCTTTCTAGTTGACGCCACTTCGGCGACTTGCGTGTCGAGGGGATGAAATGATGATGATATGGACAATACCCAGTCACTGAGAGGAGAAAATCTCCGACCCAGGCGGGGATCGAACCCGGCCCGTTAGGTATGACAGTCCGTCGCGCTGACCACTCAGCTACCAGGGGTAGACATCTGCCTACTGATCTTTTGGATTCAAATGCCGGCGTTGGTATAGATTTTCATTCGTCACCTCAGTCTGCATGCATAAACGGAGAAAATCCACGTACGGATTCCAGACTAGAAGCGGAGGAAAAATGGCCCTATGAACAGTGTCGGGAAATGCATCGTTTCCATGGTAGGTGGTTCTGCCAAAAGAGAGTTCCTCTGACCACGTGCCGTGTGTTGTAGGCTGTGTGATTGACGCAGCGTAGTGTAAGCTGCAGAATGGCCCGGTATTCGTGTCAGGAACAAGCCGAGATGTTGACTGAACGGCCAAACAGATTGAAACGGTCGAGAGAGAGCATGGCTGTATTAAAACAAGTATCCTCGCAGGCACTAACCATGTCACATAACATTTAAAGCCCTTTTTGGGCGTTTACATCTACATCTACATCTACACTCCTGGAAATTGAAATAAGAACACCGTGAATTCATTGTCCCAGGAAGGGGAAACTTTATTGACACATTCCTGGGGTCAGATACATCACATGATCACACTGACAGAACCACAGGCACATAGACACAGGCAACAGAGCATGCACAATGTCGGCACTAGTACAGTGTATATCCACCTTTCGCAGCAATGCAGGCTGCTATTCTCCCATGGAGACGATCGTAGAGATGCTGGATGTAGTCCTGTGGAACGGCTTGCCATGCCATTTCCACCTGGCGCCTAAGTTGGACCAGCGTTCGTGCTGGACGTGCAGACCGCGTGAGACGACGCTTCATCCAGTCCCAAACATGCTCAATGGGGGACAGATCCGGAGATCTTGCTGGCCAGGGTAGTTGACTTACACCTTCTAGAGCACGTTGGGTGGCACGGGATACATGCGGACGTGCATTGTCCTGTTGGAACAGCAAGTTCCCTTGCCGGTCTAGGAATGGTAGAACGATGGGTTCGATGACGGTTTGGATGTACCGTGCACTATTCAGTGTCCCCTCGACGATCACCAGTGGTGTACGGCCAGTGTAGGAGATCGCTCCCCACACCATGACGCCGGGTGTTGGCCCTGTGTGCCTCGGTCGTATGCAGTCCTGATTGTGGCGCTCACCTGCACGGCGCCAAACACGCATACGACCATCATTGGCACCAAGGCAGAAGCGACTCTCATCGCTGAAGACGACACGTCTCCATTCGTCCCTCCATTCACGCCTGTCGCGACACCACTGGAGGCGGGCTGCACGATGTTGGGGCGTGAGCGGAAGACGGCCTAACGGTGTGTGGGACCGTAGCCCAGCTTCATGGAGACGGTTGCGAATGGTCCTCGCCGATACCCCAGGAGCAACAGTGTCCCTAATTTGCTGGGAAGTGGCGATGCGGTCCCCTACGGCACTGCGTAGGACCCTACGGTCTTGGCATGCATCCGTGCGTCGCTGCGGTCCGGTCCCAGGTCGACGGGCACGTGCACCTTCCGCCGACCACTGGCGACAACATCGATGTACTGTGGAGACCTCACGCCCCACGTGTTGAGCAATTCGGCGGTACGTCCACCCGGCCTCCCGCATGCCCACTATACGCCCTCGCTCAAAGTCCGTCAACTGCACATACGGTTCACGTCCACGCTGTCGCGGCATGCTACCAGTGTTACAGACTGCGATGGAGCTCCGTATGCCACGGCAAACTGGCTGACACTGAGGGCGGCGGTGCACAAATGCTGCGCAGCTAGCGCCATTCGACGGCCAACACCGCGGTTCCTGGTGTGTCCGCTGTGCCGTGCGTGTGATCATTGCTTGTACAGCCCTCTCGCAGTGTCCGGAGCAAGTATGGTGGGTCTGACACACCGGTGTCAATTTGTTCTTTTTTCCATTTCCCGGAGTGTATATGGTTACTCTGCAATTCGCACTTAAGTGCCTGGCAGAGGTTTCATTGAACCATTTTCATACTACTTCTATACCATTCCACTCTCGAAAGGCGCGTGGGAAAAAGGAACACCTAAATCTTTCCGTTCGAGATCTCATTTGTCTTATTTTATTATGATGATCATTTCTCCCTACGTAGGTGGGTGTCAACAAAATATTTTCGCATTCGGAAGAGAAAGTGATTGAAATTTCGTTAATAGATCTCGCCGTAAAGAAAACCGCCTTTGTTTCCGTGACTGCCACTCCAACTCGCGTATAATATCAGTGACACACTCACCCCTACTGCGCGATAACACGAAACGAGCGGCACTTGTTGGCACTTTTTCGACGTCCTCCGTCAATCCTACCTGGTAAGGATCGCACACCGTGCAGCAATATTCCAACAGAGGCAGCAGAGGACGGACAAGTGTAATGTAGGCTGTCTCTTAAGTGGGTTTGTCGCATCTACTGTTTTGCCAACAAAGCACAGTCTTTATTTCGTCTTCCCCACAATATTATCTATGTGGTCTTTCCCGTTTAAATTGCTCATAATTGTAATTGTAATTTGGATGACCTCGCACTTTTCTTTGTTTAGTGCCGATTGATACTTTTCGCACCATACAGAAATACTTTCTAGATCATTTTTAATTGGAACTGATCGTCTGATGATTTTACTAGACGGTAAATTACAGCGTCATCTGTAAACAATCTGAGGGAGATGCTCAGATTATCATCTAGATCATTTATGTAAATGAGGAACAGCAGAGGCCTGTGACACTAACTTGCGGAACGCCAGATATCACTTCTGTTCTGCTTAATGATTTACCGTCTATCACTACGAACTGTGACGTCTCTTGGAGGAAATCACGAATCCAGTCACACAACTGGTGCGATACTCCATATGCATGCAATATGATTAATAGTCGCTTGTGAGGAATAGTATCAAAAGCCTTCTGGAAATCTAGGAATATGGAATCTGTGGTGTCACCGCCAGACACCACACTTGCTAGGTGGTAGCTTAAATCGGCCGCGGTCCATTTAGTACATGTCGGACCCGCGTGTCGCCACTGTGTGATCGCAGACCTAGCGCCACCACAAGGCAGGTCTCGAGATACGATAGAGCACTCGCCCCAGTTGTACGGACGACATTGCTAGCGACAATACGGACGAAGCCTTCCTCTCATTTGCCGAGAGTCAGTTAGAATAGCCTTCTGCTAAGTCCATGGCTACGACCTAGCAAGGCGCCAATTGTAACAGTGCATGTATCGTACGAGTCTCATTTGTATAGTCAAGAGAGATGTATCACAAGGAGTGAATAAAGTTAAGTATATTCCAGCTACGTACTTTTCTTGCTACCATTCAATTGTTATCCTGTTCCAGACTTCACGCCCGTCTGCGTTAGATAGCGTGCCTATCGGCCCCCTCAAAATAACACTGTGTCGGCACTTCTGTCGACACATCATTTGGCGACGAGTAAAAAGTTCTTTCTAATTGCTTACATTTACTTGTGTCATGGCTTCGCCACAATCTCCAGATGTACTGTCCGAATTTTATCGCTTGCAGAATCAGCAGACGCAGGCGTTATTGGATACCCTTGGACAGCTCGTCCAGGGTCAACGTGCACTGCAACACGATGCGGCAGCCGCCGCTTCACCGCTACCGCAGCCACAACATGCAGTTGCACCGCAGTTTCGCCAGTTTAATCAAAACCACGAGTCCTGGACGGAATGGTCCCGACAGTTCGGCTTTCACCTAGCCGCCTACAGAATTCAAGGCAATGAGCGGCAGCCGTTTTTGCTTTCTTGTGTCGGTGTGTCCACCTACTGTGTGATAGTGAAATTGTTTCCCCGACGCGACGTAGCAACTCTGTCCTACGATGAGATTTTGTCTGCTTTAGATGCCTATTTCAAAGAAACAGTTAATGTGGTTGCAAAACGGTATACGTTTTTTCGTACAAAACGTACAGCCGGTCAAACTAATAGGGAGTGGGTAGCAACATTGCAAGGACTTACTAGGGAGTGTTCTTTTGACTGTGACTGTGGTCTTTCTTATTCAGATACAATGGTGTGTGATGCAATTGCACAGAACGTTTCTGATGTTCGCGTACGGGAGCAAATTTTGAAACTAGTAAATCCCTCCCTTCAACAAGTGATAGACATATTGGATAGACAAGACACACTTGACTGTGCTCAGGAATCTTTTGAAACTTCGCCAGCCGTGTGTAACATTAACCGGCCCGCTGGACGCGCTGCGCGGCCTGGTAACCGGCCCTCGCGTACTTCGACGCAGCTGCCGCCGCGCGCTAAGCCAGGTGTGCCGCGCCAGCACACAAAGGCAGTGAAATCATGCCCGCGGTGTGCTACTAGCCATTCGCGTGAACATTGCCCGTCACGCCAAGCTATTTGCTTCTTCTGCAATAAGAAAGGACATGTTCAAAGTGTTTGCCAGAAAAAGCTCAGATCAGACAATCACAACCATTCCCGGCCCTTTGCTTCGCGCCGGACTCGAACCAAGGACACTCAGGCTTGTGGACCTTCGCCCATGGACATTCATGTAGTTAATTCCACTTTGTCCAGTGACACTTTCTCTAACAGTGACTGTGTTCGTCCCACAAAAACTGTGCGTCGACGTCGCCGGAAATCACGTCAATTAGCAAGTGATTCTGTACAAGTGTCTGTTCAAATTGCACAAGACAGTCGCTCTTGTCGTCAGCAGGACAATAAACTTTTTGTAGATTTGGACTTTAATGGCAAGGTCATACCATTCCAGCTCGATACCGGAGCTGCAGTTTCATTGCTCAATCACGACACGTACAAACAACTGGGTGCACCTCCGTTGCGTGCCGCAAATGTTAAGTTACATAGTTATTCAGGACAGAATATACCTGTGTTAGGACAGTGCACTCTTCTTGCAACATATCAAGGACAAACAAAACTTGTGTCATTTTACGTTCTTCGTTCTTCTACTGCAGTGAACTTGTTTGGTTTAGATTTATTTCAGTTGTTTAACGTGTCTATTGTAAATCCTGTCTTATCAGTGAATCAGACTGTGCCTTCTGACAGTGTTTCTAGGTTATGTGAAGAATTTGCAGACAATTTTGCACCGGGCCTTGGTTGCGCTAAGAACTATGAAGCACAATTGGAACTGAAAGTCAACGCGCGACCGTAATTTTTCAGAGCGCGCAATGTTCCCCACGCATTGCGTGATGAGGTCGCCGGAACATTAAACGATCTAGAGTCACAAGGTGTAATTGAATGTGTGCAAGCTTCTCTCTGGGCCTCACCCTTAGTAATTTTGCCAAAACCTTCCTGAAAATTGAGACTTTGCGTGGACTTCAAGGCCACGGTGAATCCACAACTAGTGACTGCTACTTTTCCCTTGCCCCGCCCGGAAGATCTTTTTGCTAAACTGTGCCCGTGAAAATATTTTTCAAAGTTGGACCTAGCCGATGCGTACTTGCAAATACCGGTGGACGACGCATCCCAGCGCGTATTGGTGGTTAACACGCATCTTGGATTGTACAGGTTCAAAAGACTGCCATTCGGGTGTGCATCCGCCCCTGCATTGTTTCACCAATATTTACAAACTATTTGTGCGTCGGTCCCTACTGCAGCAAACTATCTGGACGATATAGTGATCTCCGGACAGACAGAAGAAGATCATCTTGCGAACCTACGAACATTATTTCAGGTCTTGCGACAAAATGGTCTTCGCTTGAGGAAGGACAAATGTGTGTTTTTTGCTCGTGACTTATCATACCTGGGACATGTCATTAATGCCCAAGGCATACATCTGAGTCCAGAGCACCTCCGTGCCATACAAGAATTGCCTTCCCCTCAAAATGTGAAGCAGCTACAGAGTGTGTTGGGTAAAATTAACTATTATCATAAATATGTGCGCAATGCCTCTTCCATTTCAGCTCCGCTTCATCGCTTACGCCGTAAAGGTGTTCCGTTCCTCTGGACGATGGAATGCGAACGCGCCTTTCGCCAGTTGAAATCGGCGTTGCTTTCTAATACTTGCCTCACGCCTTTCGATCCCCAGAAACCCCTTTTGTTGATGGTAGATGCATCGGATTTCGGGATCGGTGCTGTGCTTGCGCACAAAGTTGGCTCGCATGATCGCCCTATTGCCTTTGCGTCAAAATTGCTCTCGTCTGCGCAAAGAAATTACTCACAGATAGAGAAAGAAGCTTTGGCTCTCGTATTTGGTGTTACTAAGTTCCATGATTTCTTGTATGGTCGTCACTTCACCATCATCACGGACCACAAACCTTTGACATCGCTTTTTCATCCGACCAAGCCTGTACCTCCACGTACAGTGCAGAAATTCATTCGCTGGTCTATTTTCCTCTCGCAGTACCGCTACGATATCTTGTATCGGTCCACTGCTAAGCACGGAAACGCCGATGCGTTGTCCCGTTTGCCTGTTGCTGAGGATAAAGCATTCGATTCTTCCGAACTTGCTTGCATGTTCATTGATTCGGAAACTGATGAAGTGGTCGAATCGTTTCCGATTGATTTTCGGCGTGTAGCTACAGCCACAGCTGCTGACCCTGTCCTTGCTACTGTTTTGCGTTTTGTTGCTACGCAATGGCCTTTGTCAAAGTCTCGGATCGAGGATCCGTTGGTTCGCCGATTTTTTGCTCACAAGGAGAGACCTTTTGTTCCACGTGGTGTTTTGTTGTTGCGTTCTGATAATGATCAGTCCAGAGTAGTGGTCCCACGTTCGTTACAGTCCTGTCTTACGGCTTCTTCACCAAGGACATTGGGGTATAGTGCGAACGAAACAACTTGCTCGTCAGCACTGTACTTGGTTCGGAATAGATGCTGCGATTACGAATATGTGTTCTTCCTGTATGGCGTGTGCCGAACAACAATCCGCACCGCCGCGGAAAGTCTTTGCATGGCCAAAAGCCACTTCCCCTTGGCAACGCTTGCACATTGATTTTGCTGGTCCATTCTGGAATGCTCGATGGTTGGTTCTGGTCGATGCCTTCAGTAATTTTTCTTTTGTTGTCCGGATGTCTTCCACGACGTCCTCCACCACCATCCAAGCGTTATCTGCTATCTTTTGCATTGAAGGTCTTCCGCAGACTATTGTTTCCGACAATGGCCCACAATTCATGTCTGCAGAATTACAGTCATTCTGCCAGGCCAATGGTATTCAACATCTGACATCCGCACCGTTTTCGCCTCAGTCAAACGGTGCCGCTGACCGATTGGTCCGGACTTTCAAGTAACAGATGTTGAAATTTCGCATTCTCGGGAGGACGCGTTGTTGCTCTTTTTGTCCTTGTATCGCTCTCAGCCCCGAGATGGTCGCTCGCCGGCTGAGTTGCTCCACGGTCGTCCTCATCGAACCTTGATGTCTTTGCTGCACCCGCCGCATTAGGTTCCTGTGCAGCGGCAGACTCCTACTTTTGCTCCAGGCGACGTTGTATTCTATCGCAACTATCGAGGTTCCCGGCGTTGGCTCGCAGGGCGCATTCTTCGCTGCCTCCGCCGCGCGATGTATTTGGTTTTGGGGGCCTCTGGTGAGGTGCGTCGGCATCTCAATCAGCTGCGCCTCTGTCGTCGCACGGGTTCTGCCGCTCCCCGTCTGCTTTCAGCGACGGTGCCGTCCGGTCAGCGCCCTGGGGACCCATCTACTGGCTCGCCTCATCCCCAGGTGTTACCGACGATGCCGTCCATTTTGCCCCATGGCGACGCGCCACCGCAGCTGCCGCCGCCGCCGCCGCCGCCGCCGCCGCCTGTTCTCCCGCCGGCGCCGCCCGCATTCGACGCTTAGCTGCAGCCGGCAAGCGCCTCCCTGGGTCACGCGCCGCCGATCGCTTCCCGTGACCTGCCGTCCTCCGCCATGGACCTCTTGCCCGCTCCGGACCACATGACGTCATCGCGCGTCGGGTACCCCGACGCAATGGAGGTCGACCCTTCGGCCCCTCCTGTCTCATTACGGGCGCATACACCGCATGTTGACGTGCACCCTGGACTAGGTTTTCAGGCGTTTCCTAGATCCCCTCGGACCGAATGTCCGGGTGCGGGTGGCACAGCCTCGCCTGTTGTTAGGCTCCCCACCTCATCGCATACGTCAACATGGGGTCCTCCCCACGGCGGGCGGAAGCCTTATCACACGACCGTTCGCCGATTTGCGGGGGAGGAATGTGGTGTCACCGCCAGACACCACACTTGCTAGGTGGTAGCTTAAATCGGCCGCGGTCCATTTAGTACATGTCGGACCCGCGTGTCGCCACTGTGTGATCGCAGACCTAGCGCCACCACAAGGCAGGTCTCGAGATACGATAGAGCACTCGCCCCAGTTGTACGGACGACATTGCTAGCGACAATACGGACGAAGCCTTCCTCTCATTTGCCGAGAGTCAGTTAGAATAGCCTTCTGCTAAGTCCATGGCTACGACCTAGCAAGGCGCCAATTGTAACAGTGCATGTATCGTACGAGTCTCATTTGTATAGTCAAGAGAGATGTATCACAAGGAGTGAATAAAGTTAGGTATATTCCAGCTACGTACTTTTCTTGCTACCATTCAATAGTTATCCTGTTCCAGACTTCACGCCCGTCTGCGTTAGATAGCGTGCCTATCGGCCCCCTCAAAATAACGCTTTGTCGGCACTTCTGTCGACACATCAGAATCGATCTGAGATCCTTTGTCGACAGCACTCATTACTTCATGGGAATAAAGAGATAGCTGTGTTGCACAAGATCGATATTTTCTGAATCTGTGTTGGTATTTTATCAATAAGTCATTTTTTTCAAGGTGATTCATAATGTTTGAGTACACTATATGCTCCAAAATTGAGGTCAGTGGTATGGGTATGTTCAAATGGGATCTGAGGTCATCAGTCCCCTAGAACTTAGAACTACTTAAACCTAACTAACTTAGGAACATCACACACATTCCTGCCCGAGGCAGGATTCGAACCTGCAACCGTAGCAGTCGCGCGGTTCCAGACTGAAGCGCCTAGAACCGCTCAGCCATAACAGCCGGCTATGGGTCTGTAATTCAATGGGTTATTCCTGTTCCTTTTTTTGAATATTGGTGTGACCTGTGCTACTTTCCAGTCTTTAGGAACACACCTTTCATCAAGTGAGTGGTTGTATATGATTGCTAAGAAAGGCGTTATTCTGTCTGCATACTCTGAAAGGAACCTGATTGGTATACCATCTGGACCGGAATACTTGCCTTTCTTAAGTGATTTGAGTTGTTTCGAAGCACCTAAGATATTTACTTTTATGTCTCTCATGGTAACAGCTGTTCTGGTTTCGAATTAGGGAATATTTATTCCGTCTTCTTTCGTGAACGAATTACGGTAAACTGTATTTAGTAACTCCGCTTTAGTGGCACCATCATCGGTAACATTTCCATCGCTATCGCGCAGTGACGGTATTGACTGTTTTTTGCCACTGGTGTACTTTATGTACGATCAGAATCTCTTTGGGTTTTCTACCATATTTTGAGACAATGTTTCATTGTGGAAACTATTAAAAGCATCTCGCATTCACTTCCGCAATAAATTTCGAGCTACCGTGAAACTTGGGGTTTGTGTGATCATGGGTCCTTTCAGACGAACGAGAAGGGAGGCGGCAAACTGCGTGTGCCACCAGATCTGGAGGACCGGCTTCTGCCTCTCGACCGTTTCCATCTGCTTGGCCGTACACAAACTGTATCTCGGCTTGTTCACGACGGGAATACAGGATCATTTTACTGTTTGCAGTACGCTGCGTCACAGCCCGCAATACACAACGGACACACGGCACATGACAAGAGGAACTTCAATTCGGAGCGCCATCTACTGTGGCAACGATGCACTTGCGGACACACATTCATAGGACATTTTTTTCCTCCTTTTGCAGTCAGATATCAGTTACTGCAGTTTTTTGGTTCTATGAATATTCACCCTGTATACATTATGCCGCGGCTATCGAACTGCAGGGGGGTAGACAAAAATAAGGAAACACCACACATTTCAATGCCTAATACGGAGTAGGGATACCTTAGGCATTCAAAATATCTTCCAGTCGTCTCGCAATTGATAAATACATGTCCTGTACGGTTTTCAAGGGAATCTTATATCGTCCTTCCTGCAACGTAATAGTAAGTTCAGGTAACGACGAAGCAGCGGATCATGCATCTTTCACTCCAAAGCGGACGACAAAGGCTCGATAATATTGAGATCTAGGAAGGTGCAAGCTGTGTGAACAGGGGCACCGTCGTCTTGAGACACGGCGCCACCATTGGGGAACAAACATTGTATAACGGGATGGACCAGACCAACGCCAAGGTCAGATAAACCTTGTCAGTAATGCGACCTTGACCCATGGAATACAACGATGTGGCTGCCAGAATCAACACCGAATCACTGCAATGTTTTACTCGTGGGACATAAACTCGACCAGAAGTTGAAAATTAAAGGTATGTGAAAGAAGACTCATCCTACCAAGAGGCATTCTTCCACAGCTCTATGGTTTAGATTTTATAGCTTCGGCACCACATTTTCCTGTTACGGGAATTTGCATCACTGATGTGCGGTGCTGGAATACCAACTCGTCCTCCAACTTCCTGCTTATAGGAAACCTACGCGTTATCTTGGTGATTGAGCAATAGGGTCCCTCTTGCTTCTTGTACATACTGCGTATTACTCGCTATTCCCTGTAGATTACTCCCATTTTTCTCACAATTTTGAACATCATGCACCATTTTACATGGTCGAGGCTGACTATGAACATGTCTTGATTTTTCTCAGTCTTGCTTTCATTATCAACAGCAAGGCCTTGCTGTTGCCTTTACCATCCCTGAAGACGAACTGACCGTCATCTAACACATCCTCAATTTCCTTTTCCATTGTTCTGTATATTATTCTTTTCATCAACTTGGACGCATGAGGTGTTAAACTGGTTGTGCGATATTTCTCGCACTTGTCGGCTCTTGCTATCATCGGAATTTTGTGGATGGCGTTTTTCCAAAAGTCTGATAGTACATAGTCAATCTCAGATTCTACACGCCAACGACAGTAGTCGTTTTGTCGCTGCTTTCTCCAGTAATTTTAGAAATTCTGATGGAGTGTTATCTATCTCTTCTGCCTTATTTGGTCTTAAGTCCTCCAAAGCTCTTATGAATTTTGATACTGGATCACCTATCTCTTCCTTGTCGACTCTTGTTTCTTCTTGTATGACATTGTCAGAGGCGTTCAGGGTGGTTTTTCCACCTATCCGCTCGCTTCTCTGCATTTAATAGTGGAATTCCCGTTGTACGTTTAATGTTGCTGCCCTTAATTTCACCGAAGATGGTTTTGACTTTTCTATACGCTCAATCAATCCTTCCGAAAACCCTTCCGTTTTCGATTTATTCACATTTTTCATGCTGCCGTTTCACGTTAGCTTCTCTGAACTTCCTATTTATTTCATTCCTTGTATTTCTGTATTCCTGAATTTCACTGAGCATTATTGTACTTCTTTGTTTCGAAGATCAACTGAAGTATTTCATTTGTTTCCCATGGTTTCTCTGCAATTAGCTTCTTTGTACCTCTGTTTTTTTTTCCTTTTCTGTGAATGCCCGTTTTAGAGATGTTCACCCTTCTTCAACTGAGCTGCCTACTGAGCTATTCATTATCGCAATATCTATAGCCGTATAGAACGCTAAGCCTATCTCTTCATTCCTTAGTACTTCCGTATCCCACTTCTTTGTGCAGTGATATTTCCTTGCCGGCCACTGTGGCCGAGCGGTTCTAGGCGCTTCAGTCCGAAACCGCGCTGCTGCTACGTTCGCTGGTTCGAATCCTGCCTCGGGCATGGATGTGTGTGATGTTCTTAGGTTAGTTAGGTTTAAGTAATTCTAAGTCTAGGGGACTGATGACCTCAGATGTTAAATCCCATAGTGCTTGGACCCATTTGAACCATTTCATTCTTCCTTACTAGTCTCTTAAATCTCAGCCTCTTCTTCGTCACTACTAAATCGTGATCTAAGTTTACATGTGCTCCTGGATACGCCTTACAATCCAATATCTGACTTCGAAATCTGCCTGACTATGATTAATATAACTGGAATCTTCTCGTATCTACCGACCGTTTCCAAGTATATCTCCTCCTCTTGTGATTCTTGAAGAGAGTATTCGTTAATACAAATTCAGTACAAATGAGTGCGTGCAATTGTGGAACGGTGTTTGCGGCAATCAGAATGCTACGCAAGATATTTAAAAGTGATTCATGGCTCATTTCTACGTTGTTTGTAAAGTATACACCGATGGGATCCCAAGAAAAGCACATCCAGGCAGAATACGCTTAATAAAACTTTTGTTAAACAATCTCGATCGACAGAAGTAAGTACTAAACACGCAGACTTCAGCAAGCTTGGGTGTTGAATATTTATAGAACAAAAGAAGCACTCTAAGTCAGCTTAATTAGAGAACGAGCTATATTCGACAACTTAAATGTATTATTCAGACTAAATAAGGTAATGCTGAAGATCTCTAACTATTTTCACGTAAGATGGTGTTGAAACATTTGTGAAACTAAAAATACTTCCTGTACAGTTAAAGAACACAAATAACGGTTTTGTGTCTAGGTCTTTGGAACTTCGAGTGCAAAGACTTCGAGGAAAAATGTCACTCTACCACAGCCATGAAGAAAGACACTCATGGTTAAGAACCCTAGAGAACGAGCCTTAGTCAATGTTTCGAAGGTATTACAAAGTGTACTTCCGTTTGTGAGGTCAATAGTTAATAAGAGCAAATATTGCGGAGCCGGCTGGCCAGACATGGACGATAGTGTCCATGACTTTTGCCCCGAAAGCCCTGTAAGACGTTCCTGACTGAGAAGACTGGTGCGGACAGCGGAAGCGTTGTAGCACTTCCTTCGAGCGAGTTCATGTTAGATGAAATGCGGGCGCATTCAGCGCCTGGCCCACGAAACTCACTCGCAGGGAACTCGTCTCCCAGAGCCCGTGCGCCAGCAAAAATACAGCCCACGACGCTAGGATACAGGCGGCCTTTCTTCCTGTTCTGTCGACGGTCAATTCGCCATCTGGTGGCCGCATGTGGCGTGTTAGATCAAAATGGTTCAAATGGCTCTGAGCACTATGGGACTCAACTGCTGAGGTCATTAGTCCCCTAGAACTTAGAACTAGTTAAACCTAACTAACCTAAGGACATCACAAACATCCATGCCCGAGGCAGGATTCGAACCTGCGACCGTAGCGGTCTTGCGGCGTGTTAGCCCTCTTGTGTCTGCTGTTAGCATGCTGGCCACCCGCGTAGCTCCAGTGGAGTGCGTGTTGCCGGCAGAGTAGGCGTAGCACACAACACAGCCTAACTGTGAGAAGGCGTTCATCGAGCACCACGGCCTCCTCTTTTCTATTGAGTCTTGGCTTTTCATAGAGAGGTGGACTGGCATTTAGTTTTTCAGCGTTCAGATTTGTTTGTCCACCCTAGAAGAGCCTATACTCCTAACGACTATATTATACAGGGTGATTCACGAAGATATGCAAATATTTTAATATGTTATTCTACAAGCAAAAATATAGAAAAAGTTCATGTAAACATACGTCCCCATATGTTTCGTTACGAAGCTACGGCTAGTAAAATACTTAGCCTGAAATTCAGCAACTTCGCTAATATGAAGCCATTGCAAAACTGTAGGAGATTAAAGTAAAGCACGATTTCCATTTATTTTGTTGTTATTGGTCCGGAGAATCTAAATAACATATCCCGCACGTGTATCTGCAGTAGTTCTCCAGAACATCCAGAGAAGGAAATATTGTTATACTTACTTTCCATTAAGAATGTACAAACGTTTATGTCATTGTTGGCAACCGTTATTGAGTTGCTTCAGTCGTTCCCTAACCTTGAAACGAGTTAGTTTTCTGTGTTCTTCAGTGAAAGGACATAATAACAACAGTGTATTTAAGTGAAACCACACAGTAACTGGCGGAAGTCATGGACACCATCGCCATGACTGGCCAGCGGGCTCCGCAATATTTGCTCTTATTAACTCAAAAACGGAAGTAGACTTTGCAATACCTTCGAAACATAGTTAAGTGAAATCTCTTAGTAACTGTTGTAGTTTGAAGATTATTTATGAAATAGGGATGCCTCTTAAATTTACGACAGAGGAATGCGCCGATATGGTGTTTATTTATGGAAAATGTGATGCTAATGCTACGGCTGCAGTTAACGAATATCGCGTACGTTATCCAACTTGAAGGATTCCGAATGCACGAACCATTACTGGAGTATTTCGAATGTTACGGGAGACAGGTTCTCTAAAGAGCGTTTATAATCTCCACGAGCGCTCGATACGTGAAGACGATGATGAGAATGTTATGGGTGTTGTTCCACGTAGCCCGTGTACCAGTACACGACGTATCTCTCAACGATTAGGCATTTCACACTCAAGTACAATGATCTGTATCCTTACCATAAACAAAAAGTGCATCGTTTACAGCCTGGAGATCGTGCACTTCGCTTGGAGGTGTGCAACTGGTTAAATACTAATCGGCAGTTACACAAATACATTTTTTACTGATGAGGCACAGTTTAATGGAGATGGTATAAACAGCTTACATAATAAGCGCGTATGGTCTGAAGCGAACCCACATCCAATAGTGCAACGAAATTTTCTACATCTTCTGCTGAAAATTTTGTGCCACTGTCTGGAATGTAGAAAACAAATTGGGCCAAGTAGTTAATAAATTAAAAATTTTACGAAATTACTTCTTTACTTCTCTGGACGTTATGGAAAACTATACTGCAGATACATGTCTGGGACTTGCTGTTTACATTCACCAGAGCAATAACAACAATATAAATGGAAATCGTGCTTTACTTTAACCTCGTACGGTTTTGCGATGCCTTCATATAAGTAACGTTGCTAAATTTCAGGCAAAATATTTTATTAGTCGCAACCCCGTAACTAAACATTTGCGGACGTATGTTTATATGAACTTTTTTCTTTAGTTTTGGTTGTAGAATTACATAGTAAAATATTTGCCTAGCTTCGTGACTGACCCTGTTTAATGGTGAACTGTTGTTCACCTCAGCCCATTTCAATTTGCAGAAAATGAATTACAGCATGATAACTTTATAAGCGTACTGCCGCTGTTTCTCTGTCTCTCTTACAGCTGCGTGCTGCAGTACTGTGTGGCTTTTAATGTGTACCAGAACCTTTCAAATAAATAAAAGAATATTTATGAATCTTCATTTTTTTCCACGACAAAAAACTGTGTCCCTAGGCATCAAGCGTCACTAAATTCACATCCGTAAGTCTTTATCTTTCTGCTTTGCCTCAGTTGTCGTTCTCGACGTTTCTGACTGGAACTTTAGTAAATATAAGGCATGGAGTACAGGCTCACGGCTTCAGCTCGAAGAAATAGTTCTGCGATTAACTCCCTTAGTGAAGGAATCATTGCCACGCTTATAGTGCTATCCTCTTCGCCGTTTGAAGATGAAGAAAAGTTCGTTTGGTCGCAAGTGTCCGTCAACATTCTCGATTCCCATAATCAGTACAAAATGATCTGTCCACTCATTCATTAAGAAACACAGTCTCCTTTACATGAAAAGTCTCTTCTATCAATGTTTCATATTAGTGGAACCGTAACACTTAAAAGACTGCCTACGGCATAGTACCAGGACACAACTTACGATTGAAGAAGGATGTACAGGCTAGTATCAAAAGTTCGTCTTCAGTCATGCAATTGTCACCGTTAATCCTCAGCGTAATAAACACTTCACCATTTGAAAGCGGGATAGCAACAAAAAATAAAAAATAAAAAATTAATAGCTATTTCGTCTTGTCATAACACATTTGTAGGTGATTGCGGTATACATGATGTGCGATTTAATACACAGAGCTGCTACCTATGGCAGCAGCAATTACTCTATTCCTGATGGGTTAAGGATACGCCATCACAACCTCCTACAACTCAGTGCCAGACTTCATCAGTCATAGTGGCCGGCGAGTGGTGGATTTCCAGTCACTCGGCAACCAGTGACTACATGTTTCCATTTGGTGAGAGATCAGGATAACGTGCGCGGCCAGAACAACAACAGAACACTGCCCTCATGGGTCACTCCTTCTATTCTCTCGAGGAGTTCCTTGAAAAATTAAGCTGATTCTTGTTGTATTGTTGATTGCGTTTACTTAAGCTTACGGCTTGATTTTTTTCCGGTTCATTTTATTTTTATCTGTTATTACTTTTATGTTATAATTTCATGTACTGCCACGTTCCTTGACCTAGGAGATTTGAACCTCAATTTGATCTTACGGAACTTGACGAGTAAATAAATAAAAAATAAATAACAAGGTAGTTCGCTACAGCAGGGCAACATGCGATCTTGCGTTAACTTGCTGAAAATTGGCGTCACGGAGACCTCGGAGACAGGGTACAGCCATTGCCCTTAACACGACAGGAATGTAATAGCTGCTGTCCAAATGTGCATGGAGGACTGGTAGATTGATGGGAGTAGTTTTATTGACAGTTGAAAAATTTTATTTTAGTTATTTTTTTTTAAATTCTTTGTTTCTGACGCAGTGAAATTTTGCCTTACTATAAGGTTGTAGCTGGGTGTGGGCCGGAGAGGTACCGGATGTCATTGTATATCGTTGCCTACCCACGCCTGGTCCACGTTCTCATAGCGAGTACTGCTGAAGGGATGACACTTTACTGAAACGCAACTCACTGATAGACGCTTGCCACATACCCTCCTGCAACCGATCAGATGGTTATGTAATGGTCACATGTGGGACGCAGGGCGGCGTAGTGAGTGCCCACCCATATCTCCGAGACGGTCTCTTGGTAGCCAGCTCTCAACCAGGACAGATGTACTTTCCTGCTCCTCCTATGGGCACTAGCGCCCTCAGTATGGCTGTCGGTGGCCCCCCACACACAGCAGCCTTACATCGGTACCCCTCACCCGTAAGTGTCTGGAAATAAACTGCAGCTAATTTGTTCGAATATTTCCATACTTTTCCAGATGCTCACATGTTGCCTTGAACATGTTTTCGACTTTCAATCCCAATTTAAGATTTGTTCCACGTCGCATTCATTGTGATGTCTGCCCCCGGTAGCTGAGTGGTCAGCGTGACACAATGTCAATCCTAATGGCCCGGTTCGGTTCCCTGCTGGGTCGGAGATTTTCTCCGCTCAGGGAATGGGTGTTGTGTTGTCCTGGTCATCATCATTTCATCCACATCGACGCGCAAGTCGCCGAAGTGGCGTCAAATCGAAAGACTTCCACCCTTCGAACGGTCTACCCGACCGGATACCCTAGTCACACGACATTTACATTTACGTTCATTGTGTTGTAGTTTTAACACCCAGCAGCATATTATTGTGATACATTTGCGTCGTTCACAACACAAAAAGTTGCAGAGTAGTTGCCAACTATGGGGTTGTGTACGTCAGTGCTAAGCTGTCTCTTGTCAAACTATAGTACAACTTTAACACAATATATGTATATACAACTCTATCACAATATAAGTACAGAGTAAGATGCAAAATTTGTCTAGATATGTGATTTATTTGACACAACATGTTTCAGGACGACATGATCCCATTATAAAATTCATGTATGGGGCAGTACGTAATTTGTATTCGGTGTCCAACTGACTTTCGGTAGTTAACGGTGCTCTGGGAGAAAGTTAAACTCCACCGCGAATTATGAACACTATATAATGATATGTGTAATGGACAATATTAATTTTTAATGTGTGTTTGCTAGTTGTTTATTATTGGTACGAATATCAGTTTTGAAGTTACTTAGCACCACAAGGAAATACAGACAGTTTTCTCTTACACTTAATTCAGTATGTGTAATGAGGTAAGGTAATGAGTTGTGTGTTCCTTGTCTTACAGAATTTGAGAATGGGACAGTGTGCTTCCAAAACATGTTGTGTTCAATAAATCAAAGATTTGGAGAACTGGTGCGTCTTACTCTGCACAGATCCGTGCTTGTCCGTAGTAAACTAGGCCATAAAACGGGAGTTTGCGACAACTGGCAGCGTAAACCTAAGTGTATCTAAAAACGAAATCGTGAAGCATCTATTACTGCAATCTCCCATCCCCTCTCCCAACACTCACACACTCACTCACACACTCACACATACACACACACAAACACACACACACACACACACACACACACACACACTGAGGCTCGTCCATGCCAGCACATGAAATAATTGTTATTTGGTACTCATGTTCAGTCAAAGCAACTCAAGTATCGACAGCCTAAGGTCGACTAGGTATATTTTCACGAATGTTTAGTTCTGTCGGTGCGCCAGTGCAATGCAGCTTTATGTCGTGTAGGAGGCCTTTGCTCTCTGTCCATGGAACCTACATAAGGACGCTTATGGCTGCCGTTTGGGGAAACTATGTGTCATATACAGGGTGTTCCATTCGTCTTGACCACCCTAGATAACTGTTTTTCCAGATTCAATTTACAAAATGTTTCAAGCAAATGTTCCTTAGCTGTCAGGGGGACAGCAGTCAGCATGATTGCCTTCGTTGTGGCTTTGTTTTTTACAAAGAGATGAAGAGTGGTATGACCTTTTTAAATAGCACCCTGTATTTTTTATTCGGTAATTCAATTCCTCACCTAAAGAACTATTCAAAAATGTATCTCGCAGTACCATTCACTGAAACACAACGTTAATAATTACGTAACACAACATAGACGTTGACACTCCCTGCGCTTAGTGCATGTACTCAGGGTAATGGAACACATCCACGTGCTGACTTTGACAGAGGACAAATGTAAAGATAAGTAGAATGCACACTCATCATTCCGTCAACCATCGTCAGTTGAAGAGTTGTGTGAGTAGAATGTACACCAACGAAGAGAAGGTAGAGATGCTACTCATCTATCGGGAATGTAAGTTAGCAGAACAGTAATTGCAATTCTGTTTCCTTATGTACGGGTACATTTAGTACAGTAGTTTAGTCAAATGGTTCAAGTAGCTCTGAGCACTATGGGACTTAACTTCTGAGGTCATCAGTCCCCTAGAACTTAGAACTACTTAAACCTAACTAACCTAAGGACATCACACACATCCATGCCCAAGGCAGGATTCGAACCTGCGACTCTAGCGGTCACATGGTTCCAGACTGTAGCGCCTAGAACCGCATGGCCACACCGGCCGGCAGTAGTTTAGTCCTTCTAAATACTTTTGTGTAGATTAGGCATACAGTAAAGGCTGTCCTTCCTACAAACTACATCGACATAACGTTTCTTTTATTGTTGTTGCAGTTGAAGGTAGGCGAAATGCTACGCAGGCAGCGGAAACGTACAGAGAGCAATATCCTGACAAGAACCCATGTTCCCGACGGATGTTTTCTCGTTCTGTTGCGACGCTTCAGAAAACGGGAAGTTTCAACCTACAACAACGCAATCGTCATAGCACTCGCACAGACGAAGCTGCCGAAGTTACTGTTCTCGCTTCCGTTGCTGTGAATCCACATGTGAGCACACGACAGCTTGAACACGAGATCGGCATTCCTAAAACCAGTGTACATCGTATTCTTAAACGTCACCGGTTCCGTCCTTACCATGTACACCTACATCAAGAATTGCATGGGAATTATTTCCAGAATTTTGTACGGTTCTGTCAGTGGGCACAGCAGCAAATCCTCGCCAACCGGAACTTCTTCTCCAATGTTCTATTTACCGATGAATGTTCCTTCTCAAACAAAGGACAGGTAAATACAAGGAACATGCAGTATTGATCCAGCGACAACCCACGATGGCTTAGACAGGTGGAACATCAGGGTCAATGGAGAGTTAACGTCCGGTGTGGGATGCTTGGTACTACAATTATTGGCCCTTATTTCATCCATGGTAGTCTATACGGCGCAGCGAATGCCAACGTCCTCAGACGAATTCTTCCTCCTTTTCTGGATGAAGTGCCGCTAAGAACCAAAATCCTTATGTAAACACGATGGATGTCCAGCGCTTAATGCCTTGCGTGTTTGTCGTGTTCTGAAACCAAGGTATCCTGCCAGGTGGATTGGTCGAGGAGGAACAGTTAGTTGGCCTGCTAGGTCTCCTTATTTAAATCCTCTGCAGTTTTTTCTTTGGGGATGAATTAAGCAGGTTGTCTATCGCGATATTCCAACTAATCCAGAGGACATGGAGGAACGTATCGTGCTTGCTTGTGATTGTCTTCAGCAGGCAACAATGGAAGCAATAAATAATTCTTTTATTCAACGAGTGCACCAGTGTATCGGTGTCCATCGTCACCACTTTGACCACCTTTGAATGTTCTACTCCTGGGCAATGGTACAGGAGAGTTAAAGTCAATTTTGTTTTATGTTTTTTCATTTGTTTTCTGACAGCACCAGCAAGTGGACGAGTTTGTGATCCCGGGTTCAATGTCAATGTAGGGTTATGTAATTAATAACGTTGTGTTTCAGTGAATGGTACACTGTGATACATTTTTGATTAGGTCTTTGAGAGAGGAAACGAATTATAGAATAAAAAAATACAGGGTGCCATTTAAGAAAGTCATACCGCTGTTCATACCTTTGTAAAAAACGAAGCTATAACGAAGGCAGTCATGCTGATTGATGTCCCCCCTGACGGCTAAGGAACGTTTGCTTGAAACATTTTGCAATTTTCATCTGGACAAACAGTTATTTATGGTGGTTAAGATAAATGGGACCCCATGAATACAATACCTTCGCCGTCCTTGTTCGAGCGCTTCTGAATATAGTTGGACGGTAAGAACAGTGCGAACATCGGTAGAAAATATCTAATCTTCTTTGTCCTAGTGCCTGATAAATGATGGTAGTTTCAACTATCTTTTCAAGGTAAGTTGTTGTTATCAAAAAGAAACCGTATAGTTATCAGTTATCATGGCAGTTAGGACCAAATATATCTCACATGTAAATATTTCGTGCAGTCTTGGCCTGTGTAGCTGTAACACGGCAGATGTTTCCCCCAGTGCGGCCATCCTACTTACATTATGGCTTACGGTGACAGACGCTCCTACGTATCGGCTACCGACTGCGGCGACAGAAATATCTTTAGAAAAACACTGATTTTGAACTCTGGCTAAATACCATGAATCCAAACGAGAGGATGTGCAGGACTGTATGCCTGCGATAAATGATTGACTGCAGAGAAATACTGTCCACGTAAACCCAGCAGCCCCAGTTCTTGTATAGGTCAAGCTTAGTCACAAAATTGTTCGGTATCAACACGTGAGACAGTTCGGAACTGGCAGAGTGTTAGTGTGGTTTATAGTTGTGTCAGACCATGATGCTACAGATCGTAAAGGGACGCTGCTAAGACGGTGATGACTGTGAAGAAATAGGAAGCAGAAAAGGATAACATGGCACTAACTACATAATATGACTGCGACACCTGTTGGCCGTCACATTATCTCCACACCCGTAGTGAACCGAGCACTGCCGTTGTTGGCTCGACACCGAAGTACTAAATTGTATTGTAGAACTGCCTACGTCGACAGTTCGGGGGTTCTTACTTAGTTCTGAACTGTTGTCAGGAATACTGTGGTGTCAGTTTCCATTGCCCAGTTAACACTAGTGCCTCACGCTCCAGCAGAAGTATAAGCACGGTAAGTTATCTGTTGCCTTTCTAAATAAGGTATTCTAAGAGCAATGGTGTTTCAGACTATCCTATTTTTGGTCGCAGAAAAGTAAGTAGTTCTTTGGTGAGAGTACTCTGGAAACTAGAACCGTTGTGCAACATAATGAAAAGACAAGAAGCGAGGTGGTGAATTTCAAAGCTACGTGGCGATTTCAGTCACACAGGGTTATGCATGCCATTCGGTTATCAATATGAAACTCGATAATGTGGCAAAAAGTAACCTTGCTTAAGTCAACAACCTTTTGCAATATAAAGCTTTGAATATTGGGCTGAGTTTCAAATCCTGCAACGTGAAGAGAACATCCCTCTCAAACCCTACAAGGTGCATACACAAATCACCAGGTCACGCCACTTACGCTGCCTTGCTTCCAGCGTGTTGGAGCAAGCGTTGACCAGTCTTCTGAGTGTGTTGCAAGCCAAGAGGAAGAGCGCGGGAACTGCTACACAACGTAGCGCAGGCGAAGCGAAGAAAGGACATTCATTTTCTAAAACAATGCAAAGCGTGGGCTTCTGTACACCCACACACATTGTCAAGTAGCGTTCCTGTTGCAGAGGTAAAGGTGATTGACGTTCACACACTTTTGGTGAAGCATTTTGATGCACAATGGGCAAAGATAGTAGTCTTCAGTGCTATAAAAGTGTGATTGAAAAAAACATTAAAGTGATTCAAAACGTGAATACATATGTGGATACAAATGTATAAACAAAGACCTGCAGAAGCGAAATATAACATTTATTTGTGTAAAACAGAATAACATCAAGGCTTAAAGATCTATAACCACTGAAGTTTATAAAGCGTTAATAATTATGAAAGGTGTAATTGATCCAAAAAATGCTATAACACGTTTTTTTACTGTTCCCTTCGATTCGAGTTTCAAAAATGGCATAGTGCAAATGAAGTACTCAAAATTCTTGGCAACGAGGCCTTCGGATCTTCGAATTTCTGGATACTTACAGAGATCACGAATAGCAATTAATTTACAAAATTTGAATTTCGTAGATATAATAGTGTAGTAGATAAAAGTGTTTCTAATTTTTCTTAAAACGTTAATAACGGCACGTGACAGATACTGCAACACTCACGTGGTGTAATGGTCTCGGACGCAATTGCATATAATTTCAGATTCCGACTTAGCCTCGGAATTCCGAGTGTAAGCAATGAAAAAGAAACAACACGAAATGGATTAGGAACAGATGTATAATATAATACATCAATCAAATGTCATTCAATGAAGGAAAATAAGAGATTGGAGAATTATCTACTCTCTAAATGAGGGTAGGAGGGTATCTATGGCTGACCTGACGACAAAGTATGCAGCAGGTAACGGCACAAGTGTCTGGAGGACCTTGTAGAACATGAGTCTCCACAGTAGATAATCCCCATGTGTTCCCATCTTGACCCCACACCATCAATAAATACGATAGCAGTGTATACGGAATCATCAACATTTAACCGTATATCATTCGAAACTAACGTACTGTAAGATGAATCACATTTCTTTCTACACCAAGTCGACGGGTTTGTCCGGATACGGCCTTATGCAGGCGAACGACTGCTCGAAAAATGCACTGCACTGATAGGGAGCATTATCATGCTATGGGGGACATCCAACTAAGATTTCAAGGGACCTACGCTTTTAATCGAAGGCACCATGATAGCTGTGAACCACGCGAAAATTTTTTCAAACTACTTGCACCCACTAGAACTTGGTGTCTTCACCGACGGTGATGGCATCTTCCAACAGAGTAACTGTGCGTGTCACAAGGCCAGAATGGTGCCTCAGTGTCTTTAGAAGCATGACAGTGAACTTCCGTTGATGTCGTGGCCACCAAATAGATAATACACAACTTGCCATTAAAATTGCTACACCACGAAGATGACGTGCTACAGACGCGAAATTTAGCCGACAGGAATAAGATGCTGTGATATGCAAATGATTAGTTTTTCAGAGCATTCACACAACGTTGGTGCCGCTGGTGACACCTACAACGTGACATGAGGAAAATTTCCAACCAATTACTCATACACAAACAGCAGTTGACCGGCGTTTCCTGGTCAAACGTTGTTGTGATGCCTTGTGTAAGGAGGAGAAAAGGGTACCATCATGTTTCCGACTTTGATAAAGGTCGGATTGCAGCCTACGGCGGTTGCGGTTTATCGTATCGCGACATTGCTACTCGCGTTGGTCGAGATCCAATCACTGTTAGCAGAATATGGAATCGGTGGGTTCAGGAAGGTAATACGGAACGCCGTGCTGTATCCCAACGGCCTCGTATCACTAGCAGTCAAGATGGCAGGCATCTTATCCGCATGGCTGTAACGGATAACGGATCGTGCAGCCACGTCTCGATCCCTGAGTCAGCAGATGGGGAAGTTGGCAAGATAACAACCATCTGCACGAACATTTCGATGACGTTTGCAGCAGTATGGACTATCAGCTCGGAGACCATGGCTGCGGTTACCCTTGACGCTGCATCACAGACAGGAGCGCCTGCGATGGTGTATTCAACGACGAACCTGGTTGCACGAATGGCGAAACGTCATTTTTTCGGATGAATCCAGGTTCTGTTTACAGCATCATGATGGTCGCATCCGTGTTTGGCGACATCGCGGTGAACGCACATTGGAAGCTTGTTCTCGTCATCGTCATACTGGCGTATCACCCGGCGTGATGGTATGGGGTGTCATTCGTTACACGTCTCGGTCACTTCTTGTTCGCATTGACGGCACTTTGAACAGTGGACGTTACCAGAACGAGATTTTCACTCTGCAGCGGAGTGTGCGCTGATATGAAACTTCCTGGCAGATTAAAACTGTGTGCCCGACCGAGACTCGAACTCGGGACCTTGGCCTTTCGCGGGCAAGTGCTCTACGAACTGAGCTACCGAAGCACGACTCACGCCCGGTACTCACAGCTTTACTTCTGCCAGTATCTCGTCTCCCACCTTCCAAACATTACAGAAGCTCTCCTGCGAACCTTGCAGAACTAGCACTCCTGAAAGAAAGGATACAGCGGAGACATGGCTTAGCCACAGCCTGGGGGATGTTTCCAGAATGAGATTTTCACTCTGCAGCGTAGTGTGCGCTGATATGAAAGTTCGAGTCTCGGTCGGGCACACAGTTTTAATCTGCCAGGAAGTTTCATATCAGCGCACACTCCGCTGCAGAGTGAAAATCTCATTCTGGAAACATCCCCCAGGCTGTGGCTAAGCCATGTCTCCGCTATATCCTTTCTTTCAGGAGTGCTAGTTCTGCAAGGTTCGCAGGAGAGCTTCTGTAAAGTTTGGAAGGTAGGAGACGAGATACTGGCAGAAGTAAAGCTGTGAGTACCGGGCGTGAGTCGTGCTTCGGTAGCTCAGTTGGTAGAGCACTTGCCCGCGAAAGGCAAAGGTCCCGATTTCGAGTCTCGGTCGAACGCACAGTTTTAATCTGCCAGGAAGTTTCATATCAGCGCACACTCCGCTGCAGAGTGAAAATCTCATTCTGGAAACATCCCCCAGGCTGTGGCTAAGCCATGTCTCCGCTATATCCTTTCTTTCAGGAGTGCTAGTTCTGCAAGGTTCGCAGGAGAGCTTCTGTAAAGTTTGGAAGGTAGGAGACGAGATACTGGCAGAAGTAAAGCTGTGAGTACCGGGCGTGAGTCGTGCTTCGGTAGCTCAATTGGTAGAGCACTTGCCCGCGAAAGGCAAAGGTCCCGAGTTCGAGTCTCGGTCGGGCACACAGTTTTAATCTGCCAGGAAGTTTCAGTGGACGTTACATTTCAGATGTATTACGACCCGTGGCTCTACCCTTCATTCGATCCCTGCGAAACCCTACATTTCAGCAGGATAATGCACGACCGCGTGTTGTAGGTCCTGTACGAGCCTTTCTGGATACAGAAAGTATTCAGCTTCTGCCCTGGCCAGCAAATTCTCCAGATCTCTCACCAACTGAAAACGTCTGGTCAATGGTGGCCGAGCAACTGGCTCGTCACAATACGCCAGTCACTACTCTTGATGAACTGTGGTATCATGTTGAAGCTGCATGGGCAGCTGTACCTGTATCTGTACACGCCATCCAAGCTCTGTTTGACTAAACGCCGAGGCGTAACGAGGCTGTTATTACGGCCAGAGGTGGTTGTTCTGGGTACTGATTTCTGAGGACCTATGCACCCAAACTGCGTGAAAATGTAATCACATGTCAGTCCTAGTATAATATATTCGCCCAATAAATGCCCGTTTATCATCTGCATTTCTTCTTGGTGTAGCAATTTTAATGGCCATTAGGGTATTCACAGGCGTTGGAACACATCTTGAATGCTATAAGGCGCCAGCTCCGCCACAGCATACCAGCTGTCTTTGTCACGTACCTTGCAACTCTTCTAATGTTTATATTTTCTGAACTGAAACTGGAGTAAACTGAACTTTATACTCGCGTACGTGTGTTGTAATCCTAAACAATACAACTGGCGTGATTCCGGTAACGCTTTCTGATGAAATGAGTCACCAAAACTGAAACCGATAACTGTATTTTAATTAACTTTGCCAAAATGATTAGGAAACGTAGCTGTACATAAAATAAGCTGTTCTGTGAAATTCTATTGTGCAGTACAGTGAAGTGCTATAATGCGTGTCGTCAGAATAGGTGACTTGCAATTCTAACACACAACGTTAAGAGATTGTAAATGCTACAATGCAATTGCTTATTGAATTTTGTAAGAATGAATCACTCTCATGTTTCTCTAAAAATGCCCTGTGAATCTGCGTACGCAGTCTGACTAACAAAATCCTAGACATCAAATAATACTTACGCAAATGGAACATGGCACTGTGAGAGTAACACTGTGTGCATAACAAATTAAATCTGAATTGAACTTTTCTTAAACCGACCTGAGAATGAAATTTGAAAGGCAACACCTGACTCTGAACGATCTTTTTATGTTCTGACTCTATGGTAACTAACCTGACAAATCTTGTGGTCTACCTGTGGCATTGAAAACAAGGTACTGATCGAATTGAACATAGATGTGCAGTGCAGCAGCAAGTAAGCCATATAAAAGAACAGTCTTGAGCAAGTGCAGTGAAGGACATACAAATATTCTGAAGGGATCACATCTCAGTTGTAGCTATTGTGTTTCGCAGTGTGCAATGCGGCGACACGCATAAACAGGAAACTTGTGGAGGAGTCGTTGGTGGAATCTGAACTTGCGAAATACTGAACTAGTAAGTGACTGTATTACAGAAATTCAATCTCATTGTTTGGGTATTACGATCAACGGCACAAAAATTATACTTTATAAATAATTTTACTCTGCCAAGTATTTAATTGTTGAAAATGCTAAAGGAATGATAAAATCCTTAACCTCCGAGGCAATCCAGGCGGGCAGTAAAACTGACTCACCCAAACGAATAAAAAAAAGTTCCACTAAAACCTTCTGTTATTCAGACACATCATAACAACACTTAAGCAAGGAGTGCTGCAACAGCAGTACCTCCTAATCTTTATTTATCGAATTAATCCCTACAAAATCACGATTCACAATTCATCCTCCTCTGTATCTTTGTCTCTGTGCTCTAAGCTATTTCCATCTGCTCAGCAGCATAGCCAATACCCAACAATCTCGTTACCTGCTCTTAGAATGCTTACTGAACGATAATACTGCTCACAGCCAAATATGACAGTGTTTATGCTCAAAACCTCTGTGACGCAATATATCGACTATAGAAAACTACTGTCTGAAAGATGTTTAGCGTACAAATATAAAATGTAATACATTCGGTGAAAATGTAAATCTGACAACACTTTCCTTGAATACCAAAAATAAACTAAAAACTTACAACCTTCCCAAACCTACCAACGACTTGTCGAGTCATTGCGCCCAGAATAGTTGCCTTATTCGGTTCCAAAAGTGGACTACCATGCTTTAAAACAGTGGGTCATAATGGTTTTACACATCAATGTGTAATACAAGAGCGTACAAGGAGTAAAAAGAAACCATTTCCCTACTTTCTTAACGCATATTCCATTCAAGTTGCACACGCGTGACTAGTACTTTTTGAACCTATAAAAATCTTTACAAAACTCGTCCTCTTCGCAAATTCAAAGAAACATATAGTGTTATCGATTATTTGAAGAGTGTGAGACTTTTTTGAAATCGGTCAGAGTAGTATACAACGAAGAATAGCATATATATTAAAAAAAAGAGAACGACGTCGAGCTGAAGGGAAAAGGATACAAGAAACTTAGACCATTAGGAAGCAGACGATGAAAACTTGACGGCGATCGCGTACTTGGCACTGCTCTCGTTGTCCGTGCTCACTCCGGACACGCCTCGCTATTGTCTGGCATCAGCGTCCGCTCAGGAGAATTACGGGAAGTTTGCAAAGTTCGCGGCCGAGGCTCGAGAGGCGCAAGTAGCTTCGATCCCTTTCGAAGAGGAGGAACGGGAAAGAAAAAAATCACCATCACTGGTTATCTTGACAAAACTTTCTTCACGCAACAAGGAACACGAAACTCTTATGAATGAGGTATTAGTAATGACATCGGAACGCTGGAGTGATTGTTTCGTAGCTGGAGGTGAAATCTTTTGTTTGGGAGCAACAGAGCAATTTCTTTCCTCGTAAGTTCTTAGAAGTATGGATGCTCTTCTAAAGCTCGTCCCAATGTGCCGTTACTATTCGTTCATTGTTTGGTAGTGTCAGACAATCGTTGCAGGCATTAACATGAAATAATCACATAAAAAAAGGAAGAAAGAAAATGCGCGCGCACACATTCACGCACACACACACACACACACACACACACACACACACACACGCACACACTCACACACACACATCTGGGTTACATTTAGAAATTCATCATAAACATCTCTCCTTAAGCAAAGAGTGTAGGCGTAATATAGATCATAAATTATACTGGGCTGAGGACATAGCTATAATGTGCAAGAAGACATGAGCATCTCCGAATAAAAAGATAAAAAGAGCTTCCCTTTTGAGCAGAAAAGATATTTGTACAAGCAGCTATAATCATAAATTCCGTGTTATTTAATTATCAGTCTTCCGACTAGTTTGATGCGATCCTCCACGAATTCCTCTCTTGTTCCAATCTCGTTATCTCAGAGCAGCACTTGCTCCCGACGTCCTCAATTACTTGTTGAAGGGTATTCCAATCGCTTTTTCCCCTCAAGCTTTGAATTTACACTTTATAGTTTCTAGGATGGCAACTGAAACTCGGAAAAAATGTTCACTCAGAATTGTAGGTGCGAGGACTAAGATAGTGTCAAGAAATTCCTGATAAATTAATGGTGAGCGGGCAAGGGGGCGGTCCCGCTTCTTTCCTCTCATCTGAGTTACGCTGCCCGCGATCAGTAGTTTAACTGTAGTTTTTAACTATCAATAATTTATGTGGAATAATATTCATATAATTAACACAATTTGAAAGATTAAGGAATTACATTTTTGTGATTCGTGAAACACAATAAAAGAAATTTTATTCAAGGTTAGAAAAACAAAATTCCATCAGATTTTATGAAATTCCTGAAATTCCCCGATTTTTTCAGGTAAAATATAATTTCCTGAGAATTCCAGATTTGCCATAAGAATCGCCACCAGGGTTTCTTATAGTACTCTGTTATCTTTTTGCGTATTTTTCAGGAAAGCTCAACGTGCTTGGAACTGTGAATGAAAGCCAATAAACAATATATCTGTGACGTTCGACATTTTGCGCCAATATCAACATCTGATACACAACTATCCTGGATAAGTACAGAGATTTCCACACCCTATTTTCCTTCATTAGTCTTATCAACGCATTCAGTTAGTAATATCTAGGGTTCGTGTGAATTTTATATTAACTGTTAATAATATTCTGATGTTAATTTCGTCACTGTAGGTTCGATGTTGCAGGAACCACCACCACCGCTGCTGACGACGACGAAGACGACGACGAAGACGCTTCAGGTGTTAGTAGAATGAGGGGGAGAGGGTGTTGGCGGTCCCAGCTTGGCGATCCAACATATGAAATAGCATAACTGTGCTCTGCTATGTGTGTGTGTTTACAATATTTACTTATGTGTGTGTTTTTGCGATAGTTTGTAGATGGGGTCGGGTTGGGGTCTATGTATCAAAGTTGGATGGTACAAACAGTAAGCAATAAATATATGTATATATGGGTAAATATCAAAAGTATGGAAAAATGTCACAAAATCAGTAAAACTCTTTTAAGACATGTTCTTGCTGGATCTCTGTATTTATAATTAGAGTGTGGCGAAATACTTCAGTTTACATAATAACTGCTTGTGCTGAATGTATACGTCTGTGATCGAAGTCGTTTCCATAAACGTACCTGTTGAAAGTTTGGTCACCTGTGCTGGAGAAAGGCCAAGTCACTGTGGGATATTCCTGTAGTGATGGGGAGCTCAAGGTTGTGATGATCGATGTTGTAGTTTTGGAAACAGTTTATTGCAGTCTAGATGTATTTCGATAGACATTTTCATGTGTTCTGGAAGCATTTTGATACAATATCAACCAGTCATACACTCAAGACCGACGAAAGCATATAATTTATACTGTTTACATTCAGGTTTAATTATCCCCTGCAAACAACGTGGGGATTCGTAACACCAGCTTCAGCAGAGATGGTATAACCGTTACACAGAAGTGCTGCATTAAAGCAGGTGGAACGCATTTCATCCAATTCAGGAGAGTGTTTTCATCCATACCATTGTATGTATATACATACTGCTGAATTACAGCTGATTCTCCAAAACAATGTATTAAGGTGAGGAACCAATGCACTGAACAGACTTAAACAGTTCCCTACTAAGAAAATTGCTCTTCTAGGTACGGTATACGTGCTGTGTGTATGAAACAGAAAATGGACCTACAACAACGCTGTAATTATGAAATGAGAACAGGGGTACAAGGCGAAGACTACTGCAACTGGAGAAAGGAGAGGCAGTTGTGCGAGCAGGGTTTACATATGGCTTTATCCATAGTGTATGGGGAATTCTGTTTGCGCTGTGGGAGTGAGGGGGGGGGGGGGAGGTCTCATGGTATATACTAACGTCTTAATAGTGGATGGATGGTGCATTACACAGATGAAACTGCCATATCCCCCTAGGCATGAACAATACCATCTAACATTGGACCATGACCTCTGTCATACTAAGAGCTCCCCCAAATGTGGTTATGCACTGTGCGCCGTAGAAGTGAAAGCACAAGAACATTTGGTATGAGGTCCAGTTTGCCGGTATACACACATCTTTAGGATCACACGTACAGAACATTTCGATGTTCAGCAGTTTGCATGACGGATTTTGCTCGTTGTATTATTTTAATCAACATCACATGCACAGTCGTAAAGTAGGGGTGGTTTTACGGAATGATACAGATATTGAGAACCATGCTGCAGTGCTATTTTCTGAGAGCATCTTGAGTTCAATGAGATGATACTTCTTGTTGACATGACAAGTCCTCAAGACAGTGGATTGGAACTTGAATAATTGGGTAAAGTGCGCAGAAATAATGAAAAACGTGGCAAAATTACGAAAATTGATGGAAAATACGTGTCAATAAGGAAACTAAAACAACAACGAAGGTACTTAGATTCCATTCTAGCCGCATGAAAATTACTCTATACCTCCACCACCGCAATTGACACCTGGTGGTGCATACTATCCATGCTCTGAAGGTTTACGTCCTGCAGAATACCCTGTTGTTCCGCAAGTTGTTCAGAATTGTAAGTCATAGAAATGTCAGTGAAATGAATGGAAATTACATAAAGGCTGGTAAAGTTGCCAAAACTGATGGAAAATAAGTAAAACTAATGAAAATACGATAAAAATGAAGGTACTTACATGCCAGTCTCAGTGCAACGGACACCTGGTGGTGCCTACTATCCATGGTCTATGGCTTTAAGCCCTACAGAATATAGTGTCTAAAGACGTGAATGCCGGGATGACCTACACCTAAAACACTGAAATAGTGATCATGTACCTGGGTTCAATATGAGGAATCAGTGCTCTTGGTGTCTCCTAAAGCAGCCAACTCTTCCAGTTTCCATATGATGGAAATTTATACAATTCTTCTCAATAAGAAACATCTTCCCTGTCTTCTATTTTCAGCACTCACTGTGTGTTGTGGCAGCAGCACACCTTACATCACAGGATTTGTGTGGCAGATGCAGTTTAGCACTTGACATGGACCTCAAAATCGTGGTGTGAAAAGAGATAATGTGTAGCACTGTACAAAGCTGTAGTCATACACTTCTTGAATGTGTGACAACAATAAAAAGCAGTGTATGAAACTGTGGCCAAGATTGATACGAAGCCCACACCTACTACAGTAGTACAAGTTTATATGCCAACTAGCTCTGCAGATGACGAAGAAATTGAAGAAATATATGATGAAATAAAAGAAATTATTCAGATTGTGAAGGGAGACGAAAATTTAATAGTCATGGGTGACTGGAATTCGAGTGTAGGAAAAGGGAGAGAAGGAAACATAGTAGGTGAATATGGATTGGGGGACAGAAATGAAAGAGGAAGCCGCCTGGTAGAATATTGCACAGAGCACAAGATAATCATAACTAACACTTGGTTTAAGAATCATGAAAGAAGGTCGTATACATGGAAGAACCCTGGAGATACTAAAAGGTATCAGATTGATTATATAATGGTAAGACAGAGATTTAGGAACCAGGTTTTAAATTGTAAGACATTTCCAGGGGCAGATGTGGACTCGGACCACAATCTATTGGTTATGACCTGTAGATTAAAACTGAAGAAACTGCAAAAAGGTAGGAATGTATGGAGATGGGACCTGGATAAACTAAAAGAACCAGAGGTTGTACAGAGATTCAGGGAGAGCATAAGGGAGCAATTGACAGGAATTGGGGAAATAAATACAGTAGAAGAAGAATGGGTAGCTTTGAGGGATGAAGTAGTGAAGGCAGCAGAGGATCAAGTAGGTAAAAAGACGAGGGCTAGTAGAAATCCTTGGATAACAGAAGAAATATTGAATTTAATTGATGAAAGGAGAAAATATAAAAATGCAGTAAGCGAAACAGGCAAAAAGGAATACAAACGTCTCAAAAATGAGATCGACAGGAAGTGCAAAATGGCTAAGCAGGGATGGCTAGAGGACAAATGTAAGGATGTAGAGGCCTATCTCACTAGGGGTAAGATAGATACCGCCTGCAGGAAAATTAAAGAGACCTTTGGAGATAAGAGAACGACTTGTATGAATATGAAGAGCTCAGATGGAAACCCAGTTCTAAGCAAAGAAGGGAAAGCAGAAAGGTGGAAGGAGTATATAGAGGGTCTATACAAGGGCGATGTACTTGAGGACAATATTATGGAAATGGAAGAGGATGTAGATGAAGATGAAATGGGAGATACGATACTGCGTGAAGAGTTTGACAGAGCACTGAAAGACCTGAGTCGAAACAAGGCCCCTGGAGTAGACAATATTCCATTGGAACTACTGACGGCCGTGGGAGAGCCAGTCCTGACAGAACTCTACCATCTGGTGAGCAAGATGTATGAAACAGACGAAATACCCTCAGACTTCAAGAAGAATATAATAATTCCAATCCCAAAGAAAGCAGGTGTTGACAGATGTGAAAATTACCGAACTATCAGTTTAATAAGTCACAGCTGCAAAATACTAACACGAATTTTTTACAGACGAATGGAAAAACTAGTAGAAGCCAACCTCGGGGAAGGTCAGTTTGGATTCCGTAGAAACACTGGAACACGTGAGGCAATACTGACCTTACGACTTATCTTAGAAGAAAGATTGAGGAAAGGCAAGCCTACGTTTCTGGCATTTGTGGACTTAGAGAAGGCTTTTGACAATGTTGACTGGAATACTCTCTTTCAAATTCTAAAGGTGGCAGGGGTAAAATACAGGGAGCGAAAGGCTATTTACAATTTATACAGAAACCAGATGGCAGTTATAAGGGTCGAGGGACATGAAAGGGAAGCAGCGGTTGGGAAGGGAGTAAGACAGGGTTGTAGCCTCTCCCCGATGTTGTTCAATCTGTATATTGAGCAAGCAGTAAAGGAAACAAAAGAAAAATTCGGAGTAGGTATTAAAATTCAGGGAGAAGAAATGAAAACTTTGAGGTTCGCCGATGACATTGTAATTCTGTCAGAGACAGCAAAGGACTTGGAAGAGCAGTTGAATGGAATGGACAGTGTCTTGAAAGGAGGATATAAGATGAACATCAACAAAAGCAAAACAAGGATAATGGAATGTAGTCTAATTAAGTCGGGTGATGCTGAGGGAATTAGATTAGGAAATGAGGCACTTAAAGTAGTAAAGGAGTTTTGCTATTTGGGGAGCAAAATAACTGATGATGGTCGAAGTAGAGAGGATATAAAATGTAGGCTGGCAATGGCAAGGAAAGCGTTTCTGAAGAAGAGAAATTTGTTAACATCCAGTATTGATTTAAGTGTCAGGAAGTCATTTCTGAAAGTATTCGTATGGAGTGTAGCCATGTATGGAAGTGAAACATGGACGATAAATAGTTTGGACAAGAAGAGAATAGAAGCTTTCGAAATGTGGTGCTACAGAAGAATGCTGAAGATTAGATGGGTAGATCACATAACTAATGAGGAAGTATTGAATAGGATTGGGGAGAAGAGAAGTTTGTGGCACAACTTGACCAGAAGAAGGGATCTGTTGGTAGGACATGTTCTGAGGCATCAAGGGATCACCAATTTAGTATTGGAGGGCAGCGTGGAGGGTAAAAATCGTAGAGGGAGACCAAGAGATGAATACACTAAGCAGATTCAGAAGGATGTAGGTTGCAGTAGGTACTGGGAGATGAAAAAGCTTGCACAGGATAGAGTAGCATGGAGAGCTGCATCAAACCAGTCTCAGGACTGAAGACTACAACAACAACAACATGAAACTGCTGAAAAGACTCTGACACAGGAAGCCCTCATGATGCTTAGAGGCAACGCTATTGTTTTACTGAGTTTGTGAGACACTTCCTCCTGCATTGAGGGGGCGTAATTATTAAGAGAACTGGCGTGTCTTATAACCAGCTATAATCAGCCACTAAGATCATGAGATGTATTGATAGCATCAAACATCATATGCAAACTTCGAATTGTAATAATAATTATGTGAGGTCTGAAAAATTGTTTATGGTGTGATGTTCATCGAACCACAATCATACTATCTCTCTACCATTCCACTCCCGAACAGAGCGCGGGAAAAACGAACACCTAAACCTATCTGTTCGAGCTCTGATTTCTCTTATTTTATTTTGATGATCATTCCTACCTATGTAGGTTGGGCTCAACAAAATATTTTCGCATTCGGAAGAGAAAGTTGGTGACTGAAATTTCGTAAATAGATCTCGCCGCGACGAAAAACGTCTTTGCTTTAATGACTTCCATCCCAACTCGCGTATCATATCTGCCACACTCTCTCCCCTATTACGTGATAATACAAAACGAGCTGCCTTTTTTGCACCCTTTCGATGTCCTCCGTCAATCCCACCTGGTAAGGATCCCACACTGCGCAGCAATATTCTAACAGAGGACGAACGAGTGTAGTGTAAGCTGTCCCTTTAGTGGACTTGTTGCATCTTCTAAGTGTCCTGCCAATGAAACGCAACCTTTGGCTCGCCTTACCCACAATATTATCTATGTGGTCTTTCCAACTGAAGTTGTTCGTAATTTTAACATCCAGGTACTTAGTTGAATTGACAGCCTTGAGAACTGTACTATTTATCTTGTAATCGAATTGCAACGGATTTCTTTTGGAAGTCGTATGGATCACCTCACACTTTTCGTTATTTAGCGTCAACTGCCACCTGCCACACCATACAGCAATCTTTTCTAAATCGCTTTGCAACTGATACTGGTCTTCGGATGACCTTACTAGACGGTAAATTATAGCATCATCTGCCATCAGCCTAAGAGAACTGCTCAGATTGTCACCCAGGTCATTTATATAGATCAGGAACAGCAGAGGTCCCCGGCTCCCCGGGCAGCCACAAACACTCCCAAAAAACACCACCTTCGTTCATAACAGCAACAGGTCTCCACAGCCAAGCACCACTCCAAACAGAGGACCCATAGCTCTGGAAGGTAAAAGCTGTTAACAAATGCCACTCAGGTGAAAAATGAGCTGAAATGAAATTCGCCCGTCCCTTAATAACTTAATTGCATAAAACCTTCCATAATACTCAGACAGTAACATTACTCAAAATTGCACAGGGCAAATACCGCTTAATAACATAAAACGGTAAAATGATGGCGTAATAAACGTCTCACCCAAAACATAACTGAACAGGATGAAATAATTAATCTCAGAAAGTTACTTGTAATAGAAAAACAGTCCATAGATCACCTAAACTACACAATCAGAGACTTGTCTGCACCAAACGGAAATTTCTATGAGAATCAGCTGCTTACCAAAAAAATGTTCAAATGTGTGTGAAATCTTATGGGACTTAACTGCTAAGGTTATCAGTCCTTAAACTTGCACACTACTTAACCTAAATCATCCTAAGAACAAACACACACACCCGTGCCTGAGGGAGGATTTGAACCTCCGCCGGGACCAGCCGCACAGCCCATGACTGCAGCGCGTTACCGTGTAAGGTGTCAGGCAAATCCAACACCTTCCATGAAAGCCCTGACATGATAAGCAAATCCAGTAGTATGTCACATAGCTCCGAATAAATCGTTACATTAAATTAACCAAAGTAATACGAGTAACGAGCGAGCAAATGGAATACCACAGACTAACACAAGAATGCCTAAATGCATGTCATATCTTCCCACCGTGAGACAGACGCAGTTCCGAGGGGAGAAACGAGAACAGAAGCCGAGAGCAGAACCGTGTTAAGCTGGAAAGCCCTACGATAAGGGACGGACGGACACCCACGTCGCCTGCTAACTGCTAGGACCACACCACCCACAAGTTTTAGCGTGAGACTTTTTCGCGACTCTGTTACGTTGCAAACTTTAAAAACATTGCCCCACCACGAAAAGTATAACGTTTCTCATTGGATAGACAGAATTTTTGTAGGTGGGGCTTAAGGTTAACATTGAGACGCTGATTGGTCAGATGAGAACACAGCCAGATAGTTTTTTTTAAACCAACTTCGGTAAATTGTAGTAAGGAGAAGTTAGGAGAGAGTTACTTCCGAGACGGCGAGGTGAGCGGAGCTGTGCTGCTCGCCGCCCCATGACGAACACCGACAAGGTAATGATCGCACGCGATGCCGCATAACAGCGTATAAAGCTTCTCTCAGAACTGCAGAAGTCTCATCTGTTACATCCCCTTTTTGTGTAATACTAGTGTCGATCGTCAATTAAAGCTCATGGCGTTCACATTTGCCACTTGAAGAAAAAATCTGAAACGCGATGATTTTTCTGTTATATAGTTATTGAGAAGCCACATCATCCACTTTAATTTACAAGTTAGATAAGTAATTAAAGATAATTGAGGGTTACTGTAGACCATTTTGATAGTTTTCTCTTTTGTGAAACTTAATTTAAACCTAGATTATAGATGTGATATGGCATAGGTCATCCTTCGATCCATTGTTGAACTTGGAAACCCATTCATGGAATATTTGTTCACATTTTTGTTGAACGCAGTCGGTTGTTACCATACTGTATTAAAACATTTCCTTTTATCAATAGTGCAATTTATAAGCAATGTTTTGTGAGTAGAATAAAATTTCCAATGGTAAACTTAACTGCTTTTTCGACGTTATTTTACCAGCTAACTAAAAATAGGAAAGCCTTGAACCCCTTCCACTAAATTTAGTTAGTATTAAGGTTCTTTTACAGGGAGTGCAGTGGAGCTGACGCTGAAATCATTAAGTATTTGGTTATATCATCGCTAGTCTCACTGACCTCTTCTGAATTCTACATGTCATGTGTGTTCTGGCGTCTCCTTACCAGCAACAGGTCCCAGGTTCAAACTAGTCAATTCCCTAAAAAACACGCTCAGAGCGTCGTCGCGCGAAAGGGGTAGGGAGACACGATATAGAACAACCAGACACCACGCAGAATGTTTAGAACCGTTATACCGTTGTCTTTTTTTTTTATTTTAATCTCATTTTGTTTGCTTTTGTTCGTTGCATCTGCTCGGGGCGGACGTCGTATGACATCCGTTTAAGTTCTTTGTTGATCGATTAACTCGTTTTTTTTATTACAGAGGGCTGCTAACCCTCTGACCGAAGACGCTGAGCTACAGTGCCGGCAAAGACCGCTCGGCTAATCCCACGCGCCAGGTGCTTACCTCTAGGAGGTGGTACTAAATTGCTAGCACTTACAAGTAAGGCTCTCTTTCTTGGCACTTTGATCTCAAAACAATCTAAAACACAATTGGAACAGCTTTCACCAGTTCAACAAATTTCCTTAAAATACGAGTAACTGAAAGATTAAATAATAAATCCAAGACAAATGCCCTGCCGGCTCACAGGAAAATAACACTTATTTTGCCGGCCGGAGTGGCCGTGCGGTTCTAGGCGCTACAGTCTGGAACCGAGCGACCGCTACGGTCGCAGGTTCGAATTCTCCCTCGGGCATGGACGTGTGTGATGTCCTTCGGTTAGTTAGGTTTAACTAGTTCTAAGTTCTAGGCGACTGATGACCTCACAAGTTAAGTCGCATAGTGCTCAGAGCCATCTGACTCATTTGTGAACACTTATTTGGAAGCCACCAGATTTAATATAGCAGACAGCTTGTGGCATAGTCAAGTAACAGTAAGGCAAAACGTCAAGTGGGATTTGAAGTGGCAAGTAGCAGCCGTTACATCTGCAAAACAAACACTAACATTTCACTGATCGAATTGAAGCGAACCAGTTTTGATTAGCAATAATTATAGTGGGTGAAAAAATTTTATGAGATCCATAAAGCGAGAGTCACTAGGGTGGGCACATTAGAGCCCAAGTGATACCAACATCTGCTACACCAAGAAGTCGTAATTCCATAACTTCACTGCATACAAAACGTCAGCATCCAAAAGCGCACAGCGCGGAAAGAGAATTCAGTTGAGCACACTGAAGGGCATGGTGAATACTTCGATGTAACGTTAATGGTGCACTCGCAACCAACCAGCCTCCGTACATAGCTGATAGGCTGACCACTGTCTGTGGTGTACTCTCACCACGCACCCAGACGCACTTCAGTGGAGAAGTTTCAAGACTTCGCACCAGCGACAACATACAGGAAACCAAGGGTAATTCCTGCCACCTAGTGGGGTGACAGCAAATGAAGGGGAAAGGAAAGCTGAAATGGAACCGCCATGGCACAACATATACCACTCAAACTGAAAGAACCCTCCAACTTTTTCTGCTTACCGAGGCGGAAACAAATCAACCTGCTTCACCCTGCTAACATTCACTATAAAGGTTTTGCCGGTAGTGAGAAGAGAATAGTAAATCAACAGGGCTCAAGACATGAACAATAGAGCAAGGACCAAGAAATTGTGGAGCAAGTTTCCCTGTAATGCCACTATGCTGTCCGACATTCAAATTGAAATTTCGGACGAAAAATCTTTCATGATGTCTCTCCTGCTTTTACCACCCCCGCTTATTGCGTTTGTCCTGACGACAATGGGCTGACTCAATATTTTTCCTCACCCTATCCCAATTTTGTTTAGTGAGTTGAGAGGACGGCCGGAGTGGCCGAGCGGCTCTAGGCGCTACAGCCTGGAACCGCGTGACCGCTCGGTCGCAGGTTCGAATCCTGCCTCGGGAATGGATGTGTGCGATTTTCGTACGTTAGTTAGGTTTAAGTAGTTCTAAGTTCTAGGGGACTGATGACCTCAGAAGTTAAGTCCCGTAGTGCTCAGACCCATTTGAGCCATTTGACTTGAGAGGTAATGCACTAAGGGAGAAAACCATGTGTACTCCATAAGTTATCAAGAAGAAAATTAAGAGGGTAAGTAATCATAAATGCTACCGGAACTGCTCTAGAGGCCTCATGCTGTGCAAAATTAAAGGCGAAACTGATTCGAGGCAGTGAAGTATCTCATTTGGTCAGTCTTAGCATGTCAGTAAATAAAAACAATTTAATAAATGTGTCATCCCTCTGAATATGAAGTTAAACTCATCGGCAGAATTCAATGCGACGCATACAATCTGTACCAGTTAATTCTTGGTGGAGCCTGATATGTTAAGGATGATATTTATGACGATGCAGAACACGAACAACACTATTCTGGCTCATGCGAGATTCCCTTTCTATGGACGCGAACTAACTCAAGGATCACACTGGCAAAAGTACCAATTTCAGCTACCTCGTTACTACCTTTCCTTTGCCGGGTATGTCTCCGGTGCGTTAAGGATCCATTTGTTCTAAGTTTATCATACACATATTTAAATGTACGTCATGTAGGGTGAGTACGTTGACGATATCTTTCAGTGTACAAGTCTCTAGCTCTCACTGAATTTCGTTTGCATTCTCCGTAAATGGGAAGCATATCGGCTTGATCTTCGAAGGAATGCATCATTCACATTTGCTTGATTCGACGATACTAGTCTTACCATTCCTGTTAGTGTTGTATTGCGAAACCTTCGCATGGTGTTTACATGTCAATGGCACGTTAGATGAATACGCCGTATTCGGCGAATATTTACTATTTGCACGATATACGAGAGAGAATTGTCACAACATGTGCTACGATAAGTACCGAAGTGATAATAAATACCTCTCAATCCATGATAAGAAGGTTGCAGCACTGCGTTGACACCAATGGTCATGACTTTGAACTCCTTCTGTAAACGGGCGTTGATGCCACGTTTTTGACCTTCGTTGACCTTCAAAGACCTTACTGTTACACATCATTAGATTCGTCTCGACAGCCGCTATCAGAAAATGAGTAACAAACTGTAGCATCTCATTTAAAAAACGAAGTTGACCTTCATATCTCTGACACGAGCCAACCTAGCAGCAAAAAAACGTCATATTATGGCCCCCATCATCCGATGCAACATTTGTCCCACAAAATTTTCAGCTACTTTCATACTTTTGGAGTCATTCTATGTGGTAATAATTAGTAACTCACCCTTTATAACTATTTCCCCTATTAGTGCATGGCAATTTCTTTACACGACTTTAACAGATACTAATTTTGAGATTGAGTCATGCTCTCAAACTACAACCATTTGTCCATCAAACTGAATGAAATCGGTTGTATGAAATCTCGTGGAACCATGACTGCTTTATTATCATCATGGTTTTGTTCGTTAATAGCTGGTGGCTTGTTAGATGTAGGTTGACTTCAGATATGACTGCTCCACTGAACGTTTCCGTCACATAGCAGCTCATAACACAGACATTTCAGAGCTTTAAGTCTGACTTGAAATAGTTCTCACTTTTACTCAGACTGGTGTTAAGAAATAATATAGCCTTCAGGTCAGAATATTTCAAGTTTTCGATGTGTTATCGACTTTGCACATGGTAGACATGTACAAGAGATGTGTGATAGGTTGATACGTGTATGATTCGGAGAGAGGGGGGGCAGTGGGTGGATGGGTGGAGTGGTGGTGTGTGGAGACGTTGTAGTATAACACCAATGGAAGTAACGTGTTTGTTGTGTAGGACTTATAGCGAGGCCACTTTCCTGGCTGTGTTACAAAGAATCAGTTTTTTCTTCGGTATACAAATTAGTTGTTTTATTACGTTAAAGTTGGTCGCCATGATCTGTCAGAGAGAAACTTGCAGGATGAGTGTGTGTCAGATGCTGCAGGCGTCAGCTGCAGGATAAACCCTCGAAAATAAATAAAAACACCACCTAAAATGCCCACAGATGGTGCCGGTGGATGAGGGGAGAATGCTGTGTTTGTGCCAGTTTAGAATGTCCTCTGTGAACTAGCTCAGCTGAGCCCCATATAACAACGTGAACCCTGTGGAGCTAGCAGTGGAAGGACCAGGTGGTGTTGTTGTGGCTCCCGTAGATCGTTATCGTCAATAACAAGCCGACAGTGAACCTCCCACATTATTAGTCTTGGTCCTACAAAAATATATGCCTCAGATGCAGGCTTGGTCATTCTAAAATGTGGGTGAAGCTATAAATCAGTTTCCCACCAATTTCGAATCGTATTGTGGATTAGGGCACACAGCAAGGTGAACATATACTCACATACATGCAATCGGAAAACATGGGAGGCAAGGATGGCAGGAAGTGGAGGCGGGGGTATGGAAGAGTTTTGAGGAAGCTGTAGGACAATTTAGGAGGATAAAACCCTCAAAAATAAATAATGTAAACAAATACCTCATATTCTTCCTCTTCAGCAGTTCAGAGCGGGTCTTTTTCCCACCAATTTCTGGATGAGGGAGAAGAAGGGGGAAGTGGGGTAAGGGGGGAGGGGCTGGAGGAATTCCCGGGAGGGGAAAAATTGCTTAGAACTGAACTGGGGATGGGTGACAAATAAAAGTGTCCGTTTTCCCAGAGTAGTGATGGGAGGAGGAAGGAGTAGGGCAGGGGTTGGGGACTCCTCAGAAGGACACCCACATATTCTCAGGGGCTCATAAATCAATTTCCAGGGGTTATAAATCAATTAGCTAAAATATGTTAAGAGTAGGGGGAGTAGGAGAGGTGGTTTAATTAATCAATTTAATTAATTAGCATATCCATTTGACATCAAAAGTGTCCCAGAAACCTCTTTGCCTCACTAGTTGCAGCATATAAGCCTCGTATGGTTCACCTGACTCCAGAACCAACAAGGTACGCCATGTCTCGCATAAAAAAATGAATACTCAGTTTTCAAATGGTTGCTTTCGCTATCAGTTGGTAACATTATAATCACTTTTCTAATGTTGAAGGAATGCGTTTATACGGAAACAGGTGGAAGAAAAAATTAAGGGTTTCTGACGTAGATGCTGTTCTTATTAGCAGGTGTTTATAAGACATATAATATGTCAACTGGTAGTTTATGGGATGAGAACTATGGTTGCCCAGTTTTCACATCTACAATGTCACTAGAAACGTTCAAAATAGTATCAGGAGTTATTAGATTTGATAAACATCAGACAAACCTACAATGTGAACAAGATAGGTTTGCACGTATGAGGGGTTCATGGGAGAAATGGGTAGAGGTGTTACCTAAATTATACAATCGTAATATGTTTGTTAGAGTAGAAGAACAACCTTTTACATTCAGGGCGAACTGTCATTTTCACCAATATATGCCTAGTGAACCAGAAAATTATGGCATGAAGTTCTGGGGATTTGATACCAATGAAACAAGTTATGTATGGAATATTCAGCCATATACTGGTGAAGAGAAACATCATAATGATTCAAAGTGTGCGAAAAAACAAGCCTTTCCATCCCACCAGAAGCATTGCAAGTGAGGGAGATTCCTAATTACACATCAACATTTGTTTTCACAAAGGACACAGCGCTTGTATCAAATACTCCAATGGAAAACAAATGTATTATTATATAAAACACTCTGCACCACGATGCGAAAGTCAGTGATGGTACCAAGGAAAACATCAAATTACCTTAGAATACAACGTTACGAAAGGAGCTGTGGACACACTATACGAGATGGTAGTGAATTATACACTGATGGGGAAGACAAACAGATGGTCTATTGTTATATTCTCAAATATCATCGACATATCTGCATTATCGGTTATGTGCTATACAAATCATCTTACCCCTAATGGAAAGCAAACACAATTCAACGAAGAATACTCCTAGAACTTCTTCGCGAGCAGCTAACTGATGGGTTTCAAATGGCTCTGAGCACTATGGGACTTAACATCGGAGGTCTTCAGTCCCCTAGAACTTAGAAATATTTAAACCTAACTAAGCTAAGGACATCACACACATCCATGCCCGAGGCAGGATTCGAACCTGCGACCGTAGCAGTCGCGAGGTTCCGGACTGAAGCGCCTAGAACCGCCCGGCCACCGCGGCCGGCTAACTGATGGGGATATGAAGAGATGAGGATAACTTCCAAGAGGAAACGCTGGAAGGGAACCAGTAGAGAGAAGAACATCGTTTGAATCTGAACCCTCCACATCGGAAGAAAATGATCCTAGGAGTAAGAAGAGAGAGAGATATCATCTGTGTGGAAGAACTGATTACAAAAGTTTAGTGAAATGTGGTAAGAGTAAAAAATTCACTTGCAAGAAACATCTTACATACATATGTACAAACTATTGGTAAAAGTTAGGCCTAGAGTAGTAAAATCAACATACTTATAATTCTAATATTCGATTATTGTATTGTTGTACTGTTATATTACGCAACTGGAAGGATTAATAGATTACACTGTCTAAATTATAGCTTTATTTATGATTTTAATGTACAAACGGGCGAAAGTATACGAAAAAAACAACTCTTTTTTGATCCAGACGTCCTGAGTGTAAGTGTAAGTGCAAAATAAACACAATAGTGGGGTTAAATAAGCAAGTACATTTTCGTTTTCTGGTTGTATGTTCTTGATACATGAGTCACTTTCGTGTCCTGCTGTCCAGGCGGGCGCTATGGTCGCTGGTCGTACGCTCCCATGCCTTTGTATGACGTGAATGTGGTGTCCCGTGATCCACTGGCCCTACCGTCACACATTTATGTCCCTCCTGAGGGTGTAGCTTTTTAAACTTCGAAACTCGTCGTCGAATAAACTAAGAAAATTGCTGCCAACTGAAGCGGATTTTTATTCTGAAGATATTAAAATAAGTTAATGTGTTCTTTACAGATATGCAGGATATACAATCGTGAGCAACGCCTCCTCACTCCAAATTGCAGTACTTACACGATACAGCAGAAACCTAAAACACCAACAGCGTAAGATTATAAGCTTACGAGTCGGGAGTGCACTCCAGTGAAATTCATCTGGGTGTTCCACAGCACCAAATGTGAAGTACCACCTTTTCTTCTCCTTTGTGAATAAAATCGTCTATATCGCGTAATGCAGAGCTAGCCTAAATGATTCGTTGGCTTTCAAAACGTACACGAAAATATAGATGCACTCACCAAGATAAGAAAGGTCGCCCTGTGACCCAAGTGCACGCTAGATGGTAGGCTTGTGACGCCACTCTACAAGATGATGGCAGTGCAAGAGAAGAGTTTTTGTGTGTCAGAATACGCAAAGCGTTCATCGGTTAAGAGCGTTCAGAGTGCCTTCGTACGAAATACGGAAAAGCTGTACCAGAGCTCCAGAACGTTTTGGGTCGCTTTCGACAGTTTCGTGAAGTTGGTTGCCTGTGTAAAGGGAAAAGCACGGAGTGACCGTGTGCCTCAGAGGAATTCGCAGAGTACGCGAGGCAGAGCTTTGTGTGCAGCCCACAGAAATCAGCCCTTGATGCAAGCTGTGAACTGGCGATTCTGTATAAAACAATGTGGAAAGTTTCGCGGCGGCGTTTGTATTTCAAACCCTACCGTTTTCAACTGTCTGAATTCAAATGATTACACCGACCGTCTTTTGTAGCCGAAGGCAGCAATACGTTATAGACGATAATGATGACTTTACAGGGACAATGAAATTCAGCGACGAGGAGACTTTCCATCTCCGCGTGGAGTTCGACTCACCGAAAGTGAATGTCTCCTGTGCGGTAGTATCGCATACAAAAGATATGAAAGGGCTGTGAATTCATTGGCACAGCTGCCAATTGTGCTCTAGCGATTCATGTGACAAAGTGTCTGAGGTGATAATTGCCCCACGACGGGAATTAACAAGCTTTTAACGCGGAATGATAGTTGGAACTAGACGTATAGAACATTCCATTTCGAAAATCGTTTTGGAATTCAATATTCAGAGCTCCACAATAACAAGAGTACGCCGAAAATATCGAATTTCAGGACATACACTGGCCGACCGCCTTCACTTAACGACCCGGAGTAGCGAAGTTTGCTTAAAGGTATCAGTGCTAACAGACAAGCAACACTGCGTGAAACAATCACAGAAATGATGCTGCATGACACAATCGCAGAAATAAATATAGGACGTACAACGAGCATATCCCTGTGGAATTTCTAATAGGCTATGTACCCTCTGACTCAGAGTTGAAATGTTAAAAGTTTTGGCTGGTTTCGTTGTCTAGGGGCTGGGATACGTTGTTGCCACATTACAGGCCAAATACTGCTGAGTCTACAGTAAACGATAAGAATACGCACATGAATCGATTGGTCGAAGCTTTCTATCACTCTGCAATGCGAATTACGAAAGCAACATATTAATTTATAAACGAAAGAGTGCAATTAAATAAAATCTGCAGGTACTATCTTAACGACTTTAAATGATGAGTACGATAGTAGAAGTACTTTGGAGGATGCGGTATATTTCTGCAAATCACTTATTGGTGTCGATGGTGCAGCAATTAAATAATATATAAGTTAAATAACAGGGAAACAATAGATTCCTACTTCACGTTATTAGTTATGAACATCAACATAGACCACGAGATATTCACTTCCAAACGCGTACTACGTCTTCACTGTAGAAACCAAGGAAATCTCACAAGTTCACAAGTCGGCACTCCGAAGTATTTCTATCTGCCGCGACCACGCGCAAACCGCTCCACTCTCCAAGTCTTTCCCGTGACTCCCGTCCGTCGCGCCGTCGCGTCCAGCACTTCCCGCATCGTGTGCCGTAGTCCCCAGAACTCGCTTCCATAAAGTCTCCCCATTCACGAGCTCTGTGATTGGCTAGAGCGCTCGCGCCACGTCTTCATGCCAACGCAACCACACAAAAATAATGAAACACCTTCAACTTTTATAGTCCTGCCTTCCTCAGTGGCATGTAATATTACGGTATATTAATAATTTTTACTTATGGACCGTCTGACAGCAACTGAATAAAACACAATTTTAGTGCCATACGCGTTTCGCCTTTATTTTCTGCAAGGCATCATCAGTGGCCTGGAATATGTACATATGTTAGCTATTTTATTTACATTTTTGTCATTGTGCCTATAGGTTATAAACAGTTCTGGTGGTTGGTATTTCCTATTAAGTAGTAATGTTTTGAACTGTACTTACAGGTTGCGTGGACAATTTCCTACATATTACGCTCCTGTTGCATTTTTGGTGTTGTTCTTCTTCTTATGAACGCCAATTTGCGGTTTTTTTCCCCATTCAGTACTTCCCATTCCACAACACCATGTACTGTTCAAAACTATGTACAGTTCAAAACATTACTACTTAATAGGAAATACTAACCACCAGAACTGTTTATAACCTATAGATACAATGACAAAAATGTAAATAAAATAGCTAACATATGTACATATTCCAGGCCACTGATGATGCCTTGCAGAAAATAAAGGCGAAACGCGTATGGCACTAAAATTGTGTTTTATTCAGTTGCTGTCAGACGGTCCATAAGTAAAAATTATTAATATACCGTAATAATGGAACACATTCGAAGTACTGGATTTACATTTAAATACTTGAAATTAAATAAATATTCCTACGGCTGGACCATAAACACACTCTAACACACATTATTAAATACATAAGCAATTAAATGAACATTTATCAAATGAAAAGAAGCAAAAGGTAGGCCGGGAGCCTAATGTCTCTGCGCTTTTTAACACACAATAAATATTTAACCAATTTCTTCATGAATAGTATATATCGGATATAAATGAAGACATAGATGAATAAATATATTTATAAGCATGCTGTTACCGTTTCTTCGTGTAACTGTGGAGTACTTATGGCCTGACGCGATTAGTAGTAATCGGCCACTTTGACCTCCAATAACTCATGTACTATTCAAGTTAAATGCCTGTAATTCATACCATTTTAGGTTTTCACTAATAGCTTTCAAAAGACACGGCGATCGACAAAATCGGATGAAGCGTTTATAATTTGGAAATTCGTTGCTGGGTGTTACTTGTATAACTTACCGTGTGATTCTAAACTTTAAATTAATAAAGATATTGGAAACCTGATTACACCATGAGAATAGGCGTGTAAATAATAGTTATGTATATGTTTCTTTTTGAGGTACCATGATTCATGTGGCTACTATTAATTTCTATACGAACTGTGAAATGTCTGCCATTAAGATTTCACAACACCATCTTTGGCACTCCCGGTGTGTCTCCTTCATCGACACAGTGTCACCATGGAATTCCCGGTCACGCGGCTGGACTCCTCTTTCTTCGGCCAGCGTCTGGCACCACGTGGTCGGCCTGCCGAGCAGCCCTGCGCCCACCAAGCGGCCGGTGCGGCCACTACTTCTTCCGAACTTCGATTATTTTCAGGGCGCGACGACTCGCCCGTTACCTCATATTCGTTAGGACACTGTGGCGAAATTTAGTGTTAAAGGGCTGTAGCAGCAGACGACCAACGCAAGTGTCTTTGTCAGCAGCACGACATAGCCGGCAGTGCCCCTCCTGGGATCGTGTCCATATCGGTTGGACTCTAGACGACTGGAAAACCGTGCCCTGCTCAGACGAGTCCCGATCTCAGTTCGTAAGAGTTGATGGTAGGGTTCGAATGTGGCACAAACCCCACGAGAGCACGGACCCAAGTTATCAAGGGCACTGCGCAAACTGGTGGTGGGTCCATAATGGTGCGGGATGTGTTTACACGGAATGGATTGGGTACTTTTGTCAAACTGAACACATCATTGACTGCAAGTGTTTACATTCTGTTACTTGGAGACCATTTGAAGCCATTCATAGATTTCATGTTCCGAACAACAACTAGCCATGTCACCGGGCCAGAATTGTTCGCGACTGTTTTGAAGAACATTCTGGACAATTCGAGGGAATGATTTTTACATCCAGATCATCCGACTTGAATAGCATCGAACATTTATGCACCAACTGTGGTGCACAAAATTCTGCACCGGCAACACTTTCGCAGTTATTGACGGCTCTAGTGGAAGCATGGCTCAATATTTGTGCAGAGGATTTCCAATAATGCTTGAGTCAGGCCAAGTCGAGGTCGTACATCACAGCGGTCAAAAGAAGGTGCGACACGATAAAGGGAGGTATCTCATGACTTTTGTCACGTATGTGTATATTTATGACCGCGTTTGAATGTGATGCAATAACTAGCTTTCACGCCCACGTTGACGATATCCTTCTATTGGCTATTGGATTATATATTATCATGCCCGACCTCGTCATCCATAGCACATTTAACCATCCATTAGCACATAATGTGAACACGGTCACACAGTTATCGATTTCTCAACTAATTTAGAAATTTTTCATGGCCAGAATAATGGTCATTATTTAATTATGATTGAGGAAATTCAGGTTCTGCAGCGCAGGAATCAGCGCCGTGAATTTATGTTAAACAGCCAATTGGATTTAAGACACCGCAGCTTACCTTCTAATTTTAGCAGCCTATATCGTAATAAATAACTTCTTACTTATTGTTTCTCATTTATTATAATTTTACTTCCTAGTGCCTTATTACTTTCCTAATATAACGCTATGAATGTCATGGGGCATCCGAATATATTTATTCAGGTGTACTGTCTTTAAAAGTTTTCACCTTGCCACGCCGTCAATTTACGAGTTTGCTCCGTGCTTCCCTGTCAGTTCGACCTTGTTCCTGAACACAGTATTCAGTTAGTATCAACCCCTGGTAGTCCTCGCCGTGATACGCCGGGTGCATACGGCAAAGCTCAAGATTTTTATTCTTCTATTTATTTTGTTTTATTTGCCCATCTTAATTTCATTGTGAGTTCCAGTAGTTCACTACAGTTTATACGATTTTAGAACTTTTGTAGTACTGTCCATTTAGCAGGCACAAACCATAATGTGGTTCACTCTGCAGCGAACTCGAGTCCTGGTCCGGCTCACAGTTTTAATCTGCCAGGAAGTTTCATATCAGTGCACACTCCGCAGCAGAGTGAAAATCTCATTCTGGAAGCATCCCCCAGACTGTCGCTAAACCTTGTCTCCGCACTATGCTTTCTTCCAGGAGTGCTAGTTTTGCAGGTTCGCAGAAGAGCCTCTGTGAAGTTTGGAAGGTAGGAGACGAGATATTGTCAGAACTGAAGCTGTGATGAGGAGTCGTTCTTGGGTAGCTCAGTTGGACGCCGGCACGGTGGCTCAGCGTGTTCGGTCAGAGAGCAGCCTAGTCTCTGTAACAAAGAAACTGAGTGAAGCGATCAACAACGAATCTCAACGGATGTCATGTGACGTCTGCTACGACCAAAAACAACGAACAATATGGAACAAAAAACAATAAATAAATAAAAAGTTGGTAGAGCACTTGCCCGCGAAAGGCCAAGGTCCCGACTTTTACTCTCGGTCCGGCGAACAGTTTTAATCTGCCAGGAAGTTTCGATAATATGGTTGTTTCCCTCCGGGTGGGAATGATACAACATACTTCTAGGAGTGTTATCCAGTCATTAATCTGGTTGGTATGTTTTTATTATATTATCCTCCATATTTATTTTTAGAAATTGAGGTATAAACCGTGGCATTTTCTCCTTCATTCTGCCACTCCTATTTTGACCACCACTCCTTTTAAGGATGTTTTAATACAATGTAGGTGATACTAATGGAGGCGTCCAAAAAACTCTCCTTGTCGATGTAAATGATTTGATTTTGTGTACTCTGCTTACTTCGAATCTGGGTCTCTTGAGGGCTGTTGTACGTTTCGTATGTTTAATACCTAAACACTGTTGAAATTACGTATATGTTTATGACCCTATATTCATCTGATCAGTAATCCTGTTCCTTCTGCCACCGAAAATCAGTAATTCCCTAAAAATCTAACTTCAACCTATTCGTTTCTGTTCCTAAATTTTATACAGAATTCTAAATAACAAATCAGATATGTGTTTGGAGGAGTAAGTTTATAATGAGTAAGAAAATAGGAATGCGGGTAAAGTATTATGAACAGCAAAATGAACGCATTATCGTAGACAAGATGATTCGAAGAGAGGTTGAAAAAAGTGTGATAAAATAGAAGATATTTTTCAGACAGTTAAAGGAGAGAAAAATTTAATGGAGATAGGGAAATGGAATTCGGCCGTAGAAAAAGGAAGAGAAGGAAAAATAGTACGTGAATTTGCACTAGGGGAAAGGAATCACAGAAGCAGCAGCCTAGTAGAATTCTTCACAGAGCATAATTTAATCATCGCCTACACAGGATTTAGTAGTCATGAAAGAAGGTTGTACACGTGGAAGAGACCTGGGGTCAGTGGAAGGTTTCAGATTAATTATATTACGGTAATACGGAGGCTTGGGAACCGGATTTTAAATTGTGAGACATTTGAAGGGGCAGACGTGGACACAATTTATTATTAACTGCAGATAAAAACTGAAGATATTGAATTTACTGAGATAACCTGGATAAGATTAAAGAACCAGATGTTGTTGAGAGTTTCAGAGCGAGCATAATGCAACGACTGACGAGAACAGGGGAAAGGAATTACAGTTGAAGACGAATGGGTAGCTTTGAAAGATGAAATAGTGAAGACAGCAGAGGGTCAAATAGGTAAGAACAAAAGGCCTACCAGAAATCCTTGGATGCAACAGGGGATTCTGAATTTCATTGATTGAAGGAGAAAATATAGAAATCTGGCAAATGAAGTAGAAGAATGGGAACATGAGCGACTAAAAAATGGGATTGACAGAAAGTGGAAAACGGCTAAGCAGGAACGGTTAGAGGACTAATGTAAGGATATAGAAGGATATTTCACTAGAGGAAAAACAGATACCGCCTACAGGAACATTAAACAGACCTTTGGAGAAAAGAGAATCAGCTGTATCAATATCAGGAAGTCAGACGGAAAAGTAGTCCTAAGCAAAGAAGGAAAAGCTGAAGGGTGGAAGCAGTACACACAACGTCTATATAAGAGAGATGCACTTCAAGGCGATATTATAGAAATGGAATACGACGTAGATGAAGATGAGATGGTAGATATGATACTGCGAGAAGAATTTGACAGAGCACTGAAAGACCTAAGTAGAAACAATCCAGGGGTAGACGACTTTCCGTCAGAACTTCTGATAGTCTTAGGAGGATCCAGCCTTGACCTAACTCTTCCATGTGGTGTGCAAGACGTTTAAGACAGGCGAAATATTCTGAGACTTCAAGTAGAATGTAGTAATTCCAATTCCAAAGAAACTATCTGTTTAATAACTCATTACTGCAAGAGACTAACACGAATTCTTTACAGAACTTGTAGAAGTAGGCCTCGGGGAAGGTCAGTCTGGATTCTGGAGAGCTCTAGGAACACGCTGGCAATGGTGACCCTACAATTTATCTTAGAAGATAGATTACGGAAATGCAGACTTACGTTAATAGCATTCGTAGACTTAGAGAAAGCTTTTGAAAGTGTTGAATGGAATACTCTTTTTGAAGTTCTGAAAGTAGTGCGGGACATTTACAGTGAGTGAAAGGTTGTTCACAACTGGTACAACTTGCCCCCCTTCTAACAGCCGTGTACCGCAAGTCTCTAGAGGAACGGAGGGTTCCAAATGATTGGAAAAGAGCACAGATAGTCCCAGTCTTCAAGAAGGGTCGTCGAGCAGATGCGCAAAACTATAGACCTATATCTCTTACGTCGATCTCTTGTAGAATTTTAGAACATGTTTTTTGCTCGCGTATCATGTCATTTCTGGAAACCCAGAATCTACTATGTAGGAATCAACATGGATTCCGGAAACAGCGATCGTGTGAGACCCAACTCGCCTTATTTGTTCATGAGACCCAGAAAATATTAGATACAGGCTCCCAGGTAGATGCTATTTTTCTTGACTTCCGGAAGGCGTTCGATACAGTTCCGCACTGTCGCCTGATAAACAAAGTAAGAGCCTACGGAATATCAGACCAGCTGTGTGGCTGGATTGAAGAGTTTTTAGCAAACAGAACACAGCATGTTGTTATCAACGGAGAGACGTCTACAGACGTTAAAGTAACCTCTGGCGTGCCACAGGGGAGTGTTATGGGACCATTGCTTTTCACAATATATATAAATGACTTAGTAGATAGTGTCGGAAGTTCCATGCGGCTTTTCGCGGATGATGCTGTAGTATATAGAGAAGTAGCGAAATACAGGAAGATCTGCAGCGGATAGGCACTTGGTGCAGGGAGTGGCAACTGACCCTTAACATAGACAAATGTAATGTATTGCGAATACATAGAAAGAAGGATCCTTTATTGTATGATTATATGATAGCGGAACAAACACTGGTAGCAGTTACTTCTGTAAAATATCTGGGAGTATGTGTACGGAACGATTTGAAGTGGAATGATCATATAAAATTAATTGTTGGTAAGGCGGGTACCAGGTTGAGATTCATTGGGAGAGTGCTTAGAAAATGTAGTCCATCAACAAAGGAGGTGGCTTACAAAACACTCGTTCGACCTATACTTGAGTATTGCTCATCAGTGTGGGATCCGTACCAGGTCGGGTTGACGGAGGAGATAGAGAAGATCCAAAGAAGAGCGGCGCGTTTCGTCACCGGGTTATTTGTTAACCGTGATAGCGTTACGGAGATGTTTAATAAACTCAAGTGGCAGACTCTGCAAGAGAGGCGCTCTGCATCGCGGTGTAGCTTGCTGCCCAGGTTTCGAGAGGGTGCGTTTCTGGATGAGGTATCGAATATATTGCTTCCCCCTACTTATACTTCCCGAGGAGATCACGAATGTAAAATTAGAGAGATTAGAGCGCGCACGGAGGCTTTCAGGCAGTCGTTCTTCCCGCGAACCATACGCGACTGGAACAGGAAAGGGAGGTAATGACAGTGGCACGTAAAGTGCCCTCCGCCACACACCGTTGGGTGGCTTGCGGAGTATCAATGTAGATGTAGATGTAGATGTAATAAAGTGGCAATCATAATAGTTGAGGCACATGACAGTGAAGCAGTGCTGAGAATGGAGTGAGAAAGGATTGTTGCATATCCCCCATATTATTCAGTCTCTATATTGAGCGAACAGTAAAGGAAACCAAAGAAAATTTGAATTAGGAATTTAAGTTCAGGGAGAAAAAATAGAAACTTTGTGGTTTGTTGATGATATTGTTATTGTGTCAGAGACAGCAAAGGTCTTGGACATGGTCTTGGAAGGAGGATTAGGATGAAAATCAACAAAAGCAAAACAAGGATAACGGAATATATTCGAATTAAATCAGAAGATGCTGGTGAAGTTGCATTAGGAAACGAGAAACTAAAAGTAGTAGATGAGTTTTGCTGTTTGGGCAGTGAAATAACTGGTTATGGCCGAAATAGAAATAATATAAAATGTAGACTGACAACGGCAAAGAAGAAGTTTCTGAAGAAGAGCAATTTGTTAAGATCTAGTTTAGACTGAAGTGTCAGGAAGCCTTTCCTGAAAATATTTGTATGGGGTGTTGCCATGTATAGAAGTGAAACATGGACGATAAGTATTTTGGACATGAAGAGAATGGAAGCTTTTGAAATGTGAGAGTACAGAAAAATGATTAAGATTAGGTGGGTCGATCATGTAACTAATGAGAAGGCACCGAGTAGAATTGGGGAGGAAAGGAATATGGGATATAACCTGATTAGAAGAAGGGATCGGTCGACAGGACATATTGTGTGAGATTATTACTGTAGCGAAGTGTGGGGCATGAAAGTCGTAGAGGGAGAACAAGTGACGAATACGGTAAGCAGATTCAGAAGGATTTAGGTTGCCGCTGTTATTTGAAGAGGCCTGCACAGGATAGAGTAGCATGGAGAGACACATCAAGCCAGTTTTCGTACTGATGACCACAACAACAGCAACACCTGGAAAGAAGCACTATGGGGTGTGAACAATTTACTTCTCAAACGGATGGGGTGGGGTGAGAAAGGAGCGTGACCCACGACGCGCAAATATCCGGACAACATTTGCCCAGTGTTTGAGAATGATAGTTCAAATGGTTCAAATGGCTCTATGCACTATGGGACTTAACATCTGAGATCATCAGTCCCCTGGACTTAGAAATACTTAAACCTAACTAACCTAAGAACGCCACACACACCTATGCCCGCGGCAGGATTCGAACCTGCGAGCGTAGCAGCAGCGCGGTTCCGGACTGAAGCGTCTAGAACCGCTCCGCCATAGCAGCCGGCCAGAGAAGAGAGCATGTAATGGCTTGCAACACACGTAACACATAAATTCAAACCCTAAAGACGTCCACTGTCACTGACACCTGCCTCAAAACAATGCAAAAGAAATTACGTCTCCTCCCACATTATCCGTGTGCATGGCTATTAATTTATTACTTCCTTACTATCTATTCTGTTCGCAATTTATTTCGTATACATTATCAAATGTACCTGCAAAATTATATCATTGTACGATATGACGGAATACATACTGAGATGCGTGACCAATTAGTAGCCAAAATACACTGAAGCATAATAGGAACTGTTGTAGGCGCGCGTATTCAGAGCAGAGATATATAAACAGGCAGAATACGGCGCTGCGGTCGGCAACGTCTATATAAGATCACAAGTGTCCGGCGCAGTTGTTAGATCGGTTACTGCTGCTACAACGGCAGGTTGTCTACATTTAAGTGAGTTTGAATGTGGTGTTACAGTCAGCGCATCTCCAGGCTAGCGATGTGGACGGATTTTCCCAAACGGGTATTTCACGAGTGTACCGTGAATATCAGGAATCCAGTGAAACATCAAATCTCCGACATCGCTGCAGCCGGAAAAGATCCTGCAAGAACGGGACCAACGAATGCTGCGCCATCAACAAGTGTCAGTGTCAACGAAGCATCATCGATAAGGGCCTTCAGAACAGAAGGCACACTCGTGTACCCATGATAACTGCACGAAACAAAGTTGTACGTTACGCCTCGCCTGGGCCCGACAACACCGACATTGTACTGCTGATGACTGGAAATATGTTGCCTGGTCGGACAAGTCTCGTTTCAAAATATATCGGGTGGATGGACGTGTAAGGATATGGAGGCAATCTTATGAATCCATGGACCCAACGTGTCAGCAGGGGATTCTTGAAGAAGATGGAGGCTCTATGATGGTGTGGGGCGTGTGGAGTTGGAATGATATGGAACCCCTGATACGTCCAGATACGACTCTGGCAGGAGACACGTAGACAAGCATCCTGTCTGATCACTTGCATCCATTCATGTCCGTTGTGCATTCCGAAGGACGTGGGGAATTCTAACAGGACAATGCGACACCCCACACGTCCATAATTCCTGCTGAGTGGTTACTGAAACACTCTTCGAAGTTTAAACGCTTCCGTTGGCCGCCAAACTCCCCAGACATTAACACTCTTCAGCATATCTGGGATGTCCTGCAACGTGTTGTTCAGAGATCTCCACCCCCTGGTACTCTTACGTGTTCATGGAGAGCCGTGCTGGATTCATTACGTCAGTTCCCTCCAGCACTTCTTCAGACATTAGTCGAGTCCATGCCACATCGTGTTGCGTCACTTCTGCATGCTCGTGGGGGCCCTAGGCTGGTGTACCAGTTTACTTGGCTCTTCAGGGTATACACATCCACTTTTTGATAATGAGAGCACTTTGCGACTTCCAACATACTGTAAACACAATTTCAGACCTTTTCTAAACTTCTTCTCGCTTACATCTGTATCTGCATCTACATGCATAGTCCGCAAGCCACATTGGGGTGGGTGATGGAGGATGCTTTATGTACCACTGTCATTCCCCACCATCCCAAAATCACTGTTCCAGTAGTGAGCAATACGCGGGACCAACGATTGGTGGTAAGACTCCATGTAATTTCGAATCTAATTTCATTTTCTTGGTCTCTCTCTCTCTCTCTGTCCGCAGCTCGTGGTCTCGCTTTAGCGTTCTCGCTTCCCGAGCACGGGGTCCCGGGTTCGATTCCCGATGGGGTCAGGGATTTTCGCCTGCCTCGAGATGACTGGGTGCTGTTGTGTCGTCTTTATCATCATAATTCATCCCCCTTACGGTCGGAGGAAGGCAATGGCAAACCACTTCCGGTAGGATATTGCCTAGTGCAGCGGTGCAGGTCTCCCGCATCGTCCCCTACGCTCTGTCAAGGAATGTAGGACTTAATCTTCATCATCATCATCTCTCTCTCTCTCTCTCTCTCCCTCTCTCCCCATATATATATATATATATATATATATATATATATATATATATATATATATATATATATATATATATACTCCACGAGCCACCTTACGGTGTGTGGCGGAGGGTACTTATTGTACCACTATCTGATCCCCCCCTATATATATATATATATATATATATATATAGGAAACAATATATTAACTCTTCTAGGAACGCATGCTCTTGGAAATTTAAGCATAAACCACATGGCGATGCAGAACGTTCTCGTTTCCTCTGTCAGTCCTGATTGGCACGGATGCCATGCTGATGAGCAATATTCAAGTAATGGTCGAACGAGTTTTACTTCCTTTGTTGATGTATATAACCACTCTTTCAATTGAGAACAATATTATCAGGCTTATTTTCATATAGGGAAGTGGTGATCGATAATATCTGAAATAATTAATAATTAAGAGCATTGAAAATGTTGTAATTAAAATTGTCGACTTATCTCTCATCAAAATAACGCCCGCAGCAAAGTAGCGCCTTAAGGAAATCAAAAAGAGTTCAACGCGGCTACTTTTGTTTCTAAATTTTACTATGTAAACCATGTGCGAGTGTTGTTAGCTGTGTTCTCTTGTTTTCGGCACTCTCAATAGGTCTAAGTAGCTGCAGCGTGTGATATAGTTGGCATTTTCGTGTGATATGCTACGGAAGGGATCCGGGCACTTCTGTTAAACTGCAAGAAAAGTGACTACAATTAATTTATACGGGACAGACTTACGTTGAAACTCCTACTGAGGTCTAGGTATACCATGGACTAAGAATATCTGAGGAAATGTGTGCGCGAGAGAAAGTAGCGCTCAGTATTAAACTCTGTTACATGCCGAATATCCGATAATAGAATCTGTGCACTATACGAAGTGACGTCTAATTGAATGTAATAACGAAACTGGACACTTAGTTTTGTGAAAGTAAAACCGTACGAAGTTTGGAGGACTGTATCGATGTGTAGTAATGGACTGTAGTCCCTGCTATTATGCCTTTGAGTGACGAACTATAAAAATCACTGACATTGTAGTTGTCGTAATTGCCAATAGTAATTGTGGGATCAACCCTCCTCTTCTCTATACATGAAACACAATTTTTTATGATATTTAATTATTTTTAGAATGTTGTTAATAAAAAACTAAAGTGATTTCCACAATAGCGTGTGTATTAGTCAGTGATAATTATACACAAGCGGAAAATTGTATCTCTGGATGACGGAAATGAAATATTACTAAGCGTAAATTGTGACTTGAAAGCTTTTTAATAGTTCATTTCCAATGAGACAGAAATAATACAAAATCAGAAACAGTGAGGATAAGTAGTAACGTCGGAAATAGGAAGACTTAATTAACTATCTAATCTTCGGTAACGCAGCAACAAATGAATGGTGATCGACTGTGCAAAAAGTAAACATTAATTATTATCATGAAAACCCAAAATTTTGTAGCTGTTAATATGATCATGTTTGTGGCTCCTCCATTTGATGTGTAGATATAACGAAATTTCGGGCAACAACATATCTTACGTCAGACAAGTAGACGACAGCAGATCGACGGAGGGTGGCTACATGGATTACATTTCCTGAGTATTCTTCCAATGAATCTGTCTGGCATTTGCCTTATTACTGATTAATTTTATAGGGTAGTTTAGTTTAGCTCGCTTCGTACGCATACTTTAAGATTCTTTATGAAAGTAACTGCTTCCATTGATTATTACAAGCTTAACGTCAAGTACTTAACACACTAATTCATTTGTAAATAGAAGATTGAAGCTGTTGTACACAGGAGAGTTCTAGTCTTTAACTAACCGGGGTTTACTGGTTAATTACTACCTGGAAAGAAGCACTGTGGGTGTGGGGTTAACAACCGCTTATATCCCATAGGGGCTGTAATGAAAAGGGGTGGCACTGAAGAATAACTCTGGAACACCTGGAGCAATTTCAGCCCAATTTGTTGGTGACTAATTATTTTTATACAAGACAGTACGAGTAAGATTTCCCAGTACTACAAGGAGTGGAAATGAGCATGAGTAGATTATGATAAAAATGTTCTAAAACGACCTGTTGGTAGTTACACTATGTGATCAAAAGTATCTGACACACCCAAAAACTTACGTTTTCCATATTAGGTTCATTGTGTTGCCACCTTCTGGCAGGTATTCCATATCAGCGACCTCAGTAGTCATTAGACTTCGTGAGAGAGCAGAATGGGGCGCTCCGCGGAACTCACGGACTTCAAATATCGTCAGGTGATAGGGTGTCACTTGTGTCATACGTTTGTACGCGAGATTTCCACACTCCTATACATTCCTGGATCCACTGTTTCCGATGTGATAGTGAAATGGAAACGTAATGGTACAGGTACAGCACAAAAGCGCACTGGCCGACCTCGTCTGTTGTCTGACAGAGAACGCAGACAGTTGAAGAGGGAAGTAATGTGTAATTGGCAGACATCTACCCAGACCATCACACAGGAATTCCAAACTGCATCAGGATCCACTGCAAATAATATGACAGATAGGCGGAATGTGAGAAAACTTGTATTTCATGGTCGCCAGTAAATGCCAAACTGCCAAACGACGCCTCACTTGGTGTAAGAAGCGTAAAAATTGGACGACTGAACAGTGGAAAACCGTGTGTGGAGTGACGAATAACGGTACACAAAGTGGCGGTCCGATGGCAGTGTGTAGAGCCAATAGTAAAATTCGGAGGCGGTGGTGTTATGATATGGCAGTGTTTCTCATGGAAGGGGCTTGAACGCCTTGTTGCTTTGCGTGGCACTATCACAGCACAGGCGTACATTGATGTTTTAAGCAGCTTCTTGCTTCCCACAGTTGAAGAGCAATTCAGTGATGGCGATTGCATCCTTCAACACAATCGAGCACCTGTTCGTAGTACAAGGCCTGTGGCAGAGTGATTACACGACAATAACATCCTTGTAATGGACTGGCCTGCACCGAGCCCTGACCTTAATCCTACTGAACAGTACTGGGATGTTTCGGAACGCCAACTTCGTGCCAGGACTCACCGACCGACATCGATACCTCTCCTCAGTGCGGCACTCCGTGGAGAATGGGCTACCATTCCCGAAGAAACCTTCTAGCACCTGATTGAACGTATGCCTGCGAGAGAAGAAACTGTCATCAAAGTTAAGTGTGGGCCAACACCATACTGAATTCCAGCATTACCGATGGATGGCGCCACGAACTTGTAAGTCATTTTCAGCCAGGTGTCCGAGTACTTTAGATCATATAGTGTAGCTAGCGTGAGACTATGACGCAAAGCTCGTTTCCTACAGTCACTAAACAGATTTTTAATTTATGGGTCGGTCCCTCGATGAATCGCGGTATGAAACAATACAGTTTCCGGCTACATGCCTTCTGAGCTAACGAATAGGAGTGTCTCGCTTCCTTTGGTTTTCCATCCTGTTTTCTGCTGAATGCTTATTCGCTACTGGGCAGTCAATGTCGTCGACCTGACCCACTTTCGGTTTAACGACAGTGGTTGTGTCTGTAAATAGAAAAGCGCAGTCGACCAAGCGCGCCGTATGACACCGTGGAGAAGTTTCGAACACAGCCCAAAATGATCAACAGTTCGCGCAAGCAATGAACTTGGAATACCGCAGCAATCTGTGTGAGAGATTTTGCAACGGCTATTACATCTCGAACGATACAGTCTGCAGCTCGTGCAACATTTAAAACCGGAAGTTTGTGGCCGGCGCCTTAGCCATCCAGGATGATTTGAGGATAAACGTTTCATCTCCAAGCTGATATTTAATGACGACGCATTCTTCGGTATATTTGGTAAAGTTAACCGACACTATGTAAGACCGCCGAGCACTGAAAATCCTCTTTAAATAGAGGCGCATGAACGACAGTCTCCCAAGATTAATATTTTCTTTGCAATGTCACAGAGGGAGCCGTATGGGCCGTTTTCCTCCTGGGAGGAGACCGTGACGAGTACCTCTTATCCTAATATGTTTAATGTGTCTTCCAACAATATGGGGTATTTGCGTATTAGAGCAACACATTCATCGCTAAGTAAAAGACGAATTTCTGTGTCGCTAGGGAGGGCGTAGAGGTGCAGACGACGTGGCTATATTGCCGTGGCCCCCAGGGGGCTGACTACACGACTCGTGAAATTTTCCTTTTGCGGTACATTAAGTAACGTGTTTACAACCCTCATCCTCCCAAATTGAACGTTTGTAGAGTGACAAAAGCAAACTCGGTGAGCTTACAGCGCTATTCATGCACCAGTCATGCCTCTCTGAACACCATGAAACCACGAGAATGGGAAATTAAATATCTGTGATCATAGACTTGCATCATTTTCGTGTAGTGTTATCATGGGGAAAGGAAGAGTTGCAATATATGTCAAAGTTAGTGCAAAGTCAAAATTCTGAAGCAAAAAGCTTTTTATCAGAACCTAAAGGGTTCATACTGTAGAATATTTCTCTGATAACTGTAAAAGTCCCTTTACGAAACTTTCAGCTATATACAGCAAATCTTGATGCATTACTGAGCTACCTCTTACATAAGAAGAGAATGTTGGTGGTTTGTGGAGATTTCAGTGTACAGTTATTAAAAGATATGAACAGGAAAAATGACCTAGAATTGTTACTTTGGTGTTTCAATCTAATATCAGTAATCAATTTTCTAATTTGTGCGCAGAAGAATTGTAGGACAGTGATTAATAACATTTTTTAGATAGCGCTCAGGCTGAAACAGTTAGTGTGTCCCAAGTTGCTAGTGAACTATCTAATCAAGATTCACAGTTAATGGAAATAAACAGTAAGTTGTCCTACAACTCTGAGACACGTTAATAAAATGCAGTGAAGCTTATTAGTGGGAACCAGATACAATGTTTTAAGAGTGTGCAAAAACGGGTAGTATGAGGTGAAGGATATGTACATAGAGATGCTAATATCAAATTTAATTTATTCCATAGCAATGTTGTGTTAATATTTGGAAGTTACTTTCCCAAAAATTACCAAGAAGATTCATTAAGATAAACAGGTGAAACATGGATAACTAAGAGAATTTGTATCTGATGTAAGAGGAAGAGGAAAATTTACATAAAGGCCAGAGCAGCTTAATAACCAACATTACTTACATAATACAAAAATACTACAGTGATTTGAGGAAAGTAATTTAAAGGTTCATAAGTATTCATTTCCTGAAAAATCAATATGCAGGTAATCAGATTAAAATAATATGGGATGTCATTAAATGGGGGCAGGAAAGCTGTAAGTAAACAAGATTCTGTAACAATCAAACAAAATTACAATGTTGTGACAATTCACAAGCTGCAAAGTACTTTCAACTACCTATTTCTAAATGTAGCAGCAAATAGGATTAAATGGTTCAGTTGAAGAAACATGAAAATATCTTAAAAATTTCATTCCACATATCTTAAGGCATCTAGAAGTAGCATCAAAATCCTTCACTGAAATTAATGCTTGTAGATGGGGTTGATGTAATTTCAAATGGAATTCTGAAAAGTTGCTGTAACTTAAAAAGTAAAGACCTTAATGATATATACACTGGATCACTGGCACAGGGAATTTTTCCAAACAGCTTAAAATATGCAATTACCAAACAGCTTCATAAGAAAGGTGATAAGACAGGCTTAAATTACCATCATCTAATTTCCTTACAGACGTCTGCTCCTAAAACATTCGATAAAGTGATTCCCCTAAGCATGGTTGTACACTTACAAGGAAACACTGCACATAGCATACCACAGTTTGGATTCCAGAAGAGTTGCTCGACTGAGAATGCTATTTATGAATTCACTCACCAAACAGTACCAACCTTAAATGGTAATATATCGCCAGTTGGCATTTTTTATCTTTCCAAGGCTTTTGATTCATTAGATCATGATAATCTCTTAGAAAAACTCAAGTGAATGTAAAATGTTGTGGTGAATAATTCAGACAACATCTTAAACGTATAAAATTATTGTGATTTTGGTAAAAATTACAAAGGGAGTCCCATGAGATTCAGTTTTGGATCCACTACTATTCCATATTTATGTGAATAATCTTCCAGTAACCATTCAACAAGCAAAATCTCTATGTTTTTCAGACGATACTAGTTTTACAACAAAGTACACTTGAGAGAAAATAACAACAGACAAGGTAAATGCTATTTCCCAATGAATTATTAAGTGGTTCGCCCTAAATTAAAAAAAAGCACTACATTCAATTTCTTGTAACAAATGGAGTCATACCAGCAACAGAAGTAGCACATGAACAGGCAACAATTGCATAAGGCACACTTTGTGACGCTTAACAAATGTAAGACGTAACGTCGAAATGGAAAAGCATCTGTTATCTCTCACTTGTTCATCACCCTTCACCACAAAATCGATAGTATTGACTGAAGAGCGCCGACTTCGTTCCTCATCAGGCACGGACATCTTTTAAACCTCTCACCCATTTCCGTACCATTCAACAGCTCATAATATTTTCTACACATACTTCTTTGATCTGGTGATTAATTTCAGCCGCTGACACGCCTTTAGCACTAAGATAACAAATCACAGCTTGTATTTCACAGTAGGCGGGAATCTCAATTGGAGGAGACATTTCAAAGACAAACAAACTTAAACACGCCGAATATTGGTGGGTATTACGTAGAAAAGTAAAGTGCAGGGTAAGAAAAGTCTAGTTGTTTTACATTTATTTCAAAACGGTACTTACTCCAAAGCACGCCTCGTATAATTTAAAGTCAAAGACTTAATCATGCAGCAGGGAGTACATCTCTGGCGCACTAACTTTATTTGTACGAATTTCGTTAATCAATTGTTAAAAAAAAGAGATGTAGGACTCACTCTTGTTTCAGCTCCTATTTGAACGCTTGTCTCGAATGCTTGCTATCTCTGTCTTTGTGGCACATGGGCAAGAAGGGCACAAACTGCCTATCTATGACAGTGAACTATTTTTTAAACGCGTACTATTTTTATTTGATAGAAGAATAACTAATACCCGGCTCTACTAACTATAAATATTTATGTGACTTCAGCATATTAAGCCAGTTGGGAGTGGTAAGTGCTAGCGTTTCTAAATTACTGCATACATCATTCGAGCCTGCAGTCTATAAAATTAAAGAAAATCGATTACAAATGGTTCAAATGGTTCTGAGCACTATAGGACTTAAATTCTGAGGTCATCAGTCCCCTAGAACTTAAAACTACTTAAACCTAACTAACCTATGGACATCACACACATCCATGCCCGAGGCAGGATTCGAACCCGTGACCGCAGCAGTCGCGCGGTTCTGGACTGCAGCCCCTAGAACCGCTCGGCCACTGCGGCCAGCTGATCGATTACAATTGTTATGTTTATACAAAGCTGATTTTTTACTGAAACAGTAACAGTTACACGGTCAGGCGTCACCAAGCCCAATAATTTCTATCTACAACCCATGGCTTTGAGAGTTATAATGGTGTGACGAGAAAAGCACACACATGGCACTAAACACAATCTTACACCACATCATAGACGTATGCAGCAAAATGCTTTTTATTTTCGTCTGTGTGCTGTGTCCCTGTACTCAAACATTTTGCTTCGAACAGTCACATTATTTTCTTTATATTTTATTTTGTGCGAGGCAATGCAGCAACCACGAACTCCTCACATACATCGACTATCGAATTTCATTGATGAGCGGAAGCTCGCTGCATAATCTTCCTTTATATAAAAAAAACAGATTGTTTTATTACTACAGTTTTTTGTTTACACTGAAAAGATTAAACTTCATTCTGCGCTGAAATGATAATCATTTTCGTGTCGAAGCTTCTACTACCTCATGACAATTTAATATCTGTGGCATTCCACCCACATGTTGTTGTAGTTTTATTGATTAGCAAGGTACATTAAGTAGAATAAATGCGTGGAATGTGTACTAAATAAACCAAATATGGAGAAGTTTCCTGCCTTGAAAAAGCATGAAAATATAAGAAAGGGAGTTAGTAGAAAAATATGGACGATGGAAACCGATGGAGTGCAGATAAGCTGTCGAAACCAACATATTGAATCATTTGTAAAATGAATTGTTTCAGTGCCCATTAGCAGATTGTGCATTTCCTTGAGCAGCCGTCTTCAGCGTTTCTGACTGCTTGCCTCCTTAGCGGTGGGTGCGAGACAGTGGAAGGAATCATACCGGATCTGTCTAAGTGTGCGGTTCGCCTTTCCCCTACCGATACGGGGCGGGCCACTCCCATTTATCGACAGCCATTAACGTCCCTCCAGCAGTGCGACTGTTGGAAAGGGGGGGGGGGGTGGGGGTGAAGTTCGCGGCGCAGGCACTTTTTGGCAAGTGTGTGGCGGGTGGCAGGGTGCGCTGTTTCTTCGGGGACAAAACCACCGGCACCGCACCCGTGGCTACCAATCAGACGCCGTCGCTAGCAATTGAAAGACACAACGGTGGCGCTCCTGCGGGAAATTACTTTATCAAGAACAAAAGTCGCTTTGCAGTTCGTGGCTTTTCTTTGCCACCTTCCCTCTCGCCCCCTCCCCTTCGCCGTTTCTCTCATCCCTCACTCTTTAACCTGTGTGAGCAGAGAGACAGGGCGAAATGGTTCTTTCCTGTTTTCTCTTCCGCTCAATAGGGTCGCTGTAAGGAAGTTCAGAAAGGAAGTTTCGACCCCTTAAACATGTCAGTTACACTCTGAAGACAATTAGATAATTTTCTCGACGTCTTTCAACCGTTTTCCAACTTTAGCACTTTAATATACGAAAAGCATTTATCAGGTTTTAATTATCATCCCGAAAAAATAATGTCACACAGTTAATTTTTTGTTTGTTTGGAGGCCCATGTCTTAAGTCCTGGTACACAGTGAAAAAGTTGAGATGGCCTGTACCATATTGTTTGGGTGTACTGTGATACAGGAATTTCAATGTGTTCCACAACAGTAGACACCAAAATAAAAAAATTTAATAACTTAATTTTATTTTGTCAAGGTGGTAACTTTATGACTTTGCGTCATAAATTTTCACCACTGTAAATAATTGTGTTGGTAATCAGCTCGGGCCTTACTTCAAATATCAAAGTCATATTTTTTTTTTTTTTTTGCTCATCAGTCTACTGACTGGTTTGATGCGGCCCGCCACGAATTCCTTTCCTGTGCTAACCTCATATAAGACATATACTTCAAACAAATGTGTCATATTCATTCACTGTATCTGACTAAAGTTCATCAAAAAGTGCTAATTTCTTGCTTTGTTATCACAGTTAAAGTTAATCGCAATTTCAATACCCATTACTTTAGTTGATGTAAACGCTACAGCACAATATATGTTGTTTCAGTTATCACTGTTATTTTGCATTGCAAACCAGCCTCGTATCACATTGAAGCAGCTTAGTCCGCTTTATGATTTCTTAAATACTCTATACATAAAATTTGTCATTTAAAGATTGCTTAATAATTTCAATGTTTAAATGACACGTTTTGGAAAATATTTGCCATCGTCAGGCATGATTAATCTACTAAGAATTTCATCATGATGTACAATAATTATAGATATGTGCTTCGAACATCATGAAATCGTATAAAATTTTTCAATGAATTATACATCATATCGTCATGTATTATAAATGAAGTTGAAAAGTCTTTTTTCTTAACACGTGAGGCAATATTGACCCTACGGCCTATCTTAAAAGATAGCCTAAGAAAAGGCAAACCTACGTTTCTACCATTTGTAGACTTAAGGACAGCTTTTGACAATGTTGACTGGAATACTCTCTTTCAAATTCTGAAGGTGGTAGGGATAGAATACAAGGAGCGAAAGTCTATTTACAATTTGTACAGAAACCAGACAACAGTTATAAGAGTCGAGGGGAATGGAAGGGAAGCTGTGGTTGGGAAGAGAATGAGACAGGGTTGAAGCCTATCCCCGATGTTATTCGATCTGTATATTGAGAAAGCAGTAAAGGAAGCAAAAGAAAAATTCGGAGTAGGAATTAAAATCCATGGAGAAAAAATAGAAAATTAGAGGTTCGCCGATGACATTGTAATTCTGTCAGAGACAGCAAAGGACTTGGAAGAGCAGTTGAATGGAATGAACAGTGTCTTGAAAGGAGGATATAAGGTGAGCATTAACAAATGCAAAACGAGGGTAGCGGAATGTAGTCGAATTAAATCGGGTGATGCTGAGGGAATTAGATTAGGAAATGAGGCACTTAAAGTAGTAAATGAATTTTGATATGGGGGGGGGGGGCAAAATATGATGTTCGAAGTACAGAGGATATAAAATGTAAATTGTCAATGGCAAGGAAAGTATTTCTGAAGAAAAGAAATTTGTTAACATCGAGTATAGATTTAAATGTCCGGAAGTCGTTTCCAAAAGTATTTGTGTGGAGTGTAGCCATGTATGGAAGTGAAACATGGACGATAAATAGTTTGGACAAGAAGAGAATAGAAGCTTTCGAAATGTGATACTACAGAAGAATTCTGAAGATTAGATGGGTAGATCACATAACTAATGAGGAGGTATTGAATAGAATTGGGGAGAAGATAAATTTGTGGCACAACTCGACAAGTAGAAGGGACCGGTTGGTAGGACATGTTCTGAGGCATCAAGGGATCACAAATTTAGCATTGGAGGGCAGCGTGGAGGGTAAAAATCGTAGAGGGAGACCAAGAGATGAACAGACTAAGCAGGTTCAGAAGGATGTAGGTTGCAGTAGGTACTGGGAGATGATAAAGCTTGCACAGGATAGAGTAGCATGGAGAGCTGCATCGAACCAGTCTCTGGACTGAAGACCATAACAACAACAATAATAACAACAACAAACAGACTTTTAATATGTGACATGGAATTTATTGACAAATTTTACATAATTTATGATTTGTGAAGTACAAAACTGGAATTGTTATACATAATGAGCAGGATCTTAGTTTATTAATCACACCTGAAGATGGCAGTCATTGGCCAAACCGCTGACGTGAATGCTGTAATTGTTAATCCCTTGACGTAATGAATTATGATATAAACATTTCAAAGGCCCCGCACTTTCGCGTGGTAATACGTCAATTAATAAAAATTCTGTCATTCTTTCTCTATTCTCTCTTCGTGTCCTTTCTTTATGTCCTTGGAATCTTAGAATTTCTTTATCCTGGAATCAATCCCACTTAGGGCCGATGGAGCACGTCCTTTGCATAACTGCTAGATGGGGTATCGACAGGTAGAAGCTACCCTCTCTTTGTCTTGGGAAAGTCGCCTCGGCTGGTGTTGTACTGTCAGCCTGCTTTCTCTGCAGTTTACTGCATTTATCCACTTTGGACGGCAAAACTGATTGCATTCATTCCCGACGACAATGCTCTGCCTGGCAGGAGGTACATTCCGCTAATAAACATCACCCAGTTGTCTACACAACATGGCGACAAGCTCTGACATATTACAGATTCAGGACATACTGCAGAATTGACGGAAAGCCTCGACCACAGTTTTTCAACTTTTCCCATGGCCTGTAATTTGAGGCTAACTGCTGCTTGAGAGCGCACTGGTTGGTGAAACTGGTGTGACGTCGGGAGGATGTAAGATGTTGGGCTAAGTTTTCAGCAAAGGCATGGAGTAAATCAATATGATTGGTTTTTAACGTTTTACCTCTTCTGGGAGCAGGTTTTGTTACAAAGAAACAATTACGCCGTTGTGGACCAGAACAACTGTATGAGCATTGGCTACTGAGGGTCTTCGCAGGAATGAATGGGTAGTCATTTCTTTACTGGCTGGAAATTAAGGACATCGTCTCTGGACTTGGCACTGAACGCATCGGTACTCTGCAAGCTTCACTCTCAACTTGAACAGCAGACTCCTTTAGCAGAGTGGAGTCAAATTTCTGAGTCCTTGGCAGAGCGATTCTAGTGGTGTATATACTGTCTCCCTAAATAAACTTATTTCCGACACTATACAGTAGGAATGGAATAGATGATAATAAAATGTTGAAATGCGTGTGTTGTTAAAATGTATTGAATTAATGAGATTAATGTTTTGACAAGAATGGCAAGCACAATAAGCTGAGCTATGCCTGGAAATAGTTCGCATTAGCTCATATTATTTTGCAGGGGGAAGTAGTTTCTTTCTCCGCTGTAGATTTGTGCTTACCCTTCTTTATAATGCTACGTTTGGTCGCCGTATTCACCTTCGAAGTCTTGACCGTGTTCCCATTGAGATTATCGGATCTTCGTAATATTCCAAGGTACACAGGTGGGCTTCAGTTCTTGTAATTATCGTACTATTTGAAATAACAACTCACACGACCTTTCTGTTAATAAAACAGTACTGTATTTTCTAAACGGTGCACATATGAAACGCATACTCCTCACTTATTCATAGCGACCACAAATGGTGGTCTACAATTACTCGCTTAAAATGGCGCGCTTCTCACTCGTTCACTAGCTGAGCGCGAATCCTTCCTTCCTCCAACTGGTACAAGAAAAACTCCTCTGTTTTTAACAACTGAAATCAAAAATACCTGATGGTAGTCATAGGCTCTGTGATGGGCTACCGCTTCATCTTCTCTCTTTGCCTTTGAAGAAGACGAAAACACAAAAGAAATGCAAAAGGTTTATCACATGTACTAGATGGCCAACACAGCCAGTAGTATCGATCTGCGCATATCGCACCAATATGAATGGTGAGCATAAGTTGCAGCTTTGGCGTTTTAGGAACACTGTGAACTAGAAATTCTGAATTGTGTTCGGATTCACTTTCCCATATTCGGCAGTGCATTCGCAGTTTCGTGAGCTTCTTGATTTCTCTTGACAGTTACGGTAATTGATGTGGTCAAGTTTAATTTCATAAACTCAGGTATATGTTCATGGGCTAATTGCTACTCCACCAAGTAACATTGCCAACCAAAGTTCACTTACTTCTCACAGGTAACATTCCATTTTTTTTATTTTCGTGATTTCATGGTTTATTTAGATGCTTGTTTAATCTCATGCCTTCTTCTAACAAACTAAGGAGTCCAGTTACATCATGTCTTTGATTGTGTAGATAGCCTCTTCCTTATCGTATTTAATATTTTTTCAGTCATATAATGGGTAAACCAACCTTAAAGTTCCTGCTAGGGCCACGATATCTCATAGCGTTACTCACTCAATTTTGCACAAAAAATGATTCAAATGGCTCTGGCTATGGGACTTAACTTCTGAGGTCATCAGTCCCCTAGAACTTAGAACTACTTAAACCTAACTAACCTAAGAACGTAACACACATCCATTCCCGAGGTAGAATTCGAACATGCGACCGCAGCGGTCGCGCGGTTCCAGACTGTAGCGCCTAGAACCGCTCGGCCACTCCGGCCGGCTTTGCACATTTATACAGGAACTATGCCTTAAGGGTGTGTCTACGTCGCGTTAAGTTTTCATGCAGTTAACTTCACTTACATACGCGTGCGGTTTTTCAGTGTTGATTTAAATATTTTGTTTCTTCTCCTGTCGCTTGCTTTTCGTAAAACCTTCTTGCGGTGCATTATAATTTTTCAAAGGGTTGCAATCTTTTGTCTCTGTGTTAGGTCTCTTTTTGAGTTGCGACACAAAAATTTGAAGTAGTATCTACGATAATGATAGCTGAGTGGAATAGCTGTTGAGTACAGGGGTTGATGAAATACATGAACGGTTCAGTTTTTTAATAATTTGTCTTATGATGGGTTCTTGACACGATATGAGCGACAGTTAGTTGTGGATTGACTCCACGATGTTTGTAGGAAGTGAGAGGCGGTAAAAGCCTGCCTCAGCTACTGAGGAATAGTAAGGAAAATCTAGAGCTTTATCGGAGTAGGGAGTATTCTGAATTTCATATAGGTAAAGCTTAAATAGTTCAACAGTTTTTTTGCACATATGCCTTTGTGGGAAAGGTTTCTTACAGTGACTTTACCTTTAAGGATCACTGGCATAATTTGTTCAAGAGAGACTAGCGTCATAGCAACCATTCGCAATACTTCGACAGCAAGGGATCCTAACTACCAGAGACAATCGCCGTTTCATGACTCGCTCTGGTCACTTATAGAGAATGCAAGTATATCGCAACTGACGAGTACTATAACTCGTTCTAACACGTAACAGCACCACCGGTATTAGCACAGAGTCAGCTGTATTATCTCACCAACAGAACAAAGCGAAGATTTCTCTTGTTTTTCTATAAGCTGACACACAGGGAAAGACACCTACTGTTTCTGTTGCTCTATACCTACCTAAGTCAGTGTTCTCCGAAATGGAACGGAGACATGTTTGAAGACGGGTTACTGATACATGACACTCAGCTCTAAGACGTCGAGGCTACGGTGGACCTCTCCAGCATCTTCGTATGCCTTCGTCTCCGATTGCTCTTGTACTGCAACAGCTACGTACTGCGAAACACAACTCATTTTTTACAATCATTTATACTACGCGAATGGGTTTAGACGGCGGCTTGTCAGCTTCGAATTTCCTTTACTTATTTAATTTTAAGGACTTTTCCACTCTTTAGCACTTGCTCTGTATTCCCATTCACCAACTTTCACGGTCACGTCAGTTTTCCTCTTGCAGTGCTCTCTTTCTCATCATTGTAGTTACTCTCGCTCTCCATGTTAATTTCGGCCGTCCACGCTTCCCCTTTTGTTGGCGGCTATCATTCTATGAATGCTTTTGGCCATCGCCCTCGCTCCATTCGCCTTGCATGATCGTACCATTGAAGAGTTGTGTTCTCAGCTGTTTGCACGATTGGTTGGTCCATGGATAAAATATTCTCTATTTTCAAGCCGTGTCAGTTCCAATATAATTCTCTAGCTCTCAATAGCTAGCTCTGCCATCGTCGTCGTTGTATTTCGCTTCACCCCAGAGGGAGGGGGGCGTTCCAGCAGCAGCGTAATGTGCCACTCTGAAATCTACAGATAAAATTAAAAAACATAATCAGGAGACATAACAATAAGAAGAGGTGATAAAACCGTGACTGTTTAAAACTGATTCATGGTGAAAAAAGTTGTGAGGAAAACATAAAAAAACAAAGAGGTCAGTGATGCTGATTAAAAACCTTAGCAAAAAGGGACAATTAAAAAACACACAATGACAGTCTGGTTTCTGTTCACAGCACTTTAAAAAGAGGACGCATGAGACTAATGGAAAACACTGCACAATAGAGAACGAACGAATATGAGTATTTGGGGGGGGGGGAGGACCTAGACAGATGAGGGGGGAAATGGGGGGAGCCGATGGATGGAGAGGACAGAGAAAAAGGGGGGAGCAGGGCAGACCCGAGAAAGGAGTGGGGAAGACAGCGAAGGAGAAATAAAAAGGACTTGGGGGAGATAATGGAGTCCAGGACTAGGTAGGTAGAGAAAAAAACAGGATGGAAAGATGGGGAGCCCAGGCAAAGGACAAAAGGACGGAGCAGCAGGTGAGGATCATAGTTGATAGCAGGGATAAATGGAGGGAGAGAGGGCATCATTTGGAAGGGGAGTTGATGGAAGCCACCTCAGGAAAGGAGATGAAGGGTGTAGATTCGAAGGGTATGGGGGACACAATGGCGAAGGCGCGGCAGCGGGCGGGGTTTGGAGAGGAGAGGAACAACCAGAAGCTGAGGAGGATCAAGTCAGCGGGAGGTGTAGAGGACGTGGACATGTTCGAGGAAAAGGAGCAGTTGGAGTAAAGGAATCAGATCATAGAGGATCTGCGTGGGGCCGGCCGGAGTGGCCCAGCGGTTCTAGGCGCTACAGTCTGGAACCGCGCGACCGCTACGGTCGCAGGTTCAGATCCTGCCTTGGGCATGGATGTGTGTGATGTCCTTAGGTTAGTTAGGTTTACGTAGTTCTAAGTTCTAGGCGACTGATGACCTCAGAAGTTAAGTCCCATAGCGCTCAGAGCCATTTGAACCATTTGATTTGATCTGCGTTGGGGATGGGAGGCATATACAGAAGGCGAGGCGGAGTGCATGGCGCTCGAGGATCTGGAGGGACTTATAGAATTTGGGGGGGGGGGGGGAGGGGGAGAACAAACAGGCAGGGCTGGCATAACAGAGGATGGGATGGAGTAAGGATCTGAAGGTGTGGAGGATGGTGAGGGGTGCGGTTGTGAGCTTAGGACTGGATAGAGCGGAGATAAGAGATCCATGTGAGGTGACTGTCAATGGTGAGTCCAAGGTAGGTGAGGGTGACGGGGGCGAGGTGGACAGGACGAGCGCAGATGCTCAGGAAAAACAAAGAATGTCACTATTTACCGCTTAAATACTTAAGATTAGGGCTACTGGCATCAGTCAGAGAGGGCCGAAACGAAGCGTGCGCGGAAGGCGAGTTGGGCAGCTCATAGCAACTCCGTCTTGCCGGGGGACCGAGTGGCGTCAGGTGGCGTGAGGGCAGGCGCCACGTTTGAAACTGCCGCTCCCGCCACACTACAAACGTGAAGCGTCCGCCGCTGCTTCCTTTCGACATCCAAAGTCAGCCCCCAAGCCACAATTAGTGTGTAGCCCTGGTCCCTGTCGAAATTGTTGCTGTTCACTCTAATCTCAGTCGACGCTTTTGTAACAGCGTCCCAGCATGTTGACGCATGAGCCGTTTTCGAGGCAATGTTCAGCTATGGCTAACTTGTCGAGCTCCCTTTGCTTAGTACGCCTCTTGTGCTCGGTACAACGCTCCTCAACTGTGCGAATTGGCTGGCCTATATAAATGCTACCGCAAGGGAAACCATACACACCGGGCACAAGTAGAGCTATGTCGTCTTTAACAGGGCGCAACATATCTCGTATCTTGGGGGCGGGCCGGATCACTGGTCTGAATTCATGTCTCTACAGTAGACGTCCTAACTTGCTGCTCCTTGCCCCACAATAGGGCAGGAAAGCCGCCGGCTTGGCTTCTCCTGCCGATTCACGTGGCGTCCTCCTTCGGTGACATCTGAAAGCGCTTGGAATTTCTCTTTTACTATAGGCACTCTCCCTGCACACATGCCTCAAGTGCTGCTACTCAGACTCTAGGTGGTCGTCGTCAGAAATAACTTTGGCTCTGTGTTTAACGCGTTCAGGACCACTTTCTTCTGTATATGGTGGAGAAACTACCTACGTCCAAATATCGATCAGTGCCCGTCGCTTTCCTGTACACTGAATGACCAAGACGGCCTCATGCCTTCCGCTCAACTAAGACATCTAAGAACAGTAGTTTGCCATCCTTCTCCGTCTCGGTGGTAAATTTAATGTTGAGATGAGCACTGTTCATGTGATGTACGAACTGCTGCAGAGTATTTTCACAATGAGGCTATATCAGGTGGGTGTCATTTACGTAACTAAGGAAGCAAGATGGACGCAGCACCGCAGAGTTCAGAGCCTGCTCCTGAAACTGTTCCATGAAGAAATTTGCGCCTGCAGGAGACAGTGACGATTCCATTGCTGTGCCATTTCATAATATTCGTCGCGGTACAAGAAGTACGTTGTCGTTAGACCATGACGGAAGAACTTGACCATGCCCGGTGGAAACTGTTGGGTCAAAAGATCCAGCGTGTATTGTACTGGCACCCTCGTAAAAAAAGACACTACGTCCAGACTAACCATTACGTCGTTTCGACCTGTTTTTATTTTGTTGAGCGTTTCAACAAAAGTCTGCGACTTTACAGCATGGTGTTCAAAATGACTCACTTTGGCACAAATAATCCGGGACGATGTTTTGCCAGTGTGTAGGTGGGCCAGCTGTTTTTATTTTGTTGAGCGTTTCAACAAAAGTCTGCGACTTTACAGCATGGTGTTCAAAATGACTCACTTTTGGCACAAATAATCCGGGACGATGTTTTGCCAGTGTGGGTGTGCCCTAGAGAAACAGGTTCCTTATGTATCTTCAGCAGTCCATAAAGCCTGGGTGGTCTGGCGGCACGATTCATTAATTTCTTCATCTGGTAAACCAGATTCCTTTAATAGCTTCCCCGTCTTCCTGAGTGTGGTCTGTGTCGGACCGCGATTAAGCTTCCAGTAATTGTCATCTTCTAATAAATCTAGCACCTTCAGATGGTAGTCTTCAGTGTTCAAAACCACGGTGGCATTTCCCTTGTCGCAAATTTCCTCATTTCTTTTGCTCTCTATTCTGGATATACTAGTTGCCTTCATTATTCCATAGATATCTACTGCTGTACTCAGTTTCTCCACCGCTCCTCCAGGGTCCATCATTCAGCAGTGGATAATCAACGAAGAGATAGCATTATGGAAGTCGGGGCGTAGAATATAAGGTGTGTGAACGTGGTAGCAAAGCTAGAAAATCTGCAGATGGAAATGCAAAGGCTCAGTCTAGATATAGTGGGCGTCAGTGAAGTGAAATGCAAAGAAGACAAGAGCGTCTGGTGAGACGAGTGTAGCGTAATAACAACAGCAGCAGAAAATGCTGTAACTGGAACAGGATTCGATACGAACAGGAAGGTATGGTAGAGTGTGAGCTGCTGCGAACAATTCAGCTATAGGACTGTTCTCTTTAGAACCGAAACCGAGACTAATAGTGCAGGTATATGTGCCAACGTAGTAAGCTGAAGTTGAAGAGATGGAGAAAGTATATGAGGATACTTAAAGGATAATACAGTACATAAAGGGGGATGGAAATCTAAGAGTCATGGAAGACTGGAATGCAGTTGTAGGGGAAGGAGTAGAAGGTTACAGGAAACTGTGGACTTGGAACAGGGAATGGGAGAGGGGGAAGATTAATTGAGTTCTGTAATAAAATTGAGGTAGTAATAGCGAATACTCTGTTCAACATCCACTAGCGGAGGAGCTATACTTGGAAAAGACCTCGTGATGCGGGAAGATTTCAATTAGATTACATCATAGGCAGACAGATTCCGAAATCGGATACTGAACAGTAGGGCGTACGCAGAAGCAGATATGAAATCAGATCACATTTCAGTAATAATAAAAAGTAGGCTGAGGTTTAAGACTTCTCAGGAACATTCATTGAGCAAAGAAATGGGATACGGAAACGCTAGGGAATGCAGAGATACACTTGAAGTTCTCTGAGGCTATGGATACTGTGATAGCGAAGCTCAGTAGGCAGTTCATTTGAAGAGGAATAGACATCCCTAAAAATAGGGCAATCACAGAAGTTGGCAGGTAAGTGCAAAGAAATCTTGGATAACAGAAGAAATACTTCAGTTGACAGACGAAAGAATGAGGGAGCGAATATCAGGAGGAATGTATTGAAGGCCTTTGTTATAGTGAGACCTCGTCTGATAACGTGATAGGGAAAAAACAGGAGTCGACAGGGAAGATATAGGGGAGTCAGTTTTAGAATCTGAATTAAAAGGGCTTTGGAAGATAGGATAGATAATATTCCATCATGTTTTCTAAAATCTTTGAGGGAACTTATAGCAAAACGACTCTTCATACCGGTGTGCAGAATGTATGAGTCTGGGCGACATACCGTCAGACTTTCGTGAAAATATCATCTACACAGTTACGAAAATAGAAAGGCCAGATAAGTGCATAATTGTACAATCACCTTAACAAATCACACAACCATGTTGCTGACAAAAATAATATACAGAAAAGTAGAAAAGAAAATTGGTTATCTGTTAGATGACGAGCAGTTTGGCGTTAAGAAGCAACTCTGGTGTCGCTGTTGATAATTGAAGCAAGAGTGAAGAAAAATCATGTCGACCTTGAAAGAGTTTTCGACATGTAAAATTGTGCAAGATGTTCGAAATTCTCAGAAAAATAGGGGTAAGCCGTAGTGAAACACGGGTAATATACAAAAGGTACAAGAACCAAGAGGGAACAATGAGAGTGGAAGACCAAGGACGAAGTGCTCAAATTAAAAAGGGTGTAAGAGAATGATGTAGACTTTCTCCATTACTGTTCAATCTATACGTCGAAGAAGAAATGATGGAAATAAAAGATTCGCTGGGAATACTGCTATCCTCAGTGAAAGTGAAGAAAAATTATAGGATCTACTGAATGGAATGAACAGTCAAATGAGTACAGGATATGGATTGAGAGTAAATCGAAGAAAGATGAAAGTAATAAGACGCAGCAGAAATGAGAATTGTGAAAATCCTTAAATCAAAATTAGTCGTCACGAAGTAGATGAAGTTAAAAATTCCGCTAAAGAATTACGCTACCTATGCATCAAAATAACCATTGATGGACGGAGCAAGGTGGATATAAAAACCAGAGTAACACAGGCAGGAAGGGTATTCATGTCTGAGATACGTCTGATAGTACGAAACATAGGTATTAACTTGAGGAATAAATATCTGAGGAAGTACGTTTGGAACACAGCATTGTATTTTAGTGAAAAATGAACTGTGGGATAACGGAAGTGACTCAACTATTTGAGATGTGATGCTACAGACGAATGTTGTAAATTAGGTAGTCTGATGAGGTAAGCAATGAGGAGGTATTAGACAGAAACACGACGAGGATAGGGTTACAAGAAGAAGGGACAGGATGGTAGAACAAATGTTGACACATCACGGAGGAATTCGTGGCGGGCCGCATGAAACCAGTCAGAAGAATGATGACTGAAAATAATAATAATAATAATAATAATAATAATACCTGTGGAGGCCCGGGAAAAGAATAGACCTCCGGTATGTTCTGCCAGTCGTAAAAGGCGACGAAAAGAACAAACCACTAATAGGGCTAACCCCCTTTTAGTGTGATTAGTTGGTTCAGGATAGAACTAATGAAGCCTCGGACAAGCACTGTCATGGACGGGGACGACGCTTGAACCCTATGCCGGTCCACAATGGTAACGACACTGCTAGCCACATGGAAAATGATTTAAATCCAAATAGAGGTGTTTTGCAGGATATGCTTCCTGCAACCACTCTAGAAGGAAAACAAAGATGAAGTTAACAGACACCTCATGTTCCGTTATTACCACACAACAAACTTAGGAACCAACACAACTGGATACAGATCACAAGTATACACAACATTTATCACCAGATACCCAGAATTAAAATCTTTAACAGAACAACGACAACCTGATCAGATCCATGTAATAATCAAAAATAACGGATACCCCAGTCAGAATTAGAAAACATCAAACAACAAGTACAACAAATACTGGAACAAAATAATGTGCAATCAGTTGAAGAAGAAAATACAGTAACGGACTCAAACATCCCAGAGCAAACAAACAAAGAACAACACGCATCAATTAAACAATCCTAAATGAAATCTTAAGACAGCCACCAGGACAAGCACAAATAGAACACGAAGTGACACACATGTTAGATATAGAAGAAAAATTTCAGCTGACATATATAGAATACAGACACAAATACAGACATTAGACCATTCTTGCATAGACCACCAAATAACCCACAAGTCGAAACAACAATAACAACTATCAACACAATCATACACAACAACATAAATGAAAATACAACTATGGAAGAGTTACAACTATTGGTTTATATATGAGCACTCACTACACTAAATATACACACTAGGCAGAGATCAGAACCAACCATCACACAGAAGAAACCCACAAAAACAGCATGGCAACACAGGCTACAAACCAGAATAGAAAAACTGAGAAAAGACATCGGACAGCTAACACAATTTATAGGAAATGAAATGTCAGACAAAAAACGAAAAAGGTTGGGTAAAATCTCACAACAAGAGGCGATAGAGCAATTACATGAAAAGAAGCAGAAATTACAAGCATTGGCCAAACGACTTTGAAGATACAAAAAAGTGAAAATAGAAGGAAACAAAACCAAACATTCAACACAAACCAAAAGAAATTTTACCAGACAATAGATAACACACACATTAAAATAGACAATCCACCAAACATAACAGACATGGAACACTTCTGGAGCAACATATGGTCGAACCCGGTGCAGCATATCAGGCATGCATGGTGGATACAAGTAGAAAGAGACGCATACGAGATGGTACCACAAATGCTTGAAGTGATAATTTTGCAACATGAAGTCACCCAAGCAATTAATTCTACTCACAATTGGAAAGCCCCTGGAAAAGATAAAACAGCAAATTTCTGGCTAAAGACGTTCACCTCAACACATTCACATCTAACTAATTTATTTAACAATTACATTGCAGACCCACACAGATTCCCTGACACACTTACACATGGAATAACTTATCTGAAACCTAAAGATCCAGCAGACACAGCAAACGCAGCAAAATATCGCCCCATAACATGCCTGCCAACAATATACAAAATATTAACTTCAGTCATTACACAGGAATTAATGACACATACTATGCAGAACAAAATTATAAATGAAGAACAAAAAGGCTGTTGCAAAGGAGCATGAGGATGTAAAGAGTAACTAAAGCTAAAACCAAACAAAGGTCGCTACACTACGTATTCATTGATTACTAAAAAGCTTTTGATAGTGTACCCCACTCATGGTTACTACAAATATTGGAAATATACAAAGTAGATCCTAAATTGATACAGTTCCTAAACATAGTAATGAAAAATTGGAAAACCACACTTAATATCCAAACAAATTCAAATAATATCACATCACAGCCAATACAGATTAAGCATGGAATATACCAATGAGACTCATTAAGTCGTTTGTGGTTCTGCCTTGCTCTGAACCCACTATCCAACATGCTAAATAATACAAATTATGTGTACAATATTACTGGAACATACCAACACAAAATCACACATTTGCTATACATGGATGATCTAAAACTACTGGCAGCAACAAATCAACAACTCAATCAATTTCTAAAGATAACAGAAGTAATCAGCAATGACATAAATATGGCTTTTGGAACAGACACATGTAAGAAAAGTAGCATAGTCAAGGGAAAACACACTAAACAAGAAGATTACATACTGGATAACCACAGCGACTGCATGGAAGCAATGGAAAAAACAGATGCCTATAAATATCTAGGATACAGACAAAAAATAGGAATAGATAATACAAATATTAAAGAAGAACTAAAAGAAAAATATAGACAAAGACTAACAAAAATACTGAAAACAGAATTGACAGCAAGAAACAAGACCAAAGCTATAAATACTAATGCCATACCAGTATTGACCTACTCATTTGGAGTAGTGTAATGGAGTAACACAGACCTAGAAGCACTCAATACACTAACACGATCACAATGCCACAAATATAGAATAAATCACATACATTCAGCAACAGAAAGATTCACATCAAGCAGGAAGGATGATGAAGGGGATTTATCGACATAAAAAACCTAAATCGTGGACAGGTAGACAATTTAAGAAAATTCTTTCTAGAACGAGCAGAAACTAGCAAAATACACAAAGCAATCACTCATATAAATACACTTCTGGAAATGGAAAAAAGAACACATTGACACCGGTGTGTCAGACCCACCATACTTGCTCCGGACACTGCGAGAGGGCTGTACAAGCAATGATCACACGCACGGCACAGCGGACACACCAGGAACCGCGGTGTTGGCCGTCGAATGGCGCTAGCTGCGCAGTATTTGTGCACCGCCGCCGTCAGTGTCAGCCAGTTTGCCGTGGCATACGGAGCTCCATCGCAGTCTTTAACACTGGTAGCATGCTGCGACAGCGTTGACGTGAACCGTATGTGCAGTTGACGGACTTTGAGCGAGGGCGTATAGTGGGCATGCGGGAGGCCGGGTGGACGTACCGCCGAATTGCTCAACACGTCGGGCGTGAGGTCTCCACAGTACATCGATGTTGTCGCCAGTGGTCGGCGGAAGGTGCACGTGCCCGTCGACCTGGGACCGGACCGCAGCGACGCACGGATGCACGCCAAGACCGTAGGATCCTACGCAGTGCCGTAGGGGACCGCACCGCCACTTCCCAGCAAATTAGGGACACTGTTGCTCCTGGGGTATCGGCGAGCACCATTCGCAACCGTCTCCATGAAGCTGGGCTACGGTCCCGCACACCGTTAGGCCGTCTTCCGCTCACGCCACAACGTCGTGCATCCCGCCTCCGGTGGTGTCGCGACAGGCGTGAATGGAGGGACGAATGGAGACGTGTCGTCTTCAGCGATGAGAGTCGCTTCTGCCTTGGTGCCAATGATGGTCGTATGCGTGTTTGGCGCCGTGCAGGTGAGCGCCACAATTAGGACTGCATACGACCGAGGCACACAGGGCCAACACCCGGCATCATGGTGTGGGGAGCGATCTCCTACACTGGGCGTACACCACTGGTGATCGTCGAGGGGACACTGAATAGTGCACGGTACATCCAAACCGTCATCGAACCCATCGTTCTACCATTCCTAGACCGGCAAGGGAACTTGCTGTTCCAACAGGACAATGCACGTCCGCATGTATCCCGTGCCACCCAACGTGTTCTAGAAGGTGTAAGTCAACTACCCTGGCCAGCAAGATCTCCGGATCTGTCCCCCATTGAGCATGTTTGGGACTGGATGAAGCGTCGTCTCACGCGGTCTGCACGTCCAGCACGAACGCTGGTCCAACTGAGGCGCCAGATGGAAATGGCATGGCAAGCCGTTCCACAGGACTACATCCAGCATCTCTACGATCGTCTCCATGGGAGAACAGCAGCCTGCATTGCTGCGAAAGGTGGATATACACTGTACTAGTGCCCACATTGTGCATGCGCTGTTGCCTGTGTCTATGTGCCTGTGGTTCTGTCAGTGTGATCATGTGATGTATCTGACCCCAGGAATGTGTCAATAAAGTTTCCCTTTCCTGGGACAATGAATTCACGGTGTTCTTATTTCAATTTCCGGGAGTGTACATCGGATACACCACTGCAATTTCATAACCACTTTTACAACCCTTTAGATCACATAACATCAACAGATACGAAGAAAGTAAATTGGAAAAAGAAAACACTACATGGCAAGCACCCGTATCATTTAACACAGCCACACATCGATCAAGAAGCATCCAACACATGGCTAAGAAAAGGCAATATATACAGTGAGACGGAAGGATTCATGATTGCAATACAGGATCAAACAATTAATACCAGATATTACAGCAAGCATATTATTAAAGATCCCAATACTACAACAGATAAATGCAGACTTTGCAAACAACAAATAGAAACAGTAGATCACATCACAAGCGGATGTACAATACTAGCAAATACAGAATACCCCAGAAGACATGACAATGTGGCAAAAATAATACATCATCAACTTGCCATACGACATAAACTAATAAAACAACACGTTCCCACGTACAAGTATGCATCACAAAATGTACTAGAGAATGATGAATACAAATTATACTGGAACAGAACCATTATAGCAGATAAAACAACACCACATAACAAACGTGACATCATACTCACTAATAAAAAGAAGAAATTAACACATCTAATCGAAATATCCATACCCAATACAACAAATATACAGAAGAAAACAGGAGAAAAAATTGAAAAATACATCCAACTGGCTGAGGAAGTCAAGGACATGTGGCATCAGGATAAAGTTGACATTATACCAATTATACTATCAACTACAGGAGTCATACCACACAATATGTACCAGTACATCAATGCAATACAGCTACATCCCAACTTATATATACAACTACAGAAATGTGTAATTATTTATACATGTTCAATTACCCGAAAGTTCCTAAATGCAATGTAACATATATCGTACAGTTAAAAGGAAGTCACGCTTGATCAAGGTCCGCGTCACTTTCCACTTTTAAGCAGACATAACGTCTGAGACAGGAAAGAGAAATAATAATATTAATTTCTGAGAAATGTCGCACCTTGGCTGGAGAGCACTACAAGGACCGTGCCTGCGTTGGCAACGCTGTGGTTCCCCGCCTATCTGCCAATCCGGCGTAACATGCATCTTCGCTATATGTTTTTCACGAGGGTTGGCTTACAATAATAAGATTTTACAGCCATGACCCCTCTTACGTTATTAAAATTTGACATCCGTGACATTATAGACATTCATTTAATGGCTGATAGTTTTTTAAAGTTACCCATTTATTGCCATTTTGTTATCTGAATATGTAAGAAGAAGACCAGACATTAACAGACGTTTCTGGAGCCAAGTTTCAAGGAAATTCAATGCACTTAAGTAATGTTTGTTTACCGTACCTAAAACAGACTCGTTATTTCTGCCAAAGAGTGAAGTCATGGTTACATAAAATCTGACGAAAGCATCAAAGAACAAGAAAGAGTTAAACCTCAATAAGCACCTGTGACTTAGAAATTAACATTACGCTAAAAATAATTCCTAACGCAACAATCTTTAAACTGAATTAACACGATTAATCTACGCATAATAATGATCACCTCAATGCAGCCTCTCTTGAGTCCTGCTCTGTGAGTTTTAGACTGTCTCTGGGGAAACTTAGCTTGGAAGCTACGATGTGAAACATGTGGCCGTCTTATTAAAACAGACTTACCACAGAGTAACTGAGACATTGTGTAATTGCTAACTTAGGATTGCCAGAGGGGAATTATGAAGTAGTACACTTGCGTAACGAAGATCCTGCACAAATGCCTTTGGTTGATTCACTCACATCCCAAAAAGAAAGGGTAATGGAAGTCCAATGTAATCATTAACGCAAGTGGACGAAAGCTGACCATGACACACAAAGAACAACGTGTCTGTGTTACGTAAGTGATATTGTGATGTACCTATAATTTATTTGAAATTTCATTAATGTGAGTCATCTCTACGAAGTATTCAAAATACACAAATCCTATCCTTATACTTACACTGCGGTTGTTAGTTTTCCAGGATTAGAAACCCATAGCTTCACTTGTTAATTTAGGTGTTTTTTAACTTTATCTATGTTACGAAAGAAAACATTGCGTAATCTTCGTTTATTTCGTTTTCAAAACAAAAATAACAGTGCTAGTTATCTCACTGCATCAGTGTTTTCATCCTCATGCTAGGAGAAAAATACGCTTCCATCCTGATAAAAAAAGCGACGCACATTTGTAGCCGTGTTTGCTAGTTACATATATCGACATCGTGTCAAGACCCTCACCACAGTCGCCTCCTTCAGCTGAGACTGCTGCTTCTCTTCTAGTGGTGTATGATGTTTTTCAGAGCCTTGGAACAAACCCCACATCAGAATTAAGATTTATGAATCAGTTTCATGCAATTTTGAACTGTGCTCGTGGCCAATTATGCAGATAAATCAGTGCATCCTAATCAGGATGGGAGCCTCATATACAAGAGATTCCATTTGCAAACAAATCGTGTTTATAACATCTACATTTAACTTCAGTGAAAGGGGGTGGTAGGGCTAAGGCATATAAAACCAGAAACCACTAGAAAAACGATAAAAAATAAAAATCAAACAGTTATACGTTATATATCAAACGATTCCGTTTCATCAGAGGATTACCAAACTAGATTACGAAACTGGGTTTTGTCTTGGCAGAGTATAATAAGATTTACCGATATATGTCCATCGACGGTTAAATTAATGGGTAGTATTCAGAAAGTCGTCTTTAAGCACAACTTACTATGAGAATCGGGGTTCCGCGGTGCTTTATCCTAGTGCTTCAGGAGGTTCTTCTAAAAAGAAAAAACAAAGAGTCAAAATTAAAACTAACGGAGTTGTCGTAACTGTCTATACGGATTAGTCGATGGGAGTCATCCCCACAAAACCTCTTATGTCACTGCTAATCAGAAGCGCACATTTTCATTAAATCTTAAGAAAGGTGGGGATGATTTCCAAAAAGAAACCAAATACGAAAATTGAACCATACAAACAAGGCTTGCAAGCAACTACAAATGAAGGTATCGATGTGAAAAGGAACGGATAATTTCAAGCAATCTAATATAGTGTCCGTTATGTTACGTAAGAGCGAGTATGTGTAACATAGAATTTTAGGTTATCGTCAAAAAAGGGGTTTTCATCTAAGGCAATCAGTTTGGAATACTTCGCTTAGTTGCAGTGGATGTCGTGTTTATGCAAAAAGCGGCGAGTTCAATAGAATTAGAACACAAAATACGAATGACAAATGCAGCTGACTTTTCACTTCGAAACTACGACAGATGCGCAAATGCTGACGTGAAACATAAAAAAATCGGTGTCAGTATGGCTCCTCGAACAAATTGGATTGTCGGTGAATTACTACGTGAATTTATTACGAGTGCACAGAACGTACTTGCTATTTAACCACGAAACCCACATCGATAATTTGATCCCACAATGAGGTCAGTTCGTCCCACTAATTAGCGAAACAGACTGGCATAAGTATGCAAAGCAGTGGCACTACAAAAGACGGAATAATTTTTCGACATGACCCATGGACTACGTCGAAACGCAGGTGAGAACTGATAATCGTAACGCGTGTAAGTTACGAGGTTCCAGAAGATGCGGTGCTGTAGACAGTGTGTGACCCCAGATAACCAGCCGAGGTACGCTGTCCTTCCCCTAAAAGTGGGTACACACTAGACCAAGGAGGGGCAAAGAACGACAACCAACAGCTTCGCTGACCGACATTTGCTTAGTGTGTACAGGTGGCAAATCAGAGAGCCAACGGAGCGGTTGGACTTGGTTGCGATTTGTACTGCTGGCGGTAATGCGAGGGTTGGAACTTAAATAATATCAACTATTTATTTACAGCTCGTACAAAATAGATAGGTGTTTATAAGTTTCACTGACCTTCAAAGTAGTCAGCAGCATTGTGTATAACCCGCTGCCAGCGATGTGGAACTCGTAGGATACTCTTAGCAGTGTCACATGTGTTGACAGTTCGAGCGGCGCGGTCTATTGCCCGACGAATTTGTAGCTGTTCTGAAGCGAACGCCGTGAAGTGTTTCCTTCAGTTTAGAAATCGGGTTGAACTCACGAGGGCTTAAGTCAGGGGAGTGAAGTAGGTATTTATAATCCTGATTCACATGACCAGAAGTCTTGTTCCTCCAGCCACCGAACTTCACTAATTCCCCCTACATCTAACTTTAACCTATCCATTTCCCTTTTTAAATTTTCAAACCTGATCTGAGATTCCACGCTTCGATCCGTAGAACGCCAGTTCTCTTTCTACTGATAACGACGCCCACCTGAGTAGTCCCCGACCGGAGATCGGAATGGGGGACTATTTTATCTCCGGAATATTTTACACAAGAGGATGCCATCATCATGTAATCATACAGTAAAGCTGCATACCCTCGGGAAAAATTACGGATGTAGTTTCCCCTTGCTTTCAGACGTTCGCAGTACCAGCACAGCAGGCCATTTTGGTTAGTGTTACAAGGCAAGATCAGTCAATCACACAGACAGTTGCCCCTGGAACTACTGAAAAGGCTGCTGTCCCTCTTCAGAAACCACACGTTTGTCTGGCCTCTCAACAGATACCCCTCCGTTGTGGTTGCACCTACGGTACGGCCATCTGTATCGCTGATGTACACAAGCCTCCCCACCAACGGCAAGGTCCACGGTTCATCGGGGTATGATGTGATTAAATGAATTTCGTGCACCCGCATAGAATGGAAGAAAATACTGCTAGACACGCACTTAGACACAGTTCGGTTGCCAAGTGACAAGCAAATTTAACAAACCTTTAAACATAATAAATTTAACAGAACTGTTATGTACATAACATAGTCCATAATCATTCAGGAGCAAGGCACCGACCCGTTCTCCTTTGTTACGGTAGTTTTACAAATACCTGCCTTGTGCAGTTTGCTTCTTAAATCAACTGATCGTCCCAGACCACCTGCATTTGGACCACCATAAAAAGCTTTAACTGCTTGCCCAACAACATGGAGGGAAAGGCGCCCAATTACAGAACCCCAGGAGTAACGCACTAAAACAAATTAAGTTTATAACATTACTAAGGACCAATAGCTGGCCACACCGATAGCTTATATTACTTAAAGGGGCGCCCGATATATGAGCACTGACACAAAGTTAAATATGAGTACAGACACTAGGTTGAACTCCGTTATCTGACAATAATGAAATTTGAATGTACCAAGTTACTGCCAGTCTACACTAATAAGACTCAGTGTATCTAATTATAGCAAGCACGACACAGCAAGGGAGCGTTTACAGTTGTGAATACTAACAGACCACCATAAAGTCACATGGAGGAGGAGGAGGAGGAGATTAGTGTTTAACGTCCCGTCGACAACGAGGTCATTAGAGACGGAGCGCAAGCTCGGGTGAGGGAAGGATGGGGAAGGAAATCGGCCGTGCCCTTTCAAAGGAACCATCCCGGCATTTGCCTGAAGCGATTTAGGGAAGTCACATGGAAACGTATGCTTGAGCCCACTACACTTGTGAGACCTTTAACCAGAATACCTTGTTCCAAACGCTCAGTTCATCGTATCCAACTTGACAATCACAGTCTTTACACTCAGGTTTGTCCGATGCACAGCAATGCTCACCGTTTTAAGTCACCGGAGTTCGTCCCATCGGGCAGCGTAGACAGTGGCGTCAATAGAAACGTGGCCACCGCTTCGCAGCACCGCGGACCACTTCAGCGGAGGACAATCCTAGACGACCAAGGCAGATGTAGCCGACCGATTACAGGCCGGTCCTCACACTTGGTGCGAGCCCACAGACCTCTTACAACTCTCTCTCGCCACCGTCGTTCGCAAGATCCTCCACTTTCGCACCGCAACCCCCACCACTAACGGCTAGTTTCTCTACTCGACCTCTCAAAATTCTCGAAAATATCTTCTTGTCGAATCAAAGCAACCCCTGGCATTGAGCGCCATGGCTCAGTTATACTGTCTTAGCTGTTTACAAATTCAATCTTCATTCTTGGGTCATCAGTTACTCTTCTTTCTATACATATTTATACATCAAAATCTTAATAGTTGAAAACTGAAACGTGTCTCCCATTTCGTACCTGGTCTACTAGGGAATAGGGAAACAAATAGAAAAGACTGGACCCCTTTTGTTATCACTCGTTTCATTTAACAATCATATAAACAAATTATTTTAAGACAACATTATCTTAATCAGCTACCAATATCTTTTATGAAACAAGTTCATCTCATATATGAGAAAACTTACACCACTAACAATAATGCGCCTGACGGCTTAAAATAAATTCACAGTTCTATGTTGCTCTTAAGAAAAAGTTTAAAAAAATAATAATTTTCTGAGTAAACAAATTAGCACCAGAATTAATTAGCGAGGAGCTACGCCAGTTCGCTCGAAGGCGGAACGAAAACGTAACTTGGAGGAGCCAAGGCGGAAGGTGGAAGCCGACAGTTCGTACAAGACCCACCCGTAGTCACCTCCCGTTACTCAGGATTTCACATCCCCGGTACCTGTAGGTGGAAAGGTAGCGCTTACTTCGAAACACCAGCCAGCTGTAACATTTAACAAGGGCACAGAACAGGTCTTCAGGGACAATGTAAACAACCACCAAAAGATATTAAATAACAGGTTATATTATCCACTAACGGCACACTGCCTTTTTTTAAGATCAAGTACTTTATGTTTCGATTAACATTTATAAACATTTCTCCTCCGGAATGACGACCATGCTGGCACAGCTAATCAGCTTCCAAATATAAATACACGGGTCTTATCACTTAGCTGACACATGAAGGCACAAAATCAGTTTTAATAAGTATGTGGATCTATTTTCAATGAAAAATACTGAATCTTGGATTAACTGTGGCGATACAATGAAGCATACACATTTGATGGTAAAAGAAGAATTACACACCTCACTAAATAAATGATTATCACATACAAGGCTTATACACAGCATATAACTCTGAGTATCTTCTGAACTTATACACCCAAGGTTTCAGCAATACACCCAATAGTGGATCCACAGAATGCATTCACACCACAGGGAATTTATTAGGGCATAAGCCAAATAAAAATGTTCGATATACAGGGTGGCCCATTGATAGTGACTGGGCCGAATATCTCACGAAATAAGCAACAAACGAAAAAACTACAAAGAACGAAACTCGTCTAGCTTGAAGGGGGAAACCAGGTGGCGCTATGGTTGGCCCGCTGGATGGCGCTGCCATAGGACAGTCGGATATCAACGGATTTTTTTTATTACGAACCCCCATTTTTTATTACATATTCGTGTAGTACGTAAAGAAATATGAATGTTTTAGCTGGATCACTTTTTTCGCTTTGTGATAGATAGCGCTGTAATTGTCACAAACGTATGAAGTACGTGGTATCACGTTGTAACCTCCCCACAAAAAATCTTTACTTCAATGACAGGGTGTGAAATGGTTTTTTGAATAACTGGTCTTTCCTGCAAAAGAGTGTCTTGGATGTCGTCAAAAGTAATAACATTTTCGTGAACAAGATTCTGCGTGTCAAAAGTATTGCTTGCGTTGCTGGAAGATGCAACTTGTACTGTATGTAGTCAAATTCTATCTGACGTGCTATCATTTGCGGGAGGATGCTGTGGCATTTCCACTATTTGTACTGTTCTGTTATTTCTTCCTGACGTATTACGTTCGGGATGATATCTACTGTCTGGTTCATTCATGATAATATGTTGTTGCGGATTATTTTGCTGCTGATAAGACCGACTGTTATTAAACGTATGCTGAAAATTGTGACCATTATTTTTACGTCTTGGCATGATAGTCATTTCTATACAGTGCATTGCGATATGAGTTGAAATGGTGTGTTTTCTGTACGTACTGATTTCTTTGTTGCTGTGCATTGCTACTTGGTGGAGCCGACACTATACGCGTAGGTGGCGAAGCATTAAAGCTTTGTTGACCTTGTACATTACACTGTTGGTTAGGTATGCTAACCGGCTTGTTTTGTTGCTGTTGCAGAGAAAAACCTGTATTGTTACCAAAATGTGTTTGCGACTGCTGAAAATTTTGTACATACTGATGATTAAAATTTTGTCTGCTATTAAAATTACGCTGGTAGTTCTTGTCGCTTCGGGAGTGTCTAAAGAAAACTGCCACTTTCGGTAAAATTTGTCATATAGGGTTTTCTTTACTCATTCCTAATTCTAGATAGATCGATAGTTGAAGAGCTGTTCTGGTAGATATAATGGATAGTAGAAGAGAAGGCAGCAGTGCAGAAAACTAAAGATGAAATAGCACTACTACGGCTCGGGGCCCTGTGCACGCTACGGCACATATTCATCGAAGTGTAATGAATCCCCTGAGGTCATTTACGCACTGCAAATAAATTTTGGTTTCTGTGTTACAGGCAATGCCGGTGAAAATTCAAAAGCAAGTTGTTGTATCCAATCCAATTCTAGTTTCTGCATTACAGGCCAAGCTGATGAAGATACAAAAGCAATTTGTCATATCCAATCCAAAGGATGTATTTGTGTTCTGTCATTTTTAAATACCTTAAATTTTTTACAGATAAAAATTGCTTATAATCAACGTTATCGTCTCTGAATGTGTGAACTGGTTCAAAATTGTATGATAATCTGTTTATCGGTGACTGTTCGGAATCTAAGTGACGTACTCTCTGTAAATTACCTAAATTACATTGGCTGTGTGAGTGTGACAAATGTTCGGAATGTGGCGTATGCTGTGACGTGTTAAAGGCTGAAACATTTTTCATTTCTGTCACTTTAAAACGTTCGTCAATTTGGCTGTTCTGTTGTTCAAATTTCTTATCGACCTTTGCATCCGAAGTGCGTGAAAGGTCTGCTGACATTAATTTAAACTCGTCGCGTAACTGAGTTGCTTTTTCAGAACATTGTTCAGTGACTGCACTACTTTCATCTCTAAGTAATTTCGTTGTGGCTACACGTGTACTACTTAATTCTTGTGCAACAGATCTAGTTTCTTCACTACTGTTCCTAGCACAAGCCTTAATTTCCTCACGTAATTGTTCTTTAGTATCATGACGTTGCACGGTAACGGCTGTAATCTGTTCACTAAGTTGTTTGTTCTGTTCGTTAAGGTTTTCGTGTTTTTCATTAGACTGTTTGAAACTTTCATTGAGTTGTTTGCACGATTCAGTATGTTGTTTGAAATGGTTGACGAGTATTTCATTCCGCTGTTTGAGATTTTCATTAATTTGTTGTTTGAGATTTTCATTAAGTTGTTTGAAATAGTTGTCGTGTTTTTCATTGAGTTGAAGCAATAATGTGATAACTTGAGCCAAGCCAAAATTAGCGACTCTATTTTCTGTGCTGTGTGATGGTGTATTTGCATTTGTCACGTTTTGTGTAACCATTTGGTCATTCTCTGATTCTTGAAAAGGTTTGCCAATTGGATGTACGCTATTGGTCACTAAACCGGAATCAAACAAAACTGACATATTTTGAGTACATTGTTCACCTTCGTTACAAATAATTATCTGTTCACTGTGTAAATTTTGCAAATCAGGTGTGTTAAACTGGGCAGCATTCATTGTAACGGAACGTGCCGCGTCATCAATTGTTACATTTACTCTGGACATAATTGGATTTGTTTGCTCATCATTAGGATCAAAATCAATATTAGTGGCCGGTACGCACAGATTGTCTGTAAATGGAGGATTATCATTATTACACCGAGTGTCGCAAATATTATCGGTCAAGCTATTCGAGTCCGCTATTTCACTCATTGCACATCGCGATGTACTGTTAACAGTTTTTAGCGGCATTTTACACCAATCAAAATTAAGCACAAAAATGAAACAAAGACGAAGTAAAAATGGAACAAACACAATTACAACAAAGAGCAATAAATTGCCGATAATCTGTGAAAGAAAGAGTGACAAATTAGCAAATGCGTTGCGCCAGATGCAAACCACATCTAAGTAAATAAGAGCAGATATATGATTACTTCTCAGAGATTCACACAGAAATACGATCCTGGCCGGATGTCGCCAAGTGTAACCTCCTCTAAAAAAATATATAATTTTTTAAAATATTATTTGGTTAATGATTCTAATTTTAGTGTAGCCTCAGAACAAAACTGGTTCCCATTTAATGTACCCACAAAATTCTTTTCTCATTTAATATAAGCTCGAAACAGAAAAATTCCTAAACCTCGTAATAAAAAATAAATTCAGTAACCTGATAAAATTTGGACGACAGCAGTGCTGCGTCATGGCCCTGTAAGATCATTCTGAATAAAAAGCAAAAATTCTCACCTCGATAAAGTCGGCAACTATCTGCTCTTACAATAGCTCTTTTCCGGCACAGCTGTATGCAATGCTGGCCTATACATTTGTTATTTATGAAAGGAAGCTAATGATTTTTCTTTTGCAACAATCGGAATGATCATGCATTGAAAAAAAAATTAAATTCTTTAAATTGAAATGAATGCTTGTTATTATTAGGACATTTTTAAAAAGATATACATGGGAGTTTACATAATATTACTAGATATGCGCGAGGCTGCTTTTTTTACCTTATACAATAATACTCAGGCTCCGGCATTGCTGCACCGCAACCGGCCCAGCCAACATGATACACCAGACCAGACCAGAGCAGACACACACACTGGCAACAACTTACTGCTACTGCTACACAGTTCGTACAGTCAACACTGCTCTCTTATACCTTGCATATCGCAGGCAGCGCATGAGCAATACATCGAAATTACATCTGCTCAGACCTCTTACAAAACCCACCACTGGGGGGGGGGCCAAAAATTTGGCAGCGATCAGCGATGGTGGGTCAATTGGACTTGCCATGAGCAACAAATTTTTCTTAATTAACTAAGTTTACAGTCACAGAGTATATATATATATATATATAAGTGCAGAACATGAAATGAAATAGAGTGCACATGCACTGAGTACAAAAAATATCAAGATATCACAAAATGTATATGCAATGAGTACAAATCATATTAACAAATTACATAAAGTGCTTACACACTGTAATATTTTTTTACCAGTTTACAAGAACTAGGATAGGAAAGGGAAGGATTGCATCATGGTTGTAGCAGAGTAGGTTGCACGTAGCTGTACTGAAAGTCCATATCTTTCTACAGAAGCACAACACCAAGTGAGACAATCTGAAGTTCTCTTCCCTGAAGTATTAATCAGTGTAGCCAAGACACTGAAATGTCATATGAATATTCAATGTTATCATTTTGGTAGTACATTAGGTACACCATACAGTGGAACCATAATAACTTCTCCATTGTTCAAGGTGGTGGACAGCATGATGTGTCAACACCACACTCTTTCATCAATGTAGAATTAGTGCAAAAACCAAATATGGTGCTCCATGAGCATAAGGATGGACAGGACAAACGTATATTGCAGTAATTTCTGGTAATTAGGTCAGAAGGAGAAGGAAATTAAGTCTCATGCTAGTCATCATTGAGAATTACATCAGTCTATGAACCTATTTGAGTAACTGGTAGCACTCATTGCCTAGTTACTGAACATTTCTGTACTATATATGAAGTGTTACAGAATAATGTTGATAAGTCATCTGATTACAGTGAACATTGGCCTTCATTGGCCACTTACAAACCATTTTTATACCTTATTTAAAAGTGATCATTCAAAGCAAGAGTTAATTAATGGCATACCATTTACATAATTCATCTAGTTGTAGTAATCATTGGCACTCTTTGGCCAGTTACAAACCATCAAAAGTCATCATTCAAAACAGGAGCTAATGAGTGTAGCATCAAGCTACTGGTATTCATATATAATAACATGTAGGTGACATAATTGAAATTAAAATAAGAAACAGTGGCATTCATTGGCCAGTTACTAAACATATAGCAAGTATTGAATAGTACAAAACATTTTTCATCATTCAAGTGACATACGACATATTTAAAATAATTATTGGCACTCATTGGCCAGTTACAAAGTATTCTTATATTTTTATACAACCTTATTCAGTATTATTCAGAAGTTATCATTCAAAATGAGAGTTAATTATTGGCATAGCATTTATAGAATATAACAAAAATATTATTTACAGAAATTATTGGCATAGTATTTATGCATTATTACAAAACATCATTCAGTATTACTTAGAACTCATCATTCAAGTGACATAAGAAATATTGAAAATGTAACACACTGTAACTATTACTCAAGGTCTGTGATTAGAAAACATCATTCAGTATTACTCAGAACTGATCATTCCAGTGACATAAGACATATTTAAAATGTAACACACTGTAACTATTACTCAAGGTCTGTGGTTAGAAACATCATTCAGTATTACTCAGAACTCTCTTAAACTGGTAGCATTATTTGGGACTGGTAATACATTTTTTTTGTTCTAGCAATGCATTGCATTGGGATCGATAATTAATTGCTGGGGCATAAAAATATTTGCTTTTGACTTATTGCTGCAAATAAGGATTAGGTCATTCGTCATGAGTCAGCTGTAGCAAGGTTATGAAACAAGTAGAGTATATGTGATCACATTCATGAATGACACACACAAATGGGTAAAAAAATGCAAGTACTATAGCAGGTTTAATGATAAACTGCTTATAGCACATTAATTTCATGAATAGCTTCTCCTAGAAAAACTACAAAATGGATTATTAAGCTGAAAGAAGAAACGCATATTAAGCTGGAAAGTAGTGAACTTCGAATTAACAGGTAATGAAATGTGTACTCAATATATATGTACTCTAGCTGTCCTTCCCAAAACCTTCAGTCATTATACCATGTGACATAAGACATACTGTCAAAACGAACTGCAACAAATACTTAAATAACTACATAGCATTTCTTAACCAAAAAGGTAAATATATAAACTTCATCATTATCCTCATCTGCAAAGAAAAACTTAAAAGTGGTGCGTTTAGTGGCCATATAAAATTTATCACTATCATCAACTGTAAACAAAAACTTCATTATGCATATCACCATAACTTCATTATTATCATCACCCGCAAAGAAAAACTTCATTATTCATAGTACCATATTCTTCATCACTATTCATCATCATTCATTATCATCTGCAAAAAAGACACTTCATTATTCATTATTCATATTACCATTTAACTATTCATAGTATAGAGATCCTTATTTCTAGCATATTTCATCACTAAAACTAAGATGTGTAGTTCTGTCTCACAGCCTGCATCAATCGCCTCGTATTCTGAAAGAAAAATAATTAGTTAAGACCGCTATCATACGATGTGTATAATATATTCATGTTAATGTTTGTTAATTCTGATCCATTTACTCTTCGTGACGAGGTGTTGCATCTTCTTTCGTTCATTCCGAAGGTGAAATTCCCATTTCATAGTAATCCACTGTGGTTTGTTTCATTTATTTCATTTACACGTTATTGCTTTCTGAAAATGATGAACAATGATTAATGTCTTGCATTTAAATCATATACTCATTAAATAAAAACTGGTTTCTAGTGATATAATTAAGCATACAGCATAGCATGACGGAAAACGTAATATGTCAAAAACATGGACAGTGTGCAGGTGCAAAAACGTACACAGAGTATCATAATGTAGTAGCAAAAAAAAAAAAAAAAAAAAAAAAATGTAAAATAGTCACGATGTTGAGACATCATAAGGCAAAAATGTCAAAGTCAACTGGTGTTTGTTATATCTTAAAGATTTCATAGTGCATACAAACAAACAGGAAAACAATCATACATACATGAAAAATGGAAAATGTGCACGGTCTGATATATAACGAAAGAAGTGACTTTCATTGTGTTCAGCTTGTATGTTGTGTAGTTGATAGAGGCGAGAGTGAAGACTTTAATGGAGAACGAATTTGATAAAATTAATGTATCACTAGATAGAATTGCATAATTGTTCATAAAATATGTATGTTTATCTGGAAAATGTGCACGGTCTGATGTGTAACGACAAGAAAAGCGACCTGCTAACCTTACCTTGCTGGGCACTTGCCAAGAAAAAATATGATAACCATCAGTAAGTAATCACAAGGATATAATTGCATAAGTGGTCATAAAATGTGTACGTTTATCTAGGAAAATGTGCACGGTCTGATGTCTAACGACAAGAAAAGCAACCTGCTAACCTTACCTTGCCGGGCACTTGCCAAGAAAAAATATAATAATCATCAGTAAGTGTTCATATAAATAATTGCTTCATTGGTCATTTAAAAATCAGGAAAAGGCATTACAGTGTGATAAATCATAAAGTATGTTCATTCAATAAAGGGTTTAATATTGGAGACGTGGTGATTGCCTTTACTTTTTCTGGTTCTCAGAGTTTCGACGTGTACTACATTGGGGTGATGAATGCTGCGAATTCTGTATGGACCTGCATATAGAAGCTCAAATTTACTACATCTATTCTTTCCTCTGTTAGATAAATAGTGTGTACGTACTAATATCTTCTGTCCAATGTGAAAGTCACGGCATGTACAAACCTGTTTTGCTGTCTTCTCCGGCGCTCTGCGGCACGTTTGATGTTGTTCAGCGCAGTGTCAATTATTTCATGGTGTCGTAGTCGACGAGATGTAGGAGAGGATACTAATTCTTTAATTTTGTTAGGTGGTTCAACATTTTTCAGTATAACAGTCGGAGATAGCATAGTAGAGTCATTTGGTATGGAATTAATTACATTTTCTAATGAGAGTATTTGTGTGTCCCAATCAATATGTCTTTTATTGCAGTATATTCTACACAGTTTACCAATTTCTTTCATTAATCGTTCACAAGGGTTCGAAGAAGCATGATACTTGGATATATAGATCGGAGATATGTTTCTTGTTCGTAACGTACGTGTCCATATAGCAGATCGAAATTGTGGTCCATTGCCGGAAACTACTTTCAATACATGCCCTACATGAAATAAAAAGTGTTTTACAAATGCTTTCGAAACAGATTTAGCAGTAGCTTTGCGTAACGGAGTGAAGGTAACAAATTTTGAAGTGAGTTCAACAGCGACAAAGATGTAGCAAAAACCTCTATTAGTTCTGGGAATCGGACCAAAAATGTCTACAGCGGCCACGTGTCTCAATTTAACAGGTAAAATGGGATGTAACGGAGGAATATGTGAATTCGTGTCTGACTTAGCTTTCTGGCAGATTGTACATGACGCTAAAACTTGTCGAATACGTTTCTCCATGTTGGTAAAATAACAGTTCTGTCTCAGTATTAGAAAACATTTTCAGGCTCCGTAATGTGCGTAATTTAAATGAGTATACCAAATTAATTTGTTAACAAGCTCGTCAGAAATGTATAGTAACCAATTGTTGCTGTCAGGGTGAGAGCGGCGAAACAGAATATTATTGCGTACAGTGTAATGGTTTCTGATGGTAACATTATTCCTATCTTGCCAAAGGTGTTTAATCTCTTTCCATACGTTGTCTTTACTCTGCTCTTGTGCCATGTCTCGTAATGACGACGAAATGAAATTTTCAAATGCAACTTGATGAATATACATGACGCTGAAATTTGCTTTGGAGAAGTTGGTTGCGATGTTTTGCTGATTGTTGCTGAGAGAACGGGATAGTGCGTCTGCTACAATATTTTGTGTACCGGGAATGTGCACAATTGTCAAATTAAATTCCTGTAAATAAAGTTTCCATCTGCTTAATCTGTCATGTGTAAATTTAGCGGAAAGTAAAAACTGTATAGCTCTATGATCTGCGTAAACGGTAGTGTGTCTTCCATAAAGAAAATGCCTAAATCTCGAAAATCCCCATACAACACATAATGTTTCAAGTTCTGTAACAGAATAATTGCGTTCAGCAGGTGACAGAATGCGGCTCGCAAATGCGATGTTTTTAATTACTGTAGTAGCATCTTCAATTTCCTGAAAAATGTGTACGCCTAAAGCGGTGTTAGAACTGTTGGTAGCAATGGAAAAATTTGTACTAAGATCTGGATGTGATAAAAGTGGTGCGTTCAACAAAGCTTCTTTCAGATTCAGAAATTCAGAATTTGCTTGGCTATCCCAGGACCAAATAGTGTTTTTACCCGTCAATTGACATAATCTAGGCGTGTCTAAAGCAGAGTAATGAATAAATTTACGAAAAAAGTTAATTAACCCCAAAAAGCTGCGTAGTTGTTTCTTCGTCGTAGGAACAGTAATGTCACGTAAAGCTTGAAGTTTTTCCGGGTCAGGCGCAATGCCTTCTGCTGAAATTACATGTCCAATAAATTTTATAGAAGTTTTCCCAAAGTGCGATTTGCTGAGATTAACTGTGAGCCCTTGTGCACGTAAAGTTCGTAACAGTTGTTCAAGAATCAGATTGTGTTCAGACCAGTTAGCTTCTGCAATAAGAATGTCGTCTATATACGTTGTGATTCTGTCTTTAAGTTCTGTCGGAAGTATACTATTCAAACCGCGAATAAATGCTGCTGAAGAAATAGTTAAACCGAACGGTAATTTACAAAATTGATAACAGTCACCAAAACAGAGAAAAGCCGTGTACTTTCTGCAGTTCGGATGGAGCTGAATTTGCCAAAATCCCGATTTCAAATCTAATGTGGAATAAATACCAGTACCATGAAATTTCTGTAGAAGTTCTTCTAGTGTCTGTGGGCGATCTGTTTCATTAATAATAATGTCGTTGATGTGACGCGAATCAAGTACGAGACGAAGTGAACCATCCTTTTTCTTAACAATATGGAGTGGGTTTGTGTACGGACTAACTGCCAGTTCGCCGGCCGCGGTGGCCGAGCGGTTCTAGGCGCTTCAGTCCGGAACCGCGCGACTGCTAGGTCGCAGGTTCGAATCCTGCCTCGGGCATGGATGTGTGTGATGTCCTTAGGTTAGGTAGGTTTAAGTAGTTCTAAGTTCTAGGGGACTGATGACCTCAGATGTTAAGTCCCATAGTGCTCAGAGCCATTTGAACCATTTTTTTTAACTGCCGGCTCAATAATTCACTGGTCAAGCGTAGCTTGCAATTCTTTCTTAACTTGTTCTCTGTGAATATACGGAATGGGCTAATGTTTGGCTTTAAATGTGTCGTGCTGTTTAACTTGAAATTCATACATAAAACCGGACATAGTACCAGGGACGTTGTCAGAAACTGGAGCTTGCTGTAAAAGAATTTTGCGCAGTGGCGTGCGTTCGTCGTCTGTATTTGCACTGCTCTGTTTAACTTTGTCAGAAATCATTTGTATAACGTCATAGTCGGCTTCGTCTGGAGTATTATAGTTGTGTACGTACGTATCTGTGACCAATGTGGAATGCAAAGCTTATAGGTGACAGCATAGGTGGGGTTGGTGGGATCACTCATGGGAAAATTCCTGCAGTAGTGAGTGTTAGAGCTGCACCTTTTTTAGATTGAAGTTGGCTGATATGTATTCCTGCTTAAGGGAAGTCTCTCTAACAAGGGAATCACTTTTGACAAAGCTTAGCTATTCGAGTAATGAGGGAATTAGCATATTTCATCAAAATATACAAGGTATTAGAGATAAAGTTAGTGAACTGCTTATAGATGTTGACTCTGAAATTATTTGTATATCTGAACACTTCTTAACTAAGGAGATAATTCAGAGGCTTCCTTTACCAAGATACAGGTTGGCTGGCAGCTTTTCGAGGAGCTCTTTGCGGTGTGGGGGAGTAGCCATGTATGTGAAAAACGGCATCCCATTTGAGTCAACTGATGTTTCAAAGTACTGCACTGAAAAGGTGTTTGAATGTTGTGCAGGTGTGGTTAAATTTAACGGAGCTAAACTTCTAACTGTTGTTATTTATAGATCCCCAGACTCCGATTTCACAACATTTTTGCTAAAGCTAGAGGAGGTTCTTGGTTCACTTTATAGGAAATACAAAAAGTTAGTTATATGTGGTGACTTCAATATTAATTGTATAAGTGATTGTGCAAGGAAGAGGATGCTAGTAGACCTCTTTAATTCATATAATCTTATGCAAACCGTGTTCTTTCCAACGAGAGTGCAAGGGAACAGTAGAACAACCATAGACAACATTTTTGTTCATTCCTCATTACTAGAAGGGCATTCTGTTAGCAAAAAGGTAAATGACCTTTCAGATCACGATGCACAAATTTTAACTTTAAAAGATTTTTGTGCTGCAACACGTGTTAAATATAGTCATCAGCTCTTCAGGAAAGCTGATCCAGTTGATGTAGAGACCTTTGTAAACCTTATAAAGGGACAAGAGTGGCAAGATGTTTATAGCGCTGATACAGTAGACGATAAATATAATGATTTTCTCAAGACTTTTCTCATGCTTTTTGAAAGTTGCTTTCCGTTAGAACGTTTAAAACAGGGTACTAACACAAACAGGCAGCCTGGGTGGCTGACTAGAGGAATAAGAATATCTCGTAGAACAAAGTGGTAATTATATCAAAACGTTAGAAACAGTCAAAATCTAAATGCAGCAGCCCATTACAAACAGTATTGTAAGGTGCTTAAAAAGGTTATTAGGAAGGCAAAAAGTATGTGGTATGCAGATAGAATAGCTAAGTCTCAGGATAAAATTAAAACCATATGGTCAGTCGTAAAGGAAGCTACTGGTCTGCAGAGACAGGTCGAGGATATAGAATAAGTGCGTAGCGGGAATGTCCGTGTTACTGATACGTTGCATATATGTACAGTATTTAATAATCACTTTCTGAATATAGCAGGTGAACTAAATAGAAACCTAGTCCCAACAGGGAATCATACAGCGCTCTTAGAAAAAAGTGTTCCGAGACTGTTACCTGAAATGCTCCTCCATGATACTGACAAGACGGAGATTGAGTTAATAATTAAATCACTACAGACAAAGAACTCTCATGGATATGACGGGGTATCTAGCAGAATACTGAAGTATTGTTCTATGTATGTTAGCCCAGTTCTCAGCCATATCCGTAACTTTTCCTTTAGGAGTGGTCGGTTTCCTGACCGATTAAAGTACTTGGTAGTGAAAGCACTTTATAAAATGGGAGAAGTTGATAATGTTGACAATTTTAGACCTATTTCTATGCCATTGGCGTTTGCTAAAGTTATCGAGAAGGTTGTATATACAAGGTTACTGGGGCATTTAAATTCACATAATTTGCTGTCAAATGTTCAGTTTGGTTTTAGAAGTGGTTTAACAACTGAAAATGCTATATTCTCTTTTCTCTGTGAGGTTTTGGACGGATTAAATAAAAGGTTGCGAACGCTAGGTGTTTTCTTTGAATTAACGAAGGCTTTTGACCACAAAATATTACTGCAGAAGTTGGACCATTATGGAGTAAGGGGAGTAGCTTACAATTGGTTCGCCTCTTACGTTAAGAACAGAAAGCAGAGGGTAATTCTCCACAATATTGAGAGTGTTAGTGATGTTCAGTCCCAATGGGGCACTGTTAAGTGGGACTTTGCCCAAGGGTCGGTGCTGGGGCCACTGCTGTTTCTTATTTATATAAATGATATGCCTTCTAGTATTACAGGTGATTCAAAAATATTTCTGTTTGCTGATGACACCACCTTGATAGTGAAGGATCTTGTGTGTAATATTGAAACAGTAACAAATAATGTAGTTCATGAAATAAGTTCGTGGCTTGTGGGAAATAACTTGATGCTAAATCACAGTAAGACTCAGTTTTTACAGTTTCTAACTCACAATTCAACAAGAACCGATATTTTGATCAGACAGAATAGGCATATTATAAGCGAGACGGAACAGTTCAAGTCCCTAGGCCTTCGGATAGATAGTAAGCTGTTGTGGAAAGCCCATGTCCAGGATCTTGTTCAGAAGCTAAATGCTGCTTTATTTACCATTAGAACAGTATCTGAAATAAGTGACACTTCAACACGAAAAGTAGTCTACATCGCATATTTTAATACGCTTATGTCGTGTGGTATTATCTTTTGGGGTGATTCTGATTATAAAAGGGTATTTTTGGCTCAAGAACGGGCCGTTCGAGCTGTATGTGGTGTAAGTTCGAGAACCTCTTGTCGACCCCTATTCAAAAATCTGGGACTTTTGACATTGCCCTCACAGTATATATTTTCTTTAATGTCGTTTGTTGTTAGCAATATTAGCCTATTCCCAAAAGTTAGCAGCTTTCACTCAGTTAATACTAGGCAGAAATCAAATCTGCATGTAGAATGCACTTCCTTGACTCTTGTGCAGAAAGGAGTGCAGTATCCTGCTGCGACCATTTTCAATAAGCTACCACAAGAACTCAAAAATCTTAGCAGTAGCCCAAACACTTTTAAGCCTAAACTGAAGAGTTTCCTCATGGCTCACTCCTTCTATTCTGTCGAGGAGCTCCTGGAAGAGTTAAAAATTAAGCAAATTCCAGTGTTACATTGTTGATTTTCTTCATTTAAACTTACGACTTGTCACCTGAATATGTTTATTTATATTTCATTTTATCTGTTTCTAATATCGTATTACAATTTCATGTATTGACTCGTTCCATGACCATGGAGACTTCTCCTTAATTGGGTCCCACGGAACAATAAATAAATAAATAAATGACAGTCTATGATACGTGATGCGGAAATGACCTCTGTACGATTAATTGTTTGATCTTCTGCAGATAAACAGTGCTGAAATTCTGATGCTAGTTGTACATTTTCATCCGTTAACATTAAATAGGAATTTTGAAAGTCAATAATTGCGTCGTGTTATACCAGAAAATTCGTACCTAAAATAACGTCTGTTGTCAATAAGGGAACAATCCAAAAATTTGAGTGAAATGTATGACCTGCAATACAAAATGATAAATGTGTCTGTAATTTTACATCTACTCCTTTACAAGATACTGCTCCTTTTACTTTAGTTTTGCCTAATGATAATATAGGATAGGTATTTTCTTTGTTACATTCGTTGAAAGTTTCCTCATTTATAACTGACATAGGTGATCCAGAATCGATTACTGCTGAAAATTTGGATGATCGAATCTTTACTTCAATGACTGGGTGTGAAATGGTTTTTTGAATAACTGGTCTTTCCTGCAAAAGAGTGTCTTGGATGTCGTCAAAAGTAATAACATTTTCGTGAACAAGATTCTGCGTGTCAAAAGTATTGCTTGCGTTGCTGGAAGATGCAACTTGTACTGTATGTAGTCAAATTCTATCTGACGTGCTATCATTTGCGGGAGGATGCTGTGACATTTCCACTATTTGAACTGTTCTGTTATTTCTTCCTGACGTATTACGTTCGGGATGATATCTACTGTCTGGTTCATTCATGATAATATGTTGTTGCGGATTATTTTGCTGCTGATAAGACCGACTGTTATTAAACGTAAGCTGAAAATTGTGACCATTATTTTTACGTCTTGGCATGATAGTCATTTCTATACAGTGCATTGCGATATGAGTTGAAATGGTGTGTTTTCTGTACGTACTGATTTCCTTGTTGCTGTGCGTTGCTATTTGGTGGAGCCGACGTTATACGCGTAGGCGGCGAAGCATTAAAGCTTTGTTGACCTTGTACATTACACTGTTGGTTAGGTATGCTAACCGGCTTGTTTTGTTGCTGTTGCAGAGAAAAACCTGTATTGTTACCAAAATGTGTTTGCGACTGCTGAAAATTTTGTACATACTGATGATTAAAATTTTGTCTGCTATTAAAATTACGCTGGTAGTTCTTGTCGCTTCGGGAGTGTCTAAAGAAAACTGCCACTTTCGGTAAAATTTGTCATATAGGGTTTTCTTTACTCATTCCTAATTCTAAATAGATCGATAGTTGAAGAGCTGTTTTGATAGATATAAAGGATAGTAAAAAAGAAGGCAGCAGTGCAGAAAACTAAAGATGAAATAGCACTACTACAGCTCGGGGCCCTGTGCACACTACGGCACATATTCATCGAAGTGTAATGAATCCCCTGAGGTCATTTACGCACTGCAAATAAATTTTGGTTTCTGTGCTACAGGCAATGCCGGTGAAAATTCAAAAGCAAGTTGTTGTATCCAATCCAATTCTAGTTTCTGCATTACAGGCCAAGCTGATGAAGATACAAAAGCAATTTGTCGTATCCAATCCAAAGGATGTATTTGTGTTCTGTCATTTTTAAATACCTTAAATTTTTTACAGATAAAAATTGCTTATAATCAACGTTATCGTCTCTGAATGTGTGAACTGGTTCAGAATTGTATGATAATCTGTTTATCTGTGACTGTTTTGAATCTAAGTGACATACTCTCTGTAAATTACCTAAATTATATTGGCTGTGTGAGTGTGACAAATGTTCGGAATGTGGCGTATGCTGTGACGTGTTAAAGGCTAAAACATTTTTCATTTCTGTCACTTTAAAACGTTCGTCAATTTGGCTGTTCTGTTGTTCAAATTTCTTATCGACCTTTGCATCCGAAGTGCGTGAAAGGTCTGCTGACATTAATTTAAACTCGTCGCGTAACTGAGTTGCTTTTTCAGAACATTGTTCAGTGACTGCACTACTTTCATCTCTAAGTAATTTCGTTGTGGCTACACGTGTACTACTTAATTCTTGTGCAACAGATCTAATTTCTTCACTACTGTTCCTAGCACAAGCCTTAATTTCCTCACGTAATTGTTCTTTAGTATCATGACGTTGCACGGTAACGGCTGTAATCTGTTCACTAAGTTGTTTGTTCTGTTCGTTAAGGTTTTCGTGTTTTTCATTAGACTGTTTGAAACTTTCATTGAGTTGTTTGCACGATTCAGTATGTTGTTTGAAATGGTTGACGAGTATTTCATTCCGCTGTTTGAGATTTTCATTAATTTGTTGTTTGAGATTTTCATTAAGTTGTTTGAAATAGTTGTCGTGTTTTTCATTGAGTTGAAGCAATAATGTGATAACTTGATCCAAGCCAAAATTAGCGACTCTATTTTCTGTGCTGTGTGATGGTGTATTTGCATTTGTCACGTTTTGTGTAACCATTTGGTCATTCTCTGATTCTTGAAAAGGTTTGCCAATTGGATGTACGCTATTGGTCACTAAACCGGAATCAAACAAAACTGACATATTTTGAGTACATTGTTCACCTTCGTTACAAATAATTATCTGTTCACTGTGTAAATTTTGCAAATCAGGTGTGTTAAACTGGGCAGCGTTCATTGTAACGGAACGTGCCGCGTCATCAATTGTTACATTTACTCTGGACATAATTGGATTTGTTTGCTCATCATTAGGATCAAAATCAATATTAGTGGTCGGTACGCACAGATTGTCTGTAAATGGAGGATTATCATTATTACACCGAGTGTCGCAAATATTATCGGTCAAGCTATTCGAGTCCGCTATTTCACTCATTGCACATCGCGATGTACTGTTAACAGTTTTTAGCGGCATTTTACACCAATCAAAATTAAGCACAAAAATGAAACAAAGACGAAGTAAAAATGGAACAAACACAATTACAACAAAGAGCAATAAATTGCCGATGATCTGTGAAAGAAAGAGTGACAAATTAGTAAATGCGTTGCGCCAGATGCAAACCACATTTAAGTAAATAAGAGCAGATATATGACTACTTCTCAGAGATTCACAAAGAAATACGATCCTGGCCGGATGTCGCCAAGTGTAACCTCCCCTTAAAAAATATATAATTTTTTTAAATATTATTTGGTTAATGATTCTAATTTTAGTGTAGCCTCAGAACAAAACTGGTTCCCATTTAATGTACCCACAAAATTCTTTTCTCATTTAATATAAGCTCGAAACAGAAAAATTCCTAAACCTCGTAATAAAAAATAAATTCAGTAACCTGATAAAATTTGGACGACAGCAGTGCTGCGTCATGGCCCTGTAAGATCATTCTGAATAAAAAGCAAAAATTCTCACCTCGATAAAGTCGGCAACTATCTGCTCTTACAATAGCTCTTTTCCGGCACAGCTGTATGCAATGCTGGCCTATACATTTGTTATTTATGAAAGGAAGCTAATGATTTTTCTTTTGCAACAATCGGAATGATCATGCATTGAAAAAAAAATTAAATTCTTTAAATTGAAATGAATGCTTGTTATTATTAGGACTTTTTAAAAAGATATACATGGGAGTTTACATAATATTACTAGATATGCGCGAGGCTGCTTTTTTTACCTTATACAATAATACTCAGACTCCGGCATCGCTGCACCGCGACCGCCCAGCCAACATGATACACCAGACCAGACCAGAGCAGACACACACACTGGCAACAACTTACTGCTACTGCTACACAGTTCGTACAGTCAACACTGCTCTCTGGTCAGCGATTCTCTTATACCTTGCATATCGCAGGCAGCACATGAGCAATACATCGAAATTACATCTGCTCGGACCTCTTACAACGTAACATTCCGCCAGTGCGGGCGGTATTTACTACGTGATACATTACCCGTGTTAAAATGGACCGTTTACCAATTGCGAAAGAGGTCGATATCGTGTTGATGTGTGGCTATTGTGATTAAAATGTCCAACTGGCGTGTGCTATGTATGCTGCTCGGTATCGTGTACGACATCATCCAAGTGTCCGGACTGTTCGCCGGATCGTTACGTTATTTAATGTAACAGGAAGTGTTCAGCCACATGTGAAACGTCAGCCACGATCTGCAACAAATAATGATGTCTAACTAAGTGTTTTAGCTGCTGTCGTGGCTAATCCGCACATCAGTAGCAGGCAAATTGCGCGAGAATCGGGAATCTCAAAAACGTCGGTGCTACATCAACATCGATTACACCCGTACTATATTTCTATGCACCAGGAATTGTATGGCGACGACTTTGAACGTTTTGTACAGTTCTGTCACTGGGCATAAGAGAAATTACGGGACGATGACAGATCTTTTGCACGCGTTCTATTTAGCGACGAAGCGTCATTCACCAACAACGGTAACGTAAACCGGCATAATATGCACTATTGGGCAATCTAAATGGTGCATGTATGCTGAATTCCTACGTAATGTTCTACCGATGTTTCACTGTATGACAGAATGGCGATGTACTTCCAACATGATGGATGTCTGACACATTGCTTGCGTGCCGTTGAAGCGGTATTGATTAGCGTATTTCATGACAGGTGGATAGCCCGCATTTTCACCGGATCTGACGTCCCCGGATTTCCTTCTGTGGGGAAAGTTGAAGGATATTTGCCATCGTGATCCACCGACTACGCCTGACAACCATCGTCAACGCATTGTCAAACCATGTGCGAACATTACGGAAGGCGAACTACTCGCTGTTGAGAGGAATGTCGTTACAGGTATTGCCAAACGCATTGAGGTTAACGGACATCATTTTGAGCATTTATTGCATTAATGTGGTATTTACAGGTAAGCACTCTGTAACAACACGCGTTATCAGAAATGATAAGTTTACAGAGGTACATGTATCATATTGGAACAACCAAAATAAATGCTCAAACGTACCATTTTAATTTAAAAAACCTACCTGTTACCAACTGTTCGTCTAAAATTGTGAGCCATATGTTTGTGACTGCTACAGTGGTCGAACTAAAACATTCATATTTCTTTATGTACTACACGAATATGTAATAAAAAATGGGGGTTCCTATTTAAAAAAAACGCAGTTGATATCCGTTTGACCTATGGCAGCACCATGTAGCGGACCAACCATAGCGCCATGTGGTTTCCCCCCTTTAAGCTAGAGAAGTTTCGTTCTTTGTAGTTTTTTCGTTTGACGCTTGTTTCGTGAGATATTTTTCCCGGTCACGGTCAATGGATCACGCTGTATTTTAAAGCACTGCAGCAATGCTGTCCGATCCCGGACAAATTCACTTAACTTTTCACTGGACGCCCGATATGGCTTGCGTCGGATACAGCATGCGGCAATCAGGCAGCGGACGACAATAGACAGCCGTGTCCGGAACTAGCAGCGCGCAACTCAAGGGAGCAACAAGCCTCCTCGCAGGCGACAGGAGAGGCTCTCCACCAAGCCGCCCCATACACGTGGTCGGTCCCCGCTCCACCCCAAGTTCACCCCGGCCTCAGGTAACATGGAAAACCAACTGTCTTGTCGTTGGCGATAGCCTCCAGTAAACTCCTCGGGCAAAGATAGGGCAAGCAGGACTGAGTACGCCTCACAACCAAAGATAAGAGCGTGAAGGCGAATTACTTGCAAATACGCCAGCAAACCGCCACGGCTCACCGTTAAAATTCAAAGATTCCTATATTCGGGAATCTGTAACTCATCCGTCTCCTCTGACTTCACAATCATTGCCTCTGTTCATTCCGCGACACGTATCAGCACGGAATAATCATGCATGCGATACCGATTATTAGAGTTTGCCGTCGCAGTGGAATTAACCGTACTCTTAAAAAATTTTACCATAAAGCAACACATTCAGGTAGTGACCTGCCTTTTCCTCTCTCACGTGACGCAGACTCCATTTCACAATCGGTCTCATGGTGTACAGTAAGATATTGGGATGGCGCTGATGAGGTTTCTGTTAAGGACATCAGCTAAGAAATCTTTACGGCAAAACAGGTAGGAAGAAAGCCTATACGGCGGCTGAGTAAGACAATCAAAGGAAGTATTGTCTTAATCTCTGCAAATCTCCTTTGTAAAAGCGCGATTAGTCATACGGTACGACTCTTTTTTCATCTTCTACGGATTCACTGAGACACTTACGAAGTTTAGTGAAGTGGGAGCTCTTACATCAGTTAGTGCACCATCACGCTCATCTTAAATCCTGTTTAATTTCTAATGTCAGTACTTAAGTACTTACCTAGTGCGTTATGCAACGAACTGCGCTTGGGAATGAGAAATACGCTGAGGTGACAAGAGTCATGGGATACCTCGTAATATCGTGTCGGACCTAATTTTTCCCGGTGTACGCATTAATTCGACGTGACATGGGCACAACAAGTTGTTAAAAGTCCCCTGCAGAAATAATTGAGCCATGCTGCAGCTGTCCATCATTGCGAAAGTCTTCCCGGTGCAGGGTTTTGTGCATAAAGTGGAATCTATCTTATGTTCCATAACTGTTCGATGGTATTCATGTCGGGCGATCTTGGTTCCCGTCATTCGCTGAAAATGTCCAGAATGTTAGTCAAAGTAATCGCGAACAACTGCGGCACGGAGACAGGCGCATCGTCTTCCATAATAACTCTTTACTGTTTGGGAACTTGATCCCATGAATGGCTCCAAATATCGTCTCTAAGTAGCCGACCATAACCATTCCAGCCAATGATCAGTTTAGTTGGACCAGAGGATCCAGTTCATTCCATGTAAATACAGACCACACCATTGTGGAGCCTGCACAGCTTGCACAGTGCCTTGTTAACAACGTGAATCCATGGTTTCGTAGGTTCTGTGCCATGCTCGAACCCTACCATCAGCTCTTATCAAGTGAAATCGGGACTCATGGTACCAGGCCACGGTTCTCCAAACGTCCAGGGTACAATTCATTGCCGGCCGCTGTGACCGAGTGGTTCTATGCGCTTCAGTCTTGAACTGCGCTGCTGCTGCGGTCGCAGGTTCGAATCCTGCCTTGATCATGGATGTGTGTGATATCCTTAGGTTAGTTAGGTTAGAGTCTAGGGGACTGATGACCTCAGATGTTAAGTCCGATAGTGCTCAGAGCCATTTGAACCATTTTTTGGCACAATTCATTCATTCACGAGCCCAGGAGAGGCACTTCAGGCTATCTCGTGCTGCTGGCAAAGACATTCGCTTCAGTCGTCTGCTGCCATCACCGATTAGCGCCAAATTTCGCCGCACTATCCAAGTGGATACGTTCATCATCTGTCCCACTTACACTTCTGTGGTTATATCACTCACAAGGGGAGGCCGCCAATTGTGAAATTCAGATTCGATTCATACTGCGCATAATAAAAGCTCATGGCCAGAGGTGTAATGTGGCAAAGCACCAAGATGCACTTCTCAGCCGTTGTCGAGAAAATCGAGTTAAAAGAAACCGTTGCTGTGAAATACTCTCTACGATGAGTAATTTTCTACAGCGTCGTGGCGCAGCGGTAAGCGCTCGGGTTCGCAATCCGAAGGTCGCCGGATCGAATCTCGCGCCAGGCAACTTCGTTTTATTATTTGCTTTTTGTAATTCAAATGTATACACACACACACACACACACACATATATATATATATATATATATATATATATATATATATATATAAAAATTCCCTGCAATCAGTTGCGGCAATTATGCATATAATAAGTTTTTGAAAGTCGTTTGTCGTGGAAAAATAATACTTGAAATAAAACACAATATCACAAATAATATTCAAGTGGATACAATTTATTGATAAGTACGGTATACAGTCGCACATAATTAACAATTAGTGACCAGAAGTAGCAGGAGTATCGCACGAACCAGAGTGACAGTTATCATAGAAACATGGAAAGCAGAAAACTGCACGACATCGAGCACATCTGATAAACGATGCGTTTTTACAAGAACAATTGTTTCTTAAATTATCTGTTGGGAAACATACCTGATTGACATTCTGAAAAATTGTTCTAATGTTCGTCAGGTTTGATGCATATACATTTGAATTACAAAAAACAAATACTGAAAAAAAGGTTGCATGGCGCGAGATTCGATCCAGCAACCTTCGGATTACGAACCCGAGCGCTTACCGCTGCGCCAGGACGCTGTAGGAAATTACTAATCGTAGAAAGCATTTCACCGCAACGGTTTCTTTTAACTCGATTCTCTCGACAACGGCTGAGAAGTGCATCTTGGTGCTTTGCCACATTACACCTCTGGCCATGAGCTTTTAGTATGCGCAGTATGAATCGAATCTGAATTTCATAATTGGCGGCCTCCCCTTGTCAGTGTTGCTTGTGTGTTAGCACTGACAACTCTACGTGAAAGGAAATACTCCGTGCTGCTGGCAAAGGCATTCGCTTCAGTCGTCTGCTGCCATGACCGATTAGCGCCAAATTTCGCCGCACTATCCAAGTGGATACGTTCATCGTCTGTCCCACATACACTTTTGCGGTTATATCGCTCAGTGTTGCTTGTGTGTTAGCACTGACAACTCTACGTAACTGGAACTACTCCCTGTAATTACGTGAAGGCCTACAGTCACTGCGTTGACCGTGGTGAGAGGTAACGCCAAAAAATGGTGAGCTCGGCACACCTCGAGACTGTGGATCCCTGAATACTGAATTTCCTATCGATTTCCAAATAGGAGTGTCGCATGTGTCTAGGCCAAGCATCATTCCGCGTTCAAAGCCTGTTAATTCCCGTCGTGCGGTCAAAATCACGCCGGAAACCTTTGCAAATGAGTCGTCTGGCTACATATAACAGCTGTAACGATATGTTTACGTAATGTGTATACATAAACATACAGTTATAAATGTCCCCGTTCGTAGTCGCTAATTATAACTCGATAATTATAAAAATATGTTTACTTTTGTGCTGTAACATATAGCTATAATCAGCGGTGGAAATACATTTGCGAACGCCGACCGTGTGCGGCTGTTTCTTGTTGGATCGTCTGATCAATTGGAAGTTGCATTGCGGAGGAGAGTAAATGCCTATTCAAAATATAATTAATTTTGGGTAGCTCAACATGAATTTCCTAAGGGACCGTAGTTTATCATGCATTTACCAGTAGAATATGGCGCCGAGAAAATATTTCGCCGTATGCAACTTTTCCGATTTCGTCGAAAGAATTCGTGACTGAGAACTGTCTATTTGGCAGAAACATAAAGAAAATTAAATAACTTCGTGAAGGAGTGAGACATAGATTCTATATTAAATAAATAGTCCATACACCAGATCCATTTGGCCGGCCGGGGTGGCCGTGCGGTCCTAGGCGCTTCAGTCTGGAACCGCGTGACCGCTACGGTCGCAGGTTCGAATCCTGCCTCGCGCATGGATGTGTGTGATATCCTTAGGTTGGTTAGGATTAAGTAGTTCTAAGTTCTCGGGGACTGATGACCACAGATGATAAGTCCCATAGTGCTCAGAGCCATTTGATCCATTTTTGAACCAGTACCATTTAACTCCGAATTTATGGCAGTTAGTAGATGAACTTACACTGCAATGAAGAATATAACATGGATGCCGTTTTGACTGGCACTTCTCTTCTCGTAATGAAAATAATTCCTTTGACGTTTTCACATACACGTCGCACAATAAATCTACTGCTATGCAGTATTGCACTTTCAGTATTGCACTTTTACTTTACACTAAAATAATATTATTTTTAACGATAATAATACGGCGGCAAGACATGCGCGTCCGACACAAGTTACAAGAGACAAGAGAAGAACGAGTAACTGTTCATCAAGAATATCTCGTACATCAAAACAATGTGTAAAAGTGTTTTTCTTCTGTCTGTTTTTCGCGCCGCGGTTTTCAGTCAGTAACTCAGTGCATCTCTGACGGCGCTTCGACAAGAAACAACTTACGTCACAGGTCGTTCATCTTCTACATTCTCACAACATTATTTGCTAACTGTAGCTGTTGCCAAGCAACTGCTCGATTTGTGAATGATTTAAAATGATAAGGCAATCACATAATGTTACACAGCCTCGCCAAGGCACTTCCCTTTCATACCCTGCGTACACGATACTACCGCCATATGTATACGCCCCTATCGCTCTCCCACGATTTTCGTCACCTCATTGCATACCTCAACAGGACTTTCACGACTGACTGACTGATGTAGTGTCGCCCCGGCCGCAGAGGACGGGGTGCCTACAGGTGTATAGGTGCCATAAGCTGGCGGCAGGGGCCAGCTCCAGCTCCAGCTCCAGCTGCCGGCCGCAATATCTCGGCGCGGCGCCCGCTGGGACGGCCGCGGTGCGGCGGTATTGGACTTGGACAGGTAAACGCGCGCGCGCGCAGCTCGGCTCAGCAGCCCCGGCGCTGTTTGTCGACGTTATTGGATTCCGCCGCAAGTGTCGAGCACCGGACGGGGCCCCGAGTGTGCAGAGCGCCGCGCCGGCAGGTATTCCTGCCTACCTACCCACCTACCGCTGTCACTGCGCAGATACCACGGCCGCCTCTGACATCACGAGCAGACTGCGCACGGGAAGGCCTGCCAGAGTCCCAGGCGGCCGTGTTGCGAGTGGTGTTTACTTCCGGCGGGGCGCGACGTGCCAGTCTGTTTACCTCGCTGCGAGCTCTTATCTTCGCCCGTATCAAATGCCAAGAGAATGTACGCACGCCTATCGAAATAGTCGAAACAGCACTATTCCGCAACTGATTATAATAATTTTTATCAGGTTGCCTTCCATTCAGAAGGCTGTTGCACGCAGCGACTGTAATATTGAATTGTAAATAATAGATTTCAGCTATCAGTCATCCTTTTTAAATTTTATTGGCAGATCCAGATTTCAGCTACAAACTAGCCATTGTCAGTGCACTATCATTTTTGAGCAATGCCTGTTGGTCGGGCTTCATCCACAGTTCATTGACTACTACACGGGTAGTATTCAATGAACTGTGGATGAAGCCCGACCAACGGACATTACATACATTGATAAAAATGATAGTGCGTTGAGAATGGCTAGTTCCCAGCTGAAATCTAGATCTGCCAATAAAATTTAAAAAGGACGGCTGATAGATGAAACCTATTATTCACAATAATAATTTTTGTTTTGGGTGGAGGCAGAGCCGCGGGAAATTTTCAAGTTGGTTGGGTTGGGTTGTTTGTGCGAAGTGACCAAACTGCGAGGTCATCGCTCTCGTCGTATCAGGGAAGGACGGGGAAGAGTAGTCGGCCGTGCCCTTTCAAAGGAACCATCCCGGAATTTGCCTGGAGCGATTTAGGGAAATCACGGAAAACCTAAATCAGGATGGCCGGACGCCACCTCGCTCGGTATTTTCAAGTACAAAAACTTATTTATGTATCAAAAGACATAACAGTAGTTTGAAATACGAGTCACTGTCGAAAAAAACGTATCTGATCATAAAGGGCAGAACCGTCATTAATAAAATTGGGAACATCTCTAAAATGCCTAAATATATTGAGGATTTTTAGTTTTGGATCCTGTAGCACAGCTGTTATACGAAACCGTTAACCAGTAAACAGATATGCGCCACACTGTTGCATCTAGTTGTTCAGTCACAGTAGCGCGGGGCATACCCGTTCACTGGTTAGCAGTTCCATGCAACTGATGTGCTATAGCCTCCAGAAATGAAAATCTGCCATAATTTCCGACAATTTTCTACGCTGGTCTATAGCTCTTTGTCTGTGCCAAAATGTTGTCTTCATAGCTAGCGGTTCATCTGAGCAAAGATGAAAATCGGAGGGAGCCAAGCAAGGGGTGTGCGGTGGTTGAGCAAACACTTGCCATCGGAAACGTTGCAGGGGAGTCCTCACGGCCCCTGCAGTAAGTAGGCGAGAAATGTCATGAGATGGAACACCATGATCGTTACATTATATGGGGTTGCACGAAATAAGGCGAAATCTCTTGTTAGGCACCCACACTAGGCGGGAGACAATACTTTCTAAGCATTTTTATGCACTCTCTGTGTGCTCAGAACGAAAAAGACCAACGCTATCTGCGGGCAGACACTGCCCACAACATCCGTGCAAGGTTTCATCAGATTTTCACCGTGGTTTCCATTTCGCGAACGATCGTTCCCTACTTTCCAATTAGTACCCATATTAAGACATCGTATGCACGTTCCACATCTCTTCCTAAACCAAGATATCTATTTCAACCAAACTTGGTAGAGATAACATTTATTATCTGGAAAGAAACAATATGTACCTCCCATTGGGGGTGGGTGGGGAGGGAGTGGGGTGAGGGTCAGTGGGAAGGACACACAAACATAATTCAGGAACATCTGATATGGAGCGATTCCAACCATATGTTGTACGTATATGACTCATTATTATTACAATTATTTGTATAGAAATACTGTGGGGGTAATATACCTCTCATACTCCCAGGTTGGGGGGGGGGGGTGAGAAAGGGAGACGTGAAAGAAAAAAATACTCGCTCACTACTCTCATTAGTACCGGATACACTGTTTCCATAGTCGCTAGTCTCAGTGGCGACAGACCTCATGATGTTTCATTCCTAGGGATGGGCTGTGAGATGGTTAGGAAAGACGCCAGGAGTAATATCTATCAAACTTAGACAAGTATCACTTGCTGTCTCAAAAAAAGTAAATAAATAAATAAATAAAAAATTTAAAAGGAATGTGAAAGTAAGACACTCTTGTTGGCGTCGATAGGCTGATGTAAGGGCTGAACTCACGAACACCTGGAGCAATTTCAACTACATTTAGTCTACAGGGTGTCCCAGAAATGTTGCGAGAAATTTTAACAGGTTGCAGAAGGAGTAATATCTTGTACCGCAAGAAAGAGGATGTTGTTATGGGTGGCCGGTATCCTCTCTCTACAATAGAAATGCACATGTAGATTAATACGGTTCTTTATTTACTTGTAGTGTAAGTATTTACTTAACTGGAAAGGAGTGCTTGTGTTGTGGTACAATCTCATCAGTAATAGTTCTCTTGCAGACATTATCGATAATCTTGCTATTACAAACTTTAGCCTCACTGCTGGTCTCGCTGTCGTCACTGATCTGGCCGATATGTACTGTCGTAACCTGCGATGAATTATACCTGTTCTGGACTGGCAGACGCCAAACTGAAATGGTGAGTTGACTCAGTGAGCCCTACGGTCAGCGGCGGCGGCCTAAATACTTGCTGTCGAGAGTGCGTTGGCGGCATGTTGCTTGTCTGTGTGTCTCTGGCCTCTCTCATGATAGGCGCGCTTCACTCAGCGCCTACTATCGATATTCGTGCCACATCTTTGCCGACCAGTGTGCCTGCGACAGCTAACGGCAGCACAGAGGGTGTCTTGAGGAATAACTCGACAACAGAAACCGATGTCCAGAAACATCACCCTATGACAGTACAGATCGTCGAAGTTATAAGCGCCGGCGCCTACCTCCGGGACACCCCTTCGTCAGCAAACAATGTAACTTTCTACGTTGATGGTCCGTAGACGGAGTGTCTCGCATTGCTGTCTAGCACTCACTGATCGCAACTGTTTGCAACCATAGCCAGTGAAGAATAGCGAGCTAGCTGCTGCGTTGAAAAGCTTTGCCTCCTATGAATGCGGTGCTCTGTTGCCTCAATGTGTGATGGTTTCCGACTCTGGATTTCATCGGCAGTTTACTTTCTCATGGAACACTAATACTTCCAACGTTTTTCTGAATACATTGGAGAATCGAACTGCGAATGGAAACCAGTGTCCCGAACCGTCCTCCACCAAGCCAATAGAGCAACGCATTCGCAGGAGACAAGGTCTGTATACAAAGCAGGTAGTTCCATCTTCTCCACTGGCGATCGTGGCAATCAGCCGCGATCACTGATTAACAAACAGTATTGCGAGAGTTCCGCGTGCGTTCCATCAGCGTACAGACAACAGGTTATTTAGTGGCATTTGCTGGCGCACATGACGTCGACGCTCTGTGATGTTTTTGGATGACGGACACAGGTTCTTGTCCACGATTTGTTCCTGAAGACGCTCTCTTCATCACTGCTCTGACTGGTTTGATGCGGCTCACCACCAATTTCTGTCCTGTGCCGATGTTTTCGCCTCAGAGTAGCACATGCGACCTACGTCCTCAGTTATTTGCTTGATGTATTCCGGTCTCTGTTCTCTTCTACAGTTTTCACCTTCTATAGCTCTCCCTAGATCACTGGACGCCTAAGGCTTTTTGGATTCCTTTCGATGTGAGCTTCCCTCTGGCTTTCGTTTTCTCTAAACAGATGTTGACCAAACAGATGTCTTACCATCTTCTCCTTTCTTCTTTCCTCGCAGATTCCCCGGAGAATGTCCTCATTCCTTACTTTGTCAGTCCATCTGATTCTCAACACTCGTCTGTAGCAGCACGTCTCAAATGCTTCGATTCTCTTCTTTCCCGGTTTTCCCATAGTCCCTGTTTCATTACCGTACCGTACTGTGCTCCAAATGTACATTCTCAGAAATTTATCCTTTAAATTAATTCTTATGTTTGCTACTAATAGTATTCTCTTGGTCAAAGAATGTCCTTTTTGACAGTGCTAGTCTGCTTTTTATATCCTCCTTGCTCCTTCGGTACCTCCCATGTAGCAGAATACCTTAATTTCGCCTATTTCGTGCGAAACTATCCAGATATTAAGTTTCTCGCTGTTCTCATTGCAGTTACTTCTCAGTACTTTCATCTTGGTCTCAATCTATGTTCTGTACTCATTAGACTGTTCATTCCTTTCAGCAGATCCTGTAACCCTTCTCCATTTCACTGAGGATAACAATACCATTTAGATAATATCCTTTCACCTTGAATTTGAGTCCCAGTCTTGAACCTTTATTTTCGTTATTGCTTCTTCGCTGTATAGGTTGAACAGGAGGCTCGAAAGACTGCTTCCCTGTCTCAGACTTTTTATTTGGTCAGAGCACTTCGTTCTTGACCTTCCACTCTTATTGATCCCTCTTGGCTCTTGTACATATTATGTAACCCGTCTTTCCCTATAGCAAACTCCTATTTTTCTCAGAATTTCAAACAGTGCTACACCATTTGACCTCGTCGAACGCTTTTCCCAAGTCGACAGATGCTACGAACGAGTCTTGATTTTTCTTTTGTCTTGCTTCCATTGTCAATCGCAGCATTAGAAATGTCCTGATGGTGCCCTTACCTTTCCTAAAGCCTAAATGATCGTCATCTGACAGACTCACAGTTTTCTTCTGGACATTATTCTTCTCAGCAACTTGGCTGCATGAGCTGTTAAGCACTTGTCTCGCACGTGTCGGCTCTGGTTATCTCTGAAATATGTGTATGATTTTCTTCTGAAAATCTGATGGTATATCGCCGGACTCATACGTTCTACACACCAGTGTGGATGGTCATTTTGTTGCCACTTCCCCCAATGATTTTAGAAGTTGTGATGGAATGATATCTAACCGTTCTGCTCTATTAGATCTTTAGTCTTCCACAGCTATTTCACAATTCTGATTCTAATACTGGCTCCCCTATCTCCTCTATATCGAATCCTGTTTCTTCTTCTGTCAAGTCGTCGACAGTCAGAATACATGACTTATTATAAGTGGGATAGTGAGATGCTTCTCCTACCCTTGGAGTGGGGGTGGGGATGACATTGGGTGATACGTAAAAATGTCCGATAATGAGCTGTTGGTATTTCTGTCCTGTAATTAGTTGGCTTGGAATACTTGAAAAGTCTGAAATGCAGTCTCTCCTACGTTTGTGTTGTTTAATACGAGAATGAGCATTGTAGCAAGTCGGTCATTGTCAGCGTGTTTCGAGCCAAAAATCGTCCACACGGCTGAATAAAACAAACAAACAAAAATTCATACAACGTCCTCTCTGGAGTAACAAGGTATAAAACAGCAAAGAATTAGGCAGTGACTTAGTTGAAATGTGACATTCGCATATGCGGGCAGAGCCGCGGCAGAGAAGCCTGTACTATTATTAAATGCTTTTATGCACCGTGTTCACGATTTCGAGACACTTCCTTGTGTCAAGCATGGTTACGTAATCCATATAAACAGCAGTCTCCGTCGTTACTATAGAATCCATGTCATAATTTTCATTGTGCGTGCTCTTGGAATCACATTTCGCATAAACGTCACGCCTGGTAGACAGAGAGAGAAATCGTGATGTTTTAGTTATCTAACTGCGTGTACGGCCCAGTTTCACCCAGAAGACGATGACGATAGATCGTGGCATGGACGTAATCAGAAAGCGACACTGTTGGCGATATGCGAATATCGAACTCGCGGGAACTGGTCGGAATTGACACCAAGTTCACGTGGATGCTATAGAGAAACCAGGATTTGCCACTTAATTAATCTTCCAACAGTATGTGTTCGCGCTAGAATCACAAAAATTTAATTGATCTGTCAAATGAAATTGAAACTGGAGATTAACGTCAAGGTATGGGGTAGAAGCCTGACTGTTTACTAATGAAACGAGTAAAATATCAGTCGTATTTGACGCTAGAAGAACTACAAAAATTTAAAATTTGACTGTGTCCTGAATTCACCGAAACTCATATCATTCATCAGCACAGCCGACAAGTTTCCTCAGTGTCCCTTGAATACTCCAAAATGGTAAGTTCTCGAACGCAAACGAACTTCATTCAGCACGAAACTAGTGTAGTTTAAAACTTTCCCGCTGCTAAACAATGAAAACATACCTACTTTGCTGTGACTGGTTGAAGCTAATTGGCTTAATGGCGCCCATTTTACGACACACATATTTCAGTACCACTTCAAATAAAGTATTCCATAATCTACTGCAAAATCTCACTCAACGAGCGAAAGAAAGAGCAACGTTTATAAGCACTGTTAATTCCAATTTACATATAATAAGATAAAACGTAAAACGACGATGTACAATATTTCGTAAGTCAAGAATGTGTAACGCACGAAAGTTCCAAAAGAATTTAATGCAGGCATACAGTATTTGCATTGAGAGCTGCCCAACCATTTCAGAGTCCGGAGAAAGATACTTAACTGTGAGAAACGGTGAGTCATCCTACGTTGGCGCCACACACAAACATGCATCAGTGATTGCAATCCTTAAATTATACCGTTTCAGCTATCCTCTTGAACAAGATAATTAGTGTTAAGATACAGTAAAAGGTGCTATCGTCTTCTTGTTAGTGTATGCCTTGGTGCCTGACGATAAAAAACAAATGTAGTCCGCACTGAACGGCGTAATGTTTGCCAGCGTCACTAAAGAAATAAGTGCTTGTAATCACAGTAATGTAGCATATTTTGTATGCAGTACACAGTTCGAGGATGTATTCGATATTGGAATCAATTCCCTCGATAAATTCGTCCTTTTACATCCACTGCTTTCATATCGCTCCACGATACATCAGTTCATGATTAAAGCCACATCGACACATTGGAATTTGAAGCAGGCTGTTCACGTTGCGCTTCGCAAGTCCACCCTATAAGAAACGCGTCTCTGCACTATTCATGTATAGCAATGTCTATAGCATTGCATGGAAGATTAATCCGAGACAGTTAACATGTAAACACACTTTATTCACTATTTTTTCAATTCACAATACAACGGTTAGCGGCCTGCACGCCTGCGGTTACTGACTCGCTATCCATGCTCACGTACCACACAAAGCTGCTATACACTGACTATTATATCGAAAGCCGCTACCTGTACATGTTGTTGTTGTTGTTGTTGTTGTGGTCTTCAGTCCTGAGACTTCATCTCCCAGTACCTACTGCAGCCTACATCCTTCTGAATCTGCTTAGTGTATTCATTTCTTGGTCTCCCTCTTCGATTTTTTCCCTCCGCGCTGCCCTCCAATACTAAATTGGTGATCCCTCGGTGTCTTAGAACACGTCCTACCAACCGATCCCTTCTTCTAGTCAAGTTGTGCCACCAGCTCCTCTTCTCCCCAATTCTGTTCAATACCTCCTCATTAGTTATGTGATCTACCCATCTAATCTTCAGCATTCTTCAGTAGCACCACATTTCGAAAGCTACTATTCTCTTCTTGTCTAAACTATTTATCGTCCACGTTTCACTTCCATACATGGCTACACTCCATACCAAATACTTTCAGAAACGACTTCCTGACATTTAAATCTATACTCTATATTAACAAATTTTTCGTCTTCAGAAACGCTTTCCTTGCCATTGCCAGTCTACATTTTATATCCTCTAGCGTTAAAAGGTTTTTTTGCTTTTCGTATTTAACCAAATATAACATTGATGATGATAATTTATGGCAGTGTTTGCCGACAAGATAAAGAATGCAACCTTTAACACTAGATTGCGTACTCACGGCAGTTCTCCTTGGCCGTTTTTTGGTACGACTTGAAAAGAGAGAATAATTAATGAATGATCGCCGATGCGTCGGTTCTCGATTGTGTTCAGGAGACGTACAGATTGATCGCGCGAAAATAGTTTCTCAAATGACCTCTTAACCCGGATTGCTTTCACGCAATCAGACTCTTCAATGAAATTACCTAACGGACCTATTTTAATAATAAAAAAAATGCAAAACAGTAAAATGTTATAAAAAAGTTGTCAGATCGGAAATTGAACACATTAATGGTCTCCCAAATACAATCGAGACACCGCGATAAAGAGCGAACCTGTAACAAAGTTCATTTAAACATAAACATTATTTGTGGTTAATTTAAAGAAAAGGATAAGCATAGATTTTCTGTACAGTGAAGCATCAATGTATTCTCAAAGAACAAAGGCGTTAAACTATAAACATTAACAAATTTACAATGAATACAAAACTTACATTTTTATGTTTTTCTCATACATGGAGCAGTCCAACAATCGCTCCTTTTGTATGTGTGATATTTTGTAAAAATTAAATGTCCTGGCGTGTGCGTAAGTATTTTTTATCGTCACAAAGTTTACAAAAACTTTTTTTTTTTGGTGATGACGTGGTTTTTCACACTAAATGAAATATAACTTGTAGCGGTGCTACACAACACGTCTTAACAAGTCGGCGACTAAACATCAAAGGTAATGAAGTACATGTTAACATATCGGCGACCAGAAGTACAACTAACTATAAAGACTCTAGAATTTTCCTAACAAATGATAAATTGTTCTTTCTTCTGTTTCGCAGCTTCTTGCTATCAAGCGCTGCGGCAATGATTTTAAATATCTGCGCCCAGCGAGTCATAGTGTACCTTTTAAACGCTGGCCGCGCGTCTTGGTATAGGCGCACGTTATAAACAGATTTCATTTCTTTACTCTCGCATTGTCATGCTTAGTATCATTACAAACTACAGCTCGGCGGCTGTCCTTTTATCATATGCAAAATGTCTGAAATCCAATAACATCACATTGCTTCCCGCGTGAGGAACGATGACTCCGTCAGGATCATCGCGACTCACGCGTAGTCGTGATATTATTGCTTTCGTGAAACAAGTTAGCATTACTTGCAAAAATTCTTTACAATAGATTTTACACACTACATCGGGTTAAGTGGTTAACATACAGAGTATCAGGTAACTATTCGCACGACTGAAATTGATAGTAATTTGTCCATAGGGTTACTACATGACAATTGAACTGTGCTCTTTCTAATGTATTGTACAAGGATAACAAATGTTCATTTCTCGGTAAAAGATCATGAAATTAAGATAAAGATACACATACATAGATACATTATACATGGCATAATAAATATTAAAAAATAACAAAGAAATAAATTACTGGACTTCGCAGGAAGTCTGGATGCTGTGTGCACTCGTGAAAAAAAATGGGTTATAAAAAATTGACATTCTTGTTTTACAATGACATATTACAGGAATATTTTTGTCGTTGTTTCGTCAAAGATTTCTTGCAGTAAATACGTAGCACTTTTCTTATTTGTGGCTTTCATGACCTGCAAAAAAAAATATTTCACTACACTTGGGTAGGTATGAGTAGCACTGGGAGTGGTAGAACTTCGGGTATAAATGATAGCACTGCACCTGAGTGGGGAAATTGATTACACTTTCACAGTGGAGGAAAAGTAGGGCATCACTTTCACTGTGGAAGTTGGAGTAGTTGTCGGGGTGTAATGTTGCGTTGGAAATACGTCGTGGGTCAGGAACTGGAAGATTGGTTCTGCAACATGTTGAGCCGTATGGTGGCGGTCTCTATTTCACTTGACACATGTCCGTGCTTCCATTTATGTTTTCGTACATGAAAAATACAGAAAAAAATCTGTATTAGAATGTGCTTATTTACTAATAACTTAGTCTACAAGAAAATTGGATTAGGTAAGGATAACAATTGTTAATGTACATAAGGTCTCATTCTCTTAGGAATGCTTAGTTCTCATATTTATCTATTTTTCTGGTTTTATTTGGTTCGACACGTTTTCGTCATTACTCGGCCTGGTCAGTAAATTCGGTAGCAATTGTCAAAATCGAGCCTAAGACTCTTCCGATTAGTGTCTTTATAATTTCACAAGGTACATGGGTGCTTAATTCATTGCTTTATCATATTTTATGTTGAATGCATTTCAAACACATTTGGCATCCGCGCTCGTTGTGCAAGGAAAAATTGATTGTTGAGCGCTCAGCGTACACAGTGTTACGTCCGTTGGTCACAATCACGTGATAATAACTTGACAGTTCCACAACGCTAGCAGCAGTATTCTGCGAGAAGCAGAGCGTTTGGTGTCTACTAGCCGTGGTGTGAGTTTTTACACAGTTTTTCATCGACTCTGGATTACGGAAGCAGCCAGATGCGGCGACTCCCGCAGCGTTTCGAAGAATGTGTCCGTGGAAAGGCGTACAGTACCGTTTGTGGTAAGTACAACACTTATTCACTTTCACTCTTCAGCTTTCTACATCGTGGTTTCGTGGTACAAGTACTTATAACATGACTTCACACGCGGTATTTCACACGTGTCCTTGGAGTTATCACCTTTTCAGTTCACACGTTATTATTAATTCGTGTTCACATTTATTTTGTCGTCATGTTAAGGTTCACACGCACCACTTTTATATGTGTCCATTAATTACTTGTCTATAGTCGGTTCACACACAGCAGCATATACGTGTCCATTTATTGCTGACTGCATTATTACTACAAAGTACAGTTAACATTTAGTATACATATCATGTCCAAAAATTATTTACAAAGAAATATTTAGTCTCTGTGACTACAATGCCTGACGAAAAGCGTGTCTCTTGTTCGTAGTTTGTGCTTCCAAGGCACTTTAGGTTTACACTTTGTTCGAAATCTTGTTATTCTTTTCTTTTTACAATAGTTACCCTTTTCTCAAGTTCAGCTCTACTATTTTCTCTCTATTACGTCGTTAGTTTGAAGACATAGCCAATGTGGCTTCGTTTACGTGATGAACAGTTCGTGTTCAAACTACCATTAGGGAAATTGGGAAGCTTGGTGTTCCCTGTCGTGCAATTGCACATAACAAATCTTAATTGAACTCGCAATTTGCGGAGAATAAGCATAGCCCGTCGACAACCAATGTGTCACGACTATCCATTCGTATAGCCTTTATGTATCAATCATGCAACCAGCTCGTAAAATTCACTTCTCTACTGGATAAGGTAGGATGGTAAGGATACTGGTTAGAGGAGAACACAAAAGACTTTTATGGAGTGAAGAGATTTGAAGACACAGTGTTAATAACGTATGATATGATGAGCTTTTAACATAAATTATCACCACCTTAGTTTTTCATGACAAATAGTATAATTAAATCGATACAGTAGTTTCAGTGTCGTCTGATCCAGCTCTCTAAACAATTTTCTATACATATCTAAAATTACTTAAACCATGCATTAGCAGTGAACTGTGTCTGTTAACTATCTTCCGTTCCACGTATCGTAAAATTGGTTTTCTAAAAAAAAAATCGTCATACCTCCAGGACCTGAAATAGATATTTCTAGTACTAAATTAGTTTATTTATAAATGATCTTTGTAAGTATTTCAGCTGCACTGTGCCGTAAGATTCTTATGTGCGTATACGGTTTTCTCCGTATTATAATAAAATAATTGAGTTGCGCACTTCTTTCCTGCTACCTGGATCGTTATTGACTTACTTGATTCTTATATGCTAAGCTGCTGCTTTTTGCCTGCTGCGTTTCATAGGTGGTCTCATAAAATTTGTTGTCGCACACTCCTTATGCATAACATAACATTTACCTCATTAGAGTAAGCGACCTTAATCAATTTTTTTTAACCTACGAGCAATCATTCTGGTCTGAATGATCATTTTAATTTATTTCATTCAAGGGGAGAGAGCTTTGCTATACTTAAAACTAGTGATAGCAGGTGGCACTTAGCACGTCCCTACTATAATATTTATTTGTCAGCTCTTTCGGCTGTGGCCGTTCATGGCTCAATTAACTTAAAACTAACTTACATCTAAGGCAAATCTTGCTCTCCTACAATAAATGTGTTTTACTTAAGGTGCTCATATAAATTACTTATCTTGCGTGGCAGGTCAACAGGGTATTAGTCCTGTGCATTACTCTTACATACGTTGGTACTTCACACATAGTATGACAACTTATAGTGTGTGTATATTTTATTTTAGCAGCTTAACAGATATTTTCAATGGTTGACGCGGTATTTCTTCAAGTCTGCGTGATGAAACAATCCTTTTATTCGTCCAGATACAGGGTCAGCTAATAGACAGCAACCTATGTGCGGCTTTCTTAATATAATATATGGTCCTTCATACAAGTGCTGCCACTTGCGATTCTTATGATGAATCGAAGATGGTTGAAGTGGGTCTTTAATAGCACTCGTTCATTTATACGATACGATAAGACTTTGCTAATGCGTTTGTCATGCGTCTTTTTTTCTAAGGTTGGCATGAGTGGTTAAAGATATGAGAGCTTATTGGTTCCGCAGCTTCCCCGTGGAGGCCTAAAGAAGCTGCTAATGGTTTTCCGACTGGGGTGGAGCTGAAATGTCAGTTATTTTTACTTGACTAGTATGTTACGACCTAACAGGTCGAAAATTTGCGTTCGTATCCCATAAGACTTGTGCATTTCTTGATTTCGTGTTATTTGACAACGCGTTTGGTTCTTGGTTCGCCTGTGTGTAGAAAATGGTCGGATTTCTTTGGCTATTATGACCGGCGGTGTCAGGAAAAGCGTCCGACGAATTGTTCTGACTATTGTTCCTGAACTGTTGGTTGGGTTGGTGAGAAAATGTCGCATTTTTCGGCTGTGAAAAATTTATTTGCTGAGAGGGAGTGAAGTGACTCGGCTGACTGTACTGTTGTGGTCTGTTATAATTGCTCCATTTCTTTCCCTTGTGACGATTTCCATTATTCGTCTTGTTGTTCTGGTACTGGTAATTACCGTTGTGATTTATCGGTGAATTACCGTATTGTTGCTGTGTGTTTTGATAAATCGGATTGTATCTATTCTGGTGTGGATATTTGTTATATTGTTTTCCATTACGGCGGTTGAAACTGTTATGATTGCCGTAAGGCTGAGCGTTTGGTTGTCCCGTGTTATGTTGGTACGACATTCCTTTGACGCAATTTGTTATGTGCTGCTGCGGAGCGGGCGCTCCATTATTATAATTATTCCGCGCGCTCGCACGCACATCCTCATAGATCATATCCAAATTGTCAAGAACAGAAAGAAAGGCTTCTAGGTCTTCTTCACTCACATTAACTAGTTTTTCTCTTATTGACACAGGAAGTTTTGACTTTAAGATCATGATTACATCTTTGGTTGAAATGGGCGTGTCCCAATACTGAATTTTACGTAGATATTTTTCAAAATAACGTCTCAAACCTCCTCCTTTGGTGCTGAAAGGTTCGGCGTTGTAAACCTCTTTTCGGAGTCTTTGTTGTATACCTGAACTCCAGAATTTATTCTAAAAATGCTTTTCAAAATCTGCATAGGTGTGACATTTGTTTATTATTTCTGTACCCCAAATTGATCCTTCACCGTGTACATAGCCTAAGATGAACTGTATCCGCTGCCTGTCGTTCCATGACTCTGGAAAAGCACCTGCGAATGATTTTAGAAATACCATGGGATGTATATTTCGTTTTTCAGGTATAAAAGGTTGAAAAACTCTGTGTTTTAGCACACTCTCGTCTCGCATTAGTTCAACGAGTGTTAGTTGATCGGCATGACTACGTGACGTAGAAGTTTCGCAACGCGTATTATTTACTGTTGGTGAGAATTGTACCTGACACTCGGGATATTGACGATTATCATGTTCTGGCGGTAGCGAATACTCACTTTGATTGTCACCTTGCAATTCCGTAACTTGTCGTCTCAGTTGATCTATATCATTGCTAAGCTGTCGTTTCCATTCCGGAAGATCGTGGCTAAATGCTCGTCTGATTTCACCTAATTCACTGGTTAAAGTGTCACCAGAAGTACCGGGAGCGGTTAAGATTTCTGCTGTAGCAGATTTAACCGTACCCTTTAGTTCAGCGTGTACCTTGCTGATAATGTACTGTTCTTTGGATTGCATCCACTCTTCAAATTCCCTGTTAAGTGTATTGCTTATACCGGTGTTGACATCTGCGATCTTTTTGTCAATATTGACATCGGATATTTGCTGAGCAAGGTCTTCAACTCGCTCGCCAACGTGGTTGACACTTTCTGTCAATTGGCTTACTCTCTTTGAAACATCACTGTAATGTTTCAAAGAGTCACTCGCAGTTGATTTACACACATCTATTTGGGCCTGCATGTCTATGAACTTGCTACCAATATTGGTCTCGGCGGATTCCACCATCGAAAGAACACTATCAATTTTTGCGTGTACGCTTGCGTTTAGCTCGCTTGCGTAAGCAGTGGTAATGGCTTTAATTTTTTCCTCCATGTTGTCTTTTTGTCAATATTGACATCGGATATTTGCTGAGCAAGGTCTTCAACTCGCTCGCCAACGTGGTTGACACTTTCTGTCAATTGGCTTACTCTCTTTGAAACATCACTGTAATGTTTCAAAGAGTCACTCGCAGTTGATTTACACACATCTATTTGGGCCTGCATGTCTATGAACTTGCTACCAATATTGGTCTCGGCGGATTCCACCATCGAAAGAACACTATCAATTTTTGCGTGTACGCTTGCGTTTAGCTCGCTTGCGTAAGCAGTGGTAATGGCTTTAATTTTTTCCTCCATGGTGTCATTCGAATTTTTGATTTGTGCTTGGATGTCCTCTATCCTTGATTCTAAACTGCTGAACCTGCTGTCACTTTGATTTGCTAACTGACTGATTTGCGTTCCAAGATTGTCACTTTGGTTTGTTAACTGACTGATTTGCGTTCCAAGATTGTCACTTTAGTTTGTTAACTGACTGATTTGCGTTCCGGGATTACCCATGTTTGCTTCAAAACTGGTTTTCATATCAGCAAACAATTTTAGTATATCTGACAGCGAGCATTCACGTGACTGCGACGCGGTCTGTGGCGCCGACAGCTCACGTGTCGCTTCGTCCTCTGTTGTTCCCTCACTACGAGATTCAGGTCTGTTTACACCCGCGCGCGGTCTAAGTTGCCTTGGTTGCTCATCGGCCATCGTAAATTTAAAGTAGTTACACTGCACGAGCTAGAAAAGATAATTTTTTTTAAAATTATGATTTTCACTTGTCAGGTGCGTCAAGGATTTCGCGTCCTGATTTCTCAGATATTGCTTGCGCGTTATAAACTATTGAAACTCTGACACACGAAAATGCCAATATGGCAACGAGAGAGATAAAATAAATGAAAAATACTTATAGAGCACTGAAACTGGCGCAGATAGCGGCCATTGTGATTCACTGAAATACACAACAATGGAAATTCTTGCTAACTATTTCTAACTATTATAAGCGAAATGATGTGATAGAGGCGGATCTAATAGCAAAAGGAAACAGAAATTTGGAAATTAAATTGCTTGAGGAAAAGGAAAAAGCGTAGAGAGTGAATGTCACGAGCCGACTGAATGCTCGGTACGCAAAGCTTCAAACGTAATGAAAAATCGTACTCACATTAGTTGTCTTGCGCGCTGCTATTTATTGCTGTTGTGGATTCTTAGTGCGATTTTCTGCATATGCGTCCTTCTTTTTTATCACTGGTTTTGGCTTCCAATTTTCTCCAGATGGTAGCATGAAAATAGAAAGAACAAATTAGTTTTTTTAGTCAAGTCCCTGTTCGGGCGCCACATCTAGCGTTAAAAGGTTTTTTTGCTTTTCGTATTTAACCAAATATAACATTGATGATGATAATTTATGGCAGTGTTTGCCGACAAGATAAAGAATGCAACCTTTAACACTAGATTGCGTACTCACGGCAGTTCTTCTTGGCCGTTTTTTGGTACGACTTGAAAAGAGAGAATAATTAATGAATGATCGCCGATGCGTCGGTTCTCGATTGTGTTCAGGAGACGTACAGATTGATTGCGCGAAAATAGTTTCTCAAATGACCTCTTAACCCGGATTGCTTTCACGCAATCAGACTCTTCAATGAAATTACCTAAGGGACCTATTCGAATAATAAAAAAAAATGCAAAACAGTGAAATGTTGTAAAAAAAGTTGTCAGATCGGAAATTGAACACATTAATGGTCTCCCAAATACAATCGAGACACCGCGATAAAGAGCGAACCTGTAACAAAGTTCATTTAAACATAAACATTATTTGTGGTTAATTTAAAGAAAAGAATAAGCATAGATTTTCTGTACAGTGAAGCATCAATGTATTCTCAAAGAACAAAGGCGTTAAACTATAAACATTAACAAATTTACAATGAATACAAAACTTACATTTTTATGTTTTTCTCATACATGGAGCAGTCCAACAATCGCTCCTTTTGTATGTGTGATATTTTTTAAAAATTAAATGTCCTGGCGTGCGCGTAAGTATTTTTTATCGTCACAAAGTTTACAAAAACGTTTTTTTTTGGTGATGACGTGGTTTTTCACACTAAATGAAATATAACTTGTAGCGGTGCTACACAACACGTCTTAACAAGTCGGCGACTAAACATCAAAGGTAATAAAGTACATGTTAACATATCGGCGACCAGAAGTACAACTAACTATAAAGACTCTAGAATTTTCCTAACAAATGATAAATTGTTCTTTCTTCTGTTTCGCAGCTTCTTGCTATCAAGCGCTGCGGCAATGATTTTAAATATCTGCGCCCAGCGAGTCATAGTGTACCTTTTAAACGCTGGCCGCGCGTCTTGGTATAGGCGCACGTTATAAACAGATTTCATTTCTTTACTCTCGCATTGTCATGCTTAGTATCATTACAAACTACAGCTCGGTGGCTGTCCTTTTATCATATGCAAATTGTCTGAAATCCAATAATATCACAATCCTCTCTACTTCGACCATCATCAGTTATTTTGCTCCCCAAATAGCAAAACTCCTTTACTACATTAAGTGTCTCATTTCCTAATCCAATTCCCTCAGCATCACCCGACTTAATTCGACGACATTCCATTATCCTCGTTTTGCTTTTGTTGATGTTCATTCTATACCCTCCTTTCATGACACCTGTAGATACACATTCTAAACTCTCGCTCCCACAGAATATTAATACAGTAAAATCTTATTAAATGTTTTTAGTTAAACGTATGGAAATCCTTTAAAGGCAAACAAACATTAAATAATTATGGATATTTGGATTTTGTAGTGTTATCATCACAGGGCCTCAGACATGTGCAAAATATACGTCGTAGTGCTGACCGTCAAGTATTCTCACGTCCAACAGCATCTGTCAACTCCTTACACAGTGACGAGGGCGCCCGCGAGATTTTATGTCAGTAGGGTCAAAGATGTTACCCATACACGTGATTAAGAAATTTTGAGGACATTGTCATCTTCCCGTTGCTTTGTCCTGTTGGTACCTGGTGAATGTTATAAACGCGTACAAGCTTATAGTACATTTATAGTAAAACCTGCTTTTTAATTTTATTCAATGTTTTCCCTTCAATACGTTATTTCTGGTTGGTACCGTAGTAACCCTATTCTCTCAAGTGATTGTACGCCTACCATTGAAATATCGTGTAGGCTAAATTGGGTTTTCCGTATTTTGGGCTTTTGAATCATTACCATAGTTTTCAACATCTATTTTCTAATCGATTTATGTGGAAACCGTCTTTCCATACACGCACGGCCTGTAGGATAATGCGTAACTTAAAATTGTACTATTTCTTTCGGAACCTACGTCAATTTGTGATCAAAAAGAAACTATGGTAGCATTTTTAGGCGCATTTTCAAATCGTTCTTTCAATGTTTCGCCACCTGAATAGCCCAAACTGCGATAAACCACCATAAACATCATTTGAATTTGTTTCTCCTCTAAACGGCAAGTCATATAATACATAAAAATATGCGAGGAAGGATTTTCAGTTTTCACGATTAGTTTGTATCATTTTCGCAAGATCCTCACTGACGACATCTTCTACATTCGTTGTTTGATTTGCTGTAATATTAACAAAATTACTTGACTTTCCAGCTACACCTTTATGACATACGGAATTCATGTCCATTTTCTGCAGAATCGTAAAACTTCATGAAATTGTTGAATGGACGACTTATGAATGCGCCATGACGACTGCCATGCGTCATACGTGACTGGAAGAGTACACATACATCTTAGAAAGCGAACCGATAATTGCATTAGAGTAAAAAACAGTTAGCTAATGAGACAGCCTAGACGCCACTGAAAAAGAATGGACTAATACTGAAAAACCAATAAAACTAGCAAATGAGGCATTAGAAAAAGAAATAAATCTCACCGAAGGCTTGGATGAAAAATTTTTTCAGCACCAACATCAGTTAAAAGTGACTTTGAAAGCCTATCCTGGAAAATAAACAAATGTATAAACAGAAAAGGAATTACAAAAATATACGAGGTTTGACTGAGAAGTAATGCCTCCACCTCCGTAACTCTTCAACAGTTGGCAGCATTGGTATGCGGCAGGTATTGGCTTGTTCCGTAGCCTCTTCTCTACAGCTCCAGTTGGCGGGATGCCTTAGCATTGAACAGCTGTGTTGTTACAGTGTAAAGTATGGAATCCTGCGCAAACGACTGGTCAATACGATTTAAGCAACGTGCAGTCATTGAATTCTTGACAGCAGAAGGTGTCACACTGTGGTGTGCGTACTGTAAGATCTTCGGTACGCACACCATCAGATTATTTGACTTGTCGCTCTAACGAAGTAGGCGAGTGTCAGCAATATGTCTCGTGCTCTTATCGTGGCGTGTTTATCTTCTGCCGTTAGGTCAGACAATAGAAATGCCACTTGCACGCTTAGAGTAGCAGATTGACGGTGACCAACTTTAAACAGAAATTGATTAATTTTCACACACATTTATTAAAATAATAAAAATCATAGATATTACATAACTTGATTCTGGATGCTGTTTACAATTGACAATCTTAAGTTCCTTTGGTCTTGGTACATTACTCTTATTCTCACATATCTCTGATACTTGACAAAGTGTCTACACATTTCTCTTCATGGCTATGTACAGGAACATGATAATCTTATTAGGCGCAGACTGAAACTTGACTACAGACTAATGCAGACTGACTGATCGGAGGTCTGTACACTCGTTATAATACCTCGCGCGTCCAGGTATCACTGCGCGAATGTGATCCGCGAGGAGAAAAGGTTCTACGTTAGCAGCAATCTCATTGTCTGCGTGACATATTAATACGCAGATCGGCGGAAGCAGAATTTGGTCCGTCTCTAAGACAGCGCCATCTCGTAGTGCGGAGACGTACGAGCGCCGCACCTGCGCTGTTGCGCTTAGTGGGGCGCGCTCTATTGGGAAAGTTGTGGACGCACTGACTACACGGAACTATGTACCCAACACACACAACAGGAGATTCATCAGAGAATGAAAGCAGTTTATGGTATTTGTGTTGATGTGAGTACTGTGCATCGATGAGCGAGTAAGTTTAAAGATGTTGAGGGGGGAACATCTGACCTTCGTGACAAACAAAGAGTAGGAAGTCCTGTGACAGCAACCACCGAGTTCCAGAAGCAAAATGTTGACAGATTGATTCAGAACGATCGTCGTATCACTCAGAAATTGCAAGCACAATCAGCATTTCACAAGAACGTGTGGGTCACATTATTTGTTTGCTTGGCTATCAGAACATCTGTGCACGATGGGTATCCCGGATGCTGACTCCGGAAAGCAAAGTGCATAGGCTTGGAATTTGCTAGGAACTCCTCTCGCGTTACGAGAATGAAGGTGACGCTTTCTCCATTCAATTTTGGCAGAAGACGAAACGTAGGTACACCACTACGACCCGAAGACGAAACGTCAGTCTATGGAATATCGACACAAAGGCTCGCTCCAGAAAAAGAGATTCAAGACGCAGCCCTCATCTGGAAAAATCATGGCCACAGTGTTCGGGGACGCAGATGGTGTTATCTATGTTGATTTCCTTGACCGTGGAACAACAATAAATTCACAGCGTTACATCACAACGCTGTGAACTCTGAAATGACGGCTAACAAGGGTCCGAAAGGAAGAGGGAAATGTTTTCCTGTAGCATGACAACGCCAAAGCACACACATCACGTGCCACCACAGCAAGACTTTAGAGACTGAATCTCACTACCGTATGACTTCTATCGGTTCCCGATAGTGAAAGACGATCTGCGGCGACATCATTATGCTTCTGATGAAGACGTTGAGAGGACTGTGAGACTGTGGTTGCGGAAACCGAGTGTCGACTTCTTCCGTGACGGCTTCAGAAAACTTGTTCATCGTTGGCAGAAATGTATCCAATTAGCTGGTGTTTATGTGAAAAATTGAATATTGGAAATTGAAGATCACATTCTACGAATATTTCTGCTTTTGATTTATTAAAATATTCCCATCCAAACCCAATTAAAGAAGATGGAGGCATTACTTTTCATTCAACCCTCGTAATACTGAAAAGAACCCACTACAAGTCTGGGACAGATACATTAGTGATATACACTGAAGAGCCAGAGAATCTGGTACACCTGTTTAATATCGTGTAGGGCACCTGCGAGCACTCAGAAGTGCTGCAGCAAGACATTGCATGGACTTTACTAATGTCTGAAGTAGTGCTGGTAGGAATTGACACCATGAATCCTGCAGGCCTGTCCATAAACCCGTAAGAGTACGAGGGGGGTGGAGATCTCTATCTAACAGCTTGTTGCAAGGCATCCCAGAATGCTGAGTAAATTGATGTCTGGGATGTTTGATGGCCAGTGGGAGTGTTAAAACTCTGAAGTGTGTTCCTGGAGCCACTCTGTAGCAATTCTGGACCTCTGGGGTGTCGTATTATCCCGCTGGAATTGCCTAAGTCTACCGGAATGCACAATGGACACATGGATGCAGGTATTCGGACAAGATGCTCGTCACTTCAACAGCACACGCCCCACATCATTACAGATCCTCCACCAGCTTGAACAGTCCCTGCTAACATACAGGGTTCAAGGATTCATGAGGTTGTCTCCACACCCTTATCCGTCCATGCGCTCGATACAATTTGAAACGCGACTCGTCCGACCAAACAACATGCTTCCAATCAACAGTCCGATGTCGGTGTTGAAGGGCCCAGGCAAGGAGTAAAGCTTTGTGTCGTGCAGTCATCAAGGGTACATGAGTGGGCCTTCCGCTCCGAAAGCGCACATCGATGATTGTTTCGTTGAATGGTTCGCACGCTAACACTTGTTGACGGCCTAGCATTGAAATCTGCTGCAGGTTTCGGAAGAGTTGCACTTCTGTCACATTGAACGATTCTCTTCAGTCGTTGTTGATCCCGTTCTTGCAGGATCTATTTCCGGCTGCAGCGATGTCGGAGATTTGATGTTTACAGGATTCCTGATATTCACGGTACACTCGTGAAATAGTCGTACGGAGAAATCCCCACACTATCGCCACCTCGGAGACGCTGTGTCCCTTCGCATGTTCGCCGACCATAACACCACGTTGAAACTCACTTAAATCCTGCTAACCTGCCATTGTAGCAACACAACCTATCTAACAACTGCGACAGACTCTTATGATCTTATATAGGCATTGTCGGCCGCAGTTCCATATTCTGCCTTTTACATAAAATTTGAATACATATGGCTATACTAGTTTCTTTGGCGCTTCTGTGTAAAATGCGATATTCATGGCCATCAGTAGATACCATACAAAGCACAGAAAAAATTTAATGAAACAGAAAATGATACAATTCATTTGCATAATATTACGAAAGAAAAGCGAATTAAATACTGCAAGAATCTATGTTATGATGCTAACACTGACGAGATGAAAGAAGAAAATCTAGAAACAGAGATAGTAAGCCTACAATGCATGACATTAAAAGTGATAAGGGGATACTTCGGTGCCTCATAAAACGCCCATAAACGACTAAGTGGAAGGACGGGTCTTAGTGGAAGGGAGAACTTCATTCACCATTTATCACACAAGGCTTTATTCATGTAAGCAATTAATTAAAATAAGAATTACAACAAAAAAATTTGCCGAACGATTATTTACCAGATATCAAAATATTCACAAGTTGGCCTTTGATACAATAATTCTGATACAGATACGATCAGTAAAAGCAAAAAACTAGGATTAAGTAACAACTCTCTGAACAGTTTGTTGTTACAGAAATTATTAGTTACACATCAGACGGCGTAGCCGATCTACGCTAATGTAACTTTTGTTGGATTGTTGTAACAAGGTTAACAGTAGAATGATTGGAATCAATTGTGTCAGAACAAGCGGAAGAATTCATTTTTCGTTAGTACAAATTTCATGGGATTATAGTAATGCGATTACAATAAAACTTTTTCGATGTTAAGCGTCTCGAGGACTAGACTGAAGACATACTGAACAGTGACAAAATTGACGTACAGACAATAAATGCCATACTTGACAAGTGCATTCGTTATTGAATAAACAGAATAAGCAACTTTAAACATGAAAGTTTTTTGTCTGAAACAGCTTACGCCTGAAAGGGACACGGAGTAATGGCATATACAGAAATTCCTTTTAAATTTGTGAACCTCGGACCAATAGATGGCACTTATCTTATAAATATATCTGATCTCCAGGCGCCAAACTGGTACGAACACGAACGTCGTTCACAACAGGTTGTGTGGAAAATGGCCTGTTGTCCCGTTCGACCAGCAATAGTGCGAGGTATGTAAGTCTTAGACCGACTTTGTCTCACATAGACACCTTCGAAGAGTATTACCTACAAAACAGATAACTGTTACAGGGTGTACCTGGAGCATAAACGTAACGTTATAGCCTACTAAATAAGGGGGACACAGAAGGGCTCGAAGGCGTAGGTCAAACCCACAACCGAGGCTCAGAGATACAACAAATCGTAAAAACTTACGATCCAATTTGTCGCACATTCCAATACGATAACGAAAACGCTACAACTTAAACTTCTTAATTAAATAATTCTACCCCAATGAACCCAAGGGAGTGCTCTTAGAGTAACATTAGATAAAACATCAAATTAGTACCAAAATCCTTAACCAAATTGTCAATGCCTCCAAGAAGTAACCAAATTTCTGGCAAACCCCGGGTATTTTAAACAAGCAATTTAAATCACACTAACAATAGATTTCTTCAAGGAAAGGCATAAAACGATAAGTTAGCCTTGCAGTTATTAACGTCCTTGATGTGCCGAAACATTCAAGACTGCTCAGAAAGATCTGGCGGAATGACCATACATTGGTGCATCGGTCTGTTCAATGTCACATAGTGCTCTCTGAAACAGACTAAACTCTAAAATTATTAAATAATACTAAGGTTTAAATGGTAAACCAGAATATCAACACAATCAAACAGAAACACGAATTAATGCAGTCAGAATGATACACCAAGTTTCGTAGGGGCAAACCACAAGTTAAACTGTGAACAGGGTTTTGTGGTTGAGAATCAACCAGTAATCTGTCTCAGGTTCATCACACTTGCAACACGGAGGGCAGAAAATGTGCGTCCAACGAATGACGTAAATACAGTGATATCACCTTATTACATCAGTTTAACTCCGTGTCCAGCAACATCCCGAAAGGTAGGTCACGAGTGAGGGCCTGCAAAAACATATAAGCGGCTAACGACCACCAAATTCTTCACTACGCAGTTCACCCTAAAGGACGTCCAGTATAACCGGCGCTGGTCCGAATGAACGTTTTCATAGCGACAGTATTCACTGCGAAAGCTGCCTCTTGTGTACACTATCGACCACGCGCCGTTACCAGCTGCCTCTCACTCCCCACATTCGCTCGGTTGATCAACTCGCGGCAGCACCACGAGCGCCAAAAAGGGTACGATTTTTGGAGGAAAATCGATAGTACGAAAGCCGGCACGACTCAAAAAGAATTCACAGTAGCCTTCAAAATCACAAAAATTCGAAAAGCCTCAGGTTTAGGCGAAATTATTGCAGAATTAATTACATATGGAAGATTATCACTAGATCTTAAATAAAAATTGTTCAAGTGGCTCTGAGTACTATGAGACTGGACATCTGAGGTCCAGTCCCATAGAACTTAGAACTACTTAAACCTAACTAACCTAAGGACATCACACACATCCATGCCCGAGGCAGGATTCGAACCCGCGACCATAGCAGTCGCGCGGTTCCAGACTGAAGCGCCTAGAACCGCTCGGCCACAACGGCCGGCACACCTTAAATAAATGTTACATTTGTCTAACATGTGATAGAAGCAAAAAGGTATACCACGAAATTGGAAAAAGCAAATGTGACCTGGTACTCTACGCCTAGCTTTTCCTGTAGTAGTCGGTTCACACATCTCCCGTGACTGCTCCCTAGAAAGCGGACTCTCGTCTTCCTACTAGACTTTTCACCGCCTTAGTCTTAAAATACGTGTCTGTCGGTCCATCATGACTAGGGCACATCGGCTGGTACGTATTTCTCGATTCAAAAAGTTTACCATCAGCCGAATATTTTGAATTATTTCATTTTATACATCAAATGCTAACAGTTTCGGCAATTTTATATTGCCGTCTTCAGGCCCCTCTATTATAAAGGAGTATACAGGTAGTGATATTAGGTCGTGCAAGTCAAGTTTACAAGGGACATGTAATCATAATACCGCCTGAACTTAAAAATAATGGAAGTATTAGCGTTTAATCAAATCTAAGCGTACATCGCGCACAATAGACTAAAACATGAGTGTATATTTCTTAATATCATTCAATCAAAGCACTCTGTAGATCTGTCACAATAGACTAAAATAGTTGTACACATTTGTTATTCATAAAACTATTTTACATGACAGATTTACTAGGGAGCATGTAAAATCATTAAAAAGTTCAGCACTAGACCGCGTACAATCAAGAGCCCCGTACAAAAAAAGCACGTCTTTTTTTCAAATAATGAAATCCTATAAAATCCTTTTAGATGAGGAACCGACTAGTGTATATGAGCCCCAATCATTCATTTAAAGTCGACATATTAAGAGAAAATAGCATGCATAGCGGACACTAAGAATATTCACAACTAACTTTTGGCCTAGGTTACACAGAAAATCGGAATAAAAGATATGGTTGCTTTCATTTATATCACTGAACAGATTGGCTTTACCACAGTGAACCAAATAAACAAGAAAATCAGATCCTACTTAAGGAAGGCAGTTCTCTTAAGTTCACAGCCGACTACTTCATATAATGTCATTGGGAGTATAAAGCAACCATCAAAATACTAAGACCTAACAAGTTGTGTAGCGATGATGTACGTGGGTACGGAAACAAATAAAAGGTAAATGAGTATGCGAAGACCACTGTATTGTCGAAGTTGAAGCCCATAAAATGAGTACCATCTTCTTTCTCCAAGAAAACAGAAGTAGTAAAAACATCATTGCATACTCTCTAAACTGCATGGAGAAGTAAAAACTATGCTAACACGCTGATAAAATAACCGGGTCCTAATCATACTCGTCAGGTGTGGTTAAAACACCGAATTCCGACAAGTGAAATCGGGATTTTGTCAGTTTGGGTCTAAAAAGCTGTTGGCATTATAAGGAAGCATTAAATATTTCATTGTCCTAGATGTAAGAGTAACGTAAAAGATACCAATAACCTAAAAGTATGGTCACTACTATATGCTGTCTACCATTGGAGTAGACTGTTATAAAGCGGACACAAAGAGTTTCAGAAAGCAAAACCTACGAATTCATATGAAAGTTAGATAGTAAGCTTCAGGTAAACAATCAGTGCGTTATAGTAATGTTGAAAAATTACTTTAATGCTAAGAATTTTGGGGAACAAAATATATAGGAAAAGAAATGGTGCAATATGTAAAAGTTTAAACAATGTAGAGGTATATAAATATTGCTAAACGGAAGTTTCGCCTGTTATCCAAAGAAAAGTCCCCAAAAATAATCATTTCTTTGACGAAACATGTTCGTCGATACCAGGTTTTTGAGTGGATTCACATTGATAAGGTCGGGTCGCTGAGTGAGACATGTAATTTGGTAGCGACTCATTGGATTCCATTGTGAAGATCTCTGTCATAACTTTAGTACCGTTTCGGCTAGAATAACCGCTACTGATTTTGGCACGTCAGGGACTAGTCGTACGTAATTAGTGGGGCTTATTGTAGTAAATTCATAGTATGTATCATCTACATTAGATGACTTTATCTTTATTTCAGTTGTTTGCAGGAGAGGCCTATCCTGTGGTTGAACATATAGTGTTATATCATTCTGTTATATCATTCCATGCTGCATTTCAGTGATAGGTGGTAGTTTCCTGTTCTTTATTAGAAATTTTGCTTGGAGTTATCCCACTAGCATACTTCAGTAAGACAACTAGCGCTCAAATTTCTATTGTAAGGGGGAGTTTATGGAAGGTTAAAGCCATCTGCGTGGATATATTGCAAATTTGTAGATATAAGTTCAGAATATAAATAAAGAATTACTTAATATATTAATTAGTATAAGTGGTTGTATCGACTGTGGCGTGCAACCGCTGAAACAGTAGAATAATTAAGCAGTTAATTTGTCTTGCCGTAAAGACGGTACCTTTCTTGTTCTAGAAGCCGTCGTGATCGGACGCATATCTGCATCGCTGCAGATAACTATTTGGTCTACCGCAATAATTCCGTTTTACATGAGTCGCAATCTCACTAAGCGAACTCATAGTTGACCACAGCAACAAAATTAATGTAAGTGTCTATGTAATTTAATTTAGTATAATATTTTGTGAATACAGTGACATTATTCAATCTTGTGTTTCATTTATGTTCTAAGTTATTGTTCCAATTAAACGGCGTCTTGACATGACTAAAGGTTTCGTGTTACAAATATTATCAATGGTACAGTACGAATCACCACTTTTGAATTATTCAAAGTCCGATCAACAAATATTTTCAGGAAAGTCACTCACGGTCAACCGTACAATGAACGGACCGTATGCAAAAAGCCGTTCTCAAGTTTGTATAAACTGATCACATACTATTATCATTACTTACTATTCTTTGTCCGATCTCTGACATTCTCAAACGAGACAGGAAAAGCCACGAGAAATCAAACTGGCGACTTCATGTCTAGACCTTTTATTGTATTTACTACATTGTTTTTCTTTGTTGCATGGATTGTCGGATCACATCTGACGAGACCAAACAAAAAAACGAACCACTGAAATTGTTGACGAAACCTGGAATTTACACTGCATACTTGGATCCAAGGTAAAACGTCCCATTTTTCCATCAGCACGCTAGTCCAAGCGCTTTCAGTAATTGTAGCTTGCTTCCTACTTTTGTCAAAATTTTCCGTAACCGTAGCAGTCATTTTTACTCTAGGTTGAGTATTCCAAATTATTCTTATCATACAGTTAATTACAATAATGCAGTCGTACCATTTCACAAAATGGCCGAATTGTGTCATGTGCAACGTAAAATGGCAAGCAGCCATTAATGTTAATTATATCACCATTAACTGAAATTCTTGATCAGTTAGGCCAACATTGTTGACATACAGAATTAATTTCATGAATTCATTCTCAAACGAGTTTAGAGATTTTTCTTGCAATATACATCTACATCTACATTCATACTCCGCAAGCCACCCAACGGTGTGTGGCGGAGGGCACTTAACATGCCACTGTCATTATCTCCCTTTTCTGTTCCAGTCGCGTATGGTTCGCGGGAAGAACGACTGTCGGAAAGCCTCCGTGCGTGCTAGAATCTCTCTAATTTTACATTAGTGATCTATTCGGGAGGTGTAAGTAGTGGGAAGCAATATATTCGATACCTCATCCAGAAACGCACCCTCTCGAAACCTGGCGAGCAAGCTACACCGCGATGCAGAGAGCCTCTCTTGCAGAGTCTGCCACTTGAGTTTGCTAAACATCTCCGTAACGCTATCACGGTTACCAAATAACCCTGTGACAAAACGCGCCGCTCTTCTTTGGATCTTCTCTATCTCCTCCGTCAACCCGATCTGTTGCGGATCCCACATTGATGAGTTATACTCAAGTATAGATCGAACGAGTGTTTTGTAAGCCACCAACTTTGTTGATGGAATACATTTTCTAGAGACTCTCCCAATGAATCTCAACCTGGCACCCGCATTACCAACAATTAATTTTATATGATCATTCCACTTCAAATCGTTCCGTACGTATACTCCCTGATATTTTACAGAAGTAACTGCTACCAGTGTTTGTTCCGCTATCATATTATCATGCAATAAAGGGTCCTTCTTTCTATGTATTCGCAATACATTACATTTGTCTATGTTAAGGGTCAGTTGCCACTCCCTGCACCAAGTGCCTATCCGCTGTAGATCTTCCTGCATTTCGCTTCAATTTTCTAATGCTGCAACTTCTTTGTATACTACAGCATCATCCGCGAAAAGCCGCATGGATCTTCCGACACTATCTACTAGTCATTTATGTATATTGTGAATAGCAATGGTCCCATAACACTCCCCTGTGGCACGCCAGAGGTTACTTTAACGTCTGTAGACGTCTCTCCATTGAGAACAACATGCTGTGTTCTGTTTGCTAAAAACTCTTCAGTCCAGCCACACAGCCGGTCTGATATTCCGTAGGCTCCTACTTTGTTTATCAGGCGACTGTGCGGAACTGTATCGAACGCTTTCCGGAAGTCAAGGAAAATGGCATCTACCTGGGAGCCTGTATCTAATATTTTCTGGGTCTCATGAACAAATAACGCGAGTTGGGTCTCACACGATCGCTGTTTCCGGAATCCATGTTGGTTCCTACAGGGTAGATTCTGGGTTTCCAAAAACGACATGATACGCGAGCAAAAAACATGTTCTAAAATTCTACAACAGATCGACGTCAGAGATATAGGTCTATACTTTTGCGCATCTGCTCGACGACCCTTCTTGAAGACTAGGACTACCTGTGCTCTTTTCCAATCATTTGGAACCTTCCGTTCCTCTACAGACTTGCGGTACACGGCTGTTAGAAGGGGGGCAAGTTCTTTCGCGTACTCTGTGTAGAGTCGAATTGGTATCCCGTCAGGTCCAGTGGACGTTCCTCTGTTGAGTGATTCCAGTTGCTTTTCTATTCCTTGGACACTTATTTCGATGTCAGCAATTTTTTCGTTTGTGCGAGGATTTAGAGAAGGAACTGCAGTGCGGTCTTCCTCTGTGAATCAGCTATGGAAAAAGGTGTTTAGTATTTCAGCTTTACGCGTGTCATCCTCTGTTTCAATGCCATCATCATCCCGGAGTGTCTGGATATGCTGTTTCGAGCCACTTATTGATTTAACGTAAGACCAGAGCTTCCTAGGATTTTCTGTCAAGTCGGTACATAGAATTTTACTTTCGAACTCACTGATCGCTTCACGCATAGCCCTCCTTACGCTAACTTTGACATCGTTTAGCTTCTGTTTGTCTGAGAGGTTTTGGCTGCGTTTAAACTTGGACTGAAGCTCTCTTTGCTTTCGCAGTACTTTCCTAGCTTTGCTGTCGGCCAGAGTGGCCGAACGGTTCTAGGCGCTACAACCTGGAACCGCGAGACCGCTACGGTCGCAGGTTTGAATCCTGCCTCGGGTATGGATGTGTGTGATGTCCTTAGGTTAGTTGGGTTTAAGTTGTTCTAATTCTAGGGGACTGATGACCTCAGCAGTTAAGTCCCATAGTGCTCAGCGCCATTTGAACCTAACTTTGTTGTTGAACCTCGGTGGGTTTTTCCCGTCCCTCACAGTTTTACTCGGCACGTACCTGTCTAAAACGCATTTTACGATTGTCTTGAACTTTTTCCATAAACACTCAACATTGTCAGTGTCGGAACAAAAATTTTCGTTTTGATCTGTTAGGTAGGCTGAAATCTGCCTTCTGTTACTCTTGCTAAACAGATAAACCTTCCTCCCTTTTTTTATATTCCTATTAGCTTCCATACCAGTGATGCTGCAACGACCTTATGATCACTGATTCCCTGTTCTGCACTTACAGAGACGAAAAGTTCGGGTCTGTTTATTATCAATAGGTCCAAGATGTTATCTCCACGAGTCGGTTCTCTGTTTAACGGCTCGAGGTAATTTTCGGATAGTGCACTCAGTATAATGTCACTCGATGCTCTGTCCCTACCACCCGTGCTAAACATCTGAGTGTCCCAGTCTATACCTGGTAAATCGAAATCTCCACCTAAGACTATAACACGCTGAGAACATTTATGTGAAATGTATTCCAAATTTTCTCTCATTTGTTCTGCCACTAATGCTGCTGAGTCGGGAGGTCTGTAAAAAAAGCCAGTTATTAACCTAGCTCGGTTATTGAGTGTAACCTCCACCCATAATAATTCACAGGAACTATCCACTTCTACTTCACTACAGGATAAACTACTACTAACAGCGGCAAACACGCCACCACCGGTTGCATGCAATCTATCCTTTCTAAACACCGTCTGTGCCTTTGTAAAAATTTCGGCATGATTTATCTCTGGCTTCAGCCAGCTTTCTGTACCTACAACGACTTCAGCTTCGGTGCTTTCTAGCAGCGCTTGAAGTTCCGGTACTTTATCAATGCAGCTTCGACAGTTTACAGTTACAATACCGATTGCTCCTTGGTCTCCGCATGTCCTGACTTTGCCCCGCACCTTTTGAGGCTGTTGCCCTTTCTGTACTTGCCCGAGGCCATCTAACCTAAAGAAAACGCCCAGTCCACGCCACACAGCCCCTGCTACCCGTGCAGCCGCTTGCTGCGTGTAGTGGACTCCTGACCTATCCAGCGGAACCCGAAACCCCACCACCCTATGGCGCAAGTCGAGGAATCTGCAGCCCAAACGGCCGCAGAACCGTCTCAGCCTCTGATTCAGACCCTCCACTCGGCTCTGTATCAAAGGTCCGCAGTCAGTCCTGTCGACGATGCTGCAGATGGTGAGCTCTGCCTTCATCCCGCTAGCGAGACTGGCAGTCTTCACCAAATCAGATAGCCGCCGGAAGCCAGAGAGGATTTCCTCCGATCCATAGCGACACACAACAGTGGTGCCGACATGAGCGACCACCTGCAGATGGGTGCACCCTGTACCCTTCATGGCATCCGGAAGGAGCCTTTCCACATCTGGAATGACTCCCCCCGGTATGCATACGGAGTGCACATTGGTTTTCTTCCCCTCTCTTGCTGCCATATCCCTAAGGGGCCCCATTACGCGCCTGACGTTGGAGCTCCCAACTACCAGTAAGCCCACCCTCTGCGACCGCCCGGATCTTGTAGACTGAGGGGCAACCTCAGGAACAGGACAAGCAGCCATGTCAGGCCGAAGATCAGTATCAGCCTGAGACAGAGCCTGAAACCGGTTCATCAGACAAACGGGAGAGGCCTTCCGTTCAGCCCTCTGGAATGACTTTCGCCCCCTGCCACATCTCGAGACGACCTCCCACTATACCACAGGTGAGGGGTCAGCCTCAATGTGGGCAGCCTCAAGCTGTGTGACCAAAGCCAACACTGCCTGAAGCTGGGAGCGAAGGGATGCCAACTCAGCCTGCATCCGAACACAGTAGTTGCAGTCCCTATCCATGATAAAAACTGTTGTGCAAAGAACGTCTGAACTAATCTACAGAGAGCACAAACAATTCGACCCAAAATTTAATTATTAAAATACAAGATTGCCTAGTAAATGCAGTAATGCTGCTACTTGCGCACTGCTGACACGCTGCTCGGCAGCGGAAGAAGACCACGCGATTTTACACTATTCAGGTACTAAAACACGATGCTACAACTCTCAAATACCATAATACGCCCGAAATTTATGAATTAAACAATGCAAATACCAAAAACGCGCAAAGAAATTAAGAATTAAACCATGTAACAAATAACAGCTAGGAGTAGACGACTTGCTGCTGGCAGCTGCTTATCCAACTGCAGCAGGGAGCATGGTGGTAACACGTAAACAGGTATCAAAAATGTAATATAGCTGACAACAGACGCAAGCTGAATCCAACTTGGATACTGGACAAAACATCGCCAATGACTCCAGAGTTGACTCCAGTAGTAACGAACAGTCAGCAGTTAACATTCCTAGTGACGGACATTTCGTAAATAGACTGACCACTAGTCAAATAGCTAAATCCAGCTCAGAGCCCATTCTTATCCTTGACGTCATGTGAAACGACATGGTGGGGGCAGACAGTTTCAGTTGACAAATATTGCGATTATCAAGCAAATGGCTGAAACCAAATATTACATGATATCAATATCAAATCAAATGACTGAAAACAAAAATCAGTTGACCCAAAACAAAAAAGACATTGACGAACACATGACAGTTTTAAAAACGTGACATGACGTCATCAAGGCCGAATTAAGAGCACTAAAATCTTCTAATGACAATTTGTGTGAAAGAGGAGATGAGATTAACACGAGACTGAGCGGCCAAGTGTCAGTACTTGACTCAAAATTTTCCGAATTGAACTTACAGGAGGAAAAAAAGCAGAAAAGACATATTTCAGATTGAAGTCAAACATTTAAACAGTACATGCGAAGCTGTTGCCACTCTAGTCAAATCTTATCCGCCAGTTCATGACTCAATAAAAACACGCATTACTGTAGTTGAAGGCAAAGTTAACATTATGGATAAACAACTTACAAACTGCAAATACACACTCACGACCACTTTACCAACGTAAATAAAGAATTTCATGACTAGGGTACGCAGAAAAATAAATAATTTGACCAATGTATAGAGGAAAAATTGCCGACAGTTGTGCACAACACTGTAGCCGAATCTCTTCATAAATAATAAACATGTCATACCTGAGGCAGCTCAGTCCAGTGCAACACAGCACAAACAACTAAACGATAACATACGACCGGAAGGCAGTAATGCTAATAACAAAATCCTCGCTTTGGTAATGAAAACAGATGCATGTGTGACACGTATCATCTGTACACAATACACGTCACAGCGACAACAGTACACACCCATACACATGACACCTAATTATAATCGTGACATTTATGAGCAGTATATTCCTTTCCATTCACTAGCCGATCACTGCAATAATGACAGTGATAGCAATCGTCATTATAGTGTCAAAGAAGAAGAAAGTCTGATTAAACATCGGCAATTTGAACGTTTCATCCCAGAAAAACGTACTGTACATCCTGTAATTCTTCAGAATGCGTTTAGAAATGTGTTCCCAAGAGCATGGACTGACCGAAAGAGAATTTCTTAAATTGTAGGTTGCATCCAGGGTGACGCAGCTGTCTGGGCATATAATGAAGCCGACAGATGTGTGACATATGAGCAATTCGAAAGAGCTTTCCTAGCCAAATTATGGTCGCAGTCGGTACAAGAAAGGCTTAGAAAGCAGATTGTGGAAACAGAGCCTTTCAATGCTAAACATGGCAGTTTGCGAAGATATTTTGAGAAATATATGAATATCGGACACGTTCTCGATGAACCTGTAGCCACGCTCGATGTACCCCGCGCACTGGAAGCCAGATTGCCATTTAACAATAAAGAGAAGTTCCAGCACATTCCAGACAATCATGCAGAATATTTTCTTACTGTACCTGATTCTGATGATATGTTATATGAGGATCAATGTTCCGTATGGCAAAACAGCTGCCACAATGATTACGTCAATGGCAGGCAAAACGTGCAGGCAAAGCAACTTTATCCTGGCGTGCCGGCTGCTGTCGGTTACGTAGCGCAGCAGAATCAAAAGCTTCCTTCTGCAAACCAATACAAACATCAAAATCAGCAGACACACCCCATTATGAACAATAATCATAGCACATCATACAAAATAAGCGACAACCCACACAAGAGGCGCCACAACAACAATCATGGAAATAACAGAAACGGAAACTACAAGAACTGCAACAAAAACAGAAACAATTATGAGCCTGTTCAAAATCAACAGAAGAACTGGAACAGTAGCTACGGTAATGCATGCGAAAATACTGGTCCACCACCTCTGTACAACATCAACACAGGTCGGTGGCAAATGCCGCCACAGCCTGTACAAAATCAAAATGAGACTTTACCCACCAATCAGCAGGTAGGTCAAGGTGCTCAAACACAAAAACCACAACAGATTGGAGAATGGAAAATCAATGCCCTCATGTAAACAGAATAGAAGTGTCACGTGAAACTCCACCTCCGCCTGTATCATCACCTGCACCAATTACGACGACGTCGAATTAAGGAGAGTCACCACTGTGACCCAGGTCGTGGCTGAAGAAGATTTGGCGGCCGACTTCAGTATCAAATCATTGTTTCATACACCACTGATTAACAACACAATGATTACGTAGCCAACAGTTTTAAGCAGCGAACACTGTAATTTACACACTACAGTCATGATGAGAGCTTATCTGATGAACTGTTGCAGGAAAATACACAATGTCATTCGTTCATCTAGCAATTAAATAGTTTTATCTACAACTACTGGTATAGTAGGAAGTATTCCAACCAGTATTGTTCTGGACACAGGAAATTTGATCCTGTACCAGAGTTTCCTGTTCAAAAGTGTAATATTTTAACTGACATAGGTAACAAGTCTAGTAGAGTTACGAAACAGGTTTTTGTGACCATTAAGATAAGTAATGGAACAGTACAATGGCCATTCCTCGTGGTCCAGAACCTAGTTACTAATTGTACTATAGGCTTAGGTATGTTATGTCAGAAGGACAGTATTAATGGTCTCTCGAAATGTAAATGTTTCCTTAGACATAAGAGCAATGAAATCACGATTGACTTGCGGGAATTATGTAGGTTTGATTTTAGTGCGTTGATTTAGACGTTTTTCATTACTACATGTGCGCTTGGCGTTGTTTGCTGAGGCATCCAGATATCGTGTTTAATTTTTCAAATTCCAGGTGACATCATTGCGCGAATGCAAAATATTGATCAAAAATATGTAAGGTTTGTAAAATTATGTATGTATTCCATATAAAGCCAAAATTTAATGTATTTATGTTCAAAAATGGCTCTGAGCACTATGGAACTTAACATCTATGGTCATCAGTCCCCTATAAACTAGAACTACTTAAACCTAACTAACCTAAGGACATCACACAACACCCAGCTATCACGAGGCAGAGAAAATCCCTGACCCCGCCGGGAATCGAACCCTGGAACCCGGGCGCGGGAATGTATTTATGTACTTACCTGTATTGATGCAAAGCAGAATGTAATACGTTGATATGTAAATGTGATCAGAATTTGTAATATGTACCAAAATGTGTAAAACCACGAGATTTATCGGAAAGAGACTACTTTAAAGTCATTCTACATACATCGCAATCCCTGTAACCGCGATGAAGTATGTGTGCAAAATTGTTAACACTATTCTTCATATATCTCTAATAGAATCATCGCGATGAGATATTTGTGTAAAAAACCTGTTAACAAACATTCTTTGTACATCGCCAGATAAAGTGTGAGTGGAGGGAACTGTTCATGTGAAGTACAACAACATTTCTTGCGCATCGCCTAATAATATTTACCGCGATGCAACTGTGCAAAATAAGGTACTGGTAGACACTGGAACTACGCTCGCAACACACGAAAGCATTGACGACAACTCCATGGGCGGAAGAATTTGGAATGGGACTTCATGGAATGGAATGTTCTAGGAATACGACGGCTTCTCTCACCTGGAGAAATCGAGCAACGCAGCCACCATTTTGCCGTCCGACGTCATGCATCCATGCCTTCACAGAACTTACGTCGTGGAATGGAAATCCACTGGTCTTCAATCACGCTGCGCATGACCTAGGAAGAACAGTGTTATCAGTGAAAATAAACAGTGCAACGAGTGAACATGCCCGCTTATCGGTTGTCAAATCTGTGCACAGTGACGACGATACGTAATAACATTTAAGTTACGTAAAACTAACAAAACAATGCCTACCTTAGCGTTATTACTGTATGTGTTATGGATACGAACTGCCGCCGGCCTGAGTGGCCGAGCGGTTCTAGGCACTTCACTCTGGAACCGCGCTGCTGCTACGGTCACAGGTTCGAATCCTGCCTCGGGCATGGATGTGTGTGATGTCCTTAGGTTAGTCAGGTTTAAGTAGTTCTAAGTCTAGGGGACTGATGGCTCAGATGTTAAGTACCATAGTGCTTAGAGCCATTTGAACCATTTGATATGAACTGCAAACGACAACACGTCGTACAAGAACAGCTACTCTGGAACACAAAGACGTTTTAAATGCAATATTTTCCATGAGGGACAATGACCAATATTGAAATGTTTTAAGATTCTTATACCTGTTTTAGATAATAGTGCATATTTTTTGTAAAAACTTCCTCGAATGTCCTGTCACAGTGACGTCTTGCGCACACGCACATACGAATGGCATATAAACTGTGATCACAGTGTCGCGAGTCCAACTAACGTCTACCGCCACTCTGAAATACACGCGACTGAGCATGCGCGGCAGCCGCAATACAAACATTGAAAGCTTCCTGGCCCACGCGCCTCATTCAAATGTTGTATACCATGAATTGTATATTAATCTTTATATATATAATTCTACTGTACGTGTGTATGTCACTGAACTCCTCCTAAACGGCTGGGCCGATTTGAATGAATTTATTTGTATGCGTTAGGGTGGCACCCTGGATGGTTTAGATTCACAAATGATCCCGCCAGATGGCGCTGCAGTCGGTATCTAGGGTATTTATCTATACTGCAACGAAACGGCTGGATTGATTTGAATGAATTTTTGTGAATGCATTCAGGTGGGGGCCTGGATGATTTAGATTCACAAATCAGCCCGGCAGATGGCGCTGCAGTCGGTATTTAGGTTATTTATCCATATCGCAACTAAACGATTGGATCTACTTCAATGAATTTTTGTGTATGCATTCAAGTGGGGGCCTGGAAAATTTACATTCTTTAATCAGCACGGTAGGTGGCGTTGCATTTTTGTGTGCAATATTGAGCATATTATATTCAGATATAAGTTACGTGCATACGATTTCGTATATTTTTCGACATTTTAATTTAAGTGTATTACATTATGTGTGTTTCGTTATTTTGACAATTTCATTTTTTTACAGTGTCTTTTGGTATTTCAGGTGTCGCATTTCAGTGAATATTAAGTGTATTATATCCACATATAAGTTACGTGGATAAAACAATGCCATGTCTTCGTGGACGAGGAGGAAATATTGGTCGACGGAATATGAGTCGGACATCGACTATTCGTCACATTCAGAAATTGTAATCGGTGCTATGAACAAACAATGCCAACACTGCCATGCACTCAAATACAAAGGTGGATTGGCCGGTTTCTGCTGCGCGTCTGGAAAAGTTGTGTTGCCACCACTGAATTCGCCGCCGGAACCATTCAATTCACGCTTCCAAGTGACATCATTTGGAGCAACAAAAATCGTTCAGAATGAGGATGGTCGCAATTTTCACTCAGCGTTTAAGATTCAGGGCCAAGTGTATCATCAAATTGGTTCTTCAATGCCGATGCCTGATACCGATTCAAAATTTCTGCATATCCACTTCATGGGTGATGAGGAGCAGCAAATAAACGCACGCTGCCAGTACAACCATATCGAGCAGATGGAGGAGCGAGAAATTGAGGGTATTTTAGAACCGTTTTTAGAGAATCACAACCAGTTGGTCCAGTTGTTCAATACCGTTTCAAACAGACTGCAAAACGACAACTATACAGCAGACAAAGTACCATCTGGGCAGCACGCGGGCCGTTATAATGCACCGACCATTAATGAAGTTGCAGTTGCTAATGTTCGCGACGCATTTGAACGTCGAGATATACGAATCCAATGCAGAGATAACACAGTGCATACCATTGAAGACAGTCATCGCTCTTACGACACTTATCAAAATCCATTGATATTTTGGGAAGAAGGAGAAGATGGGTATCATTTAAATATCAAACAAAAAAATGCAGGACAACGTCTGTCGGGTCCACTAGTGTGTATATAAATATTGTACTGAAAGTGCTTTGGGGTTAATTTCTCACCTGCAGGTGCGTCCTTTCGCTTCGCAATTCAGGGGGCAATTTAAAAGCACAATTGCAGGATGGGCGTGGATACATCGCAAAAACTCAGATATAAGTTCGGAACACAAAACGTTACTTAAGATATTAATTAGTACAAGTGGTTGTATCGATTGTGGGGTGCAACCGCTGAAACATTAGAATAAATACGCAGTTCAGGTGTCTCGCCGAGAAGCCGACACTTTTTTGTTTCGGAAGCCGTCCCGATTGGACGCATTCTGCCATCGCTGCAGAAAATTATTTGTTACGCCGTCATTATTCTGTTTTGTATGAGAAGCAGTCTTACTAGGCGTGTCCATATTTGCACAGGGTACAGAATTAATGTTAAGTGTCTATATAAGTTAATTTGTGAATACAGTGATATTATTTAATCTTGTGTTTCATTTATGTTGCAAGCTATTGTTCCAATTACACGGCGTCTTGGCAGTGCTAAAGGTTCCGCTTTACAAATATTATTAATGGTCCAGCACGAACCAATGCATTGGAATTATTCAATCTACGAAATCCGTTTAAGAAATATTTTCAGAAAAATCACTTAGGGTCAAACGTACAATCAATGGACCTTACGCAAAAAGCCATTGTCAAGCCTCCAAAGCTTGTATGCTCTGATCACATACTACTACGTTTCCCTACACTCCTGGAAATTGAAATAAGAACACCGTGAATTCATTGTACCAGGAAGGGGAAACTTTATTGACACATTCCTGGGGTCAGATACATCACATGATCACACTGACAGAACCACAGGCACATAGACACAGGCAACAGAGCATGCACAATGTCGGCACTAGTACAGTGTATATCCACCTTTCGCAGCAATGCAGGCTGCTATTCTCCCATGGAGACGATCGTAGAGATGCTGTATGTAGTCCTGTGGAACGGCTTGCCATGCCATTTCCACCTGGCGCCTCAGTTGGACCAGCGTTCCTGCTGGACGTGCAGACCGCGTGAGACGACGCTTCATCCACTCCCAAACATGCCCAATGGGGGACATATCCGGAGATCTTGCTGGCCAGGGTAGTTGACTTACACCTTCTAGAGCACGTTGGGCGGCACGGGATACATGCGGACGTGCATTGTCCTGTTGGAACAGCAAGTTCCCTTGCCGGTCTAGGAATGGTAGAACGATGGGTTCGATGACGGTTTGGATGTACCGTGCACTATTCAGTGTCCCCTCGACGATCACCAGTGGTGTACGGCGTGTAGGAGATCGCTCCCCACACCATGATGCCCTGTGAGCCTCGGTCGTATGCAGTCCTGATTGTGGCGCTCACCTGCACGGCGCCAAACACGCATACGACCATCATTGGCACCAAGGCAGAAGCGACTCTCATCGCTGAAGACGACACGTCTCCATTCGTCCCTCCATTCACGCCTGTCGCGACACCACTGGAGGCGGGCTGCACGATGTTGGGGCGTGAGCGGAAGACGGCCTAACGGTGTGCGGGACCGTAGCCCAGCTTCATGGAGACGGTTGCGAATGGTCCTCGCCGATACCCCAGGAGCAACAGTGTCCCTAATTTGCTGGGAAGTGGCGGTGCGGTCCCCTACGGCACTGCGTAGGATCCTACGGTCTTGGCGTGCATCCGTGCGTCGCTGCGGTCCGGTCCCAGGTCGACGGGCACGTGCACCTTCCGCCGACCACTGGCGACAACATCGATGTACTGTGGAGACCTCACGCCCCACGTGTTGAGCAATTCGGCGGTACGTCCACCCGGCCTCCCGCATGCCCACTATACGCCCTCGCTCAAAGTCCGTCAACTGCACATACGGTTCACGTCCACGCTGTCGCGGCATGCTACCAGGGTTAAAGACTGCGATGGAGCTCCGTATGCCACGGCAAACTGGCTGACACTGACGGCGGCGGTGCACAAATGCTGCGCAGCTAGCGCCATTCGACGGCCAACACCGCGGTTCCTGGTGTGTCCGCTGTGCCGTGCGTGTGATCATTGCTTCTACAGCCCTCTCGCAGTGTCCGGAGCAAGTATGGTGGGTCTGACACACCGGTGTCAATGTGTTCTTTTTTCCATTTCCAGGAGTGTATTATTATTTATCTGTTCTTTGATATTCTCCAACCAAACACGGAAAGCTACGAAAAATCAAACCTCTTTCCATTTATGTCACGATTGGCGATAGGCAGGACACTTGGTTCCTTCAATTATCGCATCATTAACCTGATTTATTACAAATGGTTCAAATGGCTCTGAGCACTATGGGACTCAAATGCTGAGGTCATTAGTCCCCTAGAACTTAGAACTACTTAAACCTAACTAACCTAAGGACAGCACACACATCCATGCCCGAGGCAGGATTCGAACCTGCGACCGTAGCGGTCTCGCGGCTCCAGACTGCAGCGCCTAGAACCGCACGGCCACTTCGGCCGGCGATTTATTACAGGTAAATGTATTTCATATAATTTCTGTGGTTGTCGCTAATGGGGCTAATCGTTCCAGCCTGTGAATAGCTGAGAAATGCACATCTCGCACACTGCTCTGCATGTCAGGTGTGACGTGGGTGTCCAGAGCTTTGTGTTGGCTTGCGCATGTCAAGTGGCCACCGACGGAAGTTCACAGAAGCTGCTGATGCTTTTCGCTAAGTCTGAGTTAGCGGCCTGTAGCACTACTTGCCTTCCTAGGACCTAGACGGACCGGGGCGACAGTTTCTAGTAATTGCTGGAACACCACATATTATGGCGGAAAAGTAGAAGTATTAGAATACTGTTTGGCCTCGGGAACTTCAGAAATGTTACACTACTCTCTGATTCGCCTATCACCGGCTGACATCAGATGCGAGTTTCAAGGAGAAACTAGCGAGGAAAATGTGCTCTGAATAGTCCATGACTGACGACTTTCCTCGGTGGGGATCTGTTAACCGTGACAATGACACTCTATCGACAGAAATAGATAGATTCATACCGCATAAGTTAATAAGAGACGGGACTGATCCACCGTGGTACACAAAACCAGTCAGAACACTGTTGCAGAAGCAACGAAAAACGCATGCCAAATTCAGAAGAACGCAAAATCCCCAAGACTGGCTAAGATTCACGGAAGCTCGAAATTTAGTACGGAAGTCAATGGTAGATGCTTTCAATAGTATCCACAATGAAACATTGTCTCAAAGTATGGTAGATAACTCAAAGAGATTCTGCTCTTATGTTAAGTACACCAGTGGAAAAAACATTCAATACCATCAACGCGCTATAGCGATGGAAATGTTACCGATGAAGGTGTCACTAATGCGGAGATATTAAATGCAGATTTCGATAATTCCTTTGCGAAAGAAGACGAAGTAAATATTCCAGAGCTGTTAGCTTGAGTGACATAACAGTAGATATCTTAGGTGTTGCGAAACAACTCAAATCACTTAAGAAAGGCAAGTCTTCCGGTCCAGATGGTATACCAGCCAGGTTCCTTTCAGAGTATGCAGACACAACAGCGCCTTTCTTAGTAATCATATACAACTGCTCATTTCACGGAAGGTCTGTTCCGAAAAACTGGAAAGTAACACAGGCCACACCAATATTCCAGAAAGGAAATAGGAGTAACCCATTGAATTACACACCCATATCACTGACCTCAATATGCAGTAGGACTTTGGAGCATATACTGTACTCGAACATTATGAATCAAACTGAAGAAAGTGACTTATTGATACATAACCAACACAGATTCAGAAAATATCGTTCTTGTGCAATGAAGTAGTGAGTGATGTCGACAAGGGATCTCAGATCGATTCCAAATTCCCAGATTTCCAGAAGGCTTTTGATATCGTTCATCACAAGCGACTATTGATCAAATTGCATGCATATGGAGTATCGTCTCAGTTGTGTGATTGGATTCATGATTTACTCCCAGAGAGGTCACAGTTCGTAGTGATGGACGGTAAATCATCGAGTAGAACAGAAGTGATATTTGGCGTTCCGCAAGGTAGTGTCATAGGACCTCTGCTGTTCCTGATTTAGATAAATGGTCTAGGTGATAATCTGAGCAGTCCCCTCAGATTGTTTGCAGATGACGCTGTAATTTACCGCCTAGTAAAATCATCAGACAATCAATTCCAATTTAAAATGATCTAGAGAGAATTTCTGTATGGTGCGAAAAGTATCAATTGGTGTGTGTGTGAAATCTTATGGGACTTAACTGCTAAGGTCATCAGTTCCTAAGCTTACACACTACTTAACCTAAATTATCCTAAGGACAAAGACACACACCCATGCCCGAGGGAGGCCTCGACCCTCCGCCGGGACCAGCCGCACAGTCCATGACTGCAGCGCCTAGACCGCTCCGCCAATCCCGCGCGGCAGTATCAATTGGCACTAAACAAAGAAAGTGCGAGGTCATCCACATGAGTACTAAAAGAAATCCGATAAATTTTGGGTATACGCAAAATCGCACAAATCTAAGTGTTGTCTATTCGACTAAATACCTAGGAATTACAATTATGAGCAACTCAAACTGGAAAGACCACATAGATAATATTGCGGGGAAGGCAAAACAAAGACTGTGTTTTATTGGCAGGACACTTAGAAGATGTGACAAACCCACTAAAGAGAGAGCCTACATTATACTTGTACGTCCGCTGCTGAAATATTGCTGTGCGGTATGGGATCCTTACCTGGTAGGATTGACGGAGGACATCTAAAAAGTGCAATGAAGGGCAGCTCGTTTAGTGTTATCGCGCAGTAGGGGCGAGAGTGTCACTGATATGATACGCGAGATGGGGTGGCAGCCACCGAAACAGAGACGGTTTTGAGATCTATTAACGAAAATCTTCAGAATGCGAAAATATTTTGTTGACACCCAACTACGTAGGGAGAAATGATCACCATAATAAAATAAGAGAAATCAGAGCTCGAACGGAAAGATTTAGGTGTTCCGTCGGCCTGAGTGACCGAGTGGTTCTAGGCGCTACTATCTGGAACCGAATCCTGCCTTGGGCATGGATGTGTGTGATGTCCTTAGGTTAGTTAGGTTTCAGTAGTTCTAAGTTCTAGGGGACTGATGACCTCAGATGTTAAGTCCCATAGTGCTCAGAGCCGTTTGAACCATTTAGGTGTTCCTTTTTCCCACTCGCCATTCGAGAGTGGAATGGTAGAGAAGTAGTATGAAAATGATTCGATGAACCCTTTGCCAAGCACTTAAGTATGAATTGCAGAGTAACCATGTAGATGTAGATCTAGATTGCCAGCGGAGGATTACATTTTTTCTGATTGGCGTCTGCAGACAGATTGGCGCAAACTGAAGCGTCGGTAGATGGTGGAAGAAAGACCCTCTAGGTCTGATGGCGGATGGAAATTGGTCGCTGGTTCGAGACGTCGTGGCGCTTGAAGGTGTTTGAGTCCTGACGAGCGAGATTCTGAATCTCCACTAGGACCACGGTCCTCCGACTTACTGCCACAGCAGACTGATGAGAGTATGCAGCAGCATGGCCCCCTAGATGGGGGTTAATGTTTAGATAGTAAGCATACCATCGCCACGGCTTCGCTAAACCCGATTCTTGCTTAAGTATCATTTGTTGTGGTATTCAACTGTCCACTGGAGCTTCTAAATTAATCGTTGGACTGAGTTAATGATTTAATATGCAGCTAAGATACGGTAGCAATCCCTCCGCTTGTCTTTCTTGTTGGTTGCCGCCAGCAACTAATGTATTTTCGTATAATATTGATACAACTACTCTGTAATTGGTTAATATAATAAATAATCGGTTTACGCTTCATCTGCATTTTTATTTGAAGGAACACGTAATTTCCTTCTGATCACTGTTTTATTCTATTGATTGAATGGATAGTTAAAGAGATGAATATTTCACTTTCCCAACTTATGATTCTATGTTACGGCCTTTCAAGGCAGTGATTCATTTGCGTAATTTCGAGTTAACACGGAGTCTTAAGGAGAGTGGAGTCTTAAGGGGAGTGTGACGGAGCCTGGGTGGGTCTATTACTCTGACAGGTTTCACGGCATCACACATAGCGGGATGTTGCAGTATTTATTCACAAATCATGTCAGTGACGATAGAAATTTTGGAAGCAGATTTGACCTTGTGATTTTTAGTTCGACAATGAATGATCGTTTACGACTTCATGGCTGCTTACGCATAGGAATTCAAGTACACATAAATTAATGAAAAATGTTTTGTCCGTTATTTTGTACAACATTCTCTCCATCTTGGACACAATGCTTCATGGATACTTGTTCACTTCATAATGAACAGGAAGTCGTCAAAATATTTATGCAATGGGAATCGCCGTCTAATCGAAATATATTTTATGTCTGTTACGCTCACTCGGCTACAGTTCCTTCTATTCTTTTTGTATTACAGAGACATCTGAAGATGATCGTTTACGATGGAAAATGGTACATACAACTATAGATATAAATTTCAACATGACTTTCCTTAAATATTTTAAAGATAGTACAGCTTATCGAAAAGAAGCAGTTTTCATCAACTACACCATTCCTTCTGGAGTGTAGAGCGCAGATAAAGTCAAATGAAATTTGTGGAAGAGTTCTCGAATAAGGATAACAGCTAACCAAATGCAAGCATGCCCCTCACTTCCATATATAACGGGCCTAAATTTGTGTGTTGGTAGTTTTTCGGTAACTGTAGAAGAAGCCGCTTTAATGTCATTCTGATAAGTCTGCAAATAGGCACTTTTCTCACCGCGACCGTGATATATTTCTATGCTAATCTCGCGAATTGCCGCTCTATTCACATATAACGTCTTTACCGATAATAGGTCTCAATTTTAGCCGTCGTTGGTACGGCGTTCGTGGCATTAAAAAGGAATCGCATGAGCAAAGCGGAGAGAGAGAGAACGGGCCACGGAGATTGATGATCCGGGCAGAGAGGGAGGGAGCTCAAACAGGGGAGTTGCGATGGAAAGAAGTCTCTAGGAGCGTGGGAGGGAAATTACGAGCAGCCAGTTGAACTCAGGGTGACGCATCGGATTTGTTCTTCACTAAATCGACATAATAATGTACGAAAATTAATTAGACGATAAGGATAGATGCAGAAAATTCTCTCGTCTACAATGAACTACAAAAATTTTTATTTAGTTGTTGATAAAACGGTTGCTTATAACATCCCTGAAATATAAAATGAATATAAAAAGAAATTTAATTTTAATTGCTTAATCATGAGTTACCATTTTTTCTACTTATTACTCTCAACCATCATCTGTTTTTTGAGTAAACAAATCTTTTGATTTATACATATTTTTATTTACTGAGTTCAAATGGTTCAAATGGCTCTGAGCACTATGGGACTCAACTGCTGAGGTCATTAGCCCCCTAGAACTTAGAACTAGTTAAACCTAACTAACCCAAGGACATTCAAAACATCCATGCCCGAGGCAGGATTCGAACCTGCGACCGTAGCGGTCTTGCGGTTCCAGACTGTAGCGCCTTTAACCGCTCGGCCACTTCGGCCGGCTGTTTCTGAGTTCACCAACAATCTATTCCAGAAATGGGAATGATGGACTATATGTTCGTAGGTTTTCACTACCGAAATGAGTTCCCTAAAATACTGCTAGTTCATAGCGGCAGTCGTAAACTACGAAAGAAGCGATAATTTCAATACAAAAGAAGGTAGATACCTACATATGTACAATCAGGTAAATAATCGTGGTTGGGAAATAAGAATGGGAAGACTTGTGAAAACGGAAGACTTGTGAAAACCTAATCCACGGAAAATCAATTTGAATTCCTGAGAAATGGAGGCAAACGCGAGGCAGTTCTGGCCCTATGAGCCATCTTAGACTGATCAACGGCAAACCTACGTTTATAGCACTTGTTGATTTAGAGAAGAAATCTGGGATTGCCGATAAGAATACACTCTCCGAAACTGTAAAAAAATACAAGGTGCGGCAAAAAATAATCAGTATAGCATCGTCATATAGATCTAAAATAAGGTGTAGAATAGGCCGCATCGTCCACACAGTCATTATTGTAACTCAATAATGACTGTGTGGACGATGCGGCCTATTCTACACCTTATTTTAGATCTATATGATGATGCTATACTGATTATTTTTATATGTTTTGACGGTGCCATTATGGCCTTATCACTTTAGGACATGGTGTAAAAAAGATCTGAGGATGATCATTACGGACTGAAATCGGTCATCGTCTAAAGAATTCATATTGTGATCAAAGACCGGAATAAAAAACATTTGACCGTATTGGACCACTGTTTGTATACGCGACCATGTCGCAGTTCGTGAAAAACATTAAAACCGAGTTATGAACATGTATCTTAAAATCTTACCTCTTCTATTCATAAAGCATACTTTAAAGTAAAATGCGATGTGCTCCCATGAATCAGCATATAGTACATGTAATGGGCGTAAAGTGTCATTCTAACAAAAAGGCCATTTTGCATGTATACAGGGTGAACCAGAACTTCAGCGACAAAATTTCGCAGGTTGTCCAGGATTATTTTCCGACTATTTTGGCATGAGGGTAGTCTCCAGTGGCTCGTTAGAGGGTAATTACATTTCGTTTGTTTTCTTACCCCTTGTACCTGTATTACATTGAAAATATCTGCAAAACGGTGACCCTGTTGATCGTATGAACTAACGATGACTTTACGTTGTTACGCTAAAGGCTATTTGGAATCAACAAGGTCACTCCCAGGTAGGAAATCAGAGACACAATGCAGAGAGCAGGAAAAAGTGGTAGCGTTTAACTTACCGGAGATAAACAGTAAAATAGAACCGTGTAAACTGCAGATGCTCAAGGCAGCTGTCCCAGGGGGGAGTTTTGCTCCATCTACCGCGTAGACGCTGTCGTAAGGCGTCAGTGTAGAAGATGGCCACGACAAGGCTAGTCTCAGCAGAGGCAGCATGTTCGATACTTGCTCCTGGGAACTGCAACGTCAGTGGGCTTACACAGGTTAGAGTGCTACTACAACAGTCCCCGCCCACAGAAGGGCGGAGGGAGGGGCAAGTGACGTAAAGCACAGTTGTTGCTAGCCATAATAAGTGTGGCAGTGGTGTTTGGCTTTCAGCTGAATGCTGTGAATACCAAACGTGGAGTTTGGCAACGTAAAATCCACAAATAGCCCTGTCTATCGAGAAATAGGGAATCTAAAAGTGGTTGGCCAGAGGCGTCCTGGAGGTGCAGAACGACTCGCCAGATTGGCCGAAGCTTGTTAAGTGCCGATAGATCGGTGGGTCGAATACAAGAAGGGAGAAACGGTGTGCCGCCGTGATGCTTTAAAAAAATGTTTTTGTATTCAGAGTGAGTTCAGTCAGATTTGTGGGTCGCCGATTTCGTGTCGCTGTGGCCTGCCTCTGTAATTTCCGACATGACTATTTTCCTCACTTGGAGTGCTGACCGCAAATTTATACTTAATGTGCTGCTAGTGTTCGCTACTTCTGTTAGCATTGTCTGTAGTGGAACCATTTGCATCCTTTGCTTTTTCTAATGTTTAGAATTAGCCTTCAGTGTACTTGTTAGTCTGATCGCTAATAAATAGTGCTAATCAGACCCCTGAATTCCACGGGTCTCCTGAAGCAAGCAGCCTGCCGAATCCCAGAAACTGTACCTCTCATAGGTTTCCAGAATGAGATTTTCAATCTGCAGCGGAGTGTGCGCTGATATGAAACTTCCTGGCAGCTTAAAACTGTATGCCTGACCCAGACTCAGATGGTAGAGCACTTGCCCGCGAAAGGCAAAGATCCCGAGTTGGAGTCTCGGTCTGGCACACAGTTTTAATCTTCCAGGAAATTTCATATCAGCGCACACTTCACTGCAGAGTGGTAATCTCATTCTGGAGACATCCCCCAGGCTGTGGCTAAGCCATGTCTTCGCAATATCCTTTCTTCCCGGAATGCTAGTTCAGGAAGGTTCGCAGAAGACCTTCTGTGAAGTTTGGAAGGTAAGAGACGAGGTACTGGCCGAACTGAAGCTGTGAGGATGGGTTGTGAGTCTTGCTTGGGTAGCTCAGATGGTAGAGCACTTGCCTGCGAAAGGCAAAGGTCCCGAGTTCGAGTCTCGGTCTGGCATACAGTTTTAATCTGCCAAGAAGTTTCACCTCTCATAGGTGCCCTGTGGCGCGGTGTTTGGCGCTGATCCATGTCCTCAACCTGCCTTCACTGGGAATTGGTCTTTTTACAGTTGCTCCTCATCTCTCGCAAATGTTAGACTGATCGCAAACCTCTTAGCTTCTCTCTATCCTGTGTCAGAACACGATAACGTGTCTTGTTTGAAGACATTCATTCATGGTACAACGGTAAGGCCTACTTTACTCTTGGTCCTCAAGCTTGCATTCAGTACTTCTCGGTTCAGACTTGATTTATTTTTCCAGCAGTGTTTGTACGTTAACAGTGGTTACATCGGTATGAATAGGTTTACTCATGGAAATCAGTCGATATGCATCTCGTCTACGGGGTCACCGAACACAATGTTGGACGGCAGAACGACGATATGCTCAGTTTTTCTCACAGCGACGGCAACTATGTAACAGCGGTTTTGCCTGTGTTTAGAGGTTACCACGAGTATCCTCATCCTGTCGTGTTATTACGTTTAAAAAACAGTGAAAAATCAATCTAGATCACAATGGTACTTTATTGAAGTGACCAGTTTCGGCCTATATTTAGGCCATCTTCAGACAGTACCATCAGCTGAAGATGACGATGCGTACAACAGCCAATTGACCTCAGTCGCTGAAACTGGTCTCTTCAATAAAGTAACATTGCGATCTAGATTGTTTTTCACTGATTTTATACAGATTACAAGATCGCTGCCTCCGGAAATACTATCAAAAATTTATTACGTATTGCTGATTCCACATTACAGTCTGCTCCACTGTTGTGATATTATTTTCAGAGAAACAAAGATAGTTCTAGTAACAAACATGTTAAGTTGTTATTTCATTATTACTTCCTAACTCGCCGCCGAAGACCCTGAGTCTTTATGCCAAAATACTCAGAAAATTTGGTAGGTGGAGTTCTGGTTCATCCTGTGTAAGTGACAAGAGTTCTACATGCCGGCCGCAGTGACCGAGCGGTTCTAGGCGCTTCAGTCTGGAACCGCGCGACCGCTACGGTCGCAGGTTCGTATCCTGCCTCGGGCATGGATGTGTGTGATGTCCTTAGATTAGTTAGGTTTAATTAGTTCTAAGTTCTAGGCGACTGATGACCTCAGATGTTAAGTCCCATAGCGCTCAGAGCCATTTGAACAATTATTATTATTATTTTTTTTTTATTGTGAGTTCTACGTAGCATTTTTCCACAGCCCTAGCGCTCCGTTTGCGCGTCCTCTATATGTACCGTAAAACATGAAAACAAACACGTGCGTAATTCCGCAGATCATTGTCTTTGTTGCTTAGTGAAAGTTACGTGACTCTTATAAAATTTCGCACTTCGCAAGATGCACTAAAAGATCAGAGTATTCATCACAAGTTACGTAGCATCATAACTTACGTATCAAAAGGAGAAAAGATTTTCAAAGTGGCAAAGCAAAACGATTTTTCATATTAGGGCAGAGTATGCATGGTAATGTTACCGATGACAATGTGACTAACGGGGAGTTAACTAAATCTGGTTTTCCGAAATTTCTTCACTAAAGAAGACGAAGTAAATAATACAGAATATGAACCAAGAAATTCTGCCAACATGGCTGACTTAGAAGTAGATATCCTCTATGTGGCGAAGCAACTTAAATCACTTAATAAATCACGTTAAAACTTGTAGTACCAGTGTCATATGCGTCTATAAGAGGGAATATCGTAGAGCAATATGTCGACAATTGGTGGCGCTCTTGCTCTCCTTTCGGCAGAAGGATATTTTGTTCACGTTGGACATTTGCATAGTGGTGTCGACGCAGCTCGGACAGTGCTGCTATCGGTGTGTAAGGGGTGGTGGGGGGGGGGGGGGGGGAGGCGTGCGGTAGAGAGTTGTGGTGGGGAGGGGGGGAGGGGCGAGCGAGGACTTGGGGATGTAGTTCGCAGGTAATCTGGGTGGAATTTTTACAGATTTCTGCTTGAGTGCTAATTTCACTGGGTGCAATTTTCATATATTCGACTGTCCAGTTGTCTGCAGCACCTGCTGGCGCGCTGCTGTACTGACGTCCGCACCCGGCGTAGTCCCGTGGCTATGTCGTGTGAGCCACATGACCGAAGTCAGGGGCGCGCACTGGAATCTTTCAGAGGCTCTCTTCGATGCGTGATCGCACCCAGTGGGCCAAGGCGAGCGGCGAGAAGCGCGCCCACCACTTTGTCGGAAGGCAGCTGCTGTGCCCACAGTGCGACTCACTGCGTCCTGGCGAGAGTCCGTCTTCTGCTGGACTGGTAGATCTGCTGCTCGATGGCACCAAGTGAGCCGTAGTAAAGTTAGATTTGAGAAGCTCGCCGCAGCGCGTAGCGTGAAGCAGTCGCCCTCCGTTTTCTAGCGGTGGCGCCTTTGTCGCAATTGAAAGCTTCGGTGTCTTCCTCTAACGGGAAAGAAGAAAAGTGGGCTGTTCGCGTGGGTTTAAGAAGAAGTGGCTGTATGGGCTCTCGTGGAGATTTGGCAGTCGGGGCGTCAAGAAGCGACTTCTCTGCGGGTGCTAGAGGGACAGCACGCAGACCGCGGCATCAGCGTAAGCGACGCGAGCAGCGGCTTCGTGGTATGGGGCGTTAACTGCTCGTCGCGATAGGAATCTTCCTGAGCGTGGGTCCCCGCAAGGGGCCTAATCTGCAGTTCGGCCGTATGCTGTCGACCGGCGGGGAGGTTCTGAAAATTGGCACGCCTTCCTGCGTCCGTTGAAACGGCTCGCAGCGGGCGGCTCGGCAGAGCATTTGGAGGTGCTGCGTTGGTTCAGTCCTGGGAGTCGTAACGCACCAGAATTTGAGTATTGATTGCTAACAGGATTTATGAAGTTTAATTGAATTCAATTTACTTATTCTTGTTAATTATACCAGCCGTACATTTGGGGGTTTCCCGCCATTCATTCTCGTCTGCCCACCCGCGGTAAGGGGGTAATATTAGAAAGAGTGGTCCGTTTGTCCCCTTTTGAGGACGAAAGGGGGAGGGGGGGGGGGGGAGTCAGAGTAAATCTGTGAATCGGATTGCTTCTTCCCCCTCCCAACTTACCTACGGGTTTATTCGACTGTTAGCCTCTGCCACGTCTGTGAAAGTCTAAGGCACCAATGACTGTACTGTTTAAAATGCAAGGCTCTAAGACCTGATCCATTCTCTCGCCTGCCATAACTAGTATTACTAGACTCACGTGTAAAAGGTACTCTAAGAAGGAAGAAAAATTTCTTTTGCCTCGTGGTAAGAACTAGTCAATTACGTAACGAATTCCTGGTCATCTGGAAGCTGTAACTTAAGTATATTTGTTTTTATGTATATTTGGCTATAATCAAGCAAGGTTGTTAATGTACGCCGTAGTGGAGTTTTTTATATTGTTTCTAGTCAGCAAAAACTGTTGTGTGTTTTTCCAATTCAGTACCTTCTAAGGCTTTTACTCAACGTGCTTATGTGTTTTATACAGGTAGTTGGTTATTAGTGTGTCTTCTTGCCATGCAAAAGTTTGCCGTTTCATTACGGGTAGAAATGGTTGCCTTGAAAGGAGAATGTTGTAAAAGTTCACATATCCTACCTGGCAAGCGTGTGTGTTTGCCGTAAGTTAATTGGTAGAAATTTGTAAAATTTGCTTTTTATATATATTTTGGAAATGTTAATGTTATTAACTGTGAATGTCCCCCCGTGTGCATGACTCATGAGTTCCGGTTTTTCTATTTTGAGAACTTTTGTAAACAGGATTGTCTTTATATGTTGGAGACAAGTTAGATTCTGCGCCGTTTAATGAATGGAGTGAAATTCACCTGTAATTTAGCTGAGCTTGAAATATTATACAGCGTCGCATTGTATACGTTAAAGTGCTTGCCTGTGCTTGCATTTTACTGGCGCGAAGTTTTTAATAATTTCATAATTTAAAAGTCCTTTCCTATCATAAATTGTGAATTATTTCTTAAATAATTGTTGGTCTTTTTTAAAAAAAAATATATCGTTAAGTCTTGCACCAAATTTGAATAAAGAGTGTTACTGAAAATTGTGTGTAATTTCGCCAGTTATTCATTGGCACCTACTTCACTTTACATTTTGTGTATTGATTGAGATTAATAACCTTTGGTGAACCAGTAGTAATTTTACGGTTCACCAAGTGCAGTGGAGGGACTTAATGCAGGAATCTGTTATCCCAGCGGGGACTCGAACCGCGGCAGCAGCGTGCAGCTTCATTTCGTCTCCTCGTCTGGCATAGCCCCGGCATCCTGGTGGTCCTGCTGGACCGTGAATGAATCCTCTGAAACAACTTATTTATCCTGCATAGCAGTGTCTGGCATAGCCCCTGCATCCTAATGGTATGGTGGACTGTGAATGAATCCTCTACAACAAGTTATTTATCCTAGTTAGTAGCGCACTTGTTGCACTGATTTACCACCAAGGTAGGTGGCGCAGTAGTTAGCACAATGGACTTGCATTTGGAAGCACAATGGTTCAAACCAGCGTCCGGCCATCCCGATTCAGGTTTTCCGTGGTTTCCCTAAATCTTTTCCTTTGAAAGAGCACGGCCGACTTCTTTCCGCATCCTTCCCTAATCTGATGACACCGATGACCTCGCTGTTTGGTCCTCTCCCCCCAAATCAATCAACTAATTTGCCACTCCTGTTCACCACCAAAAATCCGATGATGGGGCACTACCTTGCCTGCACCGTCCAGAGCCGGCAAGTTACACCAGGGGAAGACTAGTCCATTTCACAACAATTTACACTCTTGTTGTCTTCACCCCAAATATCGATAGGCAGTTTTCATTGGAGGCTGTAGCAGTTTTAAATTGAATTAAAAATGGTTCAAATGGCTCTGAGCACTATGAAACTTAACTTCTGAGGTCATCAGTCCCCTAGAACTTAGAACTACTTAAACCTAACTAACCTAAGGACAGCACACACATCCATGCCCGAGGCAGGATTCGAAACTGCGTCCGTAACGGTCGCACGGTTCCAGACTGTAGCGCCTAGAACCGCTCGGCCACTCCGGCCGGCCTAAATTGAATTAAAAATATTCTTGTCCACAAATATATATTTACTGGAAATGATTATCGGCTTCGGTCAACACGATGAGTTCCGATTTCAATTGGTAAGAGCTGATGGTAGGGTTAGAGTGTGGAGCAGACCCTATGAAGTCATGGACTAAAGTTAAAAACAAGGCACTGTGAAAGCTGGTGGTCTCTCCATAGTGACGTGGGATGTGTTTACACTGAATGGATTGGGCCCTCTGGTCCAAATGAACCGATCATTGGTGAACAATGGTTATGTTTAGCTAACTGGAGACAATTTCATGGATTTCATGTTCTCAAACAACGATCAAGTTTTTTTATGGATGACAGTGCGCCATGTCACAGGGCAACAAATGTTAGCGACTGGTTTGAAGAACATTCTGGACAGTTGGAGTAAATGATTTGGCCACTCAAATCGCCCAGCATGAATCAGCCAACTAATTTGCTACTCCGACGATAGGGATACTGCCTTGTCTGCACCGTTCAGAGCTGAGAGCTTATCCCAAGGCGGTATTAGTCCATCTCACAATAATTTACACTCTTTTTGTCTCCAACCCAAATGTCGATAGGCAGTACTCACTGTCCACCAGTGGCTAAAGGAGTTTTAAAATTGAATTAAAAACATTATTATTCACAATAATATGTTTACTGTCAATGGTAATCGGCTTCGTACAAAATTGTTCACCTTCAGATCATATTACACCATGATGATAGATGGTGGCGATGAACAGACAAGGTATCGCGGATCCAGCATACGTGCTAAGTTCACCGCCAGTGTCTGCCATCATGATGTAATATTGTCCGATGATCGCATTTTGGCCAAAACTGATTACTATAAATAGTTTACTGCTTCTTCCCCCTCCCAGCTTACCTACGGGTTTATTCGACTGTTAGCCTCTGCCATGTCTGTGAAAGTCTAAGGCACCAATGACTGTACTGTTTAAAATGCAAGGCTCTAAGACCTGATCCATTCTCTCGCCTGCCATAACTAGTATTACTAGACTCACAAATCCTACCTGGCAAGCGTGTGTGTTTGCCGTAAGTTAATTCAATTTTAAAATGTTTTATCTAAAACGTTTGCATCCTCCACGATAAATGTTCTCAAAAAAGACTATTGCAATGTTTCAATACATCTTCTCACAAATTTTACTCATAATCTGATAGCAGCGGTACAGAATATTTGAAAAATAGTATAACATTTTCTTGTTCTAACAGTGAAGCAACCTTTGACCCAGTCATTTGCTGGCGAAAGCAGTCTATGACCGTTTCTTAATTTGAATATTACAGTAAGTGTCGAATCCCTCTCGGAAATCGAAGAAGACAGCTCACCCCAGAGATACATAACAGTATGGATAGGTTTACTGACAAAGAGATGGTAGGTGTGAGACTCATGTGTGAGATCAATGAATGCAATGGAAAGGACCGCAAAACGACGTATGCTGAGCTTTTCCCACAGAAAAGGCAACTACATCTGTGTACTTTCCCATCTGTATCTTTTGCAACTTTCCATCGTTAAACATCAACAGCAAGTGCCGCGGGTGAACATAACAAATTTATTTCCAAAGGCGCAGCACATACCATTCATATTAGCACCGTTATTAAGATATTTTCAGTGAAAGTCATACAAAAATAAAAATGAAGGTAAGACATCAAATGAAACTCCTTTACTGTTTAACGAGCTATCGTAGGCTGCAGGTTCCTTACACCAAAATCTCTCTCCATTGTTTCATCGGTGGAGTTTGGCGTTCGGCAGTATTCACTTCTGTCAGTATTATGATATACAGTAGGTGGACGAAAATATATAAACACCAGAAACATAACACATTACCACGCCTGATACGCTGTACGAAAACATTTCAAGTGTTATACATTCTTCCCGCAAAATGGTGACAAGATCAGGTAGCGATGATCACGCACCCATCTATCCAAGGTAAACCACAAAGACTCGATAAAACTGAGATCTGTTGACTGTGGTGGGCAAGTGAGACTCGACGTTTCATCCTGGCGCTCACAAAACCAGTCTTCGACGATGTGAACTCTTTGAACAGTGGCCCGGTCTTCTTGAATCACAGCATCACCACTGGGGAACAAACACCGTACTGTAGGATGGGCCTAATCAACCAAAACGGTCACATAATCCTTTGCAGCAATGAGGCATTGCAGAGTATCCAACGGAACCAAGGAATACAATGATGCGGCTACCCAAATCATCGCCGAATCCGCACCAGGTTTCCCATTGGGTCGTAAACTCGGGCAGAAGCTGGAGACATTGTGCAACAAGGTTCATCCGACCATTGACTTTCTTTCATTGCTCTATGGTCTAGGCTTTGTGTCTTCGAAACCACGATTTCCTCTTCCGGTATCTGCGTCAGTGATAAGTGATAATGGTATTTCAGCTCTCTGTGCAATTCCCTGCTTATGGAGCTTCCTTTGTATTTGTGTGGTGAGGAAAAGGTTCGCGAATCTGAGATTCAGTTCTGCAGCGAATTCAGCAGATGGCGTCCCTTTATTTTTCGTCTCAGTTCTCTTCAATGAGCGTCTGTCACCTTCAATCGCGTTGTGACTTAGCGATGACGTCTCTTCAGTTTCACTGTTTGCAGTACAATACTTCGCGATGGACCATTTGAAACTGCAAAAACTTCGGCTACCTTCGTTACGGAAGCACCAACCATACGTGCACCAAAAACAATGCTACGTTCGAATTCACTTAGCTCCAACATAATGCACTAACAACTACACAGAAAGTTGATCTGACCATGACTGACACTTCCAAAGTGTTGACGATTTGCACAGGTACCGTGCAATAGAACAACCTTCAGCGTGGCTGACACCCGTTTTCATGTTTAAGCAAGCATTTACGCCCTTTCTTTCCATATTTTTGTCATATGTTAGTGTAATTCAGATGTTATTGACTTTAAAGGGGAATTTTTGGGAGAAAGATGATTATGTTCAGCCGAAAGCCTGTTACAAGTTCATTGAACAGCCATCCGACGGAGACTGTGCTACACTTCACATATGAATCATAATAACTACACAAGAGAGATCAGGTTGCGGGACAACTCATACAGACAGACGTTTCATATGTGAAAGCAGTAGGAATGAATAGCCCTTAATATTTGGATGAGATACCCTCCAGAGTGCAGTGGCTTTTAGAGATATACGCACACATCTGACAGTGTGTTTTAATGAATCCAGTGTCTCTTTTGCACCTGTGTGTTCATGCGTGTGGATGAGAAACGACGAATTTCTCTCTCTCACCGTATTTTCATACCTGACCTCTGCTTTTTTAAAAATGTTGTTAGCAGATCAGCCTCATTAACAACATAAAATTTAATTGCTTTCGCTTACACACGGTCAGAGAAATATCCTCTTTCTCACTCCATGAATTATGCCAATGTAATTAACATCAAAACGAGTTGCGTAATTAGGATTTCTTTGAAGACAGATTTACATTTTTGTTCGCTTTGTTATGCTAATGAAGCACGAGAGAAGCTAATTGCTTGCCATACTCTGAGGAATGTACTTGTGTATTCGCCGGGGCTGAGGCATTAAGGTCTGTAGGCATTCTATGTACATGTTTTCTTACTCTAAACAGTGTTTTTAAAAAAAGAAAATACATGAAATATTTCCGTCTAACAACCTCTTCTTCTGGTTGTGATACTCGGTTTATACTATACTCACATCAAGCAAATTATTTTTCACTTCTCAACTGAAGTACAGTGTTTACATAAGATTTTTTGCCGACTTGTTTCACGCAGTTTTGGTCATCTCTTACTCTTGCTTGTAAATTCCTCGCATGTGATACAGACGTCGAAGATACTGTAAATCACTAAAGGTTCCTCGAACTTTGGTGTGTGTGGCTAATGAATCGTGTACTGCCGTACGACAATTCCTCAATTTCCAAGGCGACGAAGAGAAGCAGCAAAAGAATTTCCGTATCCTTCATAAATGTCGTCCAAATACGAAGCGTTGATTATGTTCCAAGACAATCGCTACGTTACTAGTATTCATAATGAATCGTTCGATTCACCCGTAATTTGAGTTTCTTGTGTCTGGAAAGGCAGTTTACCTCAAAAGTGCTACATCCTTTTCCTTGCATCATGTCTGAATAAGGTAGTACCTCACACCCGAACAGGAACAGAGCCCAGTTATCTTCTTTTAATTCCTCTGCTACTGGTTCTCTATTATTAGGAGTAGCTGTGATCTCATTATTAAGTCGAGCGGACCATATTATGGCTGTTCGTTTTCTTTCCGCCGTATTAGGCATTAAACAGTAGTGATGGTAACCGTTAATCTTTCACTCTCTCCACTATTGCGGCATGCCATTCAATACTTGGAAATCATGGAGAAAAGTAGTTAAAGCGATAATGATAAAACTATGATACAAGGCACTTACGTCACTAGATGATGGCGGCAATAAGAAGGCAAGAGATACCCAACTACCACAAGTGTCTACTTTAGTTTGAGTGGATAATACATCACACTGATTGGGAATGAGGCACGCTGCAGTTCATGTCATAAAGTGTAAAGCATAGCTTTGCAGTTGATGATAGATATACATTGTGCGCTGTGTAATTCGAAAATGAATAGGATAGCAGACTGGAGATCTGAACTAGATAACCATTACGTTCATCCGTAACAGAAGGAAACAAACAACCTTTCACTCCGTTAATCCTATACGGAACATCCAAGTAAGCAGCAGGAAAATCTCTAAAAACCGGAAAAGTGCGAGTAGTACTCGCACTGTAAGAGGTCCGTAAAAAACTTAATTACGTATAAAGATAATTCATCTATTGGTTTTAATAAGTAAGTCAGCGAGTATCAAAATATCTGACGTAAATGGCCGCAGCTTTTGCTTGCACTAGCGTAGAAGCTTACGGTTAGTTAGTTAGTTAGTTAGTTACATGTTCCACACATCATTTGAACGGTTCCTTTACGGAAATTAAGTGGAACGAGTTAGTTTACGGGATATGTACACGTGACTAGTGTTAACATTAATGAACAATTTACCATTTTATTTCTAATCACGCAACTACTCTTAAAAAGAGAGACTTTTTTTAGTGGTTACCAGTAAATATTTAGAAATTCATCATTGGACTAGAAAGAGTTACCCAGAAGAAATGATTTTAAATCTGAATTAAAGCTTGCTTCGCCACCTGTCAGAGATTTTGTATTATGGGCAAAACACCAAAATGTTTTATTGCTCTACACTGTATTCCTCTGTGCGCAACTGACCGCCTTAACAACGGGTAATAAAGGTCGTTTTTCCCTCTAGTGTTGTAGGTATGCGCACCATTGGTCTTAAATTGTGATGGATTATTTATGAGGAATTTCACTAGCGAGAATACTTACTGTGGCGGCTCAGTTAAAATGCGTAGCTCCTTGAAGAGGTGCCTACATGACGTCCATGGGTGAACACTACATATTATTCGCAAAAAAATATTCCGTACGGGGCTATTGAGTGGAGATAAGCAAAATACGTCTGAAGGTTGATATTATTGTTTCCGGGATTAGCACTTAACGAAGAGCAAAAGGCGGTCGCTGTGACTGAGCGGTTCCAGGATCTTTAGTCCGGAACCGCGCTGCTGCTACGGTCGTAGGTTCGAATCCTGCCTCGGGCATGGCTGTGTGTGATGTCCTTAGGTTAGTTAGAAGTTCTAAGTCTAGGGGCTGATAACCTCAGACGTTAAGTTCCATAGTGCTTGGAGCCATTTGATTTGAAGAGCAAATCAGCTGTTTCAGAATCTCAGTGGCATACATTTTTTGTACCTCCAAGGGACCGTAGTCCTCAGTATCTGACATTAAACATGATGCCGTCACCCTTTCCTGAGAAAAGGGGGTCTTAACAGATGGACAACAGAGTGGTCCTATGAAGATTCCGTTTTTACCCATCGAGTTACGGAACCCTGAAAACACTTAATTCTGATACCTATTAATCTGGAGATGTTTTGAATAATGTACATCAGTGGAGGCCAGCTTTTAGATCTTCAGTTAATATTTACCATCAAACTCTGTTCGAAGAGGCGTGGGAAGGCCCAACGGTTCCGACCGACCGCTATGTCATCCTCAGCCGACAGGCGTCACTGGATGCGGATATGGAAGCGCTGGTGGTCGGTACACCGCTCTCCGGGCCGTTGTCAGCTTCTGTGACCGGAAACACTAGTTCTTAGTCAAGTAACTTCTCAATTGGCCTCACTGTGGCTGACTGCACCCCGCTTTGTAACAGCGCAACTTAGGTGATCTGACGGGAATCGAAGTTATCAGGGCGACAAGCCCGATGGCATTTGTTTTCTTATACAACTTCTAATGTGAAATAGAGATCCGTCCGATATACCGACTAACATTAGTGGTCAGAAATTGGAAGCGTTAATCGTAATATCTACATGTTATTACGATAATTATTTCGAGAAAACTCCTATGAAATCTCTCGCAGTGGAAGAAACTTATATGGCTAATCTATTTAGAGTGCTGGTGAAACACGTATGTAACGTAGCAGCGATGGTGAGGCACGTTAAAATCTTTGACCAGAGAGCCTATTATCGTGGTTAGTCTGCGCTTGACCGCGCGAGTGTTGCGAGCAGTACGCGAGTAGCAGTAGGCCAGTGCACTCGGTCAATAGTAGCAGCCCAGTGCGGTTGTGTGATGTAGCCTGTCAGCAGTAGTGGTCTAGTCCTGTCACGGTCGCGAGCGGGACGCAGTCGGCGAGCGTCGACATGGCATTCTGGTCAAGATGCTGAATGAGGTATATTGTTAATGTAGGTAATCATCAGATAATGTAAAGTTTACTTATTGTAATTAATATCCAACAAGTGCCCCAATAATAATTTTGATTTCAAAGCAATTTTTACAAAAAAAATTATTTAATTGAACTAACGATTTCGTTCCACTTCCCTTAAAGAAAAGTTTCAGTTAAATTAAAAAAAAAATGTTATTTGCAATGCAGTTCCTCCAAGCGGTGGGCAACAATAAGAGCAGAAATTTGACAAGCAGTTTCAATGAGGTAAGAAATTAATTCTGATTTTTACACAAGGGCCAAAGACCGATATTTCGGTTTAATTGAATTATCATTATCACTGAGATTTTCTTATCACTGAATGGACTTTAATTTTTTTGTGAAGAACTTATATTTGAGTCAGATTGCGATTCTCACTTTTATTGTCATTAAATTTAATTGCTAGTGAGGTTACGCTCTGGTCCCATTTCTATTAAATATTGTCACTCTTAAATTATTGTGGGGAGGTTACACTTGGCGACACCCAGTCCAGGATCGAATTTCGTTGAGAATCTTTTGAACAACAGTCAGATATCTGCTCTTATTTACTTAGATATAATTAGGATTTGGCGCAACGCTTTCACTAATATTGTGACTTTCTTTCTACAGGTCAACGGCAATTCGTTGCTCTGTTGTATTTGTGTGTTGCCTTTGCATTGTGCTTATTTGTTTTGTGAATAATTTTGACTATTGTAAAAATGCCGCGAAGACTGTGAATAGTGTATCGCGAGGTATTATGAATGAAATTACCGACTCTAACAACTTTACCGATAGGACATGTGACACACAGTGTAATGATGTCAATCCTGCGTTCACTAACAATCAGTGCATTTCAACCACTAATGATGACTTTTATATTAATGATGAACAAACGAATTCAATTGTCACCTCTGTTAATTTGACGACAATTGATGACGCAGAACGCTCTATTGTAATGAGCGCTGCCGAACTTAACACACCCGATTTGGAAAATTCAAGTAACGTACAGACAAATTTTTTTAATGAAAATGAACAAGATATACAAAGTACGCCGGAGTTATTTAATTCCGAAATAGTGAATGAGAGTGTACATTTGACAGGGAAAGCTTTTTGTGAACCAAAGAATGACCAAATGGTCACACAAAACGTGACAATTGCATGTACTCCATCACAGAGTACTAAGAATGCAACAGCTACTTTAAGTTTGGATCAATTTATGACAATAATGCTACAGTTTAAGAACGAACTTAGTGTAGATATCAAACAACAGAGTGTAGATAACAAACAAGATAATGAAAAACTCAAACAACACTTAAATGAAAAACTTGACAATAATGACGAAAATCTCAAACAACTTAGTGAACAGGTCAGACAACAGAATGAAACATTAGACGACAATTCCAGACAGCTTAGTGAACAAATTAGAGCCGTTGCCGCGCAGTGTCATGACACTAAGGAACAGTTGCGCGCGGAAATAGAGGCTTGTTCAAAAAAAAAGTAGCGAAGAAATTAGGTCTGTTGCTCAGGAATTAAGGGAAATGCAAACAGCTACAACAGTAACACTTAGAGCGGAAATTAGTACAGTCGCTGAACAATGCTCTGAAAAGGCTACACAATTACGCGACGAGTTTAAAACAATGACAGCAGAACTTTCGCGCACAATGCACGCAAAGATAGACGCGAAATTCGAACAGCAGAACACTCAGATTGACGAGCGCTTTAATCTTCACATACAAAACAGTGATACGCGTTTCCGCAAATTTATTCAAGATCAAAACAAAGTAAAACGACAAGTCATGGAAACAATCACTGCACAAAGACAAGAAGACAAACGTAAAATGTTCGCGAAAGCGAAGACGTATGTAGACAATAATATTACTACAGTGTCCGACAAAATTAATACCATAGAACAGTTGAACGCGGAATTACGGGATGAAATTTCTGATCTTAAATCAAAAACAGATACACACACAGTAAATATTCAAACAGTGACAGACAGATTCGAACAATTAGAACTAACACAGGATTGCGATGTCATCAAAGCTGATGTTAAAAAGCTGAGCGAAACTACGCGTAAGTTGCAAAAACAGATTAATGCATCCGATTCTAAAACCGATGATCAGGCAAAAATACTGACTGAAAAATATGATGAATTAGCCAGTCGTATTGATGCTATTGAAAGTAATAATGATAATAAATCAGACGATACTGCACCGATTTCATTTAACCAAACACCTGAATTTCAAAATTTACAGCAGACAATTAATGAGATCGATTCGTCTAATAACACGTTACGTGGAAAGTTATCGAGTTTACAACAAGAAGTAACAGAAATAAAAACTATTTCAGTCACCAATACGTCACAGAATCCGCCACTTTGCGAACATTTGTCAGACTCGCGCAACGCGTATAATGTGAGCAATTTACAGAGACTACGCGAATTAAAATCCGAAAAGCTACGCGACTTAAAATCTGAAAAGCTACGCAACTTGAAATCCGAAATGACACAGACGAACAGATTCACACACAAACCTGAACGTGTTTTCAAATTCAATGACGAGAACGTAGATTTCGAGCAATTTGCATTTGTAAGAAAATCTAAGGAATTTAATAATGACAGCGTACAGGTACACGCGTTGCACTGTATACGACAATTTATCTTTGTACATTCACCGCTATTACCTGTAATGCAGAAACTAGCTTTGAACCTGATGCGACAATTTGCTATTGCATTTTCAACAGCATTGCCTATAATGAAGAAACTTGAATTAACATGGATACAACTATTTACTTTTGGAATTTTACCGCTATTGCTTGCAACGCAAAAGCTAAAATTTATTTGCAGTGCGTAAAAGACCTCAGGGGATTCATTACGCTTTAATGAATATGTGCCGTAGCGAGCATAGGACCCCGAGCTGGAGTAGTGCTGTTTCATCTTTAGTTTTCTGCACTGCTGCCTTCTCTTCTACTATCCTTTATATCTATCGAAACAGCTCTTTAACTATTGCTCTATCTAGAATTAAGAAACATGTAATGAATACCCGATAAGACAACTTTTACCGACTGTGACAATTTTCATTAGGCACTCCAGAATCAGCGTAATTTTAATAACAGATAAAATCGTAATCATCAGTATGTACAAAATTTTCGGCAGTCGCAACCACATTTTTGTAACAATAGATGTTTTTCACCACAATAGCATGAAAGTCAGCCGCTTAGCATACCTAACCAACAATGCAGTCCACAAGGTCAACCAGGCTTTAATGTTTCGCCGCGTGCACGTATAGTCCCAGATCCAACAAATAGTAATGCACGGCAGCAAGGAAACAACTACGTATAGAAAACCCAGTATTTGAATTCTTATCGCAATGCGCCGTATAGAAATTACTATCATGACCAACGTAAAAATAATGAGCACAATTTTCAGCGTACATTTAATAACAGTCGATCTTTTCAGCAGCAAGAACATCAGCAACAACACATTATCATGAATAATCCAGACAATAGGTGTCATCGATAGCGTAACACGTCAGTAAGAAATAACAGAACAGTTCATATAGTGGATATGCCACAGCATCCTCCTGTAAAATAAATAACGGCACGTACGATAGAATTTGAGCACATACAGTACAGGTTGCATATTCCAGTAACATAAGCAATAATTTTGACTCGCAGATTCTTGTTCACGAAAAATGTTATTAATTTTGACGCCATCCGACACACGTTTGCATGAAAAATATTATCACGACGTACGTAGACGACATTCTTATCGCAGAAGCTAACTGGTCTGAACACAATCTGATTCTTGAACAACTATTACAAACTTTTCGTGCACAAGGACTTACAGTTAATCTTAGTAAATCGCACTTTGGCAAAACTTCTATAAAATTTCTTGGACACGTAATTTCAGCAGAAGGCATTGCACCTGATCCGGAAAAAACTTCAGGCTCTACGTGACATTAGTGTTCCTACGACGAAGAAACAACTACGCAGCTTTTTGGGCTTAATTAACTTTTTTCGTAAATTTATTCATCATTCTGCTTTAGACACACCCAGGTTATGCCAATTAACAGGTAAAAACAGTATTTGGTCTTGGGATAAGCAAGCACATTCTGAGTTCATGAACCTGAAGCATGCTTTGTTGAATGCTCCACTGTTATCGCACCCAGATCTTACTAGAAATTTTTCCATTGCCACCGACAGTTCCAATACCGCTTTAGGCGTACATATTTTCCAGGAAATTGAAGAAGATGGCTCTACAGTAATTAAAAACATCGCGTTTGCAAGTCGCATTCTGTCACCTGCTGAACGAAATTATTCTGTTACAGAACTTGAAACATTATGTGTTGTATGGGCTTTAACGAGATTTCGGCACTTTCTTTATGGCAGACATACCACCGTTTACACAGACCACAGAGCGATACAATTTTTACTTTCGGCTAAATTCACTCACGACAGATTAAGCAGATGGAAACTATATTTACAGGAATTTAATTTTACAATAGTTCACATTCCCGGCACGCAAAATGTTATAGCAGACGCACTATCGCGTTCTCTCGGCAACAATCAGCAAGACGTAGCAACCAACTTCTGCAAAACAAATTTCAGTGTCATGTGCATTCAGCAAGTTGCATTTGAAAACTTTATTTCATCGTCATTAAAGGACATAGCACAAGAACAAAACAAAGACAATGTGTGGAAAGAAATTAAACACCTTTGGGAAGATAAGAATAATGTTACGATTAGAAACCATTACACTGTACGCAATGACATTCTGTTTCGCCGCTCTCATCCTGACAGCAACAATTGGTTATTATGCATTCCTGACGAACTCGTTAACAAACTAATCTGGTACACTCATTTAAGTTACGCACATTACGGAGCACGAAAATGTTTTCTTATACTGAGACAGAACTGTTATTTTACTAACATGGAGAAGCGTATACGACGAGTTTTAGCGTCTTGTAAAATTTGCCAGAAAGCTAAATCAGACACCACTTCACATATTCCTCCTTTATATCCTATTGTACCTGTTAAACTAAGACACATGGCCGCTGTAGACATTTTTGGTCCGATTCCGAGAACTAACAGAGGTTTTTGCTACATCTTTGTCGCTGTTGAGCTCACTTCAAAATTTGTTACTTTCACTCCGTTACGCAAAGCTACTGCTAAAACTGTTTCGAAAGCAATTGTAAAACATTTTCTATTTCATGTAGGGCATGTGATGAGAGTAATTTCTGACAATGGATCTCAATTTCGTAGTGCCATATGGACACGCATGTTACGAGCTAGAAACATTTCTCCGATCTATATATCCAAGTACCATGCTTCTTCGAACCCCTGCGAAAGATTAATGAAAGAAATTGGTAAGCTGTGCCGAATATACTGCCACAAAAGACATATTGATTGGGATACACACATACTCTCATTCCAAGATGTAATTAATTCCATTCCAAATGAATCCACTATGCTATCTCCGTCTGTTATATTGAAAAACGTTGAACCACCAAACAAAATTAAAGAATTAGTAAACTTCCCTAAATGTCGTCGACTAAGACACCACGAAATAATTGACATTGCGCTGAACAACATCAAACGTGCCGCAGAGCGCCGGAGAAGACAGCGAAAACAGGTTTGTACACGCCGCGACTTTCACGTTGGACAGAAGATATTAGTACGTACACACTATTTATCCAGCAGAATAAAAGGTAAGTGCAGTAAATTTGAGCTTCTATACGCAGGTCCATATCGGATTCGCAGCATCCCTCACCCCAATGTTGTACACGTCGAAACTTTGAGAACCAGAAAATCGAAAGGCAACCACCATTGGTCAAATATTAAACCCTTTATTGAATGAAGACACTGTATGATTCAACACACTATGATGCCATTTACTTATGCAATTATATTCACATAACTAATTACTGATGATTATCGTATTTTTTCTTGGCAAGTGCCCGGCAAGGTAAGGTTAGCAGGTCGCTTTTCTTGTCGTTACACATCAGACCGTGCATATTTTTCCAGATGAACTTACGTATTTTATGAATAATTATGCAATTCTATGTAATGACGTAGTAATTTTATCAAATTCTCTCTCCATTAAAGTCTTTAATTCTCGCCTCTATTAACTACACTACATACAAGCTGAACACAACGAACGTCACATCTTGTCTTTTTATGTACGATTGTTTTCATGTTTTGTTTATATGCATTGTGAAATAGGTAAGATATAACACACACCAGTTGACTTTGACATTTTTGTTGCCCTATGATATCTCAACATCGTGACTGTTTTACATTTTTTGCTGCTGCATTGTATTATTCTGTGTACATTTTTGCATCTGAACACTGTCAATGTCTTTGACATATTACATTTTCTGTCATGTTATGCTGTATGGTTAATTGTGTCACCATAAACCAGTCATTATTTAGTGGGTATATGATTTAAATGCAAGACATTAATCTTTGTTCATCAATTTCAGAAAGAAATGATGCGTGTAAGAAATAAATCCAACAGAAATGGGAATTTCACCTACGGAATAAACGAAAGAAGATGCAATAACTTTATGAGGAATAGTAAATGGATCAGGATTAACAAGCATTAACAAGAATATACTATACTCATCGTGGAATAGCAGTCTTAACTAATTTTTTCTTTCAGAATACAAGGTGATTGATGCAGGCTGTCAGACAGAACTACACATCTTAGTTTTAGTGATGAAATATGTTAGAGATAAGGAATAGTTATGTAATGAGTAATGAAGTGATTTTTTGCAGATGATAATGAATGCTGATGAATAATGATGAAGAATATGCTGTTATGAATAATGAAGTTTTTCTTTACAGGTGATGATAATAATGACGTTATGATAATATGGATAATGAATAATGAAGTTTTTTCTTTACAGATGAGGATAATGTTGAAGTTATGTATTTATGCTATGTAGTTATTTAAGTATTTGTTGCAGTTTGCTTTGACAGCAGGTGTTATATTGCATAGTAGGATGACAGAAAGTTTTGGAAAGGACAGGTATGGAACACATTTTATACACATTTCACTACTTGTTAATTTGAAGTTCACTACTTTTCAGCATAGTGTGCGTTTCTTCTTTCAGCTCAATAATCCATTTTGTATTTTTTTTTCAGGAGAAGTTTTTCATGATACTTACTAAACCTGTTACTTATTATACCTGTTCTAGTACTTGCATTTTTATTTTTTACCCATTTGTGTTTACCATTTATAAATGTGATCACATATACTGCCTTATTACATAACCTTGCTACAGCTGACTCATGACGAATGACGTTACCTATCCTCATTTGCAGCAATAGGTCAAAAGCAAATAGTGTTATGCCTCAGCAATTAATTATCGATCCCAACGCAATGCATTGCTAACAAAAAAATGTATTAACAGTCCCAAATAGTGATACCAGTTTGAGAAAGTTCTGAGTAATGCTGATCAGCTCTGAATAGTATGTCACTTCAGTAATGACTTCATAAAAATAAAAAAAATATATATATAAAATAATGCTTTGTAACTGGCCAAGGACTGCCACTGTTTATTGTAATGAGACTACTTATAATGCCCATGATTATTAATGCTATGACTGTAATTAACTGATTTTTAATAATGACTTCGTAATGATTTGAATAATACTGCATGATGAACAATGTTTTATTCTATTCAATACTTGCTGGCCACTGAGTGCCAATAGTTAATATCACTCAATGAATTATGTTATTAATTATGCCATTAATTAGCTATTGTTTTCAATGTTGATACTTTGTAACTGGAAAAGAATGCGATTGTTTCATAATGCTTTGTAATTAGGAGAAGGCTAATGATTATTACTATATTGGAATGACACATAATTAATTAACTATGCCATACTTTGTAACTGGAAAAGAATGTGAGTGTTTAATAATGCTTCATAATTAGGAAAAAGCTAATGATTATTACTATTGGAATGACAAATGATTAATTAATTATGCTATGCTTTATAATTGGCAAAGAATGTGATTGTTTAATAATGCTTTGTAATTAGAAGAAGGCTAATGATTCTTAATTATGCTTTGTAACTGGAAAAGAATGCGACTGTTTAATTATGCTTTGTAATTAGAAGAAGGCTAATGATTCTTAATTATGCTTTGTAACTGGAAAAGAATATGATTCTTACTATATTGAAATGACAAATGATGCTATGCTTTGTAATTAGAAGAAGGCTAATGATTCTTAATTATGCTTTGTAACTAGAAAAGAATGCGATTATTTAATAATGCTTTGTAACTAGGAAAAGAAGGTTACTGATTCTATGTAAAACAATTAATGAACATTTTTCTGTAATACTACATACATGGTACAGAAATGTTCAATAACTGGGCTATGAATGCCGCAAACTACTAATGAAGAATGGTATGTGACATAATGTCCTTCACCTTATGAGCTAACTACCCTGAATTACTGCAATGTCCATTTGTCCTGTCTATCCTAGTGATAATGGAGCACTATCTTTGGTTTTGCACTAATTCTACGTTGGTGTGCCTTGTAAGAGCGTGGTGTTGACACGACATGCTGTCCAACACCGTGAGCGATGAAGACGTTATTATGGTCCCACTGTTTGGTGTACCTAATGTACTGCCAAAATGAGAACATGGAATATTACTACGACAGTTCAATGTCTTGGCTACGCTGATAAATTCTGATGGGAAAAGAACTTCAAGTTGTGTCACTTGGTGTTGTACTTCTGTGGAAAGATATGGACTTTCAGAACAGCTGTGTGCAATCTAAAGTGCGACAACCATGATGCAATCCTTCCATTTCCTATCCTAATTCTTGTCACATAGTGAAAATAATTTTTTTGCTAACATCATTTATGTTCATGGGTCATACATTTTTTTCGATTCGCTGAACTCCAGTGCGAGTACACTTATGGCACTTGTCGACATGTTTTTTTTTTTTTTTTTGCCATTATGTTTATTTGTTGTGAAAATGCTAAAGACATTTTTCGATTTGTTCTGAAGTACAGTATATGTGCACTCTTGTCTTTTATATTGTATATACATTTTTATTTTGATGATATGTTCTGAACTACAGTCCATGTGCACTTATGTTAGGTATTAATATGTTTTCTACTGCACTTCAGTGCCTGTGCACTTTTCTCATTTTTCAATATGATTTGTACTCATTCTGTATGTTCAATACTACAGTGCGTATGCACTTATGTCATTTGTTACTCATTGTATATACATTTCGTCATTTGCTGATATGTTCTCAACTCCAGTGCGAGTACACTCATGTCACTTATCAACATGATTTTCTGACATTCTGTTTATTTGTTCTGAAAATGCTAAAGAATTTTTTCAGTGCATGTGCACTTTGTTTTCTGTCAAATAATTTGTATATACAGTTTTCTGATTTGCTACTATGTTTTGTACTCATATCTTGTCTTTGTCTGAAATGTTTTTTTACTTGGTGCATATGCCCAACATTTAATTCATGTATCTAAATATTCTGTAAATTGTACAAGTTGACTAATTAAAGAAAAATTTTGCCGCGCTTGGCAAGTCCAAATGATTCACCATCGCTGCCAAATTTTTGCCCCCCCCCCAGTGGAGGGTTATGAAACACGTATGTAACGTAGCAGCGATGGTGAGGCACGTTAAAATCTTTGACCAGAGAGCCTATTATCGTGGTTAGTCTGCGCTTGACCACGCGAGTGTTGCGAGCAGTACGCGAGTAGCAGTAGGCCAGTGCACTCGGTCAGTAGTAGCAGCCCAGTGCGGTTGTGTGATGTAGCCTGTCAGCAGTAGTGGTCTAGTCCTGTCACGGTCGCGAGTGGGACGCAGTCGGCGAGCGTCGACATGGCATTCTGGTCAAGATGCTGAATGAGGTATATTGTTAATGTAGGTAATCATCAGATAATGTAAACTTTACTTATTGTAATTAATATCCAACAAGTGCCCCAATAATAATTTTGATTTCAAAGCAATTTTTACAAAAAAAATTTATTTAATTGAATTAACGATTTCGTTCCACTTCCCTTAAAGAAAAGTTTCAGTTAAATTTAAAAAAAAAATATATATTATTTGCAATGCAGTTCCTCCAAGCGGTGGGTAACAATAAGAGCAGAAATTTGACAAGCAGTTTCAATGAGGTAAGAAATTAATTCTGATTTTTACACAAGGGCCAAAGACCGATATTTCAGTTTAATTGAATTATCATTATCACTGAGATTTTCTTATCACTGAATGGACTTTAATTTTTTTGTGAAGAACTTATATTTGAGTCAGATTGCGATTCTCACTTTTATTGTAATTAAATTTAATTGCTAGTGAGGTTATGCTCTGGTCCCATTTCTATTAAATATTGTCACTCTTAAATTATTGTGGGGAGGTTACACTGGTAATTCTTACGATAGTGTCCAATGCCCTGGAGAGTGGCTCAACAACGGAAAATATAGCAAACAACGCATTTTGGAAATTTTTTCGTTGTTCCGAAAAAGGCTCAGTAGCATTCATGACAATCGTTACGTTGACGCAGTAAGAAGGTATGAAGTCTAGAGTTCCAGCTTCCATCGACGACCACCTCATTAGAGAACGAAAATAAGTCCGGATTGTACATGAGTAGTGTAATAAATTAGTGATGATATTGTTAAAGAAACCACCGTGTTATCCGTCTTAAGGGAAACAGCGGAAAACTTAAGTGTGAATAGCCGGAAAGGGGACTCGAATCGCTTTCCACTCGATGAGCGGCGTGTTAACGATGAATCGTGGGCAATACTCTGCCGATGAATGGCGCTTCTCTCAACAATAATTAATCCAAACACAGGCTAGCGTAATTTGTAACCATTTGCGAAGAACTAAACGCTTCTACAATGCTTGACGGTTGGTGGCAGTTGAATCCAGGAAGCATTATAGAACATATGGGCTGTCTCTCCGCTGCACCTAAGTTCACGGACTATTCCTCAACATTTATTTAAATAAAAATACTACAGCTTTTTTCTGCAGAGGTGGTTGGTGTGGCCCGACGCGTAATTACACTACAGTGCTTTCCAAGTGACCGCAGCATTACGTGCAAACAGCTAGTTGCAGTCAGTATCAAGGAGAAAGTTGTACATTGTAATTTGTCTGTATGGCTCAATGTTGTTTTCTTAGCTTTCATCTCTTAACTCGCTAAACTTAAATAGCTGGGGAAAAAAGAACAGTTTTTCTGTGTAAATCAGATTACACCGGCTGACTAGTTTCAGTTGTTACAAATTCATTTTCACGTCCAAGTACTTCAATTTATTGAACGTCATGCTCCGTAATAATTACAAGGAAACAATAAATTGTGTCACTGAACGATGCTACTAACAGATCCTCCCGCATAGCAGCACGTTCTAGTACGCCACTTTCCGGACTGGAAGACGCGACCTGCCCCGTAACGAATTCGCCCGCGGCTTGGCGTCGAAGGCCAATGAGCCGGCCACACTGGATGTGCTTTTTAGATGGTTTCCCACATACGACTACGTGAGTACCAGCCTAGTATCCAGGTTCCTCCAAAGTTCCACGATTTGCAAACATTTTGGAGACGTTCGCACACTATTACATGGGGCAATACTAAAAGCAGGAGGATGGGATGGTGACAGAAGAGCATCTGCCTGTCCTCTACCACCATCATCCCAAATCCAATAATCAACGTGCCGACCCTGTGAAGATAGACGATTCTTGTAATAAATTAAAGTACTATAACCTGAAAATTGATATGCAGTATTCGATAGTAGTTTCAGAATAATGTACATTGCTACTTTGACTTAAAAGTGGTAAGACATATTAAAAATTTGAAACTGAATTCTATAATACACAGCAGTCATGTTTCTTTATTGTAGCAGTCGTTTTCGTTCTCTATTCGGAGCAACTGCGCTTTATCTGCATGAGAGGAAATAATTATATACCCGCTCTGTGGCATACTGTAAAAAGCACATCAGGAAAATATGCTTGAACAGAAGGTAATCAGCTGAACAGCCCATAAATGCAACCCATTGTTGTAAGTTTTGAATGTTCTCTTGCAGTGAAATTTTTAGAAAATATAAGTGTCCAATCTAGTCTTCACTACTCAGTCTGTAGCAAGAATGTAACTAAACATGAGGTTTAAAATTGTCCGAAGGCCCTGTGTCACAAGGATCAACATTCTGTACGCCCTGAACGTGAATACATTTCGACTAGCACTCACTGATGTCGCATCCTCTAATCAACACGATATGTTACATGTCAAACCAGAAGTTAGGTTTGACATTAATATACATGTCCCATAGTTACAAGTGACCAAATTAATTCATTACAAAATCTATCCACAAAACATTTGAAACTGTAAAATATTAATACAGAAAATTTATACCAATAAATCATACCTAGCTGAATGAGACTTTACGAAAACAGCTAAACTAAGAGATTATTGCTGTTAAAGTATTTGCGTAAGCTGGAGATAAGTCGTGCCGAAAAAAATGAAACTGAAGTTCTTTTTAATAATTTATGATGAATTAGTATACGCAGTCATAATATCTCATGATCCATCTTTTAAACTGGTACCGAAGACACTGCCATAAAACTGTACCACGTTACGTAAAAGAAAGGTAGCACTACCAGCATACGAAAATTAGACAGGTATAGAGTACATGTTAAACAAATATTTTCGTTTGTCTTTATATGTGACCCTCCACCATTCATAGTTGAGAGTAGACATTTCTTATACGCCAGCATGATTTTAAAGAAAGATGCCCATGAATTATTTGTTGAGCTACAGAAGTTCTGCTTTAAACCTTACAGTGCCTTTCATACACACTTTAGGACCGTATGTAGAAGAATTGCACGTCCAAGTATATGGGTGCCACACACCAGACACAAAATACTGAGTTAGAAAACCACTACGTTATAAGATACTTTTGCAATACCCATCTTCATCCATTTTGTGAGAATTATTTTACTGTATTAAACTGAACTCCGTCCGAACCAGGCCTTGGAACACCCAACGCTACTGACCGGCGTCATTGGATGCGGATAAGGAGGGGCATGTGGTCGGTACACATCTCTCCCGGCCGTATGTCGGTTTACGAGACCGAAGCCGCTACTTCTTAGTCAAGTAGTTCCTCAGTTTGCTTCACAAGGGCTGAGTGCACCCCGTTTGCCAACAGTGCTGGACAGACGAGATGGTCACCCGCCCAAGTGCTAGCCCAGCCTGATAATGCTTAACTTCATGATCTGACGGGAACCGGTGTTATCACTGAGGCAAGGCCATTGGCTATTTTACTCTATTATTACCTTTATTTCCATATTTATCTACAGCAACGGAAATACTCAGTTACAAAACCTCTTATTCTTTGGTTTGTTTTCATTCATATTCTGAACGAAGGCAGTTTAAAATGTAAGTAGGCTGTTTATGTTTTCTTATTGGCAACGTTACATAGCGCTCTGTGTGAAAATCACTGGGTGTGAAAATCACTGGCTGTGCTGTGTGCAGTCTTTTATTTAGCTGGCAGTATTGGCGCTCGCTGTATTGCAGTAGTTCGAGTAACGAAGATTTTTGTGAGGTAAGTGATTTGTGAAACGTATTGGTTAATATTAGACAGGGCCATTCTTTTGTAGGGATTATTGAAAGTCACATTGCGTTGCGCTAAAAAATATTGTGTGTCAGTTAAAGCACAGTCTTGTATAATTCTTCAAAAAGGGGACGTTTCAAAAATAACTTGCTAGATCAGTGCGCAAGTTCGAACGTAAGCATAAAACTGACTCACTAACTGCAGGCAGTCGTTATACACTGAAGGACCAAAGAAAGTGCTATAGTCACGCTTATTCAAATAGAGAGTTACGTAAACAGGTAGAATACGGCGCTGCGGTTGGCAATAAGTTCAGACGGTTCAAATGGCTCTGAGCACTATGGGACTTAACATCTATGGTCATCAGTCCCCTAGAACTTAGAACTACTTAAACCTAACTAACCTAAGGACATCACACAACACCCAGTCATCACGAGGCAGAGAAAATCCCAGACCTCGCCGGAAATCGAACCGGGGAACCCGGGCGCGGGAAGCGAGAACGCTACCGCACGACCACGAGCTGCGGACCGGCAACAAGTGTCTGGCGCAGTTGTTAGATTGGTTACTGCTGCTAAAATGGCAAGTTATCAAGATTTACGCGAGTTTGAACGTGGTGTTATAGTCGGCGCAGGAGCGATGAGACACAGCATCTCCGAGGTAGCGATAAAGTGGGGATTTTTCCGTAAGAGCATTTCACGAGTGTACCGTGGACATCAGGAATCCCGAAAATAGCTGCAGATTTCAATGCTCGGTCATTAATAAGTGTCAGCGTGCGAACCATTCAACGAAACATCATCGATATGGGCTTTTAGAGGCGAAGACCCTGTACCGTGGATTACTGCATGACACAAAGCTTTACTCCTCGCCTGGGTCTATCAGCACTCACATTGGACGGTTGATGAATGTAAACATGTTGCCTGGTCGGACGAGTCTCATTTCAAATTGTATCGAGCGGATGGACGTGAACGGGTATGGAGACAACCTCATGAGTCCATGTACCCTGCATGTCAGCAAGGAACTGTTCAAAGTGGTGTGGGCTCTATAATGGTGTGGGTCGTGTGGAGTTGGAGTGGCATGGGACCCCTTTGAACACGGAATGGTAGTAGGAGCTAGACGAATAGGAAATTTCGTTTCGAAAGTCGTTCGGGAATTTAATGTTCCGGGATTCATTGTGTCAAGAGTGTGCCGAGAATACTAAGTTTCTTGCATTACCTCTCACCACAGACGACGCAGTGGCCGACGGCTTTTACTTAACGACCGAGAGCAGCGGTGTTTGCGTGGAGATGTCAGTGCCAAAGGACAAACAACACTATGTGAAATAACCACAGAAATCAATGTAGGTCGTGCGATGAACGTAGCAATTAGGATAGTGCGGTGAAATCTGGATTTAATGGGCTATGGCAGTTGACGACTGGAGCGAGTGCCTTTGCTGACAGTACGACATTGCCTGAAACGCATCTCCTACTCTCTCGAACGTATCGGTTGGACCCTACGTGACTGGAAAACCGTGGCCTGGTCAGATGAGTTCCGATTTTAGCTGGTAAGAGCTGGTGTTAGGGATCGAGTGTGAGGTACACCCAGGAAGCCATCGATCCAAGTTGTCTACGAGCTGCTCTGAAAGCAGGAAGTGACTTCAGAACGGTATGCTCTGTATTTATGTGGAATGGATTGGGTACAGTGGCCAACTGAACAGATGATTGACTGGAAATGTTACTGTCGGCTACTTGGAGACCTTTTGCAACCATTCGTGGATTCTATTCTAGCAAACAACGTTGGGCCACATTTGTTCGCTATTGATTTATAGAACATTCTGGACAGTTAGAGCGAATGATTTAGCCACCCAGATCTCCCGACTTGAATCCCACTGAACGTTATGGGTCATAACAGGTAGGTCAGTTCGCGCACAGTATCTTGTACTGGCCACAGTTTCGCAATTATGCACGACTGTAGAGGCAGCATAGCTCAATGTTTTTGCAGGGGCTTCCAACGACTTGTTCAATTCATGCCACGACATTTTGCTGCACTACGCCAGGCAATGCCGTGTTAGGAGGTATCCCATGGCTCTCATCATCTCAGTGTATAGGGAAACAGTTCAAGAACTAGGCAACGGATGCTTATTCCACTACTCAAAGTAACACAGTCCTGGTAGAACCCGATTTTTTTTCTTATTTGTTACTTCATGTCACTGCTCTCTTCACCTACCGCTAGAACCTCTGTTATAGCATATCACTTAAATCTAGACACTCATCTCTCATCAGCATAAAGTTGTTTTATCCGTTGCTTCCGTTCCAAAACACTGAAGCAAGAATTACTGCTCAGAGCAACGTTACAGTTGCACGAAACGTTATCAAAAAAGAATTAAATATTATGAAACGGAAAAGATTTAATGAAAATGGATTTGACTACAAATGAATTGCAATAAGAGGGCTATCCCGTGACTTCCACATTAAAGTAACCGTTCTGGGCAATGTCCATGACCGACCAAGTTTGGCAGTCAACAGATGTGGCCCTGTTTGTTAAGCAATTACTTACCACAGCGGATGGGAAAACTCGGTTTTAATTGTCCTGAGGACAAAAACTCCATAAAAAGCAAAAGTGAATTAAGGTTTTAATTGTCCTGATGCCAAACACTGTATAAAACCAACAATGATACGGGTTTGTAGGAGCTATGAGACTGGCGAAATAAATGTCAAATAAGCTGTACATTGTTTTCTGCCTTTAATCGAAAACGAGAAACAGCTTGTATCACAACAAATCAGAGTGTTGTAGGTATCACCTTCAGAATGCGTTGCGTAGTGCGTGCCTTCAGTTCAATTAACCCTAGTGCCATGAGTCAGAAAGACTAAGGTCTGGAGATCTGGACGGCTAGGCTGTAGGGAAATGAGGGCTGATAGTTCTAGTATTCCCAAAACGCGTCTGCAGCAGCTGCTTCACTAGCTGTGCAATGTCCGGAGGAGCACCACCTTGCACAAAAATTATCCTACCCACACATCCACAATGTTGAAGGGCTGGAACAACGTTGGTGCGCTGGAAACTCCATTAGCTTTTACATGCGACAGTACAGGCTTTGAATAAATTGAATAATATGGTCCTACTACAAAAGACGCCGTCAACCCGCACCACCCAAGTTACTTCGCAGAATGAGGTAGTACCGGCTGGTGTGTGAACGGATTTACCGTTGCCCACATCTTCATCTACATGTATACTCCGCAAGCCACCCAATGGTGTGTGGCGGAGGGTTACTTTACGTGCCACTGTCATTACCTCCCTTTCTCGTTCCAGTCGCGTATGGTTCGCGGGAAGAACGACTGCCGGAAAGCCTCCGTGCGCGCTCGAATCTCTCTAATTTTACATTCGTGATCTCCTCGGTAGTTATAAATAGGGGGAAAGAATATATTCCATACCTCATCCACAAATACGCCCTCTCGAAACGTGGACAGCAAGCTACACCACGATGCAGAGCGCCTCTCTTGCAGAGTCTGCCACTTGAGTTCGCTAAACATCTCCGTAACACTATCACGCTTACCAAATAACCCTGTGACGAAAAGCGCCGCTCTTCTTTGGGTCTTCTCCGTCAACCCGATCTGGTACGGATCCCACACTCATGAGCAATACTCAAGTATAGGTTGAACGACTGTTTTCTAAGCCACCTCCTTTGTTGATGGACTACATTTTCTAACGACTCTCCCAATGAATCTCAACCTGCCACCCGCCTTAACAACAATTAATTTTATGTGATCATTCCACTTTAAATCGTTCCGCACGCATACTCCCAGATATTTTACAGAAGTAACTGCTACCAGTGTTTGTTCCGCTATCACATAATCATACAATAAATGATCCCTCTTTCTATGTATTCGCAATACATAACATTTGTTATGTAATGCCACTCCCTGCACCAAGTGCCTATCCGCTGCAGATCTTCCTGCATTTCGCTGCAATTTTCTAATGGTGCAACTTCCCTGTATACTACAGCATCATCCGCGAAAAGCCGCATGGAACTTCCGACACTATCTACTAGGTCATTTATGTATATTGTGTAAAGCAATGGTCCCATAACACTCCCCTGTGGCACGCCAGAGGTTACTTTAACGTCTGTAGGCGTCTCTCCATTGAGAACAATATGCTGTGTTCTGTTTGCTAAAAACTCTTCAATCCAGTCACACAGCTCGTCTGATATTCCGTAGCTCTTACTTTGTTTATCACGCGACAGTGCGGAATTATATCGAACGCCTTCCGGAAGTCAAGGAAAATGGCATCTACCTGGGAGCCTGTATCTAATATTTTCTGGGTCTCATGAACAAATAAAGCGAGTTGGGTCTCACACGATCGTTGTTCACTGAATCCATGTTGATTCCTACAGAGCAGATTGTGGGTTTCCAGAAACAACATGATACGCGAGCAAAAAACATGTTCTAAAATTCTACAACAGATCGACGTCAGAGATATAGATCTATAGTTTTGCGCATCTGCTTGACGACCCTTCTTGAAGACTAGGATTACCTGTGCTCTTTTCCAATCATTTGGAATCTTCCGTTCCTCTAGAGACTTGCGGTACACGGCTGTTAGACGGGGGGCAAGTTCTTTCGCGTACTCTGTGTAGAATCGAACTGGTATCCCGTCAGGTCCAGTGGACTTTCCTCTGTTGAGTGATTTCAGTTGCTTTTCTATTCCTTGGACACTTATTTCGATGTCAGCCATTTTTTCGTTCGTGTGAGGATTTAGAGAAGGAACGGCAGTGCGATCTTCCTCTGTGAATCAGCTTTGGAAAAAGGTGTTTAGTGTTTCAGCTTTACGCATGTCATCCTCTGTTTCAATGCCATCATCATCCCGGAGTGTCTGTATATGCTGTTTCGAGCCACTTACTTATTTAACGGAAGACCAGAACTTCCTAGGATTTTCTGTCAAGTCGGTACATAGAATTTTACTTTCGAATTCAATGAACGCTTCATGCATAGCCCTCCTTACGCTAACTTTGACGTCGTTTAGCTTCTGTTTTTCTGACAGGTTTTGGCTGCGTTTAAACTTGCAGTGAAGGTCTCTTTGCTTTTGCAGTAGCCTCCTAACTTTGTTGTTGAACCATGCTGGGTTTTTCCGTCCCTCACAATTTTACACGGCACGTACCTGTCTAAAACGCATTTTACTGTTGCCTTGAACTTTTTCCATAAGCACTCAACATTGTCAGTGTCGGAACACAAATTTTCGTTTTGATATATTAGGTAGTCTGAAATCTGCTTTCTATTACTCTTGCTAAACAGATAAACCTTCCTCCCTCTTTTTATATTCCTATTTACTTCCGTATTCAGGGATGCTGCAACGGCCTTATGATCACTGATTCCCTGTTCTGCGCTTACAGAGTCGAAAAGTTCGGATCTGTTTGTTATCAGTAGGTCCAAGATGTTATCTACACGATTCGGTCCTCTGTTTAGTTGCTCGAGGTAATTTTCTGCGACTCTGTGTATCGACAAGTCCTTGGAGATGGAAATGGGCTTCCTCTGTCTCCAGGATGTTCCTTCAGCATTCATTGTCCACTTCCAAGTGATCAAGAAATTCTAGAGCAAACGTTTGTCGCTCCGGCAGGTCGGTATGGAGCAACTCCCGAGCATGGGTGATTTTGAATGGATATCTATGCAGGCTGTTTGGTAGAATTTTGTGCACCGTCCTCTCAGGCATGTCCAAAGGTCGGGCAATTCCCCGTGGACTGCTCGTTTACACACCGCTGCTCTGCCCACGCTGCAGTGCTGTGGCCAAAATTTCTTTTTACTGAAGTTGGATCAGCTGATTTCCTTTCTCTGCCTCGTTGCATTTCAAAAGAACCTGTGTTTTCGAATTTCGGAATCAGTTTCTCCGCACCCCTGGCAGAAATCGGACAAACGCCATTTTTCATACCTGTGAGTGTCCGGAACCTCTGTAGAGCTACTGACGTAGAGTCATCGTTCTTGTAAAAGGGCTTTACCAGCACCGCGCGATGCTACATTGAGACAGTTACTCCGAGCGTCTCAGACGCAAAACTGAGGAACAGCCATGTGCCCATGTCTTTTATGTTGCATGTTCTGACACTTAAAGCGCCATATAATGGTAAAATTGTCCTTCATATTTTCTTTTTCTTATAACGTTTCCCTCTCCTTCGATAATATTCCTTTCAAAGTTGAGGTCATTCTGCGTTTTAAAAATTGAACTTTAATTATAATTACCCTGGACCTGATTATAAATCATTTGGCGCACACACTCTTCTAAAGGGAACACGGAGGTACGTTAGCTGTCGTGTTCCGTAGCGTGCTCGTGCACAAAATGACAATTAATTACTTATTACGCAACAGAACTCTTATCACGACGCTCTGGTCCATGCTTCGATGAGCGAACCGTTGCTTATGAGACTTTCCCAATTATTCTTCCGCGACAGTCCTCTGCCAGCGCGCATAAACGAACATAAGCCACCAATCTTCGAAGTTTCGATAGCGACCTACGATGCTAAACAGATTATAAGAGCCTCCGTTTATTATTTGGTTTCGACGTACTTCCATTTCTGGTTCAGCTGTTTTCCTCTTGGAAAACGTAAAAAGGTAGTAATGTGAAGCTGTGCCTTTCGGTGCATTATTTAAACTTCCTGAGGGCGTTGTAGTGTGAGTCGTCTGTAAAGAGTAGTGGTAGAATAGTTGCTGTGTTTTCGCTGTGAGCATAAAAATAAGGGAAGAGGGCTCTGTTACGTAAGCAACAAATTACCAGTAAAAAAACTGCAGTTTTTCCCGCGGAAGACAAAGGACACTACTTGTTCACATAACGGGGTCATTGTTTTTAACAGCCGCCTCGTAACGTGGTGGTCTTTCTCGCTTTTCAGCGCTAGCACCTCATTTGGTGGGCTGCAGCTGCAGCTCTCTGGCCGTGGGAGAGTCGGCAGTTCCTCAACAATGAGGAGAGAAAAAGCGCGGGTCATTTAGGCGCTCGGCCCGCTCGAGAGGGCGGGTAATCAGGGTTATGCCGAGATAAGCCGCCGGAGACAGATTAGCGCGGCGCCCGCAACAAATAACAACAATAGGTGGCGCCCATTGTTGTCGAGGGAGGAGGCAGCAGCGAGTGTGGCCAGACAAAAGGCGCGGACGCCCGGAGCAGTCCTCTAATGACTGCGGCGCCGCGATTTGTTACCTGTCTGCGTCTCTGTGGCGGTTGGCGGTCGTGGCTGCGGCGTGCGTCAAAATAATACGGCGAAGACGCCTTCTCTGTCCGCACTAGTGTGTCGTGTCCCAGCAAAGTTTTGTAGTGCGTTAGGAACGTAGACGACAATCTGAGGGTTGTCTGAGTGTCCACCTTTATTGTCGGAGATGAGAGGGAGAAAGCTCTCCGAGGTAGAACTGGGTGGTTATTGGTTGCAGTGGCAATCTTTCCGGATTAATGGCAGGATGGGTATGCTGAAGAGTTCAGTATTTATTTCAGTAATACCTGTATTCTCTTTGATAATTTACAAAAGATGTGGCAGTTCCTAACCCCTTTCTGTATTACTAGTCAGACTCAACATATTCTTATCAAAAGGCCACTCGCCTAAGCTTACGAGAGACAATTACTATTCCATAAATTGCTCTTGTTAATTACGAAGCTACAAATGCTAACTGTTCCTTAAGACAAAGACAGATCGTCTATGTTCAGAGCTATTCCCCAGAGTAGATAATGATTACTTACCTTGCAGATGATGTGTGTGTCACCAGATCTGATTACCGACTTCTCGCTGCGAATATTACTTCTGCATACTCGCGTTGCTGATGCCTGGCGTACTACTGCTCTCGGACTCCTTTGTCAGACTTCTGCATCAGACTTCATCAGACTACCTCTTCTCATTTTACACTACTGGCCATTAAAATTGTTACATTACGAAGATGACGTGCTACAGACGTGAAATTTAACCGACACGTTGCGATATGCAAACGATTAGATTTTCAGAGCATTCACACAAGGTTGGCGCCGGTGGCGACACCTACAACGTACTGACATGAGGAAAGTTTCCAACCGATCTCTGCCGGCCGGAGTAGCCGTGCGGTTCTAGGCGCTACAGTCTCGAGCCGAGCAACCGCGACGGTCGCAGGTTCGAATCCTGCCTGGGGCATGGATGTGTGTGATGTCCTTAGGTTAGTTAGGTTTACTTAGTTCTAAGCTCTAGGCGACTGATGACCTCAGAAGTTAAGTCGCATAGTGCTCAGAGCCATTTGAGCCAACCGATTTCTCGTACACAAACAGCAGTAGACCGGCGTTGCCTGGTCAAACGTTGTTGTGATGCCTCGTGTAAGGAGGAGAAATGCGTACCGTCCCGTTTCCGACTTTGATAAAGGTCGGATTGTAACCTATCGAGATTGCGGTTTATCGTATCGCGGCATTGCTGCTCGCGTTGGTCGAGATCCAATGACTGTCAGCAGAATATGGAAGCGGTGGGTTCAGGAGGGTAATACGGAACGCCGTGCTGGATCCCAACGCTCTCATATCACTAGCAGTCGAGAGATGACAGACATCTTATTCGCATGGCTGTAACGGATCGTGCAGCCACGTCTCGATCACTGAGTCAACAGATGGGAACTTTTACAAGACAACAACCATCTGCACGAACAGTTCGACGACGTTTGTACCAGCATGGGCTGTCAGCTCGGCGACCATGGCTGTGGTTGCCGTTGACGCTGCATCACAGACAGGAGCGTCTGCGATGGTGTACTCAACGACGAACCTGGGTGCACGAATGGCAAAACGTCCTTTTTTCGGATGAATCCAGGTTCTCTTTACAGCATCACGATGGTCGCATCCGTGTTTGGCGAAATCGCGGTGAACGCACATTGCAAGCGTGTATTCGTCATCGCCATACTGGCGTATCACCCGGCGTGATGGTATGGGGTGCCACTGGTTACACGTCTCGCTCACCTCTTGTTCGCATTGATGGCACTTTGAAAAGTGGACGTTACATTTCGGATGTGTTACGACCTTGGCTCTACCCTTCATTCGATCCGTGCGAAACCCTACATTTCAGCAGGATAATGCACGTCCGCATGTTGCAGGTCCTGTACAGGCCTTTCTGGATACAGAAAATGTTCGACTGCTGCCCTGGCCAGCACATTCTCCAGATCTCTCACCAACTGAAAACGTCTGGTCAATGGTGACCGAGCAACTGGCTCGTCACAATACGCCAGTCACTACTCGTGATGAACTGTGGTATAGTGTTGAAGCTGCGGGGGCAGCTGTACCTGTACACGCCATCCAAGCTCTGTTTGTCTCAATGCCCAGGCATATCAAGGCCGTTATTACGGCTATATTTGGTTTTCTGGGTACTGATTTCTCAGGATCTATGCACCCAAATTGCGTGAAAATGTAATGACATGTCAGTTATAGTATAATATATTTGTCCAATGAATACCCGTTCATCATCTGTATTTCTTCTTGGTGTAGCAGTTTTAATGGCCAGTCGGTTATCTCTTGATTATATACCGTCTAAGTCACGGCTGACCCTCGATAATAGCCGTTCGGGATATTCCCATTAGCTGGCTTCCTTGACAGGTAAATACTTTGATTTCTCTTAGAGGTTTCCGCTGGATGTTACCACTAACTTTTACTGGAAAGCTCCCGTTGGCGTCAGTGCTTGTATCCCTTGGCGCAGCCTCCAACAGTTCCATCATGAGTTTAATCAGTGATCCGAAGGACTACTGGATGTCCCGACTTTACGAAACATGGAAAACTTCTGTTGTCGTCCAACTGCGGTTCAATTTCATGATGTTCTCCGTTCGTTTTATCTGACAAGTATCGCTTAATAAAATAATTATTAAATTTTTTTCTTGGGACTGGACAAGTGTCGGGTACAGCACAGTATTGGAGCAGTGAGTTCCAAAGCTGCAGAGGCAGCCTCGTGAGACCCAACTACGAAGGGGACCGCACAACAATCGAATTTTAGTAATTTTTTATGTTAGTGGTACGTGAAAATCAGAACTCAAATATTAACCACCTAAAGCAGTTCGATGAAACACGAAAAAATTCCCGAGATATCGGCTCTGAATTGAGTTTTAAGATCGATTCCCTGCAGATGCAACTTTTTAAACAGAGGTGCATAACATGGAGATAGACGGCCAGCTGCGGCTAGGACTCGCACACTGGTGGTTCGGTACAAACTTAATTATTTATATAGACTGTTCATCCATTCCAGGGATCTAGAAAATCTAGATTTTCGAGCATTTCTCCTGTTGTCGACATCGATACTGGTAAGATATCGTCTTAGAGATTTCAAGATTTTAGAGAATACCTTATTTTTACTTCACTAATGTAAATGTGACACAAATTCATGCAGGGAGCAGGCGACCATTATCTCTTACAATAGTTTGGCAATGTTTGTTTCACATAAAACTTGAAAAGCCATTCTATGTGCAGTAATCGCTCCTGACATCTGACGTGGATAATTTCCCAAACCCGTGATTCACGCAATAATGTCATTCCTTGCCTGATGTTTGACTTTTATCACTGTGACAGAGTCAACCTGAATGCAAACATAATTATTGTTGATGTTGAAATTTGATGTAGGATAATAAAAGACAAAAGAAATTTTTTCGTATAGTATGGTTACAAATAAACAATTTTAGGGTTTTTGCCGTTGCTTGTACTGTGAAACCTTATAGCTTGCCAAATTTCATGACTCTAGGTGAACGGGCAGTATCCTATAGGTTTTTATGAGTGAGTTTGCCAGTATCAAAAGATGTGATATAAATGGCCGTAACTATTGATTGCATTGACTTAGAACCTATCATTGATTGTTCCATCAAGGGACCGTAGACGTTAGTATGTAACATAAATTTCAACTTCATTCGTCAACCCCTTTCTGAGGAAAAAGAGTCGGACGGACGGATAATAAGCTATACTGTAAGGGTTCCACTTCCACCGATTGAGGTACAGAACCCTAATCATTGAAGCGCTCGACACTGGTAATCTCTCGTTCGAGGCTTGTTCCGATCATAATTTTTTTCGGTCAGTTCGAATACAATGGCATTTAAATATATAATTAATAAAATATATGTTAATTCTAATTACAACTGCTCAGGAACATCCAGTTTCCCTAGAAAATGTAAATTCTTAATTAATAATGTTCCTATAAAACTTGGTTTAAATTTAAAAAAAAACATTGCAAATTAAATTCTTTCCCGTTCTTATGTATTTCGCTTCATGGAAATCTTCATTCAAGATGCACCTTCATTTAAAATTTTGCCACGACTAGATGTCGAATCATGATAAGCAGCATCATACTACACAGTCACAAGAGCTGTCGTGAAAGATTAATCGTGTTTTAGCATAACAAAAACAGCCGGAAACTCGATTTTCTCGAACACTTTTTGGAGTTGCAGCGAATTGCTTCTGATGTTTGGTATTTGAGTTCTGAACCTCATGCGCCATAAACATGAAAAGTGCATAATTCCGATAGCAATGTGGTCTCCTTACAAGTTGCGTTGTGAGTAAGATACAGGACATGAATTAAAGAACTCTAAGGAAGGTATTGCAATATTCTGCCTTCCTCTCTTCCTTTTGAAAAAAATGACTCTGAGCACTATGGGACTTAACTGCTGTGGTCATCAGTCCCCTAGACTTAGAACTACTTAAACCTAACTAACCTAAGGACATCACACACATCCATGCCCGAGGCAGGATTCGAACCTGTGACCGTAGCGGTCGCGCGGTTCCGGACTGTAGCGCCTATAACCGCTCGGCCACTCCGGCCGGCCTCTTCCTTTTCATTACACTTAAATTTTTATCGGGAATAAAGGCTATAGTCTCGTTATTTTTGTTCCATTCGGCTGTGTTTGAACTTCACCACCATCCGTCGTGAGCACACGTCCCGTTAATAACAAAGCCCCGCCGTTTGTATTTCCCAGGTGACCACAGTGTAATTATCGTCTTTAAATAAAAGTTTTATTCTGTTCTTGCCTTTGCGTATTTCCTTGAGTTACCTCCTGTACTAAACTGCAGCAGTTCTTCCTATTTACGGCCTACATTTCATTGAGCTCTCTTACTTGTCAGTGACACATCATGTGAAACTAACTTTCCTCCTTACGTTTTGTACTCCATTGTAGTAATAAAATGTTTTTATCCTCCATATAAATATATTTCAAACTTAACGTCTTCAGTCTACGCGGTACGTAAGCAACAAGAGGATAATTTCTCTGCGCTGTTTCCTATTTGTTTGTTGGCCCCTGTCACTCATGTACATTGGGAGTCTCGTACACACGCTATGACTATTATAGGAGTATTTTGGTTTTAAAAATGTTTTCCAAATACAGCTGCCTGTTTAGCTGTAAAGCTACGATTCTCCATATCCCTCCAAGCACTATTGGAATTGCAGCCATCGTGGCTCTAAAAAGTTTCATTTTGTCAGAGGCGTGTAGAAACTATCACGTTACGCTCAACCTTTAATCGCACAGAATACGGTACATTTTATAATGTCGCCGATATCCGCGGTGCAACTAAGGGCTCAGGGAAAATCCACCGTCCGGCACCATCAGTTTTTCGAAAGCTGTGTTTTCGGATTCGCTGTCCAACAGAACGGCCGTGCTATTCCCACAGGAAACATAAACATCGTACACGATAGGGAAAGCTCCGCATTGTCCAGCACTGCGACACTAAGCGCGCCGACAACCGTTAAAATAAAACTGCTCGGCCAGTAACCTCATCACCTGCGAGCTACAGTCTTTCTGGGCTAAACGAAGTCCAGGGCTTTTAGTTTTGTCGTTCTGTGAGCACATGCAATCCGCTCGACAATGGTAAAATAACATGCACGGCGCCGCACCATCAAATTTGGCATCTACGAAATCCGCTAGAGATAACGTGATGCCACTGTCTGTTTTTGGTGCAGAACGTGTATATCGAGTCCTATTAATCTGTGGTAAATTCCAGTTATTTGATCTTAAAACTTGAAATTAGGAATATAAAATGACATTCATACTCTCGTTCTTTTTTGAATCTGTCAGAGAATGAGTCGGCCTCAAATTTATTGAAATAAAAAAGACTTGTTTCTGAAAACTACGAGTAATTTTTGTTTGTCTCACTGGAGGTGGAAAGAAAAACACATGGAAGGTAACTGCGAAGAAAGCATGGGCAACACAAGAAATACTTCAGATGACCGACGATAGAAGGAAGTACAAAAATGTTCAGGGAAATTCAAAATGCAGAAAGACTAGTCACTTGGGAACGATATAAGTAGGAAGTGCAGAGTAGCTAAGGAGAAATAGTGACATGAAAAATGTGAAGGAATATAAAAATAAATTATCATCGTAAGGACTGATTAGCATACAGAAAAATCAAAACAAACATCGGTGAAATTGAAAACAAGGACGGTAATGTTAGTAGTACAATGGAAATTTCACTGTTAAATGCAGAGGAGAGAACGGATAAAGAGTACATTGAGGGCTCTGTCAGGGGAAGGACTTGTCGTATGATCTGATAGAAGAAGAAACGTGAATCGAGAGGAATGAGATGGGAGATCCAGTACTAGAGTCAGAATTTAAAACACCGGCTCTGTCAGGGGAAGGACTTGTCGTACGGTCTGATAAAAGAAGAAACGTGAATCGAGAGGAATGAGATGGGAGATCCAGTACTAGAGTCAGAATTTAAAACACCTTTGGAGGACTTCAAATCAAATAAACCAGAAAGGAATTCGTAACATTGTATCCAAACAGAAGGGAGATCATTGCTGCCAGCTGCAGTGGCAAGTCAAACGGAATCAGCGACGACGAGCGAAAATGCGTACGGAACCGGGATTCGAACCCGGGATCTTCTGCTTACTAGGCAGATGCGGCAACCATTGCGCCATCCGGGTCACAGCATTATCGCACCTGCAGGGACTATCTCGGTACGCCTCACGGTCGATCCACTCTCCCACCAAGCGCCACCTATACGCAATCCCCATCCATTTTACTCCCGTTCCATACTCAAGGATTCCCATAGGAGGTTGGACGTCTTTCGTGCATTCGCACTGAAGAAAGTGGATCCATCGCCCAGCCAGAGTCATGAGTTATGTAAATGGGTGGTGTTTGTTCCTTCTCAAAGAACGGACACAACACAGATCCTGCAGCTGTGAAACACTGTATGTAAATGGAAGGGGGATCACTGCTAACAGCTGCAGCGGGGCATCGCCGCTGATTCCGCTTAATGTCCCGCTGGCAGCACTGATTCCCCTTCCATTTACATACAGTGTTTCACAGCTGTGGTATCTGTGTGGCGTCTATTCTTTCGAAGGAACAGACACCACTCATTCGTATAATTCAGAACATCAATCAGAATTTCTAAAATGGTATGGGGGACTGGCAACAAAACGGCTAAACACATTGACGTGTAGATTGTATGAGATGCCGTTTTACCATCAGACTTTCGGGAAAACATCGTCCACACAATTCCGAAGGTAGCAAGAGCCGACAACTGGGAAAATTAACGCAGACTCGCTCAAACATCCAAAATGCTGGTACAGAAAATATACGGAACAATGGAAGACAAAACTGAGGGTTTCTCAGATGACGACTGAGCCTTGGTGCGCCTTTTCTGGCGCACCAGCTCTTTGGCGCGACACTATCGATTACCCGGCTGTACTAGGATCCTTGCCCCTGTTGTGCTCTCGCCGGTGTTTCGCGCTTGGGGCATTTGGTGTTGGACTCGCTACGAGGCGCAAGAACGTGCTTGCGTGCACGAAAGAGGAAAACACACATGGTCGGCCAGCCGCGGCACGGCGGTCTACCTCGTAAGCAGGTCGCGAATTTGTGGTGAACCTGCCTGATGTCAGCTCCTGGCGCTGTTCGTCGCATTGCTTTGGTGCTTATTTCTTCGGAGAGACCCATCCCTGGAGACCACCTCGAAAAACGCTCTCAATCGAAGGTGTAATTGATTTTAGTGCCTTCGTTTCGTTGAACGATTTGCGTCGCAGTGAGTGTACTTATTACTTGGATACCCTAATGTACATGTTCTTGAAGTAAGAGCGGGTGGCAGAGTGTGTGACCGCATGGAGACCACAAGTTAATATTTCCTTTAAAAACCCGCTGGTTGGATTCTTATTAGGAAGCTGATTAGCACGAAGGTGTGTGTGTGTTATATATAGGGTTTTTGGAACAGTATCAAGAAGATATGTATTGTCTGTATGAGATTTTCAGTGTATTTTGATTGCCATCAAATCGACACCCTTGTAGATTGATGTAAAATTTGGGTCAGTTCTATTGAAAGCACTTACTCAGTTATTAGTAAAGACTTGTGTTCTGTAAAGCTAGTCATTTGTACATAGTTCCTTTATATATGTGCATTTATTGAAAAGTACTCACTCTGTTATTAGTAAAGGCTCGTATTCTGCAAATGGGCAATCATTTGTACGCAGAATTTAATACACGTGCATTTATTTGAATGCACTCAGTATTAGTAAAAGAGTAATTGGTTCTTCATTTATCTTGTTGTTTATTGATCTCTTAACTTGTATTAGTTGATGTTTGGTTTCTGTTGGCCATGTCTTCTACCGCCTGTTTGTGTTCCGGTTTTCTGCAAGTTGGGGTGTGTGGCAGCAGCGCCACGTTTCGCTACGGTGCAAAAAGAAGCTGTGATGAGCTGTGTAATGGGAAGTGACTCCCGATTGTGCCCGGCGTTTAGATGTTGTTTTGGATGGCTGGTCTGCTGCTTCCAGCATTTTAAGATAAGTCATCTTCTGCGCAGGGCAGCGTGGCATCACTGCCTGTTGGTAAACATTTAACGTGTTTCATGTATATTAAAAAACTTAAGGTTTTTTTATTTGCTTGAGAATGAATTGTATTAAATTGTAACTTGTTGTGCTGCTTGTATTTTTTGGGTTCTTAACGAAATGGTGTGCATTTCATAAATCACTTTCATATTGCAAATTATTGCTCTTTAAATAAATTATCTTTGCCACATTTCTTTAAATCACTTTCAGATTGTAATTTATCCTTCCTTTAAGTATTGAAATCTCTGTGGCTCATCTCTTTAAATCTGTTTTCGTAACTGTAATTTGCTGCCTTGCTTAAGAAGCAAGCTATCTGCAATATTTTGGTATTGTTTTAAAGATGGCCACATTTTGATTGTCTCTTAGCTATTTTATGAATATTGCCTTTGAATAAATTGTTGATTTATTGATTTGGTAGTTGTTGTATTTAAGGAGTGACATTATAGTTGCCTTGACCTTCCATGCTAAGTGCATCCCTTATCCTGACTTCCTCAGTCATAACGACTAGTTTGGCTTTAGAATAGGAAAGGCTCTAGAGAGGTAATTCTGACGTAGCGGCTGATAATGGAAGCTTGAATGAAGAAGAAGCCAAGCACGTTAATAGGATTTCTCGATCTGGAAAAACCATCGAGAATGTAAAATGGTGAAAGATGTTAGAAACTCTGACAAAAATGCGGGTAAGCTCTAACATTCTGCGTGGTGTCTGTTGTTCTATGTCGTGTCTCCCTACCACTTTCGCTCAACGACGCTCTGAGCGTGTTTTTTGGAGAATTGACTAGTTTGAACCTGGGACCTGTTGCTGGTAAGGAGATGCCAGACCACACATGACATGTAGAGTTCAGAAGAGTCCAGTGAGACTAGCGATGATATAACCAAATACTTAATGATTTCAGCGTCAGCTCCACTGCACTCCCTGTAAAAGAATCTTAATACTAACTAAATTTAGTGGAAGGGGTTCAAAGCTTTCCTATTTTTAGTTACCTGGTAAAATAACGTCGAAAAAGCAGTTAAGTTTACCACTGGAAATTTTATTCTACTCACAAAACATTGTTTATAAATTACACTATTGATAAAAGGAAATGTTTTAATACAGGATGGTAAAAACCAACTGCGTTCAACAAAAATGTGAACGAAGATTCCCTGAGTGGGTTTCCAAGTTCTACAATGGATCGAAGGATGACCTATGCCATATCACATCTATAATCTAGGTTTAAATTAAGTTTCACAAAAGAGAAAACTATCAAAATGCTCTACAGTGACCCTCAATTATCTTTAATTACTTATCTAACTTGTCGTAAATTACAGTGGCTGATGTGGCTTCTCAATAACTATATAACAGAAAAATCATCGCGTTTCAGATTTTTACTTGAAGTGGCAAATGTGAATACCATGAGCTTTAATTGACGATCGACACTAGTATTACGCAAGAAGGGGGTGTAACGGATGAGACTTCTGAAGTTCTGAGTGAAGCTTTATGCACTGTTATGCGGCATCACGTGCGTTCATTACCTTGTCGGTGTTCGTCAGGGGGCGGCGGACAGCACAGCTCCGCTCACCTTGCCATCTCGGAAGCAACTCCCTGTCTAACTTCTCCTTACTACAATTTACCGAAGTTGGTTTAAAAAAAATTATCTGGCTGTGTTTTCATCTGACCAATCATGGTCTCAATGTTAACCTTAAGCTCCACCTACAAAAATTCTGTCTATCCAATGAGAAATGTTATAATTTTCGCGGTGAGGCAATGTTTTTAACGTTTGCAACGTAACAGATTCGCGAAAAAGTCTCACGCTAAAACTTGTAGCTGGTGTGGCCCTTTTACTGCTATCATAAGATCTATACTGTTCTTCTGGAGGGCTCTATCTTTTAAGGTGGTCCTAGCGGGTAGCTCGCGACGTGGGTGTCCGTCCCTTATCCTAGGGCCTTCTAGCTTAACACAGTTCTGCTCTCGGCTTCTGTTCTCTTTTCTCCCCTCGGAACTGCGTCTGTCTCACGGTGAGAAGGTATGACATGCATTTAGGCATTCTTGTGTTAGCCTGTGGTATTCCATTTGCTCACTCGTTACTCGTATTACTTTGGTTAATTTAATGTCACGATTTATTCGGAGCTATGTGACATACTACTGGATTTGCTTCTCATGTCAGGGTTTTCATGAAAGGTGTTGGATTTGCCTGACACCTAACAAAGCTATAGGGAAAGACAGACAGTATACAATATCTAAAAGAACCAAGAGAAACAATAAGACCGAAAGGTCAAGAAGGAAGTGCTCGAATTGAACAGTGCGCCGTATAGATACAGCAATAAAGAAGAGGACTGTAGGTACTACAGTTGAAGAGGAATGGACATTTCTAAATAGGGCAATCACAGAAGTTGGAAAGGAAAACATAGGTGCAAAGAAGGTAACTGCGGAGAAGCCAGGGTAACAGAAGAATTACTTCAGCTAATCCATGAAAGAAGGAAGTATAAACATGTTCAGAGAAATTCAGGAATACAGAAAAACAAGTCTCTGAGGAATGAAATAAATAGGAAGTGCATGGAAGGTAAGACGAAATGGCTCGCGCCCGGGTTCCTGGGCTCGATTCCCGGTGGGGTCAGGGATTTTCTCTGCCTCGTGATGACTGGATGTTGTGTGCTGTCCTTAGGTTAGTTAGGTTTAAGTAGTTCTAAGTTCTAGGGGACTGATGACCATAGATGTTAAGTCCCATAGTGCTCAGAGCCATTTGAACCATTTGAACGAAATGGCTGCATGAAAAAGTGAAGAAATGGAAAAAGAAATGATTGTCAGAAGGACAGACTGAGTATACAGGAAAGACAAAGAAACTTTCGATGAAACTAAAAGTAAGGGTTGTAACATTAAAAGTGCAACTGGAATTCCACTGTTAAATGCAGAGCAGAAAGCGGATAGGGTACACTGAAGGCGTCTATGAGAGGGAAGACTTGTGTGATGTGCTAGAATCAGAAACAGGAGTCGATTTCGAGGAGCTTCAGGATCCAGTACTAGAATCAGAATTTAAGAGAGCTTTGGAGGACTTAATACCAAATAAGGGAGAAGGGATGGATAACATTCCATCAGAATTTCTAAAATCATTGGGGGATGTGGCAACAAAACGACTATTCACATTGATGTGTAAAAATATGAGTCTTGCGACATGCCGCTGACACGATATCATAGATAAAATTTGCTGTCCTCATTGAAGGTGCGGGAAAATTACATGATCTGTTAATGGAATGAACAGTCTAATGAATACAGAATAGGGGCTGGTAGTAAAACGGAGAAAGACGAAAGTAATGAGTGGTAGCAAAATAGAGTAGCAAGAAGTTAAACATCTCTTGTGATCACGAAGTAGACAGAGTTTAGAATGCAGCTGCGCTGGAAAAAAAATCGCTCATGACGGACGAAGCAAGGAGAACATAAAAAGTAGTCTAGCATGGACAAACAGGGCCTTCCTGGCCAAATAAGCGTCTGAGAACGTTCATTTGGCGCACAACATTGTGCGACAGGGTAGCACAGACAGTGGGAAAGCCGGAAAAGAAGAGAATCGAAGTGTTTCAGATCTGGTCCTATAGAAGAATGTTGAAAATCAAGTTGATGGATAAGATGAGTAAAGAGGAGGTTCTCCGCTGAATTGGCGAATAAGGAAACATATGAAAAACACTGAAAAAAGAGGAGACAGGCTGTGTGTTAAGGCGTCAGGGAAAACTTCCATTGTACTAGAGAGAGGAGAGAGGAAGAGATGTGGAGGAATACAGAGACTGGGAAACACCCAAAATGTAACTGAAGATGTAGGGTGTAAGAGCCAATCTGAAATGAAGTTGTCACAAGTGAAATTGTGACAAGAGAGGAAATCTTAGCGGGCTGCATCAGATGTATCAGAAGACTCATGAAAAACAATAAAAATAGAAAAGGAAATGAAAGAATAATTGTTAATGTATTTATTGATGTCTTATTGAATAACACTGTGATGTCGTTCCCCACATAGGATAAGAGTACTCATTGCTCAAAACGAAGTAATTAAAATGGTCTGTGGGATTGCCACACATACGTCTTGCAGGCATGTCTTTATGCAGCTAGCAAGATCAATCACAGCCTTATGGTAAGTTTTTTCACTCCATCTCAGTCTTAAAGTTACAGAGTAATTCACAATACTAGAAGGAATATGAATCTGCGTTACTCTTTAATGAATCTAACTTTGGCTCTGAAAGGGGTGAAACGTGCTGCCATGAAAGTGTTCGACTTTTTTATGTTTCATTCATTTGCTGTACGAATCACTTCATCTGAGATGCGTGATTGCTTCTTGACAATCTGCCAATGAAGATAAAATGACTAACAATTAGTAGAAGTGTTCTCAGAGGCAGATTAAAGATGTTATTCTTGAACAGAAATAATCAATCGTTTGTACAGGAAGAAACTTGTAAATGGCCAGAGTGTAGAAATGGAAACAGTTTTTCATGTTGTTCTATGTATTTCAGACAGCACATTCCTCATCATAAGTTATATAGTGAACATTGTGTATGGAGAACGTAACTAACAAACAAACAAACTAACGCTAACGAAGAATGTATGTTACACTTTCTAAGAGAGACAGTGACACACTTTGGTTAATAGGACAATATAGGTTGCTTGTTTGCCAGCGATATATATATATATATATATATATATATATATATATATATATATATATATATATGTATAAGTTTTTTCACTCCGTCTCAGTCTTATAGTTACAGAGTAATTGACAATACTAGAAGGAATATGAATCTGCGTTACTCTTTAATGAACTATATATATATATATATATATATATATATATATATATATATATATATACTACTTTTTATTTCTGTGTGATCACAAGGTATCTGTTTATTTTATAGAGTACCACTACAGGTCGCGTGTAGTACAATAACACCAACATGCACTGTCATAACAAAGACACGAGTAGTGCGAGATGTGCCACAGCCTTAGGGAACAGAGAAGAAGAGACATAGTCCGAAACAGACTTGAAACACAGAACTGTACACAGATGAACTTTAGCTTCTTTATTTACCGGTGGATTTATAATTTCATTTTTTGTACTCATTCAAAAGGACTGCGTGTACTCGTCATCGCCGATTGTGTCCAAATTTGCAGTATATGCAGGTCTTGACCAGAAATGAAAGTGAGAGTTACGGGAGCTCCAAATGGTCAAGCGTACACGAGAACGTCGTCGACGAAATGAGATAGTTTTATTATTTTATGTTTGATACTCGTGCTGATGTGGTATTCAAAGTAAAGGAACGGAGGTCAGTAATTTTCTTGCCATCTTGCACACGTTACAAACCACGCATTTTTCCATTTACGTAGGCGTTTTAAAGTTTCCATAGGAAAAGACGCTTGTTTTACATTCATCGAACGTTCGCGCCCATCGCACAGTTTGGCAGCAAACGCGTGTAACGCAACATTTCGCCAGATGTTGGTGAGAATAGTTGGTGATACACAATGGAATGTATTTTGATGCAGCCTACTTGGGATGTGATTTCTTTTTCTCTCTCGGTGAGATAAAAGCAGCTTTGAAGCTTTTCAATCAAATTCTTTACCCGACGACAAAAACAGATATCGCAAGGCTGCACTAACGCAGTGCGATGGGGGCATTGACTTTAATACTGCACGATGGCTGCCCTCCTCCATATTAAAAAATCACTTCGTATAATTGTGGATTTGTTTGCCTTCTCCACGAATAACTTAACAGAAGGAATTTTTTCTCCTGCAGGTAGGTAAGGCTTCATCAAATCAGTGAAAAGGTTTTTGTGTAGCTGTGTTGTAGGCTTCGCAGATTTTGACGAAGTAATGACGCCATTCTTATATATTGCCGCGCACTCTTTTATGTTTTGAGTCACCTGTGTTCTGACGGATTCTATGCTGCCCGCTAAGAATTCCTCTCCTGTGCCAATCTTTTCTTCTCATGGTAGTACTTGCAACCTACTTCCTCAGATATTCGCTGGATGTGTCCCAATCTCTGCCTTTCTCTACAGTTTTTGGCCTTTATGGCTCCCTGTGGTACCATGGAAGTTATTCCTTTAAAAGTTCCTATCATCCAGTCTGTTCTTCTTGTCTGTGTTTCCCAAACATGCCTTTCCTCGCCGATTCTGCGGTGAACCTCCTCATTCTTTCCTTTATTAGTTCACCTAATTTTCAACATTCTTCTGAAGTATCACACTTTAAATGGTTCTATTCTCTTCCTTTCCGGTTTTTCCACAGTTCATTTGCGCCTACCATACGGTACTGTGCTGAAAATGTACTTTCTCAAAATAAGACCTATCTTTGTTGCTAGTAGACTGCTCTTGACCAGGAATTCCCTTTTTGCCAGTGCTAGTCTGCTTTTTATGTTCTCCTTATTCTATCCATCATGGGCTATTTTGCTATCTAGGCAGCAGAATTCCTGAACTTCATTTACTTCGTGATTATTGCGTTTGATGTTAAATTTCTCATTGTTCTTATTATTTAGTCTTGCTTCGATTTACTGTCAATCCATATTTATATTCTCATCCACTGTTTTTTTTATCCTCGGTATAAAGTAGCTAGTACCCTCTCATAGGCATACGTACACTGTTGGCAAAAAGTAGTAGCATATTATGATGTAAACCAGTGAGTTACTGTGCTCATAGTTCGTTTTATCTGCAGTGTAAGTGCCGGCCAATGTGACGAGCGGTTCTAGGCGCCTCAGTCTAGAACCGCGCGACTGCTACGGTTGCAGGTTCGAACCCTGCATCGGGCATGGATGCGTGTGATGTCCTTAGGTTAGTTAGGTTTAAGTAGTTCTAAGTTGTAGAGGAGTGATGACCTCAGATGTTACGTCCCATAGTGCTCAGAGCCTTTTGAACCATACTGCAGTGTAAGTAACGTAAACATTCAAAGCAAAAAAGATGAAAAGTTCCCGCAAAGGGACTCGATCTTTGGTTTACCGTTCTGGTCTCCGTATGCTGCGCTATATGCTACCTGAGAACTGCTCTAACTAAATGACTCATGCGTCCTTGACCTATGCCAAAAATACTATTTTCTTCTAAACGCTTGGGCATTTGGAGCTCCTCTTCTGTCACTTTTATTTATTGCCGTGCCCTGCATTTACCGTAAATTTGGGGGAAATCTGTGTCCTTGTTGCTGTTAAAGAATTTTTTATCATATGTACAGCATTAAGATCCTAATATGAGGGATAGCGTAATGAATTACAATGACACTTCTGAATGATACTGATGAAATGACACTGATGAAGAAAAAATAACTTGTCCAGGTGCGATTAGGTCTGGGAGTTTCGTACAAACTTAATGACGTATACAGACAGTTCATCCATTCCGCAATAGAGAATTTCGACCATTTTTGTCTGATAGCGACATTAATACTTGTAAGATATCTAACCTACGGATTCCAAAATTTTCGAGGATATTTTATTTGAATAATACAAATGTGAGATAAAGTCGTGCGGGAGACATGCGACCATTATTATGGTGGTAGTTTGCCATTCAGGCTGACTGCGTCACAATCGAAAAAGTCAAAAATAGGTAAGTAATGACTCTATTGCTCATATGATGCATTTCGGGATTCTTTCATTGTTATATATCCACGGGCGATTATTGCACGGAGATACGGCGTGTCTAGTAGTGTGTGAAACAAACATTCGCAGACTATCCGGCTATATCTACATGCAGTAATCGCTTCTGGGTATCAGATAAAGGATTAATTCCGAAACGGCGGCGTATGAGCAACAAAATCATTCATTGTACGATGTTTGGTTTTTACCACAGTGATCTAGACAGCCTGAATGCAGAAGTAGTTATTGTGTTTTAATTTCAAGTTTGACGTCGGATAACATACGACAAAAGATATATTTTTTCGTGTGATATACTTACAGATTTAAAGTTTTCGAATATTTTTCCTTTGGTCGTAATGTGAACATCTACATCTAAATGGATACTCTGCAAACCACATTTAAGCGCCTGGCAGAGGGTTCATCGGACCACCTTCACAATTCTCTGTTATTCCAATCTCATATAGCGCGGCGAGAGAATGACCACCTATATCTTTCCGTACGAGCTCTGATTTCCCTTATGTTATCGTGGTGATGGTTCCTCCCTATGTGGGTCGGTGTCAACAAAATATTTACGCATTCGGAGGAGAAAGTTGGTGATTGGAATTTCGTGAGAAGATTCCGTCGCAAAGAAAAACGCCTTTCTTTTAATGATGTCCAACCCAAAACCTGTATGATTTGGGCGACACTTTGTCCCACATTTCGCGATAATACAAAACGTGCTGCCTTTCTTTGAACTTTTTCGATGTACTCTGTCAGTCCTATCTGGTAAGGATCCCACAACGCGCAGCAGTATTCTAAGAGAGGATGGACAAGCGTAATGTAGGCAGTCTCCTTAGTAGGTCTGTCACAATATCCAAGAGCCCTGCCAATAAAATGCAGTCATTAGTTATCCTTCCCCACAACATTTTCTATGTGTTCCTTCCAATTTAAGTTGTTCGTAATTGCAGTTCCTAGGTATTTAGTTGAATTTACGGCTTTTAGATTAGACTGATTTATCGTGTAACCGAAGTTTAACCAATACCTTTTAGCACTCACGTGGGTGGCATCACACTTTTCGTTATTTAGGGTCAATTGCCACTTTTCGCACCATTCATATATCTTTTCTAAATCATTTTGAAGTTTGTTTTGATCTTCTGATCACTTTATTAGTCGATAAACGACAGCGTCATCTGTAAACAACCGAAGACGGCTGCTTAGATTGTCTCCGAAATCGTTTATATAGATAAGGAACAGAAAAGGACCTATAACACTACCTTGGGGAACGCCAGAAATCACTTCTGTTTTACTCGATGACTTTCCGTCAGCTACTACGAACTGTGACCTCTCTGACAGGAAATCACAAATCCAGTATCATAACTGAGACGATATTCCGTAAGCACCCAATTTCACTACGAGCCGCTTGTGTGATAGAGTGTCAAAAGCCTTCCGGAAATCCATAAATACGGAATCCATCTGAAATCCCTTGTCAATAGCACTAAAGACTACATGTGAATAAAGAGCTAGTTGTGTTTCACAATGTAAGACGTCATGGTCTCCTGAACTTCATTGCTTACATGTTCTGCCCTCACAATCATGTTCCGCACATTAAGACGCTTCATTCGAACCCAAACTCGATAAGATAAAGTCAGTGTTGTATAAATTCATCTAAACGATATGCAATTGACAAGTGAGTGCACCGTGGTTGAAATACTCGAGGCAGGCGTGCACACATACATTCCAGACACGACGGTCACAGAGGCTTTTAGTTCGGGAGAGAGGCCACACAACGGGACGCCAGGCCCATCACAGGACGACCTGGCCCAAGTCGGCTGGTGACCGCCCAGCGGACAGCGAGGGCCCGAGTGGAAAGGGGGGAACAACCCCGTGTTCGGCTTAAAAGCAAATTCCACTACATTGTGTGGGAGCGGCCAGCCTACGCATTCTTTACACATAGCATACAGTTTCAGAGATTTTCACAGGGAGACAGCAAACGCCAAACGCCAAAGCCACAAGTTTCCAGATTGGTCGCCTTAAACGAAACGTCATTCTCCTGTTTTAGAAGAGCAATGCTGATTGGTATACGATATTTCTGATGCCTTGAGCTGAAAGAATAATGGAAGAGACCGAAAGATATACCCCTTCACGTCTGGCGTGGAGAGGCGCCGTTCCGTTGTCGCTCTTGGAGCGAAAACACCTAACGAGAGTGTGTGCGCTCGTACATGTACTCGAAAGAGCGAGGAACAAGTCTCTCCTCAGTACTTCACTGGGAGAGCACCTCTGTCGAGAGCGAATCAAAGGGCGACTCTATATTAGTCCTTGTGATTAAGCGTTGCTCACTGCGTTGGCCAACACACTTATTGCGCTGTGTGAATGGACAGAGTTATAGTTAAACGCCTGCGAGCGAATTTTGAGTGGCATCACGGTGGACTGGTTATCTGACCGGTGTACCACACCAGTAGTTAGACTAAGGGTGAATAGGAATCCTTGAATTCATCAAGGCATAAGGAGAGTTTGACTGGCGAAGGTCAATCCAGATAGAAAGAGAGTTATCTTATTTGTCAGCAGCGAGCGGCACAGACAGCAGTCATCGCAGCTTATGGTATTGTGTGCTACAGCTATTTCGAGTCCCATATTTCTTCCACAACAGAACACTTCACTGCATTTCACACATGACAGCCTCGACCGTACCTAACAACATTCTAAAGGATAATTATTCAAGTTGGGTAGGTGTGCCTCTCAGCCATTCTGCCAAGTTAACAACCATCTTAAACTTTGTGTAGAAATTTCATTAGCGAATCCTATCCTGGAAAGGTAACTTTACATTCCGAAAAGAACCAGGATATAACTTTTTCAATTCATAACTAAAAGTGTCATTGTGATTTCTCAGAATTTTTGCAAAATAAATAATAACTTTCGTTAGTTCCATGTTTTTCTTACACTAACTAGCACTACACCAGTACCCAAGTATCCCACTAGTTACATAAGAAATTTTGTGAATTTTTGTGTCATTTCCTTACAGTGGACGACTCCAGAAGATATTTATTGCTGAAAGTTTTTCAGGCATTTCTCTTTAGAACGTTAGGAGCGTCTGTCTGACTTCTGTAGTAGTGTCGGGGTTGAAATTACTTGCAGGAGCCACAGCGTAAAGGGTACATCTCAGATTAATCCGTCGCACTCAGAAAATGGCGAAACTGCCGGGATAAGTAAAATAGGTAAACTGCCAGAATAGGTAAAATAGGTAAAGTGCCAGGATAGGTAAAATAGGAAAACTGCCAGGACAGGTAAAATAGGTAAACTGCAAGGATAGGTAAAATAGGTAAACTGCCAAGGTAGGTAAAATAGGTAAACTGCTAGCATAGGTAAAGTAGGTAAGCTACCAGGATAGGAAAGTGTCAGGATAGTTAGGTATGGCAGGTCGCAGCAGCAGCACTTTGAAGAACTTTCTTTCGTGTATTAAATAGCTATTTACAAAGACTGGGATCAGAATAGATACAGGTAGTGAAGAAAGCAGAATTGTAGGGAAAAGGGAGTGTGTTATTGTGTTGGAAAATTTTGCATTTTTTACTATTTTTGTGTAGCTGTTAGGGCACAGAATTTTCAGGTGATAGGCACATACGCAGAGACACAGTGTGACGCAGCATCACATAAATTAGAATTAAGAAATAACATTTTTCGCCCTTTGCAAGCGCACAGGTACAGATTGGAGACTGTAGCAGAGCAGACAGAACATTAGCCGAGAAGTCACGACGTTGTTGTTGTTGTTGGTTCAACCAACTGGTAAGTGGTCGTACAGTTTTGTAGATAGGGTTGTGGTGTGTTGAAAGAATTTACATGTTAACGAGAGCACAAGCCAAAAGGTTACGTGAGAGACAGCAAGTAGACAAGATGGGGGAGAATCAACCAGATAGACAGCAAGTAAACGAGCTTATTGAGAATAGGACAGAAGGTGAACCTGAAAATAGGACAGACGGTGAATCAGAGAATAGGACAGTCGGGGAGCTGCAGAATCAGCAGGCTCAGTTAGACTGGGATAAAACTGAGACAGATCAGACAGATGGGAATCGAAGGGATGAGAACATCGAATTTCCAGAATATGAAATTCCAGGTAGGGCACATTCTGAGCCAGAAATACACTCCTGGAAATGGAAAAAAGAACACTTTGACACCGGTGTGTCAGACCCACCATACTTGCTCCGGACACTGCGAGAGGGCTGTACAAGCAATGATCACACGCACGGCACAGCGGACACACCAGGAACCGCAGTGTTGGCCGTCGAATGGCGCTAGCTGCGCAGCATTTGTGCACCGCCGCCGTCAGTGTCAGCCAGTTTGCCGTAGCATACGGAGCTCCATCGCAGTCTTTAACACTGGTAGCATGCCGCGACAGCGTGGACGTGAACCGTATGTGCAGTTGACGGACTTTGAGCGAGGGCGTATAGTGGGCATGCGGGAGGCCGGGTGGACGTACCGCCGAATTGCTCAACACGTGGGGCGTGAGGTCTCCACAGTACATCGATGTTGTCCCCAGTGGTCGGCGGAAGGTGCACGTGCCCGTCGACCTGGGACCGGACCGCAGCGACGCACGGATGCACGCCAAGACCGTAGGATCCTACGCAGTGCCGTAGGGGACCGCACCGCCACTTCCCAGCAAATTAGGGACACTGTTGCTCCTGGGGTATCGGCGAGGACCATTCTCAACCGTCTCCATGAAGCTGGGCTACGATCCCGCACACCGTTAGGCCGTCTTTCGCTCACGCCCCAACTTCGTGCAGCCCACCTCCAGTGGTGTCGCGACAGGCGTGAATGGAGGGACGAATGGAGACGTGTCGTCTTCAGCGATGAGAGTCGCTTCTGCCTTGGTGCCAATGATGGTCGTATGCGTGTTTGGCGCCGTGCAGGTGAGCGCCACAATCAGGACTGCATACGACCAAGGCACACAGGGCCAACGCCCGGCATCATGGTGTGGGGAGCGATCTCCTACACTGGCCGTACACCACTGGTGATCGTCGAGGGGACACTGAATAGTGCACGGTACATCCAAATCGTCATCGAACCCATCGTTCTACCATTCCTAGACCGGCAAGGGAACTTGCTGTTCCAACAGGACAATGCACGTCCGCATGTATCCCATGCCACCCAACGTGCTCTAGAAGGTGTAAGTCAACTAGCCTGGCCAGCAAGATCTCCGGATCTGTCCCCCATTGAGCATGTTTGGGACTGGACGAAGCGTCGTCTCACGCGGTCTGCACGTCCAGCACGAACGCTGGTCCAACTGAGGCGCCAGGGGGAAATGGTATGGCAAGCCGTTCCACAGGACTACATCCAGCATCTCTACGATCGTCTCCATGGGAGAATAGCAGCCTGCATTGCTGCGAAAGGTGGATATACACTGTACTAGTGCCGACATTATGCATGCTCTGTTGCCTGTGTCTATGTGCCTGTGGTTCTGTCAGTGTGATCATGTGATGTATCTGACCCCAGGAATGTGTCAATAAAGTTTCCCCTTCCTGGGACAATGAATTCACGGTGTTCTTATTTCAATTTCCAGGAGTGTAGATAGCCCACGTAGGAAATGGCAAAGATTAGAAGCGAAACGAGCACAGGAAACGCGTTTGTTTGCCGCATATTCAGGGACAGAATATGCGTCAATACAGTCAATTAACCGGCAGTTAGCTAAAGTAGACAGTGAGACAGTGAGGAAGAGGGGGAACATTTAGAATACATCGAATCTATCGTACATATTCTAAATATGCCCCAACAGCAGACACAGAATTTTGCGGAGTTACGAGTGCCACGAAAAGGTTCCGCAACAAACGCAACTGTACCTGCAGACACAAGACATACACAACAGAGAGGGCAGAAGGAGGAGTTGTTTGCGCCACGTAATGGTTCAATGACAAACGCAACTAGTCCTCAACACAGACAGCACGGGTTATTGTAGTTATCAAACTTAGAAACGCCACTGCATAGCCCAGTAAACGACGTAACTGACCGAGTAGAAAACAATAGATCAAGAATACATAGGTCAGCAGAAGGTAGTGTTACAGGATAGGACGCGATCATGGAGATGTTACAGAAAATGAAGGCTAGTATGACGAAACAGAATCAGGACATTAATACACAGATTCAGGATATTAATACACAGATAACGAAACAGAATCAGGCTATTGATACACAGATGACAAAACAGTATCAAGAATTGAAACAGGATAAACAGAACTTGAGACAAGATATTAAGACGCAGATCCAACAGGTTAAATTTCAGATGGAAGAAGGGATCGCCAGAATTGATAGTCAGATCACTCAGATAAACAAAGACGCGAAAGAATCTAGAGAAAGAATTCAGGTACTAACACAAGGTCAGCAGCAATTACGCACTGACGTGGACAAGGTCCAATTGGACATCGTAAACGTTGACAAAAAGGTGGAACGTTTTACAAAAAAAGCCACTCGAACTGCAATACAAATTTCGGAAGAACAGGCAATTCAAAGCAAGGTCGCAAAGGTTGTACTGACAAAATATGATCAGCAGATTAATAAAATAGAACTTAAAAACAAAGATCAGTTTGAAAAGCTTAAAACAGAGTTGATACAAACTATCGAAGAAATGATCGAGACCGATTACACCTTTAGCGAAACAACTGACGCGTCAAGCATTAATTCAGTACACGAACACGCGCCGTCTAAGAAAGTTCAAGTAGAACCAATGCTAGACGTAACACTCGCGCAGAAATTGAAACAGAAAACCCCGATTAAAGTAATACATGACATGCCACAGGACCAGGCACAGTACCTAGAAAAACGGAACACATACATTCAGCCGATACCAATCGAAAGACAGTCAACTGAACCAGTAAACCCAATGACACAACAAATAGCAGCACAGGTACTATACCACGAATGACGAAAGTAGAAACACACGAACAACATTTTTGTTCACCAATAATACGATATGACGCGGATATGAGTCAGGAAATTGAGAATAGGCAGACAGGCAGTAGATTACCAGAGAATAAACACGATGACACAAGCAACGGCAGATTATTTGAGTCCATGAATCAGCCACAAACCGGATTTATGAGTAGATACACATCACTTCCTTACAGTTAGAAAATTTCAACATTTCAAGGAAGAAGGCGGTAGCTTGCATGCACGCACATTCGTCGACCAGTTTCAAGTAGGCTTACCAAACCACAGGAGCGTAGCTCCTAAACTTGACTTCATTTGTGCACGCATGTCAGGGACAGTAGCAGAGGTTATGCAAAAGATCGCGGCTACCTGTACGTCTTACCTACAGTTCAGAACAGCATTTCTCGGAAGGTATTGGTCTAAGGAGGCGCAAAACAATATTAAATACGAGTTACTTCAGATGACGCCATATGAAAACTCAGGAGAGAAAAGCGTGGTAAAATTCTTTGATACAATGGACAAAAAGAATCAATGCCTAGAAAAAGCATACAGTAACAGAGAGCTGATACGTCTGTGTAGAATGAAATTACCGGTAAAGTATCAACAGGCAACAGAAGGAAAAAATGAAAATACCGAAAAATTCAAAGAGGTTTTAAGGGAACTTGAATTTATGTTTAAAGAAGACGAGGTGAAAGAAAAAAGAAAGGAAAGGGAACAGCAGAAAGAGAGGACTAGGAACGAATATTCCAATAATAATAATAATCATAGTCCTAACACCAATAATTTCAGGCAATTTAACAGACAAGGACAGTGGCACAATGGAGACAATTGGCATAGAAAAGATAACCAGAATAATTGGTACCAAAATAGAAACGGTAATGAACACTCATACGGTGGCGGATATGGATTTAGGAATCAAAATGCCAACGGTCAAGGGTACTTTGAAAGAGGTCACGATGTTAGAAACAGCAACTGGCGAGACCAGGGCGCGAATAATTACCGAGGAAATTATGGTCCACAGAGACAAGAACAACACAGCAAAGAGAAACCAGACGTAGAAGTTAGGCCACCAAACACTGCAAAATGTAAAGATTGAAGTGAAAAATGCGGAAGAGGTTAGGCAAATTAACGTTCAGCCTATCTTATACTAACCACTAAATGAAAGTTACAGGGTTATTACAAATGATTGAAGCGATTTCACAGCTCTACAAAACTTTATTATTTGAGATATTTTCACAATGCTTTGCACACACATACAAAAACTCAAAAAGTTTTTTTAGGCATTCACAAATGTTCGATATGTGCCCCTTTAGTGATCCGGCAGACATCAAGCCGATAATCAAGTTCCTCCCACACTCGGCGCAGCATGTCCCCATCAATGAGTTCGAAAGCATCGGCGATGCGAGCTTGCAGTTCTGGCACGTTTCTTGGTAGAGGAGGTTTAAACACTGAATCTTTCACATAACCCCACAGAAAGAAATCGCATGGGGTTAAGTCGGGAGAGCGTGGAGGCCATGACATGAATTGCTGATCATGATCTCCACCACGACCGATCCATCGGTTTTCCAATCTCCTGTTTAAGAAATGCCGAACATCATGTTGGAAGTGCGGTGGAGCACCATCCTGTTGAAAGATGAAGTCGGCGCTGTCGGTCTCCAGTTGTGGCATGAGCCAATTTTCCAGCATGTCCAGATACACGTGTCCTGCAACGTTTTTTTCGCAGAGGAAAAAGGGGCAGTAAACTTTAAACCGTGAGATTGCACAACACACATTAACTTTTGGTGAATTGCAAATTTGCTGCACGAATGCGTGAGGATTCTCTACTACCCAGATTCGCACATTGTGTCTGTTCACTTCACCATTAAGAAAAAATGTTGCTTCATCACTGAAAACAAGTTTCGCACTGAACGCATCCTCTTCCATGAGCTGTTGCAACCACACCGAAAATTCAAAGCGTTTGACTTTGTCATCGGGTGTCAGAGCTTGTAGCAATTGTAAACGGTAAGGCTTCTGCTTTAGCCTTTTCCATAAGATTTTCCAAACCGTCGGCTGTGGTACGTTTAGCTCCCTGCTTGCTTTATTTGTCGACTTCCGCGGGCTACGCGTGAAACTTGCCCGCACGCGTTCAACCGTTTCTTCGCTCACTGCAGGCCGACCCGTTGATTTCCCCTTACAGAGGCATCCAGAAGCTTTAAACTGCGCATACCATCGCCGAATGGAGTTAGCAGTTGGTGGATCTTTGTTGAACTTCGTCCTGAAGTGTCGTTGCAGTGTTATGACTGACTGATGTGAGTGCATTTCAAGCACGACATACGCTTTCTCGGCTCCTGTCGCCATTTTGTCTCACTGCGCTCTCGAGCGCTCTGGCGGCAGAAACCTAAAGTGCGGCTTCAGCCGAACAAAACTTTATGAGTTTTTCTACGTATCTGTAGTGTGTCGTGACCATATGTCAATGAATGGAGCTACAGTGAATTTATGAAATCGCTTCAATCATTTGTAATAGCCCTGTAAATTAATAGATCAACAAAATAACACATTAATTAAAAGAAAAAAAGAGACACAATACATACTAACAATATCTTGTAGTATCAAGTACACTACAATATGCACACAAAAAATGAATGGAACACAATAATTAAAAGAATGAAGAAGTGGTAGACTATAAGAATGATAGATATTTGCCTTACTTAAATTATCATATGAGAAATAAATAATAATTTTCTTCATTTTTATAAACATTGCATTGTATGGAGTCAAAATGAGTCGACGCCTTCCAGTATTTCAGTGGGGATCGTCGAGCACAGAAACTGACACAGCACAAAACAAAAAAAATTTGATAAAATACGAATGTAGGGTTAAGAAAATAATATATTTGTAAAAATATTTTTTCCTTTTTTGTAAAAGTATTTATTTTTATTATGTATGTAAAGTCCACAATTTATAGATACCTTAAACCTTTTGTAAGGGAACTTCGTTAGTATAGTTACATAATCTCATAAACTCATGGAAAGTCTATTTGTTTGTTTTATATGTAAAATTAGAAATGGATTAGTGCAGGATTTTTCTTCTTTAAGTAACATTCAAAAACACCTTTTTGGGGTAATAATATTAATACTGAGGATAGAATTAAGAGGAAACGCTTCTTCATTCTAACAAAAAAAAAAAAAAAGACACTTAAAGAAAAAGATAATGCCTAAATAAATAAAACAAAGTAACACATTAGAGCTTTTGCGAACATTTATGCAAGCTTAACTAACGAAAAGATATAACCACAGTGACACATGATACACTGTACACATATGAGTTTAGAAAAATTAATAATTTTGGAAATGAAAAAGAAAAACAGAGACATGTACTGGCAACGACAAAGAATAACAACCTTCGTAAAGCCTATATTTCCCTAACAACAAAACATAAATTGTAAAATTAAAAAAAATAGAAACAATAGCTATAAAGAAATCATTAGATAAAATTGTTAAGAATGGCTGAGAAAAGTTTATTGGAAAATCTAAAAGAACTATTTTTGCCTGACTTTGTCAATGTTTTCCTCGGCATTGACAAACCCCAGACAAAAATTTTGTCAGAAGGAGGGAGGTATGCAAGACGTCATGGTCTCCTGACCTTCATTGCTTACATGTTCCGCCCTCACAATCATGTTCCGCACATTAAGACGCTTCATTCGAACCCAAACGCGATAAGATAAAGTCAATGTTGTATGAATTCATGTAAACGATGTGCAATTGACAAGTGAGCGCACCGTGGTTGAAGTACTCGAGGCTGGCGTGCACACATACATTCCAGACACGACGGTCACAGAGGCCTTTAGTTCGGGAGAGAGGCTGCACAACGGGACGCCAGGCCCTTCAGAGGACGACCCAGCCCATGTAGGCCGGTCACCGTCCGTAGCAGACAGCGTGGGCCCTGTAACAACAACGACGCTGTACTGCAGTACATATAAGTAATTTTTTTCCATCTGATTTTTCGATAAACTTGTGTAATTGACGTTCTGATTTCAGTTTTTTTTGTTTCACGCCATTGTGTTAAGAAAACTGTAAATAAATTGCAAGGTGAATATTAATGTTGATGTCAAATGTCAAGTAATATCGTAATAGAATTGAAATGTAACAAATGTTGTGACTGTTGTAAGATGTTTAAAATTGTAACTGTGCGTCTGGTCCATACGTAGGCAATGTGTTGGGATATGTAGAATGCAAAACCTCGGGTGAATACCCGTTCTGTCAAGGTGCGGTAAAAGGTGGATGGCAGGCGAGCGCGGCAAAATGCGCGCAGGCACTTCACGGCACAACGGGCACAGTTGTAGTTGGAGTTTGGCATTGGTTTGAGCAACACCTTCTGGAGCGAGGAGGCTCTCCTGGAAGACATAGCTTCACTGAGCCTCGGGTATGCTGTTCCAATGCCCACACAGCATGGCAAAATTCCATACGCACTAAATGGAAAAGTATTGCGACGCTAAGAAGAATTAAAGTGCCGATACATCAAGAGCCATAGCTCTTGTTGTATGTGTGCTCTGTGCCTCACCATCTCGCCGCCCGCCAACCGCTGCATCGATACAAGCAGGTTGAAACTTTTAGTACTGTATTCGTGTGGATCAGAGAGTGAACCGTGTTTGTTTGGTGCAATAATAACCTAAATTTTACCAGAACTTTCTCATTATTTAATTATCGTCACAACTAACCTAGACAGGGTCCTTTCCAAATGTTGTGCAATCCGAGTGTCCCAAAATGAAAATGAAAATTAGCTATGTTAGGATGGTTTTTAAAGAAATGTTTTGTTAATGAACCAGTAAATGAATAACGAAGGTCTAACGAAGTTGAAAGATAACTTTAGTATTGATATAGTAATGAAGTTTATTATTTCGAGACAGATTTAAAGGCGTTTAAATGAGCAGTAAATAAGATGAAAAAAGTAGTAACGTATATACTGGAAATCTTGACTGCATAATAAACTCAGTAATAAATTTTTAGGTACAGTGATCATAACAGTTTCAGGGTCCCCCTCATTCATTTAAATTCTGAAGTGTTCTAAATTGGTTTGACCAACAAAAGTTAAAGTCAATATAAAAGTCAAAATTTATCAGTGTTTTATCTTTATCAAAATTGACATTTTGTGTGTGGCACGAAAGTGCAATTTCTAGGGTAACCTATGCCAGATTTTAATCAGATTAATAGACAGTATAAAGTTTTGTAGTATACATTATAGTGTAGTGTTACACTCCTGGAAATTGAAATAAGAACACCTTGAATTCATCGTCCCAGGAAGGGGAAACTTTATTGACACATTCCTGGGGTCAGATACATCACATGATCACACTGACAGAACCACAGGCACATAGACACAGGCAACAGAGCATGCACAATGTCGGCACTAGTACAGTGTATATCCACCTTTCGCAACAATGCAGGCTGCTATTCTCCCATGGAGACGATCGTAGAGATGCTGGATGTAGTCCTGTGGAACGGCTTGCCATGCCATTTCCACCTGGCGCCTCAGTTGGACCAGCGTTCGTGCTGGACGTGCAGACCGCGTGAGACGACGCTTCATCCAGTCCCAAACATGCTCAATGGGGGACAGATCCGGAGATCTTGCTGGCCAGGATAGTTGACTTACACCTTCTAGAGCACGTTGGGTGGCACGGGATACATGCGGACGTGCATTGTCCTATTGGAACAGCAAGTTCCCTTGCCGGTCTAGGAATGGTAGAACGATGGGTTCGATGACGGTTTGGATGTACCGTGCACTATTCAGTGTCCCCTCGACGATCACCAGTGGTGTACGGCCAGTGTAGGAGATCGCTCCCCACACCATGATGCCGGGTGTTGGCCCTGTGTGCCTCGGTCGTATGCAGTCCTGATTGTGGCGCTCACCTGCACGGCGCCAAACACGCATACGACCATCATTGGCACCAAGGCAGAAGCGACTCTCATCGCTGAAGACGACACGTCCCTCCATTCACACCTGTCGCGACACCACTGGAGGCGGGCTGCACGATGTTGGGGCGTGAGCGGAAGACGGCCTAACGGTGTGCGGGACTGTAGCCCAGCTTCATGGAGACGGTTGCGAATGGTCCTCGCCGATACCCCAGGAGCAACAGTGTCCCTAATTTGCTGGGAAGTGGCGGTGCGGTCCCCTACGGCACTGCGTAGGCTCCTACGGTCTTGGCGTGCATCCGTGCGTCGCTGCGGTCCGGTCCCAGGTCGACGGGCACGTGCACCTTCCGCCGACCACTGGCGACAACATCGATGTACTGTGGAGACCTCACGCCCCACGTGTTGAGCAATTCGGCGGTACGTCCACCCGGCCTCCCGCATGCTCACTATACGCCCTCGCTCAAAGTCCGTCAACTGCACATACGGTTCACGTCCACGCTGTCGCGGCATGCTACCAGTGTTAAAGACTGCGATGGAGCTCCGTATGCCACGGCAAACTGGTTGACACTGACGGCGGCGGTGCACAAATGCTGCGCAGCTAGCGCCATTCGACGGCCAACACCGCGGTTCCTGGTGTGTCTGCTGTGCCGTGCGTGTGATCATTGCTTGTACAGCCCTCTCGCAGTGTCCGGAGCAAGTATGGTGGGTCTGACACACCGGTGTCAATGTGTTCTTTTTTCCATTTCCAGGAGTGTATGTATTCATCCATATCAGTACAGAACGTGAAACTACCAGTTCAATAGATTTTCTGGTTCTAAAATTCGACAATATTATGCAGTGTTACAACTTGTTGTGTTGCATGAATATATACCAACTTGTATAGGGAAGAAACTCAGTTAATGCCTAATTAAGCGGGCAACCGTATTATTATCTAATTGGTAGCATCTTCTGGGTTGCTTTTGATCCATCCTGACGTGTAATTGCATTTCGAACTTATTTGACGGATCATTGTTATTACAGAGTGGATGTAAGTCTGATTTGCCACCATTCAAGTAGACGCGATCGATAACTATAAGAAAATCATTTCTCATATGGTGAATCCCCCTCACTTACCATAGCACAGGCTTTAACGAGTACTGTGTCAGGGATTACAGCCCGAGTGGAAAGGGGGAACATCTCAGATTAATCCGTTGCGCAGAATAACAGAATAATCAACCAACCCCACACCTCAGAACAGGAACGATGTTTTCTGGACAAATGTTGTCGGTGTGTCAATAGACCGTTTTCTTCGAGGTAATTCATAATGTTCGAACACAATATATGTTCCAAAATGCTGCTGCATATCGACGTTAACGATATGGGCCGTAATCCTTACCAAATTTGATGATTCTAGACCCCCGGAAAGTACCCTATACGTTTTGAAGAGCGAGTCTCAAAGTAGTAAAATATGTGATATAAACGATCGTATTTTTGGCTGCATTAACTTACAAGCTTCAACCGTAGATCTCAGTGGGTGACATTCATTTCAACTCGATGCGTCCACGTTCCTGAGAAAGAGAACTTTTAATAGTTCAACAGACAGAGAGACAAACAGACGGACACCATAGTTCCAGTTTCTACCGATTACTGTACAGGACCCAATAGAGATCTCTGCTAATTTTATCCATCGCCATCTATATATCGTGTACCGTTTAGAGTGATAATAACTCAAAAAAGCTATTGCTTTTTTGAGACAGATGACCTAGTCAGGAGCTAAATTCTACTAACAGTCGTCTATATCCAGCAGCACGTGGTGGAGGCTAGCTTGGCGTGAGAGCGTTGAGATACGGCAGCTTGCGGCACCTCCTCTGGGCTGCGCCTATTGGACGTACAGGACGCCGGCCATCTCCTGCGGGCTGGCGTGCGGAGCGCCGAGTGAATCACGGCGATGGGCCGCATGCATGCCAAGTGGGGCACCAGACGACCCTCTGGGGGCCGCGACGTGCTGGATCGCACACCGCCTCGCAGGCTCACGTTCCCCAGTTACGGTGGTAAACCGAGAGCTTCCCTGTTCTCCCTCTCATTTTAGCAAGGTTGACGATTAGCAGGCAAGGCATTGAAAGACTATTTCAAATGGTGAACAAAATTTTCCTCACTGGTTATTAAAATAGTTTTATTGAAAAGTCACTACCGGTTTCGCATCAATAGAGATGCATCTTCAGGAGAGAAAATTCTTAAATATTCACGGAGCGGCAAAGTGATTGCTTACAGCCAAGTCGCATCCTTCATCGTCAAGATAGAAACAGATAGATCGCTAAATGCGGTTGTCCATGATTAAACTGATCCGGACCGCGGAGCAGCAATGCAGGTGACACCGTGGCATGTGCAAAATGGCGCCTGCGGAAACTATATTCAGTGCATCTGTATTCTCCGTGTCCATCTGCTCCTATTCCCTCTGACCATATGTTCCCTCCTTGTCTGTCCATTTGCTATATGTAGAAAGACTTGGCAGGAATGTAACCACTCTCAGAACGGCCACATGGCAATACCGAGGGGGAAGACCACCGTGTTGGGCGTATGGCTCTTGCGCATCGTACTGCTTCTACAGCTGCAATTTCAGCAGCAGTTATCACCACAATGACACAATGAATTGTTACAAAACGGTTACTTCAAAGGCAACTCCGAGCGAGACGCACTGTAGCGTACGTTCCACTGATTCCAAACCACCGCCATTTGTGACTTCAGTGGTGTCAATCTCTCATTGGAAGGCAGGGTGGAGCTCTGTCTCGGTCCCCAGGATGACCGTGTGTTGGTTAGGAGGGAGCCAGTTGAAGGACTGCGATCAACCTGTCTGCGTGCAAGACACATTTTACCTACACCTGCAGTCGTGGTCTTGGGTGTGATTTCGTATGACAGCAGAAGCATCCTCGTGGTTATACTACAAATCCTGACAGCAAAATTGGACGTCATTCTGGTGATTCGACTTCGTGCTGCTGTGCGTGAACAGTATTCCGGAGCCATCCATGGATTTCATGTTGCTACACAAATATGGAATTTTTATGGGTGACAGTGCGCCATTTCTGAAAATGGTCTCAAAACAGCCGAAAATAAGCATGTCCAGTCACTGTTCGGTTAAGCTGGACACAGTCCACACCATTATCAAGCTATCATTAGCTTTCAAAGTGCCATGTTGACAACTTGTATCCTTGGCTATGTGAGGTCTGTGTCACACTCGAACGATACCATCAGCTCTTACAAACTGTAATCGGGACTCATCTGACCAGGCCACGATGTTTGAGTCGTCCATGGTATAACCAATATGGTCACGAGGCCAGGAGGTGCACTACAGGCGATGTCGTGATGTTAGCAAAGGCATTCGGTCGTCTACTGCCATGACCCATTAACACCAAATTTCGCCGCACTGTCGTATCGGATACGGTCGTCGTACGTCCCACGTTGATTTCTGCAGTTATTTCACGCAGTTTTGCTTGTAAGTTAGCACTGACAAGTCTACGCAAACGCCGCTGTTTACGGTCATTAAGTGAAGGCCACCCGCCTCTGCATTGTCTGTAGTGAGAAGCGATGCCTGAAATTTGGTGTTCTCAACACTGTCGGAATACTGGTTTTTGAAATGGAATGTCCCATGTGTCTACCTGCAGCTACCACCCCTCGTTCCAAGTGTGTTAGTTTCCGACCTGCCCCATAACCACGTCATAAACCTTTTCACATGAATCACGTGGGTATAAACGACAGCTCCGCTAATGCACTCCCTTTTATACCTTGTGTACGCGGTGCTACGGCTATCTGTACATGTGCATATCGCTAGCCTGCCTCAGCCGATGCCAGCTTTAAACCATCTTCACGACCGCTACATTGCAGACAAATACTGACCAAACGTGACATTGGAAATTAATAGGCGAAATCCACAGAAAGTGTTAACAAGCAAATTCTTAAGAAAAAATTTCTCTTGTGCCCAGTGACAGAACTGTACACGACGTTCAAAGTCGTCGCCATGCAATTCCTGTTGATGTAGCATTCTCAACACCGACGTTTTTGAGATTCCCAATTCTCGCGCAATTTGTCTGCTACTTATGTGCGGTTTAGCCGCGACAGCAGCTAAAACACCTACTTGGCCATCATCATTTGTTGCAGATCGTGGTTGATGTTTCACATGTGGCTGAACACTTCCTGTTTCCTTAAATAACGTAACTATCCGGCCAACGGTCCGGACACTTGAATGATGTCGTCCAGGATACCGAGCAGCATACATAACACACGCCCGTTGGGCATTTTGATCACAATAGCCATACATCAACACGATATCGACCTTTTCCACAGGTAAACTGTCCATATTAACACGGGTAATGTATCACGAAGCAGATACCGTCTACACTGGCGGAATGTTACGAGATACCACATACTTATACGTTTGCTACTATTACAGCGCCATCTATCACAAATCGAAAAATGTGGTGCAACTAAATCATTCATATTTCACTACGTACTACAGGAATATGTAATAAAAAATGGGGGTTCCTATGTAAAAAAAAGGACGCGATTGATATCCGTTTGACATATGGCAGCGCCATCTAGTGGGCCAACCATAGCGCCATCTGGTTTCCCCCATCAAGCTAGATGAGTTTCGCCCGTTGTAGTTGTTTCGTTTGATGCTTATTTTGTGAGATATCTAGCTGGGGCACTATCAATGGACCACCCTGTACACTAGCATTCTGTCACTTATAAATTCTTTTAACATAACCCTTTCATTTATTAGTTTTCTTATCTGTAGCCTCTTCTACATGTTTTGTCAATACATCTTGTATTTCGGATTCACTTAGCCTGTAGTCACTCTGTGTACTATCATATTGTTTCATTGGTGCTATGTCATCAAATTGATCACAATAGTGGTGGTGTTGATGGGGTACCACTTGTTTTTTAACCTCCTGCTTTTATTCAGTAGCTTTCAAAACTTTATCTACTATTCCTTCGACTTTTTATATTTTTCATGCACTGTTCTAGATTGTTCCTTCAATTTTTTAAATTGTCCTTTTATTTGTTCTTTTATTTTCCTTTTCGTCTAGCTTTTTTAACAACTTCTGCGGCATATTAAGCAAACATTTCAAAATGGAAACATTAATAAAATAATTTTGGTTAGTAAAAAAATATATTATGTTGTGTGTGTACTGCCTTTCCATAGGCTTCCTAGTAATGACTAATATAAAAAAAAACGAACTGGTCCTTGTTCCAATATTTACTACATTTACCTTCAAAGTGCCGATTTTAAATCGCCACCAACTAATTCATAATACATCTGACTTAAATTTTATCACGTTATTTACAAATACATATAGGTTTAGATTATCTGTTCCTAGCTGTTTTGATATTTAAAAATAGAAACAGTCTTCCTTTATGCCAAACTCTAGTACAAGATTCTCTAATTATATCCTGATCTGCAAGAATTAAATCTTCAAATATAACAACTGAATGACCTTCACATTCCTCTAGTGTTCTAATTTCGTCATTGTTTTTAATGAATGTGACTATTTTTTATTATTCTTATCTTCAATTTTTAGCCCCTTCTTGTAAATTCTGTGTACTTCAGTTGATCTAAACGTTTTGAATAAAAATACAAGTGACTGATTTTAATCCAGTTCAACCATTCTGGTTCTAGAACATAACTGTCAATCATTAATGTTGTTTTTCCATAACGACTTAGTACTATTACTGCACATTGAATAAAATTAGGTAAGAGCTCACCATGTTTCGTTCTTGATATCTTCTCTGTAATTCTTACTTTTGGTTCCCAATTAGTTTCTTTAATTATATAGACTGATATTAATATTAAATAAGTCGCCTATTTCAGTTGGGTGCTAAGTCATCTGTTTTCAGAAAAAGGCTGACTGTACCTGTATGAGAAAGTTTTAATAGTGTAGCACTTGTCGGTTTTCATACAATATTTCGAAGTACAAATATTAAATAAACACAAATAAATTGTATTATTATGAAGAAAAAATTGAAATTCTTGTTTGTTAATATAGCTTGAAAAGCTTGGAAAAATCTATTTGTACAGAAAGCCAAATATTCACTTTAAAGAAGAAGAAAGTAAGTTATTACTGAGAGCGATGTTAAATTATATGCAGACATAAAGGATAACATTGAAAGGATGCTTGGCTTTGGTTGTCAAACTATTGAAGCTAATGGGAAGACTTTTGCTAATGACATGCCTAAATAAATTTATTCTATTCAAATTAATTAATATAAATTTTAATTGAGCTGATTTATTGTTTATAAAGCATACTGATAATTTTCATTCTGAAACTAATATTATTGCTCTATTCAAGCCTAATGTTGACTTTGGTGAATCACTACTTCAAGAACCACATTACATCATGTATGGTCCAATTTTTTGTTCTATTCAGGATTTAGAAATAACTGTAGCCGATGAGAACTTTAGTGGTGCTGTGGTAATAAATATATTAAAAATGATTTGATAAATTTTTTCCTTAATAAATAATGATCAAAACAGAGAGCCATTAGTTTCACTCATTCCCTGTGAACTATACGAATAAATCTTCCCAGCAAGACCACGCAGATTAATATAATTATTGGCTATGGTTTGGTTCCTCCTAATCATGCTCAATTGTAAATGAGCTGTAGTATTATGGGGCTGATGTTACAGATTATCCAACATACGATGGAAAATCCAATAAAACATTAATTGACAACTATATGGCAAAGCTGTTTGATGCTAACACCATAAAGAAAGGAAACAATTTTTGTCTAGAATGGAACACCATTTTATTCCTTCATTTGTCCTTTTACACGGACTCCATCTCTAGCCAATCAGGTAACCATGGTGGAACATATCCTCAATAATGGGAACATGGAAAGTAAGAAATATATTCTGTATCCTTACGAAATATCTGGTGAACCTTTCAGAGATTATAAAGAAATTATTTGGGAAGGAGACTTAACTGTAATATTTGCATGGTGTTCAAATGCTGGAGATGGCATCTTTTGATGGACTGACCATAATTAAGCTGGCATTGGAGATGTGATGACACTTCCTAAGGAAGGGAGGAATGTGTTTCGAATCAATGGAAATCAATTTTCCTGTGGTTAGATATGAACCAGAATATATAAGAAACTATCAGCCTCGATTGCAGTAATGAAATCAACCTTTACCTAGGTCTCAGCCCAAGTATCTGAGCCTTCATCAGAAGATATATCTGAATTTATTCAGGCTGTTTTTGTTTTAGTTCTAGACCATGCCCTGTTAGACATATTACAGATTCAGGTATATCTTCTGACGATTGCTCAATTAATTGGTCTGAAACCTAGGTAAAGGTTGGTTTCATTACCGCAGTCAAGGCTGATAGTTTCTTATATATTAGATTATCACAGTTGCTGACCGTATTGCAATGTTCAAAATACAAAAACATGAACCAGGATATTCCTTTAAGTTACAGCAAGAAAGACTTGTAAGATTTTAAGGTTCCTGTAACATTTTTTGAACCACAAAACGTAGACATTGGTGGATGAATGGAAAGAGATATTTTGAAGTAGATATCACGAATTACTATAAGTCTGCAGAATCTGATATGCTGTACTTCATCTTTGTTGTTTTCCAGACAAAATGGAAGAATTATTAGTTGCTTGACTCTTCCTTGTTCAATCACATAAAAGTACAGAATCCATATGACTAATGCAAGAAATAAAGTTTTCCCTCAAGAAATGTGGAATTTAGATCCACCAAATTATTATCTGAAAGCATATGGTGTTTTCCTAGATTTTAAGAGAGTCACAAAATTGAATAGTTATACCAATATAAGTTCCTTCAGTTTCCATGAAAACTGTCCTGCATGTCATAAATGCGTCTAGGAGACTGAACATGTTAACTTCTCAGAAAACGACAATGAAGCTGTGTGCAACATTGAAAGATAAAATTTCGAATGATACACTTGCCCATATAGTCATGTATAGCAAGAAAAGTTAAATATATTGTGCTCAGTACAGAATTTTGAATGAAAATTTTTAGACTTAATAAAGTTTAAATATATGTAAATGGAGGAATATCGAAGAAGATCAATAATATATGTATGATATCTGATAAATATGTAATTTTTCCTTAAGAATTTGCTTGTTAACACTTTCTGTGGATTTCGCCTATTAATTTCCAATGTCACGTTTGGTCAGTATTTGTCTGCAATGTAGCGGTCGTGAAGATGGTTTAAAGCTGGCATCGGCTGAGGCAGGCTAGCGATATGCACATGTACAGATAGCCGTAGCACCGCATACACAAGGTATAAAAGGGAGTGCATTAGCGGAGCTGTCGTTTGTACCCACGTGATTCATGTGAAAAGGTTTATGACGTGGTTATGGGGCAGGTCGGAAACTAACACACTTGGAACGAGGGGTGGTAGCTGCAGGTAGACACATGGGACATTCCATTTCAAAAACCAGTATTCCGACAGTGTCGAGAATACCAAATTTCAGGCATCGCTTCTCACTACAGACAATGCAATGACCGTAAACAGCGGCGCTAGCGTAGACTTGGAAGTGCTAACTTACAAGCAAAACTGCGTGAAATAACTGCAGAAATCAACGTGGGACGTACGACGACCGTATCCGATACGACAGTGCGGCGAAATTTGATGTTAATGGGTCATGGCAGTAGACGACCGAATGCCTTTGCTAACATCACGACATCGCCTGTAGTGCACCTCCTGGCCTCGTGACCATATTGGTTATACCATGGAAGACTCAAATATCGTGGCCTGGTCAGATGAGTGCCGATTAGAGTTTGTAAGAGCTGATGGTATCGTTCGAGTGTGACACAGACCTCACATAGCCAAGGATACAAGTTGTCAACATGGCACTTTGAAAGCTAATGATAGCTTGATAATGGTGTGGACTGTGTCCAGCTTAACCGAACAGTGACTGGACATGCTTATTTTCGGCTGTTTTGAGACCATTTTCAGAAATGGCGCACTGTCATCCATAAAAATTCCATATTTGTGTAGCAACATGAAATCCATGGATGGCTCCGGAACACTGTTCACGCATAGCAGCACGAAGTCGAATCACCAGAATGACGTCCAATTTTGCTGTCAGGATTTGTAGTATAACCACGAGGATGCTTCTGCTATCATACGAAATCACACCCAAGACCACGACTGCAGGTGTAGGTAAAATGTGTCTTGCACGCAGACAGGTTGATCGCAGTCCTTCAACTGGCTCCCTCCTAACCAACACACGGTCATCCTGGGGACCGAGACAGAGCTCCACCCTGCCCTCCAATGAGAGATTGACACCACTGAAGTCACAAATGGCGGTGGTTTGGAATCAGTGGAACGCACGCTACAGTGCGTCTCGCTTGGAGTTGCCTTTGAGGTAACCGTTTTGTAACAATTCATTGTGTCATTGTGGTGATAACTGCTGCTTAAATTGCAGCTGCAGTAGCAGTACGATGCGCCAGAGCCACACGCCCAACACGGTGGACTTCCCCCTCAGTACTGCCATGTGGCCGTTCTGAGAGTGGTTACATTCCTGCCAAGTCTTTCTACATATAGCAGATGGACAGACGAGGAGGGAACATATGGTCAGAGGGAATAGGAGCAGATGGACACGGAGAATACAGATGGACTGAATATACTTTCCGCAGGCGCCATGGACATGCCACGGTGTCCCCTGCATTGCTGCTCCGCGGTCCCGATCAGTTTAATCATGGACAACGGCATTTAGCGATCTATCTGTTTCTATCTTGACGATGAAGGATGCGACTTGGCTGTAAGCAATCACTTTGCCGCTCCGTGAATATTTAAGAATTTTCTCTCCTGAAGATGCATCTCTATTGATGCGAAACCGGTAGTGACTTTTCAATAAAACTATTTTAATAACCAGTGAGGAAAACTTTGTTCACAATTTGAAATAAACACAGTCTTTCAATGCCTTGCCTGCTAATCGTCAACCTTGCTAAAATGAGAGGGAGAACAGGGAAGATCTCGGTTTACCACCGTAACTGGGGAACGTGAGATTGCGAGGCGGTGTGCGATCCAGCACGTCGCGGCCCCCCAGAGGGTCGTCTGGTGCCCCACTTGGCATGCATGCGGCCCATCGCCGTGATTCACTCGGCGCTCCGCACGCCAGCCCGCAGGAGATGGCCGGCGTCCTGCACGTCCAATAGGCGCAGCCCAGAGGAGGTGCCGCAAGCTGCCGTATCTCCGCACTCTCACGCCAAGCTAGTCTCCACCACGTGCTGCTGGATATGGACGACTGTTAGTAGAATTTAGCTCCTGACTAGGTCATCTGTCTCAAAAAAGCAATAGCTTTTTTGAGTTATTATCACTCTAAACGGTACACGATATATAGATGGCGATGGATAAAATTAGCAGAGATCTCTATAGGGTCCTGTACAGTAATCGGTAGAAACTGGAACTATGGTGTCCGTCTGTTTGTCTCTCTGTCTGTTGAACTATTAAAAGTTCTCTTTCTCAGGAACGTGGACCCATCGATTTGAAATGAATGTCACCTACTGAGATCTACGGTTGAAGCTTCTAAGTTAATGCAGCCAAAAATACGATCGTTTATATCACATATTTTACTACTTTGAGACTCGCTCTTCAAAACGTATAGGGTACTTTCCGGGGGTCTAGAATCATCAAATTTGGTAAGGATTACGGCCCATATCGTTAACGTCGATATGCAGCAGCATTTTGGAACATATATTGTGTTCGAACATTATGAATTACCTCGAAGAAAACGGTCTATTGACACACCGACAACATTTGTCTAGAAAACATCGTTCCTGTTCTGAGGTGTGGGGTTGGTTGATTATTCTGTTATTCTGCGCAACGGATTAATCTGAGATGTTCCCCCTTTCCACTCGCGCTGTAATCCCTGACACAGTACTCGTTAAAGCCTGTGCTATGGTAAGTGAGCGGGATTCACCATATGAGAAATGATTTTCTTATAGTTATCGACCGCGTCTACTTGAATGGTGGCAAATCAGACTTACATCCACTCTGTAATAACAATGATCCGTCAAATAAGTTCGAAATGCAATTACACGTCAGGATGGATCAAAAGCAACCCAGAAGATGCTACCAATTAGATAATAATACGGTTGCCCTCTTAATTAGGCATTAACTGAGTTTCTTCCCTATACAAGTTGGTATATATTCATGCAACACAACAAGTTGTAACACTGCATAATATTGTCGAATTTTAGAACCAGAAAATCTATTGAACTGGTTGTTTCACGTTCTGTACTGATATGGATGAATACATAACACTACATTATAATGTATACTACAGAACTTTATACTGTCTATTAATCTGATTAAAATCGGGCATAGGTTACCCTAGAAATTGCACTTTCGTGCCACACACAAAATGTCAATTTTGATAAAGATAAAACACTGATAAATTTTGACTTTTCTATTGACTTTAACTTTTGTTGGTCAAACCAATTTAGAACACTTCAGAATTTAAATGAATGAGGGGGGGACCCTGAAACTGTTATGATCACTGTATCTAAAATTGATTACTGAGTTTATTATGCAGTCAAGATTTCCAGTATATACGTTACTACTTTTTTCATCTTATTTACTGCTCATTTAAATGCCGTTAAATCTGTCTCGAAATAATAAACTTCATTACTATATCAATACTAAAGTTATCTTTCAACTTCGTTAGACCTTCGTTATTCATTTACTGGTTCATTAACAAAACATTTCTTTAGAAACCATCCTAACATAGCTAGTTCTGCAAATAATTATTATTAATACAAATTTTAATTTTCATTTTGGGACACTCGGATTGCGCAACATTTGGAAAGGACTCTGTCTAGGTTAGTTGTGACGATAATTAAGTAATGGGAAAGTTCTTTTGAAAATATCTTGAATGTCGACGATATCCATTTTGTGAATTGTAATAGATACACCAAATAGATGGTTGACCTCTGCACCTCCCGAACACTCATTTTCTGCCAGCCTCCTGTTGCACATGGTGGGTCATTAGGTGCTAACATTTTTCCTCTCATAATTGTTGAGATAACCCTTACAAATCAGCCTTATTAAAGAATTGACTTGGGACTTCGCACTCAAGGGGTACCTTGATAGAGAAAATTTTCAACTGGTGTGATGAATGGCAGCTAGCTCTAAATGTAGAAAAATGTATGTTAATGTGGATGAGTAGGAAAACGAACCCGTGATGTTTGGATAAACTATTAGTAGTGTGTTGCTTGATACAGTCACGTCATTTGTAAATCTGCTCGTAACATTGCAAGGCGATCTGAAACGACCATGTCAAGATAGCGGTAGTGAAGGCGAAGGATTGTGAGAATTTCCGGAAAGTTTGGTTCATCCGTAAGGAAGACCGCATATAGGACGTATCTTGTCCTTGAGTAATGTTCGAGGACTTGGAATTCGTACCTGGTCAGATTAAGCAAGACACCAAATCATCAAAGGTGGACTGCTACATTTGTTACTGGTAGGTTCGAACAAGCCCGAAGTGTTACAGAGATGTTTCGAGAAGTGAGATGGTAACGATTCTACATCCGCCAATGTAGATTTCGTGTATGGATCAGGAAGATGAGGTACGTGAAGTTATGGGTCATACGGAGGTATATAGACACTCGTTTCTCCCTTCGTCTATGTGCGAATGCAACATGGAGCAGGAAAGGAAATGATTCGTAATGATACAGGATTCTCTCCACCGTGCACCGCACAGTGGCTTGCTGAGTATGTGCGTAGACGTAGGATGTTTGTCACAAACAAGTCGACTGTGTGTGAGTGTTTTATTTGCTAATTGGTAATGTTTGCACTGAACTGTTGGTAGCAATGGTATCATTAGTCACGTCCTACGATTGATGTGCTGTGAATGCCAGCTCCTATGTCTCATATGTGACTAGCAAGTTAGAAGTGGATTTCAATGTTGCTGTGGAGCATGTGACAAGTGGAAAAGGCCCAAATTTTGGAAAGATGGAGAAACACAAAGTGACATGGCGTGAAGGAGCATAATACACTACTGGCCATTAAAAATGCTACACCAAGAAGAAATGCAGATGATAAATGGGTATTCATTGGACAAATATATTTTACTAGAACTGACATGTGATTACATTTTCACGCAATTTGGGTGCATACATCCTGAGAAATCAGGACCCAGAACAACCACCTCTGGCCCTAATGACGGCCTTGATACGTCTGGTCATGGAGTCAAACAGAGCTTGGATGGCCTGTACTGGTACAGCTGCCCATGCAGCTTCAACACGATACCACAGTTCATCAAGAGTAGTTACCGGCGTATTGTGATGAGCCAGTTGCTCGGCCACCATTGACCAGACGTTTCAGTGGGTGAGAGATCTGGAGAATCTACTGGCCACGGCAGCAGTCGAACATTTTCTGTATCCACAAAGGCCCGTACAGGACCTACAACATGCGGTCGTGCATTATCCTGCTGAAATGTAGGGTTTCGCACGGATCGAATGAAGGGCAGAGCCACGGGTCGTAAAACATCTGAAATGTAACGTCCACTGTTCAAAGTGCCGTCAGTGCGAACAAGAGATGACCGAGACGTGTAACGAATGGCACGCCATACCATCACGCCGGGTGATACGCCAGTATGGCTATGACGAATACATGTTTCCAATGTGCGTTCACCGCGATGTCGCCAAACACGGATGCGACCATCATGATGCTGTAAACAGAACCTGGACTCTTCCGAGAAAATGACGTTTTGCCATTCGTACACCCAGGTTCGCGTGAGGCGCTCCTGTCTGTGATGCAGCGTCAAGGGTAACCGCAGCCATGGTTTCCGACCTGATAGTCCACGCTGCTGCAAACGTCGTCGAACTGTTTCTTGCAGATGGTTGTGGTCTTGCAAACGTCCCCATCTGTTGACTCAGGGATCGAGACGTGGCTGCACGATCCGTTACAGCCATGCGGATGAAATGCCTGTCATCTTGACTGCTAGTGATACGAGGCCGTTGGGATCCAGCACGGCGTTCCGTATTACCCTCCTGAACCCACCGATTCCTTATTGTGCTAACTGTCATTGGATCGCGACCAACGCGAGGAGCAATGTCGCGATTCGATAATCCGCAATCGCGATAGGCTACAATGCGACCTCTAACGAAGTGGGAAACGTGATGGTAGGCATTTCTCCTCCTTACACGAGGCATCACAACAACGTTTCACCAGGCAACGCTGGTCAACTGCTGTTTGGGTATGAGAAATCGATTGGAAACTTTCCTCATGTCAGCATGTTGTACGCGTCGTCACCGGCGCCAACCTTGTGTGAGTGCTCTGAAAAGCTAATCATTTGCATATCACAACATCTTCTTCCTGTCGGTTAAATTTCGCTTCTGTAGCACGTCCTCATTGTGGTGTAGCAATTTTAACGGCCAGTAGTGTAAACAATACATTTATTTCCCTGTAACCGCTAGAAGTAGAATGTACGAAGAAATAACACATTGTTCTTAACTAATGGACCTAGACAAGGACGTCTTCATGACGTGAACAGCCGGTCGACGGGTTGCGGGCGTCGTTTGGTGGGAGCGAGGGTCCGGAGCGACACCTCAGCAGTCCGTCGGCAGCTCCTGCTAACCCACCAGCTCGCCAGCCCACTGCAGAGTTTGCCGCTCGTTAACTGGCGTGTGGCCGCGGCTTCCGTTTAGCGAACTGCCGCCGGGGGCAAATGTGGACAGGGCCGGCCGTGGGCACAAACAGCCGGCATCGGCGGCGGCAAACACCGCCCCCACCCGCCCCCGCTGCTAACTTCATTACGGTGGTGATTAAAGCTACGGCCCACGCACGTCCGCACCTCCCGGCCGACACTGCGGCAAACACACACTTGGGAAGCACCGACACGGGGCAGCTGCGGCTGTCAGCGCACGTGACGACGATATTAAAAAGCCGGTGGAAAGCAGCCACCGTGATAAACCGAGTTGAACACAAATTTGGGTACCATTAGCTGTCACGTGTGACGGTTCCCGTGGTGTGGTGTAGCGCTCAAACGAAGTTCTGTTAGCGTTGTACTCGGTCGTTATCAAGCACTCGTGACTGAGTGAATAAGAAATAATGATTTCCAACTGCGTAAACTATACATACTCGTTAATTACCTACACTCCACAACCTCATTCTGTGTATTTATCTTGAAAATGATGAGTTCTTGTTTTGATATTTTTAAACGGACGTCTAATTAGCTGATTTTGTGCCATCGTAAATTAAATACAAAGTATGCAAAACGTTCTGACTCGAAACGCATGTCATAATTAACAAGAATAATGACACAGTTAACAGACCTGAAATAGGTATAAATCTCGATAGCCTGCACATCACATGCACCTGTAACAGAAATCTGTGAGCATCTGACACTCGTTGCCACCTTTGCAACTCTTATCTCGTTTACAAATATTGTTTTGGTGTCTTCAAAAATGTCAGTCAGATTGATAGAACAAAACTTTAGTCATTTGAAACATTAACAACGAATAGCGCAGTGCAATATTCTGTAAACAATTGGAAACTAAAATAAAATAACTCTAAACTCCTTCCGGCTGCTGTGGCCGAGCGGTTCTAAGCGCGTCAGTCCGGACCGGCACTGCTGCTACGGTCGGAGTTTCGAATCCTGCCTCGGGCATGGATGTGTGTGGTGTCATTAGGTTAGTTAGGTTTAAGGAGTTATAAGTTCTAGGGGACTGATGACATCAGATGTTAAAAGTCCCATAGTGCTTAGAGCCATTTGCACCATCTAAACTCTTCGGGACCCTGTTTAGTTGGAAAACTGCAGGAAACGAACTGTTTATGACTTCCAAATCTGGGCAGCTCACAAATAAAGATAAATTAGACAAAATATTGAAAATGGATGACTGAGCGTACAAGATTCTTAACCAAATGAGTCAGAGTCAGATACGATTTGCCCAGGAGCTCGGATCGTGCAACAGCTCGAGCGATACTTACATTCTTCAGGTACCAGCTGTAATCTCCCCTTCCTTTCTACTTCCATCTATTGTCCACATTATACAATGTCCGGTCCAAGTAATTAATAACTAATGTCTTTCAGGAAGGTTTGAGAGGAGCGAAGATTATCTTCTTGTCAGGGGGTCTGATTCTTGAACCTGAAAGTCTCACATCAGGTACACATTATACAATGTCCGGTCCAAGTAATTAATAACTAACGTCTTTCAGGAAGGTTTGAGAGGAGCGAAGATTACCTTCTTGTCAGGGGGTCTGATTCTTGAACCTGAAAGTGTCACATCAGGTCCTCACGTTGATTTGAAATAAATAAATCTAAAGATTATTGTTGCAACATTTTTTACGTAAATATATTTCCTCACATTTTAGTAATTCGTACAGTATTTTTATTTTTCACATTAACAAAGCCAAAATTACATTGTTCGCACAAAAATAAAAACAATGTGTCCGATCAAATCAGAAGCATGCTTACCAATCCCACACTGCGGAAATAACAATATTCCAATGGGTTTACAACTTTACTTAACAACTTAATTTCTACTAGTTTCCATTTCATTATTAATTTCGATTATTATTTCATAAATGAATCCAGAAATAAATATAGTAAACAGTACAGGATTGCGTAATTAATTAGAGAAATTTTAAGTGTGCCCATAAATCGTAATTTCATATATTTCTAAAAAAAAATTAACTATACATTCAGAACTAGTTCTTGTCGATTATAACACCGAAACTAAAATATTATATAAAGTGATTCCTTTTCATAAATTTTAGCTTGAAATATCACATACTGTGTATCAAATTATTTGAAAGTTTTCAGAAAAGCAACTTCTATAATATTGACCTGTCCAAAATTCGAAAAATAATACTGGTATCAACAACTACTGATGTGGAAAAGTAATGCTAGAGGAGGATATCCCGATATACGGTACAGTATCAGAGCATCAGTTGAGATCTGGGAAGTGAATCCTCTCTTTCAACCTCTCTTAAACGTTCATCATTTCGATGTTCCTTTTGGACGAGCGATTGCATGCCACTCTCAATCTGACGAACGAATATTACACGTATATAACTTGTAGGAATCACGAGTATATGCAAAGTACAACGCTTTCAGAAACCACGCTCTAGATTTTCACAATCTCCTGTTCACTACGCGCAAATTGTTAGTTCGAAAGAAAAAGGCACGGCACTTTTTTGTAGGAAATGTGATGTAGCTTAAGTTTGTACTGGGAAGGCCACCGTTTAAGTCAAGAATATTTAGGAACACTGTCAAAACAATAAAATTGCGGGCTCAGTATTGCCAGATACGAAAAAATACATAACTAAACTATGGGAGTCTCAATCCACAAATAATTACACTTGACAACAAATTTTAACTTTTGATTTTTTACAGAGGCCAAAATAATTTACTTATATGGATTTCAGTGTGAAGATTGTACAAACTGAGATTAAAATCCTACATAAGTTTAGGTTTGGAAGTTATTTAAACTTTTATGCTTTTCACATATTATAATGATCATAGTGGTAATAAGCGTGCCCTGCCCAGTATACATTTACTTACCAAACACCTGACAGTGCTTTTGGGATCAATTCGATGCTCTGATCATAAATATACAGGCATTTTTTTAGATTTTTCTTTAGTCTTGCTTCTATTACCAACCGCAACGTCAGAATTGTCTCTCTGGTGCCTTTACTTTTCCTAAAGCCAAACTGATCGTCATCTACACATCCTCAATCTTCTTTTCCATTCTTCTGGGTACTACTCATGTAAGCAACTTGGATGCCTGAGCTGTTAAGCTGATCGTGTGATAATTCTAGCAATTGTCGGCTCTTGCAGTCTTCAGAATTGTGGGGATGATGCTTTTCCGAAAGTCAGATGGTATGTCATCAGACCTTCACATTCTATACACCAACGTGAACGGTCGTTTTGTTGCTACTTCCACCAATGATTTTAGAAATTCTGATGGAATGCTATCAATCCCTTCTACCTTATTTGATCTTAAGTCCTCGAAAGCTCTTTTAAATTCTGATTATAATACACTTCCATTTCGACTACTCTTCTATATCGACTTTTCACGGTCCACGCGACTCGCCCCGTTGAAGGTTCGAGTCCTCCGTGAGGCATGGGTGTGAGTGTCGTCCTTAGCGTAAGTTAGTTTAAGTTAGGTTAAGTAGCGTGTAAGATTAGCGAGCGATAATCTCAGCAGTTTGGTCCCATAAGACCTTACCACAAATTTCCAAATTCTATATCGACTCTTGTTTCTTCTTCTATTGTTGTTGTTGTTGTTGTTGTGGTCTTCAGTCATGAGACTGGTTTGATGCAGCTCTCCATGCTACTGTATCCTGTGCAAGCTTCTTCATCTCCCAGTACCTACTGCAGCCTACATCCTTCTGAATCTGCTTTGTGTATTCATCACTTGGTTTCCCTCTACGATTTTTACCCTCCACGCTGTCCTCCAATGCTAAATTAGTGATCCCTTGATGCCTCATGACATGTCCTACCAACCGGTCCCTTCTTCTTGTCAACTTGTGCCACAAACTCCTCATCTACCTAATTCTATTCAATACCTCCTCATTAGTTATGTGATCTATCCATTTAATCTTCAGCATTTTTCTGTAGCACCACATTTCGAAAACTTCTAATCTCTTCTTGTCCAAACTATTTGTCGTCCATGTTTCACTTCCATACATGGCTACACTCCATACAAATACTTTCAGAAACGACTTCCTGACACCTAAATGTATACTCCATGTTAAGAAATTTCACTTCTTCAGAAACCCTTTCCTTGCCTTTGCCAGTCTACATTTTATATCCTCTCTACTTCGACCATCATCAGTTATTTTGATCCACAAATAGAAAAACTCCTTTACTACTTTAAGTGTCTCATTTCCTAGTCTAATTCCCTCAGCATCACCTGACTTAATTCGATTACATTCCATTATCCTCGTTTTGCTTTTGTCGAAGTTCAAATTATATCCTCCTTTCAAGACACTGTCCATTCCGTTCAACTGCTCTTCTTAGTCCTTTGCTGCCTCTTACAAAATTACAATGTCATCGGCAAACGTCAAAGTTTTTATTTCTTCTCCATGGATTTTAAAACCTATTCCGAATTTTTCTTTTGTTTCCTTTACTGCTTGCTCAATATACAGATTGAATAACATCTGGGAGAGACTGCAATCCTGTCTCACTCCCTTCCCAACCACTGCTTCCCTTTCATGTCCCTCGACTCTTATAACTGCCATCTGCTTTCTGTACAAGTTGAAAATAGCCTTTCGCTCCCTGTATTGTACCCCTGCCACCTTTAGAATTTGAAAGAGAGTATTCCAGTCAACATTGTCAAAAGCTTTCTCTAAGTCTACAAATGCTAGGTTTTCCTTTCCTTAATCTTTCTTCTAAGATACGTCGTAAGGTCAGTATTGCCTCACGTGTCCCAATATTTCTACGGAATCCAAACTGATCTTCTCCAAGGTCGGCTTCTACTAGTTTTTACATTCGTCTGTAAAGAATTCGCGTTAGTATTTTGCAGCTGTGGCCTATTAAACTGACTGTTCGGTAATTATCACATCTGTCAACACCGGCTTTCTTTGGGATTGGAATTATTATATTCTTCTTGACGTCTGAGGGTATTTCTCCTGTCCCATACACATTGCTTACCAGATGGTAGAGTTTTGTCAGTACTGGCTCTCCCAAGGCCGTCAGTAGTTGTAAAATAATCTTTTCTACTCCAGTGGCCTTGTTTCGACTCAGGTCTTTCAGTGCTCTGTCAAACTCTTCACGCAGTACCGTATCTCCCATTTCATCTTCATCTACATCCTCTTCCATTTCCATAATATTGTCCTCAAGTACATCGCCCTTGTATAGACCTTCTATATACTCCTTCCACCTTTCTGCTTTCTATTCTTTGCTTAGAACTGGGTTTCCATCTGAGCTCTTGATGTTCATGCAAGTGGTTCTCCTATCTCCAAAGGTCTCTTTAATTTTCCTTTAGGCAGTATCTATCTTACCCCTAGTGAGATAAGCCTGTACATCCTTACATTTGTCCTCCAGCCATCCCTGCTTAGCCATTTTGCACTCACTGTCGATCTCATTTTTGAGACGTTTGTATTACTTTTTGCCTGCTTCATTTACAGCATTTTTATATTTTCTCTTTTCATCAATTAAATTGAATATTTCTTCTGTTACCCAAGGAATTCTGCTAGCCCTCGTCTTTTTACCTACTGGATCCTCTGCTGCCTTCACTACTTCATCCCTCAGAGCTACCCATTCTTCTTCTACTGTATTTCTTTCTCCCATTTGTGACAATTGTTCCCTTATGCTCTCCCTGAAACTCTGTACAACCTCTAGTTGAATCAGTTTGTTCAGGTCCCATCTCCTTAAATTCCCACCTTTTTGCAGTTTCTTCATTTTTACTCTACAGCTCATAACCAATAGATCGTGGCCAGAGTCCACATCTGCCCTTGGAAATCTCTGATACCTTCTAGTATTTTCAGGATTCTTCCATGTGTACAACCTTCTTTTATGAATCTTGAACCAAGTGTTAGCTATGATTAAGTTATGCTCTGTGCTAAATTCTACCAGACGGCTTCCTCTTTCATCTCTTTCCCCCAATCCATATTCACCTTCTATGTTTCCTTCTCTCCCTTTTCCTACTCTCGAATCCCAGTCACCCATGATTATTAAATTTTCGTCTCCCTTCACTACCTGAATAATCTCATCATACATTTCATCAATTTCTTCATCATCTGGAGAGCTAGTTGGCATATAAACTTGTACTACTGTAGTAGGTGTGGGCTTCGTGTCTATCTTGGCCACAATAATGCGTTCACTATGCTGTTTGTAGTAGCTTACCCGCACTTCTATTATTAAACCTACTCCTGCATTACCTCGTTTTGATTTTCTATTTATAACCCTGTATCCGCCTGACCAAAAGTCTTGTTCCTCCTGCCACCGAACTTCACTAATTCCCACTATATCTAACTTTAACCTATCCATTTCCCTTTTAAGTTTTCTAACCTACCTGCTCGATTAAGAGATCTGACATTCCACGCTCCGATCCGCAGAACGCCAGATTTCTTTCTCCTGATAACGGCGTCCTCTTGAGTAGTCTCCGCCCGGCGATCCGATTGGGGACTAATTTACCTCCGGAATATTTTACCCAAGAGGACGCCAACATCATTTAACCATACAGTAAAGCTGCATGCCCTCGGGAAAAATTACGGCTGTAGTTTCCCCTTGCTTTCAGCCGTTTGCAGTACCAGCACAGCAAGGTCGTTTTGGTTGGTGTTACAAGGCCACATCAGTCAATCATCCAGACTGTTGACCGTTCAACTACTGAAAAGGCTGCTGCCCCTCTTCAGGAACCACACGTTTGTCTGGCCTCTCAACAGATACCCCTCCGTTGTGGTTGCACCTACGGTACGGCCATCTGTATCGCTGAGGCACGCAGCCTCCCCACCTACGGCAAGGTCCATGGTTCATGGGGGGGCTTCATCTAGCACATAAGACAAATCTTCCCAGTCATAGAGGACTTCGATGTTCTCCTTCCACCTATCCGCTCTCTCCACTGCATTTACCAATGGAATTCCCCTTGCACTCTTAATATACCACTCTTGTTTTTTATTTCGTTTTGACTTTCACATATGCTGAGTCAGTCCTTCCGACATCATTTCTTTTTAGATTTCTTCACATTTTTGAAGCAGCCGCTTTGTCTTAGCTTCCATGCACTTTGTATTTATTTCATTCATCAGCGACTTGTATTTCTGTATTCCCTGAACATTTCTGTAGTTTCACAGGGATTACAGTGCGTCTTCTAGAAAACACTTGCTCTCACATACTACGAATACAGAAATGAAGGTACAATCGTTCTCATAGGTCAGCTCTTACAGAAGCCTTTTGCACGTCAGGGACGCAAATTGTATCACAACATTACATCTAACAAATTTCTAACCATTTTTCTATGAACCTTTCCACAATTGTCCCATAGATTAGTATCAACTATTATTCTGCCACATTGAAGCCCATTACATTTCGTTATGGCCTTATGTCACCAATAGGATTAGCAACGTGCTTATCAAATAATTTTAAAACATGTATTATGTTCATGTGGCTTAAGAAAGGGTGTATACTACATTATTATGTATCGGAATGAGATTGGAAAATAAAAACAAATACGCCTGGACCCACAATCGAACCCCCGAGCTCCTGCATTCTAACACAAAACGCTGTCCGCTGCAGCAACTGCACAGCATTAGTCCTAAATCCTGACAGAAGTAGTCACCGTCCATGTGATTGCAGTGTTGCCAGATTGCAAATCCTTATTGCCGGAAATACTGTAAGAGGTCCATGATTAAAGAATTTGTTGCTAGCACACTCGAGCAGATGTAATTTCAATGGATTGCTCACGCGCTGCCTGCGATATGTAAGCTATAAGAGAATCTCAGACCAGAGAGCAGTGTTGTACGCAGTAAGAGGAGTGTCAGTAGCAGTAGGAGTAAGTAGTAGCTAGTAATCGTGTGTGTCGAGTTGGCTGGGCCGGTCGTGGGGAGTGATGGCGGAGCCTGAGCGTTTTAGTATAACGTAAAAGCAGCCTCTCGTTTATGTAGTATTGTTATATCAAGTCCCATGTAAATGTTTTTAAAAAATTTTCTTAATAATAATCTTTCTCATAAAAAGTAACTTTTGACAATCATTCATTTCAATTTAAAGACTTACTAATTTCTCCAATGCTTGGTCATCCCGTTTATTGGAAAGAAAAAACAAATCTATCGCCCAGCATTGCACTCGGCTGGGCCAGAAAAATTTCTTATAGGAGCAAGATATATATACGTTATCCGGCGATCTTATTGAAGTAAGAATTTTCAATTTATTCAGAATGATCTTTCAGGGCCATGACGCAGCACTGCTGACGTCCAAAATTTACCAGTTTAAGTTTACAGTCAATTAATGAAAAGTTTAGCTGAGCCACAATTTTTTATTGAGAGATTAGTCACATTTTATTATTGATAGGTTACGCAATTTGTTTATTGGGAGGCTGACACACATGATTTGCAAAATTTACGTAGCGAACAGATAATTGTTTCTAACGAAGGTGAACAATGTACTCAAAATATGTCAGATTTATTTGATTCCGATGTAGTGACCAAAGTGCACATCCGATTGGCAAACCTTTTTGTGAATCAGACAAAGGCCAAATGGTTACAGAAAACATGACACACGCAGGTACACCATCACACAGCACAGAGAGTACAGCAGCTAATCTTGGCATGGATTGAGTTATGGCATTATTGCTACAACTTAATGAAAATCGAAAACAACAACTTAATGAAGATAATGAAAATTCCCAACGATATCTTAATGAGAATAATGAAAATCTCAAACAACAACTTAATGAAAACCTCAAACAGTCGAATGAAAAACAAGACAACAACTTCAAACAACTTAATGAAACTCTTAAACAGTTGAACGAAAAACACGACAACCTTGATGAACAGAACAAACAACATAGTGAACAGATTACAGCCATTGCCGTGCAGTGTCACGATACTAAAGAACAAATACGTGAGAAAATTAAGGCTTGTGCTAGGAACAGTAGTGAAGAAATTAGATCTGTTGCACAAGAATTATGTAATACACATGTAGCCACAACGAAATTACTTAGAGATGAAATTAGTGCAGTCGCTAAACAATATTCTGAAATACAACACAGTTACGCGACGAGTTTAAATTAATGTCATTAGAACTTTCACGTACACTGAATGCGAAAGTAGACACGAAATTTGAACAACAGAATAGCCAAATGGACGAACGTTTTAATCATCACCTACAAAACAGTGAAACGCGTTACCGTAAATTGATACAGGAACAGAAAAAAGTAAAGAAACAAGTCATGGAAAGAATTACTGCACAAGACAGGAAGATAAGCGTAAATTGTTTACGAAAACAAAAACATACGTAGACAACAACATTACTGTAGTATCAGACGAAATCAATACAATCAAACAGTTAAACACCGAATTGCATGATGAAATCTCTGATCTTAAAACAAAAACAGACACACATACAGTAGACTTTCAGACAGTGACCAGCAGAGTTGAACAATTGGAATGAATACAGGATCCCGATGCCATTTCAATCAAACACCCAAATTCCAAAATTTACAGCAGACAGTCAGTGAGATAAGTTCGTCCAATAATACATTGCGTAGAAAAGTGTTGTCTTTACAGCAAGAAGTGACAGAAATGAAAAATGTTGCAGCCTCTAACACGTCATAGCATACGCCACATTGTGAACATTTGTCACATTCACACAGCCAGTGTAATTTAGGTAATTTACAGAGTGTAAGTGACTTAGATTCCGAACAGTCACAGACAAACAGATTATTATACAATCCTGAACCTGCTCAGACATACAGAGACGATAATTTTGATTACAAGCATTTTCTATCCGTGAGAAAATTTAAGCTATTTAAGAATGACAGAACACAGACTCACCCCTTGGATTGGATACAGCAATTTAGCTTTGTTTTTCCACCAACTTGGCCCGTAACACACAAACTCGAATTTATTTGCAGTTTTTTGGAAGGCGAACCGGCAACCCGTATGAGACAGATCGCGAGCCAGTGTTATTCGGTAAAAGAATTTTACAATGCTTTTCTGTCAGCGTATTGGTCGAAGACGACACAGTGTGGAATCAAGGATCAATTAAGCAGTTTACCGAATTATGAGAACTCAAATTTTCACACTGTCACGCAATTTTTTGAAAACATGGTCCTACAAAACCAATATTTAAGTGAGCCATACAGTGAATCAGCACCTATCCAATTATGTATTTCCAAATTACCACGATCGTAAAGAGTAGCACATTTAACGGGACAGCAGAAAGAAAATATTTCGGCATTTAGAGATCTGCTACAGCTTTTGTAAGTTCAGCAATCAGACTATTCTTTCATAAACAAAAATTTTTCACATCATAACCAAAGCCAACAAGCATACAGTAATTACGACCAGCCACGTTATTTTAATAGCAAAGGTGATAGACAATCTAGGAATGACAATCATCGGAATTTTAATAACAGACAAAATTTTAATTATCAGCAACAGCAAACACATTTTGGTAACAGTAGAGGCTTTTCCCCACAACAGCAACAAAACCAGCCAGTTAGCATAATTAACCAACAATGTGGTTTACAAGGCAACCAAGCTTTAATGTTTCGCTGCCTACACGCATAGCATCGGCCACACCGAATAGTAACGCACAGCAACAAGGAAATCACAACGTACAGAAGACACATCATTTCAACTCGTATCGCAACGCGCCGTATAGCAATGATTATTATGACAGACGTAAAAGTAATGAGCACAGTTTTCAGCATAACAGTCAGTCTTACCAGCAGCAGAATCATCCGCAACAACAGATTATCATGAATGAACCAGACATTCGGTATCATCCCCAACCTAGTACGTCAGGAAGAAATAACAGAACAGTACAAATAGTTGAAATGCCACAGCATCCTCCCGCAAATAACAGCACGTCAGAAAGAATTTGACTAGATACAGTACAAGTTGCATTCGAAAATTTCATTTCGTCATTACGAGACACAGCACAAGAGCAGAGCAATGACAACGTATGGAAAGAAATTAAACACCTTTGGCAAGATAGGAATAACGTTACCATTAGAAACCATTCTACTGTACTCAATAATATTCTGTTTCGCCGCTCTCACCCTGACAGCAACAACTGGTTATTATGTATTCCTGACGAGCTTGTTAACAAATTAATTTGGTATACTCATTTAAGTTACGCACAGTATGGAGCCAGAAAGTGTTTTCTTATACTGAGACAGAACTGTTATTTTGCCAACATGGAGAAACGTATTCGACGAGTTTTAGTGTCATGTAAAATCTGCCAGAAAGCTAAATCAGATACGACTTCACATATTCCTCCGTTACATCCCATTGTACCTGCTAAATTGAGACATATGGCCGCTGTAGACATGTTTGGTCCGATTCCCAGAACTAATAGAGGTTTTTGCTACATAATTGTCGCTGTTGAGCTCACTTCGAAATTTGTTACCTTCACTCCGTTACGCAAAGCTACTGCTAAATCTATTTCTAATGCATTTCTAAAAGATTTTTTATTTCATGTAGGGCATGTATTGAAAGTAATTTCTGACAATGGACCACAATTTTGATTTGCTATATGGACACGTATGTTACGAGCAAGAAACATTTCTCCGATCTATATATCCAGGTACCACGCTTCTTTGAATCCTTCTGAATGACTAACGAAAGAAATTGGTAAACTATGTAGAATATACTGCCATAAAAGACATATTGATTGGGATACGCACATACTCTCATTCCAGGATGTAATTAACTCCGTACCAAATGAATCTACTATGCTATCTCCGACTGTTTGATTGAAAAATGTTGAACCACCTAACAAAATTAAAGAATTAGTATCCTTTCCTACATCCCGTGACTATGCCACCACGAGATAATAGACATTGCGCTCCACAACATCAAACGTGCCGCAGAGCGCCGGAGAAGACAGCAAAAACAGGTTTGTACACGCCGTGACTTTTACATTGGACAGAAGATATTAGTACGCACACATTATTTATCCAATAGAGGAAAGAGTAGATGCAGTAAATTTGAGCTTCTATACGCAGGTCCAGCATTCCTCACCATAATGTAGCACACGTCGAAACTTTGACTACCAGAAAAAGCAAGGGCAATCACCATATTTCCAATATTAAACCCTTTATTGAATGAACATACTTTATGATCTGTTGCACTGTAATGCCATATGCAGATATTTATATGAACACTTACTGATTATTATCATATTCTTTCCTGGCAAGTGCCCGGCAAGGTAAGGTTAGCAGGTCACTTTTCTTTTTGTTATGTATCAGACCATGCACATTTTCCATTTTTTGTGTATGTGTGATTGTTTTCCTATCGAAAGCATATTTTTTCTCTGTATGCACTATGAAATCTTTAAGATGTAACAAACACCAGTTGACTTTGACATTTTTCCTTATGATATCTCAATATCTTGACCATTCTACATATTTTTCTACTACTATATGATAGCATGTGTACATTTTTTGCACTTGAAATCTGTCTATGTTTTTGATATAATACGTTTTCTGTCATGCTTTGCGGTATGCTTAGTTATATCTCTAGAAACAAGTTTTTATAAACAAGTTTTTATTTAATGAGTATGTGATTTAAATGCAAGATATTAATCCATATTCATCATTTTCAGAAAGCAATACCATGTAAAGGAAATAAATTATACAACCACTGTGGTTTACTATGAAATGGAAATTTTACCATTGGAATGAACGAAAGAATATGCAATACCTTGTCATGAAGAGTAAATGGATCAGAATTAACAAGCATTAACAAGAATGTACTATACACACTGTATAATAGCAGTCTTGACTAATTATGTTTCTTTCAGAATACGAGGCGATTGATGCAAGCTGTCAGACAGAACTACATATATTAATTTTAGTAATGAAATATGCTGTAAGTAAGAAACTCTATACTATGAATAGTTGTATGAAGTAAATGGTAATACAAATAATGAATAATGAAGTGTTTATTTTTTGCAGATGATAATAAATGATGATGAACAGTTATATGAAGAATATGGTAACATGAATAATGGAGTTTTTCTTTGCAGATGATGATAATGATGAGGTTTATATGTTTTGTATTAGTTAGGAGATGCTATGTAGTTATTTAAGTATTTGTTGGAGTTCCTTTTGACAGTATGTCTTATGTCGCATAGTATACTGACTGAATGTTTTGGGAAAAACAGCTAGAGTACATACATATTAAGTACACATTTCATTACCTGTTAATACAAAGTTCACTACTTATCAGCATATTATGCATTTCTTATTTGAGCTCAATAATCCATTTTGTATTTTTTTCCAGGAGAAGCTTTTCATGATATTAATATGCTATAAACACTTAGTTATGAAACCTGTTCTAATACTTGAATTTTTTACCCATTTGTGTGTATCATTCATGAATGTGATCACATATACTCTACTTGTTTCATAACCTTGCTATGGGTGACTCATGACAAATGATGTTATTAATCCTCATTTCCAGCAATAAGTCAAAAGCAAATATTTTCATCCCCCAGTAATTTATTATCGATCCCCACAATGCATTGCTAGCACAAATGTTTTTTATTGCCAGTCCCAACTATTACCAGTATATAACTATATAATGATACCAGTTTAAGATATATTTCTAGTCCTAAATATAATGCAAATTTTTCTGATGTATTGATTCCCCTTTGTCTATGTATTATTGGACTACAGTCCTGGAGAAACAGATACAATGTCTTACATTTTAAATACGTCTTATGTCAGTTGCATGATGTCATATATAAACACTAGCAGCACATGCAATAACTCTTGTTTTGAATTATGACTTATGAATAACACTGATGATAACTGTAATGAGATGACTTATGCATAAGTGAATGCCAATGATTACTGTAATGAGATGACATTATGCCAATAAGTACTGTAATGAGATGACTTATGCATAAATACTATGCCAATAATTATTGTAATAAGATGACTTATGGATAATGTTCTGTAGTACTCCATACATACATAGAAATGTTTTGTAACTAGCCAATGAGTGCCAATAATTACTCAAATCGGTTGATACACTAGTGTAATTCTGTATGATGACTAGCATAAGACTTAACGTATCCCTCACCTTCTGACCTAATTGCCAGCAATTACTGCAATATCCGTATGTCCTGTCCATCCTCATGAAATGGAGCACTATATTTGGTTTTTGCACTAATTCCACGTTGACGTAAGAGTATGGATTCTACAAGAATGTGGTGTTGACATATCAAGCTGTCCACCACCTTGAACGATGGAGATGTTGTTATGGTCCTACTGTTTGGTGTACCTAATGTACTACCAAAATGACAACATACAATATTAATACAACACTTCAGTGTCTTGGCTATGTTAAATACTTTAGGGAAGAGAACTTCACATTGTCTCACTTGGTGTTGTGCTTCTGTGGAAAGATATGGACTTTCAGTGCAGCTACCTGCAATCCACTGTGCTACAACCATGACGCTATCCTTCCAATTCCTTTCCTAGTTCTTGTAAAATGTTAGAGACCTATACAGTGCGTATGCACTTTACTTCATTTCTTAATGTATTCAGTTCATGTAAATAGGCTAAAGACTTATACAGTGCGTGTGCACTTCAGTTCATTTGCTAATATGATCAGTTCTCCTAAATATGCCAAAGACTTTTACCGTGCATGTGCACTTTATTTCATCTCTTAATGTGATCAGTTCATGTAAAAATGTTGAAGACTTATACAGTGTGTGCGCACTTTATGTCATTTGTTAATGTATTTTGTACTCATTGCGTATACACATTGTCATTTCTTAATATGTTCTGTTCTCAGTGCGTGTGTACTCTGTTTCATTTCTTAATATGTTCTGTACTTACATTATTTATCTATCTATATATATATATATATATATATATATATATATATATATATATATATATTCTGTGACTGTAAACTCAGTAAACTAAATAGATTATCGAAAAAATTTTTGCTCATAGCAAGTCCAATTAACTCACCATCGCAATCGCTGCCAAATTTTGACCCGCCCTCCACCTAGTGGAGGGTTATGTAAGAGGTCAATGATTAAACAATTTGTTGCTAGCGCACTCGAGCAGATGTAAGTTCAATGGATTGCTCACGCGGTGCCTGCGATATGTAAGCTATAAGAGAATCGCAGACCAGAGAGCAGTGTTGTATGCAGTAAGAGGAGTGTCAGTAGCAGTAGGAGTAAGTAGTAGCTAGCAGTCGTGTGCGTCGAGTTGTCTGGGCCGGTCGTGGGGAGCAATGGCGGAGCCTGAGCGTTTTAGTATAAGGTAAAAGCAGCCTCGCGTATATCTAGTATTGTTATATCAAGTCCCATGTTTTAAAAAAATCACTTAGTAATAATCTTTCTCATAAAAAGTAACTTTGCCAATCATTCATTTCAATTTAAAGAATTTACTAATTTCTCCAATACTTGGTCATCCAGATTACTGAAAAGAAAATTCAGTTGTTTCTTTTTATACATAACAAATCTATCGGCCAGCATTGCACTCTTATAGAAGCAGATATATATACGTTATCCGGCGACCTTATTGAGGTAAGAATTTTCAATTTATTCAGAATGATCTTTCAGGGCCATGATGCAGCACTGCTGACGTCCAAAATTTACCAGTTTAAATTCACAGTCAATTTTTGAAAGGTTATAACTGAGCCACAATTTTTTATTGAGAGATTAGTCACATTTTATTATTGATAGGTTACGCAATTTATTTATTAGGAGGTTACGCTAAATGTCAATGTTATAGTTTTATTTTTAACTGTTGGGGGGTTTCAGCACTTTTCTGTTGGGAGGTTACACTAAATCTGAATATTATTCATATTATTTTATTGTGGGGAGGTTACAATATGCGCAAGACGAAATTTTGTGACAGACATTCTTGTACTACTAGTATGTGAAGTCCGAGTGAGCGAATTTTCCTTCACTATATATGTGTTATATTACGTGTTGTAGTGGTTACACGCCATTAGCTTACGAGGAAACACACAACAGGTAAAATTTTCACGAGGTCCCTAATAATTGAAATGTGAGTCTATATGTGTAAGATACCATTCTTTGTAAACACCACCTTAATGTATTGCCTGAAATTATGATCAGTGTTAAATACTCACATAGACTGGGATAGATTGCGTGTTTTTAGTTCCCTCTTTCTTTCTCTTAGTCAACCCGTGAAATTTAGGAGGAATCTATACTCCCATCTTCACATTGTTTGAAAAGAAGATTCTTTTTCGGAGAACAGTAGACACTTTTTGAATTGAAAGAGTTGTAAACACGTAAGGTCTTGATAGCAGCTGCTGTTTATTTAGGGAATTACCCTACAGCAAGTAATACGCAATCGCTTGAAGAGTTCGCATGTGGAAATACAAACAGAGCCAAAAGGAAAAATATAATGCACCTGAGGCTAATGATACAGGGAACTGCGTTGTGTCTCTGAGCAGGAGTTAGGGGTGTTTGTAAACGACAGCGAGCGAGAGATTCACAAAAGCAAATATTTCTCTCCTCTCGGGAATATTATTTCAGCGATAATCTGGAGCCCTTTGAGTGAGAAACTGCCAGTTCGCCATGAGCAGGTTTCAGGGTTAAACAACACAAACGGGGCCAGATTATTTCATTAAGGATCAAAAGCCTACGCTGTATACCAACAGTAATCTTTTTTATCATTCCTTTCTGTAATTCGTTGAGCTTGTTATGTGCAGCGTTCTTACAAACTTCAGCCGTTTGTTTCGTCGGTACAAATGCATTCGAAAACGATTCATCAAATTCAAATGCACATCTGTTACGAGACTGCAGAAAGGTTGTAACTGAACTGGATTACATACTTTTTATAGGATTAAGTTTTACTGCCGATATTTTATCTAGTCCAGATTGTCCGCTCTCACCCTCTAGTTGCAGCCACACCGGCCGGCTATATGTATAAGACAGGTTTCAAGAAGAGTGTAGTAATTTCAGTTGCTGACAGTCGTGAAAACTTAACTACCATCCTAATGTCATTGTTGAAAAACATTAACACGAATTCTAAGAAGAATAGAAAAACTAGTAGAAGCCGACCTCTTTGGATTCCGGTGAAATGTAGGAACATGTGAGGCAACACTGGCCTTCCGACTTATTTTAGAAGAGAGGTTAAGGAACGACAAACCTACATTTATAGCATCTACAAATTTAAAGAACGCTTTTGACAATGTTTACTTGAATTCTCTCTTCGACATTGTGAAGGTAGTAGGGGCAAAACACAGGGAGCCAAAGACTATTTAGAAATTGTACGGAAACTAGAGTTGTTAGGGGCGAGGGGCAGTAAAGGGAAGCAGACGTTGCGAAGGGAGTGAGACAGTGTTGTAGCCCATTCCCCGATGTTATTCAGTCTGTACATCAAGCAAGCAATAAAGGAAGTGAAAGAAAAGTCTGGAGAAGGGATTTAAGTTCTGGGAGAAAAAATAACAACTTTGAGGTTTGCGATCACTTTCTAATTCTGTCATAGACAGCAAAGAACTTAGAGGAGCAGGCGAACGGAATGAGTAGTGCCTTGAAATGAGGCTATAAGATGAAAACCAAGAAAAGCGAAACAAGGATACTGGAATGTAGTCGAACTAAATCAGATGATGCTGATGGACTCACAGTAGGAGACGAGGCTCTTTAAGTAGTAGACGAGTTCTACTATTAGGGCAGCAAAATGACTGATGATGTCCGAAGTAGGAAGGACATACATTGTAGACTGGCAATATCAAGAAAAGCGTTGCTGAGAAAGAAAGTCTGTTAACATCAGATATACAGGGTGACAATTATTGAAATATATGAAATAAAATTGTCAAAACTTCTGAACGGTTTGTGTTAGGACGTTCAAACTGGACGGTTGGAAGGGAGGCATGATGGGAACTAGTATCCGCATGCTCACGCGCTTATTGTTGTGAGCCATTTGCAGATGGAAGTGTCACAGTGACGCTTGAAACGCCTGAGGAAATCGTGAAGCCATGCGCTTTGTTTCAAAACAGCCGATCGGACGAGCTGTATAACATGTGGGAAGCAGCCGGGAGACAATGCGACGAATTGTTGTTGAAGAGTTGCATCTATTACCATACAAAATTCTAACCCATTAGCGATTAAGCACGAAGGCCATGGAACAGCGGTTGTATTTCGGCAACACTACTGTCCACAGAATTGATGAGCAGGACTTCGATGTGAATATGGTTTGGCTTAGCGACGGAGCCCACATTCATTAGAATGGATTCCTCACTAAGCAAAATTGGCACATTTGAGCGACTGAGAAGCCGTATTTGCCTATCGAGAAGTCTCTTCATACTTGACGGGTGATTTTGTGGTGTGCAGTTTTCAGTCACGGAATAATCGGTGCGATATTTTTTTGGTGCTACTAAACGCTACGTGAAGGTTTTGGATCATAATTTCATCCCCATTATCCAAGTGACCCTGATTTCGACAACATGAGATTCATCCAAGACGGAGCTCGACCGCATCGAAGCAGAAGAGTGTTTGATGTCCTGGAATGGCGCGGCCCTCGATTGGCCGCCATATTCTCTGTATCTGAACACATGTGATTCCTTTTTGTGGGGCTATATTAAAGTTTAGAGCAATAACCCCAAAATCATTGCTGAGCTGAAAACAGCCATTCAGCAGGTCATCGACAGCATCGACATTCCGCCACTTCATCGGGTAGTGCAGAATTTCGCTATTCGTCTGCGTCACATCATCGCCAATGATGGCAGGCATATCGAAGATGTCATAAGCTAAATCTGAACATCCGTCGTGACGTTTAGATGTTGAATAAAGAGTGTACACGCCGCAGCTTGTAACTAATTTACGTTTTCTTTTTTCATATAGTTCAACAATTGCCACCCTGTAGATTTAAGTGTTTTTTTTTCTAGAGTCTTAACTAAAAATATTGGTATGGAATACTGTCATATATAAAGTGAAATATGGACGATAAACAGACAAGAATAGAATCGAAGCTTTTGAAAAGAGGTGGACTAGGAGAATGTTGAGGAATAGATAAGTAGACCACGTTACTAATGAGGAGGTAGTGAATAGAATTGGAGAAAAAAGAGATTTGTGGTACAAGCTGACTGGAATAAGGGGTCCCTTGATACATTCTGAGATGTCAATTGATCACCAGGTCAGTTCTGGAGAGACGTGTGGTGGTAAAATTCGTAGAGGGAGACCAAGAGATGAATACGGTAAGCAGATTCAGAAAGTTGCAAACTGCAGGAGTTATTCAGAGCTGACGCGGTTTGCACAGGACAGAGTAGCATAGAGATGTGCATCAAACCAGTCTTCAGACAACAAAATTAGGCAACAGGTACGTTGGCCAATATGAAGTGTACTGAAGGGGATGTAGAAGACTACATTTCTACATTAAAGACGGCCAGTATTTATGAACAAAGAGAAACTGTGTTCGTCAGTTGCTTATGAAATACGCTGAAGCAAATGTATTGCTGCCATACGCAAGGTACAACACTTTCAATGTGAAAATATGACAAGGAGCATAAACATAGTACATCTAAGATTCAAGTGTGAAGCTATATTAAGTGAATTACACATGGTAAAGTTACGAACTGGAAGGGAAATACGTAGTAGGAACGCTAAATAGTGGTCTAACTATGATAAATATAGTCATCACCAGAATATTACAGCTTTTATATGATATTAATAAATAACAGGTAAGATTATAACGCTCAAGAAATTTTGGTGTGAATGTACACAAAATACTCATACTGTAACGTAGTTCCACTAACAATATTTGTAACAATAACAATTACATTCGAGGAAAAAATTTAAAGTGGGAAAAAAGGTAGCACAGAAACGATTAGAAAAACAGACAAGTAATACTGTATGTCAAAAGAGGTCATAAGACGATTCGTCGTCTGTCGAGTTTAAAGTACAAGAGAGGTGACGCTGGGGAGCGACGTTAGTAACCACATTAGCTGGCACTGGCGGCACTGGCGGAGGATGTTACAAGTGATGTATAGACATTTTGTTTTCTGTATAACGCAGGAAAGGTTTAAGAAGTGCAAAGATATGCGTTGTGTGGAGAAAAGTTGTGGTAAGCGGGTAAAGACATCTCAGTAATGCAAATGTTTCCTTTATTAAAAATCAGAAGACGGCAATGCGCTGGCTGAGGTATGTCTACAAAATTTCTTTTGCAATCTTTTTGATATCTCCCTCGTCGTGTGACTAGGGCCTCCCGTCAAATAGAGCGTTCGCCAGGTGCAAGCCTTTCGATTTGACGCCACTTCGGCGACTTGCACGTCGGTGGGGATTAGACGTTGATGATGAGGACAACACAACACCCGGGAATCGAACCCAGACCCTCAGTATTGACAGTCTGTCGCGCTGACCACTCAGCTACCGGGGGCGGACATCTTTTTGATATTTACAATAAGCTGCTACTGTAAATTTCTATCAGAAATTACAAATAATTAAATGAATTCGTAGGTCAACAAAAAGTTGCCAACAACTTATATGAGCAGAATAACTCTAACTGTGCAACTTCCGTTAATAGATTTTTGGGATACGAATAACATTGGGAGATGTGACTAAGGTGAAATTTTTCAGTGGTATAATGTTATGGGTATATATAGATAGTAAGGAACAGTTTTTCTTATTGCAAACGAATTAATGTAGTAATTAGTAATGTAGTAAAAGCAAAACGAGGATAATGGAATGTAGTCGAGTTAAGTCGGGTGATGCTAAGGATATTAGATTAGGAAATGAGACACAAAGTAGTAAAGGAGTTTTGCTATTTGGGGAGCAAAATAACTGATGATGCACGAAGTAGAGAGGATATAAAATGTAGACTGGCAATGGCAAGGAAAGCGTTTCTGAAGAAGAGAAATTTGTTAACATCGAGTATAGATTTAAGTGTCAGGAAGTTATTTCTGAAAGTATTTGTATGGAATGTAGCCATGTATGGAAGTGAAACGTGGACGGTAAATAGTCTGGACAAGAAGAGAATAGAAGCTTTTGAAATGTGGTGCTACAGAAGAATGCTGAAGATTAGATGGGTAGATCACATAACTAATGAGGAAGTATTGAAGAGAAGTTTGTGGCACAACTTGACCAGAAGAAGGGATCGGTTGGTAGGACATGTTCTGAGGCATCAAGGGATCACCAATTTAGTATTGGAGGGCAGCGTGGAGGGTAAAAATCATAGGGGGAGACCAAGAGATGAATACACTAAGCAGATTCAGAAGGATGTAGGTTGCAGTAGGTACTGGGAGATGAAGAAGCTTGCACAGGATAGAGTAGCATGGAGAGCTGCATCAAACCAGTCTCAGGACTGAAGACCACAACAACAACAACAATTAGTCATTCATGGTAAACAAAGCACTGTTGAGAATTTCCTAATAATATTAAAATGGAAAACAAGTATCAAAATATCAGATTATTGGGTAGCACCGCTGTTGAGAGATGCTTGCTGTTAACTTTATTGAAAATTGATTAAACTTACTTATTTTCAGTTTGAGGGTAGTCTACGAGAGCGCTCCAGTTTCAGCATGTTTCAGAAGGAAGGGGGTGTGTAATATTTCTGGCTTTAACAGTCACCATATCTATCTCCAAGATTCTCTCCTCAGAGCAGTTGAAATTCAGCATTAAGTAGGTGACGTAAAAAGTACTGTGAGATACCGCTAGGAAATGGTATGACTGTTACGCCTTTCGTGGGAAGACCACCCGGATTGAAGTCCATCGCTATGATTGGATGCTGTGTTCGGAGGCAGCCCACCGAAACACTAATTTTCTGTCATTAATATTACAAAAGCAGTGCATTACATTTTCTTGACATTCGGATATTGGCATTTCTAAATAGCAGGTTATCACCTTCAATAATAAGCAAATCTGAGAAGCACTTCGGGTCATGCCCTAAAAGCCCAAGCAGAGTGGTTTGCACTGCCTAATCACTTCAGAACGAGCAGCCATGAGGCACAGATGCGTTGTTAGCTGCGATAGTTTGTGTTTCAGATCCATAAATAAATGTTAAGGCTAGAACAGTCAAAATACATGAATTTATTAATTATGTGTATATCGTTAAATAAATGGTAGATGTAGATTCTAATCCGCAGTTTCTGGTGTTCTGCTAGAGTAAATATGTGTGTCATTTCAAAATAGGAAAGAATCACTCTTACGTAGTACCAGTTCCTCACTAATAGTTCATCACAGCCCCAAGAAAACGGATCTAGGCCGTAAGTCTGTTTTCTGCGCGGGGAACATCTACAGGTCACTGCAGGCTGGTGAACTTTATCGGGAATCCCGTGCATTACGATCAGAGCAGTAAAAGCAACTACGCACTCTCAGTACAAATCAGAACAGTGAAACGTAATCTGCAGTAACAGAGAGAACGCAGACACTTAGAAATACGTACACAGTTTTTGTCAAAGTTAAGTTCTTCACGCCGTAAGACTGCAGTTAGATTACATCATAGTCAGACAAAGATTTTAAAAAGATGTATTGGATTGTAAGGCATACCCAGGAGCACATATAGACACAGATCATAACTGGGTAACGATGAAGAGTAGATTGAAATTAACAGACTCATGCGGAGGAATCAATGTGGAAGGATGTGGGATACGGAAGTACAGATGAATCATGAGACGCGTTTGAAGTTCGCTAAGAATGTGAATTCTGCAGTACGAAATGTCACAGCGAGCAGTTCAGCTGAAGAGGAGTGGACATCTCTAAAAAGGACAGTTAGACACAGTTACACGGAGGGTAGTTCTGAAGAAACCTTGGCTCACAGAAGAAATACTTTAATTCACTTTAATGATCGACGAAAGAAGGAAGTACAAGAATCTTAAGGGTAAGACAATATAAACCTTACAGTATTATAAATTGCTGTTTATGAGCAATTGTATGTTAGTTTCAACACAGGAATCATTCTGCCAGCCGGTTGTAAAAATCTGTTTGGTACATCGGCCTACGTTGCGACACCTCTAAGGATGTCTTCATCAGAACGAAATATTGACGAATGCTATGAAATAATCAATAGAAAATTAAGTGTAACAAATAGCATTAAACAAGATTTCAATTTTTATGACGTACAAAGGTTACTTACGTAAAATTACATTTCGAGAAAGCAATGGTCACAAGTAAAATTACATTTCGAGGAAGCAATGGTCACAAGTAAGAGTAAATATGCCCAAGTCAAAAAATTAAATAGAACACTTTACAGCCTTTGGTACATGTTGCTTAGCTAGGAACAGTATCAGACTGATCGACCCAGTGGCTTACACTGCTGCCACGAAATCAATACAAGTTGTGCTGTCTATCGTGCGCGGACAGTGAAATGTGCCCACTTCAAACACTGTAACAGAAATTATTTAGAAAATAGACAGTTAATTTTAAAAACAAAATACAGAGGGAGAGAACTTAAAGTATTTTAGAAAATACACAGTAGTCAAGCAGATTAAGTATAAATCAGAGCCTTCTATTAGTCTGTACGAAAATTACTATTACGTAAAGGACAGAATACTATAGAAAAACTATACAAACAGCTGTAAAGTCCAGAAGATATCTGCATGAAGGTACCTTTCGTAGTACACATCTATGTGATTCCTGTTTCGGAATCAGAGGCAGGAAAAATATAGTAAGTAACAGATCTTTGTCACATGACAACCTTAGTGAAGAGATGGATATAATAAAAACTATTGCAGTTAATAACGGCTATGATCTCACGTTATTTGACAAGGTCTTCAAAGTTAAAACTGACGCTAAATGACCACCTTAGGCAGCAGTGCTCTAACTGACAGTAACGAGTACAAAAATTTCTCGATTCCATTTTTGGGACCTATTTCGTATAATTAAAAAATATTGATTCAAGTCACCTTTTCCACTAACAATTACTTGCAAAAAAATCTCATTCACAATGTCAAGTCCTCAGTTGCTTCTGTACACCATTCAGGAGTGTATAAAACGACTTTCGATAAGTGTCCCGTTTATTCTATAGGAATAACTGGGAAACCTATCAGTGTCAGGTGCAAGGAACATTCATTGGGAAAAAGAGGCCCTAATGTACATAATTCTATTTTGGCTGATCATTTGGTAATTTCCGGACACCAACCGAAAAACGTTGAAGAAATTTCCATTTTACATAGAGAAAAGAAAAGTCATAGGCTCGACGCAATCGAAGATCTGGAGATTTTCAAGCATATTTGTAAGAACGGTGGCCTCATCGTCAATGAACAGTTACAATTACGTAACAAAATTTTTTCAATTGTTGTAATCGATTAATAGCGGAATTTTGATTCCTGTATTTTTTACTATATTTTCCTGTTTCTGGTCCGAAACAAGAATCTCATAGATGTGTACTCCTGAAGTTACATTCATGCAGATATTTTTTGGATTATGTAACTGTTTGTATAGTTCTTCTATATTATTCTATCCATTACGTAATAGTAATTTCTGTAAAGCCTAATAGAAGGCTGTTAATTACAGTTATTCTGCTGGACGACTGTGTACTTTTAAAAATACATTCAGCTTTCTCCCTTTGTATTTTTTCTTAATTAACTGTCTTCTTTTTCAATTGTTTCTGTTATAATGTTTGAGGCGGGCATATGCCACTCTCCTCGCCCGAAAGGTGGCGCAACTCGTATTGCTTTCGTGGCAGCAATGTAACCCACTGGGCCGGTCAGTCTGATGTTGTTCTTGTTAGGCACACGTGACAAAGGCTGGAAAGTGTTTTACTTAGTTTTTTGACTTGAGCATATCTGCCCTTACTTCTGACCATTCCTTTCTCGCAAAGTAATTGTACGTAAGTAACCTTTGTATGTCATGACAATTGTCATCTTGGTTAATGCTTTCTGTCATACTTAATTTCCATACGGTTTCATTCTATGAAGATTTCCTCAGAGGTGCCGAAAACTAGGTCAGTGTACCAAACAGTTATTTGCAAACGGTTGGCTGTATGGTTCCTCTGTTGAGCCATTAGAAACCTCTGGAAGTACATAAAGAGGAAAAGCAGGACAGCCAAACGAAATGGCTGCATAAAAAAATGTAAAGAAATAAAAAAAAGAACAGTAATCTTTGGAAGGAGAGTTCCTTGTTACAGAAATATCAGAATAATCAACGGTGAAATTTAAAGCTGTTGTGCTAACATGAGTAGTGCAATAGGAATTTCACTGTTAAACGCAGGGAAAACAGTGGATAGTTGAAAACAGTACACTGAAGGCCTCTATGTGGAGGACGACTTGTCGGATGACTAGATAGAAAAAAAAAAAAAACAGCGAATCCAGTATTAGTGTGAGAAATTAACTGCGCAGGACTTAAGATCAAATAAACCAGAAGGGGTAAATAACATTTCATCGGAATTTCTAAAATCAGTGGGGAAATGGCAACTCAGGTTGGTCTGCAGAATCTAACAGACAGGCGACGTATCGTCGGACATTCGGAAAAATATCATCCATACGATTCGGAAGACGGCAAGGAGAGACAGGTGCGAAAACTGTTCCACCATCAGCTTGCTGCTGATAACAACAGTACACACAAGAATGGGAAAGAAGACTGAGAATCCCGTAGATGACGATCATTCTGGCCCTAGGAAAGGCAAAGGCGCCACAATGATAGTTTTGACTTTCACCTGACAATTTTAACTAGGCTGAAGGAAAATAAAGATACGCAACTATGGTTTGCCGATCTAGAAAAAGCTTCAGTAATGTGAAATGAATGGTTCAAAATGGTCGAAATTCTGAGAAAAATAGAGTCAGTTGCAGGGAAAAGCGTGTGACATACAATAGGTAAAAGAACCAGGAGGAAACAATAAGGTTGGAAGACGAAGAACGTAATGCTCGGATTAAAAATTATGTAAGGCAGATATGTTGTCTTTCGCCCCTGCTGTTCATCCTATGCATCAAAGAAGGATAACGGAATAAAAGAAAGGTTCAAGAGTGTGATTTAAATTCAGGGTGGAAGAATATTAATAGTAAGATTCGTTGACGATATTGCTGCCCTTAGCGAAAGTGAACAAGGATTGCTGGAAGTGTTGAGTGGAATGAATTTTCTAATGAGAACAGATTATTGGTTGAGAGTAAGTCAGAAAAAGACAGTTAATGAGAAGTGGCAGAAACGGAAATTACGAGAAACTTAAAATCAAAATTGGTTGTCACAAATTAGATGAAGTTGTGGAATTCTGTTACTTTAGAAGCAGGAACAAAGCTAGGAAGACTGGAAGAAATCTAGGAAGGCAAATGAAGCAGACTAGCACAGGAAATAAGGGCATACCTGGCCAAGAGGCTTACTGGTATAAAACATGGGCCTAATTTGAGGAAGAAATTTCTAGGAATGTACGTTTGGAGTACAGTGTTGAAAGGCGGTAAATGATGAACAGAGAGAAACAGGTACAGAAGAGAATCGAAGCGCATACGATGTGGCGCCAGAGAAGAATGTTAAAAATCAAGTGGACTGATAAGATAAGGAATGAAGAGGTTCTCTGCAGAATCGGGGAAGAAACAAACTTACGAAAAGCACTGACAAGAAGAAGGGACAAGATGATAGGTTTCTTGTTAAGCCATCAGGGAATGACCTCCATGGCAGCTAATGCCAGGGAACTGTAGAGAGTAAAATCTAAAACGGAAGCCAGATATTGGAATACATTCATGAAATAAATTCTACGTAGGTTGCAAGTGCTACTGAGATCGTCGCAGGCGAGGAATACGTGGCGGGCCGCGTCAAGCCAGTCAGACGACAATGAAAAAAAGAAACAAAGAATGAAACAAGTGGTTCATCTACTAGAGAGTTCTGAATCCAGGCAAAAATCTTCTACGATGCTCGGAAACCAGGTATTTTGTTTACAGCAAGCAACTAATGTGAATTTCTCCGAAACACGGCTTAAACCTGTGAGAAAGGCTTAAACCTGTGAGCCATTGTCGTCTTAATTTAATGGACTAATACAGCTAGTCTATGTTTTTCAAGATCACTGTTTTCGGTGTACATGTCAATAATTTTGGGCGAGTTATTCGTCCTCCAAATATGTCATAAAATGTAGGCATAAAACATGTTCCATCATATCAACAGTTTGACGCCAGCCGAGCTTATAATTTCGTCTATTTGTCCGACCACCTATTCTTTTCTTTTCTTTTCAATTATATTGTGGCCTTCGTTTCTACAGTGGCATAAACTAATGGTAGCAGTTGTTTCACCTAATTCCTCTAGACTGTTCATGTATATCATCCGACTCAGATGCCTTTCCATTGTTGTGCGATTTATTTCTCAATCCATGACCACTGATCGTAGTAACTGCCATGCACTGCCTTAAGGATGTTGAGTTGGAAATTTCATCACATTTCGAAGGTCAACACTTAAATACAGTAGTTCTGATGAAGTGACTCTTACACTGTCATTCATGAATCAGACGGATTCTTCACAACAAATTACTTCCTGTAGCTTAGTTGTCTTAGATATTATGCTGTCCTTGTACGATATCGTGCGATTGCGAACGCCGTTTTCCACTTCTTTATCCGTACTACAATGTTCGCGACCGCGTCCTTTCTGCTCCAAGGTGGTCCTCCGTTCCTGATTGGCACGGCGGTTTGCGAGGACGAGACGCGCTTAATGAGTCGTATAAAGTCTCATAAAAGTTGCCGCCACCAACACCGGCGGCCGATCCCAGGGGTCGCCAACGCGTTTACGACGCGAATGCCGTAACGACCCACAGTCTAACACCAGCCAAGAGACACCCTGGCCGCTACGCTGCACCCACGCAAGGTGCCAGCCAACTGTGCAGATTCGAGAGACGGGAACCGTAAATTTTATCTTACTGTTACGTCAATAGGTCAGCTACAGCAACGTAGTTAACGCTTACAGTAACGTTTACTTGCCTCTCTTAGCCAGAAAACTGTATCACCAAATATCTACCGACTTTCTGAAGAACTACTAAGAGCACCCACTGATAGTTCACTGTTTATACTAACACAAAATCATAAAGTAGGCCCTAACAGAGTCTGCAACGGCTCAGGTCATTATTTTGCTCCCACACCGGTTTACCGTATCCACAATGTACATGCTTGATTGATAATTCATACAGTAAACAGTTTTTTTAATACAAGAGTTAAAATCATTAAACATAAACTGAATGGAAAGTCTAACAGTCCGCTGTAGCTGTATCAGTTATAGACTCATACAGCTGGTTTAGAAACTTTCAACTTGCATTTCTGGTTTACATCTGTACAGAATAATTTTTTAAATTAACGCGTTGATAATAAGGAATTGAAGTACGGAATGGCCGGACTTAAACATGGAAGACAATATTACGCGTTCAAGGTAGGAAGTTAGGTGTGAATCGTGTACACCCCGCAAACAACGGGCTTATACATATTTAATAAATATGATTTGTAATTTCATAACAAAAGCAAAATTGCTTGCAAATGCTATGTCACATGCTGTTACAGAATGCAGTACAGAAATGTTTGTGTGGCTAGACAAAGTTCTCAGCCCTCCTCAATTGTTAAAAAACCAGCTGATAAAAAACATAACCTATGATGAATGCCACGTCTAAAAACGAAAAAATAGTATTAGGAATCAGAACTGATCCTTGATTAAAGACAGTGAAGCAAGTGAAGGAGTAACTGAAATGAAAAATAGATGGTTACCGTCCCTATATGACGTGGAACATCTGGCGGGGACTGAAATGTCTGCGAGAGACCTCGTGCATCGTACGTCGTTGGAGCAACGAAACGTACCTACCAGGCCTTTTATTAAAAAAATTAAAAATACGCGTGCCAATCACGTTTTCAAGGATTGTCGTCAGATATTTGTGAATAATGATAGGGTTGTATCAGCAACGAAAAGCTGTGAGTAGGGGGTTACAGTTGTGCTTGGGTATCTCAGACGGTAGAGCACTTGCCCGCGAAAGGCAAAGGTCCCGAATTCGAGTATCGGTCCGACACACAGTTTTTATCTGCCAGGAAGTTTCGTATCAGCGCACACTCGATTGCAGAGTGAAAAATCTCATTCTGAACGTCAGTTTGTTTCAGAATTGTGTAACAAGCTTTGCGCCTACGTATTATGACAATTATAATTTCGTAGAGCACAGAACGCCTTATTTGAGTATCAATATAGATTCTACAAGCAGAGATCTTGCGAAACTCACTTCGCTCCTCGCTTTGTTCGTCGATGAGATCCAGAGCGCCTTAGAGATCGGTAGATTCGTACCCTGTACCATGACTTCAATAAGGCATGTGATACTGTCCCGCACTTCACTTAATGAAAAGAGAAAAGAGCGTACCAAGAACTGGACCAGATCTGTGATCCTGTTGACGACTTTCTTGCAGGCAGTACTCACAAAGTCATTCTTAAGGGGAAAAGATTGACAGATGCAGAGATAATTTTTGAAGTACACTGGGAAGTCTGTAAGACATTTACTGTTTCCAACACATATAATTCACCTATTGGATAACGTCGTACTCTACATGAGGTTGCTTGAAGATGATCCGATTGTCTATAAGAAGGTAGCAACGCCAGAAGACGTAGCGAACTGCATGAAGACTTGCGGAAGAGTGATAATTTTGCGGGCACTGACAGTTGACTTTGAACGTAAATAAATGTAACAAATTACTCATAAATACGCGAAGCAATAGCACTGCTGTTCCGTTATACTATGGTGACAAGTTACTGGAAACAATAACTACCGTAAATTACCTAGGACTAAGAGCTCGGAGCGGCCTACAGTGTAATGGCCAAATTAAAGAAATAGCGGGAAAGGCAGGCGTCAGGCTGAGATTCATAAGAGAAATCTTAAGGATATGTAACTCATCCACTAAAGAAGTCGTCTACAAGACATTTTTTCAACAGGCCGATTCTTGATTACTGTTCGTCAGTCTGAGACATTTTATCAGGTAGAATTAATGGAAATAGACAATACACAATCTAACGCAGAGCAGTGCGTTTCGATACAGGAACGTTTAGTCGGTGAAAGGACATTCCGAAGACGCTCCAAAAACCCAGTGGCAGACAGCACAACAGAGGTGTTGTGCATCACAGATTCAGAAAGATGGAAGTGAGTCTCATCGCTAAAGAAAAGAAAACAAACGTGTCGTGAGGCATGCCTCCAAGCGCCTCGCACCCATTTTACCCAGCCACTATATCGGTGGATTAATTTCTGCACCACAGTCAATTTGTAGGGATACATTTTTAGTTCCTCATGAAGGATTCGTCTCACAGAAAAGCAGCTGCATGGTTGCGGACACAGTGCTGATCGCGAAGCCATACCATGTCAATGCTTTGAGGCGACCTCGCTGTCAATAGAAGGCTAGGTTTTTTCCCCTTAACATCACCAGATCCCCTGAAGTTGTTTATCCATTAAACACTCGACTGCCTGCCAGGAACACGACCAGTGGCAAAATACTGAACTGAGTACGGAATACACTTTGCTTGGCAATGATTGAGCGTCCATTAGAAAAATATCGCTCGGCAACGAACGCGCGATCTACCTTTGTCTATACCATCATGCTAAAAATCAAGTGGATATAGAAACTTACATCTCCTCATCTTCTTCCGAGCAGCTGTCGCTTCAGAGCCCTTATTTCAAATAAGAATGTTGATCTGTATGTAACACAAGACTCATGCCGGTAAGTGCTCTCTCGGACTTTCAATAGCAAACTTCTCTATGAACGGAACATGCGCTATTGCAGTCCTAATTCCCCCAGACAAGTTCATCATCACCTACATTCACAACGTGTTACTGTTTAGTGTGCACTATCGCGAGTCCTAATAATTGGTCCATGGATTTTCGAAGAAAACGAACGGGCTGTTTTAGTGATTTTTGACTATTGCGTCCACGTGATTGGCTGGCAACACTTTATGAGAGGTATGTGGCAGATGTATGGTTCCAGCGGGACGATGCCACTACCCGCGCGTAGCTTCTGTCAGTGGCTGTTTTGCGGCAACACTTCCAAGGACGCCTCATTTCCTTGAGGGCCAATCTGGACTGGACAGCATGGCCGCCTGATTTAGGTCCTTGATACTACTTCTATGGAGCTAACTAATATGATTTATTTACAACTATCAACCTAGGATCCTTTGTCACCTGAAGAACAACATCTGTCAAGTTGTCACCAACATACCTGTTGATATGCTGGAAAGACCTAAACGAAATTCAGAGTCAGATTAAAGCATGTTATTGATACTGATGGGCGCCATCTACTTCATATCATCTTTGAAACTGTATAAACAATAAATTTAAATGTTTTACTTGATGCTGTCCAAATAATTAAATATATTTCTGCATTCCTTTCTTTAAGCAGAACTTGTTGGTAAGGAATTTGCTCTGACCCGCGCTGTATTACACTGCCCCCCCCCCCCCCCACACACACACACACAAACACACACCACTCCTTCACCACCCAACGTCTCGTGGAAGACCACAACCAGAATATTCGAGAAATTAGAACTAATAAGCAGGTTTGCCGACAATCAATCTTCCTACGTATCACTAGCGAATGGAACAGGTAATGGTACCAGAAGTGTCTTCCGCCACCACACATCATAATCTGGACGTTCGCATACGATATCACCATTTTACAGCGAAGTGTTACTATAGTTGCTCAACTTCCAGGAAAGTCAGTTCTTTGAAATGCACCATGAGGTAATTGGCATACGCTTTACGTCGAAATTCTGTCTGAAGATGTGTCATCTACTCATGTTTCGGTGTTTGTGACTGCAAGTCCTTATTAGAAGCAGCCAGAAGACCACTACTTTGATGCTAGCTAATGTTCGCTGACTCACCGCCTGGTGGAGAAAAGTGTTTCAATTTGTTCGAGACACCTTAGATCTTGATCCGCGTAGTGGTCATCCAAGATGTGTCATTACACCACAAATTATTGCAAAAATGAATAAAATGGCTAAAGGGGATAGCCAACTGAAAGGGTGAGAAATTCGTTCAGCTGTAAGGAGTGCCATCTGAACAGGTGTGTCTCGTTTTAACAGTGAAACTGGGCATGAGAAAACTATCTGCTAGATGGGTACCGCAACTCTTAATGTAGGACTAGAAACGCATCAGAAAGGAAACGTCCGGTCAATGTTTGACCGATTTTTAGAGCAACCATTAAGATTGTATGCGCCGATTGATAACCGCAGAAGAAACTTGGGTCCACTACTACACCCTAGAGACAAAACAACACTCAAAGCAGTGAATGATGTTGATTCACTGACACTAAGAAAGTGAAGTCAATGTGGTTGGAAGAAAAGGTTGTGGTGTTAATTTCTCTGGGTTACGAAAGGGATGCAGCTGATAGATTACGCTCCCACAGGTCAAATAACTACGAGACAGAACTCTCCTAACCTTCTGGACCAACTACAACAAAAGATGCCAAAGGTGCCATCGAAAGTGTTGAAACAAACCTTGAGTTGTGCGCGTAGTGTGGAATTTTGAATTGTCGAGCAGGAAAGCAATGTCTTTGCTTAAGTTTCCATGCCCTTTGTTCTTTATGGCGTTGGGGAGCGATGTCTGTGTGGTACAGTGCAAATCGGCATTACTGACCGTGCCTTTCGCTGTACTCTCTGCGTACACCCAGTGTAATTTTCACCCAACAAGAAATCTGTGAAATTTTTGCACCCAGTTGATCTGAAAATTGCCGGCTAACTATGTCACGTCCTACCTGCTGCCCCGGATATTCGCTCGCCCTCCCCCCCCCCCCCCCCCACCCCTCCGTCCGTAGTGGGGTGCTCCGCGGCCCTGTCCGAGCAAAACGTCCTACTACCGAAAGAAGAACAAGTGCACCTTCTGTTGTCGACATAGCGCTCTATGATAGACCCTCTTACAAACGCAAATGACTTTACTTGTTTCAGTGTTTGGCTGTTACTTTCCTACTTTAATGGTGCTTGTCTACATATATAACTGCACCTACATATCCTTGACTGCTCTAACTTCACACTGTAATGCCTAGCAGAGGGTCCATCGAATTACGAGTACTTTCACTGTATTTCTCTACTATTACAATCCCGAACAGCACGGGAGAGACGAATACCTAAGACTTTCTGTACGACCTCTGATTTCTCTTTTTTCATGAGGTTATTCTTTTCTCAACGAAACATTCTCGCAATAGGGGGGAAAGTTAGGTATTTGAATTTCTTGAAGAAATCTCGCCGCAATGAAAAAACGCCGTTGGTTGAATGACTGCCACCTCAATTCGCATATCCGTGAATCTCTCCCTTATTTCGCGATAATGCCTAACAATATGCCCTTCTTTGGACTTAATCGATGTTTTCCGACAATCCTATCTGGTAAGGATTCTACACCACATAGCAATGCTCTTGCGGAGGACGAACAAGCCTAGCGTAGGGAGTCTCTTTAGTAGATCTGTTGCATCTTCTGGCAATAAAACGCAGTCTTTGGTTTTCCCTTCACACAAGATCATATATGTGGTCATACCAATCAAATTATTTCGTAACTCAGGGAGATACTCAACTGAACTGACAGCCTTTAGATTTGTGTGATTTGTCGTGTAACTGAAATTTAACGGATTCCCTTTAGTACTCATGTGGATGACTTAATATTTCTAATTATTTACACTCAATTGCCACGTTTTGCATCATACCGATATATCCGTTAAATCATTCCGCAATTGCTTTTGATATTTTAATGACTGTACTAGACGATAAATGGTAGCATCATCTGTGAACAATATAAGAGGGCTGCTCAGAGTGTCCCCTAAATCGGTTATATAGATTACCATGCGGAACGCCACATACGTCTTTAATCGTTGACTCTTCGCTAGTTACTACGAAATTTGACCTTTCTGACAGAAAAACAAGGATCCATTCGCACAACTGACACGGTGGTCCATAAGTAAGCAACTCGATTAGAAGTCACTTGTGAGGAACAGTATCAGCAGCCTTCTGGAAATCTAGAAATATGGAATTAATTTGAGATACCCTGTCGATAGCACTTATTACTTCGTGGATACTACATACGTGCTGATTATGTGCCAATGGATCCTTTCTTGAAGGTAATTCATAATTTTCGAACGGAGTTTAATGATGTTCCAAAATTCTACTGTAAATGGACGTCCGTGACGAGTCTGTAATTCTGCGAGCACTGCTATTTCCTTTCTTCAGTATTGACCTGACGTGTGTAGCTTTCCCGTTTTCTGATATGGATTTTTCGTTGACCGAGCGGTGGGCTATGATCGCTAAATATGGAGCTACACAAATCTAAAAAAGTTTTTTATCACCACGGTTCCCAGAACTCCTGAAGATAGACGTTGACTGTGGATATTGTATCACAGACACAGTCCATGTGACTGGTCAGAGATGTAACTAAAACCACCCAAAAATGTGAACAGCCATGCATGAGCAGCGCCTATTAGACGGAGGGAGTCAGAAAGTCCATCAGTTCCAGTCATTCCACCAGAAAGAAGGTACACGGCTCATGTTGTCTGTAGTTCAACAATGCCTAGAGGGTCAATACCGCTGTTCGATCGCGTCCGCGTTGTTACTTTGTGCTAGGAATGCTTCTCACTAAGGGCAGTGTCCAGGCGTCTCGGAGTGAACCAAAGCGATGTTGTTCGGAAATGGAGGAGATACAGAGTGACATGAACTGTCGACGACATGTCTCGCTCAGGCCGTCCAAGGGCTACTACTGCAGTGGAAGACCTCTACCTACTGATTATGGCTCGGAGGAACCCTGACATCAACGTCACCATGTCGAATAATGCTTTTCGTGCAGCCACAGCCCGTCGTGTTACGACTCAAACTGTGCACAATAGGCTGCATGATGCGCAACTTCTTTCCCGACGTCCATGGCGAGGTCCATCTTTGCAACCCGACACCATGCAACGCGTTACAGATGGGCCCAACAACACGCCTAAAGGACCGTCCAGGATTGTCATACGTTCTCTTCACTGATGATTGTCGTGTATGCCTGTATTCCTTCAACCAGACAATCGTCGGAGTCGTGTTTGGAGGCAACCCGGTCAGGCTGAAAGACTTACACGCACTGCCCAGCGAGTACAACAAGATAGAGTTTCCCTGCTGTTTTGGGATGCGTTATGTGGGGCCATCGTATGCCGCTGGTGGTCATGGAAGGCGCCGTAACGGCAGTACGTTACGTAAACTCCATCTTCTGACCGATAGTGCAACCATATCTGCTGCGTATTAGCAAGGCAGTCATCTTCGTGGACGACAACTCCCGCCACTATAGTGCACATCTTGTGAATGACTTCCTCCAGAATATGGCATCGATCGACTAGAGTGGCCAGCATGTTCTCCAGACATGAACCCTATCGAACATGTCTAGGATAGAATGAGAAGTTTGTTTATGGACGACGTGACCCACCAACCACTCTGAAAGATCTACGCCGAATCTCAGTTTAGGAGTGGGACAATCTGGATCAACAGTGCCTTGATGAACTTGTGGGTAGCATCCTACGACGAATACAGGCACGCATGAATGCAAGAGGACGTGCTACAGGGTATCAGAGGTACCGGTGTGTACAGCCATCTGGATCACCACCTCTGAAGGGGTCGCTATATGGTGGTACAACAAGCAATATGTGGTTTTCGTGAGCAATAAAAAGGGCAGAAATGATGTTTATGTTCATCTCTATTCCAATTTTCCAATTTTCTGTACAGGTTCCGGAACTCTCGGAACCGAGGTGATTCAAAACTTCTTTTGATGTGTGTATCACATCAGCACACTGTGAAAGGAATCTAATTCGTATACGATCTGGACCGGAAGAATTGCCTTTATTAAGCGATTTGAACTGTTTTGCTACACCGAGGGTATCTACTTCTAAGTTAGTCATGTTGGCAGTAGTTCTCCGTTCGATTTCTGGACTCTTTACTTCGTTTTGTCTGGTGAAGGAATTTTAGAAAACCGGGTTTAATAAGTTCCCTTTAGAGGCACTGTCATCGGTAACATTATCATGTGTACTCTGTCCTAATATGAAATATCATTTTTCTTTGCCACTTTGAAAAATTTTTGTTCTTTTGTTACGTAAATTATGTTACGTAACGTAGATGAATAACATGTTCTTTTAGTACATCTTACTTAGTATAAAATTTTATAATTATCATGCAGATTATCTGGAGAATTTTGCAGGAGTACTCATCCTTTATAATTCTCGCACCACTGCAAAGACAAGTGATACAAATATTAGTATCAGTGGTGTCATGGAACACTTGAAACCACTAAAATATAATAAAGCTTCAGCATTCGACGCAATCCCTATCAATTTATATATTTGATATTCGTATGAGTTAGTTCTTTTTTAACTATAATCTACCATGTCCCTCAAACAAAAGACGGTGCACAGTGTTTGGCAGAAAGCACACGTCACACCCATATACAAGTATCAGAAGTGAACAATAAAACTGATGTCCTTGAGATCCATTTGTTGTTAGAACGTATTCCGATCTCAGATGTAATACGTTGTCTTCTCCATGCCAGACAGCATGCATTCCAAAAACATGGACCATGTGAAAACCAGCTCAGTTTTTTCACCTGACTTCCTTAGAGTCATGGCTCAAAGCAATCAGGTGTATGCAGCATTTTTCCATATCCGAAAAGAGTTTGACTCCATAATACTTCTAGACTTACTATCAAAAGTACGATCCTATGGATATCCGACGAAAATTGTGACTGGAATTACGATTTCTTGGTATGGGGACCGTAGCAGGTTATTATGGATGGAGAAACACCACAGATGTGGAAGTAAATTGGACTGTGCGCCAGAGAATTGTGCTGGGACTGCTGTTGTTTATAGTAGTGGCCTTGCACACAATATTTTAGTAACCTCATACCTCTCGCAGGTGATGTGGTATCTACACTAAGGAGGCAGAAAATCATGGGATCCTCCGAATATCGTACTGTACCTCTATTTCCCGGACTAGTGCAGCAACTCGACGTGGCGTGGACTCAACAAGTCGTGGTACATCCCTGCAGAAATAGTGAGCCATTCAGCCTCCACAGACGTCCATAATTGCAAAGTGTTGCCTGTGCAGGATTTCGTGCGCGAAATGATCTTTCGATTATGATTCATCTACGTTCGATGGGAGTTGTTGGGCGTTATGGGAGGCCAAATCAATTTTTAGAATTGTCCAGAATGTTCTTCAAACCAGTCGCCAACAAATCCCCAGTGACATGGCCCATTGTTATCCATAAAAATTCCATTGTTGTTTGGGTACATGAAGTTCATCAATGGCTGCAAACTGCCTCCAAATTTACCTAAATAATCACTACTCGTCGATGATCGGTTCATTCCGTGTAAACACATCCCACGCAATTATGGAGCCACCACCAGCTTGAACAAAGCTTTTTGATAACTTCAGTCCATGGCTTCGTCGAGTTTCCACCACACTCGAACCCTGTCGCCAGCTCTTAACGGCTGAAATTAGGTGTCAGCTGACCAGGCACGATTTTCCAAATGTCTATGGTAAGACCGATATGGTCACGAGCTCAGGAGAGGCGCTGCACGCAATGTCATGCTGTTACCAAAGGTACTTACGTCCGTTCACACTAGATTTCTCCGCATTATCTTAACAGATACGTTCGTCGTATGTCCCACATTGATATCTGTGGATATTTCACGCAGTGTACCTTGTCTGTCAGTACTGACAACTCTACGCAAACGGTGATACTCTAGGTTGTTTGGTTAAGACCACCGGCCTCTGCGTTGTCCGTGGTGAGAGTTAATGCCTGAAAAGTGGTATTCCCGGCATACTCTTGTCACTGTGGCTCTCGAAATATAGAGTTACCTAACTACTTCAGAAACGCAATGTCTGAAACCTTTTCACATTCATGAACTGAGTACAAAGGACATGCACTTCCCTGTTATATCTTTCGTACGCGGTACTACCGTCATCTGCGTATCAGTATATTACGAATTTTGTCACCTCAGTGTGTAATGAGATCGGTGGAAAAATGAAACTTAATTTAAATGCCCAGAAAAATAAAATGGTGCTCTTCACAAAACGAAAAGAACGTAGTATCCTATTATTACAATATCAGCGAGTCACCCATACGAATACATCGCAGACCATGGGCATTTATACCAAATGTCCCAGAAAATATCCCTGCGTAATTATTTTAAACTGTCCTCGTTGACTCTAAGCGACCGACACGTAGCGGATTGTAGTGTATTCATAGATTCATGATTTAAAGCTGGTTCTTGAAACTTTCTAAGTTCTCTGGGGATAGTCTGCGTCGATTTTCAGTTGTCTGGCAGTTCAGTTTCATCAGCATCTCCATCACACGTGCTGCCGTGTTCGTTTTCGTTGGAAAGTGGAAATTTGTGGTAAGATTCTATGGGATCAAACTGCTGAGCTCATCGATCCCTGTGCTAACACACTAATTAAACTTACTTAAACTAAAATAGATGTACCCGTGTTCTAGGGGTAGCGTCTTTGATTCATAATCAAAACGTCGTCGGTCCCGGGTTCGATCCCCGCCACTGCCTAAATTTTGATAAGTAATCAGCATTGGCAGCCGAAGACTTCCGGCATAAGAAGTCAGCCTCATTCTGCCAACGGCCTTGTCAAAGAGGGCGGAGGAGCGGATAGAGGTTCAGGGCACTCTCTTGTCCTAGGGGTGGGAAATTGCCCCTAAAGGCGGAAGAATCAGCAATGATCAACGACATGAGGATGCAGAAGGCAATGGAAACCACTGCATTAAAGACACGTAACGTGTATCCACAGGACATGTGGCATGTATTTGAAGAAGTGTCATGATGATCTCTTCATTGGCAAAAGATTCCGGAATAATCCCCCACTCGGATCTCCGGGAGGGGACTGCCAAGGGGGAGGTTACCATGAGAAAAGATTGAATAATCAACGAAAGGATAACGTTCTACGAGTCGGGGCGTGGAATGTCAGAAGCTTGAACGTGGTAGGGAAACTAGAAAATCTGAAAAGTGAAATGCAAAGGCTCAATCTAGATATAGTAGGGGTTAGTGAAGTGAAGTGGAAGGAAGACAAGGATTTCTGGTCAGATGAGTATCGGGTAATATCAACAGCAGCAGAAAATGGTATAACAGGTGTAGGATTCGTTATGAATAGGAAGGTAGGGCAGAGGTTATGTTACTGTGAACAGTTCAGTGACCAGGTTGTTCTAATCAGAATCGACAGCAGACCCACACCGACAACGATAGTTCAGGTATACATGCCGACGTCGCAAGCTGAAGATGAACAGATAGAGAAAGTGTATGAGGATATTGAAAGGGTAATGCAGTATGTATAGGGGGACGAAAATCTAATAGTCATGGGCGACTGGAATGCAGTTGTAGGGGAAGGAGTAGAAGAAAAGGTTACAGGAGAATATGGGCTTGGGACAAGGAATGAAAGAGGAGAAAGACTAATTGAGTTCTGTAACAAGTTTCAGCTAGTAATAGCGAATACCCTGTTCAAGAATCACAAGAGGAGGAGATATACTTGGAAAAGGCCGGGAGATACGAGAAGATTTCAATTAGATTACATCATGGTCAGACAGAGATTCCGAAATCAGATACTGGACTGTAAGGCGTACCCAGGAGCAGATATAGAATCAGATCACAATATAGTAGTGATGAAGATTAGGCTGAAGTTCAAGACATTCGTCAGGAAGAATCAATACGCAAAGAAGTGGGATACGGAAGTACTAAGGAATGACGAGATACGTTTGAAGTTCTCTAACGCTATAGATACAGCAATAAGGAATAGCGCAGTAGGCAGTACAGTTGAAGAGGAATGGACATCTCTAAAAAGGGCCATCACAGAAGTTGGGAAGGAAAAGATAGATACAAAGAAGGTAGCTGCGAAGAAACCATGGGTAACAGGAGAAATACTTCAGTTGATTGATGAAAGGAGGAAGTACAAACATGTTCCGGGAAAATCAGGAATACAGAAATACAAGTCGCTGAGGAATGAAATAAATAGGAAGTGCAGGGAAGCTAAGACGAAATGGCTGCAGGAAAAATGTGAAGACATCGAAAAAGATATGATTGTCGGAAGGACAGACTCAGTATACAGGAAAGTCAAAACAACCTTTGGTGACATTAAAAGCAACGGTGTAACATTAAGAGTGCAACGGGAATTCCACTGTTAAATGCAGAGGAGAGAGCAGATAGGTGGAAAGAATACATTGAAAGCCTCTATGAGGTTGAAGATTTGTCTGATGTGATAGAAGAAGTCGACCTGGAAAAATCGTTCGACAATATAAAATGGTGCAAGTTGTTCGAGATTCTGAAAAAAGTAGGGGTAAGCTATAGGGAGAGACGGGTCATATACAATACGTACAACAACCAAGAGGGAATAATAAGAGTGGACGATCAAGAACGAAATGCTCGTATTAAGAATGGTGTAAGACAAGGCTATAGCCTTTTGCCCCTACTCTTCAATCTGCACATCAAGGAAGCAATGACGGAAATAAAAGAAAGGTTCAGGAGTGGAATTAAAAAACAAGGTGAAAGGATATCAATGATACGATTCGCTGATGACATTGCTATCCTTAGTGAATGTGAAGAAGAATTAAATGATCTGCTGAACGGAATGAACAGTCTAATGAGTACACAGTATGGTTTGAGAGTAAATCGGAGAAAGACGAAGGTAATGAGAAGTAGTAGAAATGAGAACAGCGAGAAACTTAACATCAGGATTGATGGTCACGAAGTCAATGAAGTTAAGGAATTCTGCTACCTAGGCAGTAAAATAACCAATGACGGACGGAGCAAGAGGGACATCAAAAGCAGACTCGCTATGGCAAAAAAGGCATTTCTGGCCAAGAGAAGTATACTAATATCAAATACCGGCCTTAAATTGAGGAAGAAATTTCTGAGGATGTACGTCTGGAGTACAGCATTGTATGGTAGTGAAACAGGGACTGTGGGAAAACCGGAACAGAAGGGAATCGAAGCATTTGAGATGTGGTGCTATAGACGAATGTTGAAAATTAAGTGGACTGATAAGGTAAGGAATGAGGAGGTTCTACGCAGAATCGGAGAGGAAAGGAATATGTGGAAAACACTGATAAGGAGAAGGGACTGGATGATAGGACATCTGCTAAGACATGAGGGAATGACTTCCATGGTACTAGAGGGAGCTGTAGAGGGCAAAAACTGTAGAGGAAGACAGAGATTGGAATACGTCAAGCAAATAATTGAGGACGTAGGTTGCAAGTGCTACTCTGAGATGAAGAGGTTAGCACAGGAAAGGAATTCGTGGCGGGCCGCATCAAACCAGTCAGTAGACTGATGACAAAAAAAAAGAAAAAACTAACTTCCGCTAGGACTCGAACCGGGGGAGCCGCGCGAACCGTGACAAGACGCCCCTGACTGCACGGCTACCCCGCGCGGCTTTTTTCGTTGAATCTCCCCTGTTAGTCCTGTTTGGTATGGGAACCACACCCTTGAGTAACATCATAGAATAGGTCTGTAACCTCCCCATTCTTAATCGGCCTACTTTATTGCGATGTAACTGACCGTGACCGCATGTGACTAATGAAATATTACATTGAGTAAGGGAATCGTTACCAAAGGGAAACAACACCGATTAGTTGGAGGAAAGTGTACTATAGACTCTTCTGAAGGAAGAATCTATTCAAATTTTATGCTGCGTTTAGTTGATAATTTTTAAATGGGTGGAATGTAGAGCAATCGCTCATGAACGGTACAGGGGCGAAATAGTATACCACCTAATATTTACAACAAAATCAATGATGATACAAAGAAAACACTGATCAACTAAAAGAAGGATAATTAAACGGTGCCAGACCACTAGGGCAATGAATCTCCGGAATCTTGAGAAAGGTACTGGCAAAGAAATTTAAGCAAATAATCACTGGGGAGGCAACAGCAGGTTGTCACGATTTTCCACAGCACAGCAGTCCACGAGAAAATAAATGAATTACAAAGTACTGAGTTACTTATTCTGAAATACTAAATTTTGAAAGTAAAGTGAAATGGAGTTATTGGTTAGATAAATGACTGCCTTAGCTTAAACTTTGTGATGTAAGGAGTGACTTTCAGTAACCTCATTGTAACGTAGTGCAAAATTTGGAAAAAGGCAAGCAATTTACTTTTGATTATCGAAATACTGAATTGGATTTACTTTGAGCAAATGAGCAACTGATTGTACTTTTAAAATAACAACAATAAAATACATATGAAGCCTGAAAAAAATCACTCGCTAAGCTAAATACAGAATAAATGAAACTGAGCACTCTTAATTTGTGCTGTATCTTTAGTTATTTGTTTTACCAGTGAAAGTTTACGTTACTTTAAGTAAATCGAGTTAATACTAAACTTTGCAAATTACTTTAGCCTCTGTTATGCAATTCAAGAAAGAACAGTTACTGAGGCAGAAAATTTAGGCTGAAACTGGTCATTAGCAAATATACAAAACTTTCAGACAATTGTTAATCAATTTCCATTTTCGTGCGACACTCGGTGATTGCAAGGAAAGGAAGAGGGACCCTGCCTCGTAATAATGTCTGAGGACAATGACAGCACAGGTGCCCTACAATTATTAACTATTGCAAGTTATTATTCAAATTAGTCATACTTTGGGAAAGAAATCTAACTGCGTAAAACCTCCGCATTCTATATCTGTTATTAGACAGTCTTACGATGTTGTAGCTGTGCTGAAGACCAAGAACGTAGCCAACGACAATGTTGAGCTGCCGTTGGTGCTGCTGCTGTTTGAGAACTCAGAGTCGCCTCCAGAGAAACGGATAATTGCGGGACAGGCAATAGTTAGAATTGCACCTTCCTCCACCTGTTCACTCCAACCGTGCTCTCAATATTTGAGGGTTAGCGAATCAGGTGCGTCTGTACTGGTGCGAGCACTGCTGCACACCGCGACGGCAGGAGCGCCCAACAAACACTTCCGCACTCTTTCATCGCTCAAGCTGCTCTGCTTCCCCTCTGGTCGCAAAGATAAAGAACAAAGCTTCTACCATTTCGTCGTTGCTAACGATACGTTGACCTAACGTTCTCTTGGCTATTATCCAGCAATTTACAATATTTTCATTATAAATACAGTTGTTGATGTTGTTGTTTTGGTCTTCAGTCCTGAGACTGGTTTGATGCAGCTCTCCATGCTACTCTATCCTGTGCAAGCTTCTTCATCTTCCAGTTCCTACTGCAATCTACATCCTTCTGAATCTGTTTAGTGTATTCATTTCTTGCTCTGCCTCTACGATTTTTACCCTCCACGCTGCCCTCCAATACTCAATTGGTGATCCCTTGATGCCTCAGAACATGTCCTACCAACCGATCCCTTCTTCTTCTCAAGTTGTGCCACAAACTCCTAATCTCCCCAGTCCTATTCAATACCTCCTCATTAGTTATGTGATCTACCCATCTAATCTCCAGCATTCTTCTGTAGCACCATAATTCGAAAGCTTCTATTCTCTTCTTGTCTAAACTATCTATCGTCCATGTTTCACTTCCATACATGGCTACACTCCATACAAATACTTTCAGAAATGACTTCCTGACACTTAAATCTATATTCGATGTTAACAAATTTCTCTTCTTCAGAAACGCTTTCCTTGCCATTGCCAGTCTACATTTTATATCCTCTCTACTTCGACCATCATCAGTTATTTTGCTCCCCAAATACCAAATTCCTTTACTACTTTAAGTGTCTCATATCCTAATCTAATTCCGTCAGCATCACTTGATTTATTTCGACTACATTCTTCTATCCTCATTTTGCTTTTGTTGATGTTCGTCTTACATCCTCCTTTCAAGACACTGTCCATTCCGTTCAGGTGATCTTCCAGGTCCTTTGCTCTGACAGAATTACAATGCCATCAGCAAACCGCAAAGTTTCTTCTCCCTGAATTTTAATTCCTACTACAAATTTTTCTTTTGTTTTCTTTACTGCTTTCTCAATATACAGATTGAATAACGTTGGCTAGAGGCTACAACCCTGTCTCACACTCTTACCAACCACTGCTTCCCTTTCATGCCCCTAGACTATTATAACTGCCATCTGGTTTCTGTGAAAATTGTAAATAGCCTTTCGCTCCCTGTATTTTACCCCTGCCAACTTTAGAATTTGAAAGAGAGTATTCCAGTAAACATTGTCTAAACCTTCCTCAAAGTCTACAAATGCTAGAAACGTAGGTTTGCCTTTCCTTAATCTATTTTCTAAGAAAAGTCGTAGGGTCAGTATTGCCTCCCGTGTTCCAACATTTCTACAGAATCCAAACTGATCTTCCCCGAGGACGGCTTCTACTAGTTTTTCCATTCGTCTGTAAAGAATTCGTGTTAATATTTTGCGACCGTGACTTATTAAACTGATAGTTCGGTCGTTTTCACAACTGTCAATACTGCTTTCTTTGGGATTGGAATTATTATATTCTTCTTGAAGTCTGAGGGTATTTCGCCGGTCTCATACACCTTGCTCACCAGATGGTAGATTTTCGTCAGGACTGGCCTTCCCAATACTTCTAATGGAATGTTGTCTACTCCCGGGGCCTTGTTTCGACTCGGGTCTTTCAGTGCTCTGTCAAACTCTTCACGCAGGATCATATCTATCATCTTCATCTACATCCTCTTCCATTTCCATAATATTGTCCTCAAGTACATCGCCATTGTATAGACCATCTATATACTCCTTGCACCTTTCTGTTTTCCGTTCTTTGCTAAGAACTGGGTTTCCATCTGAGCTCTTGGTATTCATACAAGTGGTTCTCTTCTCTCCAAAGGTCTCTTTAATTTTCCTTTAGGCAGTTTCTATCTTACCCCTAGTGAGATAAGCCCTACATCCTTACATTTGTCCTGCAGCCATCCCTGCTTAGCCATTTTGCACTCACTGTCCATCTCATTTTTGAGACGTTTGTATTCCTTTTTGCCTGCTTCATTTACTGCATTTTTATATTTTCTCCTTTCATCAATTAAATTCAATATTTATTCTGTTACCCAAGAATTACCACTAGCCCTCGTCTGTTTACCTACTTGATCCTCTGCTGCCTTCACTACTTCATCCCTCAAAACTACCCATTCTTCTTCTACTGTATTTCTTTCCCCCATTCTTGTCAATTTTTCCCTTATACTCTCCCTGAAACTCTGAACAATCTCTGGTTTAGTCAGTTTATCCAGGTCCCATCTCCTTAAATTCCCACCTTTTCGCAGTTTCTTCAGTTTTAATCTACAGCTCACAACCAATAGATCGTGGTCAGAGTCCACATCTGCCCCTGGATATGTCTTACAATTTAAAACCTGGTTCCTAAATCTCTGCCTTACCATTATATAATCTATCTGAAACCTGTCAGTATTTCCAGGCTTCTTCCATGTATACAATCTTCTTTTATGATTCTTGAACCAAGTGTTAGCTATGATTACAGTTACCTATTACTTATTTAATATAGTTTCCGTAATGCAGCGTACAGCTTCAGAATCAGAATCAGAAGTACAGTATAATTCACCAAGAGATATTAAACGGCGAAAAATTTTGGATGTTACAGAAACTATTTCATCTGCATTTCCGGTGTTACAGCTCGCACGAGTGTTTTCCAATATTAAAATTAATTACAAATGTTCTGTTTCACTAATGATACACGCATTCATTTTTTCACTGCAGGTCTAGACCAGACAAGAGCCTCTCCGTACGGAAGAAACGTGTTTTTATTTAACGTACTGTGTGTCTTATCATTGGTGTGGAAATTATAGCATGGAACCGAATCCTCTCGCACTATACGTTCAAACCCGTAGCATGGCGGGACCAGAAGCCTCCAAATGATTTCCAATTGTCTTATGGTCCTCTAGGCCGGATAGAGTGATCACAAGGTATAGTTACGTTCACGCGCATGTTATTTTGTTTCGGTATTCCCGAACGTGCAAAAACCGCAAGAAACTAAGCACATGTGAGTAGCAAGTGTTCTCGGTTTCTTCTTTCAGTACTAGTAAGCGGTTTGTTTGGCACCTCGGAAAGAACAGCCTTAACGCAAGTGTTTGAACACATATTTCGCTTTGGTTAATGTGTCTTGCAGAATTCCAGGAACAAGGAATACATACACGGACAATCACGGATAGTCACCATCTTCTGTGACGTTACCTGCTCCCACCAGACCCTCGCAAGCACCAGACGGGTCAAACCATCTGCTGTGACGTAAGTCCTGCAGCCAAAATTTTGCGCCATTGGAGACTGGAGGCCCTGCCGCATTAGCTGCCAGCCTTCACGAAACGCTGCTGTTCCATTCATTACTCACTGTCCTGTAGCTGTAACCTGTTCGCTTCCTTTTTCGCTTTGGAGGGGACAACGTTGCTCGAAGCTCCTCGCACGAATTTGAAGTCACAAGTTGGAAACTGTTCTTACATTGCTTGTGACAACTATGCCTGACTGATCAGTGGAGCATTCTTTATGTGGACTGCCTTCCTTAAACGGCAAACAAATTTTGATGGCCCTCAATAGGTTAAACTAGAAACTTTTGTCTTTTTTGTGGTTTTTGACAACTGGTATGTGCAGCTTGTGTGTTCTTCGTTAAAAAAAAAATTGTAGTCTCATTGACTGCAGCCAATTCTCCTGTCAAAGAACAGTATCCTCCACGAATGCAATTGCTTGGTGGTCAGCGTCTTGTTCGACTCATTCATACAGTGACAAGAACCTTCGACACAATGAAGAACAGTGACGTCCAACTGTGGAAGGATTCAATACTAGTTCTCTGCTGACTGCAAAGTATCAAGTAACAAAAATTTTCAGGTATGGTCGTTGGAAAATCTTATTTGCCAGCAGGGTCTCTGAAATTCAGGAACTAAGCTCATTTCTCAGCTGGAGATGTGTCAGTTCTGCCTATCACTTAGTATTAATCCAGCAGCTATGAGCTCACTTGTTCACTGGTAGTCTGGTCCTTCTCACTAAACAACAACGACCTCCGCTGCGGCACTTGGCATCCCCTTGCCGTAGAAAATGCGCTCAGTCACTGAAATTGTTGATGAATTGTTCTGTAAATTTGCCTTAGTCAAGAAAACTTATGTGGCTTTGGCCTACCCAGTGAGGTTTCCTAATAACACTAGGCTAGAACAAAAAGACGGCTAACAGGACCATACACTCTACTACAAACCCAAAACACTATCAGAAGCGTATTAGGCACCGTTCACCACCGTAAGTATAGTAATGACACCACTTTTTTAACGACCAATTTCTGTATTCCGTATAATATCAAATTAAGGCATATGCTCCCATTTGTTGAAGCAGAGAATACCTTGAGAGTGGGAGACAACTTAAATAATTACGTCAATTACAACAAGAGGCTCTAATACTTATAGATGCAACCCCATAGCATCTATCCTGAACCTACTAGTAAGTTTCACATGTGGCAACTTATACAATAGCTATATCAGTCTTTATGGAAGAGGTGGTGCATCAGCTGCATCAGCGCAGTTTTGAACATCGGCAGGAGCATGGCAGCCTCAGGTCGCCGATCACGTACTGGACGAAACAGACAACTTGCCTCCCTTGCTTGGTGTGGAACTTGTGTTTCATCGATCAGCTCTTCCCTGTTAGTGAGAAAGCTGTTCGCTTGGCGACGGTGAGAACTGCCATGGGCAGATTAAAAGGGCCAGTAATAAAATTGTGTTCTCTCCCTAAGTAGTGAACCAGTGAGACATTCCCCCTCATTTGTGAGGTGGTACACTATGAAAGCCCGTCGCTAAACATTTGTTTACAGCAAAAAAATTGTAGCTCACATTCTGAGCTTGAGAAACTGTATACTTACGTTTTCTTATGGATTGCTTTCGTCAGTATTAATTTCTGAAGTGTCTTGATGCATACAGGCAATATTTTTGTAACTTTTTGTGTCTGTGATGTTGGTACATTGTATGTCTCTTATGCAATGTGACAGTATGGTTTCTTTTCTGTGTTACACGCTAGTATTTTTATTTTTTTATTTCCTTCCTTCTTATTTAACTGGTGTTAGAAATGATCTATTATCAGAAAAAGACAATTTGTTCCTAAAGGTATTTGATAAAATGTGTTGCTCGTCAACAAACCACCGAATATTTTATAATTGTAATGAACTTTTATACTTAGCGAAACCTCTAGAACTGTGGAAGATGGTAAATGTGGAAGATGGTAAAGTAATGTCGCTGAGAAAAAATGATGGAGTCTTCTTCACTTGTCAACCGCCTACAATATTGTCTTTCTATCGTGTAAGCTTGTACTGATAACATGTAAATTCGATTTATTTGTGGTTTGCTGGCTTAATAATTAGTGTAATTAATCTAGTTAATTGTGTAAGAAATCACTACCATCCCGTCTCATTATCACACCTATAACTTGCATTTTGAATGTTTTTCAGCAGCAGGATATGTGGATTGTTTGAGGGTGAACAACTGAATGTTCTTCATGTTCTTTCATTAACTGCTTCTCAATATGAAAATTGAACGCCCTGAGATATTTTTTTTCTCTTTATTGTCATTTCATTCCTCAGCTGAGGCAGGTTGGCAGCGGCCAACATATGCCGCTCTTCGGCCAAGAGACACAACATATAGACTTAGAAGACAGATAAAACATAAAAAGTATGGTAAATACACGATGAACAATGCACAATAAATTAGAAGTCGTTCGACAGAAGGCACTGTATATATAGGGTGTCACCAGTTGAACAGATGAAGAAATCCAGGTGAAGACGCGAATGTAGGAGAACACTAATGAAAACACTGTAGCACACAACAGAGAAACACTGGCGCATGGAAACATTGGCGACGATCATCGGCGAAGCACTCACAAACACACTGACGAAGGGGGGGGGGGGGGATGCTGCCTTCAGGTGGTAGGGAGAGGTAGGAGGGCGGGGAGGATGGGTGTGCAGCCAGTGGGAGAAAAGAAGGGAGAGTGGGGGGCAGGAGAGAGGGGAGAGGTTGGAAGCCTGGGGAGGGGTGTGGAAGTGGGAGACGTAGGAGAGAAGGGAGTGGAAAAAGGAAGGTGAGGAGGGAGAGATGGAGCCATAGCGGAGAAGGAGGGAATGGAGTGGGGAGTCAGAGCTGATAGGAGGGGTAGATGGATGGAACAAGGACATCATCAGTGAGGGGTAGAAGCCACCTTGGGGAAGGGTATGGAGGGTGTGAAGATGGAGAGCAGGTGGGATGCAAGAATACAGGCACAGCAACAGGCTGGGATGGGCAAGGATGGGAGCGACAGGCGAGTGTGGGGGATCGAGCTTGCAGGAGGTGTAAAGGATCCGAATCCGTTCGAGGAAAAGGAAAAGGTGTGGGAAGGGAATCAAGTCGTATAGGATCCACGAGGGGGATGGTAGACGGATGCATAGGCAAGGTCAAGCACTAGGCGTTCAAGGATTTGGAGGGACTTACAATAGGTGGGGGGGGGGCGGAAATCCAGGCAGGATGGGCACAGCACAGGATGGGGAAGATGAGGGATTTATAAGTATGGAGGATGGTGGTGGGATCCAGACCCTATGTGCGTGCCTTGGCTTGGATCATCCAGAGACTGGGGGTCCAGGAAAGGCAACAGTCAAGGGTGACACCGAGGTACTTGATGGTGGGGGGTGAGGTGAATAGCATGGCCTTAGATGCTGACATAAAAATCAAGAAGGCGGAAGGAAGGGGTGGTTTTGCCTACAATGATTGCCTTGGTTTTGGAAGGATTGACCTTGAGCAGCCACTGGTTATACCATCTGGTGAACGAGTCAAGATGTGATTGGAGAAGGTGCTGAGAGTGTTGGAGGGTGGGGGCGAGGGCATGGAAGACCGTGTCATTGCCATACTGGAGAAGGTAGATGGGAGCTGTAGGCAGCGGCATGACAGCCATATATAGATGGTAGAGAAGAGGGGAGAGGACGGGACCTTGGGGCACACCGGCAGAGGGGTGGAAGGTGTAGGAATCCGTGTTATGGATGATGACATAAGAAGGACGATGAGAAAGGAAAGAGGCGATTAGACGGACGTAGTTAATAGGAAGGGCAAAGGTTTGGAGCAAGAAAGGAGACCGAAATGCCATACACAACCGTAGGTATGCTCAAGGTCAAGAGAGAGGGAAATGGTGGAGCGACGAGAATTCGGTTTTTTGGAGAGGTGGTGAGTGAGGTGAAGGAGAAGGTCATCGGCAGAGAAGGAAGGTCGAAAGCCATATTGGGTAGAGGGAAGGAGGTGGTGCTGTGGAGCTGTCAGTGGATGCGTCGGGTGAGGATGGATTCCACGACCATGCTAAAGACTGAGGTAAGGCTGATGGGATGATATGTGGGGACAGCGGAGGCGGTTTGTCTGGGTTGAGGAACCAGGAGGTTTTCCATGAGAAAATTTATCCCATCATTTCACTTGCGTACGTAACATTTTATCATGAGAGTAGTGTAGATGTGTCTCATTACCGCCTTCGTACAAAGCTCGAATTATACGAGAAACAGTAAGATGTGAAACGTCGCCATAAAAAAATTGTACAAGACTGTACTTAAACTGACACACAATATTTTTGGCGCAACGCAATCTGACTCTCAGTAACCCCTACAAAAGAATGGCCCTGACTAACATTAACCTATACGTTTCACAAATCACTTACCTCACAAAAATCTTCGTTACTCGAACTACTGCAATACAGCTAGCGCCATTATTGCCAGCTAAATAAAAGATTTAAACTACTGAAGGCACTAACTACTGATAGACATAGTTAGCAAATGAAAGATTTTGATAGAGAACAAACAATGTATTTACCTCAATAGTGTTCAAAAATGATAATATATATACAGCAGTTCATGACATCCATTTTTACAAATGTACTGCTTCTGATGGACACACGTGCAGTTCATCCGCTCTCAAAAATGCGCCCTCTCACTTCCCCACACCCACCACTGCTGGCGGCTCACCTCCAACTGTGCAGCGCTACGCGCTGTTAACATACAGCTGCCCAACACTACAATGGCAGACAACAATGCAAACTAGCCACAGACTGCACACAGCACAGCCAGTGATTTTCATACAGAGCGCTACGTGGCGTTACCAATAAGAAAACCTAAATAGCCTACTTACATAGCCCCCATGCTCCCCATAAAAAATTTTACAAATTGTTTTGGGCACTGGCCAATACATATGTGTTAAAATTTTTTCACAGTTACAACAACAAATAAATAAAATGTACACACTTATTGATACAATGTTGGTCAAAAGCTAAAACTTTCTCACAGTCAATAAAGACAGTCCTGATCGTTCATCACAGTAAAATTGCAGTGTGTTTCTCAAAGTCTGAGCATTTAAAGAAAATGCACACGGAAGTAGTGGATTTCCATGCAGTCTTGAAAAAGTAGTGTTGTCCATCCAACGGAAAGACAGTGACAGTGCTGACTCTTGACATGCAGACAGATAATGGGCCACAACAGAGCAAACCCACAGCAGAGTCAGTCGAAGTTTTGAAGAATACTGGTAGGTAGGTCATCACAGAACAGACCCACTGTAGTCCTGGTAGAGATTATGGTATTGGTGGGCCACCAGAGGTGCAGACCCACTGCAGTCCTTGTAGAAATAATGGTACTGGTGAGTCATCAAAGGTGTAGACCCACTGTAGTCCTTGTAGAAATAATGGTATTGGTGGGTCATCAAAGATGCAGACCCACTGTAGTCCTTGTAGAAATAATGGTATTGGTGGGTCACCAAAGATGCAGACCCACTGTAGTCCTTGTAGAGATGGCCAGCAGCCATCTGTTGCGACTGTGCAGGTGCACAATCACCATCGAAGAGTCTTGTGGACAATATAGCAAGTCCATGAACCACCACTTGTGCACTCACAAAATTTTTCTTTGGAAATGTCCTTAGAACCAGAAATGCTGTTATCCAGTCCCTTGCTGAATTATTAACACACGTGCAAACACTATCAGTCCCTACTTCTCACATATTGTCCATATACTATGACCAACAGAAACGTGTGCAGTGAAATGTAACTTACAAGTCACTTAATTTGGTGAACTGGTGTCCATTACAATTTTATAACATGAGAATACAATTACAAAGATACAGAAAACATCATTAAAAACATAATAATACAGATAACATTTGTAGTAAAACAGGCTTTACAAAAGAATAGAAATAAACATGTACATCAGTGTTACAAGAATTATGACATAAGTACATACATAAAAGATGAGAAACTAGATTTTAAACAAAATAGGCAAAGCAAGGCATGAAATGTCATTCACTAGCCATATGGCATTTCATAATGCAGTAAACAATCTTTCCACTAGCAAGACAATAGATGTGAAATGTTTGTCATCATTTCATTTCAGTAAATATCATAAATTAAGAACTCTACAGTGTAATCATGTTTTCAAGTTTGAGCATGTCATATTTGCGATGCTTTCTACAAAGAAATGTCAATAGCGAGGATAATGGCCTCTTCCTTCTCCACTTAATGACTTTTATTTTAGCCAATGCTGCAGTGCAGCTAGAAACTAGATGTTAAACAAAATAGGCAAAGCAAGGCATGAAATGTCATTCACTAGCCATATGGCATTTCATAATGCAGTAAACAATCTTTGAACTAGCAAGCTGGCACACCTGGCCGCTCACAACGCATTACGTCACGGTCACTTACCTTTCTTACCGAAATATTTACGACAGCAGTTTCCGCTACAGTGACAGTCTCATATAAAAATTTCACAGGTCGAAAATTTGCGTTACAAATGTGTAGAAACAAAATCCTGTAAATATAATAGTGTCCAAAAAATTTTCGCCGGCATTGTGATACATTCACGCATATACACACATTTCATTACTCTTAAAGTACGATTCTTGGTTTCCCTAACCACTACTCCTTATTCCTTACCTTATTACACATGTACATATTCATATTCATCAACACGTCTTCAATATTTCATCATAATAACTACATAGCATAATCAAATTCCTCATATAGCATCATCTCATTGATCATAAACATACCTCAAAAGCATAATATACATCGTTGTCATAATAATAACACCATAAACCTCAGCCAAATCTCAAAAACGTCATAGCTTTCTGCAATAATTTCAAAACCTAAAAAAAATTATCTGCTTATTTCAATAGTGTCATCTACCTCAAACATACTTTAAAAATCATGACCCCATAACAAATGCGGCATTCAAAGCTCGCATAGTATCACAATGGTTCCAAAAAAAAAAAAATATGAACAGTTCACAAAGTACAGACAAAATACAATTTCACAAGTGTGAAATCATCCAAACGTGTAATTGCATAAACATCTGTCACTGATGTAGTAAAAAACACATGTTTGTCTCTCTCAGTTAAATGATCAGATAGCTGTGTAATTTATGTGTTAGAGAAATATGGTACCGATGTGTAAAGTTGTATAAGCAAATACCACATTAGCTAGGGCTCCTTGTGCTTGCCAAACACATGGTACACAAAGTAGGCGTGTACCCCCTGAGGATTAATGTAATTATACCCTCAGGTGTTACAGATTACAGCAATGGAATGAAATGTATCACGGAAAACTTTCTTTGTTATTCAAAACCTTGAAAAATAAATGGTTCAAGTACAAAATTAATCATTCAAATACGTGCCCTGTAGCGCTAAATGTCCGTCTTGCTGTAAGATAATTCTGTGGGAGTGTCGTAGTTATCGTCCTCTGTAAGTAAAGTTCTGCTGAAGTCAATGTACTTACCTCATCATAAACGAAAGTGAAATTCCTTGCGTATAGATATCGTAGTTATTACGTACTTTACCGTGATCAAGAAAGTACTATAATGTAACGTATTGTTGTGCTATGGAAAAGGCTGTCTCATTGTAGCTATACCACAAAAGTTACTATTAAAACATGTTTTACATGTTTTACTTTCCAGAAGAGTTCAGAAAAAATGTGCAAATATAAAACAAATACACCGCAAAAGTAACAATGTAAATTGTGTCACATATTACTAGCGTCATGATATTATCATGTAGTTATCAAAGAAACCAAATGCTAAGTCATCTTTAATCTCACCGAATGTACTTCAAACAAAGAGTATCTTTTGAAGAAAACCAAAATATTGCATTAAAATCTCATTAGCAGTATATGTTCTAAGTATGTAAGCCTGATAGTCGTTGCATGATCGTGCAACTAACAAGCAAGAATGTACATATAATAACACTGACTCGTCTGTTCACTATAACAATGCATTCGTAATTTCTGTTTAAATAAGTTCTCTTGGTTCTTGACTGGATATTTAACTTCAAACTTTGTTGCATGGTAACAGTCTCTTAAGTCTGACAAAGCATACTAGAAATGTGAAGTGAAAACTTTTATGGCAAAGACAAAGTTAAAAAGCAGATTATCTTTCAATAAACGGATTTACTTGTGAAATGTAGTGTTAACCTTTACTCTTCCTAGTACACAGAGTTTCAACTTCAACGCAATTATCATGTTGTATACGTCGGTAAGGAATGCTAAAATTTTTCTCAAGGTTAGCGTCTATGTTATTTTTCTCTGACCCAGCCGGCGCACGTGGTTGCCTGCGGTGCGAGTCATTGTCTGTCTCTTTGTTGGCAACCGTCGTTATGGGATTAGGAGATCTAACTTGTAAAAATTCACCTTTTCGAGAGGGCCCTGCCCTGTTTGAATCCCGCCAGTTCTGATGAAATTCAGGTCTGTCGTTTTGTCGGTAGTTTACATAGTTTCTTTTTTGTCGGTCACGTGGTGGAGAGTTTCTCCCTGAATCGTAACTGCGCGCTGAACTGTTGCGTGTGACGTTATTCTGTCTCCCTTGATAATAATTGTTTTGGTTCCCATATTGTCTGTTTCTATGGTTGTCTCTGTGATAGTCATTACTGCGGAGAGGTGATCTTTCCCTGTAATTATTACTACTCTGCCAACGGTTGTCATATGGGTGGTGTCTGTTTTGGTCACGATTACATTGTAAGAATAGCCTTGTCGTGTCCATTTATTATTTCTGTCATCGTGGAATTGTGACGGATGTCACCTGTAATTGTTGTGTTCCTGTTTTCGCGTTCTGCGATTGTCAGTGTCAATTTCTAATTCTTGTAAGAGTCCCTGAAAAGCTTCAATGTCGTCTTTGCAACTTCCTGCCAAAATAATATGTCGTAAATGTTCAGGTAATTTGATTAAGTAAATGCGGATGAGTTCTGAGGGGCTGTATGGGTTTGACAGGTACTGATGCTTGTGCAACGTGTCTTCAAAATATTTCACAAGACTGGAAAATTCAGATTGTTCGAAATGTTTCATCATTATGATGCTATGAAACTTCCTGGCAGATTAAAACTGTGTGCCTGACCGAGACTCGAACTCGAGACCTTTGCCTTTCGCGGGCAAGTGCTCTACCAACTGAGCTACCGAAGCACGACTCACGGCCGGTACTCACAGCTTTACTTCTGCCAGTACCTCGTCTCCTACCTTCCAAACTTTACAGAAGCTCTCCTGCGAACCTTGCAGAACTAGCACTCCTGAAAGAAAGGATATTGCAGAGACATGGCTTAGCCACAGCCTGGGGATGTTTCCAGAATGAGATTTTCACTCTGCAGCGGAGTGTGCGCTGATATGATGCTATGTTTTACTCAGTCTTGTGTAGCTTGAGACCAATATGCTGAGAGGAAGGCATGATAAAATTCTCCTTCACTGTGGCAATCGTGAATGACCGATCGCATTCTTACAGTTAGTTCATTCTCTAAATAGCCACACATAATTTCTAATCTTTGTTCTAATGACCAGTTGGGGGGAAAACAATGAAAGAATTGTTGAAGCCACGCTTGTGGATGAGTGTCGTTGCCAGAATTCTTAAATGTTTTGAATTTGCATGTAGTAATGAACAGCTTATATTCAAAATCATCATGTCGGCGAGTCGCATGTCGGTCATTGTTACGTCGTTTCGGCGGTTCCATTTCAAAATTCGGTGCACCTTGCCAATTTCTTTCATAATTTCCGAAATCGCTGTGTTATTATTTAGTAGCTGTTCCGTATTTCTATGTCCCACTTCCCATATTGGAGCGTGAGTGTCCTCTAAAATATATAATTCTTGTATTACCTGTGTCAACTGATCTTGTACTTCCCGGATTTCTCGTTGGTGTTGCGTATTAATTTGATTCTGATTTTGTTTGAGTTTCCTAATTGGTTCGCACTCTTCTGTGTCATTAAAGACTACCGGTTTTGTGTCATTCAGATTATCATCTACCTTTGTAGATAAATTATTTAGCTGATCCGAAAGTTCAACTACTTTCTCTGATAATGAACTAATTTCCTCCATGTGTCTGTCTGAACCAATTTTCAGAGTATCTACTGTGTCCTTTAAGTTTTCCTGAGTTTTTGCAAGTTGCGTAACCGAATAGGTAGATGCAACTGAGTCAATTTTAGCTCGCAAGGTGTCGTGATTTTCATGAACAATAGTTTGCAGTTCCTTTATGGCTGCTTCGTGATTCTGTAATTCAATTTCATGACGCGGAAAAATACGTTGGATATGCTCACAAATTTGTGTTTTTACGTCATTACAGACTTTTTGACATTTCGGTTCGATTTTATGTAACTCAGTAGTTAAAACTTCACGTGTTTGTTCAAGCGTATGTTCCACTGAGTCTAACTTTTGAAGCTTTTGTTCCATTGTGTCTAACTTTTGAAGCTTTTGCTGTGTTTGTCTCTGATTTTGTTCCATTGTGTCTAACTGTTGCTGAGTTTCTCTCTGATTTTGTTTCATTTGTTGCATTAATTGTAACAATAATGTATTAGTGTCTGGAATCTGTTCCCCTATGCTTTTCGGCAGTGGATTTGCACCGGCAACATTCACATTTTGACAAGCAGAAAATGTGTCTTGACTTATTTGAGAAAACGGCGAGGACGCAAAACCTGAATCTACAGTATTTGCAAGATTGTGTCCTGTCATTTCGGATTCCTGAGGCGAGCTATTGCCAACCGATCGATCGATAATGCTTCCCTGTTCACTAATTATTTCACTGCCTACACCATTATTTTCAGCCCGCTCCATTTCCCTATGCACAATTACCAAATTACTGCTTTGAACATTAGTTAATTCATTACTCGGCGGCGCTAACACACTGCTTTCGTCTTCACTGTCATTTCTCAGTTTACTTTGGAGCCTAGTATTAAGTTTTTCACACGCCATTATTGTCACAATATTTCACACGACAACACAGAAAACCACAATTTGAAGAGCAAAATAAGAAAACACATTAACATAGCATTGAAAATAATATCTCGTTAATTGCAAGCGCAGCTGCGAAATACTTGGTGCAAATCTACATGCATGCCACAACTGTTTTACTGTACAAGAATGAAAAACTATAACTACAAAGGAAATTCTCTCTACAATTACGCGCTAGCAATAAACAAAGGCTGCACTAATTACACAAACTACAAGAAAAAATCAGAACATTCCAGTGAGGTATCCTCGGCTAAGGGTCGACATATGAAACGTCCCCTTAGAAAAATTATACATGACTGTGCTTAAACTGACACACAATATTTTTGGCGCAACGTAATCTGACTTTCAGTAATCCCTACAAAAGAATGGCCCTGACTAACATTAACCTATACGTTTCACAAATCACTTACCTCACAAAAATCTTCGTTACTCGAACTACTGCAATACGGCGAGCACCACTACTGCTAGCTAAATAAAAGATTCAAACTACTGAAGGCACTAACTACTGATAGGCATAGTTAGCAAATGAAAGATTTTTATAGAGAACAAACAATGTATTTACCTCAATAGTGTTCAAAAACGATAATATATATACAGCAGTTCATGACATCCATTCTTACAAATGTACTGTTTCTGATGGACACATGTCCAGATCATCCGCTCTCAAAAATGCGCCCTCTCACTTCCCCACATCCACCACTGCTGGCGGCTCTCCTCCAACTGCGCGACGCTACGCGCTGTTAACACACAGCTGCCCAACACTACAATGGCAGACAACAATGCAAACTAGCCACAGACTGCACACAGTACAGCCAGTGATTTTCATACAGAGCGCTACGTGGCGTTACCAATAAGAAAACCTAAATAGCCTACTTACAGATGATGGTCCAGTACGGGTGAAAATTTCAGAGTTACAGAAATTCCTCTTCTGTGAGCTGCATCGCAAGGTGCTCTTAAAAGAGCTTACTGTCCGTCATCAGTATGACTTGCCTCCATGTCGCGACAGTTAACCCAAATAAAGTCATAATGAATGGAAATAAAACGAACCGCCGCCCAACTGTATTTATTTGGTGTCACAATCGGTTTCGCTGCATTAAAACGACATCCTCATGTGAAAACAGTTCACAGTAGCGCACCAAGGCGCCCCCAACGTTCGTACTCAAAAATCCAGAGGGGAAGTCGTCAAAATAAATAAAATGGGACATTGGGGTGAATAATGCGGTGGCGCACGTGTGATGGTTGCAAGGGTACAGCACGGAAGGCGGTCACCAATTATATCTGTCTTGCGATTCATTTTACTTCCATTCACTATGAAGTTTAATGGCTGCGGCTGCCGTACTAATAAGTTCTGTGTGCTAAATAAAGTGGTTTGATTTTATGAACTGGCTTTCTAACGACGACCTTTTGAGAAATTTTCAATTGAAAATCTTTTTGTGAGACAGAAGGAGACGCAACACCTTTCATGTTTCATACGCAGCTTGAAAGTAATTTTGCAATTGTATTATGTATTCTCTATGTTAATGTCTTTCATTTTACATATTTTAATATTGTGGCTACGTAGGCTTTCCCGGCGTAATAAGTCTTGAAAGTCTTTTCGGGTTTGCTGCCGGATCCTAAAATCAACTTGACTCGATATTTCGGCGATCCAACTGTTCGCCATCTTCAGGAAATGCTGCTTCTGCTGATGAGTCCCGCTGAGAACTGACGCAAGATTGCAATTCGACCTCCTATATAGGCCACCGTTCAGTACACGGCGCATGCGCCGCCCATCACGGTTTCTGACTTCCAAAACAGGGAGGTGGCGCCGCCCTTAGTGAAACACTGCTGGCAGCGATATATCGCAATCAAGGCCGCATCGAAGAACGTTCAGTTTTGATGCGAGATAATACAGGATTCCACGTTTTGCTAAGAGGAAACCCATTGTCCCTGTTGATTAAATTATCAGCCAACCTAATTTCGATCGCCTCTTTATACACACTATTCCAAAAACCGGAAATGTTGGCAATTACAACAGTTTCCTCAAATTTCATTTTATGTCTCTCATTCAGGCAGTGTTCTGCTACGGCCGATTTTTCCGGTTGTTGTAGCCTCGTGTGACGGCGATGTTCCACACACCTGTCATTCACTGTGCGAATAGAACGACCAACGTAAGCAGTATGGGACTTAACGTCTGAGGTCATCAGTCCCCTAGAACTTAGACCTACTTAAACCTAACTAATCTAAGTATATCACACACGTCCACGTGTACAAAATCCCGTGTCAATGTGGGAAAGCTTACGTTGGTCGTTCTATTCGCACAGTGAATGACAGGTGTGTGGAACATCGCCGTCACACGAGGCTACAACAACCGGAAAAATCGGCCGTAGCAGAACACTGCCTGAATGAGAGACATAAAATGAAATTTGAGGAAACTGTTGTAATTGCCAACATTTCCGGTTTTTGGAACAGTGTGTATAAAGAGGCGATCGAAATTAGGTTGGCTGATAATTTAATCAACAGGGACAATGGGTTTCCTCTTAGCAAAACGTGGAATCCTGTATTATCTCGCATCAAAACTGAACGTTCTTCGATGCGGCCTTGATTGCGATATATCGCTGCCAGCAGTGTTTCACTAAGGGCGGCGCCACCTCCCTGTTTTGGAAGTCAGAAACCGTGATGGGCGGCGCATGCGCCGTGTACTGAACGGTGGCCTATATAGGACGTCGAATTGCAATCTTGCGTCAGTTCTCAGCGGGACTCATCAGCAGAAGCAGCATTTCCTGAAGATGGCGAACAGTTGGATCGCCGAAATATCGAGTCAAGTTGATTTTAGGATCCGGCAGCAAACCCGAAAAGACTTTCAAGATATTTTAATATTGTCTGTAGTGATACTAATTTTTAGAGTTTTATGATTTGGAACTTGCATTTTCATATAGTTTTGTTAAACATATGTTTTTTTGTAAAATCGAAAGACTCATTTTAGGGTGGGAGTACGCTGAGTTTTGTCACTTACTTTCGTCGCTCCAAGCGGAATCTAGTGCCGAATCTAGACAGCTTGACCAGTATAAGCTGCTCCCGTTCTGGGACTTTACAACTGCATTCATGAGCACCTACCTACCCTTCGCTCAGGGTAAGCAGATTCTGCTGAGGGGCCGCACAGAGCGGTCGTGGCAGATACCTGGGAGAACCTGCAGCGAACAGATGTGTCTCAGCCAGTTACGCACTACTGCAGTGAGCGGACGCGCCAGGTAGCGTGTCTCGGCACAGAGTAAACATCTTTGTCCGTGGTCTCGGGCAGCCCGGGGCCAATGCTTGCGGGCACGATGTTCTCCTTGTAAGGTATTATGGATAAACTTGTTGTTGTACAATTAGTTGTGTTCCGTTTTATCACTGCAGTGGACGTACTCTCGCATTACACACTCAAAACTTAAATGTACTGATGCAAGACCAAGGCTACTGCATTTCATATACTCAGAACGTGAACCGGAAAGGAGGCACTAGTATCTCTTAACAATTTAATAATAAATACAAATCTCTCAGCAGAAACCATCTTTCCAAAGTGGTTCACCTGATGTTCCAGAAAGACTTTTTTGAAAACCTGAGGAGACGTTCACTAAAAGGTCTAGTAAACATGGGCTCTAAAATTGATACCTTCAAAAGCTATGAGCACTTGTTCGGTAGAAGAGATGTGTTTCACTGTAGCGAAGAAGAACAGGTGCTCGTAACTCCTCAGGCATTTATTTTATAGCCAAGTTTTCTTGGTATTTGCCGACCGGAATGGCCGAGCGGTTCTAGGTGCTTCGGTCTGGAACCGCGCGACCGCTACGGTAGCAGGTTCGAATCCTGCCTCGGATGTGGACGTGTGTGATATACTTAGATTAGTTAGGTTTAAGTAGGTCTAAGTTCTAGGGGACTGATGACCTCAGACGTTAAGTCCCATAGTGCTCAGAGACATTTTTTTCTAGGTATTTTTTTCTTATTTCTGTCCTTACCGCATCCTTAGAAAATGTGGACAGCAAAGAGCTTGCAGTAGAAGACTGTGGTATACGATATCGAGGGTGAACAGCTCTTAGGTCATAAGGCATACATTTTAGAGCCTTTGTCTACGAAACTTTGTTTTCTTGTTTTTATGATAGGAAGCTGTCCCCAAAGTATGAAAACGTCATCCTGAAACGCTTTGCATGTCAGAATAAAGATAGGTATTGTCCGCTGCTAGTGGTTTTGCGGTAGCGTTCTCGTTTCCCGCGCTCAGGATCCCGGGTTCGATTCCCGGCGGTGTAAGGGAATTTTCCCTCCCTTGAGATGACTGGCTGTTGTTCTGTCGTCTTCATCATCATCATTCATCCCCCTTACGATCGGAGGAAGGCAATGGAAAACCACCTCCGCTAGAACTTTGCCTAGTCGGCGGTGCGGGTCTCCCACATTGTCCGCTATGCTCCTCGGAGTATGGGACCTCACCATCATCATCGTTATTCAGATAATTTTAATATGGAAATTGTGGTGTCACCGCCAGACACCACACTTGCTAGGTGGTAGCTTTAAATCGGCCGCGGTCCATTGGTACATGTCGGACCCGCGTGTCGCCACTGTCAGTGATCGCAGACCGAGCGCCACCATACGGCAGGTCTCGAGAGACTTACTAGCACTCGCCCAGTTGTACGGACGACTTAGCTAGCGATGCAACACTGACGAAGCCTCGTTTATTTGCAGAGAAGATAGTTAGAATAGCCTTCAGCTAAGTCAATGGCTACGACCTAGCAAGGCGCCATAGCAATTGATAGTTATCGTATGAAGCATGTCTCATCAAGAACGATGTATACAAATGATGGATTAAAGTTAAGTATTCCAGCAGCTACGTACTTTTCTTTATAGCATTCATTACGTATCCTGTTTCAGACCTCACGCCATCCTGCGTGAGTTTAAGTGCGTGCCTTTCGGTTACCCGTCACTGTGGACTGCCTGTCTTGTCAGTCCACAACAGAAATAATATCGCATAAATTTTTCTGATTTGAGTTTAGTGGAATACGTCAATTTTTAAGTGAAAATATCAGTTTCATTAAATTTTAATTAGTCAGTTTTATGGTGAAATGTGCAGTAAGGATAGTAGTAATCTTATTTTACATGATATCCGTAAAATATGTGGTTCAGGTTATTGTTTAAAACTGACAATGGTGATGAATTTTCTATCGAGTAACAAAAATTTTCAGGTATGCGGTATTAAATAAATGCAGTCCAAAACGAAGTAGTACCTATTGTTCCACTGTGGTTATAATAGCTCCTGAATCAGCTGACATTGTTATTCTTTAAATCTAAAAGAAGTATAAATGTGTCTATGTAGGTGTCCGCTGCGTATCACTGAAATGAAATCTTCAAGGAGCTTCTGCTGCATAAAATCAGAGTGTGACCGCGAAGATTCGGAAAAGCTCCTCTCTGTATGCACCTTGTGCCGAAGTGCTAATGTATTACCTGGCATTTAAATGGTTTTTTACGCAAGAGACTATGAAAGAATCATATACCGAAGAATTGTATCTGTTATATTTAAGTAACATGTCATATTGATATAATATTGTTGTTAGGAAAATGTATTTTGAAAAAAAGGAAAGTAACAAACTGGAATATGAAAGTAAATAATTTCACAGCATTCATATATTGGAAAACATTACTTTAGTGCAAGTTAAAGGAAACTGAGTCAATCAACAGAAATTCAGCACAGACTATATTTTTACTCCAAATGAAGGTGAAACGATTCCCAGTTACGTCAGACAACTGATCTGCGCCATTGTCTTATCTAGTTGTCTTTATCTTCGCGCTTTGATCTCCCGGAGATTTGAGTGAAAACGTGGCGTTATTTCTTTTTTGAAGTCGATCTCCATTTCAATAGTCTATTGTTATTCTGGAGATAGGATAAACATTCACGTATGATGGATACTGACGTGTTAGTATCGTCTAGAGTCCATTAAGAAGGACTAAAATATCAGAGAAATTGACCAAATTTTGGAAGGGATTAAACATGTTTGGAAGTTAGAAAATAAAAACATCTAATGCAGTTTATTGTAAGTTTGCCTTCTCTGTCTTTACTATTTGGTAGAGACCAGTACTGTTTACAATTTACTGATTTAATTACGTACTATGCTATAAAGTGTGGCTTGTGATGCAGTAGATGTGAGACTTTAAATCGGAACGTCAGGTTTTGAATCTCCAGACTTCCTTTATCGAGTCTTTCACATATAATAACGAATTGTTGATGCAAAAAATTTGAAATTGCTCAGTGCTGCAGGTCTACATTTACATGGTCAGATACAGCAGTTCGGAGGCTCGGATGAAGGGTAGGGCATAGAACCTCGAACAAAAAGAGTATTGTAGTACACACAGGTTGAGGACAGCGTTAACTTTACCTATTAAAATGTCATTACTTATTTAACTGGGTACTGTCTGGTGACCAATAGAGTGTGTAGTTCCGCTACAGTTGAAGTTTTTGAATAAACGCACTTTGCTACAAGTCTTGTTTCAAATTCGAATTGTGAAAAAGCATTGTAAAGTGCATTTGAGCACATATTACCTTGTTTGATGTATGAGCTGCTTATATTTTAGTCACGTAGGTGATCATTATAAGCGTTTTGAAGAAATACAACAGAAACGTTTAAATACACAGCAACAATAAATTGCCTAGAAACTAATCGGATGACGTATAGATAAACGTCACATCTTATTTCCCATTAAATATAACGTTACAATTTGTTGGTCCCAGCCATACGACCCGTATTTAAATGGCGGCTCATTTTTCATTTGGCAAATGGCTCGTGAAATATGCAAATCCTCGCCGAAAAATTCACAGAGATAAAATACACCCTCGCGTTCCGTTTAGGGCCTTCGGAAAAATCGCTTTACAATTTCTGTAAATGAGTTTCTGTTTTCGCGCTGGAGCTGCCGGCGTTATATTTGCATAAAAGTGATATACAAGCGCGCCCTGCAGTCTTTCTCTGCGAAATGCTGTTTGGTATGATTTACAGGTCCATTTGCTACTGAACATAAAGTGCGTACTAAAGGCACTGCGATGCATTGCTCTACACATTTGTCTTTGAAAGAATTAAAATTGCTATGAAACTTATTAGATTGGACCATTTAAATGGAAAGTAACAAACAAACTTCTTCCATAACAGCTCAGAAGGTCTGTATGATAGATAGTAGTTGTTGTGTCTGAACGTTCTGAAGTTAGTGTTAGAAGCGCAGACAACAGTTGATAAAACCTAAAAATTGCAATGTGTAAAGCACTGCTGAACTACTTTATTTTTGATACAGGCAGTAGATTTCGATCATCAATCTCACCATATTCTCGTCCCCTGTTGCAAAGGAGAATAACCAGATAACACGTGTAAACTATAACTATATTGACGACTTAAGAAATGTTAATCTTCGTGTGTCAAAACATCACATGCAAAGCGCCAGGTATTATTACAAGATAATAGACACAAAATAGTATTCAACTTTGCAACTATGCACTGCGCAACTGTAGTATCCAATGAAACACACGAAACGTTCCACTCTTTTAACATGATTAAGAGTCATGTGATGTAAACCTTCAAACACACTCGTGCCTATTCTTTTCTCTCACATTGAACTGATTTGCCCAATGAACTTATGATAAATGCTGGATGTATCCCAAAGATATGTTGTCGATGCAATCAACCTACCTAAACGTAAATGATGTCATAGTGCTCTAAGAGTCGTCTGGTTCATTGTATGACCCAGGCTTTACATTATTTACTTATTCTTCACTGAGCATTCATTATCCAATTAGATTACTGTGGTACCGAATGAAACAACAAGTTTCCTGTTACCAGTCACTGTTTATTTATATCCACGACACGTTTCGAAGGTTTAATCCTCCACCATCAAGATGTTTTACATTTGTTAGTATGAATTACAGAATGACAGTTATTGAACTATATAAAATAAGATTGTCATAACGTCTGAACGGTTTCCGCTGGGACGTTCACACTGCACAGTTGATTGCGTGGCATGATGGGAATTATGATGCGCCTGCGCACACACCTTGTTGTTGTCGGCCATATCATTTGGTTGCGTTCGTCAATAGGCAAATTTGACGCATTTGGAGGACTGTGAACCTGCATTTTGCGATCGAGAAGTCTCTTCACCCTCATCGGATGAGTGTGTGATATGCGATGATCAGACAAGGAATAATCAGTGTGATATTTCTTGGAGGCTCGGTGACTACCGAACGGCACGTGAAAATTTTGGAAGATGATTTCATTCCCATTACCCAAAGTGACCCGGATTTCAGGACGATGTGGTTCATGCAAGACAAAAATCGACCCCATCGAAGCAGGAGAGTGTTTGATGTCCTGGAGGAGTACTTTGGGAACAGCATACCGGTTCTGGAGTACCCAGAGACAAAAGGCATGGGCCTTGATTGGCCGCATACTCTCAGAATCTAAGCACATACGAACCTTTTTGTAGGACTGTATTAAAGACAAGGTGTACATCAGCAGCCCAAAAACTATTGCTGAGCTGGACTCAGCCATTCGGGAGGTCATCGATAGTATCGATCTTTCGACACTTAAGCAGGTCATGCAGAATTTCGCTATTCGTCTGCGCCACATCATCGCCAATGATGGCAGAAATATATAACATATCATAACCCAAATTACAATATCTGCAATGAGATTACGCGTTGAATAAAGTCTGTGCACGCCGTAGATTGTAACTAATTTATCTTTCTTCTCATATAGTTCATATAATCGTCGCCTTTTATGTGTGTGCTATGTTACGATTTTGGGGAACTTGTGTCACTGTCTAATGGAGAAAAAAAACACAATTTCAGAACATGGCTTAAAAACTAAACGTATTTTTAACAGTGAAAAGCCGTCCGCTGTGCCCGAGCGGTTCTAGGCGCTTCAGTCCGGAACCACGCGTCTGCTACGTCGCAGGTTCGAATGCTGTCTCGGGCATGGATGTGTGTGATGTCCTTAGGTTAGTTAGGTTTACGTAGCTCTACGTATAGGTGACAGATGACCCCAGTTGTTAACTCTCATAGTGCTTAGAGCCATTTGAACCATTTGAACAGTGGAAATAAATAGGTAAAATAGAATATCTCCGGAGGTGACAGGTTACTTTCACTGTCGTAAACATATCACATGAAAACTTCCATTTTTGTAAACATATAAGGCATTTGGAAAATATTAGATACAAAGTACATGTAGCAAAAAAGGAACATTATCACAAAGTACAAAAAATTGGCAACATAACAACATGATTATTTTAGAATATTATTTCGCGGATTGTAGGGTTCTTTGCTTGAGGTGCTGAATACATGAGTTGGAATGAGTGTTTCATGTGGTACACAAATCCGATTCTGTCAAGTTTATATACTCTAAATTTCATACTCGTTTATATTATCAGGTGTCATGTCGCAAACATTAAATAGAGTAATTATGTTGCCAACAGTGCTAAAATTGTACATAAATAACAATTTAGATTGGAATTCAGAGATAGGGATGAAAGGCTGGAGGCGGAGGGAGAGAAGGAGAAGGAGAGTGGAAGGACTGATTGGATGATTGCAAACTTACCTAAGCAGGCTGATCTTAAGATTATATCTGTTACGTGTAATAACTAACTAAAGGTTCGGATAAATACATTGGTTTATGCTTTAAAGTATGCAGACAAATGTGCAATTTCTGCTGTTAGTTGATGTATACATAATTTGAAGCTGACACGGGTACACGCTGTAGATGTGGCTCAAGTGGCTCTGAGCGCTACGCGACTTCACATCTGAGGTAATCAGTCCCCTAGACTTAGAACTACTTAAACCTAACTAACCTAAGGACATCACACACATAGATGCCCGAGGCACGAATCGAACCTGCGACCGTAATGGTCGCGCGGTTGCAGACGGAAGCGCCTAGAACCGCTCGGCCACATCGGCCGGCGCTGTAGGTGTGATGGTGTATTTGTAAATGAGGCCTATCCATTGTACATTTGGGAAATGTCATGGTAACATTGCTAAATATTTATGGTGAATATGAAGGTAGGTGTGTGTGTGTGTGTGTGTCTGTGTGCGTGCGTGTGGATTGCGGATTTAATAACGTAAGCTGTTGCTGAAAACGGATGATACCATTGAAAAAGTTGTCTTTTTAAGGTGGTTGAGGTCGTTTGGTGTTTGTATATTTGGAGCGTTCCAAAGATGTCTGGATTTTTGCCTGTAAGTTGGATGTGCAAGATGCTAATACTTGTTAACATGGTGTTTTGTTCCATGCAGGTGGATGGTTATTGCTGATGTGAAGCATGTTTTTTTCTTTTATGGTTTCAAGTGTTCTTTGAATTTAATCTCAAATAATTTGCCTTTCTGCCCCATGTAGAAACAGTCTTTACTCCAAATATTTAATTTTGTGCACACCTCTATGTTCGCATTTACTGCAATACAATGAATAAAAATATTTAGACGTTGGAATTGTGAAGGCCTACACAAGTAGCGACAGAGACAATATGTAGAATTTATAGCACGTGCAAAGTGCACTTCGAGCTTATAGTGAAATAACAACGTGTTCCGTTAATCTGGACTGTACTCGGCAGTGGAGAAAAAATTCCGATACCTTTCATGTCCTGTATCATCATACACTGAAGCACCAAAGGAACTGGTGTGGGCACGCGTATTCAAATACAGAGATATGTAAACAGGCAGAATACGGCGCTGCGGACGGCAACGCCTATATAAGGCAACAAGTGTCCGGCGCAGTTGTTGAATCGCTTACTGCTGCTACAGTGGCAGGATATCAAGGATTAAGTGAGTTTCAACATGGTGTTATAGTCGACCAACAACCGAAGGGACACAGCATCTCCGAGGTAGCGATGAAGTGGAGATTTTCCAGTACGACCATTTCACGGGTGTATCGTGAATATTAGGAAACCGGTAAAACATCAAATCTGCGACATCGCTGCGGCTGGAAAAAGGATCCTGCGAGAAAGGGACCAACGACGACTGAAGAAAATCGTTCATCGTGAGAGAAGTACAACCCTTCTACAAATTGCTGCTCATTTCAATATTGGGCCATCAACAAGCATCAACGAGCGAGCCATTCAACGAAACACCATCGATATGGGCTTTCGGAGCCGAAAGCCCACCCGTGCACCCTTGATGTCTGCAAGACACGAAGCTTTACGCCTCGCCTGGTCCGTCACCATCGACATTGGACCTTTGATGACTGGAAATATGTTGCCTGGTGGGACGAGTCTAGTTTCAGATGGTATCGAGCAGATGGACGTGTACAGGTATAGGGACAACCTCATGAATCCATGGATCCTGCATGTCTGTAGGGGACTGTTGAAGCTGGTGCAGGCTCTTCAGTGGTATGGTTCGTGTGCAGTTTGAGTGATATACGACACTGACACCATATCCTTTCTGATCACCTGCATCCATTCACGTCCATTGTGCATTCCGACGGACTTTGGCAGCTCCAGTAGGACAAGCGACACCCTACACGTCCAAAATTGCTACAGAGTGGCTCCAGGAACAGTCTTCTGAGTTTAGGCACTTCCACTGACCTCCAGACTCCCCAGACATGAACATAATTGTGCTTATCTCGGATGCGTTGCAACCTGGTGCTCAGAAAATATCTCCACCTCTTCGTACTCTTACGGATTTGTGGACAGCCGTGCAGGATTAATGCTGTTAGTTCCCTGCAGCACTACTTCATACGTTTGTCCAGTTCATGCCACGTCGTGTGGCGGCACTTCTGCGTGCTCGCGGGGGGCCCTACACGATATTAGGAAGGTGTACCAGTAGCTCTCCCCCCCCCCCCCCCCCCCCCCCATGACACATGGACCTTGCCGTTGGTGGGGAGGCTTGCGTGCCTCAGCGATACAAATAGCCGAACCGTGGGTACAACCGGAACGGAGGGGTATCTGTTGAGAGGCCAGACAAACGTGTGGTTCCTGAAGAGGGGCAGCAGCCTTTTCAGTAGTTGCAGGGGCAACAGTCTGGATGATTGACTGATTTGGCCTTGTAACAATAACCAAAACGGCCTTGCTGTGCTGGTACTGCGAACGGCTGAAAGCAAGGGGAAACTACGGCCGTAATTTTTCCCGAGGGCATGCAGCTTTACTGTATGATTAAATGATGATGGCGTCCTCTTGGGTAAAATATTCTGGAGGTAAAATAGTCCCCCATTCGGATCTCCGGGCGGGGAATACTCAAGAGGATGTCGTTATCAGGAGAAAGAAAACTGGCGTTCTACGGATCGGAGCGTGGAATGTCAAATCCCTTAATCGGGCAGGTAGGTTAGAAAAGTTTTAAAGGGAAATGGATAGGTTAAAGTAAGATATAGTGGGAATTAGTGAAGTTCGGTGGCGGGAGGAACAATACTTCTGGTCAGGTGACTACAGGGTTATAAACACAAAATGAAGTAGGGGTAATGCAGGAGTAGGTTTAATAATGAATAAGAAAATAGGAATGCGGGTAAGCTACTAAAAAAGGGCATAGTGAACGCGTTATTGTGGCCACGATAGATACGAAGCCCACGCCTACCACAGTAGTACAAGCTTATATGCCAACTAGCTCTGCAGATGACGAAGAAATTGAAGAAATGTATGATGAAATAAAAGAAATTATTCAGATAGTGAAGGGTGACCAAAAATTTAATAGTCATGGGTGACTGGACTTCTTCAGTAGGAAAAGGGAGAGAAGGAAACGTAGTAAGTGAATATGGTTTAAGGGTAAGAAACGAAAGAGGAAGCCGTCTGGTAGAATTTTGCACAGAGCACAACTTAATCATAGCTAACACTTGGTTCAAGAATCATAAAAGAAGATTGTGTACATGGAAGGAGCCTGGAGATGCTGACAGGTTTCAGATAGATTATATAATGGTAAGACAGAGATTTAGGAACCGGGTTTTAAATTGTAAGACATATCCAGGGGCAGATGTGGACTCTGACCACAATCTATTGATTATGAACTGTAGATTAAAACTGAAGAAACTGCGAAAAGGTGGGAATTTAAGGAGATGGGACCTGGATAAACTGACTAAACCAGAGATTGTTCAGAGTTTCAGGGAGAGCATAAGGGAACAATAGACAAGAATGGGGGAAAGAAATACAGTAGAAAATGAATGGGTAGCTTTGAGGTATGAAGTAGTGAAGGCAGCAGAGGATCAATTATGTAAAAAGACGAGGGCTAGTAGTAATCCTTGGGTAACAGAATAAAAATTGAATTTAGTTGATGAAAGGAGAAAATATAAAAATGTAGTAAATGGAGCAGGCAAAATGGAATACAAACGTCTCAAAAATGAGATCGACAGGAAGTGCAAAATGGCTAAGCAGGGATGGCTAGAGGACAAAGCTAAGGATGTAGAGGCTTATCTCACTAGGGGGAAGATAGATACTGCCTACAGGAAAATTAAAGTAACCTTTGGAGAAAAGAGAACCACTTGTATGAATATCAAGAGCTTAGATGGGAACCCAGTTCTAACCAAAGAAGGGAGAGCATTAAGGTGGAGGAAGTATATAGAGGGTCTATACAAGAGCAGTGTACTTGAGGACAATATTATGGAAATGGAAGAGGATGTACATGAAGATGAAATGGGAGATATGATACTGCGTGAAGAGTTTGTCAGAACACTGAAAGACCTGATTCGAAACAAGGCCCCGGGAGTAGACAACATTCCATTAGAACTACTGACGGCCTTGGGAGAGCCATTCCTGACAAAACTCTACCATCTGGTGAGCAAGATGTATGAAACAGGCGAAATACACTCAGACTTCAAGGAGAATATAATAATTCCAATCCCAAAGAAAGCAGGTGTTGACAGATGTGAAAAATACCGAACTATCAGTTTAATAAGTCACAGCTGCAAAATACTAACACGAATTATTTACAGACGAATGGAAAAACTGGTAGAAGCCGACCTCGGGGAAGATCAGTTTGGATTCCGTAGGAATATCGGAACACGTGGGGCAATACTGAACCTACGACTTATCTTAAAAGCTAGATTAAGAAAAGGCAAACATACGTTCCTAGCATTTGTAGACTTAGAGAAAGCTTTTGACAATGTTGACTGGAATACTATCTTTCAAATTCTGAAGATGGCAGGGTTAAAATACATGGAGCGAAAAGCTATTTACAATTTGTGCAGAAGCCAGATGGAAGTAATAAGAGTCGAGGGACATCAAAGGGAAGCAGTGGTTGGGAAGGGAGTGATACAGGGTTGTAGCCTCTCCCCGATGTTATTCAATCTTTATATTGAGCAAGCAGTGAAGGAAACAAAAGAAAAATTCGGAGTAGGTATTAAAATCCATGGAGAAGAAATAAAAACTTTGAGGTTTGCCGATGACATTGTAATTCTGTCAGAAACAGCAAAGGACTTGCCAGAACAGTTGAACGGAATGGACAAGGTCTTGAAAGAGCATATAAGATGAACATCAACAAAAGCAAAACGAGGATAATGGAATGTAGTCGAATTAAGTCGGGTGATGCTGAGGGAATTAGATTAGGAAATGAGACACTTAAAGTAGTAAAGGAGTTTTGCTATTTGGGGAGCAAAGTAACTGATGATGGACGAAGTTGAGAGGATATAAAATGTTGACTGGAAATGGCAAGGAAAGCGTTTCTGAAGAAGAGAAATTTGTTAAGATCGAGTATAGATTTAAGTGTCAGGAAGTCATTTCTGAAAGTATTTGTATGGAGTGTAGCCATGTATGGAAGTGAAACATGGACGATAGATAGTTTAGACAAGTAGAGAATAGAAGCTTTCGAATTGTGGTGCTACAGAAGAATGCATCACATAACTGATGAGGAAGTATTGAATAGGATTAGGGAGAAGAGAAGCTTGTGGCACAACTTGACTAGAAGAAGGTATCGTTTGGTAGGACATATTCTGAGGCTTCAAGGGATCACAAATTTAGTATTGGAGGGCAGTGTGGAGGGTAAAAATCGTAGAGGGAGACCAAGAGATGAATACACTAAGCAGATTCAGAAGGATGTAGGTTGCAGTAGGTACTGGGAGATGAAGAAGCTTGACAGGATAGAGTAGCATGGAGAGCTGCATCAAACCAGTCTCAGGACTGAAGACCACCACAACAACAACGAGTAGCTCTTCAGTGTAGTTCTTGAAATTAAAAAGCCTCGATTGCAGAATCTGTTCTATCATAACAGTTTCACACATCAAACATTTTAATGTTTTACTGTTCGCAAAGTCACGCCATTACGAGATAATCAATGCGTCAAAGTGTACAACCACACCGTGTAACTATCTACATTCTTCTAGATTTAAAACAAAGTGACTGCGTGCACCTATACAGTACTGAAACCAATTCTTTAGGAATGTATGTACGTAGATTGTTATGCAGTTAGTGCTAAATTACGAACAAGTAACGAATGTAAAGTCTTGTTCATACAATGAAACAGTCGTATTTTAGAGTATTGTGACATGTTTGACATATTGCCAAGTTGAATACATCGATAATTGTGTATCTGTGGAATCTTTTTAGGATGTGCCATAATTTCTATGGGCACCTCAGATCAAAGTGAGAGAACGGAATAGGCAGAATCGTGTTATGTGTTTACAAGACATCACTGGTACATACAGGCAGCAGTATTAAGATGGGAGCATTTTAAACGTTTCATTGGGCATTGTAATTTCTCAGTCCACAGCTGAATACATTTTTGCAGGTATTGTCTTGTAATAGTATATGACGCATTGCATGTAATGTTTGTTCATATGAAGAATAATGTTTAATAATGAGTTACTGTTCACACATGTTGTTCGGTTATTCTCCTGCGGCATAGGGGAGCGTGATATGGTGAGATTCATGACCGATATCGAACATATGCGACAAAAATAAAGGTAGTACAGCTAAGCATTATACAACGCCGTTTTTAACGTACAAAATAGGTGTGCAGCACTACCTGATTACTTTTCTCGTTCATTGATTACTAGGGAGCTTACTACAGCTAAGATTATGAACCTGTAATCTAGGCAGTTACAAAAATTTGAAGCTGTGTTAGTAGTTATTATTAAAAAAACTGTCAAGTTTCTTTTCACAATCGACAGAATTCCAATAATTAAGCAGCTGAATAGTTGGAAAACTATGCAGTGCTCTAAACTTAAAGCTCAGTTTTTTGTTTCATAGGAGTGGACGAGAGAAATGAAGGAGAAAGTACGAGCCGATACCAATGCTAGAAATCCGATCAATACAAATTTAATCTTTAACATAATGTCTTCATTACGCTACGTCAACCGCTTGAAGACACATGTTTAAGTTCTCCTCAAAACGTTACGTACGAAGTGGTTTATCGAAAGTGTCTGATGCTACTTCCTACTGATGCTAAAATTCCAAATGTTAAAATTTGCATGAATGGGTTTCGAAACGAGTACTTTCCGATGTAGGAAACAATGAGAAGCTTTCCCCGGCACAGATGCAAGCAAAAGAGCTATGAACATTTCTCACGGTCGGTCTGCTCCAATTAGCCAGTGTGGAGAAATCTGAAAGTATATTCGAAGACACAGGAAATCACGTGTAGCTTCCGTGAAATCTTCTCGGGTGATCAGCCGAGTAAAGGCGTCGTCTTCTCGCAACGTTTCGAAGGGTTTCGTACCCATCATCTTCGCTTGAAGATGATGGGTACGAAACCCTTCGAAACGTTGCGAGAAGACGACGCCTTTACTCGGCTGATCACCCGAGAAGATTTCACGAATGGAATACGCCGAGAAAGTCTCAAATCACGTGTAGCTTGTCAATATTTCCTGCTGTGACTAACCCTGTAGTACTACGGCTACAGAAACCGTCATCTGAACGATTAAGACAGTCATGCAACTACGAATACGATTACAGAGTGTAAATGTTTCATCTCATCATCAAATTAAACTGTTTGTATACATCGTCCAGATGATAGACGCCATGCAAAATGTTGTCAGCAAAATAAATGACTGTAAAAGAAGTACTCATATAAAGCGTCTCGTCTTAATAACATACCTCGTTTCAGTCAATGAGTAGGAAAAAAATCTGAAACATTACAACTGTCTGTATGCACGCTGCCGTTGCAGCGAAACATGTGAATATGAAACTATTGCTAGAAACTAATATTTTGCATGGACAGATACAGCCAGTCTGTTCATCAAACATCTTCTGAGTCATGTTGGCTTCGATTATATCACGTGAAACCAAGTATCTAAAATCCAGTGGATCCGGTCCCCGGCCAGCCACTTCAATTTTAGTTCCTGTTTTTTCGCTGATTTGCTAAAGGCAATTACCTAGACGGTTCATTGAAAATAATAATACTTTTGAATTTCTTCCCCAAACCAAATTTATATTTTATTAATAATGACCACATAGTCGGTGGAACGTTTAACCTTAATCCTCCTTCTCTTTTTCCTTCACTCATGTTTCCCCCAGCACCATATTAGATGTTCTTTCGCTCTGTGTGTGGACTTAGAATACTTGTTATGTAACCCCGAACTTGATAACAGTGGCCTGGTTACTGTAAATACAAATACATTGTCCTCGGAATGTCAGATACGCAACGTTCGTACTGCCATTAGACTGTTTGCACATCATACATCGTATTCTCCTAACATCACCTGGGGAGATTCTGTAGAAGAATAAAAAAATACAACCAGCAAAACAATATGCAGGACTGAAGAGAGAGGAAACCTCAGAAAAAAGAAGAAATGTTATTTTAGCATGATTCAAAGTGGGCGTCGAAATAAAATAAATAACTTAAGTCTTTCGTTTTGCCTACGGTAACCTTAAATATTAATCAACAAATAAGTATCAGTTTAAAATGATTTCTTAAGTGCAAAATTCAAGTACATGTAAAGTTAAAAATGGCAAAAACGCCAACAAGTGCACTTTGAAATACTATTTGCGTGCATCCCACTTCTGTTAGATCTTCAGAATCATCAACAGCAAGCTTTTTTCTCAAGATAAAAGTCACTCGAAAACCAACTTTTATTATTAATGGGAGGAGCAAAGCTTCTCCATTTTGTGTTTTCTTGAGCAATAATTTGGCCGCCTACAGTGCGGAGATTAGAATTTTAAGACGTCGGGTTTTCCCGAGAACGAAGTTTCCATCCTTAATTAATTATACATCAACTTCTAAATTTTCCAACAACTCTCGCACGCTTTTAAAGCGACTCGGCATTGCTGCGTTAACGCAAGGTCTTCCTTATTCATCTGCCGCACACGAATTTCCTGCCGACCGACATTTCACGGTAGACGCGTCGCTTCCTTACCACCAAGAACAGACAAGACAAGGAAATAAATGAGAATTTAATTCTGAGAACCGATATTAAAATCTACAGGCCAGAATCGGAACATTTTGTTCGACGGCAGTAATCAGTAGAGAGCTCACATTTTTGTGTATAATTATTAAATTTTGGTATCAGTTAACATAAATCACTTAGGGGAGACAATGATATGTATACTAGAATAACATCTGATCGTGAATGCCGTGCGGCTCTAGGCGCTTCAGTCCGGAACAGCGTGACTGCCACAGTCGCAGGTTCGAATCCTGCCTCGGATATGGATGTGTGTGATATTCTTAGGTTAGTTAGGTTTAATTAGTTCTAAGTTATAGGGCACTGATGACCTAAGACGTTAAGTCCCATAGTGCTCAGAGCCATCTGAACCATTTTTTTGATCGTGAGTGCCTGTTGCTTTGTATAAATTGTAGTAAAAGAATATATATCATTATATGATCACTGTGCAGAAGAAGTGTTACTGATCTGCTTATTGCAGGACAATATTACAAACTTTTTAGTCGAACTTTTTACAACTTTACCATACATACCCAGCAACTCTCCCACTTTAACAACAACTACTACTACTATCCCTTTAGAATGTAAAAATTTCTAACCAGAACTTTTATGTTAATTGACTGCTGCCAAACTGCAGTTAATTTCCTTTTGATGCCACTTACTGCAATATTTGATAAAGTGTGTGAGATGCTTCTCTAAACTTACTTTACCCTAGAAAACTTAAAGAGTGGGGGATGGAAGTTAGGTTGCTACTAAACCATGTAAAGTTTACCACTCCTAATTTATTCAAATGAAGTCATAATTGTTAGTTTATATATTAGTTAATTACTATTATTAGATCTCCAATTTTATTTACCTACCAAATTAAGTACAGAAGGTGCTGTTTTATAGCCTTCTGCAGTCGTAAATTTTACGGGGGCTTATTAACCTAGGGTCAAATCTGAAAAAATAAAACGCAAGGCACACATCATTTTGCGTTTATTATTGAGTGAAAACGAACAAAGCGCTGTTCTCAGGTGTCTACTCACAGATTTTCTTACAGAACTTAACTGCATCAACTGTTATTGGTCTCTGCTTAAACCCTACGTAAATGAGACTTTTACGGGCAAAGTACAATTGCATTACACCTTCATTGCTAACATTCTTCGGTATATCCCACCGACGTTACAAATTTTCACTATAGAGGGCGCTCCGTAATTATTGTTTTCATGCTCGAACACATTTGCAATTTAGGCAATAATTGGACTTCCTTATGTTATGATCCTTTTATCACTGCTATGAAGAAAGTACCTCGCAAGCAGAGTGGGTGCTAGATTATGGATATTGCTCATTTAAACATTTATAGCGTAAGTTGTACAAATAGGCATAAACTTGAATATGTTCATCGGCAAATTCACGAAGTTTGCTGATTTCATAATAATATTACAAATTTTAACTTTATTGTCTCCTGTCATGGTGTGGGTCTTCCAGTTACATTTAGGTTTTGTGGTTTATTTTACACTCAAAAGTGCAATGAAATAAATAATAGCCGTACGTTGCATAATACTATAAGATAGGAACCAAAATCAGTTAGTAGAGACAATGCTTTGTATACAAAGATAACAGCCTGTAGTGAGTGTCTCTTGCCGACTTTGTGAGTCCAGAGACGTCATAACCCTTACGTCCAACATGCCATCAAAATTCTACGAGCACTCTGATGAACGTGCTCTGAGTAACATCGGTTATGTACACGAATATGTTGTTTTGCGGTCTTCAGTCCGAAAACTGGTTTGATGCAGCTCTCTATGCTTCTCCATCCCAGGAAAGCCTCTGCATCTCCGAATAAATACTAAAACTTACAACATTCTGAATCCGTGTACTGTATTCATTTCTTGGCCTCTCTACAGTGTTTTTCATTAGCACTGCCTGCAATACTAAATTGGTGATCTCTTGGTGTCTCAAGATGACTCCTATCAACAGATCCCTTCTTTTGGTCAAGTTGTGCCACAAAATTCTTGTCTCCCCAATTCTACTCAGTACTTCCTCATTAGTTACGTTATCAACCAATCTAATCTTGAGTATTCTTCCATAGAACCACATTTTAAAAGCTTGTATTCTCTTCTTGCATAAACTGTCATCCATGTTTCACTTTCATGCACGTTTACACTCCATAGAAAAACTTACAGAAAAGACTTTCTATCACTGAAATCTATATTCTATGTCAACAAGTTTCTTTTCTTCAGAAACTCTTTCCTTGCTATTGCCAGTCGACATTTTACATCCTCTCTACTTAGGCCATCATCAGTTACTCTGCGGCCAAAATAACGAACCTTATCTACGACATTAAGTTATCGTTTCAAAATCTAATTCTATTAGCGTCATCGACTACACTCCTTTGCCTTTGTTTTGATTTTGTTGATATTCACCTTACATCCTCCTTTCAAGACACTGCTCATTCCGTTCAACTGCCCTTCCAAGTTCTTTGCTGTCTCTGACACAATGACAATGGCATCGGCATATCAAAAAGTTTTTATTTTATCTACCTGAACTTTAAGCCTACTCCAAATTTTTCTTTTGTTTCGTATACTGCTTGATCAGTGTAAAGATTGAATAATACTAGCTATAGGCTACAAAACTGTCCTAATCCCTTCTCAACCACTGCTCCCCTTCATGCCCCTCCACTCTTATATCTGAGGTCTGTTTGTTGTACAAATTCTAAAGAGACTTTCGCTCCCTGTATTTTACCCGTGCTACCTTCAGCATTTCAAAGAAAGTATTCTATTTAACACCGTCAAAAACGTTCCCTGCATCTACAAATGCTATAACCATAAGTTTGCCATCCCTTGCCCAATCTTCTAAGATAAATAGTAGGGGCAATACGGCCTCATGCGTTCCTACATTGCGGTAGTATTCACACCTGTCAGCACCTTCTTTCTTTGGAGTTGGGATTATTAAAATCTTCTTGAAGTCTGAGGATATTTCGACTGTCCCATACATCTTGCACACAAGATGGAAAAGTTTTGTCATGGCGGGCTCTTCCAAGGCTTTCAATAATTCTTGTGGAATGCCGTCAAATCCCGGAGCTTTGTTTCAACTTTGGTCTTTCAGTGCTGTGTTTAAATCTTCTTGTAATATCAAGTCTCTCATGTCATTTTCATCTACGTCCTCTACCATCTCTATAATATTGCCTTCAAGTTCACCTCCCTTGCACAGATACTCTATATACTCCTTCCACCTTTCAAATTTCCTGTATTCGCTTAGGTCTGTTTTTCCGACTCAGTCACGATATTCATACATCTGTTTCTCTTTTCTCCAAAGGCTTCTTTAATTTTCCTATAGGAGGTATCTGTCATTCCCCGAGTGAAATATGCTTCTACACCCTTACACTTATCCTCTACACATACCTACTTTGCCATTTTGAGCTTCTAGTCAGTCACACTTTTTAGACTTTTGTACTCTCTTCCGCTTGCTTCAGTTGCTGAATTGTTTTTTTTTTTCAGCAGTTAGTTTCAATATCTCTTGTGTTATCCAATAATTTCCATCAGGCTTTATTTCACCGACTTCATGCCCAGCTGCCTTCACTGTTCCATCTTCCAAAGCTACCCATTCATCTTCTACTGTATTCCTTTCCCCGGTTCTAGTCAATCGTTGCCTAATGCTCCCTCTGAAACTCTTAACATTATCTGGTTCTTTCAAAGTATCCGGGTCTCATCTCCATAATTTGACACCGTTGTTTCAATTTGGTTTTAATTTTCAGTTCATAACCAGTGGTCACATCTGCCGTTGGAAATGACTTACAATTTGAAATCTCGTTCCTAAATCTCTGTCTTACCATTATATAACCGATCTGAAAGCTTCCCATTTCAGGTCTCTTCCTCGTTTACAACCTTCTTACATGGTTCTTAAACCAAGTGTAGCTACGATTAAATTATGTTCTCTGCAGAACACTACCAGGTGGCATCCTCTTTCATTCATTTTCCCAGTCCATATTTACCTATAATTTGTCCTTATTTCTCTTTCCCTCAAAGTCCCTCTTCACAACTAACTTTTTGTCTCCTTTAACTATTTGTATAATGCATTTTAACACTTCCTACATTTCCTCAACTTCTTCATCTGCGGTTATAGCTGGCTAATAAAATGGTACTACTGTGGTGGATGTTGTCTATCTTGGTCACAGTTCACAGAAGTTTACCCGCTTTCCTACAATCTTATTCAATATTGAACCTAACCCTGCATTACCTCTATTCGATTCAGTGTTTATAACCTTGTAATCTCTTGACTAGAAGTCCTGTTTCCCTGCCACCGAACTTCACTAATTCCCGCTGTACAGGCTATACAGGAGCGGCTGCCCTTCTTCAGGCGTCACAGATTTGTCTGGCCCCTTAACGTATACCGCTCCGTCGTGGTTGGACCTGTGGTACGGCAATCTGTATCGCTGAGGCACGCAGGCTAGACCACCAGTGACAATGTCCTTGGTTCATGGAGAGACCGAAAGAATTAAAAGATGTAAACAAAAGAACTATGACAGGCAGGTTTTCTCTCAGGATGAGTAAACAGTGTATTCACTATCCTTTCTTACCAAAGAACTAGGCCGACAAGGTATTCAAGATAACGTTTGAGTAATTAGGGACGTAAAAGGGATGATCTGACAGATGAAGGCAGCGATGTGTGACTTAGAATTTATCATATACATTGTGTATACATTGAACTTCCGTGGAAACAGGATGTATTGTATGAATCCGCAGGGTGTCTCCCACAAGAGTTGTCAGGCGCATTTCTCTGACATTTCAACATATATTTGAATCTTCATTTTCGTAGCTGATGTCAGCCCAAACCAATGCTGATCATCACGTCCTTCAGGAGGTTCCCGTTGGCGGCGGAAAGCGTCCCTTTGTTTCCCGTCATAAAGGAAATGATTTTTTTAAAAAAGCAGAATTAACTTTCTCATTCGATAGAGCGGTCCAAGATTAGTCCAGTGAGATATTCGTTTTATCGATATCTATTAACAGGGACGGTAAATCTCGAAGAATGACCAGTACATCAGCAGCTTCAGCATTGACCTCGCCCGCACTCACAGCTACTGCCAAACATACAGCGCTACTGAGTCACTGCCGGACTGCAGTTTATTGTTCGTCTTTTACTGTCCCTCTTAATACATTTCGATAAAACAGATCTCACTAGACTAATCCGGGGACGTTAATTCCGATTTAAAAATGATTTCGTTTGTAATGGGAAAGAAACCGCCGCTTTCTGCTGACAGTGGGTGTCGCATCAGACGTGGTGAACAGTAATTTTCTGTGCTGACTTCAGCTACACAGTGCAAACCGAAATTGCAAATACCTGCCGAAGCACTGGAGAAAATGTGCATGAGAGAGACCCAGTGTATATAGTCTGAGAGTGTTCGTCGATGGGGAAATGAATGCGGATAACAATGAAGACGTTTTGTGAATAACATTAAGGCCATAAGCGCAAACTAGGGTTGCAGAAGGACGAGAAAGGAAATCGGCCACATACTTTCTCAAGGAACTATCCCAACATTTCAATTGAGGGATTTTGGAATACGCGGAATATAAAAATTTGCATGACCAGACGCGAATTTCAACCTTCTTTCTCCAAAATTTGAGCTCAGTGGTGCGTTAAATGAGAAAATCTAACAAGGAATCAAAAACAGAATTACCATATTATAAAGACAGTTAACAAGAACGCAATAGTAGAATTACCACGTTATAAATGCAGAGGATGTCAGACACCAATAATGCTTTTGTCGGCTGGCTTTCTAAAAGTACAATGACTGGTTCTCGTCAATTTTATTTCTGCGTGTGTCCTGCTAGTATCAATCTTACTTTTGAATTTTACCATTGATACACTGAGGGTAGTCCAGATAGCTTACGATGCATTTCTGAAACTGAAAATAAAAAAGTACGAGTGATCTGACCAAGTAAGATTATATAGTTATGGCAGACGAAGTGACTTATTGAATGCTGCACTACACTTCAAAGTCAGACAGACACATGACACAATATTTCAAGCAAAGTCTCAGCATTCAGAGCTTGGAATGTTCTATCAGTCGTTTAATTACACGACGATTGACGTCCAGTCCTTGCTGTCAGAGCCATTCGTAAACCATTGTGTCAACGTCCCCATCGTTGGGCAATCTCTTTCCGTCCTTTGTTCTTTGCAGCTGGCTGGGCATTGTTGTCTGTGGTCGACGTAGATGGCCTTTCTCGCCAACAGTATCACTCATACGTGTGCCCTTGGTTAAACTGTTCGCACCGTTTCACTACCACAGGATGCGACATTGCATTTGGTCCATATACAGACAGAATTTCTCGGTGACTCTGTGTGAAATTTAGACGTTTTGCCCACGAGAATCGTACCATTTGGCGTATTTCAACTGTGAAGAGCTTTTGCAGTTTCCACACCATAATTCACTTGCATCCTGTGTTTCTGCTGTTATCTGTACCGCAACAAAATTGTGCATGAAATGTTGGATTTGAGTGGAGAGTGTGTGGGACTGGGCTTTTGCAAGACGGGCCCATTTTATAATAGCATTCATTTAACAACACATGTATTAGCGCACAAACGCAATTACAGCAGGATAAATTTTTGCCCGTAAATAAAAAATCAACTGTATCTTGCAGAGAAGTAGTTGTTGGGTTAAAATGGCATCGCAGGGTAACAAATAACAAATTAGAAACTTATTCGAAGCAACTAATATGTACAACTAATTCAGTCCCTGGAATTCAAAGTGAGTACCACCCAAGAACAATAGAACGGAAGTTACAATATTCACATTGTCAGCCTGTAGTAATTAATAATTAGGCAATCATAATAACACGGTACAGTAAATGAAACGAATCACTACAAAGCCGCCTCTACTACTGACAGCCTCCACCAAATAGGCCTACTCACTCCTACTATAGAAACAGAAATACACCATCCTACCTAGTCTATAGACAAAACTAGCATCAGCATAACCTTTATAAGACGTCCATGACTAAGGAATTTATTGCTAGCGCACTCGAGCAGATGTAATTTCGATGGATTGCTCACCCGCTGCCAGCGATATGTAAGCTATAAGAGAATCTCAGACCACAGAGCAGTGCAGGCAGCAGTAGTAGTTGTAGTTCCGGCAGTAGGAGTAATTAGTGGCTAGCACTCGGGTGTATGGAGTTGGCGGGGCCCGTCGTGGGGAGCGATAGCGGAGCCTGAGCGATGTAGTGTAAGGTAAAAGCAACCGCGTGCATATGTAGTTTCTTAGAACTAATTTGTACTATTGTTATATCAAGTCCGATGTAAATGTTTTAAACAATCTTTTAATAATAATATTTCTTATAATATTAACTTTTGACAATCATTCATCTGAATTTAAAGAATTTACTAATTTCTGCAATCCATGGTCATCCCATTTATCGTAAATAAAATTCAGTTGTTTCTTTTTATACTTGACAAATCTAGCAGCCAGCATTCCACTTGGCTGTGCCAGAAATATTTCTTATAGGAGCAGATATATATGCGTTATCTGGCGACTTCATTGAGGTAAGAAATTTCAGTTTATTCAGAATGATCTTTCAGGGCCATGACGGAGCACTGCTGACGTCCAAATTTACCAATTTTCATCCACAGTCAGTTAATTATTGAAAGGTTGTATGTGAGCCACAATTTTATTGAGAGATTAGTCACATTTTTATTATTGGTAGGTTAGGGAATAATACTGTTGGAAGGTTACACCTTCAGAGAACTTATTGCTACTCACAACAGTTGAACACGTCTTCATCGGGATTACAAAACACCATCATAATTCTCTCTTGTACATAGCTCAACACACCCAAAGCGTAAAAACTGAACACTACAAGGAATCCATAGTCTTACATTTACACAGGCACATTGTGCAACATCACAACTTGTAATGAACAAATCATATTGAAACATACACACCGTCTACTACCTGCCTGGCTGTCTTCAATGTGCTCGTTACCCTCCCTATACCAATATTAGCCTAACACTTGTCAGCTGCCCATAGCGCAAGCACACTGTGGCAGTAAACAAAGCACACTATGGCAGTAACAAAACTTCACTGTTCTTTCGTCTGTGGCTCTGGCTGTCATCATCTCCGTCCGCTCTCCAGGTAGGTGGTGTCCACAACAGCTTGGTCAAGGCCTTCACTGATCGTTATGGATGTACAGACTACCGGCTCTGCTGCACATCACATTGCAGAGTGGGACTTCCATCTCGGCTGCTGGCCACAAAACAACTCTCTGGTCTGCTCCAACTGTGGCTCACTACGACTACTTGAGCCTGCCACTCTGCGCCCATAGCAAGTCCGTACAGCGCTCCATAACAGGACTGGCGCCTCCCAATGACTTGTCCTCCATTAGCCACTGAGGCTTCTGGTGGTGGCTAAAGTTGTACATGCCACATCACCCCATCCCACCGATCGACACAGTTGGGCCCAGTCCACGATACAGACAACAACTGGCCACACTCGAGTGATTTTCCCATGACGGACCAGAACTGTGGGCCAGTTTAGGGGTATCTCAGACGGATCTGGTCCGCCCATCTAAAGCAGGTCGTTTCCCGTTAAGGTGCAGGCCCCACCCAACGGAACTAGTCTCTCCGATCTGCCCACAGGCCGTTTCAGTTCGTCTGTCGGCAGCAAACCGTCGGATTTGCGTGATCTAGGCGCGGACCCAGGACTGCAGTGCATGTTCGATATTCCAGAAGACCAGGGCGACGGATTTCTGGATTTGTGACTATGTCTCACAGAAAGTACGTTCCACAGTGCGGTGCTTCAAAGGCATTTCATTTACCGTAGTACATTTTTGCACTTTCAAAGGGGTTCGTATTATCAAGAGAAAGTATGGTAAATCCTTGGAACAAAATTGTAGCTGTCGCTGGCTGTTGTATGCTATGTACTAGTACATTTCTCGAAAGGAAAATAGCACAAAATGGATCAAAAAAATAATTGCCGAAAGCCAACATGCCAAATGTATAGATCTATTTCAGAATCGTGGTCGTTCCTCGAACAACAATCAAGAGTCAGAATGCTAGTTAAAGGAAGCTCTTTAGCCTTTGTACAGTAATTACTAATACACCTCAAATGGAAATGGAAATGCCGTGTGGCGAGGGCCTCCCGTCGGGTAGGCCGTTTCGCCTGGTGAAAGTCTTTCGAGTTGACGCCACTTCGGCGACTTGCGTGTCGATAGAGGTGAAATGATGATGGTAAGGACAACACAACACCCAGTCCCTGAACGGAGAAAATCTCCGACCCATCCGGGAATCGAATCCGGGTCCTTAGGTATCACATTCCGTCGCGCTGACCACTCAAATAATGGGAATAGCACAAAATTTGGAAATTTGTGGTAAGTATTGCGGAACCGCACTGCTGAGGTCATCGGTCTCCAAGCTTACACACTACTTAATCTAATTTAAACCAGCTTATCCTAAGGACAACACAAAGACCCATGCCCGAGGGAGGACTCAAACCTCCGACCGGGGGAGCCGCGCGAACGGTGAGAAAGCACCTGAGACCGCACGGCTACCCCGCTCGGCTGGCAGAGCACAGTCTTCCGTAACAATAATAAGCATAATACAAGCAACATTTTATTGGCGCTCACTATAGTAAGCTTATTTCAAGAGGTATACACCTTTATGAGATTATTTCTGAAATATTTGAAGGTGTTTAAAATCCGTCTTTGCAACTACAACAAAATGTGTATTTTTGTCATTAAATAAGTTCCACTTTATTAAAATAAAAATTCGTCAATCATCTGTAATGAAACATATTTACAATCTAATATGTTTTCTACATTTGAAAACGATTCTTTACAAAAGATGTTACCGATCGAGGTGGTGTATTGGTTAGCACACTGGACTCGCATTCGGAGAGACGACTGTTCAAACCCCGCGTCCGGCCATCTTGATTTAGGTTTCCCTCGATTTTCCTAAATCGCTTAAGGCAAATGTCTGGATGACTCCAGTGGCAGGGTACGGTCCATTTTCTTCCCCATCTTTCCCTCATCCGATGTGACAGATGCCCGCATCTCGTGGTCGTGCGGTAGCGTTCTCGCTTCCCACGCCCGGGTTCCCGGGTTCGATTCCCGGCGGGGTCAGGGATTTTCTCTGCCTCGTGATGGCTGGGTGTTGTGTGCTGTCCTTAGGTTAGTTAGGTTTAAGTAGTTCTAAGTTCTAGGGGACTGGTGACCATAGATGTTAAGTCCCATAGTGCTCAGAGCCATTTGAACCATTTTTTTTTTGACAGATGACCTCGCTGTTTGATTCTCTTCCCCCCCCCCCCCCCCCCCACATCCACGAAACAACCAACCAAAAGATGTTGATGTTACTTACGATACATTATTTGAGATTTTTGCATGCATCACGAAATGTCATCTTGCCCGTTTTTTCGAGGTACTCCGTTGTTTGCCACTGTTCTTACTTTTTATGACACTTTCGTCCACATGAGTAAAATCCTTGTACGCCCTATGCTTTACATTCTTATTTGTGTAATGTTCATGTGTCAGTTTTCACAAACAAGATATTTCACGATACCAATGCATACGTTTTCCTGTGTGGTCACCCGTCAACCTCTTCACTATACTTATAGCAACTAAAACTTACTGGCACATGAAAACCACTCGTTCATCAAAAAAGTGTGTGAATACCTGAGGGACCAAACTGCTAATGTCATCGGCCCCACTCATTCATCAATGACAAATTTTGAGTATCACCTACAGTTGTCTTGTTGCCATGTTAAAATTTGCTCCTTTTGTCGAAACGAAGCGTTGGTTTCAAGATGTCATATCGCTAACATCCTACTGCAGATGCTAACGCGACAGAATCCTTAAGCATCAGTTTACTAAGCGAGGAACTAATTACAAATCATGTAAAAGACTAATGAAAAAGCACATTCTCCGTATAGAAATAAACGTGATATTTCTTCACTTACCTTGTTGCAAAGCCACACTAATACCCATTTCACCAGCTTAAAAAAAATTACGTCATTGCTTTGCAAAAGCCCACATTTACTCGTATATCGCGGTATCTACATCTACATGGATACTCTGCAAATAATACGTTTAATTACGTAAGTAGTTCATCGAACCACCTTTACAATAATTCTGTACTATTTCAATATCAAATAGTACGCGGAGAAAAGGAACGCCGATATCTCTCCGTGCGAGCTCTGATTTCCCTTATTTCATTACGTTGATAACTTCTCCGTATGTAGGCCGGCGTCAACAAAATATTTTCACATTTGGAGGAGAAAGTTGGTGATTCGAATTTTGTGAGATGATTGCACCGCAACGAGAAACGCCTTTGGTTTAATTACGTCCACCCCAAGTCCTGTATCATGTCAGTTACACTCTCTCCCGTATTTCGCGATAATACAAAACGTGCTGGCATTCTCTGAGCTTTCTCGACGTACTCCCGTTAATCCTACCTGCTCAGGTTCACGTACCACGCAGCAGTATTCAAAAAGAGGGCGGACAAACCTCGTGTAGGCGGCCTCAGTCTCTTCAGTAGATCTGTTGCATTTTCTAAGTGTTCTTCCAAGAAAATGCAGTCTTTGGTTTGGCTTCCCGACGACATTTTCTATGTGCTCTTTCCGATTTAAGTTGTACATAATTGTAATTTATAGGTATTTAGTTGAATTTACGGCCTGTACATGTGACTGTTATCGTGTAACCGAAGTTTAACAGATTCATTTTAGTACTCATATTGGCGAACTCACACTTTTCACTATTTAGGGTCAATTTTCAATTTTTGCCCCATACATATTTTTTTTCTAAATAGTTATGAAATTTTTTTTAATTTTCTGGTGAATTTACTAGACTTCATCATCCGCAAACAACCTAAGATGGCTGCTCAGATTGTCTCGTAGATCATTTATATAGATAAGGAACAGCAGAGGGTCTATAACACTACCCTGGGGAACGCCAGAAATCACTTCGGGTTTACTCGACGATATTCCATCAGTTACTACAAACAATGACCTGTCTGACACGAAATTACGAATCCAGTACTGTAACAGAGATGATACTACATAAGCGGTCAATTTCACCGCAAGCCGCTCATTAACCTTATGGAAATCTAGAAATATGGAATCAATTTGAAATCCCTTGTCAATTCCTTGTGAGTAAAGAGCTAGTTGTGTTTTACAAAAATGATATTTTCTAAATCCGTGTTGACTGTGTGTCAATAGCCCGTTTTCTTCGAGGTAATTCAAAGTATCTGAAAACCATGTATGCTCCAAAAGGTTGGTGCATATCGACGTTACTGACGTGGGCCTGTAATTTAGTGGATTACTCCTATTACCTTTCTTGAAAATTTCAAACCATTTTCGCACTCTTACTTTTAAATTTATTGAACGTATCCAATTAGCAGACGAAAAGGACAACTTTGAATCAGTATTCACTGGAAAACAAAAAAATGGCTCTGAGCACTATGGGACACAACTTCTGAGGTCATTAGTCCCCTAGAACTTAGAACTAGTTAAACCTAACTAACCTAAGGACATCACACACATCCATGCCCGAGGGAGGACTCGAACCTGCGACCGTAGCGGTCTCGCGGTTGCAGACTGCAGCGCCTAGAACCGCACGGCCACTTCGACCGGCTCACTGGAAAACAATTTAATAGCAATCTTCGGTAGACATGGGAACAGAAATGTAAAACAAAAACGTGACTATCAGATTTCGAAGGCGGGGTGCAGCATTATTAAGCTGAGACATTATTTACTGTGCTGTTGTTTCGTCTGAGGATATCACGCCGTAAAAGACGCATGAAGTACGCGGGAAATCCCTGGAAAACTTTGACCGGCGTTTTGTTCAAATGTGTGTGAAATCTTATGGGACTTAACTGCTAAGGACATTAGTCCCTAAGCTTACACGCTACTTAACCTAAATTATCCTAAGGACAAACACACATACCCATGCCCGAGGGAGGACTTGAACCTCCGTCGTTATCACCCGCGCAGTCCATGATTGCAGCGCCAAGACCGCTCGGCTAATCCCGCGTGGCGACCGGCGTTTTCTTTCTGTTTTTTTCAGAAACCGTTGAGTATCTGAGCGTAAGCCGAGCCACGTGTTCTCTTACTTTGACCCCGTCTTCCAGTGAGCGAAGTTCCTGGGAAATCGGGTTATGGCACTTGTCGTGTTGTACACGCCAATGCATCCGACGAACCTACTGCACGTGGCGCTGCTCCACAAGGCGTGGAGTGACGCTGCTTGCGGCTCAGACGCCTCTAACCGCGTCCTCAGGCCAAACTATGTGCCCCAGAGCAGCACTGCAGCTGTGAGATATGCGGAAAGTAAATCAACCGTGTTGCAAAATTCAGTTTCAAGGCACACCACGAACACATAATCTCTTCTGAAGATACACCACTGTTATCGCGCAACGTTCTTAGCATGAGATGACATATGTAACTTACATTCTTAAGTCAATACATAGCAGCGGTTAACTACATCTTTGTTGGAACCTGTGAATTTGGATACGAGAGTTCGACAAGCGGTCTACATGCTAAGCATACATCTACTGACACTGGCAACAAAGATAACAGTTATTCTTATGAGATTCATTAAGCTTGCAAGTAATACATGCTAATTATAGGCAGTGTACGAATTTTGATGTATAACTTGAAACATACACTACAACGATATTTCTGCATCGGTCTGTGATAGTATGTACCCCATCTCTCGTAACATGTAGTCAGTTCAGACTTCCTTCTTTGAGTGAGATCACTAATTTCTTCGGAGTCTATCGTGGCAGACTTTAAGAACACTAAACACTCGGAAAAAAAAACTTGCAAGATACTGAATGTTACAGAAGACACATTGACTATTAAAAATGTAGCACCGCATTATTGTACTAAAACTGTGAATGGACCTGCCCTGGCCGGCCAGAGTGGCCATGCGGTTCTATGTGCTACAGTCTGGAACCGCGCGACCGCTACGGTCGCAGGTTCGAATCCTTCCTCGGGCATGGATGTGTGTGATGTCCTTAGGTTAGTTCTAAGTTCTAGGGGACTGATGACCTCAGAAGTTGTGGTACTAGGATCTATAAATCTGAGAGGAGGAGGGGTTTGGGAGCGACAGGGAAGGGGAAAAGGAAAAACTGTGGTATGCAGAGAAGATAGCGTGGCGTGGACTCATACTTCGTAGGATAGATATATGATGACGCGGAGTTCTTGGCCTGGGAGAGGGAGATAATTGAAATTTGTTTGTTGAGGATGTGGAGAGTGTGTATTTGATGGGTTGGTGGGATATGTAGGTATAGGTGTGGAGACGATACAACAGATACATGCGTACAAAGAAGAGAACTGCGAAGAAATCGTGGGTAACTGAACAAATATTGCAGTTCATCGCTGAAAGAAGGAAGCACAAAAATGTTCAGGGACATTCAGTAATACAGACGGATGAAATAAAAAGAAAGTGCAGGGAAGTAAGAAGAAAAGGTTGCATGAAAAACGTGAAGAAATCGAAAACAGAAGCGATTGTTAGAAGGACTCACTCAACATATACAAAAATCGAAAGCAATCTTGGGTGAAATGAAAGCAAGAACTGTAACATTAAGAGTGTAATGGGAGGAGAGAGAGCAAATAGGTGGAACGAGTACATTGAAGCCCTCTGTGAGGAGGATGACTTGTCTGATGTGACAGAAGAAGAACTAGGAGTCCATTTAGAAGAGATGGGCTCCAGTATTAGAATCAGTATTTAAAAGAACTTAGGAAGACTTTAGATCGAATAAGGCACTAGAGATAGAAAACGTTCCATCAGAAGTCATTGGGGGAAGTGGCAACGAACGAAATTCACGATCTTGTGCACAACGTGTGTGTCTGGCGACATACTATCTGACATCCGGAAAAATAAAATCCTCATATTCCGAAGACCGCACAATCAGATTAACAACTCAAGCACCGAAGCTGCTCACAATATAGAGAAGAATGGGAAAGGAAATTGAAGGTGGGTTGGATGAAGATCAGTTTAGATTTAGGATAGGCACCAGACAGGTAATTCTGACATTTAGGCTGGTAATGGAAGCAAGACTAAAGACAAAATCACGACACATTCATAAGGTTTGTCGACATGGAAATAAGCGTTCGACAATTTCAAATGGATCAAGATGCTCGAAAGTATGAGAAAAATAGGAGTAAGTTGTAGGGTGCGACGCGTGATATACACCATGCACAAGAACCAAGAGGGAATAATAAGAGTGGAAGACCAAGAACGAAGTGCTCGGATTAAAAAGGATGTATGACAGAGATGCAGCCTTTCTCTCCTATTGTCCAATCCATACGTATAAGAAGCAATGGTGGAGACAAAAGTTACGTTCGAGAATACCATTAAAGTTCATGGTGAAAGGACAGTGATGGTAAGATTCGCTGATGACATCTCTAACCTCAGTGAAACTGAAGAAGAATAACAGGATCTGCCGAAATGTGGTGGTGGTGATTCCAGTTGACCTCTATTATCAGTTTAAGCGCAAATCACCACCACTGATCATGCTTTACCTCAATAAAGCGAAACGCGTTTGCTGAAAAAAATCACGCATTTTTGTATTAGAAGCGACAGAACGAAAGTACCCTAAAGAATTGTAAAGCAACCAAGGACAATATGTCCAGACAAATGAAGAATAAAAACGGCTTCATTACATAAATCCTTGATGCTTCTTGTGACGTCAGACGTGCGAGAGAGGTCCGCATCGAACGCTAACGAAAGTCGATAGTACTCGTAGTTCCTCCGGTTTTCTATCTACATCTACATTTATACTCCGCAAGCCACCCAACGGTGTGTGGCGGAGGGCACTTTACGTGTCACTGTCATTACCTCCCTTTCCTGTTCCAGTCGTGTATGGTTCGCTGGAAGAACGACTGTCGGAAAGCCTCTCTAATTTTACATTCGTGATCTCCTCGGGAGGTATAAGTCGGGGGAAGCAATACATATTCGATACCTCATCCAGAAACGCACCCTCTCGAAACCTGGACAGCAAGCTACACCGCGATGCAGAGTCTGCCACTTGAGTTTGCTAAACATCTCCGTAACGCTATCACGCTTACCAAATAACCCTGTGATGAAACGCGCCGCTCTTCTTTGTATCTTCTCTATCTCCTCTGTGAACCCGACCTGGTACAGATCCGACACTGATGAGTAATACTCAAGTATAGGTCGAACGAGTGTTTTGTAAGCCACCTCCTTTGTTGATGTACTACATTTTCTAAGGAGTCTCCCAATGAATCTCAACCTGGCACCCGCCTTACCAACAATTAATTTTATATGATCATTCCACTTCAAATCGATCGGCACGCATACTCCCAGATATCTTACAGAAGTAACTGCTACCAGTGTTTGTTCCGCCATCAAATAATCGTACAGTAAAGGATCCTTCTTTCTATGTATTCGTAATACATTACATTTGTCTATGTTAATGGTCAGTTGCCACTCCCTGCACCAAGTACCTATCCGCTGCAGATCTTCCTGCATTTCGCTGCAACTTTCTAATGCTGCAACTTCTCTGATTACTACAGCATCATCCGCGAAAACCGCATGGAACTTCCGACACTATCTACTAGGTCAATTGCGTGTGACGTCATAACGACGTCACGTTTGCCGGCAGTCTTGTGAAACGAGTGTTACCCACCATTTTCGCACTATGTGGACTGTGTAACACTGGAGATTAAACAACAGTGGCAACCACTCAGTTTTCGTACAAGATCGACGTCGGCAGTGCCGCGGGCTATTCACATCGCGCTCACACCGGCTGCTGCGGCTGCCAGTGGCAGGTGGGCACAATTGACGGCCGCCTGAGGACCCGATTGGACGCGTCGAGCGCCATTCAAACGCCGACTGGCCATTTTTCGCCCGCACGGGGACCCAGGCTTAGGTCGCCCGCCATTTAATCGCCATTTTCCCGCGGTGACCTGCGTCATATCCGCCAGCGGCGACCGGGCCAGGGGGCCGGCCGATATTTTCGGTGCCGACCTAATTCGAACGCGACCGCTGCGGGCGTGCTACTGCGCCATTAATGTGATTTATTCGAATTACGCTGATTTAACGACGCCCCGGCCCGGCCGCGGACGTAATCGCGGCGGGAATCCGTTCCGCAGCGCTCGGAAACGGCTGCGAATATAATACCAGACTGTGCCGCGTGCTGTCGGTAGGAGGAAAAGGCGCCGGAGGGGCCGAAAAAGAGCAATTTAAACAGGTGTTGAATATAGCCTGAACAGCCTGTGCATTCCATAATGTTTCTTGCCATAACTGAGACTAGGACTTTTGAAACTGGGCAGTTGACATCCCTTCTATCTATTCGAGCAGTTTGGCTAGTAAAATAGAAAGAGGTGACAGTGACGTAATACATTTACATAAACAAGGGCTTTTGTAGACCGTATGGGGCATGTGAAAAACTGATGTAGAACTAAGTCCCTCGTGATAATGTCACTGTATAAAACATTTTCGCTCTTCTTGTAGCATCGGAAACTCCAGCTTCCGAAGATGTCCTCTATCGTATTCAAATTATTTCCCGCAAACAATGCTGCACAGCTCCACTATACTTAAAGGATGGTCTCATGGTACCATGAAACGCCACTGTAAGTTGTATCTGTGCACTAACAACCAGTTGCGGTTCCAGTGACCGTCTTAAAGTCAACTAATCGTGAATAAAAATGTACATTCAGCAACATACTTAAGGTAAAGACGGGACAGACGCCTCACATTTTTTCAAATTAAATTTTATCAATATGTAAATACTTAAATAGCAATAATTTTAGGCAAGATTGGTGTTTCAACATTGTATATAGTTACAGAAATAAACGTAATGCAAAAAACCTTATAACAAAGGAACATTCTTGTGCTATGCAATGGCTTGAAAATTTCAAGAAATATTAAATAGCGGGCAAGATGCTGCACAAGGGACGGACAGGTGGTTGATTGCAAAGACACTGAAGGTAACAATCAGTCTGATTTTCGTTTTTGAAATTTATTTTAAATCGTCCACACAAATATCATGTATTCTCCTAGAGAGTGCATGATTATAAAACCATATAGAACATCCTACATACTGAATCCAATCGGGAGAAGATGAAGTTACTTGATAAAGTTCAAGGCGCTACACATACTCGTTTTCTTCAAGATTTAGTTCATGAAGGAACTATTGAAATTTCATCATCTTCTTCTTCCGAAACTGTGTCTTCAAAAGGACGCTTCTTCGGCGGTTATTTTCTCTGATGTAGGGGATTTTATATCTTTTAGCTGATACATTTTTTGTTTCAGCACAGACTTTCCCTTTCTTGTTTCCTTAAGTGATTTTCTTTCTTTCTGTTGCTATAACACGTCGCGTGTTAGATTCATTGCTGAATGTTTTGTTTTGAATTTACTTCTCTGACGTAGTGCAGGAACAGGTGAAATCTATTCCAGTAATTTTGATGGAGTTTATTCATTAGGAGTCACTGAGTCGTCATTTACATTGAAACTGCAGAGCTCACTTTGTCTAACAGTAGGCAAAGTTGCGCAATGTTAGCAAGTAGAACTGCGTCACGCTAACAAATTTGTTTCAGACGTTGATGCTGATGGCTGGTCTGGAGTCATCAGTAGTGATATTTTCAATATCATTAATGTCTGAAAGAAAGACATGGTTAGGAATTACTGCTCTATCAAGTGCGATAGTTCCAGTAACTCTAAATCCGGATACAGCAATCTGGAACCATGATTTGAAGAGCAATACTCCAAACCGCTGCCTTCTAATTCTTCTGTATTTGCTACGTTAGTACATTCCATGAATGACAAGAATCATTAAAGTAAGATTTTAGCACCCTGAAAAATGATCGGTCTATTGGCTGTAAAATGTTTGTCGTATGACTAGCCAAACAAACCATCGACACTTCGTTTTCAACAGCTAGGTAAAGAAGGGTGGCAGAATTCATACGAGAGATATGACCATCTAACAGAACCAGAGCAGGGCCAGGTGCCATACTAGGAAGGAAATGGTTTTTGAACCAAATCATGAAAATTTCAGCGTCGACATAAAATGATTTTCTTCTCATAACAACATCTGATTCTGGAGGCATGTTGTCTTCAGCGTCTTGTTTTTCCATTTACCCCATTGTAAATGCAGTAAGGTGGTAAAAAATTTCTCTCACCATTACAGCAGGCAATAACTATTATTGTCTCTCCTTTTTCAGCAGAAGTAATAACATGGGCATCTCTTCTTCCTTTTGCAGCCACAATCTTCTCATGCACACAATGTAACTGTAGATCAGTTTCGTCTACATTTATACTACATCCCGTCTATGTCAATAGATCATAGTAAGAACTGACTTCGTCGCAGTTCATTCCAATCGCTCTAGCAACAGGAAGCCCTTGCGCTTTTCTGATGCATATGTCTGCATTGTAGTCTAAAAATGAGGCTTTCTCAGCACTTTTATTTTCTTGATTGAATTTATTTTTCAATCCCAATCGATTAGCTATATTGAAAGCTATTTGCCTGAGGCCTAACGGTTTGGGAGCATAGCCACATGCTTGCAGTTTCCATCTGTGGCCAAGTAATTTCCTTTGTGCATCCTAACCCAAAACTGATGAAAGTCCACACCCAGTTTTCTTGAAATTGGGCGTAGCAAGTGTTCTCCTTAATGTTCGATCTGATATATTTTTCATTCGAGCTTCTTTCTTTGTAACATTGCTTTCCTCTGGGGCTAATCTCTTGTCATCTGTAGTCCATTTTCCTCTTTATGTTTCCCAATGCGTTTTCTGGGAATTTTTCTGTAAAACAAAATCGTATTGACTCCAGTTAGCGTTGCATGCGTCACGGCATCTGCCCCACAGTAAGGGTGCGTCATCTGTCCATTTCCGTAGGCACATATGCAGCACCCCCATTTTCACCAAAGATGTTAGCGAAAGAAGCCATTATTCGGCCCACATAGCCTACACCATTTCTATTGCTCAATATAAATACGAGTTAAAAGCTGCCAGGCCCGTATCTATTAGCAACTACCGTTAAAAAGGAATCGTGAAAAAATATACTTCACCTACCTTGGTTTTGAAATCCTAATTTATTAAATTTCTCCTCTATTTTCCTCACCTGAAGTACCCAAACTAGCGAGTAGACTGATCTCACCAGCGGTTTCTGCATCAGAAAGCATCGCGCACACATCTACTAATAATTTCTTGGGAGTCGGGCGTCAGTCCTCCCACGTCATCTGTTCTGCTTTTGCCTTAAAGGATCACTTCTCGAAAAGCTCTAAATATCTCCCATTGCGATATGGAATTTGAAGTTTGCTTCAAGACTGCATACAACCTTTCTCTGAGTAGTGGAGCAAGGCATTTCTGGGACAGCTTGCAGTGTTGCCAAATTTACACAAGAAAGGTGGACCCAAGATGGCAGATGGCAGCCATAGATCTCACAAATTCGCACTGATGTCATCATGGGAAAGGCAAAGTTCCACTGATTTCATGGTCACAAAGTCAAATTTTGAAAGAAAATGGGGCAATTGGGGTACCTCCACTAATGTAACACACCCCACCCCTCCCATCTCCTATGATGTCAGCTACCCATAAATGGCTGGAAACAGTCCTTCTGTGCCGCAGGATATAAGGTATTTATTTATTTATTTTGGTGGGAAATGTGTTCATGGTGGGGTTATCTTGCTGGTGACTGCACTCCCCACCCACAATTTTCACATGTTGTTCTTGTATGTCCATCCCTTTGGCAGGAGGTCTCTGTGACCTCGGTTGTTTACTATTGTGACAAAATAAAACACCTACAGCCGTCCTTATGATTTTACTTTATTGCAACCAGTTTCAACTCTTCAATGCGTCATCTTCAGGCCTGCATGAATAAAACAGTAACGATAGAGTTATCAACTTATCAATCAAGTTACAGAGAATCAGGTTAAAGCAGAATGAGAAACAATGGCAGGACTCCAAAAGTGAATTTACACCGAAAATTTGATTTAACGAACAGATATATCATATCTAAAATATACCATCACGAATATCCACTCAATAAATTGTACAATTATACTATCTATCTTCTTTAAATAACTATTCATGATTTTTAATGGACAGTCAGACATACATTATCTGCAGAACCTTCAAATAACCTACTGTAAGACAAAAAAACTGTAGAAGGTGGTAAATGGAAGGAAACAATACCTCACGAACAAGTAAAAAGGAGGAACATGACATATGTGTCGTGTAAGTATAAAATGATTATTTGTACACAGAAGAGGGGCATACACTACGTCATATCTATAAAATGAATTTCCAAGGCGTGTTATAAACCGACTGTAAAACCCACCTCATATCACAACATATGTAGAACGGATGAAAGATGCCCACATGGAAACAGTTCTTGATTCAAACATTCATGTGCAAATGCATCATATATCGTGCACTGCCATGAAACAATCACACATAGGGATACTAAGCAGCCATAATGGATGACTCAATATACATACACATGAAAAAAACAAGAAAAGCTTACTGAATAGCACACCATTCAAAAAGTACATATGTGTGTTAAACATAAGTGATCACGAAGAAATAATTGACATCTAATATAATACATAGTTATGAATAAATGTGCTGTAACCAGTACACACTAAGGTCTTTCGATGACATTGAAACCAAAAGCCATTACATGGAAGCAGTTGATTTTTTAATCGAAAATGCCAGTCATACAAATAGTTTCAATTAATTGACCAGTGAGGAGCACACATACCAAGCTCATAATTAAAACGTAAGTAGTTGTAATTTTTATGTCAGCTGTAAACTCCCGGCGGGGTCAGGGATTTTCTCTGCCTCGTGATGGCTGGGTGTTGTGTGCTGTCCTTAGGTTAGTTAGGTTTAAGTAGTTCTAAGTTCTAGGGGACTTATGACCACAGCAGTTGAGTCCCATAGTGCTCAGAGCCCTTTGAACCATTTTTGAACCTGTAAACTGTTAACGAGTGACAAGAATATATTCGTGGGCAATACATACAAAAACACTGGATATGCCACAAGTCGTATGTAGTGGAACTTAAGGTAACGTAATCAAATCTACGTGAAATTGAAGGCAGGTACATAATCACTAAATGTGTCATACATAACTAAAGTACTTGCATGTTACAGAAATTGATATTTAACATACACAGTTCTACCACCAAACACGTAACTAGAGGATAGTGGCAGCAACGTTCACGTCAGCTTCCTGACCAGCAACTCACTTGAAGAGTACTCATACGTATGAAACACAAGTAAACACGTAAAAATACAATAAAATTTAAATTGCATTTACTTATGAGAAAATGTATTGTAGCCAATACAAGCCTTGGACTTTGAACTAAATCAAAACTAAAACCATCACATCTATGTAAGCAAATTTCAAAAAGGCATACTGGTCATTAATTTCGTCACACAAACCAATGTATCAATTAACCCTATTGTTATCTTTGATGTGAGACTGTGACCATGTCACATCAGTCTACGAGTTGACATTATATCCACATTACAACTGCTGCGCTGGGAATACAATAATCCTGCCCAGCAGAATCTGAGTGGTGGTAAATGTATACTTATGTAAACTCGAAAATGTGTGCATAATCACTGAATGTGTCGCATATGACCAAAATAACTGCATGTGAAAGAAAACAGCATTGTACAGATCAACATAGATCATTATTCCACAAATCCTCTAAAACACGCTACAAATTATGCATCACATACGAGCCCAAGCGTAAACAGGTAACCCATACCAAGTCCTGTAACAACTTTATTATGGAACAACAAACTACCAGTGAGAGTCAGCAAGAGGCACTTACTTAGTGAATACTAAATCAGCTATTAAAAAAAAAAAAAAAAAAAAATCAGGAACGAGGCACGAGATATATTGTGGGTGGAAGGAGGAGTGAAGAAGGGATAATATAAGAGTTATTGTAACCATAAAGGCACGAGATAGCCCAACAGTTTGCAAAACGACATAAGTACAATGAATACCAGAGTATACAACTCTAATAAACAACGTAAATAAATGTTGGAAGTACCTGTCAGCACTCCAACCATCAACTGCCAACTGACTCAAGAACCATTCACATACAACATCCAAAGATACGTGTCAGCGAATACTGAAAGAAGTCAGTCGACATCAAACAGACGATGTTCGAGTGTCTCACACTCGATAACAGCAATCATTACCAAACCCATGTGTAAGAAATATCGTAACTGAAATATTGGGGTAAAATGTTGAAACCCAATAACTGGGGCGTAGTCAAACAAATACCGTAAAGTAGTAAATGGAAATTCGTAGTGGTTCACATGAAAACCATGTGGGCCAGTACATCAAGATTACACTGTCTGTACAATATTAATAAATATGTTTTACTAGGTCAAGGTAATTCTAACATACATGGCACAAACTGTGGTTTATACGTATAAAAAATTACGAAAACAGTCAAAGAATAGTTTGTTCTTCGACTCAGTTTGTTCATTTGCAAAAAATTAGGTTCTCTGTGGGAATGGATATAAATTTAAAGATCTTTTGTTATATCCATTGTACCTTCTTTATCCATTAAGTGCAAATTTTTTAAATTTTCGTCTATGTTTCATTGTTTTTAAATGTTCTTTGAATGTCGAATGTTTAATATTATGCAGGACAGTATGTTACTTGTATCTTTCTCTTTAAGTTCTACCAGTTTGGTCTATGTATATGGATTCACTAGCAGCACAGGTTAGTTTGTATATGCCAGATTGTTGAAACGGACAGAACAGTTCCACTGAGTGTGTCAGCAACTTTGACAACGTGTTGCTATCCTTTAATCCTACATTAACATTAACTTTACGAAATATATGTGCCACACCATTTGACAGAGGGCCAATGTAACTCATACTAGTAAAAACTTTTTGTCTCTTCCTATACCGCTCTAAAGAAATCTCGTGTATCAAATCAGATCTCTTCATGATGATCTTTGAATACATTTGGTCGATTAATTCTGGCTGAAACCCATTACTGCTTCTATATCCTTTAAAACATGTCTTCCCGTTCTCTTCCATCATCATCTAACGGAATCTATATAAGTCCGCTGACTGAACTGTAAAAGAAAGAAGTTATATACCTTTTATACTGAGCAGAATGACGTGGGATAATCACATCTGTAGCTGTTGGCTTCCTATAAATTGCAAACTTGTGACTTCCATTATTATTCATCAACGTAATATCCAGGAAATTAATTTTCTTGTATACTTCACTTTCATATGTAAACTGTAAACTGGGATTTAGAGTGCTGAACGCCACAAAAACTCTCTTTAACCTCTCATTCCCTTAATTAAATAAAAGCAGTGTATCATCAACCTATCGATAATAGCACATGATTAAACCACTTAACTCTGGCTGCTGTACAAAAAAATTTTCTTCTAAATGATTTACAAAAATATTTGCTAATGTACCTGACAGACAATACTCCATGGCTAATCCATCACGCTGCTTGCTAAATTCTCCTCTAAATGACAAGTAACTACATGACTGAACTAGCTCTAATAGTTTTAAAAAAATATCAATTTCACCTATGGACATACGTCTGCACTAAATAAAATTCAGTCGTACAAGAGAAATGACTTCATTTACAGGAAAATTTGTCTACAAATTTATAATGTCTAACGACATTCATATGTATTTATCAGAAATCTGAACATCTTTACAAACTAAAAATTATCACTGTAATGAAAAAACCTTCAGCCAGGACAGTGGAGACAGCTGTGAGTGTTCACCTAGGCCTAAATATGTAAGTTAACAACTGGACTGGTAGACTGCGCTAGGAGAAGCAACTTCGCATCCTCCTCCCTCCTCTCACCTAATCATCGCGATTGTTTCTGCGGTAATGTGGTCTATTCTGTACGATTCTATTCTGTAGGATCCAATAACAAATATGCTCTTAATCTCATGTGTATAGATGGACGAAAGCAAACAGAAGCTTGTGCTGCTCTGGAACAATAGCATATTTCTGCCTGTGTAGGCGAATGTGGTCAGTGGAATAAAACAGTTCTTTCTAAATAAAATTTCTACCTAGAATATACTACGCACTGTTAAACGATCTGGATTCATAGACATACCTGAGCGCTGAGAGGAAATCTTTCCGTAAAGCGAAACATGCTTGCCTTGTAAATAATAACAAAATACCTGTCTGCTAACCACCCCTTCCCAAATATACATCCCCACCTCGTTTTTGTAGCGAGTGAGCAAGCACTTGTTTTCACACTGCTAAAGCATCATGAAAATCATTTACAATCATACACAACAGTACTTCATACACTACATATTTCCTCTAAGTTTTCTTTCATTCAGTTGTTGACATTACTCACTCGCTCGGTTTTAATGAAGATCGTTTAAAGCATCACCCAACATTCATCCACATCAGGGTACTCCAGAGCAACACATGTAATGAGCTATTATCCTTCTACTATCGAGTAACATTTGAAAGCGACGGGGTGTCCACAAATAGGGTGTATGATTAGAGTGTGCTCTACATCAAAATTAAAATGTGATATGCATCTTGGGGAATGTCTATTTCCTGGATGTACGAGGTTTGGAACTTTAATAGTGGCAACTATTTATTTACAGCTCGTACAAAATACATACCTGTTTCAAAGTTTTACTGACCCTTAAAGTAGTCACCAGCATTGTGCATAACCCGTTGCCAACGACGCAGAATCCTTAGGATACTCTTAGCAGTGCCGGTTGTGTTGACAGTTCGAGCGGCGCGGTCTATTGAACGACGAATTTGTAGCAGTTCTGAAGCGGGTGACTTGAAGTGTTTCCTTCAGTTCAGAAATCGAGCTGAAGTCACGAGCGCTTAAGTCAGGGTAGTGCAGTAGGTGGTACAGCACTTAGCAGCCCCATCAGTCAAACAATCAGTATCAGCTTGCAGTGTACGTGCTTGAGCGTTCTCCTGCAAAATGATGGTCAGGTCCTGCAGAAAATGTCATCACTTCTGTGTCTATGCTGCTCATATTTGGTACACAACCTAAGTGCAGCTTTTGTACTAGCGGTAAGTGCAGTTTTAGGTTAGATACAATTTTCATGAGGTGAGCAGGTCAAAGTTACGGAGTTCGTGTGAATCTCGGTACAATAGCTATAGCAGTGCACACTATGGGTGGAAAACTTGACAAAGATTGTAATGGCGAATAAACCATCTAATCAGTACATATTCCGTAAACAACAATCGTCTGAAACCCATCCCGTCCACGGGAAACAAAAAATCAGTAGATACGGCGTTCATATTATTGCTATGAATTCCAGATGTTCCACACAGTTCACACTGCCACCTAAGGAACGAAATATATCTGACCAGTTGTCTGACTGGACTGAACTGTTCATGGCAAACTTGACACAGTCCATCGTTCTTAATGGAGACAAATCTTCAGAAGTAAAAGCAAATTCGAGCGTACCCCAAGAGGGGATTATTGGACCATTACTTTTCACAATAGATATAAATGACCTAGCAAATCACGTATGAAGTTCCACGAGACTTTCCCTGGATGATGCTGATGTATACAGAGAAGTCTCAATGCTATAAAATTGTAGCGAATTGTAGATTGACCTGCAGAGGATAGACGCTTGGCGCAGGGACTGGCAGTTGACTCTCAACATAAACAAATGTAACCTGGCAGACAGATCCATTACTGTATGATTAAACGATTTCTGAACAATTACTACAAGAAGTTACTTCCACAAAATAGCTAGGAGTATGCATAGGAGCGATTTAAAGTCAAATCTGATCACAGGTAAGGGAGGTACAAGGCGGATTAGTATTCGTTGCAGGAATTTTGATGAAATTTAGTCCTCCCATAAACAGATAGCTCAGAAAATCCACGTTCGACGAGTACATGGTTATTGTTCGTCAGTTTTGGATCTGTGCAAGACAGAACACACAGGAAACAGTTTATCAATAGTCTAGGGATGGAGTCTTTGTCTAGTGATAATAATATCCTGGGTTCCGGATTCGAACCCGGCCATTGCTTAAACTTTGAATCAGAATCCTCAGCAACGATGGTCGAGGACTTCCGGCATATGAAGTCACCCTCGTTCTGCAATCGGTTTTATCAAAGAGGGCGGAGGAGCGGACAGAATATCAGGACACTCTGTTGCCCTTGGAGTCGGAAACTACCCTAAAGGCAAAATAATCAGCAATGAACAAGGGCATGAGCACACGCAAGGCAGTGGAAAGCACTGCATTGAAGACACATAAGGACATGTGGCCAGTGAATGAAAAAGTGTCATGATAAATTTTACATTGGCAAATGATTCCGAATTAGTCTCCGGGAGGGGACTGCCAAGGTGGAGGTGGTACATGACAGGAATTTGTGGCGGCTCCGCAAGAAAGCATCATATCCTAGAGAAGAGTGAAATCTTCTTCTTCTCTCTACCGGTAGTAGGATAAATTGCGTGTTACGGTACCCATAGTTGTCGGTGTCTTCTTCTGTCTCTTCTTCCTTGGCACTTACAATTTTTAGCCTTTAAGGGGAGTCAGTCACTCTGCATTCTTCCTAGGTGTTCATTCAATTTTCTCCTACTCTCTAGAATGAAAGCTTTTTAATTCTCTAATATATCGATCCTTAGTCTGTCTTCTATTAAGTAAATTTTAACTCTTCTGAGGAAATTTCGTTTCTTGTGTCTCTACACGAATTTCTTTCTTTTTGATAATCATCCAGGTTTCGATTCTCCCAGTGCAGTGTGTGGTCCCCGCAACTGAGTTGTAAAATTTAATTTGAGTTTCTTTTCTAGTTTTCTTTTTTACGTTTCTGCTAACTGTTCCACATACTCGGCTTCATTTATTGAACTTAATTTCTATATCGGGATGATTCCGATATGCACGATTCGTCATTATCTTCCAAATATCTGTTGAAATTGTCGAAAGCTTAAAGTCTGTGAAGGTAGCCTAAAAAACGAAAGAAAAGAAAAGAGAAGGCTGCCATAATGTAGTTGCACCATTGATTTTATGACATAAATTTATACTCGGTAGAGGAATGGAGAAGGGTGAGGTGGGGAGAGTGGACCACGAGTAGCTTTTGGAAGAAGGAAGGGTGAATTAGTGGTTATCAGTGCGGAGTACAGTGTAAGGCGATAGATAGTATATGTGTGGAGTTTGGAGGAATCTTTTGTTGAGGATAAAGACAAAGAAGAGTTTTGTTAAAGATATTAAATTTTGTGCTGCTGTCACCATATTGTATATTAGGTGACAATGAGAAATGAAATACATATTTACTCAAGTGTTTCGGTAAGACTGAAACGAAAGTTGTGTTAATTTCTAGGGCAACTTGCTAGCAGTGCCTGAAGTACGGCGTCTTATACCTGCCACGAGATCTCATGCTGGCAGTCAGGGTGGTGTGATCAAAAATTATGCACCCGTGGACTCATCCCCACTACATCGACTCCTGAGCCAATTTAGATGTTTGGCATGGATGTTCAACACATTCACCTGATGAAATCGTCTGACTTATAGAACAACTTTACTACAGCAGGCTGCTTTTAAACAATGTGTCATAAGACTGATACATGTATGGCTCTGTTACTCACTCGAGAACAAAAATGGCCGACGAAGGAAGCAAAAGGCAATACAGATGTCTAAAAAATATGAGATTGACATAAAGTGCAGAAAATCGGAACAGGAATAGCTGGACGATAAATTCAAGATTGTTGAAGTAAGTATACAGATGCAGCGTGTATAAAAATTATACTAAGTTGAGAAGAAACGGTTGAAAGATGGAAGGAATGAGGGTCTATGTCAGGGAAACAAAAGTAACGTCAGTATGTAGGAAGGTAAGACGAAGTAAATGAGGATGAAAAAAAATGATACTGCCAGAAGAATTAGACATTGCTCTGAAAGATCTATGTCGAAACAAGTCCCTTGGAGCAGACGACATTTCGTCAGAACTTTTGAGGTCCTTGTGAGAGTAAGCTATTCCGCCTCGGGCTAATATATACAAGCGAGCAACGGCATTAACAACTGATAATGTCAGGCCATCAGTTACAACCAGTCATAACATCTGGGACAACTTCAGCAGTAAGACATGAGTTGGAAAAAAGACTCTTCGACTTGACAAGGATCATAAACCAAATTATGCGTTGGTCTACTACTAGCAACACCACCAGATAGCTTCCACAAGCTTCACCAAATGCTCTACCTAGTTACCTAAGCACATATCTTACTAATTATTACACGATAACACAAATACTGAATGTTCATACAGAACAGAGAACAAGCTCAATTCTCTGCAGTTCCGCTCTAGGCGTAGCTTAAACGAACACATCGAGATTGATACAATCAATTACGGTCATAGCATATAGTTAACACGTAGAACTGCTCTTCCTCACACTGCACACACTCTTACTCCTGTGTGACATCAGCAAACAATCATCACTCGACAATGACAGTGTTCAAGCGAAATATCGTTGCTAGCACATACAGCCAGTGACCGCTCATAAGCCTTACTTTGCACTGCATCAACCATAAAACCACCACTGTGCAACTGTCAGCTGCAAAAGCACTCAGATAGAGCTCTTCTTGATACGCAAAAGGCACTTTCACTACTTTCATTGGTGTAGCTGTCCATCCAGCTAGGAAAACACAGTATATGCAGTTCCACGCAGTAAATGGAATGACACCATTGATAAATATAGACTTTGATCAGAAATCGGTAGCTAAGGTAGAATATTCAAAATTTCTAGGTGTATGCATTGATGAGGGGTTGAACTGGAAAAAACACACTCAGGATCTGCTGAAACCTTTGAGTTCAGCTACTTATGCTTTTAAGGCCATTGCAAATTTTGGCGATATACATCTGAGTAAATTAGCTTGCCATGCCTATTTTCATTCTCTGCTTTCTTATGGCATCATATTCTGGGGTAACTCATCATTGAGTAAAAGAGTGTTAATTGTACAAAAGCGTGCAATCAGAATAATTGCTGAAGCTCATCCAAGATAAACAATTTTTTTCAGCCTTCAGTTGCAAGGTAATTTAACTCGTTTACCTAGTTTTCGTTTCCAGTAATGGAATCTTCTTCAGAACCTATAAATTAAACCACATACGGACATATATTACTCACTAAAATGCATTCTCTGTCTAATGATTGAATATTAAAGAAATTGTGATACTTACAAAAAATTAAATTATTTTGTGAGCCAAACACTGGCCATCTCACAGATTAATAATTAAAACAATAAAGACTCATAAACATAAGATTATGTCAGTCAAAATTAAAACCATTAAGGCGAACGTAGACGGAGCTACGCCGGCCAGAAATCAGGACCACACGTAAGCGGCTCGAAAATAAAATATATTCGCAAACTTGTGGTCTACCTATGGGCAGCCCGTTAGCTGGTATCATGTCAGATATTTTTATAAACTCTATGGAGCAGATGTTTTTTCGGAATTATCCAGATTTGGCAAATAATATAATATTCTATGCGAGATATGTAGATGACTTGCTGTTTGTGTTTGAAGGTTCCCATGAAGAGCTAGAACTGTTATTTACCACTTTCAATAACCTACATGAAAAAATCAGTTTCACGCAAGAAAATCAGACAGCTGATAGGACCTTAGACTATCTCGATCTGACGCTATCCATTATTGGCAACAAAATTGATTTCAAAATTTTTCGGACAGCAACCTATTCCGACTTCATCATCCCAGCTGATTCCACCCATCCTCAGGCCCAAAAAATGGCCTTTTTTCACTCGAGTATCCATCGAGCTCTTTCCATTCCACTTTCGCCAGTCAACTTACAGAACGAATTAAAAGTCCTCGGAAACATCGCTCAGAATAATGGATATAATCCCAGTATAGTGAGACAGTTGTTCAATAAAAAAACACGAAAGAAGACTACCACCCTTTCCAGTTCAGATACTCACAATCAACACCAGGCAACGAAATACATATCAGTTCCCTTTATAGGTAACATATCCTATAAGGTAGGTCGTTTATTAAAAAACCTAGGGTGTAAAGTTTCATACTCTACCACCAACAACCTCAAAAAGAACTTAGTTCACTCCCTGGATAAAGGTAATGATAAATCATCGCTGTCAGGTGTGTATAAAATCACGTGTGCTGAATGTCCTTCTTATTACATTGGCCAGACAGGAAGGGCCCTGTCTGTTAGGTTTAAAGAGCATCTGCTGACAAAAAGCGGTGATGGAACTCGAGGATCTACATTTGCTGAACATCTGGTCCAAAAGGCGCATGCTCCCAAGCCTCTAAAAGACGCAGAGCTGTTGCATAATGAAGTAAAGGGATGTAGGCTAGACACCCTCGAAGAATTGCAAATTTTTAAACATCTTAGTATTGATAGAGACAACTTACTTAATGATCAGCTGCAATTAAAAAAATAGAAGTTATTTCGAAGGATTTCAACCTTTACTCCAGTGGAGTTAACCAACAGTCGGCCTCGAATGGCCGATGCTGTTTCCCTATTTGCTTTGTCCCTTTATTATAATGCGATTGTACATGTGTGTCTTTGTATTTCGTTATATGCTTGGTAATGACACATAGTCGCTAAGGCGTTTTTATGTTAAAGACATTTTATGCTTAGCACGCATGGTTTTGACACTAATTTTTAGTTACTGTAGCGGGGCTACGCCCTCTTACTATAATATTTAAAGGAAAAAAAATTATACCTTGGCTTTGTAGTTTGTTCTCAGGTAAATTGTTTAATGTTGCTATACCAATAGATAGGTTTGTTCAATTGTAGGACGGCTTTAGTCACATTTTGTTTATATGTATATTTGCTCTAAGTAATTTTGAGACAGTTTGTCTCTCGCCCCTGCGCTTGCGCTTGCGCATGCGCTTGGCCGCGGCTTAGCCTCGCCGCGTAACTGCTCACAACGCCTAGTTTTCGAGCCGCTTACGTGTGGTCCTGATTTCTGGCCGGCGTAGCTCCGTCTACGTTCGCCTTAATGGTTTTAATTTTGACTGACATAATCTTATGATTATGCGTCTTTATTGTTTTAATTTTTAATCTGTGACATGGCCAGTGTTTGGCTCACAAAATAATTTAATTTTTTGTAAGTATCACAATTTCTTTAATATTCAATCATTAGACAGAGAATGCATTTTAGTGAGTAATATATGTCCGTATGTGGTTTAATTTATAGGTTCTGAAGAAGATTCCATTACTGGAATCGAAACCTAGGTAAACGAGTAAAATTACCTTGCAACTGAAGGCTGAAAAAATTGTTTATTTGCTGTACATTTCACAGTTGCTGACACGCTGCAATATGTTAAAGACTCATCCAAGATCATCCTGCAGACACTTATTTAAAGAGCTAGAGATCTTCACTGTACCCTCACAATATATATATTCACTTGTGAAATTTGTTATTAACATTCCGAACATGGCTACAACACTAGGAGAAAGGATGATCTTCACTACTCAAGGTTAAATCTACTTTGGCTCAGAAGGGGTAAATTATGCTGCCACGAAAGTCTTTGGTCACTTACCTAATAGCATCAAAAGTCTGACAGATAGCCATATAGCATTTAAAAGGAAATTAAAAGAATTTCTTAATGACAACTCATTCTACTCATTGCATGAATTTTTGGATATAATAAGTGGGTAATTTCCCCAACCCCCACAAAAAAATTAAATTAAAAGCATTAAGTGCCATGTAATATTTTGTGTAATGTAATATCTTGTATAGACACCTTTTATTAACCTGACACGTTCCACATCATTACGAAGTGTCGTATTCATGATCTATGGAACAAGTACTAATCTAATCTAATCTACTGTTCTGTCCACACAGCAGGCAGACTCCATATGGATCGCAGTGACGACTGGCAAATAATATCGCAGCACACAAATGGACAATGGAATTTCCTAGCGTGTGACAAGGTGAGAATCTGGGTTGAACGTGAAGCGGGTCCGGAATGCCTAGAGAGTTAACGCGACCGCTCGCGCACACTGGGAAATTCTGGTTCCAGTCCCACTCACGCACAAATTTTTCACTTGTCACCGTTGAATTTACACTCCTGGATGTAAAAAAGAACACATTGACACCGGTGTGTCAGACCCACCATACTTGCTCCGGACACTGCGAGAGGGCTGTACAAGAAATGATCACACGCACGGCACAGCGGACACACCAGGAACCGCGGTGTAGGCCGTCGAATGGCGCTAGCTGCGCAGCATTTGTGCACCGCCGCCGTCAGTGTCAGCCAGTTTGCCGTGGCATACGGAGCTCCATCGCAGTCTTTAACACTGGTAGCATGCCGCGACAGCGTGGACGTGAAGCGTATGTGCAGTTGACGGACTTTGAGCGAGGGCGTATAGTGGGCATGCGGGAGGCCGGGTGGACGCACCGCCGAATTGCTCAACACGTGGGGCGTGAGGTCTCCACAGTACATCGATGTTGTCGCCAGTGGTCGGCGGAAGGTGCACGTGCCCGTCGACCTGGGACCGGACCGCAGCGACGCACGGATGCACGCCAAGACCGTAGGATCCTACGCAGTGCCGTAGGGGACCGCACCGCCACTTCCCAGCAAATTAGGGACACTGTTGCTCCTGGGGTATCGGCGAGGACCATTCGCAACCGTCTCCATGAAGCTGGGCTACGGTCCCGCACACCGTTAGGCCGTCTTCCGCTCACGCCCCAACATCGTGCAGCCCGCCTCCAGGCGTGAATGGAGGGACGAATGGAGACGTGTCGTCTTCAGCGATGAGAGTCGCTTCTGCCTTGGTGCCAATGATGGTCGTATGCGTGTTTGGCGCCGTGCAGGTGAGCGCCACAATCAGGACTGCATACGACCGAGGCACACAGGGTCAACACCCGGCATCATGGTGTGGGGAGCGATCTCCTACGCTGGCCGTACACCACTGGTGATCGTCGAGGGGACACTGAATAGTGCACGGTACATCCAAACCGTCATCGAACCCATCGTTCTACCATTCCTAGACCGGCAAGGGAACTTGCTGTTCCAACAGGTCAATGCACGTCCGCATGTATTCCGTGCCACCCAACGTGCTGTAGAAGGTGTAAGTCAACTACCCTGGCCAGCAAGATCTCCGGATCTGTCCCCCATTGAGCATGTTTGGGACTGGATGAAGCGTCGTCTCACGCGGTCTGCACGTCCAGCACGAACGCTGGTCCAACTGAGGCGCCAGGTGGAAATAGCATGGCAAGCCGTTCCACAGGACTACATCCAGCATCTCTACGATCGTCTCCATGGGAGAATAGCAGCCTGCATTGCTGCGAAAGGTGGATATACACTGTACTAGTGCCGACATTGTGCATGCTCTGTTGCCTGTGTCTATGTGCCTGTGGTTCTGTCAGTGTGATCATGTGATGTATCTGACCCCAGGAATGTGCCAATAAAGTTTCCCCTTCCTGGGACAATGAATTCACGGTGTTCTTATTTCAATTTCCAGGAGTGTATTTCATTGCCTAATTGTGGCTGAATTCTTCGTTTCTCTTACAAATCAGCTTACAATGTTTAATCTGGTTCGTACAGCAGGAACAATTCAACAGTTTATTCAAGAAAAGCATATTGATACAGCTGACAGCGTCCCATGAGACAGCGCAGAGACAGAGCGAAACAACCTTTATTTAAAATTATTTACCATTGCAAATCGCTACGTGACTGTGTTTGTCGGGTTGCATGCCCTGATACCACCTTGTACACTGTCATTACTTTAAAAAAGTCTTAATACTTCAGCGTTCTGTGACAAACACTCTCCCACTCTCCCGATACGCGAGGTACGCACAGTGGCACGGTCTTCCTCCAGGCCGCTAACAGGCCGGGTACGGCGTGGCTGCGCGTGACTGAGGCCCATGCAGCTGCCGGCAGCTAATGGCTGTCTAATTGCCGATCGGGCTGCCGACATGCAAGCAAACAGATCGGCCACCCACATACGGCGCTAAGGCGACGCCGCTACCTGAGTGCTCGCAGTGGCGTATGATCTGTGCTGAAAGCTGCAGATTCCCGCGGTTCGCGTAGATTCCGGTACAACGTTCGACGTTTGTAAAAAGGTGTTGCCTCTTCATCAGCACAAAATAGATGGAAAAAACTGGAAGCAGGTGGGGTGGGAGAGGTGGGGAGCGGGTGGAGGAGGCAAGCGGAGGTACCCGAGCAAAGCTGCAATTTAGTTTGTGTACGCGGCTGATGAATATTGTGCCCGTACATGAGCAATGCACGTTCTCGGAACTTTAACAGCAGACGGGAACGTGATGCAAGACGTCTTTTTAGAGCCTCTGACACTGGAGTCGGTTGAGCGTATCCGTGAAGCTTTCGCCCTGACAAAATAAACGTGCAAAGAAACGTGTTGCTCTTCTTTGAATCTCTCTATTTCCTTTATCAGTGCTATCTGCTGCGGATCCCATACCGACGACAAATGCTCAAGTATTGCTCGAACGAGTGTTTTGTAAGCTAGTTCCAATGCTGATGTACTACATTTCCTGATGATTCTTTCAATGAATCTCAGTCTGGTATCTGCTTAGTCGCAATTAATTTTATGAGGGTGCTTCACTGTAGGTCACTTGGTACGCATACTGCCATACATTTTATGGAAATAACAGCTTCTAGTGATTTTTCTGCAATTTCGTAATCATACAATAAAGGCCGCAGGAAAAGGTGAATACATCGAAAAAGAAATGATTGTCGGAAGGGCAGACAAAGCATGCAGGAAAGTCAAAACAACCTTCGGTGACATCAAAAGCAATGGTGATAACATTAAGTGGATAGGTGGAAAGTATACACTGAAAGCCTCTGTGAGAGGGAAGATTTGTCTGATGTGATAGAAGAAGAAACAGGAGTCGATTTAGAAGAGATGGGTGATCCAGTATTAGAATCAGAATTTAAAAGAGCTTTGGAGGGCTTACGATCATATATGGCAGAAGGGATTGATTTCCATCAGAATTTGCAAAATCATTGGGGAAGTGGCAACAAAACGACTATTCACATTGGTGTGAAGAATGTACGTGTCTGGCAACATTCAATGTGTCTTTCGGAAAGCATCATCCACACAATTCCGAAGACGGCGAGAACTGACAAGTGCGACAATTATCGCCCAATCAGCTTAACAGATCATGCATCCAAGTTGCTTACAAGAAGAATATACAGGAGAATGGAAAAGGAAGTTGAGGATGCACTAGATGACGATCAGTTTGGCTTTAGGAAAGGTAAAGGCACGAGAGAGGTAATTCTGACGTTGCGGTTAATAATGGAAGCAAGACCAAGACCATAGAAAAATCAAGAGACGCTCATAGGATTTGTCGTCCTGGGAAAAGCGTTCGACAATGTAAAATGGTGCACTATGTTCGAAATTCTGAAAAAAGTAGGGGCAAGCTACAGGGAGAGACGGGTCATATGCAATATGTACAACAGACCCTACTGTTCAATCTGCACGTCGACGAAGCAATGATGGAAGTAAAACGAAGGTATAGGATTGCAATTAAAATTCAAGGTGAAAGGATATCACTGAGACGATTCGCTGATGCCACTGCTGTCTTGAACGTAAGGGAAGAAGAATTATATGATCTTCTGAACGGAATGAACACTCTAATGAGTACTGAGTATGGATTGACAGCAAATCGAAGAAAGACGAAGGTAATGAGAAGTATAGAACTGAGAACAGTGAGAAACTTAAAATCAGGATTAAGGATCACAAAGTAAATGAAATTAAGGAGTTCTGCTACCTAGGCAGTAGAATGACGAATGACGGACGGAGCAAGGAGGACATCAAAAGCAGACTAGCTATGGCAAAAACGGCATTCCTAACTCTACTAATATCAAATATTGGCCTTAATTTGAGGAAGAAATTTCTTAGAATGTACGTCTGCAGTATAGCATTGTATGGTAGTGAAACATGGACCATTGAAGAACAGGAAAAGAAGAGAATCGAAGCGTTTGAGATGTGGTGCTACAGACGAATGTTGAAAATTACGTGGACTGGTAATGTAAGGAAAGAGGAGCTTCTGCGCAGAATCGGAGGGGAAAGGAACATGGAAAACACTGATAAGGGGGACAGGATGATACGGCATCTGTTACGACATGAGGGGATGACTTCTATGATACTAGAGGGAGCTGTAGAGGGTAAAAACTGTAGAAGAATACAGAGACTGAAATACAGCCAGGAAATAATTGAGGACGTAGGTTGCAAGTGCTACTCTGAGATGCAGGCGTTGGCAAAGGAGAGGAATTCGTGGCGGAAAAGTCAGTCAGTCAGAAAAGGAAAAACATTAAAGGCTCTTTCTATCTACGTATTCGCGATAAGTTACATTTGTTTATGTTGAGAGTCAACTGCCAGTCCATGCAGCAAGCTTCGTTCTTCCACAAGTTTTCCCGCATTTCGCTACAATACGTAATCGTACATAACCTGGATCTATTGTTTACTCCTAAGATTCTGATACACTATTGTAGCTATTTACTGTTTTTTTTCGAAGTTTTTTTAAAGCTTTATATGCAAGGTACTCCCCAAGGAGAAGAAAAATGGAAAAAAATGGAAAAGGCAATAATAATCAGGTTCCTTACTTGGCGGAGAGCATTCTCCTAGAATACAGTTTCCGAAGCGGTCATTATGAGGGGATTTACTCACTTCCTCAACATGCTGACTACCGTTAAACACACGCTCGAAATTCCAATGGCCCCTGCTTAAGGGGGCATAGTGATTCGAGAAACGAAGGTGCTTCCAACAATTTACACTCAAGCAGTATGAGAAATCTACTTAAACCTAAGGATCCAACTGTTATAACTTGTCCACAGTTCTTCCCAGCAATCGGTAAGAGATTTTTATTTTGGAGTCCGAAACGTGTTGTTGAGCAGTAACTCCGAGGCAATAAAACTTCACAGCACGACCACCTCAGCCCATGTCCCCGAATTCAGAGACTTCAGTTGGATGGCGCACTTGCACGACACCGGCGGTGATCGTAACCACCTTTGACATTTGGAGCCTTGGATCACGACACAGTTTTACTCTCCATTATCTTGGATAGATGCTTTTAATGCTGCCTGCGATGAAACACCACCAATTTCACTCGGCAAGAACGAATACACTGCGCAGAAGCAATGAGGTAAACTACCAGATGCAGCCAACTGACATCGACATTAAAACCACCTAATGTTAAATAGCTACTGCAAAGCGCCACCTCCTACCCCCGATCCTGCCTATTGTCACATTGATCGTTCGCTCATGCATTTAACTCTCTCTCTGATCAATCGCGAGATTTTTTGCAGGCCGTATCACCAGTATAGGCGTAGATTAAGGCCAACAATATGACTGAGTGTAGTCCATCACACCGGTTGACTATTAGGCGGCTCAGGGTAAGAGTACGTGTGGGGAAAGGGTACACATCAGGTTTTCAGGACACCTTTCTCCCACCACGCAAAGCCTACGTCATTCTCTCCTCACTTCGATTCTCGAACGTTGTGGAAGACGGACGCTTACAGCTATAGAAAATGCGGTAAGTCTCTTTTGTACATATTCGATGTAAAATTTGTACAATGTTGGCTCATTGTTACATGAAACTAAATCTATTGAAAAATTGGATAAGCTGGGTACCAGAACCGGCGAGTATAAGTTTCCACATCCTCCTTGATCTAGAGTTTAGTTGTGTAGGTTATCCGTAGGCTGCCGAAAAAGAAACTAGCAAGGTATGGGAAAAGCATGCAAGTCTAATGCGTAGAAGTTCGAAGGGCGTAGTTTTAACCCATCAAAATCTATTTACAAACATCACTCCATAACCTGCACTTTGAAGAATCTAATGGAATAGGGTAGTACTCAAGTCTAATGGACAGAAGTACACAAGACGTAGCGTTTTCCCATCAAGAAATTCTCTGCGAAATTCAAATTTTCTGTTGTATTTCTACATTAATCGTACCAATGTTGGCTGTTAAAATGATTTACTACTACACACATAATACAAATCTATGTACGTCACCATGATTAACAAATACAAACTGTTTAGAGTTGCCAATAGATAAATAGATATAAAAGTTGTAGCAATAAATTGCACTGAACTGAAACAAGTTGCTGGACGAGGCTCGATGAAGATTTGTCTAACTCATTCGCTGACATTAGCTTGGTGAGCTCTATTCTGCTCCACTGTTTGACTTATGCTGACTGGAGAAAATGTAGTCAGTCGTGTATGTTTGAATTTGAGGACTGCCGCGGTGACGTTTAATATTGCTTAGCGTCGTCCTAACTAGGAATTCGGGTGTGAACATTCGGGATCGGGTCACCCTAACGAAAGGACTGGGGTCTCCAAGTAACAGCTTTAGCGTTCATCACCTTTATTACATAACTTGCCTTCATTAGGATTTAAAGTCAAATTTTAAAAGCAATCAACAGTAAATTGACTGGACAGACCTTAGAAAAACGACTTTTTAACAGATACCACTAATTGTGAGCCACCAGCAATTACCTATAAACCAATTGTACGGAATTTTGAAAGTCATTAACTACAGTCAGCAAAATTCGCTGAGCAGCTTTCTTTTTTTTAACTTTGAAAACTGTGCCTCTATAACTCAGTAGCTATCAAAGGTACAAGATTTTAAAGACCGTTAACGGGCGCTAAATAGTTAGCCAAAGTAAACGAAAACTACCCGATCCGAATTCAAACAAATGATTTTTAAACAGTCGTTATTCATTATGAACCCAGTGTCATTCCGTAGACAGCAAAATACAGATTTATTTTAAAGAAAACAAGTAACAGTCATTGAAAAGCAGCCACAGTCAGAATTCACTGATCCGATTTTTAACAAAGGACTTATAAACTGCTGCTATTAATTACGAGTCCACTGTCATTCAATACACACACTAAGTATAGAATTTCAAAACAATTAACTATCACTGAATAGTTAGCTACAGTTAATCAAAATTACCTGATCCGATTTTAAGCAAACGATTTTTAAGCAGCTGCTAATAATTATGGTAGTAGTTGCATAAATCCGATGGGGAGGGGGGTGGGGGGCATGGAAGGGCTAGAGGCAAGTACATCCAGGTATGTTAACTTGGACAGGACGGCCGTCATACATCACACCTTGAGGCTGGGACGACTTCACTAGTGTCGTACCAGCGAAATAACCTTTAATTCGCTGTTATGGTTGCCAAAATATCACGCCCACTCACGGAAACCGCTTCGCAGGGTCGGCGATAACCGACAGTCAAAAGTAGGCTCGGTGCCTTCACAGACACCAATTTGTTCTCTCGTGTACCACTCTGAACTCAAACTCTTCGCTTCCACGGCCGACTCCTGCCCACAACACACACTCACTGCCCAAAACCTTTCCCGCTTCGCAGCTTTTGTCTCCATCAATGGTGCCACAGGCGTACCTCTAAGGTTATCCAGACAAAGATCGTGAACGAGGGGCGAAATCGATAGAAGGGCGAGCCTCACAGATGAGCCTCTACCGCTGAAATTCAGAGAAGCCCCGTCGTAGTTCGACACCAAGAGCAGAAGGTAAAATTGGGGCTAGCTACCCTCCTAAACCTGACCAGCATATACTCTAGAGAGCTTCCCGTTCAGTTAATGACGGACCTACATAGTAATGGGCATCAGAAATTTTAAAAATTTACTGGGGTCTATAAAAAGGCGAGTCAGTTTATTAGGAGGGGTTGCTCCAGCCTCGGCTCCGACATTAAAGCTACGCACAAGCACACGGTCTACGACCTTCAACGAGTCAGGTGGCGCAGTCGTTAGCACACTGGACTACCATTCTGAAGACCAACGGTTCAAACCAGCGTCCGGCCGTCCTAATTTAGCTTTTCCATGATTTCCCAAAATCATTTGTGCCAAATGCTGGGATGGTTTGTTTGAAAGGGCTTGGCCGACTTCCTTATCCATCCTTCCCTAATCGGATGGGAACGATGATGTCACTGTTTCGTCCCCTCCCCCCAAATTAACCAACCAATCTCCAACCTTCCCCTCGTACTCGCACCTTCCACAGTTGTATCTGTGCGCATGACGCCTATTGAATCTCGTCCTCTCCCACTTACGTTGGTTGGTCGGGGGTGAGTTCGTCAATGTCCCAAATATTACTCTAGGGAGATTTAATTGGAAGTGTCAGGATTAATGAGGCTGGAGTGACCGTGATGGCCTCGTGCCGAGCAGTATTAAAAGCAAGATTTAACCACATTTTTGCGACCTAGCATGATATATTATCAAGTGGCCTTCAAATTCTTATTCATGTACTACATCTAAATCTATATCTACATTAGTACTCAGCAAGCCACGGTACGGTACGTTGGGGGGGGGGGGGGGGAATATACCCTGTACCAGGGCGAGGGAGAAACGACTGTCTATATGCCTCCGCATGAGCCCTAATTTCGCGAATCTTATCTTCGTGTTCCATAAGCGCATTGTGGCTTGGCGGCAGTAGAGTCTTTCCGCAGTCAGCTTCAAATGCCAGTTCCCTAATTTTTCTCAATGGCGTTTCTAGAAAAGAATGTCGCCTCCCCTCCTGGGATTCCCATTTGAGTTCCCAAAGCACCTCACACTTACTTGTTGTTCGAACCTACCAGTAACAAATCTAGCAGGCAACCTCTTAATTGCTTTGATGTATTCCTTCAATACAACCTGGTACGGATCTCAAACACTCGAGGAATGCTCAAGAATAGGTCGCACTAGCGTCCGATATGCGGTCTCCTTTACAGGTGAGCCACCCTTTCCCAGAATTCTCCCAATGAGCCGAAGTCGACAATTCGCCTTCCCTACCACAGTTCTCACATCAAGTTACCTTCCATAAGCAATCTGATACAGTAGTGCTGAAAGAACAGTGACAGAAGCCCGAACAATAGGGGAACTGTGAAACAGTGAACTGATAATGGCCTGGCACTAGGCGGAATCTAGATTCGTTGTAATAGAACCTGAAAGAAATACAGATTTGCTTTAATGAAACCTGCTGTGCTCCATCATTTTGAAAATTTTGACAGTTCTCACATGTTCGTTCCGGCTCATATCGCTTTGCAACGTTACGCCCAGATACTTAAACGACTTGGCTGTGTCAAGCAGGACACTAGTAATACTGTAACTGCATTAACTTGTATTTTTACGCGTTTAGAGCTACCTAACATTCATCACACCAAGTGGAAATTTTATTTAAGTCATCTTGTATCTCACTAGGCATCTTACCGCCCAACACAGCATCATCAGCAAACTAGAGCAGATCGCAGTCCATCCACTCGTCAAATCATTTATTTATATAGACAACAACAGAGATCCTACCACACTTTGCTGGGACAATCTAGACAATAAACTTGCCTCTGATGAACATCAGTCGTCGAAGACAACATACTGGGCTCTATTACATAAGAAGTCTTAGAGCCACTCACGTATCTGTGAACTTATTTCATATGCATGTATCTTAGTTAACAGCCTGCAATGCGCCAACGTGTCAAATGCATTCCAGAAAACATAAAAATGTGGAACCTCCCTGTTGCCCTTCATCCACAGTTTGAAGTACATCGTGCGAAAAAAGGGGAGATTGAGTTTTGTACGAGTGATTCTTTCCAAAACCATGCTAATTCGTGGACGTGAGATTCTCAGTGACAAGAAAGTTTACTAAATTCCATGTGAGAATATGTTCAAGAATTCTGCAGCTAACCGAAGTTGGAGATGTTAGTCTGTAATTTGCGAGTCCGTTCTTTTACCCTTTTTATGTACTGGAGTCATCTGGGCTTTTTTCTAGTCCCTTGGGTCATTGTCCTGGGTGAAATATTCGGGACAAATGCAAACTAAGTGAGGGGACACTGCCGTGGAGTGCTCTTTGTAAAATCGAACTGGGATTCCATCCAGGCATGGTAACCTTTTTGCTGTCACATCTTTCAATTGTTTCTCTAAGCCAGGGATGCTTGTTACTACGTTGTCCAAGCGGGTGTCTGACCAATGGTCAAATGACGGTATGTTTGTACGATTAGCCCGCATGAACGATTTCTTCAACGTCAAATTTAAGACTTCGGCTTTCGTTCTGCTATCTTCAACTGCCGCACCAGACTGATTTACAAGGGACAGAAAAGAAGCCTTAGACCCGTTTAGAGATTTTACATCGACCAGAGTTTCCTCGGGTTCTCGACTAGATCTTTTGTTAAAGTGTGACGGTGCAGTTGTTGTATACTTTGCGCATAGTTCTTTTCACGAATGTATGAATCTCTACTATCCTTCGCAGGTCGGCATTAGTGCGTTCTATTTTGAACACAGAGTGTAGCAGCTTTTGCTTCCTCAACATATTCTGAACTTCGTTATTTAAGCAAATGATCAAATGTGTGTGAATATCTAAGGGACCAAACTGCTTGGGTCATCGGTCCCTAGACTTACACACTACTTAAACTAACTTAAACTAACCTATCCTAAGAACGATACACACAGCCACGCCCGAGGTAGGACTCGAACCTGCGGTGGGAGGGGCCGCGCAGTCCGTGACATGACGCCCTAAAGCGCGCGGCCACTCCGCAAGGCCGTTAATTAAACATGGTGAGTCATTTCCATTCTTTACCCACTTACTAGGAACATGGCTATCGAGACCACGATTTACAATCTGCTTGAACTTTTTCCATAATGCTTCTACATCCTTACTGGACTAAGTGATGTCAATTCATTGTCCAAGTGGGATGCTAACAACTGCTTATCTGCTCTGCCTAGCAGAAGGTCTTCCCTAGCCTTCTTCAATGATTTATTAACTTCCGTAACTGTAGTTTGTATAATGACATCGTAATCGCTAATATTCGTTTCTGTACTGTCGTTGTCGAAAAGGTTCGGCCTATTCGCAGCTACAAGGTCTAAGATACTTCCACTGCCTGTGGGCTGCGGAGCTAGCTCATCAAGACAATTTTCGGAAAACGTGTTTAAAAGTATTTAGCATGAGTGTCTGTATCCCCGCAATGAATCCATAGGCATTACAGTCTATACTTTGTTGATTGAGATCCCTGCAATTAATATTGCATGATCTGGGTGTTTCTGCGCTACTGACCTTAGACTTTCTTTGAATGACTCTATAACTGTTACAGCGGAATTGGGTGTCCGGTAAGAAATCCTACAATTAACTTGGTTTCACTTAGACCTGTTATATGAGACCAGATAACTTGACTGTCACACTCAACTTCGACCTCAATAGAAACAATATTTTTTTCAGCTGCAATGAACACACCTCCTCCTAGGGCCTTTAATCTCTCTTTCCGATATACGTTCCGCGAATCGCTAAATATCTCAGAGCTTTCCACTTCGCATTTCATCCAGCTCTCGGTTCCAAGAATAATTTATGAAGCCTGCCACAAATTCACCACCGAGAGGAATAGTGCAGTGGTTAGCACATTGGACTCGCATTCAGGAGGACAACGGTTGAAATCTGCAGCCGTCCATCCTGATTTAGGTTTTCCGTGATTTTCCTAAATCAGCAGAGGTTGAAAATACCTGAGGATGGGCTTATAACAGTCCGAAACCGGTCGTGTGAAATAAAGTAATTTACAACTGAAGCACTATTTTCAACCTCTGCTATAAAGCTCAGTTGCGGGTGTTCTTCCAACGCGATTGTTTGTGTTTCCCAAATCACATAAGGCAAATGCCTCTATGGTTCCTTCAGAATGGCATGGCCGCTTTCCTTCAACATCCTTCCCTAATCTGAGCTTGCGCTCCGTCTCTAATGACCTCGTTGTCGACGTGACGTTGAACACCAATCTCATCCTCCTCCTCCTCCACGAATTCTCCTCTTGCACCAACTTCTTGCAGTTCATGCCTTCAACTCTTTGATGGACAGATCCCAGTTTCTATCTTCCTCTCCAGCTTTTACCCACTACAGCTCACACTAGTACCGTGGAAGTTACCCCTGATGTCTTAACAGATGTCCAGTCATCCTGTCCCTTCTTCTTATCACTGTTTTCCACATATTCCTTTCGTCGTAGATTCCGTGAAGAACCTCATTCATTCCCTTATCAGTTCACCTAATTTTCAACATTCGCCTGTAGCACATCTCAAATACTTCGATTCTCTTCTGCTCTGGTTTTCCCACAGTCTGTATCTCACTGCCATACTATGCTGTGCTCCAAGGTACATTCTCACGAATTTCTTCCTCAAATTAAGACGTATGATTGATTCCAGTACATTTCATTTTCCCAGTGCTAGTCTTCTTTTTATGTGCTCCTTGCTCCATAAGTCAGGGATTATTTTGATACATAGGTAGCAGAATACTTTACTTCATTTACTTTATGATCACCAACGCTTACGTCAATTTTATCAGTGTTCTCATTTCCGCTACTTCCCATTACATTCGCCTTTCTTCGATTCCATATCCGTATTCTGATTTTAATTATGGTTTTCCTACCTCTTCCATATGGACACTAGCTTCTTCTTCTACACATTATCAGATAAGTCTTCCCCTCATAGATATCTTCAACGTAATTCACTCTTTCCTGTGCATTGTGGAATTCCCACTGCGCTCTTAATGTTTCCGCCCTTGTTTCAGTATCACCGAAGGTTCTCTTGATTTCTCTATATGCTGAGTGAGTCCTTCAACAATCAGTTCTTTTTTCGAATTTTCACATTTTTCCCTGCACTTCCTATTTACTTCATTTCTAAGTGATTTGTATTTTGCCTCAGGTATTGATTCCTGCTGTTTTGAGGTATTTTCATAGCTCTGTGGTGTGCTGTCATCCAGGTTTCCATCAGACCTTGGTCAAATTTGGACAGCATGTGGTTTGGCCGTCTTTATGCAAGGGTATATGTTGCTTAATAAAGTTACCGAATTTACTGCCCTCCAGAAAAGTTCTCATGCAAAAGGTTACTACGTTTGTTTGTGCAGTAACAGACTTGAGCATAATTATTACTGTAAACCGATACAGTAGGAGAGGGGCTACTTACGATACTTTCATATCGGTTTTTCAGCGAGTTCAGTTATCTTTCTGTAATATAAATAAAGAAGAGTGTAATAGATCGATTTCAACCAAATTTAGCACAAAAGCAGCAGGCCTCAAACTATCTATACTGTGGGGTTTACAAACTCGTAGCTCCCATAGGAGCAAATGTATGGGCAAAAACGTGTATTTTTTCAGCCCCTGGCTTATAAGCTGCCATTCATGAGATGCATGTTGCGTAGGAACATTATCGATTTACCAATTCAACCTGTTTTGCATGGCAGGCTACATATTAAGGGACACAAAAAGATTTTCTGGGCTCCAATATGTAGGCTGCTCTGCATGACTGGCGTGTTATGCAGGAGTAGTATGCGCCTCCTTCATCGACCTGCTACTCAAGGTGGCCTGTATGTAAGACGCAAGTAAATGATTTTCAAGCACCTGATGTGTAGGATGCCCTGAATGACAGCTGTGTTATGGGAGTAATATTGGTATGCTTTATTGGTAGTGTAGAAGGGTAGCAGGCAGCTGGAACAGGGAGAGGTTGGGGGCGGAGATGGAAAGAGAGGGGGGAGGTGTATAAGGTCGCAGAGGAGGAGAAAGATATAGAGAGAGAGGATGGTCAATGAGAGGGTAGATATGATGAGAAAGAGAGAATGCCAGGAGGAGATAAATGGTTCAAATGGCTCTGAGCAGTATGGGACGGAACTTCTGAGGTCATCAGTCTCTTAGAACGTAGAACTACTTAATCCTAACTAACCTAAGAACATTACACACACCCATGCCCGAGGCAGGATTAGAACCTGCGACCGTAGCGGTCGCTCGGTTCCAGACTGTAGCGCTTAGGACCGCTCGGCCACTGCGGCCGGGCCAGAAGGAGATAGCGGTAGAAGGCTGAGTTGGATAGAGAGAGAGAAAGGTGGACACAGAGAGGCGAAGGTGGAGGCGTGTTCAGTAAATGTGTCGAAAAAATTCGCAGGCGAAGGGCTAGCGTTCTATAATAAGCAGTTAGTATTATTTCCGAATTTTGAGCCAGCGACTTCCTCAAAATGGCACGGCATTTCACTGCCATGCTCTCCTACCATCAGTTGGCAATAGTTTAGGTGCTGCTGTGACAAGTCTCTGGGAAAGACTGAACCCAGAATTTCGGCGAGATCTAATCACTGACCCATCAGTCATTGAGCTTGATCCTTTTCCTACTTTCTACACCTGTGTGCTGTTTCCTTGTTATTTTCTTGGGTGTTTTGAAATCCATCGCAAGCTAAAAGTAGTGAGGAACGCATTCCAAGTTGACTTTCTTGTTGCACAAATCCTTGTCACAAACACAGAATGTTTTACCGATCTCTGATTGATCTGGAACATTACATAATAGCTGTAGTGCAACTGGAATGTTTGTACCATCTCCAGCGATGCACATCAAAGGCATCTAGTAGGTCGCGGCTGCTTCACTACAGGAAGTAGGAATAGGTATCGCAGTTTCGGTGACAATTGCTGTAGCGTCCATTTTATCCCAATATTTTAGGTGTTCATATATTTGGAGTTGTACAACAGAAGAACAAAGTGTAATATGTGGATTAATCCCGCTACAGTGAATAATGGTCTCTTCCTTCACTCGTTCTGCTTCAAATACACCGCAAGCGAATTTATGCACCGCTGGGAATAATAGAGCACCCATGTAATTAACTTCTGTTGTTGGACAATCGAAATAACTAAGTACACAGCAAGAAGATTGTTCGTTTATTAGCTCCAGGATGTTTGACGGAATACAAATAACGTCATAAACTCGCAGCTGCCGCCTGCTCGCTCCACGAAGCTGATCACATGCTCATCCTAATTCGTACCACATTCAATAACGCAGTGTGGCTGCAGAATCGTTACACAGTTAACAATTTCTGAGTGTCAGATCTAGGATACGTATTGCACACTTATAGACAGAGCACTTTAAAGTTTACCACGCTCGGTTTTACTCAAAAAATATTTTTGAGCAGCTATGTATTGCTTAATATATGAACACAAAAAAACTCTCATGAAAAATATCGAAAGTAATCTATAAATACAAATCACATTATGAACCTTTAGGATACTTGTTGTAAATGAGTAGAACGTCGAACTGTGGCAGGAACCGAAGAGAACATTGGTCAGCCTATAAAATTCCTCGTCATTTTTAGGCAGGTAACTGGAATTTTCCTGTAAACTGCTTCTAACATCCAGTACTGTTTACTCAACTTCGTACGACAGCTTTTTTCCTGTTAGGTTATAAGGTCGTGATAAGTCTTTGGATCTAATAACCCCCAAATTAATCCATACAAATCGTACAGAAAGTGGGAACAAGGAATCATGAACGACTGAGAATCAGTTCCAATACGGCTTTCCACTGAACGTATTAATTCCATCAAGGAGCACACTAGTTGATTTCAAGCGCTTTCAAAAGTATATAACGGTTGTTAGGCGGGGATTACGCCCATGACCTAGGGGGGATGGCACGCTAGCTCATCGTGTTCGGTCAGAGAACTGGCTGGTCTGTGTAATAAAAATAATGTGAGTCAAGCGATCAACAACGAACTTCAGCGGATGTCCTGTGACGTCCGCTACAACCAAATACAACGAACAATAACGTACAAAATGCAAAAAATGGGTTAAAGTCTTTGATTAGTGATGAATGGGTTCTCGGTCCTGGGTTCCAATCCCACAGCAGGTTACATTTTGAACAAAAATCATCAACGTTGGCGGCCGAAGGCTTCTCAGGAATATATAACTGGCTGAGCACTTACTAACAGTAGGGATGAGCCAGCTTCCCTGATAACACAATGAAAACGTCGCCCGTAAAACGAGTCGGATATTTTACAAAACTTAAAGTACGTAACACATTACGTGGCAAAATTGCAGAAATTTGTTAACGTGTTATAACACGCCATGACAACACTGGGAATGAAGCTGTCAGATTTATTGGTGTAGCAACGTACTGTAGTATGTCTACAAGTAATGGTGCCTCACTCGTAGTCACGTAGTACGTCATAAGAACGGGGTCCGAGAATCGACGTAGTCAGTAGTGGAATGTCACTTCCAGTCAACGACAATTAGTTAAAACCCTACAGGAATTGCACATGTCAGTAAATGAAGCTCCGCGTAAAACGGTTTCCGAGCGAACGTTGCGAACGGAACTGCGTGCAGTGAACGCTAGGAGAAGGATACGTCCCGAAAGGGAATTTCTCACAGTGGCACACAAGTAAGGGAGGAAGATTGTGTTGAACGTCCCATCGACCTCGCGGTTATTAAAGATGGAGCACAAGCTCGGATTGTGTGAAGGATGGGGAGGAGGTCGTCTGTGCCCTTTCACAGGAACTATTCCTTCATTTGCCTGGAGCGATTTAGGTAAGTCGCCACTGACACACACAGCTACCCGTCGTCAATGGGCCAGACGATAAAGATAGTGGAGGCAGTAGTTGACTTGGGACGTATAACGTCATTTCATCCCTTTTCAAGAGCACCGACAATCCAATGAGGTTTAGTCCACAGTCAGGAGGTGGCACTTGACTGTTTTACTGGGGTCTTTCGTACCGCGACACGGTCGCACTCATTCGTGTTACTGTGAACATGAACTAGGCTGTCTGTTTCAACATTCTAGTGTTGAGTATAATGTAGACTCTACCAAGATGACGTCAGCCGTATTGGAAGAAAAGGAAGGAAGGTAGGGTTCAAAGTCGCGTTGACGTTGAGGTAATTAGGGATGGAGCACCAGCTCGGACTGTGTCAAGGGTGAGGAACCTTTCACAGGAACTAACCCGAATTTGCCTGGAGTAATTTGGGAAAATCACAGAAAATGTCTAAATCTGGGCATCCGGGCCCTTGTTTGAACCGCCGTCCTTCCGAATGCGAGTCCAGTGTGCTAACCACTGCGCCATATCACTTCGTATCAGCCGTGTTCATACGGCTCCACACACACACGTTCCTTGTGTGACGGATTCAGGCACGTATCGCACTTGGACTTGTCCGCTAAGTCATTCAGTTGTAATGATATAGAAAGTGACTGACGGAACTGGAACCTTCATACCGTAATATTACACAAGGTGGTAGTAGCAAATTAGAATTAGAGTGACCGGAAGTCCGTATGAGCGCATTAACTGTTTCTTATAGTCCTTGCAAAGACCCACGACTGGTTTCGCAACTTAAAGGTGCATCCTCAGGTGCATTTAAGTAATAACTTCATGCATGATGAGAATAACAATGTTCCAAGGTGCACTTGTAAACGAAAGTGCATGATTCCTCCAGGGATGGCATCAAACACTGATGGCGTCCTAAATGAAATACCTAAGCAGAGAGTATGAGTGTGTGTGTAAAATCCAATAAGCGGAAGGAGTGCTCTCTAGAATTCCCACAGCAAGTTGGATAGTAATGTGTGTACAAAATTCGATAATGACCATCGGCTGTATCAGATATATCCACTGAGAATCTAAAATATCATGATTCTGGGGTAACTTCATTCGATGTCCCTGATAGTTTCAGGATCCATTAAATTCTCGGGGGGCCCATATGATCCAGCCGGTGAAGATCATCTTTGTACACGCATTACTTTCCAACTAACTGTATGCAATGCTGTGTGAATTCTAGTGAGCACTCCTTCCACTTACTGGAACTCCCGCATCCACATCTTCTCAGCTTACGTGTTCTATTAAGAACGCCCACCATCAATGTTTAACAACCGTTTTGATGACAGCCGTTGAAGGCTAACTCACTTTCGATTATAACTGAACTTTGGAACATCGTAATTCTCATCAGGCATGAAGCGACTATTGAAATTCACCTGAAGATGCATCTTTAAGATTCGAAACCTTCCCTGGTTCTTTGAAAGAAACCCAATAAACAGCTAATGTTGTCATGACGACTTCCGTTCATTTTAATTCCAATTTTGCTAATAATGCCTTATTCATGATAGTATGATATGAAACTTCCAATTCGATCAATCATGAATTATTTTAGACGTGGTTGCCTCATCTGTAGATTAGTTTTTGAGCATGTAAAAGTATTTATACCATTGAAAAATATCACATTTCTGCCTTGAGCTGCTGGTAAAATACTTTATTTCTGCAACTGGTTTTGCCGGCCGGAGTGGCCGTGCGTCTCTAGGCGCTACAGTCTGGAACCGAGCGACCGCTACGGTCGCAGGTTCGAATCCTGCCTCGGGCATGGATGTGTATGATGTCCTTAGGTTAGTTAGGTTTAATTAGTTCTAAGTTCTAGCCGACTGATGGCCTCAGGAGTTAAGTCGCATAGTGCTCAGAGCCATTTGAACCATTTTACAACCGGTTTCAGGCGTCTGTTCATCATCAAGATCATAAAACTATTAACAGCATCATGTTAGGAGAAATATAAAACTTCCTAACATGTTGCTGTGAATATTTTTACGAACTTGACGATGGTCAAACGACTGAACCTGGTTGTGTGAATTAAGCTCAAGGCTGTAATATGGCATTTTTCAAATATAAAAGCTCTGTTGGACACCATCTTCTGCAAAAAAATTATACAATGATTTATTACGTCTCATATCGATCTCTTAAATGCCAAAATGTTGAAGATAATGATTTTATAGCAGTTGACTGCCATCCTCAGATGTGATTAATTCGCTAACAGCTTCAAGATATCCACTGGAGACCCCGTTAAATGAGGTATCTGGATGACTGTAGAGGAGTGGCAGCGCGTTCCTTCTCGAGATGTGGAACCAGAATGAATACTAATGTTGGATGATGAGGCCTCGACCGAAGTTCACGTTCTAACTGGTACCAAAGATGTACCAGTGGGTTCCTGTCATGATTCCGAGCAGTACAATCCATTACCACAAACAACTGTCTCAAAGATGTTGCTTTATGACTGGGAGCATTCCAATGCCAATACAAACAATCTTCGACTCCAAATTGTTGCTCTAATGTACATAATACACATAGCTGTAAAATGCGTTAATAGCCTTCCTCATTTAATGTTTTCTTGAGAACAATAAGGGGAACACATCTAATTAGTAATGTTCCCATGCATTCGCCAAACACAAATCCTTCCATCGGTTTTCCATAGGGTACAGCGTGAATCATCACTCCAGATAAACGTTTACAATCCTCCACAGTAAAGTGTCTCTCAGCTGTTGTTGTTGTAGTCTTCAGTCCTGAGACTGGTTTGATGCAGCTCTCCATGCTACCCTATCCTGTGCAAGCTGCTTCATCTCCCAGTACTTACTACAATCTGCATCCTTCTGAATCTGCTTAGTGTATTCATCTCTTGGTCTCCCTCTACGATTATTACTCTCCATCCACGCTGACCTCCAATGCTAAATTTGTGATCCCTTGATGCCTCAGAACATGTCCTAACAACCGGTCTTTCTTCTTGTCAAGTTGTACCACAAACTCCTCTTCTCCCCAATTCTATTCAATACCTCCTCATTCGTTATGTAATCTACCAATCTAATATTCAGCATTCTTCTGTAGCACCACATTTCGGAAGCTACTATTCTCTTCTTGTACAAACTATTTATCGTCCATGTTTCACTACCATACATGGCTGCACTGCATACAAATACTTTCAGAAACGACTTCCTGACACTTAAATCTATACTCGATGTTAACAAATTTCTTTTATTCACAAACGCTTTCCTTGCCATTGCCAGTCTACATTTTATATCCTCTCTATTTCGACCATGATCAGTTATTTTGCTCCCCAAATAGCAAAATTCCTTTACTACTTTAATTGTCTCATTTCCTAATCTAATTCCCTCAGCATCAACCGACTTAATTCGACTGCATTCCATTATCCCCGTTTTGCTTTTGTTAATGCTCATCTTATACCCTCGTTTCAAGACACTGTCCATTCCGTTCAACTGCTCTTCCAAGTCCTTTGCTGTCTCTGACTGAATTACAATCTCATTGACGAACCTCAAAGTTTTTATTTCTTCTCCACGGATTTTAATACCTACTCCGAATTTTTGTTTTGTTTCCTTCACTGCTTGCCCAATCAGTATTGAAAACAAAAATGAATAGCTGCTCAACCACTGTACCCCAAACATTTTAATTCCCTAAGCACAGTAACTCTGCTAACTCAAATGCTTGTAGAGCTTTTCAAATCACGAGTGATTTGTTCTGCTGGTCTCATGCTCAACAGTCAACGGCCGCCACTAGATGAGGTTTACCTGGTCTTTGTTTAGCTGTGGTTGTTCCTCCGCATTTCCACTTCACAATCACGTAACCAGTAGTTACTTTGGGCAGCTTTAGAAGGGTTGAAATGTCCCTGTTGGATTTGTTATATGTCATCCAGTACCAGTCACATTCGATGGCAATGAGCTCCCTCTAATCTATTCGTTCTGCAGTTGCCGCTTCTTTACTGGCAATGGAACACTCTCACCCTCGTTTTATAATGGCGGGTCGGCCTCTAGTGGTCAATTCCGCATTATATGGTGGCATCCAGGCACTTCTAATCAGGTACTGTACAATAATTGCACTTAAGTTTACTAAATATCATAGTGTGTGTATCGATACATCAAATGTGATTCTATCGTTGGCCATGGCCGATACGCGTTAACGTGTATCATTATTAAACACTAAAAATATAAGCAGCTGTCAAGGGGAAAAGCATATTGACTTGTGAGAATGCTTTATATTATTTGTGAACACTACCTGAAGCAAGTTGTGGAGTCCAAGAAACTTGTGGACTCCATTGCTAGGCCGATTAAAGCCAATATCATAGCTAGAGACGTTGTGACACAGTTTTAGCGCTATGTCTCCTCAGATGACTAATTTCGTTCCTTATGCTGAATTGACGATACATTATCTCACACTAATCGCTGGTTCAGAATAAATCCTACCAACGAAATTATTTTAAGCCCCATATTTATAGTGCTAAATGGTTGGCGAAGTCTAAGATGAGCAATACAGCAAGAAGAGCCAAGGGCCACTGGGTGCCGGTGCCCGGAACTTAGTAGGGAGAAAGAACAACTGAAAAATCTGATATTTTGGAGAGGACTTTCGCCTGACGCAAGACATTGTTTTGTAGTTTTGTCTTCACACAGATATGTTTCACAAGTTATTGTGCCATCTTCAGTAGGTTTATTTGTTTCCTTGCTTTCTAAAGTGACGCTACTGATTGTTTACTCTGGTAGCTTTAAATCTACAGCTTGTCATGGTACTTTAGAGGTTTGTGCAAGTTCCTATGGAAACAAACTGCTGATATCGTCAGTCCCTAGGCTTAAACACTATTTAATCTAACTTAAAGTAACGTACTCTAAGGGCAACACACACACACACACACACACACACACACACACACACACACACACACACTCACACACCCATGACCGAGGGAGGACTCGAACCTCCGACAGGCGCAGCAGCGCGATCCGTGGCAAGACGCCCAAGACCACGCGGCTACCCCACGCGGCATGGTTTTTGATGTTGTGGTGTTGTTTCATTATTTGTCTCGAGCTAAAACTCCTATTTCTTTCGCTGTTGTCGTTAGACATGCAATTTGTAAGACTTGTTTCCCAAGGGCAGAGTTTCTGTACAGATTTGAGTAATCACTTTTTACCTTGATAAAGAACTATTTCCCTGCTTGTTAACCATTAGTTTCAGCCGTGGCAGGGAGATTTCATTCGTTAAAAATTTACTTGATGATGTCACACCATGGTCCCACGACTACAACGCTACTTGTACCAGTTATCCCTGGTTTCAGATGTCATGAAATGGTGGTCTCACATATCGCTACTATTTATTCACTTTGTCGTAATCTGTGTCATGTTTCTACCGACTGATAAATGTCAGATTCCCATATTACAGCTAATATCGTTGACTGCAGTGACAGAGCGTCTAACAAATGCCTTAATTTCTTTATCTGTGAATTTCATGCGCCATATTTATAGTGCTGAACCGTTGGCGAAGTCTAAGATGATTCAAATGGCTCCAAACACTATGGGACTTAAGATCTGAGGTCATCAGTCCCTTAGAACTTAGAACTGCTTAAACCTAACTAACCTAAGGACATGACACACATCCATGCCCGAGGCACGATTCGAACCTGCGACCGTAGCAGCAGCGCGGTTCCGGACTGAAGCGCCTAGAACTGCTCGGCCACTACGGTCCGCGTCTAAGATGAGCTACACAGCAAGAAGAGGCAAGGGCCACTGGGTCCCAGTGCTCGGAACATCCTAAGCAAAACAGCCGACTTCTAAAATGAAGCCACTTCAAGTAACCACTGAGCACCAGGTAGGAGTTTACGGGCCTCTTATTATCCACTGCAGCAGCAGCACGGCTCGTGTGGTCAACATTGCACAAATGGCATTTCATGCAGTGTGCAGCACAGGACTGGATAAAATGTTCAGTATAAGGAACAATGTTCACGTCTGGCCAGTACAGAATAAATTATTCTCATATGTGGGCCTCTCTGCTCAGAGGACAGCTGGCTAGGATGTTATTTCGCGGGTAATACCTGCCGTAGGTATTTGTAGAGTGTGAAGCTTGTTGAGAGATTTTCATTTCTGCTTTACATAGGACACTAACTGAGCCTTTTTCCTTAAGTTGGGGGGGAGGGTAGAATTGCGACAGCTGGTTGCCACTCTGTGTGCAGTGAGAATTTCTTTCTCTTAAAAGGTGGGAAGGTAGCTCATTCTGTGATCTAAAAAGAAAATCTGTAAGTGTGAGTTTAGGACGCCATTTGCTAGGAAATGCATATGTGGGAAAACAGCCCAACGGGCGACGTAGAAAGATATCCGAGACGTTGGAGTTTGGAACTCCATCTTCTCATAATTGGGTAACTCAGGAAATATCTACTTTTTAGGATGTTGGTCCTCTGTTTTAAAAAAAAGACATATCTTTCGCCAATATTTGGCAAAGACTTCTCCTTTGGTGAAATCTCGAATTTGTGCAGAGCAGAAAGAAATGTTGGAACACTCGAGTTTTGTACGTGTTAAGAAAGAGGCTTTGGGGCGAGAGGCGGAATACAACACACAGACTTCAGAGATGACATCAGAGATGCAGCAGAATGCAGAGCTGCATTTTCGAAGGTCAGCCCATCACACAGCAGCAAATGAGTAGCTCTTGGCAACAGGCTTCGACATGTGCAGGACTGGGACTCGACTCTCCGAACTGTCGACTATGCTGAGCATAACTTGCACATAGGCTGTTTGGTAAGGTGAGGAGTTAGCCGTTTTTGGTATATTTCTTTTAAACTCTATTAGGTCAGGCAGTAGAGGGCTCATTCAGGACTGGACAGAATTTTTAATTTGCATGTGGATTTCATAGTTCTTTCTGAAACGATCGGGGCAATATTTGTGCACCCATCCACAATTATCCCTTTTCGAGTATGACATGTTGTGACACAGTCAATCCCACCTCTCTTGCTACTTGTGGGCTTTGTGTACTAAACCTAGCACTTATTAAAATTTGTTTTAAAGTTCGCGATTGGTTTCCTCTTACTAAATTACGTTAATGTGTAATTACTATTTCACTGTTTATGCATGTGCTCACAAAGAGTAAGGGTAATCAATTTGAATCAAACTGGTCCGAGATTTTTAATTAAGTGGTCAGAAGCCGCTTCTCATTATTAAACCCTGATGATTTTTGTAAGATCTGACCCCTCGAACTCATGTACGAGAGCCACTCTATTCATATTGATCAGTCAGTTGTGTGACAGATTCATTTCTGTATTTGAGTTCAAGGGAGTGATACGTCCCTCGGTCTGTCCGGCTTGTTACATCTTCTGGCGTTTCACAATCTGTGAAAAGTAAATGAAAAAACTGATCCTAAAAGTAACTGTAAAATATATACCCCTTTAACATACTGTGCTTCTTTTCAAAATAATAATTTTGTAGTTATATGTTCAAGTTAGCATTTACTCAGGTGTCTGCCTTCCATCATATAGAGGATACAGTGTTGTGAATTAGAATGAAATACCGTGTATAAGATGTGTAGTTCCTGTTGTTGTTGTGGTCTTGATGCAGCTCTCCATGCTACTCTATTCTGTGCAAGCTTCTTCATCTCCCAGTACCTACTGCAACATACATCCTTCTGAATCTGCTCAGTGTATTCATCTCTTCGTCTCACTCTACGATTTTTACCCTTCACGCTGCCCTCCAATACTAAATTGGTGATCCCTTGATACTTCAGAACATATCCTACCAACCGATCACTTCTTCTAGTCAAGTAGTGCCACAAACTCCTCTTCTCCTCAATTCTGTTCAGTATCTCGTCATTAGTTATGTGATCTACCCACCTCATCTTCAGCATTCTTCTGTAGCACCACATTTCTCTTCTTGTCCAAACTATTTATCGTCCATGTTTCACATCCATACATGGCTACACACCATACAAATACTTTCAGAAACTACTTCCTGACACTTAAATCTATACTCGATGTTAACAAATTTCTCTTCTTCAGATACGCTTTCCTTGCCATTGCCAGTCTACATTTTATATCCTCTCTACTTCGAGCATCATCAGTTATTTTGCTCCCCAAATAGAAAAACTTCTTTCTACTTTAAGTGTCTCATTTCCTAATTATATTCCCTGAGCATCACCCGACTTAATTCGACTACATTCCATTATCCTCGTTTTGCTTTTGTTGATGTTCATCTTGTATTCTCCTTTCAAGACACTGTCCATTTCCTCCTATTCGTCATAAAACTAACAGGTCCCGGAAGGCCCACCTGTGCCTACTGACCGTCATGTTATCCTAAACCAATAGGCGTCACTGGATGCGGACACTGAGGGATATGTTGTCAACACACCGCTCTCCCGGCCCTTTACAGTTTTCTTGCCGGAACCGCTACTTCTCTGTCAAGTAACTCCTCAATAGTCCTCACAAGAGCTGAGTGGACGCCCGCTTGCCAACAGCGCTCGGCAGATCCAAACGGTCACCCACCCAATTTTTACCCAATTCCGACAGCGCTTAACTTCGGTGATATGACGAGAACCGGTGCTACCACTGCGGCAAGGCAATTGGCTTCCATTGGTTATAATGATACTTTAAATTTCAACCTCAATGAAGTGATTTCGCCGCCGAAGCAAAACGTATTCTGCATGCCAGAGATACACCAAGTAGTCGATCTGGAGATACCGACGCACTGAATTCATCCGCTGGAAACCACAGAAGCCTCCACAAGAGGAATAACTTATTTACAATGGATGCATCTTATTTTCTAGAGACCCTGTTCCACGAAATGAGTCGACCACTTGAAGAGCGTGAGAAACCGGCGCTAGCGAGATTATGAACAGATCTGGCTTATGCTTTCCTGTCCCGCTTTCAATCAGCATAATGGCACAGCGAAATTTCGGAAGACAAACTTCGATAACAACTCACATTTCTGGATGAAATTCAAAATGATTCTAGCGTATAAACGACCACGAGGAAACCGAAGACCTTCTCTGAGTTGAGAAGAGGCAAAAATAGAAAACATTTAATAAGAAAGCTTACTCTGAGCTAACAGCACCTTTTGCTGAAGTCTCATGCAGTTCATCTGAAATTTCTTTGTTGTTGATTTGCCTGCCAGGCGTTAAACACCACATGGTTGCGATACAGTTCAGACTACAGACTCTGCTCTTTACTAATTCTGCTGCAGTGACAAAAATCGTCAAGTCTGTCGAGGAAAGCATATCGAAATGCTATTTCTTCGAATCTGCATCCACACCTAGAAAATGGCGAGACTACTGTTGTAGAATGCCATTGATCTAATAGCCATAGAAACTGAATCCTGATGCTTGACCGTAGCCGAGTGAGCCCTCGGACGGTTTACAGCTATCAGGCATTGAAATGTGCTTTCAGTCAAGTGGCCACTTGTGAACCTCTGCAAGACAAAACAATGTGAATCAACCAGAAGACGTGATTGGATGTAAATGTAACTCCATAAACGTGCATACCATCGGCAGGTACCTAAGTGATTAGGTTGCAATTCTGAGTGTCCGTATTCTTTTCACAAGAATCAAAATCAGTCGTCAGCAGCACAAAAATTTGGGTTCATTCAGTTTACCAGTTTCAACAGATTAATCTGTCATTTTCTGATAAAGACAAATAAATCTGTTGAAGTCGGTAAAGTGTATCTTAGAACATGGCAGATTAATCTGTTTGAACCTAGAAAGGGAATCTAATAAAATTTCTGTGCAGCTGCGACCTACTTTTACAATATTCTGGTTAATTTCAGTACCATTGGCTGGAGGCTAGAAGCAGCCGTCCCATGCACAGGTTGCCGTTAATTACCACAATACAAATGGCTGAGTTTAGAGTGGTGCCGTGCCCGGGAAGCATGGACTGATGGTGAACGGCGTCGCATTGTGTCCAGAATGGATCGCATTTCTTCACTACCTTGGATGACCACTGTCAGTTAGTACGACGCTGACCGCGGGAAAATATCCCACTCTTTCAAAGACACAGGAGTGCTACTCCTGGCGTCGTGGTGTGCGATGCCTTTGAGTATGCACGACTGGTAAAGACGAGGAACCTGTTGGATCACAACAGTATCTCACAGACAGTACCATTCTGCCATTTTTCAACGCGAAATTACTCGTCCACAAATGGCACTCACCTATATGAACTGTCGGCACGATGAGAGGTGATCAACACTTTCCCTAAGATGTGTGGGACCATCTCGGACGTCAACATCATCCCAGTGTTAGTATCCAGGATATCATGTTACAACAATCATGGCCCAGCTTGCCCCTGGAGAGGATTCAGAGGCATTATTACACGCTTGCACATAGAATCAGGGCCTGCACCCATATCATACTGATACGTGAGCTCATACTGCCGTTCTGTTAGAAATTCGACTCGATTTTGTAACCATCGAAATAACATCTCATACCCTGTGAACCCTCGAAGTTCCATTTCCTCTTCCCTTCCTCTTCTGGGTGCTTCACTTTCTTTGTCAGGTGGTGGCTGCGAACTCTTCGATGGTCAGTGGACTTTTAGGTAGGAGACACTATTTATAGTAGTTTGGCTGGCCGCCAAGATGCTATCAATTGGTCATTACCTCTGCTCGTATCAGACGACACACTTATTTTGGTAAACTCCTATCCATGCTGCAACATCAATACCCAATGCCAACTTTTCTCTAGAATCAGGTAACGCACTTATCCATTCCGAAAACCTAAGTCAATTACCCACTGGTGATGTCTACGCCCGGTTCCTGAATATAATTACTTTAAATGCCAATTATCTCCGTTGTATAGAGAGCATCCAATCTTGGATCAAAGAAATACTTTGTTCTACTTTGTTGTTGGATATATATGTCATTTAGTTGCTCATAACATTTTGTTTTGCCTAATTCTGAGCCAAACAGGCTTCGAGCGGATGTCTAAATGGGAACGAAGGGATGATATTCGCTCAAAAGTTTTTGAACATTAGTGATTTTGAGGAAAAATGCAATTTGGAACCAGAAATGTGAGAAATGCTTGTAAGTCAGATTTGGAATAATCTTTTACTGAAAATAAATACATGCAGTCTACTTTTACTCTCCTCAAAGTAGCCTCCTTTGGTTTTAAGCACTGCTCTCCATACTCGAGGAAATCTTGCCGTTAGCTTCATCCGGGTTTTCTAGCTGATGTGTAGTAGACAACATTCCATTAGAACTACTGATTGCCTTGGGAGAGCCAGCCAGGCTAAAACTCTAACATCTGGTGAGCAAGATGTATGAGACATTCGAAATACCCTCAGACTTCGATAAAAATATAATAATTCCAATCACAAAGGAAGCAGGTGTTAGCAGTTGTGAAAATTACCGAACTATCAGTTTAATAAGTCACAGCTGCAAAATAATAACGCGAATTCTTTATAGACGTATGGAAAACCTGGTAGAAGCCGACCTCGGGGAAGATCAGTTTGGATTCCGAAGATATATTGGAACACGTGAGGCAACACTGACCTTACCACTTATCTTAGAAGAAAGATTAAGGAAAGGCAAACCTACGTTTCTAGCATTTGCAGACTTACAGAAAGCTTTTGACAATGTTGACTGGACTACTCTCTTTCAAAAGTCTGAACGTGGCAGGGGTAAAATACAAGGAGCGAAAGGCTATTTACAATTAGTACAGAAACCACATGTCAGTGATAAGAGTCGAGGGGTGAGAAAGAAAAGCATTGGTCAGGAAGGGAGTGACACCTGGTTTCAGCCTATCCCCGATGTTATTCAATCTGTATATTGAGCAAGCAGTAATGGAAACAAAAGAAAAATTTGGAGAAGGAATTAAAATCCATGAAGAAGAAATAAAAAATTGAAAGTTTGCTGATGACACTGGAACTCTGTCAGAGACTTGGAAGAGCAGCTGAACGTTAATGGACTGTGTCCTGATACGAGGATATAAGATGAACATCAACAAAAGCAAAACAAGGATAATGGAATGTAGTATAATTAAATCAGGTGATGTTGAGTGAATTAGATTAGGAAACAAGACACTTAAAGTAGTAGGTGAGTTTCGCTGTTTGGGGGAGTAAAATAACTGATGATTGTCGAAGTAGAGTGGATTTAAAATGTAGACTAGCAATGACAAGTAAAGCGTTTCAGAAGAAGAAAAATTCGTTAACATCGATTATAAATTTAAGTTTCAGAAGTCTTTTTTAAAAGTATTTGTATGGAGTGTAGCCATGTATGGATGTGAAACATGGACGATAAATAGTTCAGACAAAAAGAGAATAGAAGCTTTCGAAATGTGGTGTTACAGAAGAATGCTGGAGATTAGGTGGGTAGATCACATGACTAATGAGGAAGTACTGAAGAGAATTGGGGAGAAGAGGAGTTTGTGGCACAACTCGAGTAGAAGAAGGGGTCGGTTGCCAGGATATGTTCTGGGGCATCAAGGGATCACCAATTTAGTGATGAAGAGCAGCACGGAGGGTAAAAATCGTACAAGGAGACACAGAGATGAATACACTGAGCAGATTCAGAAGGATGTAGGGTGCAGAAGCTACTTGGAGGTGAAGAAGCTTGCACAGAATAGAGTAGCATGGAGAGCTGCATCAAGCCAGTCTCTGGACTGAAGACCAATCCAATAACACGTTACCACTCCTCTTGTAGTCTGGTCCAGAAGTGATGAACGCTGGTAATAGGCCTTTATTTAAGTGATCTGTCCAAGTGATACCAAAACAGTTCAATAGGATTACGGTCGAGGGATTGGGGCGGCCAGATCCAATGTCTCAGTTCCTTCTTTTCTTTCCAAATTTTCCAAATACGCTTTACACAGTATTGAAGTGTATTTAAGGTCGTTATCTTGTTGTACGAGGAATCACTTGCCAATGAAACATCTTCCACATGGCTATTCATGATACTGTAGAATACTCTTTCTCGATTGTTTCAGTTATTTGTACAAGATCACCAGGATTACCATCTCCAAAACATGATAAGAACATGAAGGAATCCTTTCCATGCTTTGATGTTGATGTTGATGTTGGAGATAGACATTGATGCAACTTTCGTTTACCCAGCAACCGGTCAACAATCTTGCTTCGCTTTGTGCCAAGGACGTCAAATTTGAATAGTTCATTGAAACGTAGCTTTTTACACTGGTTCACTGCCCCATTTTCAAGTTTCGGTGCAGACTCTTCTGCCTATTACTTGCCGTCAGTAATGGTTTCTTATCCGCTACAGTCTCGTTAAGGTCCACTGCCAGAGGATCTCTCTTCACAGTATTTACACTCACCGGCTTTTCCCGATTATGGCTGAGTTCTGCTGCTAAAATTGGCGTTATTTCGAAGCGATCACGTTTACTTGTGAGTACCATATACTTGTCATCACTTTTTGATGTGACTTTTGGCCTACCCTTTCGAGGGAGGTCCATATTCTGGCCAGTATCCGCATGTCTCTGTAAGGTATAAAGGACACATACCAAGCGAATATGTTCGTGACGTGCGTAGTAAGACCGGCTGCACGTAAAGACACAATTGCAGAACGTTTTCCTGTTGAAAGCTCCTTTCTTCGTCCCATGGTCGATGTTTACACTAAGCACTTTGATATCTCACGCATGACTACATGCCTATGCCGAACGCTGTGGCCATGCGGTTCTAGGCGCTTCAATCCGGAACCGCGCTGCTGCTACGGTCGCAGGTTCCAACCCTGCCTCGGCATGGATGCGTGTGATGTCCTTAGATTAGTTAGGTTTAAGTAGTTCTAAGTGTAGGTGACTGATGACCTTAGATGTTAAGTCCCACAGTGCTTAGAGCCATTTGAACCATTTTTGACTACATGCCCCTTTCTTACCTGTAACCGCGTTCACAGATTTGTTGACGTCCTGTGAACGCCATCTAGTGAGGAAAGATTATATTATGCTCGGACAATACAAAATTAGCAGCGTGATATGCTTGGAACGTGAACAGCATATCAACTGACAGCCACATATTGACTTTTGCACAGAGCGTAATTTAGTCATCGCTAATACTTGTTTTGAGAAACTTGATATAAGAGTGTATACGCAGAAGAGACCTGGGGACACTGCAAGGTTTTTGACTGATTGCATGGTGGTAAGACAGAGATTTCAAAACCTGAATTTAAGATGTAACACATTTTCAGCAGTAGATGTGGAGTCTGCCTATATTTTTTAGTTATTAACTGCAGGTTGAAGCTGAAGAAATTAAGGAGAAGGGATCTGGGTAAGGTGAAGGAACCAGGCGTTGATGATAGTTCTAGAGGGAATATAAGGCAACGAAGGACTGGAATAGGTGGAATACAGTAGAAGACCATTGAGAAGTGCATTAAGTAAGGCATCAAAGGATCACGCAAATAAAAAGAAAAGATCTAGTCTAAATCCTTGGTTACACAGGAGATTATGAATTTAACTGACGAAAAGACAAAATAAAAAAAAAAAAATGCAGCAAATGAAGCAGCTCATAGAGGGTATAAATTTCCAGAAAATGAGAGTGACAGAAAGTGGAAAACGTCTAAGCAGGAATGGCCAGAGGACTCATGCAAAGCTGTAGAAGCATGCATAAGTAGGAGAAAGATAGAAGCTTATAGGAGAAGAAAAGAGACCTTCGGAGAAAAGAGAAGAAACTGTATGAGTATCAAAGATTCAGATGGCAAACCAGTACTAAGATAAAAGTGAAAGTTTAAAGGTGGAAGGTGTATGTAGAGGGTCTGTATAAGTGAAAAGAACCTGAGGATAATTTTAAAGATAGACAAGAGTAAGTAGGTGAAGATGAGATGGGAGGTATGATACTGTGAGATGAATATGAGAGAACACTGAAAGACGTAAGTAGAAACAACATCGAAAATATCCTATTTTAGATGTTTAAAGTGTACAGCAAGTTGTGTGTGATGTTTAGTGTATGTGAAACTCTGCAGAAATGGAACATAATAATACTGTAAGTACAAATTCTTCTAAATTTCGCCACTACCTTCACAAAAAGAACTATAGGCGTATTTCTTACATATTGCATTAAAGTCAAAGAAATGAATCAGACTCTCACACGTCGAAAACACCACATAGAAATGGCCAGTACACACGAAAAACGGACATGAAAATGGGAATCATTTCCCGAAACGCGTCTTGTGAAAAGTATACGAAGAAAATCCTGACTTGTAGCAGAAGAGTATTTATAAACGAATGTACCAAAAAAGTCATTGACCAGTCGCAAATTGTTAAAAAAATTCATAAATCACGCCTATATCTGGTTTTGCAATGTTTCAAATCACGTAAAATTATCAATACATGTTTACGCTCCTTAGCTACACATTTATTTGGATATTGTACTCAATACATCTCGCGCGGCACTAGAGTCCTATAAAATTTTATTACGGTCAGTTTGCACTACTTATCAATCAAAACGTATCAAATAGCAAAATGTGAACACTCACCCATTAGGGAAATTAGGCAATGATCTAGGAAACTCATCCTGCCTTCGTATTACGCATAAATGTGGAGCGTTTGTAGCATTTGTACATTTTCATATAAACTTTTAATAAACTCTGTAATTCTTTATACACATGCATGATTTTAAAAGTAGCATGTTGTGGAATTAATTTATGTCGTCAGCTATGAATTAACACTTCATAAGATCATACCACTCAAGTGGATCAGTTGTTGTGAATTTCATAATTAATACTACTGCACATTTAAAGAAGTCTTGCATTTCGATGTTCAGCCACCTGTTAAACCTTATTTCTGGCCCGCCCGTCTAAACACCATGAGCTATCAAAACACTCACATCTGTCTCATGCTCTGCGAGCCGACTTCCCGTAATGTCGCAAATTAATGATCAATAAATTAACTAACGGGGTCAAGAACTAGCAGAATTAAGTTTCGCGTTTTGGCCTAACGTCTCAAATATCACAGAAATATCTTTCACTGATTATTTTTCTGACGGAGGCTGAGATGTAAGCCACTTTGTATGCTGCTGAAAGCGCGGTTGAGAAACGTGAGAAGACGGGCGAGATTTTGGAAGCAAATAAAGAAGAATGTTGGACCGAATTGTCGAATTATAGTCTTCTTTCAAGAGATACGTTTCCTCTGAGGTCTTTGTGTGCACTTTGGTAAACTTAGCTCCTCTACGTCAAACATTTTGCCGTAATTATCTGCGACTAACGAGGTGCGCAAAATAATTATCTACAGTCACAAACACATCGATCCAAGGAGGTTCTCGGTTTCACTGTATACTACTTACGAAAAAAATCGGGATCACACGGAGGAGTAATTTGGTGCTGCGGCGGCAGAGATTATGTTGTATAATCCAGAAGACTTAATGACGCGGATAATGGCCGCGGCGATCTTAATGGGGGCACTTTGCGTAATGAGACCGGCTTTTAAGTGAAAGAAACCGGGGAACGTGACTCCAGGCCAGATGTTTCCGGGCCATTACTGTCCCCAGGAGCGCTCACTTCGAAATGAAAAATACGCCTGTGCTATGTGTGACGAGCAGGATCGCACGTGCAAAGGTTCTCCTTTCCGCAGTGTTCCAGAGCAGTCTTTGTAACATAGTGTTTGGAGTCTTTATGACTCGCCTACCAGTAAAAACTGACATTTTCAGGGCTAGAAATTGTGACTTGTCTTAAGTCTCGAGGCAATCCATGTGGAATTGTTTCTGCGTTTTTTAAATTAAATTATAAGATTGTGGTAATTCTCCTTTATTCTTCTACCTCAGTTGCACATTTTTAAATTACATGTTTCGATCACTCTGGGTCACCTTCAGATCTAATTAGTTGCTTCAGCAACCCCTCTAGTCTACTCAGAATCACTGACAGAACTACTTAGATCTGAAGATCGTACAATGTGACTGAAACATTTAATCTAATTAAAAGTGTGCGCTGAGACGGAATAATAAATGAGAATTATCTAATTAACTAAATAGTTGCTGTACCCCGCAAGACCATTGTGGAGACAATAGCAAAAATTCTTAATATTTTGATATGCAGAATGTAACGCAATAATTTCGAAAACCGACACGCTATGTGCGATAATAGTAGCAAAAACGTTCCGATGACATAGGTATGCAAACGAGCCGTTTGTGAGATATTTACAAATCTGTGGCTATGCATCACAACTGACGTCACTATGAAATATTATCGTAGTCAGTAGAACTCTGTTTCAGATGTCATAATTTCGACACGGCCCAGTCACATTTATATGACCACCGCCTATGTTCGATCTCAAAGTGCAGTTACCATTCACAGAAGGCAGGTGCTGCACTAGCAGTGGAGGGTATATAAAGCGTGTCTGGAGTGTGCGGGATGCCGAAACAGTGCAGCGTTGTTGTAATTCCGAGACGGAGCGGTCTATCTGAAGTCCAAAAGACCATAAACATTGGGTTTCGGGTCAAGGGTGCAAGTGAGCCATGGCTGGCTAGCGTCATGCCTTGCTTTTTATTATTGGTTGCCGTCCAGTGGTGTCTTATTTCTTCTGCAGTTACTTTCATAATGTCGCTGTATTCTCTTCGTGAGTGGCAGTAGCAGCGTCTATCAATACTAGTACTGCTGTACAATCTTTGGTGTGGCGGATATACACTCCTGGAAATGGAAAAAAGAACACATTGACACCGGTGTGTCAGACCCACCATACTTGCTCCGGACACTGCGAGAGGGCTGTACAAGCAATGATCACACGAACGGCACAGCGGACACACCAGGAACCGCGGTGTTGGCCGTCGAATGGCGCTAGCTGCGCAGCATTTGTGCACCGCCGCCGTCAGTGTCAGCCAGTTTGCCGTGGCATACGGAGCTCCATCGCAGTCTTTAACACTGGTAGCATGCCGCGACAGCGTGGACGTGAACCGTATGTGCAGTTGACAGACTTTGAGCGAGGGCGTATAGTGGGCATGCGGGAGGCCGGGTGGACGTACCGCCGAATTGCTCAACACGTGGGGCGTGAGGTCTCCACAGTACATCGATGTTGTCGCCAGTGGTCGGCGGAAGGTGCACGTGCCCGTCGACCTGGGACCGGACCGCAGCGACGCACGGATGCACGCCAAGACCGTAGGATCCTACGCAGTGCCGTAGGGGACCACACCGCCACTTCCCAGCAAATTAGGGACACTGTTGCTCCTGGGCGAGGACCATTCGCAACCGTCTCCATGAAGCTGGGCTACGGTCCCGCACACCGTTAGGCCGTCTTCCGCTCACGCCCCAACATCGTGCAGCCCGCCTCCAGTGGTGTCGCGACAGGCGTGAATGGAGGGACGAATGGAGACGTGTCGTCTTCAGGGATGAGAGTCGCTTCTGCCTTGGTGCCAATGATGGTCGTATGCGTGTTTGGCGCCGTGCAGGTGAGCGCCACAATCAGGACTTCATACGACCGAGGCACACAGGGCCAACACCCGGCATCATGGTGTGGGGAGCGATCTCCTACACTGGCCGTACACCACTGGCGATCGTCGAGGGGACACTGAATAGTGCACGGTACATCCAAACCGTCATCGAACCCATCGTTCTACCATTCCTAGACCGGCAAGGGAACTTGCTGTTCCAACAGGACAATGCACGTCCGCATGTATCCCGTGCCACCAAACGTGCTCTAGAATGTGTAAGTCAACTACCCTGGCCAGCAAGATCTCCGGATCTGTCCCCCATTGAGCATGTTTGGGACTGGATGAAGCGTCGTCTCACGCGGTCTGCACGTCCAGCACGAACGCTGGTCCAACTGAGGCGCCAGGTGGAAATGGCATGGCAAGCCGTTCCACAGGACTACATCCAGCATCTCTACGATCGTCTCCATGGGAGAATAGCAGCCTGCATTGCTGCAAAAGGTGGATATACACTGTACTAGTGCCGACATTGTGCATGCTCTGTTGCCTGTGTCTATGTGCCTGTGGTTCTGTCAGTGTGATCATGTGATGTATCTGACCCCAGGAATGTGTCAATAAAGTTTCTCCTTCCTGGGACAATGAATTCACGGTGTTCCTATTTCAATTTCCAGGAGTGTATTTTCCGAGTATGCGGTGTGTGGCAGTCGGTGGGTTGGGGCAGAGCAGCGAGGAAGTCTCTGTGGTGCGTTGTCGGGCCGGAGCCGCTGCCGGCGTGCACGGGCGGTTGGAGTTGTGAGGTGCTTCTTGCGAGGGTTACGAAGTTCGTCGCCCACCGATCCTGAACAGTACAGTGAAGTGCTCACTTAACCTACTGTCAAGCCTCAACTGCTATCACATCTTTTCGTTTCATCCTGGTTGTCGCTTTCCGGGATATTCCCGCGAGCAAGAACGTGTGTGCATTGAAGTCGGCTAGAATTGCAGCCGCCTTCTTGTCTGGTGTTTAACTTAATTTAATTCATTCCTTTATTAATGAGGTGTACCAGCGGTATCGTCTGCCCTGTGGTCGTTGACGTTCCGGTTACCTGCCTGGTCGTTGACATAGTTTTCGGCAGAGTATTTTCCTCGTCGTATTGATGCTGTCCAGCACGGCGTGTAGTTCGACACCTGAGGTGTTGGTAGTTTGGGGCGTTTATTCTGACTTGGCTTGATTGGGAACCAATATCCAGAACTTTGTGCTATTCACATATTGTTGTCGTTTTGCTGGTCGGGCGGAGCAGAACTGATCTTGTTGGTTGGTGTGTCGGGTGGCTTTCGGTTTGGTTGCCTTCCGATCAAGAGGTCGTCGCTCTGGCTGCCTGTCTCACCTAAATGTGCGTTAGTGTTACGTTCCCAGGCCGATCCTTGGAACCTTCTGAGCACCGCTACTTGTGGTTTACATAGTGATTTCCTTTTTAGTCTTAAGCCACACACTTTCAGTTGAGTTTTTGCCTATTACAATTGCAAGGTTTTTCTTCTTAGGCCTTTAGCCGTAAAAAATTGTTTCTTGTTTGGTATGTGACCTTCAGCCGAGTTTTAGACTTACAAAATTAAAATTGAAAATTCCTTGTGTCTAGGCCTTAAGGCGTAAATTGGTTTCAAGTTGTTATGTGGCATTCAGGCGAGTTTTCAGCCTTTTCAAATCAAAGTTGAAAAATTTAATCTATACCTTAAGCCGTAAGGAATATTTTCTAGTTTGTATGTGGCCTTCAGCCGAGTTTTACAGCTTAAATTAAAAATTGGAAATTTCTTAGTCTGGGCTTTAAGCCGTGAGATTGTTTGGGTTTCATATGTGGCCTTCAGCCGTGTTTTATGTGAAGCATTTTAGGATGAAGCCTTTAGCCTATTTTAGTTGAAAATTAGAAACTCTTTCCTTTGGGCCTTAACACGTAAAATTGTGTTCTGCATGGTGTGTGGGCTTAAGCCGGGTTTCAATCTCTCTTAAATTAAAATTCAAAATCCTTGTCTTGCCCTTAAGTCATAAGATAGTTATTCCTTATTATGAGGCCTTCAGCTGAGTTTTGCCCGAAATATTTTAAGATAAGGGGTTCAGCCTTTTCAAATTGAAAGCTCTTCTTGCTTTAAATTATTTTGTTAATATGCGGCCTTCAGCCAAGTTTTCAGCCTATTTAGATTAAACATTTAAAATCTTTGTCTCGGCCTTAAGCCTTAACACTGTTCATGATTAATGTGTGGCCATCAGCAGAGTTCTATGGGAAAAATTTAAACTAAATCTTTCGGCCTATTTATAGTGAAGTTAAAAAAAAATTTTTTCTAAAGAAGTGAAACCTCCAGAAGAACTCCTGTACCTCAATTCCTTGCTTAGGCCTTTTGCGTTGGATTTCAGATGTGGCCTTCAGCCGATCTAAATTAAATCAAATGATGTCTTTCGTTAAAACCTTGAGAGTTTTAATTCCTGCTTGTGTGATTGAGTGTTTTAACAAATAAAGTTTATATGTTGAGTGCAACTCCCAGTAACTTATTTTGGCCCCTTTTCACGAATATAACCTCATCCGCTGTGTCCTGCTAGCCCAGGGATTTCAGCAAGCATGTCAGAAGCGGCCAAATTTGTAAACTTTTCGAATGCTGCCGTATTTAAAGTATACCACGCATAGCAAAATGACGCTATCCATACTGGCGGGAAGGCAACTATGGCGCACCACAAGCCATAAATGAAGTGGGTGAATAACTGAAGTGGATGAACGACAGCTGCGGGGGGGGGGGGGGGGGTGTATGTGCGAATAGACGTTCAGTTGTTCAACAACTGTCCGTCCGCCCAGAGAAACAAAGGGTCTAGTAACAGTGCCTCCTCAACAATCGTTCAGCGCACGTTGCTCCTTATGGGCCTTGTTCATGCAGTTATGCTGACTACTGTTTATCGTCGAAGAAGGCTGGAATGTGTACGTCAGTGCCGCAGCTGGATGTCCACTGAGTGGCGAAGACAGGTTGCCTTTGGAGATGAATCGTGTTTTACGCACCATCGAGCAGGTAGCCACAGTCGTGTATGGCGTGGAAGTCTGAAAGCAAACAACCTGCAATCATAAGGGAGCGCTATAGTCTATGGAATGTTTCCTTTAGTAATGTCATTATTCTGAAGGCACAATGGACCAACTCAAGTACGCACCTATTCTTGGGGACCCTGTGCACCTCTACATGCAGTTTGTTTTTCCTCGGCACGATGGCATCTACTAGTAGCACAATGCAACGGGTCACACAGTCTCGCAGACTACGTGCGTGGTTCGAAGAGCAACAGATTGCGTTTACCATACTCTCCGGACCAAATATTTTCCATGGACCCTCAGCTGAGACACCTAGCGCAACTGGTTTGGGTTGTTGGGTGAAGGAGACCAGACAGTGAGGTCACCGGTCTCATCGGATTAGGGAAGGAAGTCGGCCGTGCCCTTTCAAAGGAACCATCCCGGCATTTGCCTGGAGCGATTTAGGGAAATCACGGAAAACCTAAACCGGGATGGCCGAACGTGGGATTGAACCGTCGTCCTCCCGAATGCGAGTCCAGTGTGCTAGCCACTGCGCCACCTCGCTCGGTCAGCGCAACTGGTCTCGACACTCGAGTCGACACGGCTCCACATCCCTTCCAGAACCTCAATGACTCTCTTCCTACCCATTTCGCGGCGACACCCGCAGCAAAAGCTAGTTATTCTGGCTTTTGACAAGTTGTTAAATTAATATGACTGGACAGTGCATTAATTTCCTTTTTAATTGGACTCGGCCTTCATATGGGACCCACCTTAGCAAGAAATACAATGCTGACTCAACACGTTAGATGCGACAATTTACTGTACACGCATACCTGCTGAAGAAAGTGTCCTCTTAGTCCTCCTAGAATATGGATGCAATACAGCATTCAAAAATTCCCATATCATCTGCTAAATCTTGAGAATACTGTACAGTGCGCTGCTCCACTTCACCTTTGACATAATGGCTCACAGAAAACTCTATCGGAGTGAGGTCAGGTGACCTTGCAGACTAAGGTACAAGCGCTGCTCAACTCATCCGTCTTCGAACATACTGCTGCGTTCAGAATAAAATGTGTCTGTGCCCAATCATGCAAGTTCACCATTTCTCACCCACTGTCCATGGGGAAAATTTTTGGCCACTATGATGAGGACATAATCTGAAAATTAAAATTTAAAATTTATGCTGGCTTGGACCACATTTCGCACTGAACCCATATTCAGCTAGTAACAAAATATTCGCAATTTTCCCCCAAACTGCTCGTTTGCGGATGTATATGTGTTTATTCGCCACTGCTTCTATTATCAATCATTTTCATCCGTATCTGTTTTAGTTATTAATTTACACCATTAGTAAGTAACAGAAGGGAACAAGTCTTTCAACTAAATGAAGCAAACCTTAAGACGTGCAAGTGACAAACGAAATGCAAGTGGAAACGAATAAACATTTTTATAGCTATGCGTCGTATGTATGGATAAATGTGATCACTTGTCTCAAACCCAAAATTTCCTCTAATAACGGACATGGTACGGAAATGAGGCATTACTCCAACTGTAAGATAAAAAAGGAGGCGATATTTTCACTCTGTTTCGTTTTCGGAGTGAATCTGATGGAATGTTACTTTGACATGACGCAAGCCAAACTATAATGTTATTTTATGTGTAATCTACCTTACGACGAACAAGAATGTAATTCTCAACGAATCTTATACGTAACATACTAATTATGAACTACTCTATTACTATCAATAGTTCCGTGATGTCTTACTCCTGACACCGACCAAGTCGAACAACGATACGACAGAAACCAGAATTCATATAAAATGTATCTGTAACAACTGTTGACGTTCCGAGATTGTTTTGTGATTGTCCTTCTTCTCTTTTGGATACCGTATAGAGTAATAGAGTAGGAGAGTATGTAGACTTTCCCTATCTGAAATAGTAATCATTGTGTGAAATAATAGTGACTGTTTAACTTAAAATCAGTCTTGGTCACTCCAAGACTAACTTCCTGATAAATAGAATTAGAAATCATAATATTTGGTTAGTAAAACTGAGTTGATGACCGCATGCTTGATGACGCAACGATCAGGTGCCTTCAGCGCTCTATTGTTAAATATTATATTGGTGAAACTGAGGCTGCATTTTTTCACGAAGTCTGAAGCCTTGTTTTCACCGTATTTTTATATGTATGTGGTAATATTAGTTAACTTACACGGTCAAGCTTCATCGAGCGTATTGCCGACAAATGTTACACTTTCGACTCGACTAAATATGGAACTTGAAGAAACGAAAAGAATTCAACAAGAATCATCAAAATTAAAACGTCTTATCGTAATGAATCACCGTGTTAGTTATAAAAATTCAGTTCCATACATTCATACTTTCATTCAGTAATTATTTTAAGTTGCAGAAGTACATTAAAAGGTAATCATACCACGAAAGACACACTTCAAAGAATATTGAGTGAAAGAAATATGCACGAAAGTAATATGTATGTTGAATACCTGTATAGATAAAAGTGACTGAGACATAAAGAAGGCTTCCAACTTATTAGGAACAGCCCCGCAGAGTTTGAGAAAATGGAGGAGGATCCTGAGACAAACTAAGATTTTGACTCCACCCGGTGTTTTCGGATCGCTTTATTAGTGACGTACTTCCTTCTAAAGGCGGGAACTGCAGTTTGAAGTCATCCTGGCAGACAGTTTTAAGGTGGGACTTACGTTCTCAGTTTAGAGTAACAGGTTTTTCTCTTAAGTTATATCTCAATTAGGTAACAGTCACTTTGTTCCGAAACCGAGTAAAATGTCCTTTCAATGCTAATTTTCGATTCTTTTTAAGTTAAGACACTACTGAAAAGCAGCAAATGCACTTTCCAGTCCGCATATCTACATCTGCATCTTTACTCCGTACACTACCTTACAATGTGTGGCGGGGATACTAATGTCACTTCGACACCTACATCTGCATACGAGTACACACTCCACAAGCCACTGTACGGTGCGTGGCGGAGGGTATCCTATACCGCGGCTAGTAATTTGCTTTCCCGTTGCACTCGCAAACGGAGCGAGGGAAAAACGATTGTGTATAGACCCTCTGTATGAGCCCTAAATTCTCGTACCTTACCTTCGTGGCGAACTGTATGTTGGCTGCAGTAGAGTTCTGCGGTCAGCTTCGAATGCTAGGTGTCTAAATTTTCTCAATCTTAATCCTCGAAAAGAATATCACCTTCCTTCCAGGGATTCCCATTCGAGGTCCGGAAGCATCTCTGTAATGTTTGTTCGTCGAAGCCACTGGTAACAAATTCAGTAGCACGGCTCAGAAATGTTTCGGTATCTTCTTTTAATCTGACCTGGTAGAGATCCCACACACTCGAAACGCACTCAAGAATGCGTCGCATTAGTATTCTATACGTGGTCATCTTTATATTCAAAACCAGCTAACCTTTATAAAATTCTCCTAATACAGCGAAGTCGACCACTCATCTTCCGTACTACAATCCTCGCATGCTCCTTTCATTTTTGTCGTTTACCGACGGTACGCCCAGATATTTAAGCGATGTGACTGTAACAAGCAGCATACTACGAATCCTATATTCGAACATTGTTTTTGCTACTCATCCGCATAAATTACGTTCTCCTCCATTTAAAGCTAGCTGCTATTCATTACACCAATTGTAATTTTCGTCCAAGTCATCTTGTATTCTCCTACAGTCACTCTACGACAACAACTTCCCATACAACACAGCAACATCACTGAAAAGTCGCAGACTGCTGTTTACACTGTTCGCCAGGTCATATACGTATCTTTTTCTTTTAATGTTCAATCCTGAGTTTGGTTTGAAGCAGAGCGCCATTCCTCTCTTCTGTCTGCCTTCCTCTTCATTTCCACGTATGTGTTACATCCAACGTCATTCATGATCTGTTGTATGTATGATATCCTTGGTCGCCCCCGCCGGTTCCTTCCCTCCATAGCTCCGTCTGCTATTGTTCCAATGTTGTCGTTGTGTCGTATGGTGTGCCCTACAAGTTTTTCTCTTCTTGTTTGGATGTGCCTCCACAGAGATCTGGTTTCCTGTACTCTCTAAGGACCTCTTCATTTGTTACTTTTTTTCTCTTCAGATGCTCTTCATCGTCCTTCTATAGCACCACATCTCCAGGGGCTCTCTCTTCTCTTCCAATTGTCTAAGTTTCACATCCGTATAGGGCCACATTGCAAACGAAACCTTTTGTGATACGTTTCTTTATTTTCAGATTGATGTTTTTGCTGATGAGTAAGTTCCTTCTGCGATTAAATGCAATTTTGGTCTTTTGCATCCTGCTAGCAATTTCTTTCCGGCTTGTACCGTCCCTTGTGATTTTGCTTCCCAGGGAAGTAAACTGTCTATTACTTCCAGCTCCTCTTTTCCAATTCTCACTCTCAGAGGTTCATATTGTGCTCCTATATTGCATACAATCACTTCAGTCTTTTTCTTGTTTATTATCATTCCATACTGATTGCATGGAATTTTTTCCATTGTCCTGAGGACTTCCTCTAGATATTCTTTTGTCTCCGTGACTACAGCAATATCATTTACATAACGTAGCGTGTCTATCTTCTGCCCATTTATTTTGATTCTCACATTAGTAGTTTCTCGAACTTGGTCTATAGATTCATGGATGTAAGCACTGAATATAAGAGGAGAGAGAGTACATCCTTGTCTTACACCTTTTCTAATATTTGCTTCTTGTTCCTGGTGACAGTTCCTAATCACTGCCACCTCATTCTTATAGAAACTGAGTATCACACGAATGTATTTAAACTTTATTCCACTTTTCCTCAGCACTCTGAACATCTCTTGCTAGATAACGTTATCAAATGCCTTTTCCATGTCTACAAAGGCAATATAAGTTCGTTTATTTTTCTGTAATTGCTTTCCGATAACGAGTTTCGGTGCCAGAATCGCCCCTCATGTTCCCAATCCCCTTTTGAAACCAAACTGATCTTCACTCAGCATATACGTATATAGAAAGTAATAGTGGTTCTACTGCACTTACGTGGGGAACACTTACCTTGGGCAGACCTGACGATAATCTTGGCTCTGATGAACACTCGCTGTCGAGGACAACGTACTGGCTTCTATTACTTAAGAGGCCTTCGAGACACTCACGTATCTGAGAACCTATTCCACATGCTCACACCATCTTTAATAGTCTGCAGTGGGGCTCCGGGACAAATGCTTCTCGGAAATCTATAAATACGGAATCAGCCTATTGTCTTTCACACATAGTTCGCAGTATATCTTCTAAGAAAAGGGAACTCTTGAGTTTCGCACGAGCGATGCTGTCTATAACCACCGATTCGTGGACAGAAGCTTTTCTGTCTCAAGGAAATTTATTATATTCAAACCCAGAATATAGTCAAGAATACTGCAGCAAATCGATGTTAAGGATATTGGTCTGTAATTTTGCGGGTCCATTCCTTTACCCTTCATGTATATAGGTGTCACCTGTGCTTCCTTCAAGCGCTGGGAGTTTGCGCTGGGCCTTTTCCTATTCCAATACAGTTCGCGGAAAGAACGGTTTTTGGTATGCCTCCCTGTGAGCCCGAACCTCTCTTCGTCGTTATGATATTTTCGCGATATAAATGTTGGAGGAAGCAATATATTCGCTAACTCTTTTGTATGTTATCGGAACTTAACCGTAGTTCACAACTTGATGCAGAATGCCTCTCTTGCACTGTGTGCCGTTGGAGTTGACTAGGCATCACTTTGACGCTTTCCTGCTTACTAAATGGACTTGTAACGAAACATGCTGCTCTTCATTGGATCTTCTCTATTTCCTTCATCAGTCCTTCCTGCTACGGATTCCATACCGAGGAGTGATGTTTAGGTATCGGCCGAACAAGTATTTTGTAAGCTACTTCCTTTGCTGATGGACTGCATTTCCAGGGAATTCTTCCAATGAATCTCCGCCTGGCATTTTCCTCGCTCACTATTAATGTTATGCAGCCATTCCAGTTCTCATCGCTTCATACACATATACCTTTGAGTTACAAATTAACGTTTCCTAAATGCAGTTCGTAACTAAGTCGCGATAGACAAAAACAGTTAAGATCTCTTTAATAATAAAGCAATAATTTATTATTTTATCTGTTTTCGAAGATATTTCGAATTGCCACGATTAAGCTCTTCCACATCCTTAAAACAGTGCTCACACCGAGTTCCATTAACGCGCGGGTTCGAGTCGTTTATACACGAGGTGAATAGCCGCGGTTATGAAACATCGCCGCCCATAGTGCGTTCTGAGCGCGAGTGAACGAACGCGATGCACAATTGAAAACATTTTAAAACTCCATTCCGCGTTTAACAATGGACCAGCGCTTGGAGAGAATTGAAAGGTCACATGGCGCCTATATTTCTTCCTTTGTTTCCAACGAGCGTACGAGTAAATGCCGATTGGTATACTGCAGCCCATCACTCATGTCCTTCCGGTCTCGTGCTGTGTATATTCTATGAGAATGGACAGTGCCGTTCTGAAGTGAAGCAGATTTTTGTATACGTTCTTCGAGGCTATGGAATTAAAAAAAATCCAAATTTCCTGTTGTTCATAAAGGGCTACTTATTTGACCTCTCCGAGAACCATCGTACAATACATGACAGAAAATAATTTTTTTCTAATATTAAATTATGCCTTCAAGTACGTGGTCTGTTTTTCCAGAATTTGGACCTCTTTCTTAAATTTATTATTTAACTACCTGGTCAGATGGTTTTTTGGCGTCACAGTCGTCAAGGTAAGCAAAGGTAAGCAGATTCTCGAACATATTCTCAGTTTGAATATAATGAATTTCCTTGAGACAGAGAAGTTGCTGATCACGCATCAGCACGGCTTTATAAAACATCGCTCCTGCGAAACGCAACTCGCCCTTTTTTCATATGATATCTTGCTAACCATGGATGAAGGGTATCAGATGGATGCCATATTCCTTGACTTCCGGAAAGCGTTTGACTCGGTGCCCCACTGCAGACTCCTAACTAAGGTACGAGCATATGGGATTGGTTCCGAAGTATGTGAGTGGCTCGTAGACTTCTGAAGTAATAGAACCCAGTACGTTTTCCTCGATGGTGAGTATTCATCGGAGGTGAGGGTATCATCTGAAGTGCCTCAGGGAAGTGTGGTAGGTCCGCTGTTGTTTTCTATTTACATAAATGCTCTTTTGGATAGGGTGGATAGCAATGTGCGGCTGTTTGCTGATTATGCTGTGGTGTACGGGAAGGTGTCGTCGTTGAGTGACTCTAGGAGGTTACAAGATGACTTGGACAGGATTTGTGATTGGTGTAAAGAATGGCAGCTAACTCTAAATATAGATAAATGTAAATTAGTGTAGATGAATAGGAAAAAGAATCCTGTAATGTTTGAATACTCCATTAGTAGTGTAGCGCTTGACACAGTCACGTCGATTAAATATTTGGGCGCAACATTGCAGAGCGATATGAAGTGGGAAAAACATGTAGTGGCAGTTGTGGGGAAGGCGGATAGTCGTCTTCGGTTCATTGGTAGAATTTTGGGAAGATGTGGCTCATCTGTAAAGGAGACCGCTCATAAAACACTAATACGACCTATTCTTGAGTACTGCTAGAGCGTTTGGGATCCCTATCAGTTCGGATTGAGGGAGGACATAGAAGCAATTCAGAGGCGGGCTGCTAGATTTGTTACTGGTAGGTTTGATCAACACGCGAGTATTACGGAAATGCTTCAGGAACTGGGGTGGGAGTCTCTAGAGGAAAGGAGGCGTTCTTTTCGTGAATCGCTACTGAGGAAATTTAGAGAACCAGCATTTGAGGCTGACTGCAGTACAATTTTACTGCCGCCAACTTACATTTCGCGGAAAGACCACACAGATAAGGTAGGAGAGATTAGGGCTCGTACAGAGGCATAGCCCGCATCTCGTGGTCGTGCGGTAGCGTTCTCGCTTCCCACGCCCGGGTTCCCGGGTTCGATTCCCGGCGGGGTCAGGGATTTTCTCTGCCTCGTGATGGCTGGGTGTTGTGTGCTGTCCTTAGGTTAGTTAGGTTTAAGTAGTTCTAAGTTCTAGGGGACTTATGACCACAGCAGTTGAGTCCCATAGTGCTCAGAGCCATTTGAACAGAGGCATAAAGGCAGTCATTTTTCCCTCGTTCTGTTTGGGAGTGGAACAGGGAGAGACGATAAGATGCTAGTTGTGGTACGAGGTACCCTCCGCCACGCACCGTATGGTGGATTGCAGAGTTTGTATGTAGATGTAGATGTAGAAATTGAAGCAAATCGTGTCCGCTATCTATCTGTGAATCGTGTAAACAGTGTTCGGTTTGAATGTAAGAACAGGCATCCGCTGCCATTATTGCAGTCAATAAATAATGAAATTCTTTTGGGTCTGTGATCGCATTGTGAAAGTTAATCCCAGCATTTGCCTAAGCCAGCATAGGAAATCGCCTAAAAAGCACACCCAACCTGGCTGACGTATCAGTGCGGTTTCAGTTTGGGTCTCTTTTACATTCCTGTTGCACAACGTAGCACGCTGCAACATTACACTATACGAGCAGATCATACAGTGGCTGACCAAACACATGATGCACAATGAAAATTGGTCGAATGTCTATCTAACTTCGTACAACCACATACCTTCGGCGGGAATCTAAATGATTAGAATTATAGTGGTTTGTGACAGGTGAAGGTGGAGGAGCATGAGGTCCCATCGACAACTATGTCATTAGAGACGGAGCACAAGCTCGGATTAGGGTAGGATGGGGAAATAAATCGGGCATGCCCTTTCAAAGGAAACGTTCCTGAATCTGCCTGAAGCGATTTAGGGAAATCACGGAAATAAAGATGACTGGTAGCGAGTTTCGCCGTCGTCCTCCAGAATGTGAGTACAATGTGTCACCTCGCTCGGTGTGACAGATAAAATAGCCACCATATTATACTACTGATGTTTCTGTTTAGAGTTATTAGTCATACTTTTTAATTAAATAAATACTAATAATTATGGAATTAAGGGTTAGTCCCAAGCTTCAGGAGAAGGAGAGGTGCAGAGACTAGAAATGTGAAGTAATATTTCCAACAGATTGCTTGTTTTACTAAATACCTAAAGGCTGGTAATCTCAAATCACAGTTGCTCGCATCTACTGGACTCGAGACGAAGCTTCCTTCTACTTGCAAAAGCATAACAGTTAACGTTATTGTTTACGTAGACCTTGAAAAAAAACAAATCTCAAAATTGTTAAATTAATTTACAACAATTAAAATATCGGCTTTAAAACTTTGAAAGTCTTCATCAGTTTTAAAATTCGGACTTCTCTATCCTATTCACGTGGCTTATATCACTTAGGTTACGTGTTCTGTACACACCCCTGTGCGCACCATAACAACATTTATCAAATTTTCGTGAACCGTAGGCAACGTAGTCTGTGCACATCCCTGTGCGCACCATAATAACATCTATCAAGTTTTCATGACGCGTACGTGCGACGTACAATGGTGGTAAGAGATTTTTCGCAGAGTCTTTTTCGAATATATTCTCTAAATTTATAGACAAGATTTCGGGGATGCAACATTGCCTTTCTTCCTAGGATTACTATTTCGACAGTTTTTGTTGGAGACGGAGAGAGGCCTCTTACAGGACAAGTACGGGGAAGATAACCAGCAATATTTATTGAGAAAGGAACATCCAGGCATTCGCCTTAATAGACTTACTGGGATCCTGGGAAACGTAAATGTGGACGTTGGGGTGGATACATGAACTTCATTTCTCCGGTATCCGGTGTCGGTATCCGCACATCTTCTAAGTAACGTTGTTCTTTGTACGCTCACCTTATTTCCCACCACACTCCAGACAAAAAAAAAAAGACTTACTGCATGTGCTCCAATCTCTGTCTTCCTCTACAGTTTCTATCCTCTACAGTTCCCTCTAGCGTCATGGAGGTTATCCGCTGATGTCTTAACTGATGTCCTACCATCCTGCCTCTTCTTCTAGTCAGTATTTTTCATACATCCCACCGAACAAGGTAGCACAGTGATTAGCAAGCCGGACTCGCATTCGGGAGGGCGACTGTTCAGGTCTGCGTCCGCCATTCTGATAGAGGTCGTGATGATTCCTTCGAAAGGTCACGGCCGCTTTCCTTCTCCATCCTTCCCCAATCCGTGCATGTGTTCCGTCTCTAATCATCTCGTTGTCGACGAGACTTTAACCATTGATTTTCTCCTCCCGCTTTTCCGATTCTGCAGATAACCTCCTCATTACATAACTTATCAGTCCAAATAGTTTTCAAAATTCTTCTGTGGCACCACATCTCAAACGATTCCATTATCTTCTGTTCTGGTTTTCACACAGTCCATATTTAACTACCAAAGAATGCTGTGCTCCAGACACACATTCTCAGAGATGTCTTCCTCAAATTAAAGCTTATGTTTGACACCAGTAGACTTCCCTTCGCCAGGAATGCCATTTTTGCAAGTGCTAGTCTGTTGTTTGTGTCCTCCTTGAGTTGTTTCGCTGTCTATATAGCAGAATTCCTTAGCTTCATCTATTTAGTGGTCACCAATCCTGATATTAATTTTCTTGCTGTTCTCATTTCTACTACTTTTCATTACTTACGTCTTTCTACGATTTACTCTCAGTTCATATTCTGTACTCATTAGACCGTTCATTCCATTCAGCAGATCATGCAGTTCTTCATTTTCAATGATGGTAGCAATGTCGTCAGAGAATATCACTGATATTCTTTCTCCTTGGGTTTTATTCCACTCTTGAACCTTCCTTTTATATCTGCCTTTGCTTCTTCGATATAAAGATTGAACATACCTGTCTTATTTACTTTATATACCGAGCACTTCGTTGTTGGTCTTGCACTCTTATTATTCTGTCTTGTCTCTTGTACATATTCTGCATTACGCGTCTTTCCTTAGAGTTTACCCCAATGGTGTTCTCAGAGTGTCGAACATCTGGCACCGTTTGACACTGCCGAACACCTCTTCAAGTACGGCATGTACTATGAACGTGTCTTGATTTTTCTTAATCCTCGCTTCCATTGTCAACCGCATCGTCGGGACTGCCTTTCTGGTTCCTTAACCTTTCCTTAACCTAAACTGATCGTCATCCGACACATGGTCAATTTTATTTTCCATTCTTCGGTATATTGTTCTCACCCTCAACTCGGAGCTATGAAACTGACAGTGTGACAACGCTCGGCTATTACTGCTCTTGAAATATTCAGAATTCTGTGGATAACGTCTTTCCGTAAGTCTGAATGTATATCGCCAGACTCATGCACTCTACACACCAATGCGAATAGTCGTTTCTTCGCCACTTCCCCCAATTGTTTTAGAGCTTTAGATGGAAAGCTATCTACCCCTTGTGTCTTAACTGAATTTAAGTCTTCCAAAACTCTTTCAACTGGATCTCCTATCTCTCCTTTTATCACGTCATCAGACAAGTCACCACCCTCCCCCCTCCCCCCATTCGTAGAGGCCTTCAGTGTACTCTTTCCACCAATCAGCTCAATCCTCTGCATTTAACAGAGGGATTCGCAACACACTCTTAATGATACCAGCCTTGCTTTTAATTTCACCGAAGGTAGTTTTGACTTTTGTTTGTAGTGAGCCTGTCCTTCCGACAATCATTTATTTTTCGAGTTCTCCACGTTATGTATGACACCATTTCGTCTTATCTTCCCTGCACTTCGTATTTGTTTGGTATACACATTTCCCTACACACTTTTATACTACCTTCTTTCGTCGATCAACTGATGTATTTCTTCTGTTGCCTGGTGTCTTCGAAGTTCCTTCGTACTGCTTGCAATATCTTTTCCAATTTGATTGTTATTTTTAGAGATCTCTAGTCCTCTTCAACTGAACTGCCTTCTGAGCTATTCATTACCATAGCATTTATAGCGCCAGACGACTTCAAGCTCACTTCTTCATTTCTTTGTACTTCGGTACCACACTTCTTTACGGATTGATTCTTCCTGTTTGGTCTCTTAAAATTCAGCCAAAGCCTACCATTCATCACTACTAAATTGTTACCTAAGTGTGTATCTGATCCTGAATTTGCTCCTGGATATGCCTTACTATCCAGTAGCTGATTTTGGAATCTATGCTTGACCATGATGTAATCTAACTGGAATCTTGCCGCACCTTCCAGCCTTTTCAAAGCTCCTCCTCTTGTGACCCTTGAGCAGATTATACGTTATTACCATTCATTGCAGAACCGAATTAGTCACACTTCTCCCGACTGCCAAGCCCGTATTCCCCCTTAATCCTCTCTTATCCACCTTTTCCTACGTCCGCGTTCCAGGCCCTCATGGCTATTAGATTTTCATCTCCCTTTACGTACTGTATTATCTGTTCAGTGTTGTCATACACTTTCTCTAGCTCTTCATCTTCGGCTTGGGACGTCGGCATGTATACCTGTGCTATCGTTGTCGTTGGTTTGGTGTCGAATCTGTTGAGAACAACGCTACAACTAAACTGTTCACTGCAGCTCACTCTCTGCCCTAACGTACTGTTCGTCACGAATCATACACCCGTTATTCTATTTTCTGCTGCTGTTGATATTATTCTATACTCGTCTGACCAAAAATCCTTGTTTTCTTTCATTTCACTTTACTGGGCCTGACTGCATCTAGACTGAGCTTCGGCGTTTAATTTTGCTTTTTTAGCTGTCCTCCACATTCAAACTTCTGTAAATCCAACATCGACTCGTGTATCCCTTTCGTTGATTTTTCAATCGTTTTATGATGGTTGGCTCACTCTTGAAAGTCCCCTCCCGGAGATCCGAATGGATGATTAGCTCAGATTCTTTTGCCAATGGAAAGATAATTGTGACACTTTGTCAACTACAGACTACATGTCCTATGGATACACATTTTGTGTTTTTAATACAGTTGTTTCCATTGCCTGCTACATGCTCATACCGTTGATCACTGATGATTCTTCCGGCTTTAGGGCAGTTTTCCATCCCAGGGGTAAGAGAGTGCCCTGAACATGTGTCCACTTCTCCGATCTCTTTGATAAGGCCTTGCCTTTATGGTGGTGACTTCTTATGCCTGATGTCTTCGGTCGCCATTGCTTATGACTTTTATTCGAAATTTAAGCGGTGGCGGGGTTCAAATTTGGCACAGACGACGTTTTGGATTAGTTCTCTGCCACAGTTCTGTGCCACGGCAACATGCAAGACAAACCATCATTATCGCATGTCTATACGAATAAACCACGCTGATTATCCATGTCACAGATTCAATTCACACTTCCCGACGCTTAAATCACCTTGTATTCTTTCTTTCCCTTTGTTATTTTTAGCGTCATGAATTTATCTACGTTTAAAAACTATATAATTAGGGCTAATGTGAAGGCTGCTTGTGTACCACACTAGTTCGTATTTGATAGAGAGTGTGGAACGAATGGAAACGAGAGGTTAGTACTTTTGCTGGCACGTAGTCAGTACCTCTGCAGTACATGGTTTACCCCTAACTAAATATCCTTGTAGGATGGATACGACAGTAAGTGCACACACCTGTCGCAAGTAGTAGATAGCCTGTCTAGACAGTGATACTTGCTGTCTGATGCCTGATGTGAGCACTAATCATCATCTCTCGCTTTCACTTTCCAGCAGCATGAGACACTGCTGATGTTAGCATTGACTCTGAGAAGCAAGTCGTGAATGTGGCGTTAAGGTTATGTCAGCAGGGTGTATGTCACCCGCTATTTGCGTGGTAATAACGTCAGTTGATCATCGCACTATAGTTAACGAACTGTGTAATGTTGGATTGGAGTTAGGCTATAAAACTGTTCTGATACGCCTGGAGTTATCGTTTCCCATTAAAGTTTAAATGAGTTCAATATTTTCCTCTGATGCCGTTGACATGCGTATCACATGGAACTTCAGTCTTCCTTGGATGTAATTCTAATGAGAAACTGCGAACAGTTTTTGGATTTAACGTCACGCAGTGGTCCACAGGCTGTTTATATGGAAATGTCCCCTTGCAAGTTTCGTTCCTGAGAAGATGAAACGCGAGAATCATTTTCATGCCGCATCCAACAGTAATTAGGATATATTTATCACTCCGTCGCTGACAACAGGGAAAATCGGTATACAAATGTCACTGATATAAAACACAGTGTGTGGCAATGGGGTGACTTCATTATTTGAATGTCCCCTTTATTAACCCGGTGACGGTTTTCAATTGATTATGAATGATTCTGGGGTGCATGCGAATGTGCAGAGGAGTGGCCTTGAGACAGAGCAATAGAAAATGCTTGAGCGAAGCAGGTCGGGGATCAGTGGACTGAGCCGCGACCTGGGGGTCTTAAAACTGTTAGCAGTGGGGTCGGCTCGGAACCCACTGGCAGGGGACAAGCATTGTCCTCACACACGACTGCTTAAGGCTGATGTCCTGCCAAGGTCTGGTGGCCGCCATGGCGGTCGTCAATGGAAAGAGGGTCACCGAGGAGAGATAGTAAATCATCACAAGTCATATGAAGCAATCACTTTCTTTCTCTAGGTACTACGTTCCTGTTACTCGTCACCTAACTGTGTTGAACAGTACCAGCACTTTCAGCTGTATTTGTATTAAAATTTCAATTCAGTTTTACTTCCCCATCTCTTCCCCACCACCTCCAATTCAGAACACAGTAATAAATGTACATATACACTGAAGCGCCAAAGAAACTGGTGTATGCATGTGTATTCAAATACAAAGACATGTAAACAGGCAGAATATGGCACTGCGGTCGGAAACATCTATATAAGACAAGTATCTAATACAGTTGTAAGATCGGTTGCTGCTGCTAGAATGACAGGATATCAAGATTTACGTGAGTTAAAACGTGGCGTTACACACAACGCACCAAAGATGAGACACAGTAACTCCGAGGTAGAGATGAAGTGGGGATTTTCACGTACGACCATTTCACAAGAGTACCATGAATATCAGAGATCCGGTAAAACATCAAATCTCCAACACTGCTGCGGCCGGAAAACGATCCTGCTAGTACGGGACCAACGACGACTGAAGAGAGTCGTTCAACTTGACAGAAGTGCAATCCTTCCGCAAATTGCTGCAGATTTCAGTGCTGGGCCATCAACAAGTGTCAACGTGCGCACCATTCATCGAAACATCATCGATATGGGCTTTCGGAGCCGAAAGTCCACTCGTGTACCCCCAATGAATAATATATGGTGACCATTGCTTAGGATCTCGTTAATTTGAGAAGAAGTCAAATACAGTAGAACGTTTTATTAATGAACTGATATCAGAAGTTACATATTAACGTTTGTTTTTGACAGCGTTGTTTGAACAATGTTGCTCTGAAGTGTTTATTTATCATTGTATTTTCGAGGAAATTATTTAAGTGCCACTGTACTTCCTATTTTTATGGGTACCTTGCATAGTGTGTGACTCTTTGTCAGTAACAGTGTGTGCCAAGCTACGACGAAAAGAGGTAAATGCATTAACAGTGAACAGATATTAGATTTTGTGTCCTTTGAAATTTTAGCGTCGATTTTTAAGTTTCTTCAGTGGCCCTGGGCAGTATGTCGTATTAGTGGTTTGTAATAGAGATGTTTCGAAGATTTCATCGGCGATTGTACCATGTTAAACTTATGCCACTGGGAGTAGAAGAAGGTGCTATTAATATGATGTGTTATCCGCCGATGGGAACCGTCACTGTATCAGCTGCTTAGATAACATGTACTTACGCTTTCCGTTTTATTAAAGACTGAGACTCTTGGGCATCTGTCTTCTTATTTCGTTAGTGTAGTGAACTATATGTAATCAAGACAGGCCAATTTGTGGGTCTTCTGATTATGAATGTCACATGATAGAAGTAAACAGTATGCAGCCAATTATAAACGCAATGCTGGAAGCGAATGAGAGTATGGGTGTCACACTTGCGAGCCAAGGACGGAAAAAGGAAGAAAACTTGGTGTGTTTCGGAATAAGTTGATTGAGACTCGGAAAGAATCGATTGCCAATGCTGAACTAAAATTTGAAAAGGTTAAAGAACGAATCATTATTCTAAATCAGGGACAAACGAAGTGTGAGAAACCAAGACAGCAATATTTAGCAATCATACTCGAGTAACAGTCTCAGAATAAGGAGCAAACTAAGGTGGAAACAAAGACCTCATGTGTTCGGGGAGAACTTGTCAAGCCATCTGAGAACCACAAAAACTGTATTAGACAATATTCTGGAGGAAAATTCGAGTCAAAGCCTGAGGGAAGATGTTTTATTTAAATGTAGGTAGTGTGAATTCAAACCAGTTTGTAGAGCTTGTGATTACGCAAAAATCACGTACCAAAAATTTGGAGTCAGGGCTGATGTCTGACAAAAGTTTTTAGGAGTAGAAATTAGAAGCCAGGAAGTGGGCTTGAGATTTTTTAGACAAGAGTTGAATTCACAACTGTTGAAGCTATGTCCATTGAGAACAGTGAGAGCTACCCTGTGACTACTGTATCAACAAGAGCTAAAGCATCCCAATATTTCACGTTCTTTCGGATGCCAAACTTATTTTTAATCCGTTACGTGGTGATGTCAGATGTTATTTGTTGCCCAAGTACAGAGAAAAGTGCTATCTTTGCTCGTCTAAAGGATCGAGAATTAAATGGGGACGTTTTTACAAGTGGAAGGATTGATTTACGCCACGTTTTATTCAGATTCCAAGGTGTAGAACATGACTGGAAGCGAATAAGGTCTTAATCCGACGCCTGGTATACCGAAGAGGAGCACATTTCAGTATAAGAAAGTATGAAACACACAGTGGACAGTGTCTAATTTCGCACTGGGTTTGAATGGCGCTTTTTCTGCATGATCAGGCAGCTATATTTGATTGTCTTTGACCATAGTTGTGTTGTATTTGTGCTGTCTTTGTTTGTTAGATTACTTTCCGTATTGTGAGTAGTCTAGTATGTGAGGTTAACTATAAATACGTCAAAGGGATTGGTACAGTGATTAGTTTTGGTTTGTATTTCACTAACTTTAATAAGTGATTAGACAAGTGAGAATTTTTCTGTGCAGAGAGGCTTAGTCCCAGATAATATAGAGTGTTGATTCAGGAACAATTAGTGATCAAAGAAAGAAGTGGAACAAGGAAGATAATTCTCTCTTTTACTCAAATTTGGTAAAGTATTGGTAAATGTTGTGAAAAGTAATGTATGAGCTGCTTAGATAACACGTACTTAAGTTTTTAGTTTTCTTAAGAACTGACTTTCTTGGGCATCTATCCTCTTATTTTGTTAGCGCAGTGAACTGTATGTAATATAACGAATGTTAGCAGGGATATTTTCGAAATACTCTCAGAGGAGATATGATGGAATAAAAGTCACTTTTCAGCAACTACCTCACCTCTAAAATCTCCGAATAGGGAAGGAATAATTTCATGAGGGAGAGAAGAAATCCATATCAACCAGAAGCAGAAGTGAAGGAACTCAAACTAAACACCAACGAAACTATAAGGAAATGGAACTAGGTAAAGGAATGTAGACGACACCATTGCCGGGTGGATTAACAGAAATGAGTTCAAGAGGCAATTAGAGAATCACGGATACCATAGAGACAGGGAGTAATCTAAGGCAGTAGTCGGGAACATCAAGGGATATCCCAACATTTGTGTTAATATGGTTACAGTTGTGCGGTCTTCTTTTCCTTTTTTTTGCGGCTGTGCACTATATTCTAGCTATTTACTTGGTAAGGTGAATACAACAAAATCGTAAGTAGCGTAACGAGAAAACTAGTGGAATACATATATTACTTACGTCTAATGATGTCCGCCCAGTTATCAGTGCGGCCTAACGCACGGTTTTCCAGATTGGGAAGGAGCGCCTGGTCCCCAGCACGAATAGGTCCAGCGGACTTGTGTCAAGGTGTCAAGGTGAGCCGACCAGCCTGTAGATGGTGCTGGTTCCCCTTATTCTGCCTCAGCTACACTATGTCTCCGATTGCTGCGCAAATAAGTTCTAGAGGTAAGCGCACACCATCATTACTCAACCACGCAAACAGGGGTTACACTCGTCTGGTGTGAGACGTTCCCTGGGGAAAGGCGGGGGGGGGGGGGGGGGGGGGGGGGTCTACCGGGGGCCGAACCGCACAGTAACCCTGAAAGAGTGGTTCGGTGAGGGGCGGCGGAGGGATTAAGTGGGCTGCGGTAGTCGTCGTGAGGTTGCGGACCACTGCGGCTGCGGCGGGGACGGAGCCTCTCCGTCGTTTCTAGGTCCCGGGTTAAAATACGATGTAATACGTCTAATGATTAACATTCAGACATCCAGTATCCTTACCATTATAAATATACGTTTATGAACATATTCTCTAACGTTTTTATGACTGCAAGCGCTGTTCATTGTTATATACAGGGTGTTTCAAAAATGACCGGTATATTTGAAACGGCAATAAAAACTAAACGAGCAGCGATAGAAATACACCGTTTGTTGCAATATGCTTGGGACAACAGTACATTTTCAGGCAGACAAACTTTCGAAATTACAGTAGTTACAATTTTCAACAACAGATGGCGCTGCGGTCTGGGAAACTCTATAGTACGATATTTTCCACATATACACCATGCGTAGCAATAATATGGCGTAGTCTCTGAATGAAATTACCCAAAACCTTTGACAACGTGTCTGGCGGAATGGCTTCACATGCAGATAAGATGTACTGCTTCAGCTGTTCAATTGTTTCTGGATTATGGCGGTACACCTGGTCTTTCAAGTGTCCCCACAGAAAGAAGTCACAGGGGTTCATGTCTGGCGAATAGGGAGGCCAATCCACGCCGCCTCCTGTATGTTTCGGCTAGCCCAAAGCAATCACAAGATCATCGAAATATTCATTCAGGAAATTAAAGACGTCGGCCGTGCGATGTGGCCGGGCACCATCTTTCATAAACCACGAGGTGTTCGCAGTGTCGTCTAAGGCAGTTTGTACCGCCACAAATTCACGAAGAATGTCCAGATAGCGTGATGCAGTAATCGTTTCGGATCTGAAAAATGGGTCAATGATTCCTTTGGAAGAAATGGCGGCCCAGACCAGTACTTTTTGAGGATGCAGGGACGATGGGACTGCAACATGGGGCTTTTCGGTTCCCCATATGCGCCAGTTCTGTTTATTGACGAAGCCGTCCAGGTAAAAATAAGCTTCGTCAGTAAACCAAATGCTGCCCACATGCATATCGCCGTCATCAATCCTGTGCACTATAGCGTTAGCGAATGTCTCTCGTGCAGCAATGGTAGCGGCGCTGAGGGGTTGCCGCGTTTGAATTTTGTATGGATAGAGGTGTAAACTCTGGCGCATGAGACGATACGTGGACGTTGGCGTCATTTGGACTGCAGCTGCAACACGGCGAACGGAAACCCGAGGCCGCTGTTGGATCACCTGCTGCACTAGCTGCGCGTTGCCCTCTGTGGTTGCCGTATGCGGTCGCCCTACCTTTCCAGCACGTTCATCCGTCACGTTCCCAGTCCGTTGAAATTTTTCAAACAGATCCTTTATTGTATCGCTTTTCGGTCCTTTGGTTACATTAAACATCCGTTGAAAACTTCGTCTTGTTGCAACAACACTGTGTTCTAGGCGGTGGAATTCCAACACCAGAAAAATCCTCTGTTCTAAGGAATAAACCATGTTGTCCACAGCACACTTGCACGTTGTGAACAGCACACGCTTACAGCAGAAAGACGACGTACAGAATGGCGCACCCACAGACTGCGTTGTCTTCTATATCTTTCACATCACTTGCAGCGCCATCTGTTGTTGAAAATTGTAACTACTGTAATTTCGAAAGTTTGTCCGCCTGAAAATGTACTGTTGTCCCAAGCGTATTGCAACAAACGGTGTATTTCTATCGCTGCTCGTTTAGTTTTTATTGCCGTTTCAAATATACCGGTCATTTTTGAAACATCCTGTACATACTCCGATAAATGGATATAGAGATTTGAAAGGCAGTCCACTCAGTTCATCATTTTAAATTTTGCAAAATGTTCATGGCTACCAGCACAGTGTACTTCTGAGAGTCCTTGTAAAAGATTCATGACTGACAGCCCATTTAATGATACACACCTCTGTGATTAGAGATTGTTCTTCAGAGGCTAACAGCTCAGATTTTTATTACAAAGCATGACCGATTTTTGTAAAACTCTTATGGCCATCAGTCCAAGTATCACTACAAATATTTTGTGTACTCAGGGTAGTTTCTTTATTCACTCACGTTAATTGATGTGCAAAAACCACACGACCACTGGCCAACACACTGACAGGCAGCCAGACACGGGACAGTGGCCTGCTATGACAATTTAACGGCAGTAAATAGCGCTTGCTCTCAGTGGAGAAATGCAGGCTACAGGAAGACTCAGTGGGTAAGTGCAGCACTATGCCAGCAGAGCGAATGGGCTCCAAAGGAAAGCGGCAGACCACGCCCTCAGTTGTATCCACCGCCAGCTGGGATTGGCGCCGCAGGAATGTGCTCTCGTAGGATTTTTCCTTCGGTGACAGCCACACGATTCCTGCCTCGAGCTGTTTTTGGAGGGAGGGAAATGGTCGGTTGCCTCCTACCTCCTGCCACACGTCTGTGGGGCTCCATCCCTTCCACGCATCTGCCACCAACCTCTCCAAGTGATGCAATGGAGCGGCGACGATACGTACAATCTGCGTTTGCTCTGAGGAGCGTAAAACTCTGTTCTCCAGAACTGACTAATATGACCGGAAGGATCGTAGGCAGCATGTGTGAATTTCATAGAGACTAGTTTTAACACCCACGTTTGCAACGATGGAGACCATTTCCCCACGGGAAGAAGGATCTGAACCTTAATCCTGTCGTTTTACTCTACTGCACACACCAGGCGAGTGATTCCTATGATCGAGTCCATGAGTTCACACTCCTTTCTATTAGACCTCCATGCAGCTTGCGGCATAATTACAGCTGCTAATTTTTTTTTAGTGTCGTGTGACTAGCGCGTCAATGGGGATGAAATGATGATGATCAGGACACAACATCCAGTCCCTGAGCGGAGAAAATCTCCAACCCAGCCGGGAATCGTATCCGGGCCCTTAGGATAGACATTCTGTCGCGCTGACCAGTCAGCAACCGGGGGCGGATATTACAGCTTCTGCATTGCCATTATTATACAAATTTTTCTTCAAGGCATCTGTTTCTGAGGACTGCTATGTCAATAACGAAAGTTGTCCTCTTTCCATGTCCCGTGCAGACAATCCGTAAGTACGGTACCAGGACCCAGGACGATATTCTCCTTGCAATGAACAAACGATCCCACTTGAACTTTGTTGCTTATGCTACATAAACAAGGAAGACGTGAAGACCCCGTCAACTGAACGGTACAGTTTTTGTAAGCTGGCTTCTGTGTGTATGAACTAGGTGCCGTTAATGTGTCGTATGACCAAAAATTAGAGACGAACACCTCTCATGTGTAACACGTAAGAACTGTAGGTAGGGCTTTCAAACTTTCTCCATTCAAAAGGGGACTTACTGAGAGGCATGTGTTTGTTTCTTGTAGGTTCTACACTCCTTCTAATAAAAAAAGAAAATCCTACTTATTTGATTAGTATGACACATGCCACATTTATTAAATATTATTCAACAATAAAGTTCTTGCGTAAAAAAGAATGGACGATTTCTACAGATAGTGTTAAGCTGAATTCGAAAACGACAACAATTTTTGCTTTTTAGCTTCAGTTTTCGTGCTGCACAAGGTTTGTTACGTCTTTATTTCTGTTTTTTAGCTCACATTTTCTTGTTATGCCAGGAATGAAACTAAAAGCACAGGTGAATGTTGTGCTTCTGGAAGTTATAAGATTCGCGCATTGTAAAGTGAGGTAACATGTCCTCCGCGTGATATATCGTCTGTTTCTTTTTATTTTTTTTTATCTTTTTACTTTTTTTTTACCTAACATTCAGACTGTTTGCCTTCCAGAGTGCTAAATTGTGTATTGTGACTTTTACGTGAGTTTCTGAGTTCCTGTGTAGAATCGAACTGCTCTTTCGGCGCGGAGGTCCGTTAATGGCCGCAACGATTTTTGTTACATTTGTGGAGATGAAATGTTTGAACAAAAAAAGGAACATTGTCACAGTCACTGAAAAAAGTCTTATGTCCTATGTTTCGGGATCTACGTAAGGAACCAATCAAAAACATGGACTCCTCTTTTTGGTTGTACGACATGTTCATCAACTCTAAAAGCATGTATGAAAAGAAAAGTTTCCATGCGTTTTGAAGTGCCGGATAGCCGGCCGGTGTGGCCGTGCGGTTCTAGGCGCTTCAGTCTGGAACTGCGTGACCGCTACGGTGGCAGGTTCGAATCCTGCCTCGAGCATAAATGTGTGTGACGTCCTTAGGTTAGTTAGGTTTAAGTAGCTCTAAGTTCTAGGGGACTGATGACCACAGATGTCAAGTCCTATAGTGCTCAGAGCCATATTTGAATTGCCGGATATTTGCCGCTAATTTATAAACCACGTAACAGATTGATGCTTCTGGTTAGTGTCTCCGCTCATTAAAGGGTTTAACAAGAAAAAGAGCATCATAGAGCTTCCTGCAGTAGCCACAACAACAAACTTTTCTAGTGACAGTGAAGATGAAGACCAACCAGATGAATGCAATCTTTCCACATCTATCGATTTCACCTTTACAGAAACATCATCTAGTGAAATGCGCAATATCATGCAAAATGAACTCAGTGATGTTGTTAGAGATTAGGACCACTCTGAATATAAGGCCGAACTATTAGCTTCTCGTTTCATGGAATAGAATCTTGAGGAGCATAAAGCTCGAGTATGTACTTTTCCCCAAAGTCAAAAGCAACTCGACAGATATTTCAACACAACGAATGTAATGACATACTCGAAAGATGTTCAACGTTTGATGCAAGATTTTTTTTTTTTTTGTTTTTGAGTCATCAGTCCTCTGATTGGTTTGATGCGACCCGCGACGAATTTCTCTCCTTTGCCAAACGTTTCATCTCACACGTTACAGCTGCCGCTAGCACCATGGAAGCTATTTCTTATATTCAGTCAGTATTTCCCCTATATGTCACGATTTCCTCTATATTCACCGATTCTGTTCAGAACTTCTTCATAACATGTTCACATAATTTTTAAGATTCTTCTATATCACCACTACCATACAATGCTGTGTTCCCAATGTACATTATCAGAAATTTCTTTCACATATTAAGGCCTATGTTTGATACTAATAGACTACTCTTGTCCGCGAATGCTCTTTTTGCAGCGATACTGTGCTTTTTATGTCCTCTTTGCTCCGTTCGTCATTGGTCATTTTGCTGCCCAGATGGCAGAATTTCTTACTTCGTCTACCTCGTGGTCACCATTCCTGATGTTATGTATCCCGCTGTCCTCATTTCTATTACTTTTCATTATATCCGTGTTTCTACGATTTACCCTTAATCCATATTCTTTACCCATTAGACTGTTCCATTCAACATATCCTCTAATTCTTCTACATTTTTACTGAGGATATCAAAGTCATCAACTCATCAGCGAACCTTATTACTGAAATCTTTTCACCCTGAATTTTAATCCCGCACATGGATTTTTCTTTTATTTCTGTCATTGTTTCTTCGATGTACGGACTGAACAGTAAGGGCGATAGAAAACTTCTGTTGTGCTACTCATTTTGTAATCTGTGAACTTCGTTCATGGTCTCCCACTTGTATTGCTTCCGCTTGGTTCTTGTACATATTGTATATTACCCGCCATTCCATATAACTTACCCCTAATTTTCCGAGAATTTCGAAGTCTTACATTATCTGACATTGCCGAATGCTTTTTCCAAGTCGACAAATTCTATAACCGTCGCTTGAATTTACTTCAGTCTTGCTTCCACTATCAACCACCACGACAAAACTACCTCTCTGGTGCTTTTGTCTTTCCTAAAGATAAACCGATCCTCGTCTAACAATTCCACAATTTTGTTTTCCATTCTCGTGCATATCACTGTCTTCAGCGACTTGAAGGCCGTGCATTATGAACAGGTGCAATCACCATCCCCGAATTGCTCTTCAACAGTGGGAAGGTGCTTGAAACATAAATGTAGGGCTGTGCTGTCATAGTGCCATGCAAAAGAACGAGTACAAGCCCTCTACATGAAAAGCATGGCCACACCATAACACCACTGCCACCGAATTCAGCTGTTGGCACTACACGCGCTGGCAGATGATGTTCAGCGGGCATTCGCCATACCCACACCCTGACATTTACCGGCGTGATGTGTGGCTTATGGGCAGCCACTCGACCATGAAATCCAAGTTTTCTCACCTCCCGCATAACTGTCATAGTACTAGCAGTGCAGCCCTTTGGATTCCTGTGTGATGGCCTGTACAGATGTCTGCCTATTGCACATTACGACCATCTTCAACTGTCGGCGGTCTCTGTCAGTTAACAGACGGGATCGACCTGTACGGTTTTGTACTGTACGTGACCCTTCACGTTTCCAGTTCACTATCACATCGGAAACAGTGGACCTAGAGATGTTTAGGTGTGTGGAAATCTCGCATACAGACGTATGACACAAGTGACTCTCAGTCACCTGACCACATTCGAGGTCCATGAGTTTAGTGGAGCGACCCATTCTGCTCTCTCACAATGTCTAATGCCTACTGAGGTCGCTGATATGGAGTACCTTGCAGTAGGTGGCAATACAATGCATCTGATAAAAAAGGCGTATGTCTTTGGGGGTGTGCGGATACGTTTGATCACACAGTGTATACATTGTGAGGTCAATGTCCGAATACGGGGACTAATGAACAGGGGTCGACAAAAGGTTCGTGAACTTATAAATCTTATTTCTCGAACCGCCGGTTTCTGAGCCAAAATTACCTTTGAGAATAGGAAGAGTTACCAAAAAAATATAATACCATGCCCTTCTTGCTCTGTCGGTCCTGGATTATTATGGTGCCTAGGTAGTAGAAGTCCGTAACTTTATATACTTCATGATCATCAATATTGATGTTAAGTTTCTCGCTTGTCTCATTTATGCTACTTCTGCTACTTCTAATTACTTTTATTTTTCCTCGATTTGCTCGCAATCCATATTCTGTACTCATTACACTGTTCATTCCATTCAGCAGATCCTGCAGTTCTTCACTTTCACTGCGGATGATGATATCATCAGTGAATCTTATCTCTGACGTCTTTCAATTCCACTCTTTAATTTTATTTCCTTCATTGCATCTTCGATGTATAGGTTGAACGGTAAGGTTGAAAGACTACATCCTTTTCTTACATGCTTCCCTTGATGCAGGAATTTTTGCCGTAATTGACGCAAATGTGAGGCTATTAACTCTAGAAACTTGAGAAAGATCTAGCAAACATCAGAAAGAACTAGCAATAATTTGATGTATCCCCGTCGTGACTTCAACATTCGAAGCTTTCAGGAACAGGTGGAAGCTGGTTGTAGGGTGATAAGTGAACAACAATGGATTAGCAGTTGCTGACGAGACGGCAACCCTTTGCGTGAGCAATCAATAGTAGCTGTTTATTACAGAGAGAGCACTGGGCGGGGAGCCTTACCGCGACATCCATTCTGGCCGCCGGCCGTGATGTACGGGCGCGCAACTCGGCAGCCATTAATCGCGGCCCAGCTTCGTGTATTGTTCGCAGGCTCACAAAACGCCGCTGCCCCGGGCTGAGCTCCCTTACACAACGCCACAGAAAAACTTCTCTTCTCTTCAATCCCTCCAGATAGTAGGCCACTGCAGAACTATGGGTGACTCCGGGTAGGACAGCAGTCAATGTAGACGACTGCCACAACTTACTTCTACATGGCCTTCGTGTGGCAATTAAGTACAGGGCTATTCAAAACGAAGGAACAGTTTTCAAACATTTATTGCTTCCAAACTACAAAAGATAGGAACAAAATCTCAACGTTACTTGAAAGAGAAAAGTTCAATTTCTTATGCATTCAATATGAGCACCATGTTGCAAGCTCCCAACGACTGGTATTTAGATCGTAAATGTCGTTAATTCTCCCTGTCTGTGGCAAGCTGAGAAGGGAGTTTGCTTAATTGTATCAGCAGGGATTACATTTATTCATTTTTATACAAGCCTGCTGTGGAGAAGGATCTTATGCACACTTTTTCTCTCTCGGCAGCGTAACCTTCCCTGACCATTCTGCCCGCTTTAGAATTAATGTTTAGGCCCATCAAAGTTCAGAATACAATCTTATCGACTGAATTTGAAGTCACAATGGATGACGTAATTGTAATTTTGGGGATGGTCAGAGAAAACTACATCCTGCACGAATCTAGTCTTGTGCCAATAATTTTAGTAAAGGGTCAGCGCGACTGATATGGTTCTCTTTTCTTAGGTACGGTTTAAATAAGCAAGCCGAGAACGGAAATTACTTCGAAAAACAAAGTTAATTTTATTTTAACCAACATTAGACAAATTTACGAAGTTACTTCTTAACAATCTTTTGAATACACATTTCACTAATTCTGCTTTGAATTTTCATTTAACTATGGACAAAGATTGTTTAACTATGCACATAGATTATTTCTCCTTTGAATTACAAGCCGTGTTGCCTTTGATTTGCATCGTCCTGTGGGGGGAAGGAAAATCTTGGAGAGAACGTGGTCACTACTACTATGCTGATACATGCACATGCACTAAGTTATCACTGAAATGCAAATATCGCAATTATTTCTCTATGCAGATTTTCTATGTACAGTGGCTGGCATCGAGCAGGACTCGCGGCCGGTATCTCCAGCGCGAAGTGCTTGAATACGAAAGGATTCATCTTAGAAAAGTTACACTCGTCGCTAAATTTTCAATAAGTTGTTAAACATCGACACACGCTAACATAAATGTTCAGCAGTCGCATAAACTGGCTACAACTCCCTCTATTAGCTTTCTCGGAGGTTGCAGCTTGAAACTATGCACCACGTGGCGCGTCGTAACGGAAATCTCAAACGGAGAATATTATTCTTATATCGGATAAATTGAACTAAAATCAATAAGTGGTTTGTAATTAATCAATCGCGAAAAAGCCTCTGATAAATAAATCGTTAACATTAAACATATTTAAAGATTCAAATACCTTTGTCCTGATTTCTACGCAGCGTTCTGGAGGTACGTCTGGTCGCTTACCTGTCTTCCAAAAAACTCTCCGTAACCGTTGCGCGCTCTTTCTCCCGAGCAGCGCGAGGTGGTGGGGGAGGCCCATGACCAACCTCCGGTAAGAAAACTTTTTTTTTTTTTTTTTTAGACTATCACACCTCTGGTCGAACCATCCTGTTCCTGCTCTTTGCCTTCCACTGACTGTGTTAAAGTTGGTAGAAGATTCTGAGACCCACTACATCTCTGGTTTGTCTGCTACCACACTCAAAACATTCACACCTGACCACGTACTTTAAGGAGAGGTGGGGAAATATAAATAGGGACACAGGACATGCATATTGTAATGAGAATAAAAGACTTTGATCCATAATTGTTTCTACATGCATGTAATTTGGGGCTGAGATTACTTCACTGTTCATTAATTGTGTAAAGTAATTGAATTTACGCTGATAATGTCTATCAGCTGATAGCAACATAACACTGATTTTAACTATGTAACGAAACCTATTGTGACGTTACAATGTGTTACACGACAAGTATAAAAGCAGTGGCCTATTTCCTGCCACACACGAAGAACAGCAATGCTGCAAAGTTTCAAGAGTGTCGGGCATAGGGAGAATAAAAGCGCGGGATTTTACGTAATGCCACAGACAAAAGACACAAGTTGTGAGGCCAGGAGACTTGGAAGACCAGCGTCGATGAAGTTCATCTTCTCCCTCTCCCAGTCCAGCGTCCTTAAATGGGGCCATGCAGCTAACGTCGGACGTGCTTAGAAAATTTCTCTAATGAAGTGCGATAAAACAACCAATGTTGAAAGGATTTTAGTCATTCCAAACTATTTTCGAGAAAACTAATAACAACGTTTTTACGCTAAAACAATTCTTTCTTTTCTCCTGATAGAAATATGAGTAACGCATAAAACTGGTGTGAATATCTGTATTCTATGAATGGATGATATCCCAGGAGAATTAAAGAGACATATGGAGAATAGAGAACCACCTGTATGAATATCAAGAGTTCAGATGGAGAACCAGATATAAGCAAAGAAGGGAAAGCAGGAAGGTGGAGTAAGTACTTAGAGAGTCTACACAACGATGATGTACTTGAGGGTAGTACTATGGAAATGGACGAGGACATAGGTAAAGATGAGATGGGAGATATTATACTGCGTGAAGAATTTGACAGAGCACTGAAAGATGTAAGCCGAAACAGTTGCAAAATACCCAGTTCTGAGTTTCTATTGCCGATGGGGAACACAGTTGCAATCCGCCAGGAAACTCAGCGCACACTCTGTTGCAGAGTGAAAACTCATTTAGGAAACAACCTCCCCAGTCCCTGGCTAAGCCAGATCTCCACAATATCCTCCCTTCCAGGTGTGCTAGTCCTGTAACTTTCTCAAGAGTCTCAGGAGTTCAGGAGTAAGTTGCAGTGGTAGAGCACTGAACGTCCACTAAAGGCGAAGTTCTCAGGTTCGAGCCCTGGTCCGGTACGCAGTTTTAATCTGCTAGGAAGTTTCACGTAATGGGTGATAACCTCTACACAGCGTCCACTTCCCTTTAGCGACATGTGTTCGAGTCTGAATTGGTAGCTGTCTGGCTACCTTTGAGCTGCACTTCAGTCCTCGTGAAACATCTTGCTGCTGACCACTGTCCCAGGTTGGCACGTATCTTCAATATCTATCATGCTGGGGTCTACAGTATGAGTACTAGCGGTCCGCCGCTCGATTCCAGTCCACCTCCGCTCTCAATCGCTGACCAGACGAAGGAAGTGGTATTTTTTCCTGATCTTCGCACAGCCGTTTCCCCGTCACTGTTGGGATCACCTCCCGGCCTCACCAGTGCGCTGTTTTGAAACTTCCCGGCAAAAAAAGTAACGTTTTAACGGAACGGAGCTGCAACTAGGAAACATCCTTCCTTTACGGAAGCCATACCTTCGTATGAGACTCAACATCAAAATTAATATAACTGAATATGAGGTTACTAGGGAGGAAAGAAGTAAACTGAATTTTGCTTCTGGTGTGCGTACGGAGTATAGTGGGAAGAATGATGCAATTTGTAAGCTATTTAGTGGTGGAACAGGATGAAAAATTTAGTACATAGAGCTGCAACAATGGATATACTTGAGCTAAAGTCAAAATGAGCTTGAATGCAGCTATGGGTACGTTGTTAATTGCTGTTCCAACTATGCCAGAGATCGTCCACTGTAGTGGCTGGTGGGAGATTGCATACCAGGGTTTTGGAAATCCATGCCCAGATATCTACATCTACATCTACATTTATACTCCGCAAGCCACCCAACGGTGTGTGGCTGGAGAAACCTGAAGGACGAGCTGAATAGGGCAGAAGTCAAACACATTCTGTACTGAAGTAACTCAGCACAGAACAAGCAACATGTTTTCTTGCGTTAACTTGTTGAATGATAGCGTCTTAGAGACCTCATCCTCAGTTCATTAGAACGTAACACGTCTTGTCCAAATTACCGGCTATGTGAACCAGATGTTACCGTGTTGTGTACCTAGTGACAACCACACCAATGTGCAAGGTGATGGTCCAGTATTATGATGGTGAATGCAATTTGACGACATCCGTTCTACTCGGATCATCCACACAGGGCTATGGTCATCACGATACTATATGCAGAACTAGGACTCGTCAGGAAAGACGCAGTCGTATCACACTCAACCTACACAAGCAACAATAAAGTGTGACGATAAAACTCACTCAAGATAGGACCCAATCTTGTCATACTCGAATTCTCAGACGTGTTGGTAGAAGTATTCCTTTTACTATAGGCATATCACGATCCGGTTAAACATTCGATACTAAGTATTGAAACTGCTTTACTGTTTTAATAGTCCCTTGCGGTAATACCACACTCATTACATTTCCTCCCACTACTGGATGTTCTGTTTTGCACATATTTATTCGAAACCCGCCTTGTTCAAATGATTCCTTTAACTTGTTTATCATAAACTTTACATTATCCCTACTTCGTGCTATCAATAACTTTTCGTGGCCACGTAACAATGGGTGACATAACGACATGCATTTTCATTTTGGTGACAAAGACTGTTGACATACAGTAGGGTGACAAAGTTCCTAGGGCACCTCCTAACATCGTGTCGGACCACTTTCTGCCCAGCGTAACGCATCAACTCGACTTGGCTTGGAACGAACAAGTTTGCAGTCCGCTAAAGAAATATTGAGCTGAGTGCCTCTATAATCGTCCACAACTGTGGAGGTGTAGCTGGTGAATTATTTCGTGCACAAATTGATTCCTCGATCATGTCCCATAAATGTTCGATGGCATTCATGTCGAGTGATCTGATTGGACAAATCATTCTCTAAAATTGTCCGGGATGTTCTTAAAACCAATAGCGAGCAACTGTGGCTTGGTGACATGGCCCATTGTCATCCATAAAAACTCCATGATCGTTTACGAACAAAAAGTCTAGTAATGGCTAAAATGGTCACTAAGTAGCCGAATGCAGCCATTTACATTCGATGAAAGATTCAGTTGAACCACATGATCCAGTCCATTCCACGTAAATATAGATCACACCATTTTGAAGCCACCAAAGGCTTGCAAAGTGGCATGTTGCCAAACAGCATGCATGGCTTCAAGGGCTGTGCATCACACTCGAAGCTAACCATCAGCTCTTACCTACTGAAATCGGGACTTGTCTTACGAGGCCACGGGTATTCAGTCGTCTAGGGTCCAATCAAAACGTCTTCGGTCCCGGGTTCGATCCCTGCCACTGCCTAAATTTTGATAATCAGCATTGGCGGCCGAAGACTTCCGTCATAAGAAGTCAGCCTCTTTCTGCCAACGGCCTTGTCAAAGAGGGCGGAGGAGCGGATAGAGGTTCAGGGCACTCTCTTGTCCTAGGGGTGGGAAATTGCCCCTAAAGGCGGAAGAATCAGCAATGATCAACGACAGGAGGATGCAGAAGGCAATGGAAACCACTGCATTAAAGACACGTAACGTGTATCCACAGGACATGTGGCCTGTAATTGAAGAAGTGTCATGATGATCTCTCCATTGGCAAAAGATTCCGGAATAGTCCCCCATTCGGATCTCCGGGAGCTGACTGCCAAGGGGGAGGTTACCATGAGAAAAAGATTGAATAATCAACGAAAGGTTAACGTTCTACGAGTCGGGGCGTGGAATGTCAGAAGCTTGAACGTGGTAGGGAAACTAGAAAATGTGAAAAGGGAAATGCAAAGGCTCAATCTAGATATACTAGGGGTCAGTGAAGTGAAGTGGAAGGAAGACAAGGATTTCTGGTTAAATGAGTATCGGGTAATATCAACAGCAGCAGAAAATGGTATAACAGGTGTAGGATTCGTTATGAATAGGAAGGTAGGGCAGAGGGTGTGTTACTGTGAACAGTTCAGTGACCGGGTTGTTCTAATCACAATCGACAGCAGACCAACACCGACAACGATAGTTCAGGTATACATACCGACGTCGCAAGCTGAAGATGAACAGATAGAGAAAGTGTATGAGGATATTGAAAGGGTAATGCAGTATGTAAAGGGGGACGAAAATCTAATAGTCATGGGCGACTGGAATGCAGTTGTAGGGGAAGGACTAGAAGAAAAGGTTACAGGAGAATATGGGCTTGGGACAAGGAATGAAAGAAGAGAAAGACTAATTGAGTTCTGTAACAAGTTTCAGCTAGTAATAGCGAATATCTTGTTCAAGAATCACAAGAGTAGGAGGTATACTTGGAAAAGGTCGGGAGATACGGGAAGACTTCAATTAGATTACATCACGGTCAGACAGAGATTCCGAAATCAGATACTGGATTGTAAGGCGTACCCAGGAGCAGATATAGATTCAGATCACAATATAGTACTGATGAAGAGTAGACTGAAGTTCAAGACATTAGTCAGGAAGAATCAATACGCAAAGAAGTTTGATTCGGAAGTACTAAGGAATGACGAGATACGTTTGAAGTTCTCTAACGCTATAGATACAGCAATAAGGAATAGCGCAGTAGGCAGTACAGTTGAAGAGGAATGGACATTTCTAAAAAGGGCCATCACAGAAGTTGGGAAGGAAAACATAGGTACAAAGAATAGCTGCGAAGAAACCTTGGGTAACAGAAGAAATACTTCAGTTGATTGATGAAAGGAGGAAGTACAAACATGTTCCGTGAAAATCAGGAATACAGAAATACAAGTCGCTGAGGAATGAAATAAATAGGAAGTGCAGGGAAGCTAAGACGAAATGGCTGCAGGAAAATTGTGAAGACATCGAAAAAGATGGTTGTCGAAAGTACAGACTCAGCATACAGGAAAGTCAAAACAACCTTTGGTGACATTAAAAGCTACGGTGGTAACATTAAGAGTGCAACGGGAATTCCACTGCTAAATGCAGAGGAGAGAGCAGATAGGTGGAAAGAATACATTGAAAGCCTCTATGAGGGTGAAGATTTGTCTGATGTGATAGAAGAAGAAACAGGAGTCGATTTAGAAGAGATAGGGGAACCAGTATTAGAATCGGAATTTAAAAGAGCTTTGGAGGACTTACGGTCAAATAAGGCAGAAGGGACAGACAACATTCCATCAGAATTTCTAAAATCATTGAGGGAAGTGGCAACAAAACGACTATTCACGTTGGTATGTAGAATATATGAGTCTAGCGACATACCATCTGACTTTCGGAAAAGCATCATCCACACAATTCCGAAGACGGCAAGAGCTGACAAGTGCGAGAATTATCGCACAATCAGCTTAACAGCTCATGCATCGAATCTGCTTACAAGAATAATATACAGAAGACTGGAAAAGAAAATTGAGAATGCGCTAGGTGACGATCAGTTTGGCTTTAGGAAAAGTAAAGGGACGAGAGAGGCAATTCTGACGTTACGGCTAATAATGGAAGCAAGGCTAAAGAAAATTCAGGACACTATCATAGGATTTGTCGACCTGGAAAAAGCGTTCGACAATATAAAATGGTGCAAGCTGTTCGAGATTCAGAAAAAAGTAGGGTTAAGCTGTAGGGAGAGACGGATCATATACAATATGTACTCTAGGATCCAACCAATGTGGTCACAAGACCAGGAGAAGCGTTGCAGTCGACTGCGTGCTTTTAGCAAAGGCACTCGCGTCGGACGTCTGCTGTCATAGCCCATTAAGGCCAGATTTCACCTCCCGGTCGTAACGTATACGTTCGTCTACAACTGCTGCTATTCCACGCAGTGTTGCTTGTCTGTTATCATTAAAAATGCTACGAAAAAGCCGCTGCTCTCGGTCGTTAAGTGAAGGCCATCGATCACTGCGCTGTCGGTGGTGAAAGAAACGCCTGAAACTTGGTGTTCTCGGCACACTCTTGACATAATAGTTCTCGCAATACTGAATTCCTTAACGATTTCCGAAATGGAATATCCCACGCAACTACCATTTCTCGTTCAAATTCTGTTTATTCCATAATCAAGTCGGAAACTTTTTCACATAAATCAACAATCACAGATCTCCCAACGCACTGCCCTTTTACACCTTGTTTACGCGATACCACAGACATCTGTACATCTGCATAGCGGTATCCCATGACTTTTGTCATCTCAGTGCATAAGAAGTTTGAATGGCTCCTTGTTTCATTGTTGACAACTACATCTACATCTACATCCGCATGATTGCACTGACATCTGCACTTAAGTACCGGACAAAGTGTTCTTCGAGCCTCTGTCAGGCTATTTCTCTACCGTTCCTCTCTCTAAGAGCGCATGGGAAAAATGAGCACTTAAATCTTTCTGAAGAAGCTCTGATTGCTCTTATTTTATTACAAAGATCGTTTCTCCCTAGGTAGGCTGGCGACACTAAAATATTTTTGGATTCAGAAGAGAAAGTTGGTGAGTGAAATTTTTGGAAACAATCTCGCCGCAAAGAAAAAGGCCGCTGCTATTTTGCGATGATTATAACGAGCATCTCTTCTTTGGACTTTTTCGATGTCCTCTGTCACTCCAATGTGTAAGAATTCCATACCGCAAGCAATATTCGATTAGACTGGAGTAGTCTAGGCAGTCTCTTTAGTAGACCTTTTGTTTCTTCTAGGTGTTTTGCCAGTAAAATGGAATCTTAGGTTTGCCTTCCCCGCAAGTTATCTATGAGCTCGTTTCAGTTTAAGTTATTCGTAGACATTTCGCTGAATTGACAGCCTTTAAATTTACGTGATTTATCATGTAATCAAAATTTATCACTTTATTTCCGAATTCACGTGAACAACCTCACCCTTTTCCTTATTCAGAGGCGATGGCCACTTTTCACGGCGCACAAATATCGTGCCGAATACCAAAAAAGTGCAAAGGACATGCACTTAAAGGGTGGTGGTAGATAGCTGTTTCTTGCCTGCAACGTACTTGGAAATGCACCGCGCTTGCTGCAAACATTTATCCGGCGATACAACGCGCCGTGCGGACAGGAATGGAATGTAGAGTACAGTGGCCAGTGGCCAGCACGAATGTACATCCGGCTGTTTCATTTCAGTGAAACTGCAGATCAACCTCTGCATGTGTTTTGTCCCGCGCTCGTTTCGGGTGAGTTATGATCAAAAATCTCACACCCCGCAGAGACACGTTTGTCATTCTTCGTGCTCTACTGTGGAGAAATAACAAACAGTGTGGTTTCAGCGTTTCAGTCCGGGCAAACCTGCGGGAGAACCACCGGAAGAGGTTACTTTCCGTCATATCTCTCTCTTACCCGGTCGCCAGTGTACCATGAAAATAGAAGTTACAGTGCTACATTCCAGGAAGCATATGTATATGAACATACGTGTGTGTGTGTTAACTTGTCTCTCTCTCTCTCTCTTTGTGTGTCTGTCTGTGTGTGTGTGTGTGTGTGCGTGTGTGTGTATGTGTGCAAGTGAGTGAGTGTGAAAGAGAATGAAATTGGACGAGAGAGAGGGTAGAGAGCATGCAAGTGGGGGTGGGGGACCAAATACGCCCAGAGAGACTGAAAAGTTGAAAAGCGCTTTCCAGCTTATATATGAAACGTCGCGGTTTCGCGGTGGACCATTATATAAAGATTAAAGAGTGGACGTGGATTAATGCGATGGCAGATACGGCGGACGAGATGCTTAGAGGTCGGAAAACAGTTCATTGTCTGCTGTCCATTACCCATCCCTTGTGAATACACTGACTAGTATTTGTTGATCTCCTGTACGTCCACCCTACCATTCCTAGGCTAACACTACAACCTGCGACTGCCACTGCGCTGACGCTTCGCTTGCCGGAGACAAACTTGTGCATCGACATCACTATCATTTTCTTGTGTCTATTATTTTTCTACCGTTGTCATACATTCGTAACACAGTGTTTATTATTTCTTTATTGTGTGGCAAATCAGAATACCAGCTGCTGGAAGTTGATGTTGGAAGTAGACAAGAATTTTGATGAACATAAAACATGTAGGTTGCTGTTTATCTTTGACAAGTTTTCATAGTTAAAAGGCTTGTATGTGCACATAATGAGACTTTTCTCCGTGACCACACACTGCCACCCATGTGATTGTGTGGTAGATAGCCTTTGGTCTCATGCTGTTAGGAAGGGAGTTTAGTTGCGGTGGGTGGGAGTGGGTGAGTGTGGGGAGCAAAAATCCGCGAAATATGCAGCAAAATATGCTCTAAAGGAAAGATATGCAATCTGTGACTTACGAACTTTACCACTGATGCGAAAATACGTTTCTGGTTTTGAAGTGCAATGTTACATGCCGTGTAATGCTATGCGCAAGTGATAACTATTTTTAAAGATCACCTTTGGCACAATCACTCACGTTTTCTCTTTGTTATTATAAACGTTTTATTCTGTTCAGTATTTATGTTTCAATATAGCTAATTCCTGCCCCCATGAACCATGGACCTTGCCGTTGGTGGGGAGGCTTGCGTGCCTCAGCGATACAGATGGCCGCACTGTAGGTGCAACCACAACGGTGGTGTATCTGTTGAGAGGCCAGACAAACGTGTGGTTCCGTAAGAGGGGCAGCAGCCTTTTCAGTAGTTGCAGGGGTAACAGTCTGGATGATTGACTGATCTGGCCTTGCAACACTAACCAAAACGGCCTTGCTGTGCTGTTACTGCGAACGGCTCAAAGCAAGGGGAAACTGCAGCCGTAATTTTTCCCGAGGACATGCAGCTTTACTGTATGATTAAATGATGATGGCGTCCTCTTGGGTAAAATATTCCGGAGGTAAAATAGTCCCCCATTCGGATCTCCGGGCGGGGACTACTCAAGAGGACGTCGTTATCAGGAGAAAGAAAACTGGCGTTCTACGGATCGGAGCGTGGAATGTCAGATCCCTTAATCGGGCAGGTAGGTTAGCAAATTTAAAAAGGGAAATGGTTAGGTTGAAGTTAGATATAGTGGGAATTAGTGAAGTTCTGTGGCAGGAGAAACAAGACTTTTGGTCAGGTGAATACAGGGTTATAAATACAAAATCAAATAGGGGTAATGCAGGAGTAGGCTTAATAATGAATAAAAAAATAGGAGTGCGGGTAAGCTACTACCAACAGCATAGTGAACGCATTATTGTGGCCAAGATAGACACGAAGCCCAAGCCTACTGCAATAGTACAAGCTTATATGCCAACTGGCTCCGCAGATGATGAAGAAGTTGATGAAATGTATGATGAGATAAAAGAAATTATTCAGGTAGTGAAGGGAGACGAAAATTTAATAGTCATGGGTGACTGGAATTCGAGAGTAAGGAAAGGGAGAGAAGGAAACATAGTGGGTGGATATGGATTGGGGGAGAGAAATGAAAGAGGAAATCGTCTGTAGAATTTTGCACAGAGCACAACTTACTCATAGCTAACACTTGGTTCAAGAATCACAAAAGATGGTTGTATACATGAAAGAATCCTGGAGATACTATAAGGTATCAGACAGATTATGTAATGGTAAGATAGAGATTTAGGAACCACATTTTAAATTGTAAGAGATTTCCAGGGGCAGATGTGGACTCTGACCACAATCTATTTGTTATGAACTGTAGATTAACACTGAAGAAACTGCAAAAAGGTGGGCGTTTAAGGAGATGGGACCTGGATAAACTGACTAAACCGGAGGTTGTACAGAGTTTCAGAGAGAGCATAAGGCAACAATTGACAGGAAAGGGGGAAAGAAATACAGTAGAAGAGGAATGGGTAGCTCTGAGGGATGAAGTAGTGAAGGCAGCAGAGTATCAAGTAGGTAAAAAGACGAGGGCTAGTAGAAATCCTTCGGTAACAGAAGAAATAATGAATTTAATTGATGATAGGAGAAAATATAAAAATGCAGTAAATGAAGCAGGCAAAAAGGAATACAAACGTCTCAAAAATGAGATCGACAGGAAGTGCAAAATGGCTAAGCAGGGATGGCTGAGGACAAATGTAAGGATGTCGAGGCATATCTCACTAGGGGTAAGATAGATACTGCCTACAGGATAATTAAAGAGACCTTTGGAGACAAGAGAGCCACTTGTATGAATATCAAGAGCGTTGATGGAAACCCAGTTCTAAGCAAAGAAGGGAAAGCAGAAAAGTGGAAGGAGTATATAGAGGTTCTATACGTGGGCGGTGTACTTGAGGACAATATTGTGGAAGTGGAAGAGGATGTAGATGAAGGTGAAATGGGAGATACAATACTGCGTGAAGAGTTTGACAGAGCACTGAAAGACCTGAGTCGAAACAAGGCCCCGGGAATAGATAACACTCCATTGGAACTACTGATGGCCTTGGGAGAGCCAGTACTGACAAAACTCTACCATCTGATGAGCAAGATGTATGAGACCGGCGAAATAGCCTCAGACTTCAAGAAGAATACAATAATTACAATCCCAAAGAAGGCAGGTGTTGACAGATGTGAGAATTACCGAACTATCAGTTTAATAAGTCACAGCTGCAAAATACTAACGCGAATTCTCTACAGACGAATGGAAAAACTGGTAGAGGCCGACCTCGGCGAAGATCAGTTTGGATTCCGCAGAAATATTGGAACACGTGAGGCAATACTGACCATATGACTTATCTTAGAAAATAGATCAAGGAAAGGCAAACCTACGTTTCTAGCATTTGTAGACTTAGAGAAAGCTTCTGACAATGTTGACTGGAATACTCTCTTTCAAATTCTAAAGGTGGCAGGGGTAAAATACAGGGAGCGAAAGGCTATTTACAATTTGTACAGACGCCAGATGGCAGTTATAAGAGTCGAGGGGCATGAAAGGGATTCAGCGGTTGGGAAGGGAGTGAGACAGGGTTGTAACCTCTCCCTGATGTTATTCAATCTGTATATTGAGCAAGCAGTAAAGGAAACAATAGAAAGATTCGGAGTAGGTATTAAAGTCTATGGAGAAGAAATTTAAATGTTGAGGTTCGCCGATGACATTGTAATTCTGTCAGAGACAGCAAAGGACTTGGAAGAGCAGTTGAACGGAATGGACAGTGTCTTGAAAGGAGGATATAAGATGAACATCAACAAAAGCAAAACGTGGATAATGGAATGTAGTCGAATTAAGTCGGGTGATGCTGAGGGAATTAGATTAGGAAATGAGACCGTTAAATAGTAAAGGAGTTTTGCTATTTGGGGAGCAAAATAACTGATAATGGTCGAAGTAGAGAGGATATAAAGTGTAGACTGGTAATGGCAAGGAAAGCGTTTCAGAAGAAGAGAAATTTGTTAACATCGAGTATAGATTTAAGTGTCAGGAAGTCGTTTCTGAAAGTATTTGTGTGGAGTGTAGCCATGTATGGAAGTGAAACATTGACGATAAATAGTTTCGACAAGAAGAAAATAGAAGCTTTCGAAATGTGGTGCTACAGAAGAATGCTGAAGATTAGATGGGTAGATCACATAACTAATGAGGAGGTATTGAAGAGAATTGGGGAGAAGAGGAGTTTCTGGTACAACTTGTCAAGAAGAAGGGACCGGTTGGTAGGACATGTTCTGAGGCATCAAGGGATCACAAATTTAGCATTGGAGGGCAGGGTGGAGGGTGGAAATCGTAGAGGGAGACCAAGAGATGAATACACTAAACAGATTCAGAAAGATTTAGGTTGCAGTAAGTACTGGGAGATGAAGAACCTTGCACAGGATAGAGTAGCATGGAGAGCTGCATCAAACCAGTCTCAGGACTGAAGGCAACTTCAATCAATCAAAGCTAATTACCTAGCCCCACAACAATTGGTAACCCCCATGTGATACCTGACGGTCACTGAAGAGAAATTGGACGGTCACAAACGCTTCATGTTCCGCCGCGTCGCGCGTTGCTCATCTTCCACGACCCAGTTCATTGTAACTGCACTATGTGAGACCTACCACCAAATGCAGGAGTTTCTACTGGCGCAGTAATCATCTGCGAGTCCGTAAAGCCGCCACCGATTTGTGAGCAGAATCCAATACTGTGGTTTGCGCAACTAGAAAGTAGTTTGTACTTGTACATGTAATTTTTAGGGCTACAAAATTGACCACAACCTAAACTGGAAAATTCACACTCTAGACTAATCAAAAGCCTTAGTTCAGCTACATTTGCAGTACGCATGATAGCAGAAATCGGTGATTTAAAAATGAAGAAGTAATTTTATTCGGCCTACTTCCATTCACTGAGTTATGGTATCGTCTTTTGGGGAAACTCGTCTCACGAAGAGAACATTTTCAAAATTCAGAAACGAGTCATTAGAATTATACTCGTATCTGGTGTTAGTCCTAGATTATCATGTAGAAACCTCTTTAAGAAACTTGGTATTCTAACTACTACTACTCAGTACATATACTCATTGATGCCCTTTGTCGTTTCCCACATGTCTCTTTTTACACAAAATAGTGCAAAACATGATTATAATACCAGAACCAAAAACAATCTGTATAAGGACTATAAAAGCTTAACATTAGTACAAAAGGAGTCAAATACATTGGTACTTATATATTCAATAACTTACAAGAGCATATCAAAGGTCTTGTAACTGATAAAGATCGGTTTCAAAGTGAATTAAAGAAATTCCTGTTGGCTTACTTCTTCTACTCCATCGATGAATGCCTTCACAATGATTATAGCTCATAACTCTGTCTGCATTAGAATTGTACATTATCCATGTAACTGAGTAGAGAAAAAAGGGATCCATGGAAAACGATAAATGTAATGTAATGTGACGGCAGAGTACACGACGTACAGTCACGTAGCTGCTGTGCTCAGTGAAGATACGGCCACAGAAGTGCAAGACGTTCTGAAGTCACCGCCAAGCACTGCAGAGCTATCCGATCGCACCCCATCACTACTACGCCGACTGCGTACATTAGAGAGCAACGCTGTCAGGGATGACATTCTGTGGAATATTTCGCTATCGCGCCTGCCACCTGAAGCGCAGAAGACACTGACAGTGTGCTCCGGTGATTCAGATACGCTCGCGCAAACCGCGGATCGCATACCGGAACTGTATTCGTCTGCGTGCGTCGCGACTATTTGCCCACATTCTCAGCCAGGTAACACACTCGCCGTGCTATAAGCGCAGTTTGACGAGCTCACCATACAAATTGCTGCAGCACGGAACTAGACTATCAGCGACCAAACTCGTCCCCACCGCTCAATGGGAAAATAGCAGCTGCTCACCTTCGTCAGCAAGAGGTTGCTGGTACCACCGACGGTATGGTACCGAGGAGCGGAAGTGTAGCTCTTCGTGCGAACAGGGTAACTCAGCAGGTTGTCAGGCTCTCCGGATGGCAGCCCTTGACTGTTTGTAACCAACAGAGCACAGTTTCATGTGGACACGAGTGCTGACCTTTCAGTCTATCCATCCGTCAGTCTGCCGTGTCGCGACTGTTTCGACCACCATACTTTCGCCACCAACGGTTCTACGAGCGCAACACATGGTCGCGTCACGTTAGTGTTGAACTTATGACCATGGCGCAAATGTTAATGGCAGTTCGTCGTAGCGGATTTGATGCATCCCATACTCGGAGCGGACTTTTTATCGTTTTACGGACTCCTGCATGACCTACGTCACGGACCCCTTCTTACTAACAACCTAGTAAGGCGAGGTAGAGGGCGTCGGCCGGAAGAGACAGCAGTATAGATGGTGACCGGTGATTCTCCGTTCAAAGAGCTCCTCAGATAGTTCCCAGAGATCACATGTCAGACTCCTACACCAGCACCTGTGCAGCACTCTACGGTGCAGTATGTTTTGACTACACCTGGAGCACCACTTCATGTTCAACCTTGACGTTTGACACCCCACAAGCTGAATATACACTCCTGGAAATTGAAATAAGAACACCGTGAATTCATTGTCCCAGGAAGGGGAAACTTTATTGACACATTCCTGGGGTTAGATACATCACATGATCACACTGACAGAACCACAGGCACATAGACACAGGCAACAGAGCATGCACAATGTCGGCACTAGTACAGTGTATATCCACCTTTCGCAGCAATGCAGGCTGCTATTCTCCCATGGAGACGATCGTAGAGATGCTGGATGTAGTCCTGTGGAACGGCTTGCCATGCCATTTCCACCTGGCGCCTCAGTTGGACCAGCGTTCGTGCTGGACGTGCAGACCGCGTGAGACGACGCTTCATCCAGTCCCAAACATGCTCAATGGGGGACAGATCCGGAGATCTTGCTGGCCAGGGTAGTTGACTTACACCTTCTAGAGCACGTTGGGTGGCACGGGATACATGCGGACGTGCATTGTCCTGTTGGAACAGCAAGTTCCCTTGCCGGTCTAGGAATGGTAGAACGATGGGTTCGATGACGGTTTGGATGTACTGTGCACTATTCAGTGTCCCCTCGACGATCACCACTGGTGTACGGCCAGTGTAGGAGATCGCTCTCCACACCATGATGCCGGGTGTAGGCCCTGTGTGCCTCGGTCGTATGCAGTCCTGATTGTGGCGCTCACCTGCACGGCGCCAAACACGCATACGACCATCATTGGCACCAAGGCAGAAGCGACTCTCATCGCTGAAGACGACACGTCTCCATTCGTCCCTCCGTTCACGCTTGTCGCGACACCACTGGAGGCGGGCTGCACGATGTTGGGGCGTGAGCGGAAGACGGCCTAACGGTGTGCGGGACCGTAGCCCAGCTTCATGGAGACGGTTGCGAATGGTCCTCGCCGATACCCCAGGAGCAACAGTGCCCCTAATTTGCTGGGAAGTGGCGGTGCGGTCCCCTACGGCACTGCGTAGGATCCTACGGTCTTGGCGTGCATCCGTGCGTCGCTGCGGTCCGGTCCCAGGTCGACGGGCACGTGCACCTTCCGCCGACCACTGGCGATAACATCGATGTACTGTGGAGACCTCACGCCCCACGTGTTGAGCAATTCGGCGGTACGTCCACCCGGCCTCCCGCATGCCCACTATATGCCCTCGCTCAAAGTCCGTCAACTGCACATACGGTTCACGTCCACGCTGTCGCGGCATGCTACCAGTGTTAAAGACTGCGATGGAGCTCCGTATGCCACGGCAAACTGGCTGACACTGACGGCGGCGGTGCACAAATGCTGCGCAGCTAGCTCCATTCGACGGCCAACACCGCGGTTCCTGGTGTGCCCGCTGTGCCGTGCGTGTGATCATTGCTTGTACAGCCCTCTCGCAGTGTCCGGAGCAAGTATGGTGGGTCTGACACACCGGTGTCAATGTGTTATTTTTTCCATTTCCAGGATTGAAGTTAAGCAGAAATTCTCGTCAATGCTTGCCTCTCATCGAGATGTGGTTGTTGGTCGCAAAAAAGAATAATGCATGGCGTCCTCGTGGTCATTATATGCCACTCAGTGTCGGAATCATTCAATATCGATATCAAGTACCGCATATCGACGATTTTATGGTTCAAATGGCTCTGAGCATTATGGGACTTCACATCTGTGGTCATCAGTCCCCTAGAACTTAGAACTACTTAAACCTAAGTAACCTAAGGGCAGGACACACATCCATGCCCGAGGCAGGATTCGAACCGACCGTAGCAGTCGCGTGGTTCCAAACTGAAGCATCTAGAACCGCTCGGCCACATCGGCCGGTGACGATTTTATGTTCAATGTACATGGGTAGCACACCTTTTCTACTTTGGACCTAATTCATGCATTCTACCAGACGCTTGTGACACCAGATGGCATTGCTAACGCCGCTGTCTGCACACTCTTCGGGCCGTCTGAACACAACCGAATGCGGCCCAGACATTTAAACGTTTCATGGATGAAGCCACACGTGATCTAGAATTTCGCTATGTGTAAATCGACGACGTTCTGGTCACGTCAAACTCTGAGACGGAACACCTGTCACACTTACGACAGATCTTCACTCGTCTACGTGCAGTTGGGCTGCTCATCAAGCCACGCGCCTTCGGAAGAGCTGAAGTAGAGTTCCTAAGCTATACTATTAATATGCAAGGTATACCACCACAGCAAGAGACAGTAGAAACTACACTTTACTTTACGCGGCCTACGACAGTCAAAGAATTACGATGATTTTTGGCTTCACCAATTTTTACCGTAGGCCTGTTCACAATCATGTCCTCTAGCTCCACCACTGAATAAATTCTTGCAGGGTTCACCGAAGACAAAGGACAAACTCTAGTCGAAAGTGAGGCCGAGCTGCAATTTACAAAGCTGAAGACTGCCGTCACAGAAGCTACACTGGCAGCACACCCAGTTCCGCAGGCGCCTCTCGCCCTGATGGTCGACGTGTCAGCCACTGCAATTGCTGCTGCACTGCAGTAGGATACAGACAAACACTGGCAGCCCTTAGCCTTTTTCAGTAAAAAGTTATCACAATCTCAACAGGACTGGTCCACCTAGGATCGCAAACACTATGCTGCCTATGCTGCTCTCATGAAATTTCGTCACATTTGGAGGGAGACCAGTTCACTCTCATCACAGACCACACAGATCACATGCCTCTCGCCAGCATCCTGAGAAAGTGTCACCTCGTCAGTTCCGACATCTCGGCTACATCGGAAAGTTTACTTGTAATATTGTTCACGTTGAAGGAGAACTGAACGTGCGAGCTGACGCACTCTCTCGGATCAAAAGAGTCACTGGTGCAGTTGATTTTTAAGCTCTCGCCGCAACGCAACTATCAGATAGTGAGCTAGGAGATTTGTTTGCGCAACCATCAGGCCTACAACTCCACCGTATGACGCAACCACCGTCAACTGCGCTAGTTCATGGCAACAAATTGCGACCATTTGTGTCTACTGGCTTTCGGCAACAGGCAATCACCAACAGGTCGCGCCATGGAGTACGAGCCACTGCCAACATAGTGAAGTAAGCTACTGTCTGGCCGCATTAGGACAAAGATTCCAACCAATATGTGCGACAATGTGTGGCCTGTCAACGAAACAAAGTTAGCCAGTACATTAGGTCACTTCTTAGCACGTTTCTTCCTTCGATTCATAGATCTGAATGCGTCCACCAAGACCTCACAGGGTCTCTGCACCATTAGAAGGGTACACCTATTGTCTTACAGCCGTCAATCGTTGTACAAGCTGACTCGAGGTGTTCCCGATCGCCGACATTACCACCGAAACTGCCGCGGCTGCGTTCTTCCGGCAATGAATCGCCAAATTCGGTATGTCTTTACGAATTACATCAGACCATCTGTTCATAGGGCTCGCTTCATACTGGGTACGAAGCGGATTAGAACTACAATTACCACCCGGCACGAACGGTTTCGTTTAACTAATGTATCGCCAACTGAAAGCGTCGCTTCGATGCCCGACTAGCAGCAGTGGACAGAGACGGTGCTCATCGTCCTTCTGGGTCTCCCTGTGTCACTGAAAGAACATCTTAAGGGGCTCCGGAACGCCCTATACTTGCAATGTTAAAATAACGCTTATAAATTACATCTTTCCTCCCAAAGTATTTGAGGTAGGAAGTTGAACGTTTTACAGATTATTTATTGGAATATGGGCTACAACTTAACACAGGGATTTTACAAAATTTTAGTTCAGTTATTAAAGATGATTTTTTTCAATTGTAATGAAAATTCACAACATTTTTTGGCAATTTTTTATTTATATATTCAAAAATATACAGTTTTTTTGGAAAAAGGCTGTGTTAAATCATGCAGAAGGTACTGTGTAACATTTACTGAAAGTTTGAAAGAAATATGTTTGGAAGATCCTTAGAAAACATGTAATTAGTATGAGAAAATAAAAGTTTTGGGAATCGAGCGACAAAGATTGGATTAACTTTTTAGTGCATTCCAGGTCCATAGGATGGATTATCTTCATCCTCTGCAAACTCCTCCTCCAGCTTCCTCTTGTTCCTCCTCCTGTTTACTCTTGCTTGTATTTCTAGACTCTTTACAGCCCTGTCTGCAGCCCGAAGGCGTTCCTTGTCTAAAGCAAGCATGGCTCGTTGTTGTGTTCGTAGATTTTGCTACCGTTTTCTTCAGTTGCAGTTACTGCAACACTGTTCCAAAAGGTGGTCATGTATGAACACTTATCACATTTCAGTTGTACACTCCTGGAAATGGAAAACAGAACACATTGACACCGGTGTGTCAGACCCACCATACTTGCTCCGGACACTGCGAGAGGGCTGTACAAGCAATGATCACACGCACGGCACAGCGGACACACCAGGAACCGCGGTGTTGGCCGTCGAATGGCGCTAGCTGCGCAGCATTTGTGCACCGCCGCCGTCAGTGTCAGCCAGTTTGCCGTGGCATACGGAGCTCCATCGCAATCTTTAACACTGGTAGCATGCTGCGACAGCGTGGACGTGAACCGTATGTGCAGTTGACGGACTTTGAGCGAGGGCGTATAGTGGGCATGCGGGAGGCCGGGTGGACGTACCGCCGAATTGCTCAACACGTGGGGCGTGAGGTCTCCACAGTACATCGATGTTGTCGCCAGTGGTCGGCGGAAGGTGCACCTGCCCGTCGACCTGGGACCGGACCGCAGCGACGCACGGATGCACGCCAAGACCGTAGGATCCTACGCAGTGCCGTAGGGGACCGCACCGCCACTTCCCAGCAAATTAGGGACACTGTTGCTCCTGGGATATCGGCGAGGACCATTCGCAACCGTCTCCATGAAGCTGGGCTACGGTCCCGCACACCGTTAGGCCGTCTTCCGCTCACGCCCCAACATCGTGCAGCCCGCCTCCAGAGGTGTCGCGACAGGCGTGAATGGGGGGACGAATGGAGACGTGTCGTCTTCAGCGATGAGAGTCGCTTCTGCCTTGGTGCCAATGATGGTCGTATGCGTGTTTGGCGCCGTGCAGGTGAGCGCCACAATCAGGACTGCATACGACCGAGGCACACAGGGCCAACACCCGGCATCATGGTGTGGGGAGCGATCTCCTACACTGGCCGTACACCACTGGTGATCGTCGAGGGGACACTGAATAGTGCACGGTACATCCAAACCGTCATCGAACCCATCGTTCTACCATTCCTAGACCGGCAAGGGAACTTGCTGTTCCAACAGGACAATGCACGTCCGCATGTATCCCGTGCCACCCAACGTGCTCTAGAAGGTGTAAGTCAACTACCCTGGCCAGCAAGATCTCCGGATCTGTCCCCCATTGAGCATGTTTGGGACTGGATGAAGCGTCGTCTCACGCGGTCTGCACGTCCAGCACGAACGCTGGTCCAACTGAGGCGCCAGGTGGAAATGGCATGGCAAGCCGTTCCACAGGACTACATCCAGCATCTCTACGATCGTCTCCATGGGAGAATAGCAGCCTGCATTGCTGCGAAAGGTGGATATACACTGTACTAGTGCCGACATTGTGCATGCTCTGTTGCCTGTGTCTATGTGCCTGTGGTTCTGTCAGTGTGATCATGTGATGTATCTGACCCCAGGAATGTGTCAATAAAGTTTCCCCTTCCTGGGACAATGAATTCACGGTGTTCTTATTTCAATTTCCAGGAGTGTATTTCACTAGCAAGTCCTACGTGCTTTATTATGGAGAGTTCCAGACCAACTTCACTACAATGAATACATCTTACACAGTTTGAAAAAATTCCTTTGAGAACCGACATATCAAATATATCATTCACATCCGATTCGTCCATAAAACATTCATAGTTTTCACTCATTGAACCAAGCTTCTTCTCTGAAGTATTTTCTTTCCCACTTTGACTGCTATGGGCAGGTGTACTTGAGAGGTTAGGTTCACTCACTTGGTTATCGTCTTTATTGTTTACAGTAATAATACATACCTTTGGCTTTCCAACATTTCTCCTTTTCTTAAAAGCCTTCAGAGGATTTCTAATAACTTTACTTTTACTCATTATTATACTTCAACAAAACAGAGACTCAAGAAACAGAATTAATTACGAATATTTTCGAGATAACGACAGAGTAAATAAACATGAAACAATCGACAATCACACCAGCGATATATATTGAACCATCACAGGTTAGCCACAACACATACTTTATCTCACATCACTAAAATGTACCTGATGAACACGGACGTTAATAATAACACCATTTGACAGCAGTTTAACAGCGCAACAGTGGGTCACGCCCATGAAGAACACATTTCAAAAAAAATTTAAAAATAGTTGTAGTCTTCGGAATTGAATAAATTATATATCTATTAAAAGGTAATAGTCTGCAGATTCAGAAAACGCAAAAAAGTAAAAATTGAACTTTTCATGATTTTGAGCCTTTCCGGAGCCCCTTAAAGTGAAGACTGCTGAACTCGTGTATGGCGAGGATATATGACAGATTGGTGAGGACTCTGCCAGCGTGCCGGACGCCTGCATTGACCCATCACATTTCGTCCGGCAACTATACCCCGTTGCTCCATGGCATCAGCAGACACGTCGCCCTTTTTTTTTTTCGACGAGCTGCAGGATTGCCATCAAGTCTTTGTAGGGCATGACGCAGTACGCAAGCCCTGTAGCCGCCCTACGATGGAACTTATCGTGTCATTAGTAGGGAAGACAAGACTTTCGGGGTTGTGATGGGTACGCCAACCGCCATCTCTGTCGACAGGCTTAAACTTGCTTTCCGCTTACCCTACATTGGTACGTACTCGCTACACACAGACACACACACACACACACACACACACACACACACACACACACACACACACACACACATATATATATATATATATATATATATATATATATATATATATATATATATATATATATATATATATCACGGACACGGACTCGGAAAACGCTCCAGCCGCTCCAGCGCCCGGTACAGATTAGCCACAACGCATGACGAAGGCAACTTGTAAAGTACACCAGAGCCTTTGCACACCCGCTTAACACCCTGTCCGGACGACACGTTCGATTCAACAGTAAATATCGCTGACACTAGGGGGATGGGGGAGGGGGGGGGGGGAGGGCGGTGAAGTTCAGTGTTATGTCCGGCGTAATGCTAAGTCCAAACGAAAACTACTTTTAATGATGTCACTGGCTCATGATTTCCCTTTGTTTCTGTGTATGTTTTATCCTGTTTTTCAGTGTGGTTTAACGCCGTCGTATGAGTTACGGTTTAGTTTCTATGCTGCAATACAGTTAATACAGTTATTATCTAGCCCCGCAACAGTTACATTCGTGCCACATAGTGCGAGTTTGACAGAGCACTGAAAGACCTAAGTCGAATCAAGGCCCCGGGAGTAGACAACATTCCATTAGAACCACTGACAGCCTTGGGAGAGCCAGTCCTGACAAATCCCTACCATCTGGTGATGGGCGAAATATCTTCAGACTTCAAGAAGAATATAATAATTTTAATCCCAAAGAAAGCAGGTGTTGACAGATGTGAAAATTACCAAACTACCAGTTGAATAATCCACTGCTGCAAAATACTAAAGCGAATTCTTTACAGACGAATGGAAAAACTGGTGGAAGCTGACCTCGGGGAAGATCAGTTTTGATTCCGTAGAAATGTTGGAACACGTGAGGCAATACTGACCCTACGACTTACTTTAGAAAATAGATTAAGGAAAGGCAAACCTACGTTTCTAACATTTGTAGACTTAGAGAAAACTTTTGACAATGTTGACTGGAATACTCTCTTTCAAATTCTGAAGGTGGCAGGGGTAAAATACAGGGAGCGAAAGGCTATTTACAATTTGTACAGACGCCAGATGGCAGTTATAAGAGTTGAGGGACATGAAAGGGAAGCAATGTTTGGGAAGGGAGTGAGACAGGGTTGTAGCCTGTCCGCGATGTTATTCAATCTGTATATTGAGCAAGCAGTAAAAGAAACAAAAGAAAAATTCGGAGTAGGAATTAAAATCCATGGAGAAGAAATAAAAACGTTGAGGTTCGCCGATGACATTGTAATTCTGTCAGAGACAGCAAAGGATCCGGAAGAGCAGCTGAATGGAATGGACATGGTCTTGGAAGGAGGATACCAAGGAGGATATAAGATGAACATCAACAAAAGCAAAACGAGAATAATGGAATGTAGTCGAATTAAATCGGGTGACGCTGCGGGAATTAGATTAGGAAATGAGACGCTTAAAGTAGTGAATGTGTATTGCTATTTGGAGAGCAAAATAACTGATGATGCTCGAAGTACAGAGGATATAAAATGTAGACTGGCAATGGCAAGGAAATTATTTCTGAAGAAGAGAAATTTATTAACATCGAGTATGTAGCGAATTGCTACCATATTGTGACTCTTTCTCCTTACCTCTCCGGTTCGTGTTTCGTCGAATCTCAAGGCTTTTTGTATATCTTTAAATCTGTAACTGAAAACGCGGGCAGTTATCCTGAAAGAGCTCTCTGATTGGCACACTCCAGTTTCTACCTGCACTAACCGTAACAAGGAGCCAAAAAAAAAAAAAAAAAAAAAAAAGCATTCATTTCCTCAGATGTAACGTTTCGCCACTGTTTTTCTTGATAGGAGCAATGCGCCTCCGTTTTAAATTAGTAAGATGTACGATCTCATCTAGCATTCTTTGAGGCAAAGAAATCATATACATTCTTAGGACTGAGAGTTACAGTACCTCTTATCGGACCAGGTGGAATTTTCATGATATTATTCCGCTGGATGGACGCGTTGTTATACGCCACTTAGTTCCATGGCGATCGATACAGAAATAAGTACTTCTGTAGTTTTGTCTCATCTGATTCTTCGCTGGTTTCTTAATTGATTTCCTCGCTTTGTTCGCTGTAAGACGGATTCATTCCCCAGGGGACGATGAGTCACTGAACCACTGTCAATTCTTCACCATGAGAGTTTCGACTTGAGGCCATCCAGAAACTGTTGATTCAAAATTTTTTCAGTTGTCCTGCCTTGATGTGATATTGTTTTCTTGTAACAGATAATATGGAATCCATGCTGTAAGCAAAGAATGAAAGTATCTTGCATAACTGCTCTGAAACTGAATTTATTGTCATATGAAACAATACTCCATTGACACGTCCACACCGTTTCTAATTCCTCAATATTGACTACAATAGTGACGAAGTGCTAGTTGTTATCAGTATTCTTGTCAACATAGCGTACCATCGAAACAAAATATAAGTGAACGATTCGAAAGATGACCTGTTTACTGAGGGTTCTGAATGACCCTTATCATGCATTAGACGTGTCGCATTTAAAATTAACAACGAAAAATAATTAATTTGATTTGCACCAAACCACGTTTTGTCTAAGGAAAGAAAATTGTATTTTCAAGGATTACATAGAATGTAAGAGAAAATAATAAACTTTAAAGACAGTTTATTGATAAAATGAAAGGTTGCCAGATAAAAAGACCCCTTTTTATGCATCCTAAGCTTAAAATCTATTTTGTAATATCTTGTAAAAACAATAATCAGTCTAGTGTTCCAGGCTCTTTGCACATATGCCAAAATTACAGTGTCATGACTAAGTCTTACTTCTTATTACTTTTCCAAACACGACCTTAATCCGTTTTACCACTTGCTAAAAGTAAAAAATTGGATGACATGGGGTAAAGTCCAGTGTTCCAGTCCCTTTGCTGACTCTGCCAAAATTACTGTGTCATCGACTAAGGTTTTACTTCTTATCGCTTTTCCAAATACCACCTTAGTCTGTTTTACCATTTGCTAAATAGTAAGATTGGATAACATGGGGTAAAAGTTACTCCCTCCTGAATTACTACCTATTTTCCCTGTCCTTCGACTCTTGTGACTGCAGCCTCATTTATACACAAGTTACAGATAACCTTCTATACTCTGTGTTTGATTCCCGACAACTTAAGAAATTCAAAGACTGTATTTCAGTCAAGATTGTAAAACTAATTTCTAAATCTACAAACGCAATAAATGTGGGTTTCCCTTTGTTTCATCTATCACCTAAGAAAAGTCAGAAATTTATGACACCTCCCACCGGCTGCGGGATAACTCTTTTCGCTTAGTTCTGTGGGTTTATGCAACGTTCACGCCTTTATTTTTCTCGGCAAGTATCCTGCATTATCGATTAAGCGTTCGCTTGAGCGATTTCGTCTCTGACAGCTTCCCATTTGTATTTGTCTTGAAATAAATGAAAAGAGGGTGAGGCGTATGTTATTTGTCTTCTCCTGGGAATTACGAGGCAGAGCGGACGCAAAGGGGAGCGCTATCACGTTTTTGTAACAGATCAGCTAAAATAAATCGTGAAACTCAAATTACGCTAGCGTGGATTACTATATCCTATAACCTATTGAACCATTTTCCATGGACAAAGAAATATACCATATCCAACAAAGCAAGGAGAAGGGTCTTCCGCCACTCTCAGTAACAACATAAAGAATTATATGAGAGGACGGGGAACAGTATTGTTTCCAGTGGACCTACATTTCTGCGGTATAGGAAAGCTATTGTTTTGACTGATCCTACATTCTCCAGGTCACCTTCTACCAGTCGTTCTATTCCTCTATAGAGACTCCGTGTTAGTATCTTCCAATCATAACTTGTTAAACAAATATTTCGAAAATACACGTGCCAGCACATGTCTTCTGTGGTACTGGGATTCTTCCTTTTTTCTACGGGTGTGCGGCAATTTCATTGCCTCATAATTACATCACTTGTAGCAAGCAGAACATTTTTATAATGGTTGTCTCCCCGAAACATACTAATAATCCTGCGGGTATGTACCCTATTCTGTATACCTTGATTCGAAACAGATTTTTCATTGCCCTGTCAAGCTTTTCTTGTAATATCGCATCACCTGGGTCATCTTCAGCCACTCCCACTTCACGTTCCATAAAGTTTTTTTTTTTTTTAAGTTACTTTCCTTTATATAGTTCTATATGTTTCTTCCACCTTTCAGACTTCCTGTGTTTTAACAGTACTGGCTTCGAGTCTGAGCTCTTTGATGGTCATGCAGATGCTTTTCTTCTCTCCCAAGGTTCCTTCAGTTTTCCCGTACGTGGCATCTACCTTTCTCATAGTCATTCTTGCTTCTAAAGCTTTGTATTTCTCATAAAATAATGATTTTCCACTTTTCTCCTTCCGTCAGTTCCATATATATATTTTTTACTCTTTTATTCCAATAACTCTGCTATACTTTTTCCATTTTTATACTTTATTCTTTCATCAATTAAAGGCAAAATATTGTTTATTATTCGCCTTGTCTCTTAGTCTTGTGGTTCCTCAATTGTCTCCACTATTTCGTCTCATCAAGTTAGCCACTCGTTTTCTATTGTGTTTCCTTCATCTTGAAACCAGCACCTCTACTTGTTTCGTCTTACCAGATTCCTATCGTCTTAGTTTCTGCAATTTGTTCAACTTTAATTTGTATCTGATAACCAATAAATTGCAGTAAGGATTTACATATGACCCTGGACATATTTTCCACTTTGAAATCTGCTTTCGAAATTTCTCATTTACCATTTTATAAAAAGTCTGAATCCGTCCGATATCTCCAGGTTTCTTCCACGTATATAAGCTTGTTTCATGATTTTTAAACCATATGTTAGTAATGACTAATTATGGTCTTTACTAAATCCTCCCATACTCATTTCATATTAACAGAATCTTCCGTCGGTTCTTGGTAGAACAACATTATAATAAATGAAAAGCACCAGTTGTTTTTGTTCTACAATATACTGTAGAACAAAAGCAAACTGGTGCTTTTCATTTATCATATTGATTTCCATCGCATTTCTTCCTTCTTGTCCATGTTCACGTAATGCCTTACCTAGTCTATCTTTTCCTGTTGCCAGTGTCCAGACAATCATCAAAGGGTTACACTGTAGCAACTAACAGCAAAGACATGGTCCAAAATTGCTCCGTACAGAACACCCTTCTGTAATCTTGTCTGTATATTTTGAAACATTTCTAAAATTTCAACATATAAAACCGCAACAACTGCCAGAATCCGATTTATTAACAATCAGTCACAACTAGTTTCCTGGCCATATCGTCTCATCTTCAGGTGAAAAATGGGTGAACCTGAAACTGTAACTAGATCCCCATGAGGGTATGAAATAGACGCCACATCTCCTCATGCTTCACAGTGGCTCATAAAAACGCACCCGTCATCATTAAAATAGCAGAGGACACGAGTCAAGATGAAACACAGTAGGTGAAGTAAGCAGACCACAATAGAAGCGGTCAAGGATGCTGGCACATCATACAGACATACATGTACAAATGTTTTATGCCGGTGTCCTGGCCGTTTCACCTGTGGTTTGCTCGGATTTGCTTTTCATTATGTCTTCTGTTATTTTATAGACGAGGGTGCTATTTTATACGCCATTGTGAAGGTTGAAATGGGTTACTACAGCTGTGGTTGCCCCATGTACTAAGTGACGTACATTTTTAGAATGTTTGGCGTTATGTTCATTACGTAAAACACCCTGATGCGCCTACAGACAGGTAAGTTGCTCTTTGTTGACGGCAGTCCTTTCACACATTCAGGCCTTCTACAAGTGTCTGGCTACATAACATACCAAGTTTAGCAGCAAGATAAAGCTTCCGTTTGTACTCGTAATTTATGCTGACACAAAATGCATTCTAGAACCAGTTGCTATCTGCAGCCGTAGTACTAACACCGGTTCGGTTCGTATTCCGACGAAGTTCCCTTACATTCACTGCTCAGCACACGCTGTTACATACATTGTAGCTACATCAATAAATATTCAGACTTTAAATTTAGGTCGTCGCGATTGCATGAAAGGGTTTAATGAACAGCTGTAGGTAAATGAGTTGGGAACAGATACGAATTTTGGAAAGTGAACAAACTGGATGATTATCGTTTGTAAATAAAATATGTTTAAACATTTTCATTGACACCCAACAGCCCGACATAAATACAACATCGCTGAACAACTGCGACGTGTTTTATTGTACCACATCCCTGTTTCTGCTCACACCTTTAATGAATTAATTTGGTACCTTACAAAATGCATTAGCCCTGGACCATGCAGACTGCATGAGAACTACTAAACTTCACTTCGAGTTGTGTATACACAAACGCAATCACATTAAACTAGGAAACATCACAAACATAACGCCTTTTCATATTTTAAAACGTGTTAAACTTATTTATCCACCTTTTTTTAAGAATACTAATTGAAATTATCTTCAAACAGATGAGCCTAAAACCAAAACGTTTATACTGTTAGCATACTACAGCAAATTCAATAAGACCATTTGTCACTAACAGATTTACGCCCAATGATAATTATTATAAACATATAATTTTTACTTTTAGCCGTAAGCTGTACAACAAAAAATTGAGCTGACACATTATATCCATACCCTCCCTTTCTAACGACCAGGTTCCCTAAAATTCTAGTATCGTCCGTCTCTGGTCTTAACATTTAGGAGGTGTTTCAGTGAATATGACTCAACGTTCGGAGCAGCTCGTCTTACTACGAGTTTTAATTATTATTGGACCGAGCGCACTAATTCCTTGGTGGATAGGTCACACTTGTAGGAAAACACGTCCTTAATACAATTAATTAAGTTCACGGAAGCAAAATTTCGTAATGGTGTGACATAACATGGCTACCCCTGCTTTAAATCTTCACGACGCCTTTTGAAGATTCCCAAGTTGAACTTGACGTTTGCTGACACACGGTAGTCGGTTGCCAGCATTTATGGTGGAGACGTTCTAACTCTATACATCGTAATATAGGCTTGTGACAGTGCTACCAGCGCACAAAGCTCCTGTCGCAATACGAACCGCCTCATCTCCAGTCGTTGGGTCCGCAAATGGCCTTTGCTCCTGTGTGCACAATCTCGCAGCAGCACGCTCTCTGTCTGTGACCATAGTTACTCTTAGATATTCACATTTCACTGACTGCTGGATGTCAGAAACAGCAAGTATGAGTCTAATGTTCGGGTTCCATATTTCACAAATCACAGCGCCGATGCAGTACTAGTGCCATCGGTCTTCTTTTGTTCCCGCTGTAGATCCACCAGTATGACAAATCTGACAACCCTGACGCTGCGGTCGCTTCGTACCCTCCGACTCATTCTCTCTTGCTGATGCGTGTGTGAGTGTAAGGCTAGTCGTGACTTATTTTTATCACGGAAGATGAGCACAAGATCTTGCTGCTGTAAAGTAGTACTGGCAAGGCGAAAACAATCTATGTCGTGATCAGATAGCGTTTAACGAAGATGAGACGTGGGACTTAGGGAAGGCAGAAAAAGGTGCGGACGGGGCCTGATCATGTACCGTTGGCTGCACAGTAAACAACTACAGTTTATTTAAGGAAATAATTTTTAAAAACAATCATTTTAAAAAACTGACTTTATCACAAGCTACACTGACGGCCGAAGGCCGTATTATGAAAGAATTCAAAATCATTTGTCGGCTGAAAGCGACTTGCAATACTTCGAAACAATTAACGGTTGAAGGCCTAAATTACAAATGAGGAAGACAATTACACGTTAAAAATACCAAAATTAAAAAACATTGACTGTAACACAAGATAACAGACAGCTGAAGATATTATTAAGAAGAATTCAAATTATATGTAGGCTGAAGGCCACAAGCAACAGGAATAATTTAACCAAATATTATTTTTAAATAATTGACAAAATCAGACCAAATAAAGAAGGCATTGACCCACAGACAGTTCTCCAAGGATCGACCTACAGCTGCGTAAGTGGTAAAACAGGCAGCAAAAAGTTATGCTCACTTAACTGGATGGCAACTCAAACTAGGGACAGCTTAAACGCCGACCAGCACACTCGCAAAATCCACCTAACATGCGATAAACCAATACCACGATAGAATAACAGTCAACATCGTGACAGCTTAAACGCCGACCAGCACACTCGCAAAATCCACCTAACATGCGATGAACCAATACCACGATAGAATAACAGTCAACATCGTGAAATGACAACCATTTCATTACACAATTTGGCTCCACCAAATCCTGGTACCCAGACAGGGTAAACACCAAAATGCGTATTCAAAATCTGACTAGATGCATATGGAACCACAAAAGACAATTCCACAAACAACTCAAACAATGCTAAAACAGAATCTATACAGCAACAAGACGAACTGCACGTAGACATGAACGTTAAGAACACAGAAACGCCGGCCACTGTGGCCGAGCGGGTCTAGGCGCTTCAGTCTGTATTCGCCTCGGCTATGGAAGTGCGTGATGTCAGTAGGTTAGTTGGGTTTAAGTAGTTCTACGTCTAGGGGACTAACGACCTCATATGTTAAGTCCCATATTGCTCAGAGCCGTTTGAACCATTTTGTGATTACATTTTCACGCAATTTGGGTGCATAGATCCCGAGAAATCAGTACCCAGAACAACCACCTCTGGCCCTAATATCGGCCTTCATACGCCTCGCCATTTGAGTCAAACAGAGCTTGGATGGCGTGTACAGGTACAGCGGCCCATGCAGCTTCAACCCGATACCACAGTTCATCAAGAGTAGTAAATGGCGTATTGTGACGAGCCAGTTGCTCGGCCACTATTGACCAGACGTTTTCAACTAGTGAGAGATCTGGAGAATGTGCTGGCCAGGGCAGCAGACGAACATTTTCTGTATCCAGAAAGACCCGTACAGGACCTGCAACATGCAGTCGTGCGTTATCCTGCTGCAATGGAGAGTTTCGCAGGGATCGAATGAATGGTAGAGCCACGGATCGTAAAACGCCTGAAATGTAACGTCCACTGTTCAACGTACCGTCAATGCGAACAAGAGGTGACCGAGATGTGTAACCCACTGGTACCCCATACCAACACGCCGGGTGATACGCCAGTATGGCGATGACGAATACACGCTTCTAATGTGCGTTCACCGCGATGTCGCCAAACACGAATGCGACCATCATGATGCTGTAAACAGAACCTGGATTCATCAGAAAGAAAGACGTTTTGCCATTCGTGCACCCAGGTTCGTCGTTGAGTACACCATCGCAGGCGCTCCTGTCTGTGATGCAGCCCAAGGGTAACCGCAGCCATGGTCTCGGAGCTGATAGTCAATACTGCTGAAAACGTCGTCGAACTGTTCGTGCAGATGGTTGTTGTCTTGCAAACGTCCCCAACTGTTGACTCAGGGATCAAGACGTGGCTGCACTGTCCGTTACAGCCATGCGGATAAGATGCCTGTCATCTCGACTGCTAGTGATACGGGGCCGTTGGGATCCAGGACGGCGTTCCGTATTACCCTCCTGAACCCACCGATTCCATATTATGCTAACAGTCATTGGATCTCCGCCAACGCGAGCAGCAATGTCGATAAACCGCAATCGCGATGGGCTACAATCCGACCTTTATCAAAGTCGGAAACGGGATGGTACGTATTTCTCCTCCTTACACGGGCATGTCAACAACGTTTGACCAGTCAACGTCGGTCAACTGCTGTTTGTGTATGAGAAATCGGTTGGAAACTTTCCTCACGTCAGCACGTTGTAGGTGTCGCCACCGGCGCCAACCTCGTGTGAATTCTCTGAAAAGCTAATCATTTGCATATCACAGCATCTTCTTTCTGTCGATTAAATTTCGCGTCTGTAGCACGTCATCTTCGTGGTGTAGCAATTTTAATGGCCAGTAGTGTATTAAAATACATTTACAGCAGTGTTCGAAGAAGTTTTATCTATGGAAATGTATGTCTAAAGAGAACAATATTCACTGTTAACCGACCGCTGGCTAGAATCATACATAACTTGCTTCTGTCATTTAGGTAGGTTGGACACTTTTTGACATTTCAATTTGCTCTTTAACGTGGCTATAAAACCAAAAACACGACTGCTTGAAGTAATAATTATAGTCTAGCGGCGGAAATGTATTTCAAAACGACAATGCCGCGAGTCCGTGGCTATACTTGCCAACTCGTGTACTCGCTCTCCTTCCTGGGCGGGTCGAGTCCGCTTGTACCCCACAACAGACTCAACTGACAAGTGATCAGCGGTGGAGACTCGAGAGTCGAACCTGCGGGCGCACGGAGACGGTGAATTCGCAGATGACGTCACTGGACTCGCGGGTGAGTTTAAAGCGAGTAGACGGAGCTCTTTTCCGATCTCTGCTGACTACCCGGCTATATCTCCCTCTGCGAAATGCCTCGTACTCTTTTTCTGTTCAGCGATTACATATACGCACCGCATAGTTCATGTCTAAGATAACAGCCGAATAACGGCCCGATCATTAATTACCGTACGTGATAATGTGACACAGCTCAAAACTCCTCAGAATGTAATTTCTTACTTTCCTTTTTTAACAAAAAGAAGAAGTAGGAAAAATAGGGATTGGACAAAAATATAGAAACATGGCGATAAATGCATGCTTGAACATAAATAGAGATGCTAGCCAAGGCTGTAGAGTGGGCTGTTGCATGTGACCACAAACGATACCCTTGAATTTCGTCAACGTTTTCTAAGGATTCTGTCTAGCTATTGGTGCATTACGCCGGAGGTAAGTGAATTCGAAAGTGGGCAAACTGTTGGTGCTCGTATTGTGGTGGTTCCGGACCAAGATAACCAAAGTGCTGTGTTTTGTATTTCAAGAGGCATCACGTCGGTGATTTATACCACACACTGGCAAAGGGGAAATAATCATTCGGCAAATCACCACGCGAACGGAAGTTTGTGTTGAGTCATCCCGACAAAGAGTCACGAAGAGGATTGTGGCGAAAAGAGGACTTCTTTGTGATACGTCGTCCGCAGCTGTTATTAGTAATGTCCATGATTAAAACTTTCGTTACATTTGTATAGTTATACAGGGTGGTCGGAAATTCCCGTTACAAACTTCTAGGACATGTAGAGGGTAGTGAGTAATATAACATTTGGAATACGAACCCATGTCCGGAAACGTGTCGTTTCCGTTCTACGACAGTTTCAATGCAGATTATTGTTTCATTCACACCCACGTGAGGAATGTACTTAGGCGTGACCCAGTACAATTGCTTCAATCCACGCAGTAGCGAATCGTTGAGGGGCTATCTTCTACGCGACGCAGTACACCTCCTTGAAATTCGGGAGTGCGGCGTCGCCGTGGAGCACCACAGTCCTGCCTCCTCACGGTGAAGGTACCCTTTTCTCGTAGCCGTTGTGTAACTTGGGCAAACAGTTTGTGTGATAGAGTGTGACGGTGTGGAAAACGTTCGTGATACAGTCGACTAGCAGCTCTTCCGTTACCTCCAGCTGCGCCATACGCAAGGAGCATGTCTGTGTATTCCGCAAACTGTACTGCCCCAAGTTTCCTCTATCGATGATACACAGGTCTCACAGAAAGTGGACAATAAGTGACATCCGGGGATCGTTTGACGTAGTACACGTCATCTAGCCTGTTGCTCACCAGGACAGGGAACTCTGACAAGTTTCTCTTGCCCTAAGCAGACGTTGACGAGGTACACATCTTTTTTTTTTTCATTTATTGAATTTCAATTCCCCCCGAAGGGGGCGGGCTGGCAGTAGCTTAGTATGCCGCTCTTCAGCCGACAGATTTTGTGACAAAGATCAAGAGAACAAATAATAAAAAACAGGCGATAAAATCGGAGACTTAGAGAGTAACAAGGCGAAAAGAAATCGTGGAACTTAAAACAACAACAGAGGGATGATGATGCTAAAAAAAAAATACATATGAAACAGACAGGGAAAACAATAGACAATTAAAAAACACGGCGACAGTCTGGATTCTGTTCGCAAAGGACATAAAAGTCACACCTAGCGACAGCATGGTTTCTGTTCGCAACACGAGAAAGACAAACAACACTGAATAGTCACTGGAACACTGCACTAAAAAGTTGGCAAATGTGACACCACAGTCGAGAGCAGGTGGGGGGAAACTGGACAGAAGATGGGAAAACAAAAAAGGGGGGAAAGGAGAATAAAAGCGAAGGGGGGAGCCGGGAAAGGAGCTGAAGGAGGATGAGGACCCATAAGAGGGGTGGGGGGCAGACGCGACAGGGAGTGGGGTAGGCAGAGGAGGGGAATACAAAAGGACTGGGGGGGAGAAGGGAGGTAGGGAGAGGTGTAGTGGGGAGAAAACAGGACGGAAGGGGGGGGGGAAGAGGGAGCCCAGGGAAAGGACAGAGGAAAGGAGGGGGATTGAGGATCAGAGTTGATAGGAAGGATAAATGGAGGGAGAGAGGGCATCATCCGGGAGGGGGAGTTGACGGAAGCCACCTTGGGAAAGGAGATGGAGGGTGGAGAGATGGAGGGTAGGGGGGACGCAACGGTGAAGACGTGGCAGGAGGCGGGGATGGGAGAGGAGAGGAGCAACCAGGGGGTGAGGGGTTCGAGACGGCGGGAGGTGTAGAGGATGCAGATATGTTCGAGGAATAGGAGCAGATGGGGGAAAGGAATGAGATCATAGAGGATCCGCGTGGGGGACGGGAGGCGGATACGGAAGGTGAGGCGGAGTGCATGACGCTCAAGGATCTGGAGGGACTGATAGAATTTGGGGGGGGGGGCAGTACACATCTGAATTGAAACTGTCTTAATACGGAAACAATACGATTCCGGACATGGGTTCCTGTTCAAAATGTTCTGTACTTACTACCCCCTATATGTCCTAGAAGTTTGTAACGGGAATTTCCGACCACCCTGTATATTGGCTGTAGTATTAACTTCAGTAAATAAAATTATGTGACAGAAGTCTTGGGATAGAGATAAACACATATACATATGGTGGTGATCTCGCGTAAACTAGGTAAAAATGGACAGTGTATTGGCTGGGCTGTCATTTGTACTCAGATGTTCATATCACATGGTTTCCGATATAATTATGGCCGCAGTATGAGAATTAACAGATACGGAAAGTGGAATGTTAGTTGAAGCTAGACGCACGGGACATTCCATTTAAGAAATCGTTAGGAAATTCGGTGTTCCGAGATCCACAATGTGAAGAATTTATTAGGCAACACCTCTCTCCACTGACAACGCAGTGGCCGACGGCCTTCACTTACCGACCGAGAGCAACGGCGTTTGAGTAGATTTTGTCAGTGCTAGCAGACAAGGAAAACTGCAAAAAGGGTATCCGATGGAGTCGCACCTTGTGGAGAACGTTCTTTGCAAAGGCGACAAGCAACTGTTCCATTACCATGAGCTTTTCCATTCACGAGGATAATGTCGGTGTAGTCTGCAAATGTGTACGCAACTATGTTTCTTTAACACTTACAGACATGGGAATTAGGCTGAGACCAGGTCTCAGAAGTAGGGCAGACGTCAAAAAGACATCAGCATCAGGTTACCACTACTACCCTGTTGCATAGCTACCTAGGATACCTACATACCAAATATTTTTTCAAATATGGACATGGTTTTCTGTTCGAAATATTATGTACTCACTTCCCTCTGTAAGTCTTAGAACTCTGTAATGGGAATTTCTGAACACCCTGTATATGGAAAATAACAAATTATTAATGCTAATGAGTAATGCACCTTGAGAAAAGAATCAAAAGAATCACAAGAGGAGGAGGTATACTTGGAAAAGGCCGGGAGATTCGGGAAGATTACAATTAGATTACATCATGGTCAGACAGAGATTCCGAAATCAGAAACTGGATTGTAAGGTGTACCCGGGAGCAGATATAGACTCAGATCACAATATAGTACTGATAAAGAGTAGGCTGAAGTTCAAGACATTAGTCAGGAAGAATCAATACGCAAAGAAGTGGGATACGGAAGTACTAAGGAATGACGAGATACGTTTGAAGTTCTCTAACGCTATAGATACAGCAATAAGGAATAGCGCAGTAGGCAATACAGTTGAAGAGGAATGGACATTTCTAAAAAGGGTCATCACAGAAGTTGGGAAGGAAAACGTAGGTCCAAAGAAGGTAGCTGCGAAGAAACCATGGGTAACAGAAGAAATACTTCAATTGATTGATGAAAGGAGGAAGTACAAACATGTTCCGGAAAAATCAGGAATACAGAAATACAAGTCGCTGAGGAATGAAATAAATAGGAAGTGCAGGGAAGCTAAGACGAAATGGCTGCGGGAAAAATGTGAAGACATCGAAAAAGATATGATTGTCGGAAGGACAGACTCAGCACACAGGAAAGTCAAAACAACCTTTGGTGACATTAAAAGCAACGGTGTTAACATTAAGAGTGCAACGGGAATTCCACTGTTAAATGCAGAGGAGAGAGCAGATAGGTGGAAAGAATACATTGAAATCCTCTATGTGGGTGAAGATTTGTCTGATGTGATAGAAGAAGAAACAGGAATCGATTTAGAAGAGATGGGGGATCCAGTATTAGAATCGGAATTTAAAAGAGCTTTGGAGGACTTACGGTCAAATAAGGCAGAAGGGATAGATAACATTCCATCAGAATTTATAAAATCATTGGGGGAAGTGGCAACAAAGCGACTATTCACGTTGGTGTGTAGAATATATGAGTCTGGCGATATACTATCTGACTTTCGGAATAGCATCATCCACACAATTCCGAAGACGGCAAGAGCTGACAAGTGCGAGAATTATCGCACAATCAGCTTAACAGCTCATGCATCGAGGCTGCTTACAAGAATAATATACAGAAGAATGGAAAAGAAAATTGAGAATGCGCTAGGTGACGATCAGTTTGGCTTTAGGAAAAGTAAAGGGACGAGAGAGGCAATTCTGACGTTACGACTAATAATGGAAGCAAGGCTAAAGAAAAATCAAGACACTTTCATAGGATTTGTCGACCTGGAAAAAGCGTTCGACAATATAAAATGGTGCAAGCTGTTCGAGATTCTGAAAAAAGTAGGGGTAAGCTATAGGGAGAGACGGGTCATATACAATATGTACAACAACCAAGAGGAGATAATAAGAGTAGACGATCAAGAACGAAGTGCTCATATTAAAAAGGGTGTAAGACAGGGCTGTAGCCTTTTACCCCTACTCTTCAATCTGTACATCGAGGAAGAAATGATGGAAATAAAAGAAAGGTTCAGGAGTGGAATTGAAATACAAGGTGAAAGGATATCAATGATACGATTCGCTATGACATTGCTATCCTAAGTGAAAGTGAAGAAGAATTAAATGATCTGCTGAACGGAATGAACAGTCTAATGAGTACACAGTATGGTTTGAGAGTAAATCGGAGAAAGAGGAAGGTAATGAGAAGTAGTAGAAATGAGAACAGCGAGAAACTTGACATCAGGATTGATGGTCACGAAGTCAATGAAGGAATTCTGCTACCTAGGCAGTAAAATAACAAATGACGGACGGAGCAAGGGGGACATCAATAGCAGACTCGCTATGGCACAAAAGGCATTTCTGGCCAAGAGAAGTCTACTAATATCAAATACCGGCCTTTATTTGAGGAAGAAAATTCTGAGGATTTTGGTCTGGAGTTCAGCATTGTATGGCAGTGAAACATGGACTGTGGGGAAACCGGAACAGAAGAGAATCGAAGCATTTGAGATGTGGTGCTATAGACGAATGTTGAAAATTAGGTGGACTGATAAGGTAAGGAATGAGGAGGTTATACGCAGAATCGGAGAGGAAAGGAATATGTGGAAAACACTGATAAGGAGAAGGGACATCTGCTAAGACATGAAGGAATGACTTCCATGGTACTAGAGGGAGCTGTAGAGGGCAAAAACTGTAGAGGAAGACAGAGATTGGAATACGTCAAGCAAATAATTGAGGACGTAGGTTGCAAGTGCTACTCTGAGATGAAGAGGTTAGCACAGGAAAGGAATTCGTGGCGGGCCGCATCAAACCAATCAGTAGACAGATGACAAAAAAAAAAAAAAATCAGTGGAAACCGGATATAAAGCATTCATAAATACAACCAAGAAAAGGCATTTAGAGCAACAAGTTCCAATGCAGTTACTAAGAGGTGAGTTGTGTGCTTCCTATAGAATGTTCACGGAAAAAATGAGAACACCAACTGTACTATTTACACTGCGCAGAGAGAAGGGGCTTATTACTAGAGTTTGGAGAGACTCTGCTGAACACGTGCTGAAGTCGCTTCTTTCAAACGATAACAGCAAAAATAATGACTATCTCCAGAGGCTAGAGAAAGTACGTGACACAGGCCCTATGCAAAATACTATGTGTACTTATGCCGTTTACGCAATAAGAAGCTGCAGCTGCTATTAAAAGCCATTGAAAAGCTGTCTGTACTAATCCAATTCATAAAGAAAAGCAGCAACCATTATAACTGTTCCATTCTTTGCACACTTCATGAATGAACCACTAAGACAAAGAACAATTCCTGTAGTCTGGAAGACTGCGCAAGCCATAATAACAAAGAAGAGTTTGGATAGAGATCTATTAATTCCTAAGAGTTAAAGACAAATTTTTCTCCTTAGCAGCTTGGGTAAATCCCAGGATCATTTGCTGTGCAGCAGACTACAACCCCATTTGGAGGTGCACGGCCTCAGGTAGAGGCAACCGGTTTCAGAAAGGGCAGGTCCATAGACGACTCAGTTAACCCTGTTGTCACCACTGTGGATCACCGAAATGGCAAGTACGTCGTAGACATCACGTTTGATCTTGCGGGCGCATTTCATTGAATGTGGTGGCCCTCGATGTTTGTCCGCCTGAGCCAATTATAGGTATATAGATAACACAATATTTGTACCAGATTTTCCTACAGTGTTGTGAAGGGAACCGTGTGGAATGGGGCATAGCATTCAGTAAAGTAGTAAAGAGATTTACTAAGGGTTGACCTCAGGGTTGTATGTCTGTACCAATTTTCTGGGACCTTGAGTCATTGCTAACTATTGTTAATTGTTAACTAAAGCTTTGAAGGGTCAGAAGTAACAGCCTATGCTGACAACATACTGATACTGGTGGCAAGGTCTTCGGAGCCATGTTGGAAAGAAAAGCATGTGATGTGCTGGCTCAGATGCAAAAGTGGTGCTCAGGTAATAAATTACAGATCACTGCAAATAGGACTACCTACCTGCTACTCAGAGTCAGCCTCTTCAGCTTGCGGAATCGTAGTCTGAGATTGGGCGAACGCAGGTGCGTTGCAGAAGGGTGTGTAAGTATTTGGGCATACGCTTGGATGCGAGGCGTAAGTCTCACACTTCTCTCCGATGCGCCAGTAAGTGCCAAGACGCCTCATTAACATTAAGATCGTTTTACAATAGCTCGCACACTATCAAGACGCAATCCACACTGCTGTCATAGTAGTTTCCACCAGCGTCTGGGCACAAAAACTGCGATACAAACGATTCATTCAGAGTTATGACGTTTGCAGAGGAGTGAGCTGTTGAGGCTCATACGAGCCTAAGGCATAACACCAGTGGAGCCTTTATGAATCACACTGGGGGTATACCCAGTAGACATTACGTCAGAGAGTCTCATCTGGGTTCTCAAAGGTAATCTTCCCAAGATTGAGAGACATTATGTGTCAGGAAATAACAATCAACCATGAGCTAAAATTGTGATAATGCGAATGGTATAGAGACGTACAATAACACAACAGGTCGCAGGATACGTGGCATATTTCCAGACTTCAAGGAGATCATGGTTATGAACCAAGTAAATCCAATTACTTGTAGAAGTAGGAGTCACTTCCTGATGAGCCATTGACTATACCTTGAATATTTATAGGGGATAAAGAGACGTCCAAAAAATATGTGTGAATGTGAAATATGTGTATATGTGACGACACTGGGGCATGAGACCATATCGTAATAGTGTGCTCAGCCTACGAAGATTTTCGAACATAAATAACTGGATTCGGGTTATAAGCCCATTTTCAAGCACAATGGTGATGGCTGGGGAGTGCAAATGGTTGGGGAGAGGCAATGTGCTGAAAAAGTTACACTATATTTGGTAATTAACAATTTGTTATCTCTTAAACAGAACAATCTCTTAATAGCAAAGGGTAACAATGAAGGTGGAAGAGTTAATGACCTCTAAGCAAAAATTTAACTCAAAAACAATTAAGTACAATCTTCAAAATTGTAAAAGAACAGAACAGTTGTATAAATGCGGCGGGGCTGGATATAAACTACAAAACGAACCAAGTCGCATGCAGCATGCGGCCAAGAGGTTCAGATCAAGCGATAACTATAATCATAATCGTAAACAACTAAATAAGTGGCTTAGACCCATTCGCGTTGTCACAGAATTGTTCGCTATATTACAGGAAGTTTCACCAAGAATATCTCTGTAACGTTAATCCAAATACTCGCTACAACATGTTTTAACACAATTAAATTCCAAGCCAGTGGCCAGTTAAATGTTTGTACTAAATGAGACCTTTCAAAATGGTAAACAAACACAGAGTACTGAACTTGGGTACAGGTGAGACCATTGTCAACGGCGAAAATGATTTTCAGTAACTCTCTGCCACTGTCAAATGCAGTAGATTTCCAGCAGCCACCTGTGTGCAGTGAACCCAAGTTGTCTGGCAAGGCGCCGATGATAGGTCGATCGAGTGCAGTTTCCCGATTTTGGCTTGGGGACTTGCCGAGTGGAGTAGGCCGTGAGCTGCCGAAAACGCAGATGTAGAGGCTCGCGCGGCATGAAAAAGTTGAGTTGTGTCTACGTCTGGAGAGAATATGGAGGCCCGCTGTAAAGTGTTGGGCAGGTCGCAATGGGGCGTCAGATACTGGAATAGGCAGTTGTCGTGCCGTGGCAATCACGGTGCTCAGCCATTTGAAACTGCACAGACGACAGCTTATCGTTAATTTCACTATCAAGTTACAGACAAGATATTATGCTGAGCATCCCAGTGTCTGGTCATTGGGTACATACTGATATTTCTGTCGCCGAGGCTCTTGTTTTGAGTTGTGTTCACTTGACTGTGACTCACTCTGCATCCCGTTGTTCGTACCTGTTACATTACCACAAGCCTACTGAACGTTTATACAGTGTGATCCGAATTAACGTGTCAGCAGGCCACATGTGCTATAATCCTATCCGAAGACCGTTCGTATGTGTATTTTGTAATTATTATGATACATAAATTTACTTTTGACTGGGTAAAGGTAGTTAACTATTAAAACCGTATTATCTCTTGTGAAAGTTATTTCGGAACTATGTGCGTTGACGAACGTCAGTGGCAGTTCGTACATAATTCTTTTCACTGTGTGCATTCAGCTTGGTATATTGTACTACTGAAAGGTAATGTTATGTCTGTTACTGTTGTAGGCAACCATTGAGTCGATTATGGTTTCTATGTTAACGGTGCGTGGGTCACGCCACTGAATCTGATTACCTCTACTATGTCTGTTTGTCAAAGATTTTGGTACGGATCTCGATTAAACAAGACAGCAGGTTAAAGAGGTAGAAAATTTATGTCCTTGAAACAAAGCCTTAGGTGTTAGACAATTTGGTGTTCAATTCTTGCTTTTGGTTTTCCAAATGTGTACCGTTATATGTTGGAGAGATCGGTACTTACTGTGATGTGTGTTTTACTTATGGCCAAGTTGTTTTAAATGCACTAAGTTAACCACTACCTTGGGGTTGATGTTTGATTACCTAACGGGCGTGAATCCGAGAAAGCGTAAAAATTAATTCCACGGAGTGCTAGACTGTGTGACAAAAGATATATTTGTTACTCCACTGTTTAAATGTTTCTAAGCAAATTGTTTTGTTGTGTACCAGGTGCAACATTAACTACTGTTGAGATGTAATGCCTTTTGGTGTGTTCATTTGCTATGTTTCGGTGAAACCTTCCACCAGTTAAGCAAATATCTGTGTTAAACTCGCCACTTAAAACTGAGTGGCTTGTCATGATTTGAGCACTGAATTGTAATCTGAAATTGTCTCACGGCTCGAGCACTGTCAAGTTTAAATGATTTCAGATCCTTTGAAAAATCGTCTTGCCTAAGTGCGTGAAATACCTAATAAACTTTGGTTGTGAGCTGTTAGGCTTGAAGTAGCTTTTGCTGCCAAAGCGTACTTGTGTAGAGAGTCTCACTATTGCCCACTGAGATATTTTGTTTTTGTTGTTTATTCAACTCGTAAATCTTTTGCTACTGGTTATTACGCTGAATTTCTTTGACTACAAACCCGAAGTAAATTTTCATGCATGTATTTTTGCGTGTATTTTTGAATCCTTTCTTAAGATTTTAAAGTTTGTTTGTAATTCACTTAATGGTTCTTTCATTTATTTGACAAATTATGTCATCCTACTTGAATTTCATTGAACGCCTGTTTTGATATAAAGTTTAAAGCAGTCGATACTGTTGATCTCTGAAGTTTGAGTGATACTTGCTTGATGACCTTACAGGACAAGGAGGAGAATGAGGAGATGAACGTTTAACGTTCTGACGACTACGAGGTCATTAAAGACGGAGCTCAAGCTCGGATTAGAGAAGGATGGGAAGGAAATCAGTCACGCCCTTTCAAAGGAAGCATCCAAGCATTTGCACGAAGCGGTTTAGCGACATCACGGAATACCTAAATCAGGATGCCGGACACGGGTTTGAACCATCGCTCTCCTGACAGCGAGTCCAGTGCGCTAACCACTGCGCAACCTCCCTCGATAGTAATTAGTACAGCCAAATTGTGTTCAGTTTTGATTGGCTGCGCGTCATCTGTCGTGATAAATCGTTTATTCACGGCCTTCTGTAATTCGTTAAGCTATCGAGTTTGGTTAATAAATTCGTATTGAGTACTAGTTTGTTCCATTTGGGCACCAGCACCTACCGTTCCAACCTCATTGGCTACCGCTTGAGACATCATTATCAAAGATTTTCAGCAAAATATTTAGCAGTAGGATTTGACATCAATCTTCTTCTTCTTCTTTATCGTCGCCTTGTCCCACGTCACGTAGCGTCGGCGTTGCTCTTCTGGATCCTTCTCCTCCATTGTTCTCTATCTATTGCCTCTTCTTCTTCTATCCTTTCTCCCTTAGGTCCCTGGATATCTTATCCTTCCACCTTATCTTCGGTCTTCCTCTCCTTCTCGCTCCTTCAATCTTTATATCTTCAACTATGTTTCCGAAATACTCTTCGTCTTTTCTCTGTAAGTGTCCATACCCCCTTAGTCTCCTATCTTGTATCTTTTTCCCCATGGGTCCCACTTTCACAGCTCCTCTAACAAATTCATTTCTAATTCTCTCCTTCCTTGTTACCCCACACATCACCTCAGCATCCTCATTTGCGCCTCTTCCATCTTCCTTTTCTGGGCTACTGTGATTGGCCCTGTCTCTGCCCCGTATATAATAGCAGGCCTTACCACCGACTTGTGTACTTTCTCTTTCAACCCAATGCTCACCTTATTGTCACACAACACTCCACTCATTTTCCTCCAGTTGTTCCAACCGCTATTTATTCGGAGTTATATCTCGCTTTCCAGTCCTCCATCCCTCTGTATGTACGACCCCGCGTATTTAAATTTGAAATCAATGGCCTTTAATAATTATACTTAGTACCAGTCATTCAGATTGTCAAGGAATTTACAAAAGTAACTGAGAGCACTACTAGATATTATAGCAAGAAGCCACTGGCAGCACGGCAGTGAAATTAAAACAGAATCGCCATGAGGCAACTAAAGTTAAATGGGCAAGTAGAGGGACTAACAAAACAGTTAAGGGCTCTCTACAGCCAGAAATACAGACATAAAATGCATCAGCTTAAGCCCTCTGGTGCAGCAGAGGGACACACACACACACACACACACACACACACACACACACAAAACAAAAAACTCATTGCGGCTGTAGTACAAGGGGCTAGTACACACAAATGCAGTAGAACGGTAAACAACGTCTAGTAAATGGCATGCATGAAATTAGCCGGCCAGTTGTTTTACAAAGACGCAAGATATCTCTGTCCAGTGGTGTAAAGGGCTAAACAGAGGCCTGAGATGGGTCATGCTCCTTTCCCTACTTCTCTTTCATTTTATTTTTTGCAGAAAATTTTGTATAGAGGCAACCACAAGTGTAGAATTGGACCATGATGAAAAAGAGCGCTTCAGTTGTATGATAAATATTCGTTTATAGCTCAACTAGTTTCATGTGTTACAACCACATCTTCAGAGGTACATAAGAAGCCACTTGCATCACTGGGTGGGCAAGGTTGGGGAGCATATGTAATACAAATGCCAAGAAAGTTTTAGAGGAACTACTCGAGCGTGAAGGTCCCTAGACAATATTAAAGCATGGAGTTTGTACAAACACTAACAAGTCACATGACAGCACTATGACAGTAGAACGCCTACAATAAATTTAATGACCAGTTTACTTTCACCACAAGTCGCAATGATAAAAACGACTAGAGCTAGACCATCACAAAGAAACGAGCGCATACATGCCACATAATGTATCAGGCTAGCCACAGGAAAGTCGCTCGGAAACTAGAAAGATAACCGCGAAAACTGAGACTTCCATAATTTGGCAAATTGAAAATTTCCGTCCGTCGTTGAAACGGACACTCGTCGTAAAATCCACAGCATTTTGGTGAGATGGATTCCCAAGCCGAGTTTGCTCCCTCCTGAAGGTTCAGTGGCCGACAGTTTGAATTCGATCCGGCGCCTGGGTACCAACAACTCCTACCCAAAACCAAGCTGCCACCTTCACATGATTTTCAGCCCACAGAATTATCAATACGTCGACAGCACCAACATATTTAAAACTATAGTTCCACCGGAAAGACCCTGAGTATGCTTCGCACGTCCATATACTGCAGCTCGGCGCCACCACACAGGGTATGTTACGTTAAGGGACTTTTGACTCCCATAACACTACTGTGTAAGTCTCAAATTAAGTGGCGCAACATTATTACTATAAAGTATCCGTATTATATGAGTCATCTTATTGATATGGAGAGTGTGTAACGAGTCACCCTCCCTAAGATTACCTTTTTTTTATAATAATAACGAATACTATGTGTACTATCGATTATTGCAAAGGTCAAAACTATCTCACCTGTTTCACATAAAGAATTCATATGATTTTGTATACGATGTATTATATTTCTGGCTGAAATGTATCTATATAAAAAAGAAATTAATGTATTACTATCGATATGTACTGATAGTCAAAATTACATTTCGTTTAAAAATATTTGAAATTAAGAAATTTCTGGCACATTTAAAATTCATATTATTAATTGTACAATCTGATGCTAATTATTAAATTTGTTTCCGGATTTAGTTATGAAATAATGATATAATTTTCTAAAGATTCTTGTTGTGTCGAAAATCTTTGTGTACTATTTTGCTTTGTAAACGCTTTGGAAATTGTGAGTACTGCAGAATGTAAATAGTCGTGGGCATGCATCTGACAGTATTAGACGTTTTGCTAAACTTGTCAACAACAATGTAATTTTTGTTGTGATAGAAGTGAGAATTGCAAAGTTGGTGTGATTTAGAAGAATGAGATAAAATTAAAAAGATATTTATAGCAACAGGCAAATCTTCATGAGTTATTTAGTGCAACAAGAACCAACAACGTTAATTAAGAATTTCAGCTGGAAGGAGGTACCCTAGACAAGACTCTGATCCATCGACAACAACAACGAGGTAGTGAAGATAAGTAAAAAGCTATTATTTTGTATGTCTTACACCTCTCGAAGCTTTTGAAAATAGTGAAGTTACTAAGACAATGAATTTAACAGTGATATGTGGGATAGCGCCAGAATTATTTGTTTCCTAAACAACTGTTATCCTACTTGTATACCATTTTACAATCACAGGTTACATGAAGTGTTACACAATGAAGCTTTTTGTATATGTAAATTTTATCTTTGGTTCAAGTGTTTTAATATGAATGCATATTGCTACATTAATGGTTCACCTCCCATTAAGTTGGGCCCTAGAGGTTGTAGTAACGGACTATCAGATGTAATAATATAAATGAAATTGATGTATTATGTGATTTTATTTTCACACAAGTAATCAGTTGAAACAATATTTTTTTTACATTTTTACACACACTGAAATTAGTAACAAGTAATGTTTAGTGCTCTCATGTCAGTCAATAAAATCAGACATAATTATTTTTAAAGTGGTAGTGACACCAGGCTAAGATATTCACTTTGTTTGGAAGCATAAAAGATTAATATTTTGTAGTGATAAACCCAGTTTACGATTTAAAAGGAGAAACTACAAAAACATGTACTGAATAACATACTGTATAGTTGTTTTATCATCTGAATTCAACACAGAGCATCCATAATCATCAGTGGTAAGCTCTTTAACAAAAGACAGCTCCACTCCCTTTAATATGCACATTGCACCTTGTGATCAGACCGATGAATTTAGTAATAGGTTTATCATGTAATTCATACTTCAATGACACAATGTCCCATTTATGCAGAATGTTATATGTGTCATTTACTGTGTAGCCAGAATTTTCATACCATTTATGTATATCACTCCTAACATTCTCGTAGATATCTGAAGCTTTACTATAATAAACTGACTTGTTAGTATCAGTGTGACACAATTTTACATACGTCGCTGAAAACTGGTTTACTTTATATCTAAAAAAAAAAGCTTACCGGATGAGGGTTAGAAACATATAAAATCGTCATTCCTCATGATATTTGACTGTCAAAGACTACATTCTGTTTAATTCATGCCAACAGATTTTACCTCAAATGTAATGCTCCTTTTCAAATTTGGTTTTGTAATCAATGCAGCTGCACCTTATGTACCATCATAGGATAAATAGTTTTTAAATCTCTCATCTTTCGCACAGTCTGCATACTGTAAACAAAGACAATGTTATTCACACATTTAAAAAAAAAGACTTTTCGGAATCATTGCTTGCATTCATTGACTTCCACGCGTTAATGTCATTGTATGGTTCCATTCATGGCACTTGCCTGAAAGACAACATTGTGTGAATCTTTTTCAATGACATTATAAGTCACAGGGACATATACTTCTCAGTCTAAAATGAAACACCTTTTTACATAATTGGTACCTTAAATCGTATAGTGTCTGCCTACATTAAACCTACATCATCTATATTATTTCTCAAGAATATGTAATGATATCGACCACATTGGCGTGACTTACAGGTCAGGTTAGGTTAAAGAACATTTGACATCCAGAACGCTACTGTGCATCTGTAAATCTTTCTCTGTGATGCTAGTACTGTTTTAAATTCCTGTAGTGTATTACATTGTTTACAAATCATTCAAAGTATAAATAAATTTTTTGGAGCACTACGCCTGTCGCCGATGCTGCTTCTTGGTAGTACCACTTTCTAAGAGCACAATGGTAGATTAGAATGTAGTTCCTGGACTTTCCACAATATTTGCTTATTGCTTCCTACAATTTCGGGACTCACCACCTGGACTCCTTGCGGGATATGTAAAAAACAGTATTATGTAACAAGGCACTGCACTGAACAAATATTTCAATGTTGTGCAGGTGCAGATGAATTTAGTGAAACTATATTTCTAATTGTTGTTGTTTATAGGTCCACTGACTGACTTCAGAGTATTTCTGCTCAAGCTAGGGAAGGCTCTTCATTCGCTTTGTAGGAAGTACCAGGAATTAGTTATATGTGGTGACTTCAATATAAATTTTTTATATGATGGTGCAAGAAAAAGGATATTGGTAGGTGTCCTAAATTCATATGATCTGTTGCAGACTGTGTTCTTGCCAACTATGGTACAGTGACGAAGTAGCACAGCCATAGATAATATTTTTATTCATTCTTCGTTACTAGATGGGCAGTCTGTTAGTAAAAGGGTGAATGCCCTTCCAGACCATGATGCAAAAATTTTAACACTAAAAGGCTTTTGTACTCAAACAAATGTCACTTATAATTATAAACTATGTAGGAAATTTAATCCAACAGCAATAGAGAATTTTTTTAAACCTCATCAAGGAACAAGAGTGGGAGGATGTTTATAGCGCTGATAACATAGATGATAAATATAACGCTTTCTTAACACATTTCTCATGCTTTTTGAGAGTTACTTTCCATTAGAACGTTCTAAATTGGCTATTAGCAATAATAGGCAGCCCAGGTGGCTGACTAGTGGAATAAGGATATCATGTATAGTGAAGTGGGAATTATATCAAAATGTTAGAAGTAGCCACAATCAAGCTACAGCAGCCCATTACAAACAGTATTGAAGGGTGCTTAAAAGTTTTATTAGGAAGGCAAAGGTAGTATGCGAACAGAATAGCTAATTCACATAATAAAATAAAAACCTTATGGTCAGTTGTGAAGGAAGTGTCTAGTAAGGAGCACAAGGTCGATGATATAAAGTCAGTTCGTTGTAAAAATATTTCTGTTACCGATAAATCAGATATATGTACAGTATTAAACAACCATTTTCTGAGCATTGCTGGTGAATTACAGGAAATCATATAACTTTCTTTGCAAATACCTTTCCAACATTGATGTGTGAGATCCTCCTTTCTGATACAGACAAGGGAGAGATTAAGTCAATAATTAAATCACTGAAGACTAAGTACTCTCATAGATAGGATGGAGTGCCTAACAGAATATTAAAGTACTGTGCTGCACATATTAGTCCTGTATTTAGCCATATTTGTAATTCTTCCTTTAGGAATGGTCAATTTCCTGAACGATTAAAGTACTCAGCAGTAAAGCCGCATTTTAAAAAGAGAAAAATGGTAATGTGACAATTTTAGGCCTATTTCTATGCCAGCAGTGCTTTCTAAGGGTATTGAAAAGGCTGTGTATGTAAATGTAATTAATCAGATTATATCACACGATTTGCTATCAAATGTACAGTTCAGCTTTAGAAGTCGTTTAACAACTGTTCTCTTTTCTCTGTGAGATACTGGGTGGGTTAAGCAAAAGGTTTCGAACGCTAGGCTGTTTTTTTTTATTCTGGAATAAGGGGTGTAGCTCACAATTGGTTCACCACTTACTTTAGCAACAGACTGCAAAAGGTCATTATTCACAATGTTGAGAATGGCTGTGTTGTGGCGTCTGAGTGGGGTATAGTCAAGTGAGGGTGCCCAGGGATCAGCGTTGGTGCCATTCCTGTTCCTTATTTATATAAATGATATGCCCTCTAGTATTATGCGTAGCTCTAACATATTTCTGTTTGCTGATGACACTAGCTTGTTAGTAAATGATTTCGTGTGCAACATTGGCCCAGTTTCAAATAGTGCAGTTCACGACTTAAGTTCATGGCTTTTAGAAAATAAACTAACGCTAAATCACAGTAAGACTCAGTTTTTACAGTTTCAGACACACAATTCAAGAAAACCTGACGTTTTACTTTCACATAATGGGTACATGATTAATGAAACTGAACAGTTCAAATTTCTAGGTGTTCAGATAGATAGTAAACCATCGTGGAAAGCCTACATTCAGGATCTTGTTCAAAGACTTTATGCTACTATTTTTACTCTTCGAAAGGTATCTGAAATGAGAGATCGCTCGATACAGAAATAAGTCTACTTTGCTTATTTTCATTTGCTTATGTAGTATGGTACTATATTTAGGAGTAACTCTTCCCATTCTAAAGGGATATTTTTGGCTGAGGAATGGGTGGTTCGTGCAATAAGTGGTGTAAACCTCTTGTTGACCCCTTCTCACGAGTCTGGGTATTTTGACATTAGCCTCTCAATATCTGTACTCCTTATTGCCATTTCTTGCAAACAATATTAGCTTTTTCCCTAGAATAAGTAGCTTTCACTCAGTTAATACTCGGCAGAAGTCAATCCCTCATTTTGATCAGATTCTGTAACTCTTCTGCATTCATTTTCAACAAGCTATCATTAGAATTCAAAAATCTTAGCGTTAATCCACGCCCTTTCAAATCGAAACTGAAGAGTTCCTCATGGGTAATTCCTTCTATTCTGTCTAGGATTTCCTTGAAAAATTAAGCTGATTCTTGTTGTTTTGTTGATTGCCTTTACTTAAACTTATGGATTGACTTTTTTCAAGTTCCCAAAATTTTTATTTTTATCTGTTATTACTTTTATATTGTAATTTCATACACTGACGTGTTCCATGACCTTGGAAATTTTACCCTCAATTTGGTCCTACAGAACGTGATGTATAAATAAATAAAAGATCATAATCTGCTAAAGGTACAGTAAGCTCTATACAAATGTTATTTATATTCAGCTGAAGACTTGTGATCTAAGGATTTTGAATAATTAGTTAAATTGAATGTAACCGAGGTAAAAAATTTATATAATACTAAATAAAAAGCGAAAACATCCAAATGTCTGAAACCATGATATATTAGTTCATCTTCTATTCTACCACTGCAACACATGACTGTTTGATAGTTACTAATCTCATCCATTGGGAAACATCGATGTTCAGGAAGACACATATTTCAGGAATCCCCTATTAAAGAATTCTATATCCCCGATCAATGATAGCTTAACTTACTGTATGCAAATGAGTCCCCAGTTGCTATGGACAGTTTGTTCAATCTCTTAGAACGAGTGTTTCAGGATGTCCTATACCATCCTGAAACAATCCCAAATCCACCTTCGTCTTCAGATATGGCCACCTGTGAGCTGTCGCCGTTGTCTAATAGATTTCCCGTTCATTTTGCCAAGTCTGACAAAGCTGCCACGTTGCTGGTCACGCATCCACTGCTTGTGGTCGTCCTCTACGTAGAAATTTATCCTGCATCAGGGAATCCTTGGTAATATTCATTCACTCAAAGTATTCACTTAAGCATGAACATTTACTATTTCGTTTCTCTTGTACTCTAAATATTTTATAAATTCTCTTCCAGATATCTTGTTTCCTACTACGATCATTAGGTGTCATAATTAAGTCACGCCTGTTGCATTTTTGAGCGAATCGAGCTATAAGTAAGTGGTTCTAATTTTATAACCTAACTAACCATTGTTACTTTGTGTGTTTGTGTGTGTGTGTGTGTGTGTGTGTGTGTGTGTGTATGTGTGTTTTGCTGGTGAAGCTACGGTATCTTATCTTTCCTGCTCTTGCGTCTAAGGCAATCCGTGTGTGTGGCATACAGAACTGTACTAAATGTGTATACCATGTATCGTTTTTCCATCTAGTGTCTGCTGAAAGAATGTTGCAACTTTGTCAACTACGGTTCCCATGGTTGAATATTTGTACTGGACGGCAGCATTAAAAGTCAGACGCCTGTACAATGGTAAACACGAAGTTTGTTAACTGACACCACTGATCAGTCTGACTATCCGTTTCTTGGCTAAGAATGTTCTCCATAACTGAACAGCACTGCCACAAATCCTACTCTATACGAGATACTAGACCAAAAGTAAACATGTGTTCGTGTTTCAGTTTTAGAGAAAGTAGAGATCATTCTTATAGTGAAGCATTCAGTTTTTAAATAAGATCGCCTTTAGGCGATATTACCAAACCAGGCTTATATCTATCTGCACTCCTAATAATTTTAAATGGTCAACTTCACTGACTTTCTAACCAACTATAGACAACAAAACGTCGCTTTTACAAGAGTTCCGAGTGACAAACTGTTTGTATTGCGTTTTGTTACAGTTAAACGCTTACAATGTGATAACGTTACTGACTACCCTACTAGCTACATCATTTATATTAAATTCCACGTTGTTCACAGTAACACTATGACCATCTGCAAAGAGAAAATTTTTGTTTTCTCTCTTCTGAAATGACTCCAGTCGGATTCAGACCTCTTCCCTCTTCGTCGATACTGTAGGACAACCTTCTGGTTCCTACTTTCCAGGTATGAAGTCACCCATTCTGGAGTTTTATTCCAAATCACATAATGTTCCAACGTATTTTGAAGCACTGTATGATCTAAACAATCGAATGCCGATGTTAAATCAAACAAGGAACCTACTGACCTCAACGTACCGTTTAGTCCTGGCAGTGCCGCACACACCGAAAATAAACGAAATTTTCTGTTGATAGTTCCTTCCTGAAACAAAACTGAGAGTCTGATAGCAAATTACGTGAACCGAGATGTACGGCTACTCCCTACACATTGTTTTCTCAAAATATTTTGAAAACACTAGTAGCAAAGAAGTAGTCCAGAAATTGTTTATGTTATCTCTCTCTCTCTCTCCGTCTCTCTCTCTCTATGGTTGCGTGTATCGTGAGAGAACGTAAGTTTTGGCTTGTTATTTAGCGCAACAACCATTTGTTTACAAGTCACGATGCCGATGCACATCTTCGCATTTTGTAATCAGACATCCGTTGAAAGTTTCACCATGCCCTTTGCACCAATAAATCCTTGACCCAGTCACGAATTAAGATTGGTACCACACGTGATAGTACTTTAAACGAAAACCGTTATGTGTGGTGCTGACTGAAACGCCTTTCTTAAAGCAAGTGACTCTGTTTCTACCGTACTATCTTGATTCATGACTTCCAGAACGTCATAAGAGCAGTGCATGAAGTGGGTTTCAAATGACATATTTCTGTGATCCATGCTGTTTCCCTGGAGGAGATAATTTTGTTCGTGAAATATGTTCAAAGGATGTGCAACAAGTAAATGTCAAAGATATTGGAAACTAGTTTTGCGGAACACTGCTGCTATCCTTGTTTAAGGGTATGGCCCGTACTTTCTTCTAACCACAGGGTCCATTTCTCTGTTTGTAACATCTTCCATATATTATCGTTAGAAAGAGGAGTTATCCCAGCCTCCAATTCGGACACAATATCATAAGGATTCAATAAGGGCCAGGAACTTTATTCAATTATAACGATTTGAAATTTTTCTCAATCCCACTGTCACTAATATTTATATCACTAATCTTTGCAGTGATGTAAGAATTAAATTGTGACCATATTGCTCGGTTTTCCTTCATAAGAGATTAATTGGAAGCATAATTAAGAGTTTATGCTTTTCTTTATTTTTTTTATTAAGTATCTCTATCTTTAGTCCTATGCCTTATTTTACAGCTGTTGTGTAGCTGTCTCTGTTTCTGTAGACGTTTCTTTACAGCAATTGTGTACCACGGAGGGGCTGCACATTATGAACTATCTATGTACATAATTATCCAGTGCAGCGGAACAGTTCTTTAAAATTATATCCATAGTTCCTCCAAACTGAAAAAATACTTTTAAATACTATATTATCCATGCTATGTGAAAAAATTGTAAAGGAAACCAAATAATTAATTTTTCTCTTCGTAATCAAAGTAAATGGCCGTCAAGCCTCTTGAATTTCGCAAAACTACCAAGGCAAATTAATTTCTCTTGTAAACGTTTCTGTATTCTATTTCTGCATGAGCTTGCAGAGATCAGAGTAAGGGAAATGTATTTCATCTTTGCTGGCAGTAATTGACCCGTATATTACACTTAACCATATGTAATTATTTAAAAATTACTTAACTTCCTCATTTTCTTTGTATTGACATAATTTTCGTCGTAATTTTGTGATTTACCACGGCTGACGGCGTAAAGTTAGAAGCAGATTGTTCGAGAAGCGGATTACTCTACCTTGAAACGACAAAACACTATTCGTGTTCTTCTGCTATCTCTTCGTTAATCGAAGAGAGAACCCCCTTGAAATTAACATGTGTATCGTTTTTGTTTGCCTTACGTAATCATTAATACCGGCGGAATAGAGGAAGTTAACCAATTTGTTCTTCTTGTTTATGGTATTACTAACGTAATCAATAAAATGACTAGAAACGCATGGAAACTAGTATTTACGTGGCACATTTAAAAAGTATTTTAAACATAGCTGGAAAACCTTGCATAAATTGGATAATGTAATGGCTTATTGTATTTTGTTGATAAACAACGTAACTTCATTCATAATAGTTGGAATACTATTGTGGCACAGAACTAGAAGACCAATTCTTTCTTTTCCTTTTTAGAAAAAAAGAGAGAGTGTGAAGGTAATATTTTAGTGCTAAATTATTTAATACCTACAATTTTCTGTATCCTACGTCGATACTTCTTTGAGCTAATTGACAGTAATGCTTCTATCACCGGCATAAAAAAATAATAAAGCGTTCTGATTCAAATAAAATGGTAGACCATTAAGACATAGCAAAAGTTGGAGTGTCAGATGAATATGTCGATATGGTGTAAAATGCAATGTTGAAACTACTCCTGGCTGCAGCTTCTAACAATACCACCACTTGCAAAGTAGGTTAGAAATCAGATTAATAATTTTGCTCACGCAGCATATGTTCGCCTTATCGGGCAACAACAAAGCTATTGACTGTGGATGGTATCATCAGAATGGAAATAATGACGTCACTGTAAAAAAGTTATTAATTTTGGCACTTATCTTGAATGGATTCCCTCGTAGATTTTGTTGAAGTTGTTATGGCTCATCTTGTTGATTCTAGGGTGATTCCACTTTGATTGCTAGTAGGTCCAGATCTGTATTTTAGCAATATTTGAGGACCTATCAAATGCGTTCTTCAGAAAATTCTTAATGATCAAATAATCCCAGATCAGAACAATGGTATGGTAGAAATAATTTTTTACTTGGTGTTCACGATCCACATTTTTATTAAACTTCTTGTAAATTCGCATACACTTCTTCTTGATTGTCACATCATCAAGAAAACAGTTTTGTATCAATCTTCATTTATTTAATTTCCACTTTAACCAAACACAGGACTTGACTGTTCCTTTACAAAGCTAAATAACAGCTTAACTTCTGCAAAGTGAAACAAAGACTGCTCTGTGCGCATTCGCGCCAAAACGGTTACAAGTAAGTCAAAGATTATGACAGTAACACAGAAATGAATACACACAAGAACCATGTCACTGTAATATACCGATAAATCGGAGTACCTATACAATAATAAAACCAAATGCGAATATTGTCACAAAAATATGTCTGTTACTTCGCAGAAACGTAGTACGATATTACTTGTATAGAGAACTGGGGTTGGAGTGCCGTAATGGTCACGTAAATAGAGAGACATTACGAGCTGTCTACCAACGGATAGTGAGAAGTAGTATTTTGCATAACAACTGAAAATGTTGCTTTTCGTAGTAACATACCCAGAAATAGGACTGTGGTGCGGGGTTGTATACACAGCAGCAGGCCTGTGTTGCAAGGTTGCATACTCAGCGGCAGGACTGTGGCACGTGGTTGCCGCCTCGGCGCCTGCCCCACACAACAGACGTGGGGCAGTAGGTTCCGCGGACTGGGGTCGCGGCACGGCGAGCCTCCCTCCGCAGCCGCCCTTATTGATTCTGGGGAGCACGGGTCAGCGCGGCAGCTATTATAACTTTTAAATGAGGCTCTTAGAGCCGCACCCCAGCGCGACGTCGCTCCCCGTCTCGCGTGGTCGCCCTCACGCCTAGTCCTGAATATGAATCTGCCCTGCTCAGACAAATAAGAGAATCACTCGACTTAGACTGATGTTTCTGAGTTGGGAAAATACAGAACGTTTCCTTGGGGTAGGCTGAAGTCTACAACCAACACTATGACACTGACGCGATGTGAATACACCGGCCTATATTGTTGCCAGCGGCCAGTCTAAATACGGCTGCCCAGCGAACGCTCAGTCGCTTCTGTACTCTTGTCTGATACAGTCGGTTACTATCATCACCTCAATACGATCTATTCGGTGACAACCTCGCTTCGCATTTGGTTCTTCTCTCTGGTCTTGTTAAGAATTGTGTCTCTCTTTGTTCTTTGCCTTGGCCTGTTGACATCTTTGTGGTGAAGGTTTTCGCTTTGCATCTCTTTGTTGCATAGGTTGCTTTGCGTTTGTCCTAGCCGTTGATCAACCGTGTTTAGCTCTATTACCGCGGTCGCTGTGATCCGTTTCTCTAGTGGTTTATGACGCACAAGCTGATACCTGGCTAAACGCGCTACATCAGAATGAAATACGGGAAGGTAATTTCGTATTTTCGATGAGCAGAAAGATTTACAAATGGGTGAACATGTGTCCGTCATTTCATTTTTTTTGTATCATTAGTCTTCCCACTGACTTAATGTGCAGTCATACAAATTGCGCTCCTGTGTCAGCTTCTTCATCTCATAGTAGTACTAGCACTCTACGTCCTCAATTATTTGTTGGATAAATTCCAGAATCAGTCCTACTGTTTTATCCTCACAGCTCCTTCTTGTAGCATGGAAGCTACTCCCTGGTTTCTTAACACACTTCCTATCATCCTGTCCCTTATTCTTTACAGAGTTTTCCAATACATTTCTGTCTTCGATGACTCTGCACGGACCTTCACTTTTATTATGTTTGTATTTAATTTTCTGCATTCTTCGATAGCACTATATCTCAGACACCTCGATTCACATCTCTTAATGACGCATTGCCATAGAATGCGGTTCTCCGAACGTTTATTCAAAGAAATTTCTCCCTTTAAATTCATGCCACTGTTTGACACTAGTAGATTTCTCTTGGGCAGGAATGCCTGCTTTGCCAGCGCAAGTCTGATTTTGTGTTGCTTCTTCATCAAATGTTATGTTTCTCCCAAGTTGCTAAGTTTATCATTCATGCAAATCTTCTTCGTTTTCACTGAGGTCTCTGTATATCTTATTATTGACGTATTTCCAACTACAATTTCAATTCTGCTCTTGACCGTTCCTTTTATTTCCGTCATTTCTTCTTTGACGTGTAGATCGAGCAATATGGATGAAAGATAGTATCCCTTATACACATTGTACTTGATTATTGGTTTCCCATTCTTATTTTTCTGTCTTCTTTCTCACATATTATGTATATTTCCAATATTTTCCTACAGCTTACTATATTTTTCAGATAATTTCTAACATCTTGCACCAATTTACATTGTTGAAAGCTTTGTCAATGTCAGTTTTCTCAACCTGGGGATAAGTACCCCTTGAGGGGTAAAACGAAATTTTTTGTGGGGTAAAAAATAAATGATTTTATTCTGTTTCAGTCAAGAAACTGAATTATTTTCAAAAGATCATTACTATTATCATATCTTTGTAAGACTCTAACACTGTTGCTGTAAGTTATCAGTTATTAATTTTTCCAAGTCAGGACCATTAATCTGGTGGGTGTGACAGCTTCCACCCACTTCACATGTATGTTGTGCTTTGTCCCACACATCGCTGATGATAAAAGTGACATATACGTAACAAATGCTAAATATCTCAAGAAAATGTCTTCTCCAAGTCACAGATAGTACATGCAGTCGTACAGAAATTGCTTCATTATTCCCTTCGAAACAGCTAAATGGGTTAATTGACAGCACAACACAGCAGAACTAGATAAAGCTGTACATAATATTATTATATTATACTATATTATATTATTATTTATTATTATGAGACTGGTTAGACACAAAGCATTAACATCCAAAGTTGTCATATTTGTGCCAGTCCAGACATAAGGAGTTCAGCCATCAAGTGATTCGCAAACGGTAAGTATAGGGCCCAAATCTGAACTTGTTTTATTTGAATGGGAATGGCAGGCACAGTCCAGGCAAGTACTGCAACGGAAAGGAGTAATGCAGGGAAGTACGTTTTGTAGCAAGTGTCTACCCTCACTCTGGATAGTTACTTTTCTTGTCTCAGAAGGAGTTGTGGGTAGCACTTGCGATGCACTGCATCATTCAGTCTAACACACACGCACACGCACACATTATATATTATTCACCTTTCATGTCTTTCATCATTTTGAAAAATGAAAGTTTTCCTTGCATGATTGCAGGATTTGTAATACTCCAAGGAGAGTAGCCTCATTTTTCAGTCCGACACTTTTATACGGAAAGACTGATAATCTTTGACTAAATTGTAGTGTGAGCTACATTAATACCACAACCAACTACAAAACTTTTAAACTGTGCAGTTCAGAAGGAAATAACTTCAATGTAGTGATCCTAATGTCAAAATGAAACCTCCAACAACGGATACTAATAATTCACTTCTGAATTAGTAGCCATTACGAATATATGCAAAACCATAGTAAATATTAAAACAGAATGCCTTCAGCTAAAATTAAGTGATAAAATTAAGTAACTGAAGACTGTTAGCCTTCGGTAACATACCTAAGGTGTGATGGTGGAACCACACACAGCTGAAAGTACGCGATACTAGAGGCAAAAAGGTCTCAACAAACATAGGTCAGCAAATGAAACGCTTGCGAGATTAAGTGCGACTTTGTGCTTAGCAGCCACCCCTGGCTTCATTATAATTAAATGTTATCCAGCTACGAAAGGGTAACAATACTGTACAACATTATAAAAAAGTGCAAATGTTATGAATTGACATGAAAACTGTAGCGTGACTGTACTTGGAAATAAAGGAAGGATTCAAAGTATTGTAACCGGTTACAAGCCTGTATCCGTAGCCGAAATGAGATTATAATCTTTTAAGATACGCCTGAATCATTTCTAAATTATTGACAACGAGTGACAATTGTCAGCTTCAATGCTTCAACTGTGTTAACAGGAATGGTGTACACTACACCTTTAATGTGGCTGCAAATGCAGAATGGTTCAAATCGCTGAGCGCTATGGGACTTAACATCTGAGGTCATCACTCCCCTAGAACTTAGAACTACTTAAACCTAACTAACCTAAGGACATCACACACATCCATGCCCCAGCTAGGATTCAAACCTGAGATTGTAGCGGTAGCGCGGTTCCAGACTGAAGCGCCTAGAGTCGTTCGGCCACACTGGCCGGCTTGCAAATGCAGAAATCCATGGGGTTCATATCAGATGATTTTGGAGGCCATGGTACAGGACCTCCTCGCCCGTTCCATCTTTGGCAATATCGTCTCACTACGGCAACAAAATGTTCTGATGTTACATCGTGTATGTACATCATCTTCTGGCGCTGCTCTAATGCAACGTCATCAAGCAATTCTACAACATGACGCCGCTGAAACCGAAGCTAATCCCATCCATTGAGCATTTTTACTAACATGTATGGGCGAAGAAGACGATCACTAGTAACCCTAATTACACATTCAGTGAGGAACGTCGTTCATGCGGAGACTCATGCACAGCATGTGGGTTGGAGCCTAAATAGCTCCAAATTTGAGAATTGTGACAAACACACCATCATAAGTGACCCCAGCTTCATCTGAAAAAAATGTTGTTGTCAAACGTAAGTTTGGCTACAGCTTCTTTTTACAGAACATTAGTCTCGTAACAACGTCTTCGCTGATTATCGGAGCTCAGTACGAAGCGGGACTGATCCCTGAAGACAATTCCATTCCAGTCAATGAGATTCCAAGCGGAAGACGTGCCTGGAGACGGCCAGGACAGCGGTGTGATACCGACCCGACGGTCGGCCGCCTAAAGGACCGAAAACGAAGAGTGATGCCATTCCATTTCACAGCAGAACACCTTTGTGTGTCATCCGCGGCAACTTTAGAGGACAGTGATACATCCACGATTTTCTATACCCCGTTTTCTTTCCCTTGATGGTAGGCCATTCTAGGCTTACATTTTAGTTAGATAATTTCCGCTAACACATGATGTGATTTTCTAAGGCTTGTCTTCGTGTGTGTCAAACCTTACGTTGGCCAGCAGTGTTGCTGTACCTCTCCCCAAATGAGAATGTCTGGAGTGTTATGGGCAGGGCCCTCCAGTCTGTTCGGAATTTCGAAGATCTAACGCGCTGGTTTCGATTAGAATTTGGCACGACATCCGTCAGGGAAATATCGCTCTGTCAATCAAGACAAAGCCGAATAGCTGTTTGCATAAGGGCCATAGAGTGACCTACGCCTTACTGACTTGCTCAATGTGCGAAGCTCTTTTTTTTGAATATATCATCCAATTTTTCTGAAACTGTAAGCGTTTATTCGTGTGTACATGTATATCACACCTACTGAGTCTTGTCCCGTTATGATAATACGTACGTCTTTGTCTTAGAGTACAATACAAAATGGATTTGCCGTATTGATAACACTTCCATAGAAGCAATTTCTCTTATAGAAATTATTTAGAATTCACTTGGAAGCTATTCAGGTCGGGATCTATTACTGTCAATTATTTGCATCAACTGGAATCTGGGTCTATGGCCATACTCGATGTATACATGAGCAAAACTATATTATTACTTAAGTGCAGAAGATTCCATGAGACGTAATTACTTTGTTAGCAGTTAAAGTTAATGGGTAACACACACTCACAACAGAGATCCGCGGGCAATACTCTCAGACAAGACGCTGAACCCACTAACTGCTCGGCAATGCGAGAGCAAAGCCAGACAGATGAATATGAAGCAGTCAAATACCTTGGTAATTATTCTAGTCTAAAAAGGTGGCATCCATGTCGGAAGAATCCATTAATTGCTTTCCCCTATATACTACCATAAAATGCCAGTGATGCTTAACGTTCGTACCATGAAAAAAAGAAGACACGTTGAATCCACTTCACTGTAATACACAGTCTTAAGCCAAAACATTGTGACTACCTGCTTAATAGCTTCTTTGTCCGCCTTTGGAGCTAAATATATCACTGATTCTGCGTATCATAGATCCGACAGTTCGTTGGAAGGGTTTTGGCGGTACGTGGTATTAGACGTCGACGCACAGGTCTTGTAATTCGAGTAAATAACGGACCGCTGATTTGCGTACGCGTTGATAGCGCCCGTGACACATATGAGTTCCAGGATTAACTTCAGGCGAATTTTGACGCCGAGACATCGTCGTGAGTTCACTATAATGATTCTCAATCCACTGTAACACGGTTCTCGCCCCGAGACCTGAACAGCTATAACTGCTGAACGATGACATCACTATCGGGGTGCACATCAAGTATGAAGGGGAGAGATGGTTTTCAGCTGTCAGCGTCCTCTCATCAGCATGCATTCGTGGCGCGCTACACGTTTCTAGCCACCGTTCACCTCGATGACTGCGCTTGGAGAGGCGACCATCGACTTACTGTGGCAAAAATGTGGGTCACCAGAAGAGCCGACACGTTTCCATTGATCAACAGTCGAATGCCGATGGTCTCATTCCCACTGCAATCGTAATTGACGATGCTGTTGGGTCAACATGTGAACACGTAGGGGTGGTCTGCTGCTGAGCTCCATGTTCAACAACGTACAGTGAATGATGTGGTCCGAAACACCTGTGTGTGCACTAGCATTATACGTTTTCGGGAGAGACGACACAGATCACCATCTGTCCTACTTTACAGAGCAGACAAGCTTCCGGACCCAAAGTTCTGTGAAGAGTCGTGGACGTCAAGCCATTTAGCATCTAGTGGTAGTTTCACTGTTCTTCTACATCTTCCCGTGGATGCTCACGACAGTAGCGCGTGAACATTCGACCAGCTTCGCCGGTTTCGAGATACTCATTGACATTCTCTGCGCGAGAGTAATCTGCTCTTTGTCCCAGACGCGTATCTCTATGGATTTTCCTAATTGCGGCCCATATCTTCGCTAGGTGATCCCCCGTCCGCGTCTGCTCCGTTTACATGCTTTTGTTACCGCGTCACGTGCCCGCAACGCCACCACTCGGCATCCAACTTGGCGGTGGACAGTGGTCTTAATATCCGGCTTATTAGTGTTTGTCAGTATGGCACGTAATGTTGGACACACCTGTTATGCTCGACAGAGGCTCCCTAGGCTCCGCTGAAGAAGAAACACCCTTAGGACTCTTGTCATTCCATCTGTTTGTCATACTGCTTTCACCAAGAAGAACTTGCACTTCGTACCAAACAATCATTTCTGAAATATAGGCGACTCATAACTTGACTAGGAGAAAGGATCGGTTGGTAGGACATGTTCTGAGGCATCAAGGGATCACCAATTTAGTATTGGAGGGCAGCGTGGAGGGTAAAAATCGTAGAGGGAGACCAAGAGATGAGTACACTAAGCAGATTCAGAAGGATGTAGGCTGCAGTAGGTACTGTGAGATGAAGAAGCTTGCACAGGATAGAGTAGCAGGGAGAGCTGCATCAAACCAGTCTCAGTACTGAAGACCACAACAACAACAACAGGTGACTCATAAAACCAACTGCCCATCACATTAGAGAGGGTCCACCAAACCGTACGACGGCTTGGAAATGATTCCTTTTCAGCTCAAGAAACTACAGCTCTGTGCTATCCATACCTCCTGACCTACTGATGTTATTAATTTCCTGTGTTAATTAAGGGCGGAAAGTATTTCTTTCAGCATCTCCATCAAGCCTTAAATGATTATTTAGTCCTCTTATAAGTAAAAAAAGCTATGTTGTAGTTATAGCTCCAATAAGAAATGTTATACAAAATGGAATGTTAATAAAATTAATTTGACATTATTTACATCTAATTTCCATCAAACACACCCCACTGAGTCTGTTCCTAAATGAGTAACTGTTGATAATCAGTTTATTATTAATGCTGGTCCTAAAAAATAAACCAGATCTAAAGGTAGGACACACCCTATAAATGCTGTTGCTATAACTAAGAACAGAATAATTACCACAGTGATTCATTTATGCATACATCTATATGAATATTAGTAGTTCCCTGACTCCAAACGTAAATAAAAGATGTATATACTCCCTCTGCATATGAAGTTCGGATGGTCCAATCACTTTCTACGTGTTGACGAATGGGAACCGCTCTTCTGATTGTTGTTTCAACGTTTGAAGTGCAACGTCTAGCTAAAAATAACACGTTTCTGATTTGAATGACTGGGGATAATCATAACAGAGGTCCATTTGAAGATGGTAGTAAATCAAATAAATATTTATTTTGATACCATTTTCTTACATACCTTTGCCTGCGTGCACTATACTCGCGTGATACGTTAGCCCATTTTAAAATTTTTGACTGTTCACCTATATTTTTCGTCACTACTTTCATATTGCAAATGATATTGCAGTAAAGGAAACCGTTCTTTGCTTAGTAATGCTACACCAGTACGTAGGAGTTACATGGACTCTTGCTGCGTGGTGAACTTATTGTCAGTTTTGCATTATAATAATTCAAATGAATAGTTTGAATTTGGTGAGGAAGATTATTTGATCATTTGTTTTATTCTCTATGACTGTCATTGACTGCTGTTTACATAACTGTTTTGGACACTAGCTCCCAGAACATTGGCATATGTACTTGGTGTTTTCGTTTGTACTCAATACGAATTTTGCTTTTATATGAAACAAGCTATAAATGTTTCACTACAGGTTCCTTAGTAAGTACGAAATGATCAATCAACTCCACCGGCAGACGTTGGAAGACAGGTATTCTTCATCACAGTGCGGTTAACTGTTGAACTTCCGAGAGATATATTTCTAGGTGGCTCTGCAAGTATATCGCCCACTACTACTTACTTCTCGCTAGAAGTTCATGATGTTAAAATTAGAGAGGGTCGAGTTTACATGGAAGCTTACTAATAATCGCTCTTCTCGCAATTCTTTCGGGACTGGAAGAAGAAGGGGGGCATGTGCCAATAGCACTTAAAGTAACCATCGCCACACACTGAATTGTGGCTTACGGAATATAGGTGTAAATCTGGAATTTTAATCCCATTCTTCAACATTTCCTTTACTTTTGGTGTCGCTTCTTGGGTGTACAGATTGAACAGTGGGATGGAAGAGAACGTCACTGTCTCACACTCTTTTTAATCCGAGCACATCGGTCTTGGTCTTCTATTCATTTTGTCCTCTTGGTTCTTTTATGTATTGTATATTACTCGTCTTTCCCTACAGCTCATCCAGTCAGCCTCAGAATTTGGAACATCTCACACCATATGACATTGTCGAACGCCTTTTCAGGGTCGACAAATCTTATGAGCGTGTTTTATATTTTTTTTCAGTCTTGCTTCCATTAACAACCGCAACGTCATAACTGCCTCTCTGGTGTCTTTATCTTTCCTAAAGCCAAACGGATCGTCAACTAACAGACTCTCAGTTTCCATTTTCCTGTGTATTTTTCATGTCAGTAACTTTGATGCGTTAGCTGCTATACCTATTTTGCTGTAATTGTCGCATTTGTCGGCTTTTTATGTCTTCGGTATTGTGTGGGTGATATATTTCCGAAAGTCTGGTGGTATATAGCCAGTCTCATACATTCTACACACCAATGTGAGTAAACGTTTCGTTACCACTTCTGTCAATAACTTAGAATTTCGCGTGGAATATTATCTATCTCTTCTTCCTTACTTTATGTTGATTGTCCAAAGCACTTTTAAATGCTGATTCTAATTCTAGATACTGTGTCTCTTGTCTGTCGACTTACGTTTCTTCTCCCATTACTTTATCAGACAAGTCGTTTCCCTCATATAGGCCTTCAATGTAGTCTTTCCCCCTTTCGCTCTCTCCCCTGCGTTTAACAGTGGAAGCCGCGTAGCACACTTCATGTTAGCGCCCTTACTTTTAATTTCACCTGATGCTGTTATGATTTTTCTGTAACCTGAGTCAGTCCTACTGACAATCATTTCCTTTTCGATTTCTTAACATTTTTCATGCAGCGTTTTCGCCTCAGATTCCCTGCACTTCTTTTTATTTCGTTCCTAAGTGACTTGGATGTTTGTATTCCTGAACGTTTTTGTACTTACTTCTTTCGTCGATCAGCTGAAGTACTTCTTCTGTTATCCATGGTTCCTCTGTCCGTTTCCTTCGCTGTACTTACGTTTTTCTTTCTAACTTCTGTGACTGCTCTTTCTGGAGAAATCCATTCCTCTTGAACTCAACTGTCTACTGAGCTAATCATTATCACAATATCTATAGCCTCAGTGAACTTCAAGCGTGTCACTTCATTCCTTTGCACTTCCACGTTCCATCTCTTTAAGCGTGTCACTTCATTCCTTTGCACTTCCACGTTCCATCTCTTTGCTCACGGATTCTTCCTCATAAGCCTCTCAAACCAGCCTACTCTTTATAAAATTGTGATCCGAGTGTATCTGCTCCTGGGTACGCCTTACAATCCAGTACCTGATTTTGGAATCTCTGCCTGACCATGACTTTAGCTAAATGGAATCTTCTCACAACTTCTGGCCTTATCCATGTGTACCTCCTCCTCTTTTCATTCTTGAACAGAGTTTTCGCCTTTACTAACTGATATTTACGACAGAACTAGATTAGTCTCTCTCCTCTCTCATTCCAATTCCCTATGACTATTAGATTCTGATCTCCTTCATGTACCGTATATAGTCAAATATAATTAATTATTTTTTAAAATCACAAAGATGTTTGGGGAAAAATGTAAAGAAATCAAAAGGCAATGAAACAAAGGCATCATAAGCGAAATATCGCTTTCTAGCTCACTTCCATGACGTGCGTATGCTTCTGCCCTTGACAGATATATCAGTGATGAATGGAAATGAAATGACAAAGGCGATTCCGTTGACTGCACAAAGTGTAGCTTTTTTTTTTTGTTTCGCATATAGTTATTAAAGATTGTGGAGCTATTTCAAAATAAATAGTTTGTTAGCTAACGTCCTATCACTCGTAACAACAACCGATCGTGTCTGGCAATCGTTCTGTAACTTGACGACAAGCTATTTTCCCATCAGAGATATATAAATTCTTAAATTACGACAGCGAGTAACGAAGAACGAGACAGCAGTGGAAACAAACGCAACTGTTTTGTCCACCTCTGCTCGTCGCTTCCTTCTGCTCCTTCCTTCGTAGTTATCGTCTGTGATTCAGATTACCCCCATCTCGGCACCGCTGGATGTGCCATTCCAACATTGAACGTGTTGACTGCGTACGCCTCTCATGTGTCACCCTGTTTCTGCCTGTCGACGATCATCAGCCACAACATTCACCATGGCAGCACGAATCTTCCGAGAAACAATGGCAACGGCAACATTGATGTCTAAGCCCTTCCATCAACAAGCCGCATAACTGCCACTGAAGCATGCCACGCTGGAGAATCCACATGACCCACAGGTAAGCAACAAATATGCCAACCACAATTTTTGGAAAAACCTATATGAAAAATCGTTGTTGGCACGTCTCGTCATGGTAACCCAAGAAAGGTGTAATGACATTTATTGTCTTTGAATCTACTGTAAAAGCGCTAATGTATCGTCTTTCAAGAAACAATGAAAATAAATGTAGTGAAACTGGCGCAAATACAAATTCGGGAAAACAGTAATATTACACAACGTCATGTAGAGTCTTGCACTCTGGGATTAAATGTATATTTATTACTCATTGTTACTAATACATGTCGTTCCAGAAGTGATGGTCAGTATTCAGCGATATTACAGGAATGATCATTAGAAACAAAAAAGTCAAGTAAACATGGGATCTACAACTTATACCTTAAGAGCTACGAGCACTTCTTGATCTTAGACACTGTGGAACATATCTCTCCTACTGCGAGCTCTTTGCTCTCCATATTTTGGGAAGTGGTAGTGTGGAACGAAACAAGAAAAAATTTTCCAACACTCTGAAATACATGCCTTAAGAGCTATGAGCACTTGTACATCTTCACTACTTTGAAACACAACTGTTCTAATGAACAAGTGCTTATAACTTTTAAGGTATGTAGTTTAGAGCATATATTTACTGGACTTTTTTCTTGTTTTGGTCCATACTACCACTTTCCAAAATGTGAAAAGCAGAGAGCTTGCAATAGAAGAGATTTGTTTCGCAGAATCCAAGATCAAGATTTGCTCTTAGTTCTAAAGGTATGTTCCATGTTTATTTGACTATTCTTGTTTCGAATGATCATTTCTATAACATCGCTGAATATTGACCTTCACTTCTGAAACAGCCTGCACAGTAACCTACAAATCGCTTTTGAGCCAAAAATGAACGGTGCCACTATTAACGTATTGTTCTATACGCTATGGCTTGTAATGAACTAGAGACTATTTGTCATTCTTGATAATCTTTCAGGATTACTGCTCCTTCTGATTTACATAGAGACTGTCTCGGTACGAATTATATTTATAGTTACTATGAAAACGTTTCTCTTAGAATACGTGACACTACCTTCCCATCTAATGTAAAGTAATATATGTGAAACCGTTTTCATATATACTGAAGTCAAGTTTTGTCACGTACATAAATTTTATATCCATTACATTTTTTTCAGAAAGAGATTCATATAATACATACCCCACACAACTATCAATTCTGTAAGAAAAAGGCAGTCCACACCTGAGACATAAATATTGAAGCTTTTGAAATTTTATCATGTTTTTTTTTTCAGCTGCACAATTACGTTAGAACAGACTGGCGGAGCACCGACGCTGTCTTCCGCATTAAAACTCACAGTTTCCCCCTTCCTCCGTGACCGACGAGCTCCGGCTAAATACGCAATCCATTAGCTGTGATGAGTTTGCGCCTGCGGAACGGTCATCATTTGCAGATGGCGTCGGCAATTCGAATTCATTTAGTCCTCCCGTTAAAATGAACGTTCCATTCGCATGATATTTCACTTCGCCGGGTCGCTGGCAATTTAATTACGAGCCGAGGGGCCGTCCCAAGACTAGGAAGCATTTCTTAAACGTCTGATACGTACCATTCCATTGGTAGCAGCTGGCTGTTGCCATCTTCTTGCTGACAATTGGAAGCTGCGACCTACCTCCATTGACAGTCAAGCAACGGCTGGCAAACACAGGGTGTGGTGCATTCTAAACCTGGCTCCGTTCCTTGCGGGAAAGTCAGAGACTCAGTACAAAAACTAAATGAAAAGAGAACCGACTCTATTCCTAAATGGAAAACTTGCTGGTAGAAGTAACAGTATCACAGCATGATAGACGAAGCATCGTGTTCGCCACAACAGTCCAAGTCACTCAAGGTGTCCATCGATATATTAGACTTGACTAACGACCTGCCCAGGCTTCACAAGGGAAGCTCTAACAAGCAACCCCTTGAGCAATAGGTTGCAATCTTTAGTAAGATTCGTTTGAGAGCGTTGTATTAGTAATACAAAAATATTAGCTTCTATTGATTCACCCCTCAACCCATGAACCATGGACCTTGCCGTTGGTGGGGAGGCTTGCGTGCCTCAGCGATACAGATAGCCGTACCATAGGTGCAACCACAACGGAGGGGTATCTGTTGAGAGGCCAGACAAACGTGTGGTTCCTCAAGAGGGGCAGCAGCCTTTTCAATAGTTGCAAGGGCAACAATCTGGATGATTGACTGATCTGGCCCTGTAACAATAACCAAAACGGCCTTGCTGTGCTGGTACTGCGATTGGCTGAAAGCAAGGGGAAACTACGGCCGTCATTTTTCCCGAGGGCATGCAGATTTACTGTATGATTATATGATGATGGCGTCCTCTTGGGTAAAATATTCCGGAGGTAAAATAGTCCCCCATTCGGATCTCTGGGCGGGGACTACACAAGAGGATGTCGTTAGCAGGAGAAAGAAAACTGGCGTTCTACGGATCGGAGCTTGGAATGTCAGATCACTTAATCGGGCAGGTAGGTTAGAAAATGTAAAAAGGGAAATGGATAGGTTAAAGTTAGATATAGTGGGAATTAGTGAATTTCAGTGGCAGCAGAAACAAGACTTTTGCTCAGGTGAATACGGGGCTATAAACACAAAATCAAATAGGGGTAATGCAGGAGTAGGTTCAATAATGAATAGGAAAATAGGAATGCGGGTAAGCTACTACAAACAGCATAGTGAACGCATTATTGTGGCCAAGATAGATACGATGCCCACACCTACTACAGTAGTACAAGTTTATATGCCAACTAGCTCTGCAGATGACGAAGAAATTGAAGAAATGTATGATGAGATAAAATAAATTATTCAGATAGTAAAGGGAGACGAAAATTTAATAGTCATGGGTGACTGGAATTCGAGAGTAGGGAAAGGGAGAGAAGGGAACATAGTGGGTGAATATGGATTGGGGGAGAGAAATGAAAGAGGAAGCCGTCTGGTAGAATTTTGCACAGAGCATAACTTAATCATAGCTAACACTTGGTTTAAGAATCATGAAAGAAGGTTGTATACATGGAAGAACCCTGGAGATACTAAAAGGCATCAGATAGATTATATAATGGTAAGACAGAGATTTAGGAACCAGGTTTTAAATTGTAAGACATTTCCAGGGGCAGATGTGGACTCTGAACGCAATCTATTGGTTATGACCTGTAGATTAAAACTGAAGAAACTGCAAAAAGGTGAGAACTTAAGGAGATGGGACCTGGATAAACTGACTAAACCAGAGGTTGTACAGAGTTTCAGGGAGAGCATAAGGGAACAATTGACAGGAATGGCGGAAAGATGAATGGGTAGCTTTGAGGGATGAAGTAGTGAAGGCAGCAGAGGATCAAGTAGGTAAAAAGGCGAGGGCTAGTAGAAATCCTTGGGTAACAGAAGAAATATTGAATTTAATTGATGAAAGGAGAAAATATAAAAATGCAGTAAATGAAGCAGGCAAAAAGGAATACAAACGTCTCAAAAATGAGATCGACAGGAACTGCAAAATGGCTAAGCAGGGATGGCTAAAGGACAAATGTAAGGATGTAGAGGCTTATCTCACTAGGGGTAAGATAGATACTGCCTATAGGAAAATTAAAGAGACCTTTGGAGATAAGAGAACCACTTGTATGAACATCAAGAGCTCAGATGGAAACCCAGTTCTAAGCAAAGAAGTGAAAGCAGTAAGGTGGAAGCAGTATATAGAGGGTCTATACAAGGGCGATGTACTTGAGGCCAATATTATGGAAATGGAAGAGGATGTAGATGAAGATGATACGGGAGATACGATACTGCGTGAAGAGTTTGACAGAGCACTGAAAGACCTGAGTCGAAAGAAGTCCCCCGGAGTAGACAACATTCCATTGGAACTACTGACAGCCTTGGGAGAGCCAGTCCTGACCAAACTCTACCATCTGGTGAGCAAGATGTATGAAACAGGCGAATACCCTCAGACTTCAAGAAGAATATAATAATTCCAATCCCAAAGAAAGCAGGTGTTGACAGATGTGAAAATTACCGAACAGTCAGTTTAATAAGCCAGAGCTGCAAAATACTAACGCGAATTCTTTACAAACGAATGGAAGAACTAGTAGAAGCCGACATCGGGGAAGATCAGTTTGGATTCCGTAGAAATACTGGAACACGTGAGGCAATACTGACCTTAAGACTTATGTTAGAAGAAAGATTAAGGAAAAGCAAACCTACGTTTCTAGCATTTGTAGACTTAGAGAAAGCTTTTGACAATGTTGACTGGAATACTCTCTTTCAGATTCTGAAGGTGGCAGGGGTAAAATACAGAGAGCGAAAGGCTATTTACAATTTGTACAGAAACCAGATGGCAGTTATAAGAGTTGAGGGACACGAAAGGGAAGCAGTGGTTGGGAAGGGAGTGAGATAGGGTTGTAGCCTCTCCCTGGTGTTATTCAATCTGTATATTGAGCAAGCAGTAAAGGAAACAAAAGAAAAATTTGGAGTAGGTATTAAAATCCATGGAGAAGAAATAAAAACTTTGAGGTTCGCCGATGACATTGTAATTCTGTCAGTGACAGGAAAGGACTTGGAAGAGCAGTTGAACGGAATGGATAGCGTCTTAAAAGGAGGATATAAGATGAACATCAACAAAAGCGAAACGAGGATAATAGAATGTAGTCGAATTAAGTCGGGTGATGCTGAGGGAATTAGATGAGGAAATGAGACACTTAAAGTAGTAAAGGAGTTTTGCTATTTAGGGAGCAAAATAACTGATGATGGTCGAAGTAGAGAGGATATAAAATGTAGACTGGTAATGGCAAGGAAAGCGTTTCTGAAGAAGAGAAATTTGTTAACATCGAGTATAGATTTAAGTGTCAGGAAGTCATTTCTGAAAGTATTTGTATGGAGTTTAGCGATGTATGGAAGTGAAACATGGACGATAAATAGTTTGGACAAGAAGAGAATAGAAGCTTTAGAAATGTGGTGCTACAGAAGAATGCTGAAGATTAGATGGGTAGATCACATAACTAATGAGGAAGTATTGAATAGGATTGGGGAGAAGAGAAGTTTGTGGCACAACTTGACCAGAAGAAGGGATCGGTTGGTAGGACATGTTCTGAGGCATCAAGGGATCACCAATTTAGTATTGGAGGGCAGCGTGGAGGGTAAAAATCGTAGAGGTAGACCAAGAGATGAATACAGTAAGCAGATTCAGAAGGATGTAGGTTGCAGTAGGTACTGTGGGACGAAGAAGCTTGCACAGGATGGAGTAGCATGGAGAGCTGCATCAAACCACTCTCAGGACTGAAGACCACAACAACAACAACAATTGATTCACCACGTGCATCAGGAGGGCGACAGAAAATGAGTCTCCTGGAGGTGCAGAGCTCAAGGTTGAATGGGATGTATGTATTACACTTCACAAAATGGACATCATCTACATTCAAGAAATGTTCAAAACAAACCATTAATATGCACAAGGAACACCGAATGAAACACGACGCGCCACAGTGATGACGAAGTTTCGCACCATCTAGATCGAAGGTGAACACTTTGGGAGTTACAAACCGTGGACAACGTTCAGATAGGAGTCCATTCTTAAAGAATGCATATGTAATCGTTTTGGTGTAACAAGGTGATGAGATCTGATGGACTGTAATGACGCGCAATCGAATGCGGAACAATGTGTAGTGGACCTTATCGTGAAACTTGCTATCCTTTAAGGCGTAGATGCAGACAGTACGATTATACGTTTTATATGCATGAAGAAAACAAATATCCATTGGCTGAATTTCTCCAGTGGTTCTAGCTGGTATGAACTGCAATGCCTCACATTTTTCAGGAGCAATAGCTTGCTCTAAAGGAGTATGATTTCTGCACCCAGGCCAGAAATCAAGCAAAAGCAAGGTATTTTGACCAGCTATTGGCCAAAAACAGTGCTCACACCATAGCTGTAGTTCTCTTACGCTCAGTTTTCAACTCATGTTTGCTGTGACGTAAATATTCCCTACTGCTCTTGCAAAGTCCGCACACGGGAAAGAATCGCAAGGCGCAGAGCGCCTCCAACTTCTCTCAGCACAATAAATAATTTTCCAGCCAATTTATCATCCAGATTAGCAGTCGGTATAATTGTGTACGAATGCGTTGAGTAATTGATGTTAGCTCATCTTGATACAACTCTCTTTGTAACTCTAATTTCCACGGTTCCTTTGAAGTTCATTTCGACTTCAAATCCCGATTTTTCGGAATTGGAAACAAATTCTTCACTGAAAGATCGGATAAGTTAGTTTACCTCATCTATAAATTTTCTGGCCGATTCCGCAGTTTGCTCTGCATCGCCAAGTTGACACTTTGTCTGAAATTTGTTCCTACGTCTTCCAGTTCTGTATTTGAAGTTATGTATTTAAAGTTATGCAACCATTCACTGCTTCCCTTGAAATTACTGTGATCGATATCTCGCGCACTTTGATGTGCATAATGTTGTAGTACACTATCGTGCTCATCCTGTACATTCTATCGAGCATCACTAAAACGCATTAATACCAATTTTTGTGACAAGAGAGCTTCGTTCTTCCTTAAATATCTGCACTTTTTCTGATGCAGTACACGATTATATGGGTGCTCACTTATTCGGAATCTGTTCATAACTATTTTCTTACTAGGCTGCGGATGATCTTGCATGTACGTAATTCTGTTTAGTACCCGCTCCTTGGACAACGATTGTCCTTTACTGTGTTTCACGGGAGAGGAGATTTGTGGCTCCCCGTCCGAGGAGGATGATGAACTATACGGCTCGACATTTGTTTCAGTATCACTTTCTCCGGTTAAGCACTTATAGTCATTATTGTACACCTCGTATCACATTTTCCACACAGTCGAACGTACCGACACCACACATTGCACTGACTCATCTTGCAGGAACGCTAATATTTTATCTGCCACTTTTTTCCCAGTCTGCGAAAGTCCTTAGGTTCTTTCTCACGTCGACCACTGTTGTAGATAAAATGCAATGGTTGCTTTGTTTATCGTTGCCATTGATCTGCTTTGTATCAGCAGCACTAGCGATGTGGCATTGTTGAGAGTTAACCATGGACGAAGCACCTCACCTACATTGTATAGCCTCAATAGCCTCATGCTGTGCTCACCATTGGATACCTCCAGCCTTCGGCCCCCCCCCCCCCCGCCCCATCCCCCCACCACCCCTTCCTCCACCTGTTGTCATTACAGCCAATATTGTGGTTGCATTGTAGACAATATGTGGGGCGTCAAATGCCGTAAACATCATTGGCCTTTTGCGGCTTCTCACCAAGGGGTTCCTTGTAAGTAACTACAGCTGAACAACACATTTGGAGTGATGGGAATCTAATATGTATACAGACCTTACTCTCCATCAGTCTCTTTATTAAGTAATTCCTGAGACTAGCATGAACATACATACACAAACTGCGGCGGATAATGATCAATATTCAGGGAATAATCATTTGTTGAAAAGAACTTCGTATGGACATATGCACTATTCGGAATGGTTTCCGAGACAGAAGGTAGTTAATGCACATTTTGTTTACTCTCTGTATTATTTAATAAATTGTCAGGTTTACAGATGAAAATATGCACAACAGTTAGTAAACGTTGTACCAAGTGTTTTAAAATATATCCATTGAAAAACACGTCCTTTTGACGAGTTCACATCTAGGGACTGTCGTATATGTCAAATTACAGACGTTGTACAGTATTGCATGCCATCCATGTGGAGCACGTGTTGGTCTCACCGCGGACTTCTAGTACTGAGCCATACACAACTGATTTCATCAAAGTGTACGGGCCTGAAAATGGCGTTGGCGCAATGTCGAAACTAGTAGCCAAATAAATACAAAATCTTAAGTACAGCTGAAGGAGTTTCATTTTTAATAAAAATTTTACCAGCTGGGCCCCACCTTCATCCAATTTAAAAATGGATGTACGAAGATCAGGGGGAATTGGCCACCGTCCGTAAACAGCTGGAAGTCGTGTTGGCCGTGGTCGACAGGCTCCACGCTGTTGCCCTGGGCCGCTGTGACATTGGGACACCCGAGGCGAGCGCTTTGGCACCTCTGGAACCTGTAGCATCGCCTGGGATCTTTGATACCACTGCGTCCTCGGATTCGGACGTCCCTGCCTGTCGACACTTGCCTGACGGTGACTGGCGAACCGTGGCGGGGTCGCGAATCCCTGGACGAAAGGCGAAAGTTGGTCCTAGCCGCAAGGCCGTACCCTTACGCCTCCGTAACAGGTTCGAGGTACTGCTGATTGCTGAAAGTACTTCTGAGCCAGCAAGGGCGGCCTCGCCTGTTGCGATAGTGGCCGGTCTTCCTGAGAAGTCCGGACAAGCGCAGAGGTGGGATTGCTCCAATGTTAGGCGGGTGATGGATCCCCTTAGGGATATGGCAGCTAAGGACGGGAAGAAAGCCAATGTGGACTCCGTGTGCATACTGGGGAGAGGAATCCAAGATGTGAAAAGGGTCATTTCGGATGCCATAAAGGGTACAGGGTGAAGCCAACTGCAGGTGGTGGCTCGTGTCGGCACTAATGACTGGTGTCGCTGTGGATCGGAAGAGAGTCTCTCTGGTTTCCGACGACTATCTCAGTTGGTGAAGACTTCCGGTCTTGCTAGCGAGATGAAGGCAGAGCTCACCATGTGCAGCATCGTCGACAGGACCGATTGCGGACCTTTGGTACAGAGCCGAGTGGAGGGCCTGAATCAGAGGCTCAGACGGTTCTGCGACCGTGTAGGTTGCAGATTCGTCGATTTGCGCCATAGGGTAGTGGGGTTTCTGGTTCTGCTAAAGAGGTCAGGTGTCCACTACACACAGGAGGTGCCTACACGGGTAGCAGGGGCTGTGTGGCGTGGACTGGGCGGTTTTTTAGGTTAGACAGTCTCGGGAAAAATCAAAAAGGTCTCCAGTCTCAAAGGGTACAGGGCAAAGAAACGACGAGAATCAACCAAGCACCAATCGGTATTGTAGTTGTAAATTGTCGTAGCTCTATTGGAAAAGCTTCAGAGCTTCAAGTGCTGATAGAAGGCACTGAAGCTGAAATCTTTATAGGAACAGAAAGCTGGCTAAAGCCGAAGTTAAATTCTGCCGAAATTTTTACAGAGGCGCGAACTGTGTTCAGAAATGATAAATTAAATAAAGTAGATGGTGGTGTGTTTGTGTCTGTTGGTAGTAGTTTATCTTGTAGTGACGTTGAAATAGATAATTCCTGCGAATGACTATGGGTAGAGGTTATACTCAACAGCCGTACAAAAATAATTATAGGCTCCTTCTACGACCCCCCCCCCCCCCCCCCCCGACTCAGATGATATAATAGCTGAACGGTTCAAAGAAAACGTGACTCTCATTACACGTAAGTACCCTATTCATACTGTTATAATTGGTGGAGACTTCAGTCTACGCTCGATTTGTTGGCGAATATACATGTTCAAAGCCGGTGATAGACAGAAAACATCTTCCGAAATAGTACTAAATGCTTTCTCTGAGAATTACGTGAACAATTAATTCATGAGCCCACACGAATTGTAAATGATACCGAAAACACACTTGACGTCTTAGCCACAAATAATCCTGATCTAATTGAAAACCGTCATGACGGATACAGGGATTAGTGAACACAAGGTCATTGTAGCGAGGCTCAAAACCATACAACCAAAACCACAAATAATAAAGGCAAAATATATCTATTTAAAACAACAGATAAAAATTCGCTTGATTCGTTCCTAAGAGAGAGTCTCCATTCCTTCGAAGCTAATTATGTGTATGTAGACCAGATATGGTTCGAATTCAACGATACAGTATTGACAGTAATAGACAGATTCATACCGCATAAGTTAATAAGAGACGGGTCTGATCCACCATGGTGCACAAAACACGTCAGAACACTGTTGCAGAAGCAACGAAAAAAGCATGCCAAATTCAGAAGATCGCAAAATCCCCAAGACTGGCTAAGTTTAACGGTAGCTCGAAATTTAATGCTGACGACAACGCGAGAAGCTTTTAATAGTTTCCACAGTGGAACATTGTCTCAAAATGTGGTACAATACCCAAACAGAATTCGGTGGTATGTAAAGTACACTGGTAGCAAAAAACTGTCAATACCGTCACTGCCGACAGCGATGGAAATGTTACCGATGATGGTGTCACTAAAGCGGGGTTACCAAATACAGTTTCACGTAGTTGCTTCACGAAAGAAGACGAAGTAAATATTCCAGAACTAGAAACCAGAACAGATAGTAGCATGAGTGACATAAAAGTAGATATCTTAGGTGTTGCGAAACAACTCAAATCACTTACGAAAGCAAGTCTTCCGGTCCAGATGGTATACCAATCAGGTTCCTTTCAGTGTACGCAGACACAATAGCGCCTTTCTCAGCAATCATATACAACCGCTCACTTGACGAAAGGTCTGTTCCTAAAGACTGGAAAGTAGCACAGGTCACACCAATATTCCATAAAGGAAATAGGAGTAACCCATTGAATTACAGACCCATATCACTGACCTCAACTTGCAGTAGGATATTGAAGCATATACTGTACTCGAACATTATGAATGACCTTGAAGAAAATGACTTATTGATAGATTACCAACACGGATTAAGAAAATATCGTTCTTGTGCAACGCAGCTAGCTCTTCATTCCCACGAAGTAATGAGTGCTGTCGACAAGGGATCTCAGATCGATTCCACATTCCTAGAACTCCAGAAGGCTTTTGATACCGTTCCTCACAAGCGACTATTAATCAGATGGCGTGCATATGGAGTATCGCCTCAGGTGCGTGACTAGATTCGTGATTTCCTCTCAGAGAGGTCACAGTTCGTAGTGATAAACGGTAAATCAACGAGTGGAACAGAACTGATATCTGACGTTCCGCGAGGTAGTGTCATAGAACCTCTGCTGTTCTTGATTTACATAAATGATCTAGTTGATAATCTGAGCAGCTCCCGTAGATTATTTGCATATGACCCTAATTTACCGTCTAGTAAAATCATCAGACGATCAATTTCAATTACAAAATGAGAAGCGAAATGTAGTGTGAGGAGGGCTATGCGAGAGGCGTTCAATGAATTCGAAAGTAAAGTTCTATGTACTGACTTGGCAGAAAATCCTAAGAAATTTTGGTCTTATGTCAAAGCGGTAGGTGGATCAAAACAAAATGTCCAGACACTCTGTGACCAAAATGGTACTGAAACAGAGGATGACAGACTAAAGGCCGAAATACTAAATGTCTTTTTCCAAAGCTGTTTCACAGAGGAAGACTGCACTGTAGTTCCTTCTCTAGATTGTCACACAGATGACAAAATGGTAGATATCGGAATATACGACAGGGGATAGAGAAACAATTAAAATCGCTCAGAAGAGGAAAGGCCACTGGACCTGATGGGATACCAGTTCGATTTAACACAGAGCACGCGAAGGAACTTGCCCGCCTTCTTGCAGCGGTGTACCGTAGGTCTCTAGAAGAGCGTAGCGTTCCAAAGGATTGGAAAACGGTACAGGTCATCCCTGTTTTCAAGAAGGGGCGTCGAACAGCTGTGCAGAACTATAGACCGATATCTCTAACGTCGATCAGTTGTAGAATTTTGGAACAGGTATTATGTTCGAGTATAATGACTTTTCTGGAGACTAGAAATCTACTCTGTAGGAACCAGCATGGGTTTCGAAAAAGACGGTCGTGTGAATCCCAGCTCGCGCTATTCGTCCACGAGACTCAGAAGGCCATAGACACGGGTTCACAGGTAGATGCCGTGTTTCTTGACTTCCGCAAGGCGTTAGATACAGTTCCACAAAGTCGTTTAATGAACAAAGTAAGAGCATATGGACTATCAGACCAATTGTGTGATTGGATTGAAGAGTTCCTATATAACAGAACACAGCATGTCATTCTCAATGGAGGGAAGTCTTCCGAAGTAAGAGTGATTTCAGGTGTGCCGCAGGGGAGTGTCATAGGACCGTTGCTATTCACAATATACATAAATGACCTGGTGGATGACATCGGAAGTTCACTGAGGCTTTTTGCGGTTGATGCTGTGGTATATCGAGAGGTTGTAACAATGGAAAATTGTACCGAAATGCAGGAGGATCTACAGCGAATTGATGCATGGTGCAGGGAATGGCAATTGAATCTCAATGTAGACAAGTGTAATGTGCTGCGAATACATTGAAAGAAAGATCCCTTTAGCTACAATATAGCAGGTCAGAAACTGGTAGCAGTTAATGCCATAAATTATCTGGGAGTACGCATTGGGAGTGATTTAAAATGGAATGATCATATAAAGTTGATCGTCGGTAAAGCAGATGCCATACTGAGATTCATTGGAGGAATCCTAAGGAAATGTAATCCGAAAACAAAGGAAGTAGGTTACACTACGCTGGTTCGCCCGCTGTTTGAATACTACTCAGCAGTGTGGGATCCGTACCAGGTAGGGTTGATAGAAGAGGTAGAGAAGATCCAACGGAGAGCAGCGCGCTTCGTTACAGGATCAATTAGTAATTACGAAAGCGTTACGGAGATGATAGATAAACTCCAGTGGAATACTCTGCAGGAGAGACGTTCAGTAGCTCGGTAAGGGCTTTTGTTGAAGTTTCGAGAACATACCTTCACCGAAGAGTCAAGCAGCATATTGTTCCCTCCTACGTATATCTCGCTAAGAGACCATGAGGATAAAATCAGAGAGATTAGAGCCCACATAGAGGCATACCGACAATCCTTCTTTCCACGAACAATACGAGAGTGGAATAGAAGGAAGAACCGATGGAGGTACTCAATATACCCTCCGCCACACACCGTCAGGTGACTTGCGGTGTATGGATGTAGATGTAGATGTAGATCTAGAGAGAATTTCTGTATGGTGCGAAAAGCGGCAATTGGCACTAAACAAAAAAAAAGTGTCAGGTCATCCACATGGGTACTAAAAGAAATCCGATAAACTTTGGGTATACGATAAATCGCACAAGTCTAAGGGCTGTCAATTTGATTAAATACCTAGGAATTACAATTACGAGCAATTTAAATTGGAAAGACCACATAGATAATATTGTGGGGAAGGCGAAACAAAGACTGCGCTTTGTTGGCAGAACACTTAGAAGATGCGACAAACCCACTCAAGAGACAGCCTAAATTACACTTGTCCGTCCTCTGCTGGAATATTGCTGCGCGGTGTGTGATCCTTACCTGGTAGGATTGACGGAGGGCATCCAAAAAGTACAAAGACGGGCAGCTCGTTTCGTGTTATCGCGCAGTAGGGGTGAGAGTATCAGTGATATGATACATGAGTTGGGGTGGCAGTCACTGAAATAAAGGCGGTTTTCTTTGCGGCGAGATATATTTACGAAATTTCAATCACCAGCTTTCTCTTCCGAATGCGAAAATATTTTTTTGACACCCACCTACGCAGGAAGAAATGATCATCAAAATAAAATAAGAGAAATGAGAGCTCGCACGGAAAGATCTAAGTGTTCCTTTTTCCCACGCGCCATTCGAGAGTGGGATGGTAGAGAAGTAGTATGAACATGTTTCGATGAGCCCTCTACCAGGCACTTGAGTGTAAATTGCAGAGTAATCATGTAGATGTAGATGTAGATGCACAACACAGATACTGCCATATCGTATTTATCAGCCGATACGAGGCAGCGAATTTCAATTAAAATGTATCCCCCCTCCACCTACCCATCGTTGTGACGCTACTGACGACGACATATGGAAGTTTGTGTCTGGCCGGGAGACAATCACATATAGCCAGACCCGTTGAGGCGACCGCTAGGGGGAAAACTAGAAATCCGGGTTCGAGTCCCAGTGCGGCACAAAATTTCGTTGCAGTCATTCCATTACACAGCTGATGGCTGTCAATATTGACAACTACGAATGTACGAATATTTCCTTCATAGCATGGACAACTCCGCATTCAGTGAGCTAGTTTAATAGCAGGAAGGCATCCCAAGCAAAGAAGTTGAAATCAGCGAGTTTGTTTGGGTTGGAATGAAACATGAAAGTGGTTGGTTGTGTAAGACAGATACGTAAGCGCCGCTAGCCAAAAAATAAATGTACATTAAATGCGGTCTTTGTCGAAGACTTTCGAATAGAGCACATGCCCATATCAAGTTTCTTGCTTGAAGTAAGCGATCCTGTTACGTTCCTGAATACTGACCGGAACTCTTGGGACACCCTATATGAGATGTATAAAGTATGTTTTACTTTAGTTTAGTTTAGTTATGTCAAGTTCTGTAGATCATTTTCACGATTACTTTATCGATATGATGTGGAACAACTGAAGTTTTTGGTTTTACACAAGCAACTACATTAGAGGTACAAACTTTTTTTTACCAGTTCTGAAACAGAAACTCGTCCATGGAATAGAAGAAGGTATCCAAAAGAAGTGATTTTAAGAAAGATTTAAAACTTGGTGTGCTACCTGACAGACACTTTATGTTGTTGGGCAAATGATCGAAGATTTTTGTTGCTGAATACTAAAATCGTTTTTGAGCAACTGGCAGCTTCAATAACGGATACTAAAGGTCATTTTTCCCTCTAGTGTTGTACGTATGGACATCACTGTTCTTCGCGAACTGAGATGGATTATTGATAACGAATTTCATTAGCGAATATATGTACTCTGACGGTGCAGGTAAAATACCTAACTCCTTGAATAGATGTCTACATGACGTCCTTAGGTGAACACCATTAAATACTCTCACTGCTCTCTTTTGTGCTAAAAAATGGTTCAAATGGCTCTGAGCACTATGCGACTTAACTTCTGAGGTCATCAGTCGCCTAGAACTTAGAACTAATTAAACCTAACTAACCTAAGGACATCACACACATCCATGCCCGAGGCCGGATTCTAACCTGCGACCGTAGCGGTTGCTCGGCTCCCGACTGTAGCGCCTAGAACCGCACGGCCACTCCGACCGGCCTATTTTGTGCAATCAATGCTTTATGTCTAAGTGGTGGGTTACCCTAGAAAACTATTCCATAAGACATTATTGAGTGGAAATATGCAAAGTGCGTTAGAAGGCTGATCTGTTTATTACCAAGACTAGCGATCCTCAAGTATATAGTGCATATTATTTAAGAACAAAGTCAGAACGCTTTATAGATAAGATACACTGAAATTTACGCACGCGTGGCTTGTATTTAGCCACTGGAAATGTTATTATACTGTGAAGATATTAATTATATGAGTGTGAGTTACTGTAATATCAAAAACCCATTCCCTCAGAACGTAAGTCTCACGTTGGTGAACTAGATGCAAGTAGTGAAATATGATTACTAACAGCGCATATTGAAAGTGCACAGACAACAAATTTGATGCTACGTAGATGTATGTCCATCACTTCCTGTAGACGTCGATCATTACAACTGCGCTCCAACGCTTTACTGCCTGATTGACCTGTTACAATTCGTAATGGGATTCATACTGAACATTTATTGTCCCAGAGCTGATTGTAAACAATAATGTAATTTAACAGCATTCATATATTCCTTCAAACGTGTGTAAAAATTTCTATTTGCTTTTCCAGTATACGTCCGTGATACAGTCATGCTCAAAAGTATCCGAACGGCCTGAATTGCATTTCGCCTGATTCACATGCAACCCACATAACGCAGCTGTCTAGCAGGTCCTCTAATCGCTCCTTGGTACAGTCGTTTGACTATTGAAAATGGTTCCAACGAGTCACCACTAGAAAACCCTGCTCTGTATCGCAATAACTCAAGATGTAAAGTGATACTACGATACTAAAAATTTCAGGGAACGCCTTATCACAGGTAAGACTGTCCTTAAGGCTTGTAAGCTCACATTTATTACAATAAATGACATACCTGAAATGTTACCACTCTCGTTTTTACGCCAGATGGGTAGTGCACGTAGTAAGTTCGACGTATTCATGATTTCTTCTTCAAAGTAACATACCGTACTTATTATTTAACACAAAATGACATTAAAAATTTAAGTTATTCACGAACATCTAGATGAGGATATCTATGAACTTCAAATGACACGACGAACCGTCTCGTTCTGCATGTGGATTCAAACCCAGGTCATGCAGACTAAGCAAAGATTTCGTGACTGACGGAAACTAACAGTCATTCCTGATCAGGCATACAGAGAATGATATACCTCGATTTTAGACAGTATCAAATAGCAAATACCAACTTTAAATTACATAACGCAAACATTTCTAACGGACGCAAATTCCAACCCAGCACCTATTGTCCCTGTTAACGAACTACGAGAGATGTTAAATATTGCTTCTTTACAAGTAACTTATTTGAAATGCCGTGAGGTAAAGCTTTGTGTTGGACACGGATTCGAACCCATAACCTAATAAGATATCGAATCACAATCAACAGTGACATATCGGATTTTCTCGGTAGTAGCTAGGTGTTTTAACTGAAATGACGAGACGAAACATTAAGTTTCTCCTTTCCGGGACTCCAACCCGGCACCTATCGCTGTTATATTCTAGAGAAAACGAACGTTAAATATGGGTTTGTTGCACCAGCAGCGACATGTGAGCGTGTTTGAACTAGAAATAATATGACGAAGAGTTCAGCGCTGACTGGGAATAGAGCTCCACACATATCGTTGTTGACTACACACAAAGAGACGTCAGCTATCGAATTTTTCTCCACCAGCAACTCGGAATAACATCTTCAACTTACAGTGATCTCTCAAATAGTTTTGTGTCTCAGTGGGAGTGAAATACGTCAAATATCGTTAGTGTTGACAACGAATGAAAATACATTAAAAATGGAAATTATTATCCACCAGCAGATAGGTGTTCTCATACTAGAGCTTGATAATACATAATGAAATCATTAGTGCGGGGCCAGGATTCGAACCCATTCACGCGCAATATGTGGAGATGTTGGGGAATCTGCAGTTTTGAACAAACAACAATTATAGCCGAGCTGTATTGTCACTAAGGGATCAAATTCCGCGTTAAGGGTGGTCTGAGTTGCATTCCCAGTTCAGAACCATATAGAAGCTCAGACAAAAGATGGAATAAGTGTCCTATGAGCCTTGTTTCGTCACTAGAAATACATAACTAGTATAAGAAAGGTTACTGGTGATAGAGTTTCTACATGTCACCACTCCAGACTTTATTGTGGCTCAACTTGTCTACTTGGTAGAGAAGCAATATCATTTTTAATGTGAATTTCAGACCACAATACCATTATATCTTCTTCACTTGGTGTAGCCAGAAGAGAATGGAATCTGTCTCTCCCTATCTAAAATCATTGACTGAAGTTGGAATCGAACCAAGCCCATAGATATATGAACCTATCATCACCCCAACAGACCACCAAATCCTCTTCGTAGTGGCTCATTTTTCTATCATAACGCCGTTGTACCACACTGGCTGAGAATTCTGACACACCGGCTCCCTGTATCAATTTGCAGCATGTTAGTAAATTCAATCACTTGATCGACCGAATCACCATGAACTAGCTGCCCCGGCTACCCAGTGCATGCATTCAACTTTACTTTGTAATCACCAAAATAAAATCACGTAACTGCCACCAACACAGAACTGCCAACAGGGTAGGATGCGGAAATTTAAATAGGAAGTGTTCCTTCTCACTTGAGCTACTCTATTGCGCTATCTGTTTGTTGAAAACGTCGTGCAGTGCAAACGAAAATGTGTAACTGTCTCTCATAAGTATTGACCTGGCGATATGCATTATCCCACAGCGCTGTGGAATGCAGACTTTCTGGAGGAATTGTTGTGACTTCTGGAGCTGTTATACCTACGTCTTAGCTAGTGGCTTAGTGGTAATTATAGCGCACGGTAGATAAGATGTTGCGAGCTCGAGTACATTCCCTGCTATATTTTTTAAAACGCAATTCTGCTCTCTGCTAAAATTATCAATCTACTGGAACTTGTAACATAATTTCCTTCACTTCTCAACCCAAAATAGTCGTATGTGGATAAAGGGGTAACTTCTGCGACATTTTGTTCGTTTCAGGTTTAATGGACAGCCAGACAGTAGATGCATCTCGAAACTTTTGTATTAGTATTTCTCTCTCATGCTTACTATTGTTTTAATAACATTAAAGAAAACCTTACGAAAATTGTGAACTAGATTATAACAAATGAAATAAAACTACCCACGAGAACCTTACGACGAATGTCTGTTTTAATAAAACTGAGTATCTGTACACAAGCGTGCCTCTATCGTCACGAATTGGTAAAATACTACTCACTTAGATTTTGATTGGGTCTATGTTTAATTGGTATGCTATGTCATACTCAAGAGGTATGCAAATGTGGCATTTCATAAAGAAAGTTTTGTATTCCTAGAAACCCAAAATTTGCTTGTCAGCAGCGGCAAGAGGCGTTACCTGTTGTGCAGTATTGTAAGTTTTCATCATTGCACTATGAGCCTAAAGTATTTTCTTGCGTTTTGCTTATCGATGTTTGATCTGACTGCTTGTAGCTTTTTCACAGAAGGGATAAAAACGCTGCACTCGGTGAGACTCGAACTGCGAACCAAATCAGACGCTCTTCCACAGGTCAGCACGGAAGCACAGAGCTGGCGAAGAAGTATGTGCATTTGCTTTCTCTTACGAGAGCAATAGTGGCTAGAACTCGTAAACCACTATTTGAAGGACGAGATTAGTTGCGATTTCCTCGTGCAACGACTTTCCTGGGCTGAAAACCATAATTTACAATCGTTTGTTACACCTCAAGCGATAATAACTCAGATTATTCGATGGAAATGACAGGTAAAATCAAGTAAACTTTGAGGTTTAATTCCGTGCACACAAGGAAGTAACTCGTCGATCACAGAGTTGCTAAACATACATTACATTGTTGCCAAATCTCAGTTACAATACCAACAGGGAGAAGACGAACCAATGTGATCTTACATCGTGCTGGGAAGTGACCATAGCTGGTGTCCTCAAGTCGCGGCTGCTGCGGCCTGGAATACGTAATACGTCTGATTCGCATTTCTCTAACAAGGTTTAGGGACCGGAGCGTAGTTACTAATAACACTCAGAACTGACTGCAAACTAAGCATCATAAGTCAGTAACTCTCATAGTTGTTTTTATATTTCTTTCGTAAGTGTACTCAAAACTAAGAAACTCATTCACAGAAGTTTTCGTGTATCCCCGACAGTCGAGCACAACTAACAAATAGAAATAAAAAATGTGTGTGTGTGTGTGTGTGTGTGTGTGTGTGTGTTGCCAAAAGCAGGAGATCTTACTGCCTTCCGATATACGTCGCTGTCAGTTCTTCCATGCGATTTGGTCGACATGACCTGTTTCAAGATGTGCATGTCAGACAATGTTTTACAAAATCAATTGTTTTCCTTTGCAATAAACAGAAAGATTTTCGTTCTAAGCTATCCAAGTACAAAAGTTTCGTAGTATTAGTTCAAATTTAATATTCGCTTCTATAACGTAGGAAAGTATTTCACAGTTGCAAAACCTGCATCTGACTCATTGACGTTACACTTATTCGCTGACCATAAATTCTAGCTCAGAGTGATACCAGTTTAAGTAACCTAATGTAGCGAAGACTATTTGCCAGTGCTCTTTCTCACCGGAAAATACACAATTCACTCATTGGGCTCCATAAGTACACTGTAACAGTAATTTCTGTGTGTATGTAATGCAAACGGATTAGAATTTAGTGGTGCTCTCTCTTCCACTTCTGTATACAATATGCCTGACCTAAACGGCCCCTTTATCATTACAGGCCCTAGGCAGTGCAACATCATTCTGACAATAGTAATGTGCTTATACTCAAAAACTGACTGTTCGTTTTACCTCATTTTGTAATCATTTAAATAAAACAACATGACCTTCCAGTGGGAGACATTTTTTCCCTCTTTTCCTTCTGTGAAATTTGTCAATAAGCTTTTTGCCTTCCAGCCAACGAAATGCTGCAGAGTGCGGCCGGTAAATGATTCACAAACCACGATTTAGTTCCGTTAGGAAGATTTCTTTAAACATTGTTGTACCTGAAGAAATTTAGTTTCGTCTTAAATCGTCTCAAGCAGCAACGTTCACAGACATCTTAAATAGGAAAAAGCTCATAATCCAGGTACGAAGGTTGTAAAACAATCTTCCCTCGGTTTGTGTCAGGTTGATCTTTTCGTCTGATAGCACTGCGTTAGTATTTTGTCTATGAGGTATTAGAAGTAGTGTTCCTGTAGCTGTGGGAATCATTGGTTGAAAACGAGTTTAACACCAATGAGTACAGTATTGCTAAATTTTCAAAATTATGATGAACCTAACTCTGAGTTCATCCGCAAACTGAGGCGAATTTATAATACTGAAGCTAAACTGTGTATCCTTGTCTTCCTTGAGTGGGCATTAGATGGCATTTACGCACACGTATACAATACTATGAATACTTCGAACGCTATAGTTAACGTTGCTCTCATAAACTACTTTTGTTTTTTAATTCTTCTGGGTCTTCAGCATGTAATATGTGTTGTAGATACAGTCTTAGAGCAAAAAATTGGCTGCCGAGTCGTTCACGTAAGGTGGGCAGTACAGTCGTGATCCTCTCAGAATCCTATGTCCGGCAATATGCTCGATCTGGCAACATTGTAGACTGCGGCACTTCCCAGAGGAAGTCTTGACTTCAGTCTTAGTACTTTATTCTTGACTACGACCGTATTCTTGAGGTAAAACGCGAGACTAGCTAATACGACGTCTGGTAACTAAAATCACACGTCGACAAAGTTTTTATCGCCCCTTTCCTCTCGGTGTTGAAGCTATGAGTGTAATTCAAGCGAATCTACAACAGATTTCGCTATCTGTCACACTGGTAATAATAGTTTGATCCAGCAATGTTTTAGCGAAAGATTTCTTTGCTGACCATGTGCCTCTGAACACCGCATGCGTCTGAGTTCTCTGGGACCCGTTTACTGCCTACCGGCGGAGGCTGAGGCACTGCATTGTCTCGCCTTCTGCCGACTACGTCTGCTCCACTCCGCACTCTCGAACATGTAAAATGCTTTAATGTTGGTGATTGGTGACCCATAAAATCTGTCTACGATTGGTGTTTCACTGTTGGTAGCAAAGGAGGCACAAAACCGTTTTTATTTGATGATTATTTTATTACACTAGAATGCAATACATCAATGTGGCACAGAATTAATTTCATTGTTTCTGATCCAGTGCACTACAATTAAAGCGTCACATTCTGTTCTTTTTCATTTCACGGGAGGTCTTCAAATAATTTATTATTGTCATGGATTCATATGTGTTAGTCAAGGCACAGAGAGTAAATGCAATGTAATGTGTTTGGTTTCTTTCTTTGATTCTCTATGGTGAATGGATGCAAAAGATTGTGTCAATACCTGTCAGAACCTGCTGTATAGCTACTCAGGCAAATTGCTTGTTTTGAGGTCTGTACCTTAACTAACGGAGAAGTGAACGCTGTTCACAAGTGATATTTAAAATATTCAATTGGGTTTAAGGCGACAAAATTGCCCATATTTGAAGCTACCCAGAGAAAAAGTAAGTTGCTAGAGCCGCTGTTAGCAAATGTCTGCAGGGAGTTCCTAATTGCTACTGTGGAAATTGAGCATACAGGCCCTGTAGTAATCAAGAGGTTCGTTTCCTTCATACTTATCACCCTGGCATGTGAGTCTTAAAGAACGATATTGAAATTCGTATCGCTCGTGGTCGATTCGAATTTCTTCAGAGATTCTGGTATTGCGAAGCAGCTTGGCAGACAGAAAGCCAAGATCTATGAACATTAACACTACTGAGACGAGCTACAAAGAGGATCTGATGTGAAAAGGTTTTCTTCCGATTTCGATACAGAATTTTTTTCTGGAAATTCGCAGCTCCATAAAATATACCAGAAAAAAAAGCTTGCACACGCTAGCCCCTATCACCGTTAGCACTGACGAGTGATTGAGCCGTTATGACCCGAGACACGGGCGGTACCACCGGGCTACAGACACACTGCTGCCTGTACGCCGCTCTCATCATGATATTTGTTGCTCAGCCTCATACGCATCGTGAAAGATAATGAAAGTTGTCACTTATGTGAAGAATAGCATTTCTTTAGGCGAAAAACTGAATTTTCTGTCTCAGTGTCTTAGTTTACATGAGGATTATATAGCACGCGTCATTCAAATGGAAAGGGAATATCAAGTGAATTTAGCGAGTCAATTCAGTACCATATGCGGAAGTGACTGCCCTGTCACAGTGTTGCCTAATGTTTGTGACGATGTTGCCAATTCTCAGCTGTGCTAAGAATAGCTCTGTAGCGGTATGCGAGGAGAATCCCGTGCTCGTGTCATAGGAGGTTGTGGAGAGGAGGCGCGGGGTTTGGTTAATACGCAGCGTTTTCTCCTACCAGTTGTGTCAACCATTCAGGTGTATAATCTTCCATCACGATTACAATTTCCTACAAAATACACTCCTGGAAATGGAAAAAAGAACACATTGACACCGGTGTGTCAGACCCACCATACTTGCTCCGGACACTGCGAGAGGGCTGTACAAGCAATGATCACACGCACGGCACAGCGGACACGCCAGGAACCGCGGTGTTGGCCGTCGAATAGCGCTAGCTGCGCAGCATTTATGCACCGCCGCCGTCAGTGTCAGCCAGTTTGCCATGGCATACGGAGCTCCATCGCAGTCTTTAACACTGGTAGCATGCCGCGACAGCGTGGACGTGAACCGTATGTGCAGTTGACGGACTTTGAGCGAGGGCGTATAGTGGGCATGCGGGAGGCCGGGTGGACGTACCGCCGAATTGCTCAACACGTGGGGCGTGAGGTCTCCACAGTACATCGATGTTGTCGCCAGTGGTCGGCGGAAGGTGCACGTGCCCGTCGACCTGGGATCGGACCGCAGCGACGCACGGATGCACGCCAAGACCGTAGGATCCTACGCAGTGCCGTAGGGGACCGCACCGCCACTTCCCAGCAAATAAGGGACACTGTTGCTCCTGGGGTATCGGCGAGGACCATTCGCAACCGTCTCCATGAAGCTGGGCTACGGTCCCGCACACCGTTAGGCCGTCTTCCGCTCACGCCCCAACATCGTGCAGCCCGCCTCCAGTGGTGTCGCGACAGGCGTGAATGGAGGGACGAATGGAGACGTGTCGTCTTCAGTGATGAGAGTCGCTTCTGCCTTGGTGCCAATGATGGTCGTATGCGTGTTTGGCGCCGTGCAGGTGAGCGCCACAATCAGGACTGCATACGACCGAGGCACACATGGCCAACACCCGGCATCATGGTGTGGGGAGCGATCTCCTACACTGGCCGTACACCACTGGTGATCGTCGAGGGGACACTGAATAGTGCACGGTACATCCAAACCGTCATCGAACCCATCGTTCTACCATTCCTAGACCGGCAAGGGAACTTGCTGTTCCAACAGGACAATGCACGTCCGCATGTATACCGTGCCACCCAACGTGCTCTAGAAGATGTAAGTCAACTATCCTGGCCAGCAAGATCTCCAGACCTGTCCCTTATTGAGCATGTTTGGGACTGGATGAAGCGTCGTCTCACGCGGTCTGCACGTCCAGCACGAACGCTGGCCCAACTGAGGCGCCAGGTGGAAATGGCATGGCAAGCCGTTCCACAGGACTACATCCAGCATCTCTACGATCGTCTCCATGGGAGAATAGCAGCCTGCATTGCTGCGAAAGGTGGACATACACTGTACTAGTGCCGACATTGTGCATGCTCTGTTGCCTGTGTCTATGTGCCTGTGGTTCTGTCAGTGTGATCATGTGATGTATCTGACCCCAGGAATGTGTCAATAAAGTTTCCCCTTCCTGGGACAATGAATTCACGGTGTTCTTATTTCAATTTCCAGGAGTGTATATACGAATAAAACACTTACCTTGTTTCTTTGTGACAAAAGATTATTTCAATACAATAAAAAGTCTTTAGAAATGACTTATGCCCACCTGTGACAAAAGTAAGATAACATACACTTTGCACCTCGAAATCGATTGCACCTATGTGCAGTCTTGTGTCGTTTAAATAAATCGTCTTAATGGCAGTAAATCGTGGTTTGTGAATATTTACCGGCCGTACTCTACCGCATTTCACTGGTTGGAAGTCAAGAAGCTTACTGACAAACTTCACAGAAGGAAAGGGGGGACGAAATGTCTCCCACTGGAAGGTCATGTTGTTTGATTTAAATGATTACAAATTTTGGTAAAACGAACTGTCAAGTTGTCAGTATAAGCACCATCCTGTTGTCAGTATAATTTTGCACTGCCCAGGGCCTGTAATAATAAAGGGCCCGTTTAAGTCAGGTATATTGTATACAGAAGTGGAAGAGAGAGCACCACTAAATACTAATCCGTATGCATTGCATACACACAGAAATTAATGTTACAGTGTACTTATGGAGCCCAATGAATGAATTGTGTATTTTCCGGTGAGAAAGAGCACTGAAAAACAGTCTTCGCTACATTGGGCAACTCCATCAGATGTCACTCTGAGCTAGAATTTAAGGTCAGCGACTATGTGTAAGGTCAATGAGTCGGATGCGAGTTTTGCAACTGTGAAATACTTTCCTACCTTATAGAAGCGAATATTAAATTTGAACTAATATTGCGAAAATTTTGTATTTTGATAGCTTAGAGCGAAAATCTTTCTGTTTATTGCAAAGGAAAACAATTGATTTTGTAAAACATTGTCTGACATACACATTTTGAAACAGGTCATGTCGACCACATCACATGGAAGAACTGACAGTGACGTATATCGGAAGGCAGTAAGATCTATTGCCGTTTGGCAAAACACACACACACATACACACACACACACACACACACACACACACACACACACACACACACACACTCATTTTTCTTTATTTGTTTGTTGTGCTCGACTATCGGCGAGGCACCAAAACTTCTGTGAATGAGTTTCTTAGTTTTGAGTACACTTACGAAAGAAATATGAAAACAACTATGAGAGTTACTGACTTATGATGCTTAGTTTGCAGTCAGTTCTGAGTGTTATTAGTAACTACGCTCCAGTCCCTAAACCTTGTTAGAGAAATGCGAATCAGACGCATTACGTATTCCAGGCCGTAGCAGCCGCGACTTGGAGACACCACCTATGGTCGCTTACCAGCACGATGTAAGATCACATCGGTTCGTCTTCTCCCTGCTGGTATTGTAACTGAGATTTGGCAACAAGGCAATGTATGTTTAGCAACTCTGTGATCGACGAGTTACTTCCTTGTGTGCACGGAATTAAGCCTCAAAGTTTACTTGATTTTACCTATCATTTCCATCGAATAATCTGAGTTATTATCGCTTGAGGTGTAACAAACGATTGTAAATTTACGGTTTTCAGCCCAGGAAAGTCGTTGCACGTGGAAATGCGCAACTAATCTCGTCCTTCAAATAACGGTTTAAGAGTTCTAGCCACTATTGCTCTCGCAAGAGGAAGGAAATGCACATACTTCTTCGCCAGCTCTGTGCTTCCGTGCTGACCTGTGGAAGAGCGTCTGATTTGGTTCGCAGTTCGAGTCTCACCGAGTGGAGCGTTTTTATCCCTTCTGTGAAAGAGCTACAAGCAGTCAGATCAAACATCGATAAGGAAATCGCAAGAAAATACTTTAGGCTCATAGTGCAATGATGAAAACTTACAATACTGCACAACAGGTAACGTCCCTTTCCGCTGCTGACAAGCAAATTTTGGGTTTCTAGGAATACATAACTTTATTTATGAAATGCCACATTTGCATACCTCTTAAGTATGACATAGCATACCAATTAAACATAGACCCAATCAAAATCTAAGTGAGTAATATTTTACCAATTCGTGACGATAGAGGCACGCTTGTGTACAGATATTCAGTATTATTAAAACAGACATTCGTCGTAAGGTTATCGTGGGTAGTTTTACTTCATTTGTGATAATCTAGTTCACAACTTTCGTAAGGTTTTCTTTAATGTTATTAACACAATAGTAAGCGTGAGAGAGAAATGAATCATCAACGATATATGCGAATTCTCTGATGTTATCTATAACAGTCTGAAAATGCACATGCAGTTTATTGATTACATGCATGTAGAAAACTTGTTCTGAGTTAAAGCTGTCAAACAAAGTTTGAAGAAGAATAAAATGCCACTACCAGACGACAGCTAATGTAGAAAACACTTTTCCGACGTATTTTGGCACAATGTGCTCTACCAATACTAATACAAAAGTTTCGACATGCATCTACTGTCTGGCTGTCTATTAAACCTGAAACGAACAAAATGTCGCAGAAGTTACCCCTTTATCCACATACGACTATTTTTGGTTGAGAAGTGAAAGAAATTATGTTACAAGTTCCAGCAGAATGATAATTTAGGAGAGAGCAGAATTGCGTTTTTAAAAATATAGCAGGGAATGTACTCGAGCTCGCAACATCTTATCTACCGTGCGCTAACATGCTGCAAATTGATACAGGGAGCCGGTGTGTCAGAATTCTCAGCCAGTGTGGTACAACGGCGTTATGATAGAAAAATGAGCCACTACGAAGAGGATTTGGTGGTCTGTTGGGGTGATGATAGGTTAATATATCTATGGGCTTGGTTCGATTCCAACTTTGGTCAATGACTTTAGATAGGGAGAGACAGATTCCATTCTCTTCTGGCTACACCAAGTGAAGAAGATATAATGGCATTGTGGTCTGAAATTCACATTAAAAATGATATTGCTTCTCTACCAAGTAGACGTTAAGTTGAGCCACAATAAAGTCTGGAGTGGTGATATGTAGAAACTCTATCACCAGTAACCTTTCTCATACTAGTTATTTATTTCTAGTGACGAAACAAACGCTGTGTAGGCTCATAGGACACTTATTCCATCTTTTGTCTGAGCTTCTGTATGTCGATAAAATTAGTTCTGAACTGGGAATGCAACTCAGACCACCCTTAACGCGGAATTTGATCCCTTCGTGACAATACAGCTTGGCTACAATTGTTGTTTGTTCAAAACTGCAGATTCCTCAACATCTCCACATATTGCGCGTGAATGGGTTCGAATCCTGGCCCTGCACTAATGATTTCATTATGTATTATCAAGCTCTAGTATGAGAACACCTATCTGCTGGTGGATAATAATTTCCATTTTTAATGTATTTTCATTCGTTGTCAACACTAACGATATTTGACGTATTTCACTCCCACTGAGACACAAAACTATTTGAGAGATCACTGTAAGTTCAAGATGTTATTCCGAGTTGCTGGTGGAGAAAAATTCGATAGCTGACGTCTCTTTGTGTGTAGTCAACAACGATATATGTGAAGCTCTACTCCCAGTCAGCACTGAACTCTTCGTCATATTATTTCTAGTTCAAACACGCTCACATGTCGCTGCTGGTGCAACAAACCCATATTTAACGTTCGTTTTCTCTAGAATATAACAGCGTTAGTTGCCGGGTTGGAATGCTGGGAAAGAAAAAATTAATGTTTCGTCTCGTCATTTCATTTAAAACACCTAGCTACTACCGAGAAAATCCGATATGTCACTGTTGATTGTGCTTCGATATCTTATTAGGTTCTGGGTTCGAATCCGTGTCCAACACAAAGCTTTACCTCACGGCATTTCAAATAAGTTACTTGTAAAGAAGCAATATATAACATCTCTCGTAGTTCGTTAACAGGGACAATAGGTGCTGAGTAGGAATTTGCATCCGTTAGAAATATTTGCGTTATGTAATTTAAAGTTGGTATTTGCTAATTGATACTGTCTAAAATCGAGGTATATCACTCTCTGTATGACTAATCAGGAATGACTATTAGTTTCCGTCAGTCACGAAATCTTTGCTTAGTCTGCATGATTTGGGTTTGAATCCATATGCAGAACAAGACGGTTCGTCGTGTCATTTGAAGTTCATAGATATCCTCAACTAGATACTCGTGAATAACTTAAATTTTTAATGTCATTTTGTGTTAAATAATAAGTACGGTATGTTACTTTGAAGAGAAAATCATGAATACGACGAACGTACTACGGGCATTACCTATCTGGCGTAATAATGAGAGTGGTAACATTTCAGGTATGTCATTTATTGTAATAAATGTGAGCTTACAAGCCCTTAAGGACAGTCTTACCTGTGATAAGGCGTTCCCTGAAATTTTTAGTATCGTAGTATTACTTTACATCTTAAGTTATTGCGATACAGAGCAGTGTTTTCTAGTGGTGACTCGTTGGAACCATTTTCAATAGTCAAACGACTGTACCAAGGAGCGATTAGAGGACCTGCTAGACAGCTGCGTTATGTGGGTTGCATGTGAATCAGGCGAAATGCACGACTGTACATTAAAATTGCAGCTCCATGAATTCACCATTGAACAGTCGTCAGATTTCAGCACAGTCGCAGATAAAAGGTGGAAATAACGCGATTTACGTTCTGTGTGTAAACGAAGACTATGCAGTGTGTTTCGCACTCAGAAATCGCATTTGAATGTTTGCTGTTTGGAGGAATATCACATTTCGCCTCGTGTAACATTGCAGAAACGCATACCAGCGCCTGCTGGATACCGATAGCGGCAGGACTGCGCCCTATCGAGAGAGCGTTTTATCGTTCCGCGATATTGCTACTCGTATTTTGTCGGCATCCCGCGAGTAGCGTAAGGATATAGAATCGACGGGTTCATGAGAGCCGTACTCAACGCCATGCGAGGGTGTCAGCGGCCTAACGTGACTATTGGCCGAGATGAAAGACATTCTGTTTGCTTCCGTTGGCCGTGTAGGAACTTCCAGCAACTTAACCAGATCCCCTGTCCAGGTTTCGGATGTGGTGGAGCTTACAGTTTGTACCGCCGTTACATATATGTAAACCTACGAAGTTCATAGAATGTGCAACGTCCCCTTAGTAAACAATTAAAAACAACTTTTCTGGTAAATCTCTTACATTATTTGATTTTCAAACAGCTGAGCAAAACTGAACGTACTCAGACATTTCTCTGTTTACTTATTCTGATCATCACTAAACTGACAAACAATATTTTTAGCGCAACGCAATCTGAATTTCAATAATCCCTACAAAAGAATGGTCCTGACTAACAATAACCTATACTTTTCGTGAATCACTTACCTCAAAAAATCTTCCTTACTCGAACTACTACAATACAGCGATCGCCAATACTGTCAGCTAAATAAAAGATTCTAACTACTGAAGGTACTAACTACTAATAGGCATAGTTAGCAAATGAAAGAATTTGATAGAGAACAAAAAATGTATTTACGTTAATAATGTTAAAAGTCATCATATATATACAACTATCAATTCATGACATCGATCTTTACAAATTTCCTTTTTCTGGCGGACACACGTCCAGATTGTCTGCTTATAGCAACCTCTCAAACTCTGACATCTCTCTCTCCACATCCACCTCTGCTGCCGGCTTACCTCCAACTGCGCAACGCTACGCGCTGTTCACATTCAACTGCTCAACACTACAATAACGAATATTCCAACAATGCCAACCAGCCACAGACTGCACGCAGCACTGTCAGTGATTTTCATACAGAGCGCTACGTGGCGTTACCAACACAATAACCTAAACAGCCTACTTACAAATGCTTCAATATAAAGATATGAAAATTTCACACTGTCCAGTCACATTAATGTGAACACCACCTTTGTTTTATGTCAAAGTGCGATAATCAATAAAAGTGAAGCGCGCACGTGGAGGTCTGTGCAGTCCATTTTGTAACGCGGAACCGGAGCAATTTATCTGAGTCCAAAATGGCATTGTCATTATCTTTCGGGGCAAGGGTGGAAGTATTTCCCATGCGGTTACGTTTTTAAACTGTTCGCATACCGATATGGTTGAAATATACCGTGTATGGGAGAACGACGCTATTCAAAACCAGCTCCCAGTCAACTGTGGTGCATCGCGGGCCTTAGATAACAGGGGTGAACGACGACTGCACAGATGTTAACGTGCAAATAGCCTTACAACTGATGACCAACTGACCGCTTAGATGATCCAAGGGGCTACCAAGAGTGTCTCTCCAAAGACTGTTCAGCGAAAGTTGCGGCGTATTGGCTTCCATAGCCGGCGTCTGGTTCATGCACACATGCTGACTGCCATCCATCGGCCACGAAGGCTGGAATTTGCACGCCGATATTGCGACAGTTGGCGTTTTCGGGTGAATCACGTTTTATGTGTCATCGGAAAGACGGCCGTGGAAGAAAACCAGAAGGAAACCTTACAATCTGGGGATGTTTTCGTGGCATTTCATGGGTGATCTCCTCATTTTCTTAGGCACAATGGATCAACACAGGTACGTATCTCTCATCGGGGACCATGTGCACTCCTGTTTGTATTTTCATTTTTCCTCCGCACGATCTACCAGCAGGTCAATGCAACGTGTCACACAGCTCGCAGCGCTCGTGGTTGGTTCTAAGAGCTTTGGAATGGCTTTATCGTACCACCAAACACCTCAGACTTAAACCCAATCGAGAACCTGTGGTTCCACCTCGATCGGGCTGTTCGCGCCTCGAACCCTCAAACGAAAAACCTAGCGCGTCTGGCCAAAGCGCTGGAGTCGGTAAAGCTCCACGTACCTGTCGATACATTCCAGAACATCACTGACTCTCTTCCTGCGCGTCTCGGAGCAATCCGTGCTGTAAAAGGTGGCTCTTCAGGCTTTTGACAGGTGGTCTCACTAATGTAACTGGACAGTGTAGTTTGTTTACTAACTGTACTATATACATGTATAGCAACAATCTGGAACTAAAATTCCCAGAACTAAACTTCTGATAACAGAAAAAGGGTTCCACATTTCAAGTAGTTATGCGAAACCATTCAGGATACCGGCTTGGAATATATTCTTTATGAAACTAGTTTCACAAAATGTAAACAGCTTCCAGACATACAAAAGATATTGTTCATGCAACACAAACTGCATCTCAAGTTACGAAAGTAGAATGTGCTGACGCACTCATTTTAAATGGGAGAAGAGAACGAAAGATGACCAGGTAAGTTTTAAGTGAAATTTATACTAAAGAAGTAGCAAAAAGTCTAAAAGCAAATAAAGAAATTGAAAAGCATACGTTTATTCCAATACGAAAAAAGTAGGATAAAATCCTACGAGCATACTACAGGCAACAGAATGGAACGAACCAGATTAACGAGCCATTTTGTGGAATTCTACGAAAATCGCAGTAAATTGAAACAATAAATTCAATCGTTGCAGTAAAAGGAGACTTGGAGGACAGAGGAATAACATAAATTTATGTACCGCATAGAAAAATTTTATGCAAAAAATTCGCGATTGAATAGATGGCTTGGCAGATAAACCCCAAAGACCAGAAAACATCGGTCTGACAAGGGGAAAAGAGCTCATTCTGAAAGAATTAAATCAAAACCATTTCAGTTAAGTGTATTCTAAAGCTTCGATGAACTTTAGGAACGCCGTTCTACAGAATATTAAGCTGCTGTTCAAATTATTCTTTAATGTGCAACCGGTTTCAAACACCTTTACCTAACACAGTTTGGTTTGACGTCATGACTTAGGAATTTACATAAAAAAAGAAAGCAATGCCGAACATATGATACTTGCTCATCCAGAGGTCAATTTCATGCGTCTACCTCTGCAAGACGAAACGTAATTTTTAAACACGGATTACATTTTTCCAGCAGCGTTTCTTTTGTCTCGCATTTCTTTCTTTTACTGTTAACCCAGTCTGTTCTGGATAATGATGTGTAGCCGACACTGTTCCCACATTAAACAATAATTTAAAAGAATCAACAGTTTCCTATTAATATAGTGTCATTTATAAAGAAAGGAAGCAGTACTGACTGAAAGAAACTTAAACATAACTCTGAGAATGTCTTTTGTTTTACATCGCGTAGGTCATCCAGTACGGCACAACTGTCAACTTAAAAAAATCCTAAATCAGTGCTTGTTGCTTCGATGTAGCTTTTCTTCCCATAAACAGCACTTAAGGAAAGTGCAGGACGTCCACAAAGCTCTGCTGACATTTCCGGAAATCATAACTTGGATACTATTTGAGACAAAGCATCTTGACCTGTTGCAAAAGGTTTAGCAGTTCTGCGCATGTATAGTGTGGCGTTTGTGCCACATCCCAGCCCACGTTTATTGCGTTTTTGTTGCTGTGTTTACCGTTAGGACTCGCGACAGATCTAGAAGAAACCAAGTAGGTCAACGTCTACAAGAGGCGAGGTAAGCAAATTGGCTACAATCCAGTTCCGAGAATTAGGGACCGGACTTTCAGATGGTAATTCCGAAGATTAATTCTCCCGTCTACTGTGGTAGTACTATAGTTGGCAACAGTAGTTAATTTTATTTTAATAGGGTGCATGAAACTCCCATTACAGTGTTATACTTGGCACTCCTTCTGCGGGAAGAAATACAAACTGCGGTTCATTTTAATAGGAAGCGTTAAACTCCCATGATAGTGTTACAATGGGTCAGCGTTGCATGAAAGGTAGCAGCATCATTGAATGCTGTATGCGCAAACTTGATGTAACGCTACAAAAAAAGTCGATAATGTCGTGTCATCGGGAGAGCACACAGGCCAAGCGATGGGACCCCCATGAGCCGTTCATCACTCAGGAAATGTGGCATTCAGCATATCTCGCATGCTCAAACTCGAAGGAAGTGGTGGATCAACAAACAGGAAGACATATTGTGCTTCAGACGCGGGGTACGTCCTATACGAGGAAGGTCGGTGAAACTGCCTTCTCTTTAAGATTTTTCAGCCACCTCATTACCCTGGTTGTTTTTTTCTTTTTTTTTTCTTTTTTCTTTTTTTTGCCAATGGTGCCTTATCATACTGGAGTCTACAGTTCCGTAGCACCGTAGTCACGGGTGTGGGTTCTGCACACCAGATGACAGTGTTTTCTTCTGGTCTGTCGTCATTTTGATGCACTCCTACCAAATGTTAAACATAAGACAAAGAAGAAATACTTCGATAGCTATTGACAGCTATTAAGCATTTTTTAGCGAACCATCATTCTCTGTCTCTGATACGTTCGGAGCTACAATTTCTGAAATGATAGCGGGACATCATGGACACCCTGTACATCATATGAAAACCTTTCGTCCGAAAATTGGAAAAGTAGAGGTAAACCCTGTTTATTTCTTATGAAATTGATTTAATTATTATGACATTGACAATCTTTCACAGTTCTGACAACGTCATCCATAACATGGTATAAAATCTAAGTGTGTCCATACCATAGAAAGTACTGCAGTTAGCACTAAGAATGTAATCACAGGTCTACAGACTGTTCATGTTAGCGTGTAAATGGAGCGATACGGTATACTTCAGTTCTTACAACCCATGTTAAATTTTTCTATGTCTAGGAGTGTTGCTTTTCTGTCTTTGGTTACGCACCTTCTTCCGGTACAACCATTCTACATGCTGGTTCATGAGCCAACATGTCGGATTTGCTTTTGGCGTGTTCAAATACACTGTTAATCGACATCTTTATCTAGCTGCAGCGTTTACTACAGCCTCCCAGACCACTATCACATCCACCTGGACAAGCAAATGGAAGTTGCTCTTTGTCAAACACAGCTTTCCTAATATTTCTTGTTGCTTTCATGACTGAGTTTTCACTCTACTCTACGACTCTCAACTACATGTAAGGCTGTTGTTTGGCAATACTAGAAAATGTTGATCGCAACATGTTAAATACTCCAATTTGATGTCTGTTCCTAAACACCGTGGCTGAACCACATATAATACCTGCTTGTAAATTATATTCGGTTTCTCATACCTTTCGACATCGCGAGTTCTTCATCTTGCAGTTTTTTTCTTATAACTATCAAATCCACCATACGTACTTTACCTACACGTTGGAATCTCAGAGCTTGGTTACACGAAAGTTGCATTTGCTCGGACATTACATTGTTCTCGCGTGTGGCTTGGTATTCCTAATTTTTATTTTTATTTATTTATTTATTTATATTTTTTTCTTTGGTAAGAAATTTTCAAGCGTTCCGGCAGGGTTGACACTGACACAGTTTTGTGAGATATTCTGCTGGTAGGAGGACATAACAGCAAATCACCGCATTCGTCGCACAAGTTCAATGTTTCCAGGTTATTGGGCACCTAGTACGTGCGAGTTCTGAGACTTTAAGACTGTGAAGTATGTGGTTTGCAGTTCATGCTCATGTTCAGTATTCAATTGTGTTTTCGTCTATAACGACCTCGTTGTCGATAGCAGGTCCCTCCTTCCTTTTCAGTAGTGTTGTTTGCTAATTAACTCTCTCCCTCTCCTCCTGGCAATTTCCGTTGCGCTTTGCTATTGCTGTCGGTTCTCGAAAGTAACATCACGTCATCTATGGGTCGTATTTTTAAAAGAAGTGGCAGCTTACAAGTCGGACAACAGTCATCACATTTCTGACATGCTACGAACACTGGCCGCGTCCAAAAGGTATAATTTCGATGTGTCTGTGATGTAATCTGTCAAATCAAATAACGCAAGAACGCATGCTGCCTGCGCTGTCTTGTTTGTTTCGTTGAGTTCAAGTTCTCTACATGTCTCGCCAACTGAAATCATTCGACTACGGTTCTGCTAAGAGACAGGCGCGGCAGCCTCTAAGATTGATTTGAAACCTCCGCCCCTCTTTCTTTTCTGCCATCAGTCTTCTTACTGATTGATGTGGACCCCCACGAAATCATCTCCTGTGCCAGCTTTCTCATCTCAGAGTAGCACTTTCAACTTACATCAATTATTTGCTGGATGTATCCCTGCCTCTGTCTTCGTCTCAGCTTTTACCCTGTACAGCTCCCATTAGTACCTTCATAAACATCATCAATTTCATTTAAGCATTAGATCTTTTTTGTTTTTCCTGTCACGGTACCCAACTCTTTCCCTGGCTTCCCTGGCTTCTTCTCCTCCTGAAAGAAAGGAGTGCTAGTTCTGCAAGTTTCGCAGGAGAGCTTCTGTAAAGTTTGGAAGGTAGGAGGCGAGATACTGGCAGAAGTAAAGCTGTGAGTACCGGGCGTGAGTCGTGCTTCGGTAGCTCAGATGGTAGAGCACTTCCCCGCGAAAGGCAAAGTTCCCGAGTTCGAGTCTCGATCGGGCACACAGTTTAAATCTGCCAGGAAGTTTCAAAGCGATGTTGTTCAGAACATGGAGGAGATACGGAAAGACAGAAACTGTCGATTACATGTCTCGCTCAGGCCGCCCAAGGGCTACTACGGCTGTGGGTGTCCGCTACCTGCGGATTATAGCTCGAAGGAACACTGACAGCAACGCCACCATGTTGAATAATGCTTTTCGTGCAGCCACAGAACGCAGTGTTACGACTCAAACTGTGCGCAATAGGCAGCATGATAAGCAACTTCACTCCCGACGTCCATGGCGAGGTCCATCTTTGCAACCAAGCCACCATACAGCGCGGTACAGATGGGCCCAACAACGTGCCGAAAGGACCGCTCACGATTGGCATGGCCGACGTACGCCGCTGGTGGTCATGGAAGGCGCCGTAACGGCTGAACGATACGTGAATGCCATCCTCCGACCGAAAGTGCAACCATATCGGCAGCATATTGGCGAGGCATTCGTCTTCATGGACGACAATTCTTGCCCCCATCATGCACATCTTGTGAATGACTTCTTTCGGGATAACGACATCGCTCGACTAGAGTGGTCAGCATGTTCTCCGGACGTGAAACGTATCGAACATACTTGGGATAGACTGAAAAGGGTTGTTTACGGACGACGTTACCAACCAACCACTCTGAGTGATCTACACCGAATTGCCGTTGAGGAGTGGACAATCTGGAACAACAGTGCCTTGATGAACTTGTGGATAGTATGCCACGACGAATCCAGGAATGCATCATAGCAAGAGGATGTGCTACTAGGTATTATAGGTATCGGTGGGTACAGCAATCTGAACCACCACCTCTGAAGGTCTCACTGTATGGCGGTACACCATGGAATGTGTGGTTTTCATGAGCAATAAAAATGGCGGAAATGATGTTCCTGTTGATCTCAGTTCCTATTTTCTGTGTAGGTTATGGGACTCTCGGAAGCGATGTGATGCAAAACTTTTTTTTATGTGTGTAATGTATGGTAAACATTGACAAGAATAAGGGACAGGATGATAGGATATCTGTTAAGCCATCAGGGAATAACTTCCATAGTACTAGAGGGAAGTTGATCCTAGTACCCAAAACAGCCTTGGATCATGATTCCTCTCGTCACCTTGTGTTTTCCAAATATTCCTTTCCTCGCCGATTCTACGAAGAACATCCCCATTACATACATTATCTTTCTACCTAATTTTCAAGATCCTTCAGTGGCACCGCGTATCAGATGCTTCTGTTCTCTTCTTTCCGATTTTACCGCAGTACATGTCTCACTCCCATCCAATGCAGTGCTCCAAACGTACTGTCTCCGAAATTTCTTCCTCAAATTAAGACCTATGTTTGACACAAGTAGATTTCTCTTGGCCAGCAATGCCATTTTGTCATACTAGTCTGCTTTCTATGTCGTCTCTGTCCGCATGTTATCGGTTATTTTGCTCTAAGATGGCAGAATTCCATGACTTAATACACTTCGTCGCCCAAAATTTTGATGTTAGGTTCGTCGCTGTTTTCATTTCTGCTACGTCTCATTACTTTCGTCTTTCTTTGATTTACTCCCAATCCATAATCTGTACTCATTAGATTGCTTATTCCACTCTGCAGATCCTGTAATTCTTCTTCAACTTCACTGAGGATAGCGACATCATCAGCGAATCTTAGCATCGATATCCTTTCACCTTGAATTTTAATCAAACTCCTGAATTTTTCTTATATTTCCATCATTACTTCTTCGACGTGTAAATTGAACAGTAGGGTAGATAGGTTACAAAACCCGGACTTACATCCTTTCTAATCCGTGAACTTCGTTCTTGGTTTTCCACTCTCATTGTTCCCTCTTGGCTCTTTTATATATTGAATATTACCCATCTTTCCCTATAGCTTACTCCTATTTTTCTACTTCTTTCGAACATCTTGCATCCTTCGACATTGTGGAACGCTTTTTCCAGGTCGGAAAATCCTACGAACTCGTTTTCATTTTTCTTCAGTGATGATTACATTATCAACCGCGGCGTCACAACTGCTTCCCTAGTGTCCTTGCCTTTCCCAAAGCCAAACTGGTTATCATGTAACAAATCCTCAATTTTATTTTCCGTTCTTCTGTACACTGTTTTTGTCAGCAACTTGAATGCATGAGCTGTTAAGCTTATTGTGCTATAATTCTCTCATTTTTCAGTTCTTGCAGTGTCCGGGATTGTGTGACTGATATGTTTCCGAAAGTCAGGTGGATATCGTCAGACTCGCATAATCTACACACAAATGTGAATAGTCGTTTTGGTGCCACTTGCACAAATGGTTTTAGGATATTCTGATGAAATATTATCTATACCTTCTCCCTTATTTCATCATAAATCTTCCAAAGCTCTTCCAAACTTTGATTCTAATACTGTGTCCTCAATCTCTTGTATCGTGTTTTTCCTTCTATCGTATCAAACACGTCTTCACCTCACATAGACCTTCAATGTACTCTTTTCACCTATCTGCTCTCTCCTGTGCATTTAACTGTAGATTAACAGAATGAGATTTTCACTCTGCAGCGGAGTGTGCGCTGATATGAAACTTCCTGGCAGATTAGAACTGTGTGCCGGGCTGAGTCTCGAACTCGGGAGCTTTTAACTGTAGATTTGTCATTGTACTCCTAATGTTACCACCAATGCTCTTAATTTTACCAAATGATTTTTGACCTTTCTATATGCCTAGTCAATACTTTCTACAACCATTTCTTTTTTAATTTTTTCAGATTGTCATGCAGCTATTTCGCCTTGCCTTCGATTTATTTCCTATGTTTTACATTCCTAAGCGTCTTGTGTTTCTGTAAAACTGAGCTTCCCTGAACATCAGTCAACTAAAGTACATCTTCTGTTACACATAGTTTCTTGAGCAGCTATCTTTTTTGTACCGACGTGTTTCTGTCCCGCTTCTCTGGTTGCCCTCTTTAAAGATGAATTTATCTTTTCAAGTGAGGTGTCTACTGAGCTGTTGATTGTCGCAGTGTCTATAGTTTCGGAGAACTTCAAACATATCTCTTTATTTCTTAGTATTTCTGTATCCCACTTCTTTATGCATTGATTTTTTCTGACTATTCTCTTACACGTGAGGCAACGCTTCATCGTTACTAAATTGTTGTCTGAGTCTGTGTCTGACCCTAGGTATGCCTTTCAATCCAATATTTCATTTCGGGATTTCTGTCTATGGTATAGTCTAACTGAAATCTTCCAGTATCCCCTGGCCTGTTCCAAGTATACTACTCCCTCTTATGATCCTTGAACGGTGTATTCGCTATTTCCATCTGCAACTGATTGGAGGACTAAATTACTCTATCTTCTCTGTTATTCTAGTACCAAGCTCATATTCACCCGTAATCCTTTTTTCCACTTCTTCCCTTACAACCGCATTCCAGTCCCCCATAACAATTAAATATTCATCTCCTTTTACGCACTGAATTATCCGTTCAGTGTCCTCATATACTTACTCTCCTTCTTTATCTTCTGCTTGCGACGTCGGCATGTATACTTGAACTATGAGAACAACCGCATCACTGAAGTGTTAGCAGTAACTCACTCTCTGTCCTACCTTTTTATTCGTAACAAAGCCTACTCCCGCTATACTATTTTGTGCTGCTATTGATATTATCCTATACTCCTCTACCAGGAATCCTTTTCTTCTTTCCATTTCACTGACCCCACTACATCTAGACTGAGCTTTAGCATTTCTCTTTACAGATTTTCTAGCTTCCCTACCGCGTTCAAACCCCTGACATTCCACGTCCCTCACGGTAGAAAGTCATGCTTTCGTTTGATTATTCAGTCCTTACCTTACTGTCACCTCCTGCTTGGCAGTCCCCTCCCTGAGATCCGAAAGCAGGACTAGTTTGGAATCATCTGAGAATGGTGAGGTCATCAAGGAACTTTTTCAAAAAAGACCACATGTCCTGTGGATACACGTTGCGTGTCTTGAGTGCAGTGATTTACATTGCCTCTGCATCCTCGTGCCGTTGATCAATGCTGATTCTTCCACATTTTAAGAGCAGTTCGGCACCCCAAGGGCACGTGAGTTCCCTACCTCCCCAGTTACTGGTAGGCTAATGCGCGCTTATGCCTGATAAACTTGATTTTGCATGAGACTGTCGTCCCACGAGAAATTATGATCGGTTAGTGCAGAGGAGTATACAACCTGTCGTTCTAAAGAACAACCTTCTCCACTCCAGCACTGTCTACCTATATGGATTTTGTTTAATATTTAAAACAGTGCCATCTCTCACATAAGATACGAAAGGAAAAGGGGTACTACATGAATCTAAGAGTTCACAAAATATCTTATTGGAAAAATACAGAAATTAATTAATACGATCGGCAGCACAATTGGGCAGTGTCCGTCAGCTATCTGATCAATAATGCGAACAGCAATCATTACACAACCGTTTGGCTGTACGTGTGGCAGCAGAACGATAACACAATACGTTCCAAAATAACAACGAAAAAGAAAATAGATTCCTGGCATCGTTACAACTCAACTATATTAATTTGGAAAAAAGATACTGAAATTCGTTACTGAAAGTAAATGTTTGATCTGTTGGTGCGACAATAATTTACGTAACCTAGGATTAACGTTTTCTTACGTGCACTTGTTTTCTGGATATGGCAAGCTACGTGCTTTAAATGTACTGTAATTATCATGAAAATATACTAGATCAAATAAGCAACTGTTGGCTTACAGATTTACAACGCCGAAATACGAATCATGCCAGTACACAACAGCATCATTACAATGGACACAGATACTAAGTACGTGAATTTAAGTTATTCTTTTCTTTTTCTTGAAATTGACAGAAGTAATTTAATTTTAGTTATTTTTCTTTACTTGGCTTCAGCCAATTGGGAAGAATGACTTTGCGTCTAAATATTATTGAACAACATTGTTAAATTACTGAGGCTTCACTTTCAATTACTTTCAGTTATCTTGTAGCAAAGACACAAAACTGGTAATTATTGTTAATGCTGTTATTTTAGCTACCTTAGACGACGACAGTAACTGAAAAGGACTAGAACTCTAAGTAAGTGACAATGACTGAGGAAACTCACAGGGTCAGATATCTACAGTTTTTACGCACAACAATTGTTATTACAATCAGTTTCACTGAGTACGTCGCTGGGTAATGCCTCACAAAGTTTCTAACGCGAAGAAAAGTAAAACAACATTACAGGTGGTCGCAGAGGTTACGTCGTCATCTTCTTTGTCATCTACAGTGCCCTCATCGCTCCATAAAAACTGCTGGCACACCTTTGTTCACAGTAACCAATTAAGGTGCAGGAACTTTGCGTTATTTTATCCTATCCTCTTACATCTGCCCACACTCCGCATGTTATTGGTGCCTCGTTAGTAACACTTGCGCCTCACCTAGGCCCGACAGCACATGCATCTTGTGTGCGTTCACTCTTATGCTTCCCAGGCAAGTGTCGTGCGCTCTCTGGTCTGACGTCATACTGGCATCCAGAGACATTTCTCCTACACAAATATTTACTCGCTGCCAATGATATTGCTATTCCTAACTTTTCAAAACAGTATTAACTTAGAATAAATACATGGTAATACAATGTAATTTATACATGTTACACTGTGTAGCACATTTATGGGTAGTATATAATATCTAAAGATTTACAGAATTAACAAATAGCATCCTATTTGTAATAAACACAATAGGAAAATTTCTAGGCAGAATATCAGTTTTTTAGTGCCATAAATTCTGGCACAGATTTGAAGCAACGTGAAATATTCTTATCTGTCGTCCATCCGTTGGATTCCTAATGTGGGTTTACTGAAAGCTTCGGTTCTCTTCATTACATAATCAACATACAAGTCGACAAGGTCGTAGTATCTGCTCATTCGATGACTGCTGCAGGGTCTTACGAGGGCAGCCGGAAGAGAAACTTAATTCTTTGGCGCACGATATGCTGTGAAGTCTCAATCGAGCGAAGGAGTTGCGTCAACGAGTTTATCTTCGGTGGATGCAGGGGACATGTTGGAATCACCAACGTACAGATCAACTGAAGAAAGTGATGCTGCCTCTTAATTCCCATTGGCATACAGCGATATTCGTAACAGACTCGCCTGACGAACAATAACGGAATGGAAACAGTTCGTGGACATAGACCGAGACATAAAAGGCACATGTTATTAGGCAATTCTGTAACAGATTCCATCCCACACTTGCTTCTCACCTTTGCGCCTACAGGAAGAGATCACATGGTTAATGATAAAACGATGAATTTGTTAAAGCTAATTGCTTCTCCGAGCTGTGAGTCGAGTCTTACTGACGAGGAAATTGTACACACATCCATAAAATATGGTAAATACCTTTATCTAAGAAAAATTACATTCTATAATATTTTAAAAATTACAGCCTACTCTCCTCTCACAGTAGTTCTTAGCTCCATGAATAGGATCGTTGGCAAATACACTCCTGGAAATTGAAATAAGAACACCGTGAATTCATTGTCCCAGGAAGGGGAAACTTTATTGACACATTCCTGGGGTCAGATACATCACATGATCACACTGACAGAACCACAGGCACATAGACACAGGCAACAGAGCATGCACAATGTCGGCACTAGTACAGTGTATATCCACCTTTCGCAGCAATGCAGGCTGCTATTCTCCCATGGAGACGATCGTAGAGATGCTGGATGTAGTCCTGTGGAACAGCTTGCCATGCCATTTCCACCTGGCGCCTCAGTTGGACCAGCGTTCGTGCTGGACGTGCAGACCGCGTGAGACGACGCTTCATCCAGTCCCAAACATGCTCAATGGGGGACAGATCCGGAGATCTTGCTGGCCAGGGTAGTTAACTTACACCTTCTAGAGCACGTTGGGTGGCACGGGATACATGCGGACGTGCATTGTCCTGTTGGAACAGCAAGTTCCCTTGCCGGTCTAGGAATGGTAGAACGATGGGTTCGATGACGGTTTGGATGTACCGTGCACTATTCAGTGTCCCCTCGACGATCACCAGTGGTGTACGGCCAGTGTAGGAGATCGCTCCCCACACCATGATGCCGGGTGTTGGCCCGGTGTGCCTCGGTCGTATGCAGTCCTGATTGTGGCGCTCACCTGCACGGCGCCAAACACGTATACGACCATCATTGGCACCAAGGCAGAAGCGACTCTCATCGCTGAAGACGACACGTCTCCATTCGTCCATCCATTCACGCCCGTCGCGACACCACTGGAGGCGGGCTGCACGATGTTGGGGCGTGAGCGGAAGACGGCCTAACGGTGTGCCGGACCGTAGCCCAGCTTCATGGAGACGGTTGCGAATGGTCCTCGCCGATACCCCAGGAGCAACAGTGTCCCTAATTTGCTGGGAAGTGACGGTGCGGTCCCCTACGGCACTGCGTAGGATCCTACGGTCTTGGCGTGCATCCGTGCGTCGCTGCGGTCCGGTCCCAGGTCGACGGGCACGTGCACCTTCCGCCGACCACTGGCAACAACATCGATGTACTGTGGAGACTACACGCCCCACGTGTTGAGCAATTCGGCGGTACGTCCACCCGGCCTCCTGCATGCCCACTAAACGCCCTCACTCAAAGTCCGTCAACTGCACATACGGTTCACGTCCACGCTGTCGCGGCATGCTACCAGCGTTAAAGACTGCGATGGAGCTAAGTATGCCACGGCAAACTGGCTGACACTGACGGCGGCGGTGCACAAATGCTGCGCAGCTAGCGCCATTCGACGGCCAACACCGCGGTTCCTGGTGTGTCCGCTGTGCCGTGCGTGTGATCATTGCTTGTACAGCCCTCTCGCAGTGTCCGGAGCAAGTATGGTGGGTCTGACACACCGGTGTCAATGTGTTCTTTTTTCCATTTCCAGGAGTGTATATTTACCCTTTCATTCGCCTTTGTAATACGGAACATTAAAATTTGAGAATATCTTTTAATGTTTAAATATGTATGTTTAATTAAATTTAATGCAAAAATTTCGTGGCTTTTAATGTAATGGTGTTCTCAAACTAAAAAACTTTGATAATTCCTTATATTATGTAATTACGTTTTATATTTTGTACCGAAATAATACCAGTGTCCTGTCCGTCTCGCTACATGCAGTAATTTTATCTGGTGAAAGAGACTGAGCCTGAAACCAAATAAAATTTAATGAAATAAAAAAATGATATTGTTGTACGTTAAACCCACAGAAAAATCGCAGGCGTTATAGGAACATGTGACCAGCACACGTCACACACTCCGAATGGAGCCAAGAGTACCTGAAACAGTGCGTAATACACTGCGAAGACGGGCTGAAGGATTGTGACTGTGCGTCGTAATCACAAGCAGCACTGTCATATGCGAATGAGAGGGCAGACTAGACAAGATCTCAAAAAGGATTTGTCCCCGGATATGCACTAAAGGAACTTATCTTCTCGTCTTGACAAATACTGACTCCTGTAGAATACATGACACTTCTTTTAAATAACGTGTACTTCCATGTCTTCCTTTCTCATGTTGATTTATTTACAGGGGAGGAATATTACTGCTGTAACGAGGCAACTTAAGTGCCATAAAATGTGTAGGTAACTCAGTCGAGCCCTTTTCCAGCATGGTTATGTGTTTTATCTTTACTGTTTCTATTAGTGCGGTATACACAGGGAAAACATTCAGAAGATAAGAAAGACTAAATCTGTGTGACTGGTAGGTACCAGTCAGAAAATTTCCTATAGAATACCTTGGATTAATGCTTTTATTTGAATGACACCAGTTAAAGAAGTAAATGCTATAATATTCTCAAAACGATTGCTGTTTCCAAAGGTATGAATTTTCTTGGAAATCCGTTCCAGCAGAAGAGTATAGTAGACCATTTCACACATAAAAACGAATGGAAATACACTGCGCAACAAAATTAATTGCGGTAAGACCTTATGGGGCCAAACTGCTAAGGTCATCGCTCCCTAAGCTGACACATTATGTAATCTAACTTAAAATAACTGACGCCAAGGACGACACACACACCCATGCCCGAGGGAGGACTCGATCCGCCGAGGGGAGAGCCGCGCTGACCGCGACAAGACACCCATAGATCTCGCGGCTACCCCGCGCGGCAACAAAATTAATCGATCACTTTTCCGAAACCACTTAAATGTCGCATAACTTTTAAAATTGACTCAAAGGTGCCTACAGCCTTCCTCTGTAATGGCGCAAAAGCGTGGCACCATGCGACGTCACCTTCAGGCTCGGCGGCGCTAAAAACAGTAAGGTCTCGTCACGTGCAAGGAGAACAAAATGCCACAGCTCAGACGTACATGTGAGCTGTAGGGTTGGTTAATGATGAAACATCGCAACCAAATTTCACCAAAATTCTGTCCAACGTCATTGTGGACATGTAACGAATGAGAAGGTCATCACACCCCTCATACCCATAATTCAACCCTTCTTTTCATCCCTCTGCGATGGAGGTCAGAACCGCTACATCCAGCGTTGGAATCACTCAGATTTCTTATGTCTGGCCGCGGAAGACCTTTCAGACGTAGCACCGCTTACAATCGGCACGAAAAGGCCTCAGGCGTCAATGGAAACATCCCTTTCCTTGGGGCGCCGATGAACTTCCATTTCGTGGATTTCGGGGCCGAAAACGACAGTTCGCAACGCGAAGAGCTGCAGGATGACGTTCTTCACAGCTGCCGCCCCGTGAGAGTTTCATCCCTACTCTAAGGATATTGTGGGGCTGAAACCCCATTGAACGTCATCTGACCTGTCTGGACCGTAGTGCGACAGTAATTTTTTCGTTCGCATACGGGGTGGAACTGCTGAGGACCAATCAAAACCATTCGACGAAATATGAAAGTGGTCCGAAGTAACGAAGAACGTCTCTGCTTTTCCACCCCCTCCTGTTTCGTGCCCTCCTGTAGGGTGATCACGGGAGGGTGGGAGGAGTGCAACATTAACTTTTGTGTGAATAAAACGGAAAATGTTCCTCTAAGAACCCCAGTTCAGCAACACTCTCGGTGCCACCTACGACCCTTCGTTAAGCACGTCACAGGTTTACCTGTCAAATTTCGACACACATCCAGCCTCGCGGCTACTCTAGCGCAAAGGGTTATGTAACCCCTTCGGCATCCCTTAGGTAGAGTTTGCCTGTCTTCAGGCGGCAGAGTAAGTGCGAGGCCGAATGGGTGGTGAAGTTTCTTAGACAGTTCAAGCTCCGCTGTTCGTGAACCATTATGCAGTGTCGTATCCTCCGTCCTTTTTGTCATGAATACCGTACTGTAGCAAGCCGCCAGTCTTCCAGCGAAAGTGGATTTAGAGAGAAGTGAAAATACACTCCTGGAAATGGAAAAAAGAACACATTGACACCGGTGTGTCAGACCCACCATACTTGCTCCGGACACTGCGAGCGGGCTGTACAAGCAATGATCACACGCACGGCACAGCGGACACACCAGGAACCGCGGTGTTGGCCGTCGAATGGCGCTAGCTGCGCAGCATTTGTGCACCGCCGCCGTCAGTGTCAGCCAGTTTGCCGTGGCATACGGAGCTCCATCGCAGTCTTTAACACTGGTAGCATGCCGCGACAGCGTGGACGTGAACCGTATGTGCAGTTGACGGACTTTGAGCGAGGGCGTATAGTGGGCATGCGGGAGGCCGGGTCGACGTACCGCCGAATTGCTCAACATGTGGGGCGTGAGGTCTCCACAGTACATCGATGTTGTCGCCAGTGGTCGGCGGAAGGTGCACGTGCCCGTCGACCTGGGACCGGACCGCAGCGACGCACGGATGCACGCCAAGACCGTAGGATCCTACGCAGTGCCGTAGGGGACCGCACCGCCACTTCCCAGAAAATTAGGGACACTGTTGCTCCTGGGGTATCGGCGAGGACCATTCGCAACCGTCTCCATGAAGCTGGGCTACGGTCCCGCACACCGTTAGGCCGTCTTCCGCTCACGCCCCAACATCGTGCAGCCCGCCTCCAGTGGTGTCGCGACAGGCGTGAATGGAGGGACGAATGGAGACGTGTCGTCTTCAGCGATGAGAGTCGCTTCTGCCTTGGTGCCAATGATGGTCGTATGCGTGTTTGGCGCCGTGCAGGTGAGCGCCACAATCAGGACTGGATACGACCGAGGCACACAGGGCCAACACCCGGCATCATGGTGTGGGGAGCGATCTCCTACACTGGCCGTACACCACTGGTGATCGTCGACGGGACACTGAATAGTGCACGGTACATCCAAACCGTCATCGAACCCATCGTTCTACCATTCCTAGACCGGCAAGGGAACTTGCTGTTCCAACAGGACAATGCACGTCCGCATGTATCCCGTGCCACCCAACGTGCTCTAGAAGGTGTAAGTCTACTACCCTGGCCAGCAAGATCTCCGGATCTGTCCCCCATTGAGCATGTTTGGGACTGGATGAAGCGTCGTCTCACGCGGTCTGCACGTCCAGCACGAACGCTGGTCCAACTGAGGCGCCAGGTGGAAATGGCATGGCAAGCCGTTCCACAGGACTAGATCCAGCATCTCTACGATCGTCTCCATGGGAGAATAGCAGCCTGCATTGCTGCGAAAGGTGGATATACACTGTACTAGTGCCGACATTGTGCATGCTCTGTTGCCTGTGTCTATGTGCCTGTGGTTCTGTCAGTGTGATCATGTGATATATCTGACCCCAGGAATGTGTCAATAAAGTTTCCCCTTCCTGGGACAATGAATTCACGGTGTTCTTATTTCAATTTCCAGGAGTGTATTATGTGAACACATTTTTCTCTCATACATGTAGCGTGTGTATGATTCAGAGGGCAAGTCGTTCAGGTCACCGTGAATGTCAACGATGATGTTTATTTCAACATTGTCGGTGACCATGTGTTCCCTTTTCCTATAACTTCATGTTGGGTATAGCGTACCGGAAGAAGGTTGTGGATCCTCTTGGCGGCGGCCGTTATCAAGGCTGCAGGCAGCATTACTCGGTATTGGCATCTTGTCTCGTGGGGGGCTGACTATTTGTCCGGCATACATATAAAGGACGAAGTGATGTGAGGCAAGGCAGTTATGGAATATCAATAGCAGCCAAGGACATAAATGATACTGGAAAAATAAGGGGTATTCCACGAGTCACCTACTGGAAGAACTTGAAATAGTAATTTCCCTTGACGGAGTAGACAAATAGATCAATGTGCAAACCAGATTCCTATCCAGTTCTTCGTGCTCTTTCCGAAATTCTGTGCAAAACTTCTCATAAATAACTAATGTAAACGTACGCTTCAGTGCATGCATATGTTGTTATCTTCGAATGTTTAGAACGGTTAGCCAAACCACTGCAACAGAAATCAGCTGATGTGCGTTGTGTGCGACTTCATACACAATGGTATGGAGAGACGAGCTGCAGAGTGATGCAGCAACTGTCGTCGTGTGAAAGCTGGACAGGAGCAGAAATGATTAGTGAATAAGATAACACAGCAAACAAAATTTACTTATCTTGTACATTGAAGAGCAAAGAAACTGGTACACCTGAGCAATATCGTGTAGCGACCCCTCAGAAGTGCCGCAACACGACGCGGCATGGACTGGACTAATGCCTAAAGTTGTGTTGGAGGGAACTGACACCATGAATCCTGCAGCGCTCTTCATAATCCGTAAGAGTACGAGGGGGTGGAGATCTGTTCTGTACAGTACGTAGAAAGATATCCATGATACGCTCAATAACGTTCATGCCCGGGGAGCTTGGTGGCCAACGGGAAGTGTTTAAACTCAGAGAAGTGTTACTAGAGCCACTCTGTAGCAGTTCGGGACGCATGTGGTGTCGCATTGTCCACCTGGAACTGCTCGAGTCGTTGAAATGCACAATGGACATGAGTGGATGCAAGTCATCAGACAGAATGCTTTTGTACGTGTCACCTGTTGGAGTCGCATCTAGACGTGTCAGGGTCCCATATCACTGCACCTGTACACGTCCCACACCATTACAGAGCCTCCACCAGCTTTAACAGTCCCCTGCTGGCTTGCAGGGTCCATGGATTCATGAGGTTGTCTACATACCCGTGAACGTTCATCCGCTCGATACAGTTTGAAACGAGGTTCATCCGACTAGGCAATATGGTTTTAGTCATCAACAGTCCAATGTCGGTGCTGGCGGGACATGGCAAGGCGTAAAGCTTTGTGTCCGGAAGTCATCAAGGGGAGACGAGAGGGCCTTGGCTCCGAAAGCCCATACCGATGGTGTTTCGTTGAACGGTTCACATACTGACACTTGTTGATGGCGCAGCATTGAAATATGCAGAAATTTGCTGAAGGGTTACACTTCTGTCACTTTGAGCGGTTCTCTTCAGTCGCCGCGGGTCGCGTTCTTGCGAGATCTTTTTTCGGCCGCCGCGATGTCGGAGATTTGATGTTTTACCGGATTCCTGATATTCGCGGTACACGCGTGAAATGGTCGCACGGGAAAATCCCAACTTCATCGCTACCTCGGTTATGCTGTGTCCCATCGCTCGTGCACCGAGTATAACACCACGTTCAAAATTACTTAAAACTTGATAACCTTCCATTATAGCAGCAATAACCAATCTAACAACTGCGCAGGACACTTGTTGTCTTATACAGGCGTTGCCGATCGCAGCACCATACTATGCGTTTTTACATATCTCTGTATTTGAATACGCATGCTTATACCAATTTCTTTGGCGCTTCAGTGTATTTCTCCAAGAGTGTGAAGACGCATTACACATAGTGCAGCAAGAAATAGTCCAGCTCTCAATGTCAACAAGGGAGAGAAATGGCGCTGAGCACCATGGGACTCAACTGCTGAGGTCATTAGTCCCCTAGAACTTAGAACTAGTTAAACCTAACTAACCTAAGGACATCACAAACATCCATGCCAGAGGCAGGATTCGAACCTGCGACCGTAGCGGTCTTGCGGTTCCAGACTGCAGCGCCTTTAACCGCATGGCCACTTCGGCCGGCCAACAAGGGAGAGACTCTCTGAACTAACCACGAACGACAGTGTCAGAACCATGACTAGGCGACGTCTGCGCAGCGTCACAGAGCGAAGGGGCACCAAGGGCGAGCAGGTTGTCTGGCTGCCGCCGGCCGCTCTGTGTTGTAGCGGCAGAGGGCGGCTCTCGTGGCAGGGAGTCACTGGTGGTAGACGCACACCATTGGCTCCATCTGAACCCGCATGACTACTGTCGAAGTCTGACGGACTCTTGAAATTTCGATGCCAACTTCGCGACGTCCTTGGGGTGGTATCGATATGTAATACCAGTGCGAGAAAATGTGAAAACTAGTGGACGCAGTCAGCCGCGCTGCAGGCGAAGAGGCAACCTAGTGAACGAGAGTTAGGAAATAGAATGACACGAATTAGCAACGTTAAAGCCAGAGGAGGATTGTTTGGGCCTTCCGCCTCATTGAAATATTATTTAAGGATAAAACCTTTCTCTTTCTGCCTTTTGAAAATCTATTGTAGTTATGTTTTGAATCATGGGCCTTCAGCCGTTTTAAAAATTAAAGAGGTTGTGCCCTTAAGCCATAAGATTGTGTGACATATTCAGTCGATAATTAAGCTCGGAAATTTGCGCTGTAATGTTTGGGCAACTAAATAAAGTTATATGTGTTAGAGTGTAACTGACAGCCGCTCATTTTTGGCCCCTTTCCACGATTCCAACTACCTGTTTTGTCTGCGGATTTAACCAGACGTTTCAGAGGACCTTTTAGCCAAGCAACATTCTATTATGATTAGAGCTTCGCAAGCTTAAGTATACCTCTTTGATGAATTTAAGCACTTGAGTCAGGCAATGAGTGCCTGACTCTCGGACCAAGCAACAGGGTACTGCTGTTCTCCTCCTCCCAAAGACTACTTAGCTTCAGCTCTCCTCACTAACCTAACCTGTGCAAACCCTTTCATCTGTGTAAACCACTGCAATGTAAAATGGTTCAAATGGTTCTGAGCACTATGGGACTTAACATCTGTGGTCATCAGTCCCCTAGAACTTAGAAATACTTAAACCTAACTAACCTAAGGACATCACACACATCCATGCCCGAGGCAGGATTCGAACCTGCGTCCGTAGCGGTCGCGCGGTTCCGGACTCCGCGCCTAGAACCGCTAGACCACCGCGGCCGGCCCACTGCAATGTACATCCATTTCAATCTGGATATTGTATTCATGTCTTGATCTTCTTTTTCAGATCCACCCTCCCCTTCACACCAACTCCATTACCAATGTGACGATTGCTTGACGCCTCGGAGCGTGTACTATCAATCTATCCCTTCTTTTTGTCACGTTATGTCATAAATTTTGTTTTCCACAGTTGGCTTCAGTTTCAAAGCATCACCTTCGTAGCCGAATTGTTAGGAGTCTAATGAGGCCTTATGAGGATCTGCTATAGTAAAGAAGTAGCTGCAGCATCATCAAGCTTCATCGTGTGTCGATAGTAAATAGACAGGGTGGCAATATGATGATGACATGTCCTACGGTCGCAGGTGGCTCCTCATATTGGATAAGAGGGAGCAGTCGAGACGTGAGATCAGGTGTAATGCCTCTACAATGAGTGGTGTTTCCATTTGACTTTTATCGCTTCATTAGTTGTACAACTTAACCAGCTAATCTTCAACATTCTTCTGTAATATAACACTTCAAAAGATTGTCCTAAGTGTATCACTTCCGCTAAAGGGTACCCTGCAGGAAATGCCTCAAATTTGTACTTGGTGTTAAATATATCTGTTTCTCAGAAATGCATTTCTTAGGAAGTCGAGGCACACAGGAGCACTCTCAACCTCATTAGGTTTTATATACCTACAAATGCAGATTTCGGCTATAAAAAGTTATCTTCAGTTCATTTTCGTTACAACTCAATGGACTCGCGGCAGTTCATGTGACCACACGTTCTTACAGGTGTATAGGTATGAGGACACTGTGGCTCAGCGTCCTTCTGCCTGTACACCTGTGGGAACGAGTGGTGACATGAACTGCCGCGAAACTGTTGAGTTGTAATGAAAATGTGCTGGAGATGGCTAATTATGGCTGAATTATAGATTTGCAAGTGTAATAAAAACTAACGGGATTGCGACTGAGTGCTCTGTGTCTCTCGTTCCTTACGATCTACGGTCGTGTGCACAACGGTACCTGATGGAATCAGAGTTGGTTAATGCATTTCTTGCTATTGACTGTCTGCATTTTATAACCTCTCTACTTAAGCCATGATAAGGTATTTTGCTGTCCATATAACAAAACTCACCTGCTACTTCTTGTGTCTCACTTCTTAAACTAATTTTTCAGTATCGCTTGGTTTAATACAACTACTTCCTATTATCCTTGTATTATTTGTGTTGATTTTCATTTTTTCAGATTATTTCTGTATATTATCCATTCGGTTCAACTACTTAAATTCCTTTCCCCTCTCATGAAGGACTGCGACCTGATCATCAAACCTCCTAGTTTTTATTTCTTCTTCTTGAGACTTGATTATTTCCAAATTTCTCCTTGGTTTCTTTTACTGCTTCGTCAATGGACAAACCGCAGAACAGGTTGCAGTTCTGTCTCACCCCCACATCAACTTCTGCATAACTACTGTTTCTTTGTGTTTTATGTTGAATAAATAGAACGGTTATCTTAAGATATACTACTTGAGGTTCGTATGATTGACAGTATCAAAATTATTAGAGGATGCTAAGATGTCGATGGCAGTATCAAAATGCTCGAAGATACGATGGATTTAAAAAAAATTAAAAGATTACACATGCGTGCTTACTGTGTAGAGTATGACTCACGAAACAAAATTTCAGTGCTCGTCTAAAATACATGTCCTACGTTTCACCACTGCGTGCTCTTCCTCGCAGATGCTCTATAAATGGCAGTTTGCTGCAGCAGCTGTTTTGCTGCTTTATCTACGAGCGAATAATTCAGCGGATTGTCGTGTCAACTGCGGAACTTCTCCCTACTCCAGACAACGCCAGACAACTCATTCAGAACACGTTATTGGACGACGGGCGTTATCACAGCGGAAGCAGAGAGGCGACATTCACTTAGACGCACATGTAGCGAAACAAATGAGCAGTCTGTTCCCTCCCTGAGGAGCCTGTCACAGAACTACATGTGCGTCTGTGAGTGAGTGAGTGTGTGTGTGTGTGTGTTTATGTGTATGTGCGCGTCCCCGCGGACTTTGTTTTATGCCAGGAGACAGCTGGCTGCAACTTTTTATATCTGGCCGGCACTGGCGGCAGATATGTTAATCCCCTGTGCTACAACGCGTTATCATTTGCGTCCCCGGGGAGCAGTAAATGAAGATTAGCTTGTGAAGTGGGGACGTAAAATATTCCGCACAGTCGTACTCAGCACCCCAGCTGTACGTCCTTCAGGCCAGCGGCAAAAATTGTTCGCAGTATTCTGTGCGTCGTTCAGCGTAGACGCTGGAGAAGGGCTTCAACATTTTTATTTCGCTCATTTATTTTTATTTATTTAACAGGTTACGTAGGACCGTACGAGCTGAATTTTACAAATTGCTGGTGAGAATTAATGAAACACGAAAAAAGTTACACAGCATATGAATAAATAACACGTTACAGAAAAAAACAGGAACTCCTGTACAGAGTATAATAAGTGTGTCATAAGACATCCTTTACCGGATATCGCACTTTTCTCTTCGTTTCTGCTGGAATCATATTGCAGTGGTGCACACTTGCATGCATACCTTTCTGTACAATGCTTTAGAAAGTGTTCATCTTTTTTCTGTCTAGCGTCCGCTGAATGAAAATTGCAGTTTCTTGTAAACGGGTCAATACTGTGAACAACAAATACCATTGTGGAACATACATACAGTGGTGCAGAATTTGTATCGAGACACGTCAGTTATAGAGATTGGCAAATTGATACAGCAGATAAGTCTCACTGCCATTTTCTGGGCCTGGAAGAGTAGAGCCGACCTACAATACAACACCATACGAGATAACAGAGTGAAAGTAAGCAAAACAAACGAGACATGAAACTTCAGTGTCTGAAGCTCTGGAAATTGTTTCTGTAGTAAAGACTGCAGCATTCGGTTCCTGCTCATCATCTTCAACGTGTTACTGCCAAGAAAGATTTACTTCTTGATAGCTTTATATCCGAATCAAATGAATCCTTACTGTATTATATGACTGTCTGTAACGTAGAACACTAAACATGATGCTGCTGCACTATTAGAATGACATATTTGTGTAATTCAATAACAGTGAACGCTGCTTGTCGCTTTTTTAATGTTTTATAATTTTGGCAGTTTCCACCGGCGAATTATTAGAGTAAGTAATGAAAGAAAACCAGTAATATTTCTTTCGCTTCCGCAGTCAGTCTAATATGGCGAATGATGACACACTCCCACTTCCTGGAAGAAAAGTGATAATAATCGGATTCGGATTACTTTGACAAACAGAAAAAAATGCAGTTATATGTCAATGAAACAATTTTTCCGTCATCATTTGGTATTGTAGCACTATGAGCAGCCGTATTTTCTGGTGTGAATTAAATAACAACTGAGAAGATTAGACCTAAAACATTTTATATTTGTTATGGTTATTACTTTATTATGTAATACTCAGCAAAAATTTTACTACCACCACGAAGGACTGTCAGTTGTATCACCAATTTGATGAGTGTCACCGAATATATTCATGAACAATCTACATTCAAAGTCTGCAAATTTTAATAAAACTGAAACAATCCAGAGTTTTGCATTGGTATCGTTACGTCCATCACATGATATGTGTGACTGATAAACCACATTACATTTGCGGCTTATAATTCAATTCTTAATAGAAAGAGAAACAAGCAGGCGAAATTTTCTGAATCTCACCATTCGTACGCAATGGACAGGGCATAACAATTTATAGAAAAACCACGTCTGCAGTTCACAGATCTGAATCGCACTGATGATGGCACAAAGGTGGTGAAACATGTCTGGGTATTAAAACACAATAATTTTTGCGTTATAGGTGGACCCAAATTCCCATCAAGAAATACAGCAATGAAACAAAAATTTATCCGTGGTAATGGTGGCTCAGCTCCGTGGATGTAAATTAAATTACTTCAAAAATACAGTAACCAAGAACTTATTTTTTAACTTCTCTATGTCGAAGCCCATTCGGGTTTTCACTTTTCTTCAGTTCCAATACTAAATAAAAAAGCAGCTGTAACATTCAATATGCAGCAGATAGGCATAATAATGGCGAAGAATAGCTACTGGGTGAACTTCACCTCCACCGAACAATTTTTGGCAGCCGTCAGAGATATTTTAATACAAGGGTCCCTCGGTTTCAGAGTTCTCACTATGGCGTAATTGCATTTCTTTTGATTTCTTACTCCCATTATCTTCGTATTTATGCTGCACTGAAAATATCATCACAACATTACAATTATAAAAGACATGCGGTCTGTGTCTGTTTTGGAAACAAACTTGATTCATTCACTCACGTTATAGTCACTGAAATTTGCCGGCACTAACGGTATGATGCCAAGAAAGGGATTTTCTAAGGACCATCGGGAATAGGAATCTCGAACCATCTCTCGGACTTTGCCATTTTAATGCAGAGGTATTAAGCACAGCTAAACATCAAGTGGTTAAAAATAGTGATAACGATAACGATATGGTCACCAACAACCGAAACGCGCAGAATCTGAAGAAACCTTAACTCATGGGGCATAGTACCCGGCGTCGATTTGCTGTGTACCACATACGACTGAGTGTATAGGGCAGCGACATATGTGAGTTCAAATACTGAAAATGGGTCTCTTATTGCCACTTTCACTGACAACCATATGCATAAAATGATTGTGAAAATTGGCGGAATCAGCATCAATAACATCTACAAGCCTACCGCTCGCACCTGGCCACAATATGCGGTAAGCACCCACATCGATCCAGTAGTACGTACATTTCGGAGACTTCAACAGACATCACCAGTGCTGGAAATATAAAGAAAATCATGACAATGGTAGTGCTCTGGTTGACTCGTCTGAGGGGCACTACACACTCACTAAAAATCAATGTATGTTCCGATCGGCAGCTTGACGTTAGAACTATAATTCTGACATCTGCTTTGTGTACTCTTATACGCCAGCGAGCAGCAGGAACAGTTCACGTTGTCTCAAATTTACCACATAGCCAGCATCGTCCATTCCTCATTGAACTTGATAACAGTATTCTAGTAAAACGACCTTTTGCACTACCTTGGTGGAATTTTAAATAAGCTGACTGGGAAGCGTTCTCCGTTAACTTATAAAAATGGAAGTGATGGACATCTTCCACAAGTAGAACCTACAATAGGTTTACTGTGGCTGCTTTCAGTATAGTTAAAAAAAGCCTTATAGAAGGAATACGGTTCAGGGTGGACTTTTGAATAAGAGAACTTTTATGATGAAGTCCAGCAAAGTGGAGATCTCGAGATAACAGGCGAATTACTTCACAGCATTGATGTTGGGATACGAAAAAAATGTGGGCTGAGACCGTTGAATACTCGAGTAGAGGAGCTTATTTCCTTGTTGAGGGAGTTATGGAATATTAGCCCAATGAAACGTGTATCCGACTTAGTCTCACAAAATAAAGACGATAATCAAATTCTGTTCACTTCAAGATTCAACGAAATCGACAGCATGCTATTAAGGTTAACGATGTGGATTTAGAAGAACCAGGAATAGTCAAGATTGCAAGTATAATTTTATTGATTACTGGTTATCAACAAGCCATCCTCCGATCATAGCAAAATATATTGATTAGTGTACAACTGCCAACAGGCCGTTGGCTCTTGAACACTAATTGTTGTCCAGTTTTATAATCTGATGATGGCTTACCGATAATCCGAAAATAGTAAGCAATAAAATTATATTTGCAATCTTGAGTATTAGGGATTTTTCTAAATCCACAATTTTAACACAGCAAATCGGTTGTCTCTATATTTTACCATGTTAGATATTAACACTATGCCGTCCGGCGACACCATACTGGTGTCGTGAGCATAGTATCGCACAATGGCCGGCGACAGCACTTTAGTATCTTTTTCATTCTGTTGGCGTTTTGTTTAGGTAACAATAAGCTACTCACGTCAACAACTTTTTTGTTTTTATAAGTACTTGTGCACTTTCATCATGGGACACGAAAGGAACGACGATTATTTACGATGAATGCGTGGACGTCTTGTCTGACGTTCCGGACGACTTGGCCGATTGGGAAGAAGACACTGGATATCAAAATAATGAAAGTGAAGTCCAAGAAGAATCCGGTGAACACTACTGTTGCCAACTGATTCGGATGAATCAGACGAAGAAGACAGAAAATGATTTACTGAGGACCAATAGTAAATTTGGAGGATCTCAGGCTCAACACATATCTCCCAAAGATACACAGAGCGTCATGGGTATCGTAGAATTATATAATGGGAACGACTTATTTGAATATATTAGCAATGCAACCAACAAGTATTACAGTCAAAATTGCAATAGAAGGAAAATGGATTTTAAAAAAATGCCAAATTTGTCGACATTACGGGACCCGAACTTAGAAAATGGTTTGGGCTTGCTATCCTTATGGGAATAGTAAAAAAAGCAAGGATCGATGATTACTGGTCAACAAATCCGCCGATAGACACACTGATATTTCGCAAAAGGATGTCCCGCAACCCATTCAGACAAATATTATCATTTTTACATTTTTCCGACAGTTGCAACAAACCGGATAAATCCGACCGGCTTTTCAAAGCGCAATTCGTAATTGATTATATGCGATTTCAGTCTCTCTCGGCGTATGCCACTGATGAATTCTTCTCGGGTTATCAGCCGAGTGGCGGCGTCGTCTTGTCGCAACGTTTCAATGAGTTTCGTACCCATCATCTTCTGGCGAATGATGGATACGAAACTCATTGAAAACTTGAGACAAGACGACACTACCACTCGGCTGATAACCCGAGAAGAATTCATCAGCGTAACTGATTATTTTTTAAAAAAGTTTAAAGAAACGTTTAATCTAAGTCAAAACATCTCAACTGATGAAGAAATGGTACCGTGGTGAGGAAAGTATACAATCCGTCCGAAATTACCAAATATGGCATATGATTCGGATGCTGTGTGATTCGAGTACGGGATACATTTCCTCATTCAAGATATATTCCGGCGCTGGACAACCTTCAGCAAAAACAGTGATGGAACTGTTGACACCTTCTTATGGAAAGTGGCATCACCTCTACAGTGTAAAACTTGCAGAGAGGTAACTTGAAAAGAAAATTCGAGTTTGTGGAACGATAAGGCAAAATATAGCATTTCCGGAAAAATTAAAGCGCGCAGAAGTCAATGCTTTTGAAGCTTGTCACCAATGGAAAGGTGACAAGCGGCCGGCGACAAGCCAAGTAATCCGGATTAGCGCTGCCGGCGCCAATCGAATAAATTTGTACGAGACCTGCGGACGGCAGAATGTTAAGAATTGAGATTACAAAAAGAGCGACTGTCAATACAGAAAACATGTACTCGGCCCCCTCATTTGTTGAGAAAATCGAAGTAGCTCTTCAGGAAAAATCAGGAAAAGCCCAACGTCGATAGAATCCATACCAAATTTCTCGTAAATTTCGGTAAACAGTCATGACAGTGACCTGCCAGCTTTCACACCGATATCTTGCAGACAAACAATATTTCCCATCAATTCAAGAAAGCAATCATTACCAATAAATGATTTCCCTGAAAACTGTAGTCCAATTGCACTGTTCTTCATAATTTACAAACATTTGGAAAGGTTATTACAGGATCAGTCCTGAGATAAAAAAAAAAAATAACAAACGCTGGAGGGGCAGGATCCCACCGTCACCGAAGCTGTTCGGATCAAAGTCTGTCATTAAGAACGTTCTTAGAAGCTGGCTACAGAAATTAGCTGAAAACTTAAGCCACGTTTTTAGACCTTGCAGCAACGTAGAATGCAGTTTTGGTGCAGGGCATTAACTGATGAAAAAATCCCCAGCACAAGTATCAACTTTGTCTCTGCCATTCTCTCTAATAGATGCTTCCCAGTGATAGTGGGAAATTCGTTGAGCACTGAAATGAAACTGAACAGTGGTCTTCCGTAGGGATCTTTTTCTGGCTCCCCTGTTATTTAACCTTTTTACGGGTGACGTGTGTGAACTCACCTCACGAAAGTTTGAATATGGTGACGACTGGACCCCTGCGTTATTTTTTAAAGATGTAATGACCACTGATGTCATCTTGGCGTAAGACCTAAACGTTACTGTGAAATACTTTTGCCTTTGAATACTGCAACTCAATGTCCCAATAGTAGAAATCTCCAAAATCCACAACAACAACAACTAATCCAAACGGAATTACTTTGGACGCAACACCCAAATATCTAGATGTTATTCTGGACAGAACGCAGAGTTTCAAGAATTATCTGTCGGATACACCCGCCAAACTCAAAACAAGCTAGGTCATCTTGCGGAAACTTGATGACACTTTGTGGGGATCTTCAGGTGCCATGCTACCGACTGCAGCTTGTGACAACTCTGTTAAAAATTTGAATTACTGGTACAAGTAGGTTCTAATATGGCTTTATTTGGAAGAGCTATGCAGTATCATAGACAAAATTGGACCGATATTTAACGAACACAATCTGAGTACAATTTGAAAATCAAAGTTACGTGAGCAGTTTACACTTATTTTAAGACAGCAACAGCAAATAGCAAACATAGCGGCAGGAAATTCAACCCAGTGAAAATGTGAAAATTTCTGGGTGAGGCTTAGCGACGCGACTTGTAGCCAGTCACTATGCAATGGTGATGTGAACCCCGATTTGTTGTTGTAACTGTTGAATATGAAAGACAAAGCTTGTCCACTTCTTTAGAATCAAGTGTAACGTCTCTACAACAGCGTCACAATTGCCGTACTTACTGAAAAATGTATGCATGAAACGGGATACGTAATGTTCACAGTACAAGGTATCGTATATAATATCTTATTAAATTGTTGGAATGTATCAATTTATACAGTCAAAGATGGCACACTGCATTGTGCGATCGCTTAACAGCTACAATATACGAGAAACGTTGCAGTTCAGTAGTAAATGACAAGGATATCAAAATAAGATGAAATGATTGGATAGTGTTTCATATAACTGATTTAAGAATTTAAATGGACGGAGCAGTACATGCCTTTTCAATGCATAGCGACATGAGTTATGTAAAATGCAAGCGCGTAGTCATCATAAAAGCAAAGTTTTCATACATGACACCAAATATTCAGTAAGCTAAACTTGTGGGAAACGTCACCGGATTGACTGTGGTACTCTGAGGATTAAATGACTGAAGTCGTGCTCTGTGCCAAATTGCGTATCTACGGACCTATATAGATTCAGAAAGTTGGTAATGGCACGTGAAACTTAAAATTTTCGCGTTGTTCATGACAATTCATAACGTGAATCAGAGAAATTTAAAAGTGAATTGCAAGTACCTTGCGAATGATTAGCGAAATAATTTTGAAGATATGCTGTGGGCACAGATAACTCCAATAACATAAACCAACTCACCAAGCAGAAACCCAGTGATCGCTACATTCAACACCAGCCAACTCTTCCTCACGTCCCAGCACACTCCAGATAAGTGTGTTCGTAAGCTGTGTTCTGGTGAACTTTGAGTACGGACTACACCGTCATTGGCACGGACATTCGAACACCAAGACGTGCCAGATCCCGCAAACCTCACAGAGAAAAACTTGTCAGAGACAGGCAGTCACATAGTAGCTACCGGGTTCAGATTCTGCAAAAATTCTGGATAACAGTGGATTCAGCCTAACTAATCGCTGGAAAGAAGAGTTGACCAAACGTGCACTCCATGCCTTTCGATTTATAACATGCCTCAGCACCATAGCACACGGACCCGACAAACCTCGTAAAATCTGGACCCCCCTAAATACACTCCTGGAAATGGAAAAAAGAACACATTGACACCGGTGTGTCAGACCCACCATACTTGCTCCGGACACTGCGAGAGGGCTGTACAAGCAATGATCACACGCACGGCACAGCGGACACACCAGGAACCGCGGTGTTGGCCGTCGAACGGCGCTAGCTGCCCAGCATTTGTGCACCGCCGCCGTCAGTGTCAGCCAGTTTGCCGTGGCGTACGGAGCTCCATCGCAGTCTTTAACACTGGTAGCATGCCGCGACAGCGTGGACGTGACCCGTATGTGCAGTTGACGGACTTTGAGCGAGGGCGTATAGTGGGATGCGGGAGGCCGGGTGGACGTACCGCCGAATTGCTCAACACGTGGGGCGTGAGGTCTCCACAGTACATCGATGTTGTCGCCAGTGGTCGGCGGAAGGTGCACGTGCCCGTCGACCTGGGACCGGACCGCAGCGACGCACGGATGCACGCCAAGACCGTAGGATCCTACGCAGTGCCGTAGGGGACCGCACCGCCACTTCCCAGCAAATTAGGGACACTGTTGCTCCTGGGGTATCGGCGAGGACCATTCGCAACCGTCTCCATGAAGCTGGGCTACGGTACCGCACACCGTTAGGCCGTCTTCCGCTCACGCCCCAACATCGTGCAGCCCGCCTCCAGTGGTGTCGCGACAGGCGTGAATGGAGGGACGAATGGAGACGTGTCGTCTTCAGCGATGAGAGTCGATTCTGCCTTGGTGCCAATAATGGTCGTATGCGTGTTTTGCGCCGTGCAGGTGAGCGCCACAATCAGGACTGCATACGACCGAGGCACACAGGGCCAACACCCGGCATCATGGTGTGGGGAGCGATCTCCTACACTGGCCGTACACCACTGGTGATCGTCGAGGGGACACTGAATAGTGCACGGTACATCCAAACCGTCATCGAACCCATCGTTCTACCATTCCTAGACCGGCAAGGGAACTTGCTGTTCCAACAGGACAATGCACGTCCGCATGTATCCCGTGCCACCCGACGTGCTCTAGAAGGTGTAAGTCAACTACCCTGGCCAGCAAGATCTCCGGATCTGTCCCCCATTGAGCATGTTTGGGACTGGATGAAGCGTCGTCTCACGCGGTCTGCACGTCCAGCACGAACGCTGGTCCAACTGAGGCGCCAGGTGGAAATGGCATGGCAAGCCGTTCCACAGGACTACATCCAGCATCTCTACGATCGTCTCCATGGGAGAATAGCAGCCTGCATTGCTGCGAAAGGTGGATATACACTGTACTAGTGCCGACATTGTGCATGCTCTGTTGCCTGTGTCTATGTGCCTGTGGTTCTGTCAGTGTGATCATGTGATGTATCTGACCCCAGGAATGTGTTAATAAAGTTTCCCCTTCCTGGGACAATGAATTCACGGTGTTCTTATTTCAATTTCCAGGAGTGTAGAAGTCGAACAATGTGCAGAAGATGTCCTGACGTTTTGAGTTGATGGGGGGAAATAGCTACTCCCAAGTTCGATTGTGGGGCTGCTAAGCAAACAGTTGAAGATTCAGCTAAAGATTTCCCACTGACAGCCTTCAATGTTGGCCGCTCCGGATTCCTGCATGCTACCGAAAAAAAAAAATGGCTCTGAGCACTATGGGACGTAACAGCGATGTGATCAGTCCCCTAGAACTTAGAACTACTTAAACCTAACTAACCTAAGAAAACCACACACATCCATGCCCGTGGCAGGAATCGTACCTGCGACCGTAGCGGTGTTGTGATTCCAGACTGAAGCGCCTAGAACCGCTCGGCTACTCTGGCCGGCGCATGCTACCGAAAAGACAATAGAAGATATCAGCAATATGGACATCCGTTTACAGTAGTGTTTCCGTGTTTTCTGGTTTTGTGTATTCCCTGTATTTTTATACCTATATTTTTATATCTATTCTTTTTTAATTACCTCGCATGTTTTTATACTCACATTTAATGTTTGTGTTTTACATCATTTACATTTAATGAATACACATGATGTAGTACGCTATACGCTAAATGCATAATTACTAAGTGTTGACAACAGTAATGACCAATATTTTATTCGCCCTCAACCTTGTTTTCTTGGCAGTGTTAGTTGTGCGCTAAAAGTGATACAGAACATCATGGTTAAGTTTGTTGGTGAAGACTTGGCCAATAAGCACTTCGTGTAAATGATTAGACCTCACGAACTTTCTGTCAAAGACAGGGTCGCGTACAAGATGTTCAAAATATTCTCCACATATCCTTAGAGAAAGTACCACTAAGAACTCGTTATCTTGTTTAGTTTTAACACGAAAGGGCGTCGCAACACTACATTTGTTGGCAGCCACGTTGATATACAGTTTGGAGGAAAATGGATTGCTCACCTGCTCCATTGATATCTCTGTGAGAAGATGTGAAATCAATGGACTTTTTTCTGGTGGGTACTGGTGGGTATGTGAAGAACTGAGTGACTGGTCAAAATTCATGTAGATCAGGTTGGCAGGATTGTCTAAGATGCGGAAGCAGTACGCCAAACTCCCGGGATACTTGACCGTGTAAGACACTTCACGGAGCGTTGTTGTACACGCCGATGACGATCATGGCGCTCGAGACTTGGAGCGATACCTATAACGAAAATGTTCTCCACGTATGACGTACTGCAAAGTACACTGACAAAGCGGAGGTAACACTCTGAAATAAAAGTGTGGGTTATCTGTACTATCACTATTGGCACCGTGTAAGATTTTATTTGCGATAAGTCATCATGACTTGGATATAATTGCACAGTTGCTAAAATAGATTTGTAATTAACACATTATAAATTTGCCAGGAATGCAGCCCTTCCTCGAATGTTGTGAAGTATATGTATTACGTGTGACAGTTTTTGCCCTTGCCCGTGTTTAAGCTGTACGTTTTGGTAGTGTGCTCTGTCACTGCCGTGAATGTATTTTAATATAAACAAGAAAATTCGTGAAACAAACCACAATTATATAATTACTCTCTAACGTATCACATTACACCAAAAGTTTACAGTTGCAGAATACGCAGAAAATACGGAGATAGCATGTACCCTGTATGGACCACCAAATGAAGATGAGGGAAAATTGAAGCTTTATTTGAAGAAACTCATCTCTCTTAAATATAAAAAAATATTTTAAAGTGATTTTCTTGCTTGCGCGTGTGTTCTTTTCTTAAGGAAGCGTGTCATGTTGTCTGTGAACAATGTAATGAAGTTGATATAAACTGTGAATTCAGATCAACGAAATCAGAGGAATCAGCTTGTCGCTGAAACGAATCCGAGGATTTGTACTTTCAAATCCTTTGTAATAATTTGTAACCGAGGAGCGAAGCTCCATTCAGCAAACTGTACGCTTTTCTCCTATCTTCTTCGAACTGAGCTGACAATTCTTATGTAAGTCTACCTGTAGGATAATTATTTTTAATTTGTAATTAAATATGTCGAAAACGGTTATATTTTTGTTTCATTTAAAAGGGAATGTACGAACCACAATTATTAAGCGGTACGTGAATTATGATTTTTTGTCATATTTGTTTCAGAAAAGCTAGATGGAACTGCGAGCTCAGCAGTTCACGGTAAAAAGATGCAATGCGCGAATGCAGTTTGCCTTCAGCCGTTGATTTCATTCCCCTATAAGAAAAGCGCACACCTGAGATTAATTGCCGGTTATTTAACAGTGATTTGCGATCATTTTAGCAAGAAAAAATTACATATGATATGGGCATTGTCTACGAACTGCGAATCTGCTCGTCTCCAAGTGGTACAAAAGGCTCTGAGCACTATGGGACTTAACTTCTGTGGTCATCAGTCCCCTGGAACTTAGAACTACTTAAACCTAGCTAACCTAAGGACATCACACACATCCATGCCCGAGGCAGGATTCGAACCTGCGACCGTAGCGGTGGCGCGGTTCCAGACTGTAGTGGCTAGAACCACTCGGTCACTCCAGCCGGCTTCTCCTCTCCCTTTGGTCAGATAAAGGTCCCACAGCACAAAGGTGGTATTTAATTACTACGGTTCGTAAATAGTAAAAAATTCAGCAGCCAGTTTTACTTTGAAGTCAATGTATTCTTTTTAAAATGAGTATCAGAGGCAATAGTAGCGCTACCATCAACACTGGCCGTTGCTCCATGCTCTGTGAGAAAGAAACTATACTCTTTTGCCTATTTGATTATCAAAAATTCTGTCATTTTATTCAAATACCAGAACCAACAACGCTTCATTCTGGCACCCAACGAGGTGTGTCGGATATAAAATTGTGTATGTTTAGTGTATGCTGTACTTTGATTTTCATGTATCCAACTTGTGAGAAGATAAATCTGATATGAAGATACTGTTGTCCATTGGTGTTCCACGGACACGTATTTGAGGGGAAAAATTACTGTCGATAAGACAGTAAATTGTAAAGAAAAGCCGGCCGGAGTGGCCGAGCGGTTCTAGGCACTACACTCTGGAACCTCGCGACCGCTACGGTCGCAGGTTCGAATTCTACCTCGGGCATGGATGTGTGTGATGCCTCAAAAATGGTTCAAATGGCTCTGAGCACTATGGGACTTAACTGCTGAGGTCATCAGTCCCCTAGAACTTAGAACCTAGAACCTAGCTAACCTCAGGACATCACACACATCCATGCCCGAGCCAGGGTTCGAACCTGCGTCCGTAGCGGTCGCGCAGTTCCAGATTGTAGCGCCTAGAACCGCTCAGCGACTCCGGCCTGGGATGTGTGTGATGTCCTTAGGTTAGTTAGGTTTAAGTAGATCTAAGTTCTAGGGGACAGATGACAGCAGAAGTTAAGTCCAATAGTGCTCAGTGCCGTTTGAACTATTATTTGTAAAGAAAAGGTAAAGGGCGCCAGCACAGCTAGCACGCCTTAGCATGTTCGACTATTTCTCAAAATTCAAATAATTAGTGTCTGACTCATATTTTAATGTTTATGAAAACCAATTTATTGCCTTGTGCTTGTAAACTATGCAGGGCATTATGAAAAAACATTTTGTCCAACTGGGCGCTATAAAGCAACGCATCGGCAAGATACACTACTAGCCATTCTTCTGTCTTTTAAATGAGCGTACATCTTGTCGCATTACATTACATGATGTTGTTGCGGCGGATATGCTTGTAAGTGTAGCGTGGATTTAGTCATTAGCATTTTTTATTTGGAAAATAATACTGAAATTTAGTGATTCATTTTAATAAAATGACGAAAGTCGGGAGACTGGAGAAAGTGGAGACGGTTCTCGACACACAAGAGCAAATTCCAGTGATGGTGACAGTACAGTCAAACCGACTAATGAAACGGCAGATTTCGATACCGAAGCATCAGAATCTGGTGTCGCGAATGTAAGAGAATTATTTCATGTAGCGGGCATACAAATGCAAAGTTGTGAGGAAGTTATGCCACCAGCACAATCATTGACACCACTTAACGAATTAATTATTTGAATAGCTGCGAATTTTTCTCACATTGTAAAAGAGCGGCCGGTTTGAGTGGCCGCGTGGTTCTAGGCGCTTCAGTCTGGAACCACGCGACCGCTACGGTCGCAGGTTCAAATCCTGCATCGGGCACGGATGTGAGTGATGTCCTTAGGTTAGTTAGGTTTAAATAGTTCTACGTTCTATGGGGCTGATAACCTCAGATGTTAAGTCCCATAGTGATCAGAGCCATTTTAACCATTTTTTTTTTTGTAAAAGAGCAAAATGAAGCAACTGCAAAAGAACAATCAAATGAAATGAAAAAAAAATGTGTTTGCTCAACTTGCAAAACAGCAATCAGATAAAATGAAAGAAAATGTTGTTCTGTTTTCCAAGGAACAATCGGTAACAAATAAGACGCTGTGCCAATCGATATTAACATGCGAATAACTACGACATTAGACGAAGTCAAAACGAAGATTTCCAATCTAACCGATACATATCGTAAAATTCCAGGTATGGTCGGTCATTTATCGGATGATACTAGAAAGTTAATAACCACAGAAACAGAAAAGAATCTAATGTATTAACTCTTAATTGTGAAGTTCACAAATTGTCACTTGAGCAAACTCAAACAACGTCTCAGAGGCTGACTGTTCAAGGCGAAATACGGTGGATTTTTGATGAGTGGATTCCTGAGAAAAACAGAGACATTATGGGAAAAGCGGAAAAAGAGATACCTGCAACGGTCCAAGCCGTGGTGCTGAAGTATTATCAGAGTCAAGGAATGGAGAAGAATATGTTCGCACAGGACTTTTATTCAAATGAAACAGATTTTGTCAGTTGCATTACCTGAGTAGCCCAGAGGAGTTGACAGCCAGGTAACTGACTCAAAGCAGCAGGTCGAGCAAATACGAATGACGCTGCGTGAAACAACATATACGCCGACCCTCATGAAACGAACGTACGGAAATGCTCCACTGTACAACTAACACATTCTGAAGATTTAGTACCTAGTAACCCAAGTGGCGGATGCATCTGTGATTGTATAGCAACTGAACCTACACTGACATCCGTAACTTTGGAAGAGTGTCGTCCGAAACACCAGGTGCATGTAGCTAAGAAGAAATCCCCTCCTCCAGTAATTTCTCTTCCAGTAATTTTCATCCGCAGTTTTAAAATGAAACTTACCTAAGATATGGAATGAACGGCAAGAAAAGCAATGTATTTAATTTACAGCATCACACGTGGAAGGTGAATACTCGTTCTCGGCAGCAGCTACATCAACATCCCATTCAGCATTCGAGCAATTTGAATAAGCATTGTTGACCAGATATTGGTAGCGTCATATTCAGACACGTTTGAGGAGAGAAGTATTTAATACTAAGACTTATAATTCCAAATAAGGGAGTCTCGGGAGATACTTTGAAAAATACATACAAAAAGTAAGGTATTGGGATAATCTCATAGCGCACACAGATGTAATAGGATTACTAAATAGGAAATTGCCAATTACTATTCAATAAAAGGTCATCCACGCATCAGAAGACATCGTGGAAAATTTTCTGGCAGTTTAAGACTCTCGATTTAATTTAGTCTGACGTAAAACATGCGAATGGCAACGGTGGCGATGACACACAACATTTCGCAAGTCAACACAGTAATCGACGGAATCAAGCTGGTAGCAGCAGCGGTAGCACACCTCCTGCAGGCCACAGAAAAGATAACATGCAAAATCATTATCAAAACGGTTCTGGTTTTGCACGTAGGAATAACACTAGTTGTAACGAGTATCACCTTGGATTTCGCAACAATAAACATGCCTGTAATCAGGGATACTAGGGCAACAACACAGTAACGAAAATCAGTGGCAGCCAATGTTTCTGGTACCATCACCGACAAAGCATTCTCAATCAGTCACCTTCCAGCTGGCAAAATCAGCAACACAACAACAACAACACACTGAATCATTACTTTTAGTGAGGTGACGGAAGAGCGACCTCAAACCACGAGTCAGGCAGTAGACTAGAGGCAGTTCTACTACACTGGTCGTGGATATTCGCCATGGATTGGAATGAGGGTGACCAACATTATTCGTTACAACTGAGGGATGGACATAGGAAACGAATTATCTGCGCTATATCAGTCGTTAAAAGTTATGAAGAACAAGTGCAGGCAGCAGGAAATGCTGTAGTGGGTGACACAGGAGTGAAGTTCTTGTTCCACAGTTTTTCAGTATAATACGTGAAATAAAAACGGTGCTACCCTTGCCAGTGAAAAACTGTGTTGTCTCAGGAGTCACCAGGGCACGGACACTAAGTATTGAAAAGTAGGCACAGGTTAACGTGTTGTTTGAAAGAGGAGCGATAAAATACACGTTTTTCGTAGTTAAGTGTTTGTCTGTACCTTGTATACTCGGTATGCAATTTGTACTAAGTGGGAATGTAAAAGTCGACTTCAGGAGTGGAAAATGCCATTTACATGTTCAGGTGATGAGGTTAGGGTGATTATTTTGAATCTGATACGCACTAAGGCACATCAAGGCAAATTTTGCCAGAACCTGAAATTACAGACAAAGCCAGCAAAGTGATGTGAGCAGACAATGATCATTTTGCCCATGGTAAAGGCAAACTCGTGTCAGCTGACGTAAAGTCAGACATACCTGATACAAGTAAAGTTCTCACTAAGGCACAACAATCTCAGTAGATTAGCGAAACTGAGCGATGAGCGAAAACTGAGCTGTCTGATTACTGTCATTTGCAAATGTTTTTAACTGTACACTGGGAGTCATCAGAGGTTATGATACAAGACGGCCGTCGTTCGCCATGAAACTTTTACCCAACAAAACTATTCCATTCCTTGGCCCAAGAATAAGGCAGTCAAACAAGAGATATGCATAATACTAGCTTGGAACATCATAGAGTCGTCAGTGTCGCCATACAGCAGTCCAGTTTTAGCAATCAGCAAAGCATTAGGTGGTTTGCATTTGGTTTCAAGCGTTCACAACATAAATGACATTTTAATATCTGTTTTTGCCACATCAGGGGTGCCTGAAGAACAACTTCAGGTATTTCATGGAGTATCCAAGACCGATCTAACTAGTAGAAGAAGAGAATGATTGTAAGATATACCTAATGAAAGAAACAGCACATCACAATGAACTATGTCAGCTCGTATCGATTGTGGTCTGTAGATCGAATATCTGGTACGTTTCCCCTCTGGTTCGCCATGCAACGTTCTTGCTCTGCGTCTTCCGGTTTGAAATGCTTGAGAGGCAGATAAGTGCAGGTCAAACAGTCACCGTGGAGGAGTAGGTGGAGGAAGAAAGTCAATTGCAAACGTTTGGTGCTAAGTGCCGGTGTTCGGTGTCTTGACTGAATCCTGTTGAGGGAAGCATTGCAGTGGGAACGACTTTGATTGTGATTGGTTGATTCCTGTGTACTGCACTGGCACTTCTTCCCTGTTGTCGAGTCATGTTGTGTGATCCAGTTTAGCGACGTTAGTAGGCTCTGTTGTTACTGCCCTGAACTATGTGATTCTTACCTGACTTGTGAATTTATCCTTTCCGGAAAGTGTGGATCCATCGTCAGCGTGGGTATCGCTCATAGAAACTGTTTGAGCCTCCCCACCTCGGTATTCGCTGCGTGTCCTGTGTTGCTTCCCCGAAAAGTAAAGTAGTTGTGTAGCCCGGGAGCGACGATAGTGGAAACAGTTTTTTTTTTACTGTTTGGTTTTAAGATAGGATCGGTAATGCTGTTACGTTCACCGTGGTGAACCTTCTCTCTTAACTGTGTTTCCCCTTGTCAAATGACGTCTGTGCAAACTGTGGGAATGCGACAGTGATCGCAGGTACTACTTCTGCTGTCGTGAACATTTATAATTGATGTTGTCTTTTAATTATGTTTTAGATTCTGATCTGGACAGATCTGTTAGCATGTTAGGTGCGTTGCTGGAAAATTTTGAAATTTTCTGTATTGGCGCCCTTTGGTTTTGTAAGGCAAGATTCCTTACGTGGATCATCGAGTCTGATTAGTTCAGTGGGTCATCTTGTACCGTTATCTGACCGTCACATTTGCTAGTCAATGTTACATTTGACTTTGAAAAATCCTGCTTTAAATTTGTCAAGTTTCTTAAAGGACCAGGTAAATTTTGATTTGTAATTCAATACCATTCTGTTAACTTGGGACATTTAAATTTCTTTAAACATTCTTACTATGTTTGTGCTAGTCGTTGTTACATATGGCTTTTAGAGATCTTGCTTTAAGTTTGTCAGGTCTCTTAAAAGACCTTGTTAAATTTTGATCTGTGATTTAGAACCATTCTGTTGGCTTGGGCATTTAAATTTGTTTAAACATTTTGCCTGTTGCTAAATTTGTGCTAGTAGATGTTACATTTGACCTTCAGAAACTTTGGTCTGTAATTTAAAAGCATTCTGTTACATTGGGATATTGAATTTGATTAAACATTTTAGCTGTTACTAAATTTACGCTGGTCGTTGTCACATTTGATCTTCAAAAATTTTGCTTTAAATTTGTCAGGTCTCTTAAAACACCGTGTTAAATCTTGGGTCTGCAATTTAAAACCATTGTGTTAGACTGGCACAGCTAAGTTATCATATTTCTTTAAATATTTTGCTATCGTCGTGAAATTGGTTAAGAAATTGTGCTCCTTTGAATTTAAATAATTCAACTCACTGTTCTAAAAACTCCTGATTTGTGGAAGATTATTTAATTATATTTTACTATTGTTGCTGTTTTTAGAGAATTTTTTTTAATAAATGCATTCACTTGACAAATAATGAATGATGTCATAACCTAGGGCCTAGCCCTTCCATAAATTCCTGTTAACCTGGCTTTCTGGAGCACAGACAAGTGTTATCTTGAGGTGTGTAAAAATATGAGTGCTTTACAGAACACAGTCACCAGATCGAAGAAGTCAATTCAGATCATCCAACATCAGCCAAACAATAAGATATCGAAATTTTAGAGGCTATACTATAATTTTTTGTTAAGTCGTATTAATGCCAAATCCAAATTAAGGCATGTTTGTATATCACAAGCTCGTGAGGACCACCTCATATGGTATACATACTTGACGTGGGGCTTTGTAGGAATAGAGAAATCCCAACAAAAAGTAGGGTTGCACTGTTATCTCCCAATTCTGCACAGATGCGAGAGTCAGTTTGTTGAGGACATGCCACGTCTGTCTAAGAGCTAAGTCTATATACAAACCTACTAAGATACACTATATCCCTTGATAATGTGATAATGATGAATAATATTTAATGTATAGTCCATACATCCTTGAAATTACATGACAAAGCAGTATTGACAAAATATAGCACATTAGCTGAGGGCCTAATGGTATCAAGAAGTACGAAAAAATAAAAAATAAAAAATATATGAATGTACATTTCAAGCCCCGAAACTTTCTCTTACAAGACAGAAGAACTTTCATAAAAACGAAGGCTGAGACAATCCACCTAGTGAACAAGGATGTAATGGTATGCGCTTTCCAAAATTAGAAGTCGTCTGTCAAGTGCACATTTGTAAATAAAAAAGCACATTCAACTGACATTGGATACAGATTTGTATCTAACTTTGTGGATTTTTTCAAGTAACTAACAAAAGCAAATGATTACTTCGCTTGGAGAAAGAGAAGTTTGCCAATTTTCACTAATATATAGATATGACTTGCTCCTTTTTCTACCTTTTCTCTGCAGCTTATTTGTGTATGTATGTGTACCCATGGTATCATAAACAAAGGGGAGCCATGCGTTATGTACAGGAAAGTCGAGACCGTGATAGATACCGTTATGCATGTCTATTCGTGACTGTTTGTGTCATTCTGCTTTTCCGACGTTTTGTCGCTTACAGTTTTGTATATCGTTCTGTTAGGAGCCTTGTATGACACTATTGCTGGATCTACAGAACCTGGTGACTGAAATATTCCACACTTGGAGAACTATAAATATGTAAATATTCTCACTGCAGAAACGAGTTGTATCCTGTCACTGTACATTGAGAAAGGTAAGACACGTAACTATATCAAAGTGTAGTCCACGAACTAATCTTTGCAAATGTGTTATCCTCGCAAATATGCTGTGAAGGAATTAGGACGACTGTGTAAAACATACAGTTCTACGAGGCACATTACCTGGGCACAACTATTTCCTGAATTTCAAGTAATCCTTAATGAATTACCTCGTGTGTCAACAGGATTAGCTCCTGTAGAAATTATGAATAAAACATTTATAGGAGAGCCCTTGCTAAAATTGTTTACATGGCCGAATTCACTGGTGGTGACTTGGAAAAGTTTCAAGAGAAGGTATAAGAGGATCTGATTACACAGGCACTAGAAAGAGTCAGAACTTTTGATAGTATGCTATTGTTCCAAAATTTCAAATAAAAGTTTTATATTAGTTTCGGAGTTTCTTTATAGCTCGAATTTAAAGAAGGAAAGGAACAATTTTTTTCAACGTTACAGTGTACCTTTTAAAGTTCAGAATATACCGCAACCAAAAGCAATATATTTAATAAGCCCTGATACATGGCAAGATAAAAGATTATACAATACAGATATAATTAAAAGAGTTAAGGCTCCAAGGGAGTTCGTGCCCTTTGCGAACTCGGTGGATTGACCACCATCCGCCGTCCGAGTTAAATTATTTCTGTATTTCTGTCTTAGTTTTCTCAGAGAACATTTCTATCTTCTTTGACTATTCTCTTTTATTAATATTATAGCTTCTACTACCACTACTTACAGAAATAGAAGTAAAAATATGACCCAAACACCTGCACACCTAGCGTCTAGTGTTTCTTCAATAATAATTCATCGTTATGTTCACGAAGACAGCCATGAGCTTAGTTGATAAACTTAACTGTATACTAATGTTTCATGGCAAATTTTGAAAGTGGACGATGGAAAGGAAAAACATGGGTACAAAGATGGTAACTCCGGAGAAACCATGGGTGACAGATGAAATACTTACACTGGTTGATGATAGAAGGAAGTACAAAAATATTAAGGGAACTTCAGGAATAAAGAAATACAAATAACTTAGGAATGAAATAAAAAGGAAGTTCTAGGAAACGAAGGAAAAATGGTTGAATGAAAAAGACGAGGAAATGTTTGTCAGAAAGACTTATTCAGCGCATAGAAACGTCAAAACAACCTGTGAAATTAAAAGCGTGCGTGGAAACATAAAGTGTGCAATGAAGAGGAGAAAGTAGATAGGTGGAAAGAGTACACTGAAGGCCTCTATGAAGGGGGAAGACTTGTCTGATGACGTGATAGGCTGTGAAATAGGACACCATACAAAAGAGATAGAGGATCGAGTATTAGAATCAGATTTTAAAAGAACTTTGGAAGACTTATAATCGAATAAGGCAAATGGAACATTACATCAGAATTTCTAAAATCATTGAGGAATGTTGAACAAAATGACGTTTCACGTTGGTATGTAGAATGTATGGGCCTGACGACGTACCATGAAACTTCCGGGAAAAGCATCATCCACACAATTCCAAAGATTGCCGGCTCCAGCCAGTGTGAGAATTTTCACGCACTCATCTTGACAGACATAGAACAGTAGAGAGAAAAATGGAAAAGAATACTGAAGTTCTGCAAGATGATGTGTAGTGTGTCTTTAGGAAACGGAAAGGCAACAGAGAAGCAGGTCTGAAGTTGCATTTGATAATGGAAGTAAGGCTAAAGAAAAATCAAGACAAGACACATTCATAGGAGCTGTCAATCTGAAAAAAGCGTTCGACAGTGTCAAATGGTGCAAGATGTTCGAAATTCTGAGAAAAATAAGGGAAGTTGGGTAATAAACAAAATGTACAAGAACCAAGAGGGAACAATAAGAGTGAAAGGCGAAGAAGTGTTTGGGTTAAAAATGATGAAGAAAAGGGATGTAGTGTTTCCCCCCGAACTGTTCAGTGTATACTATATATCGAATAACCAATGACGGAAATAAAAGGAAGGTTCAAGACTGGAATCAAAATTCAAGGTGAAAGGATATCAGTGGTAAGATTTGCAGATGACATTGCCATCTTCAGTGCAAGTGAAGGAGGAGTACAGTATCTGTCAAATGGACTGAGCAGTCTAATGAGTTCATAATATTAACTGAGAGTAAATATAACAAAGATGAAATTAATGAACTGTAGCAGAAATGAGAACAGCGATGACCTTAAACATCAGGCTCAAGGATCGCTAAGTAGGTGAATTTAAGGGATTTTGCTACCTAGGCAGTAAAACAACCCATGAGGGACGGAGCAAGGAGTATATAAGAAGCAGACAAACAGTGGCAGAATGGGAATTCCTGGCGAAGAGAAGTCTACTACTATGAGATGCAGGCATTAATTTGAGGAAGAAATTCCTGAGGGTGTAAGGTTGGAGCAGAGCATTGCATGGTAGTGAAACGCAGACTATGAGAAAAGTGGAACGGAAGAGAATCCAACCTTTGAGTTGCAGTGCTACACAAGAACGTTGAGAATTAGGTGGATTGATAAGGTAACGAATGAGTACATTCTCCAGAGAACTGGCGAGGAAAAGAGAATACGGAAAACTCTGACATGAAGAAGGGGCCGGATGGCACGATATCTGTTAAGGCATAACAGAATAACTTCCATGGTACTAGTGGGAGCTGCAGAGGGTAAAAGCTGCAGAGGAAGACGGCATGTATGTCAGTGACAAATGATGCCTGGAGCAGGATGAGATTGATAAAGGAGGGGATGCAGAACGAGGTGGAGGAGGAAATGGACAGAGAGATGGGAATAGTGGGAAATGCATGAGGAAGCTGGAAAGTAAGGGGTAGACTGGGGAGGAAGATGGGCAAGAAGAGAGGGAGCCAGAGGACGACATGGTCACAGGAAGGGGAAGGAAGTTAAGCTGAGAGAGAGGAGGCAGAAAAAATAGACAAAGAGAAGGGGAGGGGGAGATGAAGGGAGGGGATGTGCAGGAGGAGTAGACAGATAGAGATTGGAGGGATAGGTGGGTAGAACGATGGAGGAAAAGGTGGACATACAGAGGGGTGGAGGAGGTGGGCTCAATGTATGTGTCGAATGCATATGCAGGTAAAGCCACAGGGAAAAGCCTAGGTTTCAAATTACATTGAAGCAATAGGGTTTACATGGAAGCCATAACTCAGTAGCCAATGAGGGCGTAGCATTTTCCACTTTCCCCACGTCAGCCGCAAGGGGGATCTTACCACATTGTGGTCCTATAAACTGCTGTCAACTTTCTTTGGTCGCAAACACCGATCAGTTCTTTCCTTTGACGTCAGCTGCTTGCTATAGCACGTAAGATGCTTCGGATGAAAACAGAGCAATCACTGTTGCATGTGCTAGACATGTTACTCCTTCAACTGTTACAACTACCAGCTTGTTTCAGTGCAATTTCTGAATTATATTCGCTCCTTGTATTTTGTAACTTCTACAATTTTGAAGTGTAGGCTACATCAGTATTGTCAAACACTTTCCCTCTTCTACAAATGCTATAAATGTAGGACTGCCTTCGTGTAACCTTAGTTGAAGATAAATCGCTGAGCCAGTATTGCCATACATGTTGCTACATTTCTCCAGAGCTCATATCGATCAACACTAACGTTGGCTTCTACCAGCTCTTCTTTTTCTGCAAATAATTCATGTCAGTGTTTTTCAACCATGTCTTACTATAAGCATAGTTCTTTGGTATTCATGTCTGTCAACACCTGCCTTTGTAGAAATAGGAATTATCTGTATCCTTCTTGAACTGTGAAGTGTTTCTCCAGTTGGTATATCTTGCATCCAAAGTGGAACAGTTTTGTCCTGGCTGGCTTTCCCAGGGATCTGAGTTCTTCTGACGGATTATGGCTTACTCCAGTGCTATGTTTCGTCATACGTGAGTCAGGTCCTATCAGATCCTTCTCGCTGTTTCACTGTTTTCAAATCGTCTACACTTACTTCGGCTTCTCTTTGACTATTATTCATTTCAAGTGCACAGTGAGGACAATCCGACAATCTAGAACTGTTAAATTGGGAATGGGGGACACAGTGTAGCCTATCAGTTAGTTTAATGCTGGGTAAAACAAACAGCTCCATCCATTCATAATCAGCTTATCCCTTTACAGGTCGACTGCATTCAATGTAGGGCGGGAACACAATTGTGGTTAACTCACCCATTTTGAAGCATCAGTAGAAAGTCGTGCACATGCCGGCTGCTCTGCAGTCTGCTTCTTGTAATTAGAAAGAAACTAGTCTGTACTAAACTTTACTTAAATCGCATCTTATAGTTCCGTATGATTGCTTCATTCTCTACTGGATATCTGCACGTTAATGGCCATAGCTTTATGTCATTTCATTGTTTCCATAGAGCTGTACCATGGGAAGCAACTAGACGATGTTGTTTGGTGGCCAGTATCCTCTTTCTATAACACAAACTGCATGCAATAATTAACTGAGTTCTTTACTAACATAAACAAGGAGCTACTTAAGCTTCCATGTGCTGTGGTACAAGTTCCCTGTTCCACATCACCTTAGCCTCACTGCTGTTGAAGCACAAAATATGCTATGTACACTATTCTTTTCGCTGTGTGCTGCCTGATTCTGAGCTAGAGGCTGTGACTGCGACCCCGACTCAGTGACGTGCTGGAACTCACTCGACGTGACAGACTTGAACAACTTGAACTAACTGGACCTCCAGTCCGTGGTGGCATTCTAAATACTGGTGGCTGAGATGGCGTTGGTGGCGTAGTTCCTGTGAGTCTGTTTTTGGTCTCAGGCAATCTTCGCGCAGGCTCAATGCTACGTGGTGTGCTGGCGCCAGCATCGTTAGCACATTCCTCCTCCACGAAATGCCCTGGTTGCCATAGTCGCTAGGAACACCCATTTTCCGCACATTGGGTCAACGCCTTCTTAAGTTTGTCGGTCAAGGTCAGAGCCACGTCGTACCTCCTTCTGTTTATAGGTGAGCGTTATTTGTAGTTGTGGTGTGCCTACTCTAAGACCTTCAGTACACACACCATCAGATTATTTGACTTGTCGCTCTAACGAAGTAGGCGAGTGTCAGCAATATGTCTCGTGGTCTTATCGTGGCGTGTTTATCTTCTGCCGTTAGGTCAGACGATATAAATGCCACTTGCACGCTTAGAGTAGCAGATTGACGGTGACCAACTTTAAACAGAACTTACATTTCACACACAGTTATTAAAATAATAACAAGCATAAAAATTATTTAACTTGGTTCTGGATGCTATTTACAATTGACAATCTGAAGTTCCTTTGGTATTGGTACGTTAATCTTATTCTCACATATATCTCTGATACTTGACGAAAGTGTCTATACATTTATCTTCATGGCTATGTGCAGGAATACGGTAATCTTATTAGGCGCAGACTGAAACTTGACTATAGACTGGTACAGACAAATGTAGAACTCATACAGACTGGTACAGACAAATGCAGACTGGTACAGACTGGTGCAAATAAATGCAGACAAACTAATTGGAGGTCTGTACACTCGTTATAATACCTTGCGCGTTCATGTATCACTGCGTGAATGTGATCCGCGAGGAGAAAAGGTTCTCCATTAGCAGCAATCTCATTGGCTGCATTACATATTAATACGTGGATCGGCGGAAGCAGAATTTGGTCCGTCTCTATGGCAGCGCCATCTCGTAGTGCGGAGATGGACGAGCACTGCGCCTGCACTGTTGTGCTTAGCGGGGCGCGCTCTAGTGGGAAGTTGTGTACGCGCTGACTGCGCGGAACTATGTACACAACAGTAGTGTTCCCCAGAAAATTTTCTCAGTTGTCTCTGCAGTATGTCTGAAGCAGCTCAGCGATGCTTTCCTCCTAGTTATCAACTTCAGTTGTACTAAGTCCCCACGTTTTGAATGTAAACTGGTGGTTACATGAAGGGGCCGCTAACATGTACCCAACTTCCTCCTACATGGAAATTCTCTTATATGTTTAAAGTACGCTTTCTTTTAGTTTCTTATTCAAATTTTAAGCTAAAGTGAACATATTTGTTTTCTTGTGATTTTCATTTCAGGCCTTGGGACCTGTGCTCAATTTTGAAGTTTAGAGTTCATCTTGCTACGGTGTTGAGCTTAAGAAAGAGGATCCACTTTAACCTACTGTGTATAACAAGGCGAAAATCCCCATTAATGTACGAGTCAAAATAAATGCCCAGTCTTTGGAAGCGGTAACATCAGTCAAGTATCTGGGCGTGACTATTCAAAATGATCTCAAATGGAATGATCAGGCGGCTGGTGTGACCGAGCGGCTCTAGGTGCTTCAGTCTGGAACCGTGCGACCGCTACGGTCGCAGGTTCGAATCATGCCTCGGGCATGGATGTGTGTAATGTCCTTAGTTAGATTTAAGTAGTTCTAAGTTCTAGGGGACTGATGACCTCATTTGTTAAGTCCCATAGTGCTCAGAGTTATTTGAACCCCTTTTTGTAATGATCAGATTGCACAAGTAACGGGCAAGGTAAACTCTAGATGTGGTTTATTGGTAGAATCCTGAAGCGATGCATTCCTTCAACAAAGAAAATTCCTTACAGTACGTTAGTTCATCCAGTCTTATAGTTCGTCTATATGGGACCCTTACCAGTTGGGTCTGATTCAAGAGATTGAGAAGGTCCAAAGAAGAGAGGAAAGGTCCGTGGCTGGTACATTTATCCATCGTGAGAGCGTTGCAGATGTCATAGAAAGTTTGAAGTGGGACACACTTGCAGATAGACGACGCGCTAAACGGAAGGGGCTGCTCATTAAATTCCGAAATCCAATCTTCACCGAGGATGTAGAGCATATAGTATCACCAATAACTTTCAAATAACACAATGATCACCATTCAAAGTTAAGGGAAATTAGAGCTCACACTAAGGCCTGCGCGATCTGCGAGTGGAACAAAAGGGGGAAATATGAGTTTGGGGCGAATTGTGTCATCCGCCACACACTGCTTAGTGGCTACTGGAGTATATATGTAGATGTTGATGTAGAATCAGGGGCAGTAAGTTGTTTCTTGCAGCCTGTAATATATCCCCCTACTTCAATAGCACAACTACTCTTTAGCGCAATAAGTGTAATATTTTATGTGACACTGAAACAGTGCTCTAGAAGGAACAACCCGAGAACGTCAGTTGAAATACTTACGAATCCCTGATGTGACAATTAATCTAAAAAAGGGTTAATCGTATAAGAAGGGTCAATGTGCGTTTTGAGTTGTGGATGCTAGTTTTGAAAGCTACTTTTGCACTTGTCAAGATTGTGGTGTGTAAAAGTAACCTTTGATTCTTAACTACTGTCCGCTCTAAGTGTGATATTAATTTCTGGTTTATTCTTTCACTTTTTAAGGATGGGTTTGCTGTACATAGTGCAGCGGTCAACTTACTATTGCTGGTCTTGTTGTCACTGGGTACTGGGGCCCGATGTCTACGCCTGGACTCTATTGGGCCGGCAGCGGGGTTGTGCACCGAGCTGAGGTAAGGCTTATCATTCTTTTGTAATCCTTTTAAACTTGTGAAGCAAGTCTGAATTGTTTAGCATCTGGTACGTAGAGTTTAATAATTTTACATAAAACTAATCTCTAGTAATCTTTCTTTCTTAAATCAAAAAGAAAACACCTATACGTGTACCTTGTAACTGTTTTGGAAAGAATAATATATTGTTGGTTAATAAATTTTTGATGTAGGTTCTTAATAAGAAATGATGTTCAGTGGTTTCCCCCAGCGCCTTTCTCTAGGACCTGACTGTTTGCCTCCTCTGACTCTAACTAGTACGCGCCCTTGTTGCCTGTTCCAGGACATATGTGGTAATAGATGACTAGATACAGGTCACACGATTCCCATATATACCGGGAAGGTGGTTTGCGGACGCGGACGTGGCGCCATATAGCGATACAGTTGTGTTCCACTGGCGTCTTATCGGGTGAATTCGATGGAGAAGACATTACTGTGATTTAATTATCGTGTTCCTAAAACCATTCTGCGGCGATTCTGGCCTTAGGGTACAGACATTTATCCTTCTGAACGCTATCATCGTCAGGGAGGACAGCAATCATTAAGGGAGGCAGATGATCCACAATAATGTTCACGTAGCCTACATCTGTCATGGTTCCTTCGATTACGACGATAGGTCTACTAAGTTCCCCTTAGCATAATAATGTGTCCATCGTGCATGCGTGGCGTGGCACTTGTTTCGAGAAGCCGTTCTCCTGGATGACGGCGCATTCTCTTCTGAAACAAAACGTGCTTCATGAGACTAGGCGACACGTTTCCACTTCACACTTACATCTGCATGACTACTCTGCAGTTGACAGTTAAGTGCCCGGCAGAGGGTTCGTCGAACCACCTTCAAGCTATCTTTCTGCCGTTCAACTGCCGAACGGCAGACAGGAAAAACGAAGACTTAAAACTTTCAGAGCGAGCTCTAATTTCTCCCTGTGTAGGTGTGTGCCAGCAAAGTGTTTTCGCATTCGGAGGGGAAAGATGGTGACTGAAACTTCGTGAAAAGGTGTTGCATATACGACAAATGCCTTTGTTTTCACGATCGCCGCAGCAACTCTGGCGTGGTATCCGTGACACTCTCATTTCCCCATACCCCCACTGCGCTCCCATATTTAAAGATAACAGAAAACTAGTTTCCCTTCATCAAACGTTTTCAATGTCCTCCGTCAGTCCCGTGTGACGTGGGTCCCACACCGTGCGCCTACTCCAGAAGAGGAAGGACAACCGTAGGCAGGCAATCTCTTTAGTAGAACTGTTTTATCTTCTGAGCTTTCTTCCGCTAAATCGCAGTCTTTGGATGCCTTTCCGCACAACACTAACAATGTGATTTTTCCAAATTAAGCTGTTAGTAATTGTACTCCCTAGAAATATTTAACATTAAAACGTGATTATTCCAGTTTAAGTTGTTAGTAATTCTACTTCCTAGATATTCAGTTGAAATCACAACCTGAAATGTGTGTGATTTATCGTGTAACCGAAATTTAAGGATTTCTTTTAGTATTCATATGGATTTCACACAGTCGACTGCCACTTTCCACACCATACAGAATCATCTGATGACTTTACGAGACTGCTAATAATGCAGGGATGAATATACAGTCTCCTAAATCGTTTATATACTCAGAGATTAGGAACAGCAGAAGGCTTATAATACATTCTTGGGGAACTTGTCAGGAAATCACGAATCTAGTCACAGAACTGACATGATACTCCCTAGGCACGCATTGTCATTGAAAATAGTTGATGAGGAATGGCTCAAGAGCGTTCTGGAAATCTAGAAATGTGAAATGATTTCATTCCGTGCAGACAGCACCGAACACTTCCCGATGACAAAGAGCTCGTTGTGTTTCACAAGAACGGTAATTTCTGAGTCTGCGTTGACTATTTGTCAGTAAATCGTTTCCTTCGAGGCAATTCGTCGTTTTTGGACACAGTATACGTCCCAACATGCTACAGCAAATCGACGTTAGTGACATGTGTCTGTAATTCCGCACATTACACTTCATGTTCTTTGTTAAGTGTCAGTGTAACATGTGCAACTTACCAGTTTCTGGGATTGTGGTCAACGTTTGTGACGCCATATCTTCTGAACTATTTGTCGCACAGTGAAATATTTGTGTTGGAACATTTAGCTGCATAGGTGGATACTATCTCCGAAACGTATTCTAAATAGAGCTAGTAACTAAGAAGTAATAAGTTTAAACGTCAAGCGTGATACGACGGTTTTTCAGGCATCTCATTGTTTACGATGGCATATCAAATGGTTCAAATGACTCTGAGCTCTATGCGACTTAACTTCTGTGGTCATCAGTCGCCTAGAACTTAGAACTAATTGAACCTAACGAACCTAAGGACATCACACACATCCATGCCCGAGGCAGGATTCGAACCTGCGACGGTAGCGGTCGCTCGGTTCCAGACTGTAGCGCCTAGAACCGCACGGCCACTCCGGCCGGCGATGCCATATCACTTGAACTACGAGTCACACAATGATACAATTTTGTAGTTAAGGTCAGTGCTATATGCGTATACCATCTGCCGTGAAGACATTCAGCAGTCAAGCGGTAGTACACCGAGGTGACCAAAGTCATGTGATAGCGATATGCACAATACAAATGGACTTAGTATCGCCAACACGAGGTACACGACGTAATCAAAAGTATCCGGACACCTGACTGAAAATGACTTAAAAGTTCGTGGCGCCCTCTATCGGTAATACTGGAGGTCAATATGATGTGGGCCTGTCCTTAGCCTTGAGCCGGCCGCGGTGTCTCGCGATTCTAGGCGCGCAGTCCGGAACCGTGCGACTGCTACCGTCGCAGGTTCGAATCCTGCCTCGGGCATGGATGTGTGTGATGTCCTTAGGTTAGTTAGGTTTAAGTAGTTCTAAGTTCTAGGGGACTGATAACCACAGCAGTTGAGTCCCATAGTGCTCAGAGCCATTTGAACCATTTGAACCTTAGCCTTGATTACAGCTTCGGACATGTCCGAAAGAACAGACACCATATTCATATACCTGATATATTGTTACGAAATATGTATACATGAAAATTACCGCACCTCCTATCAAAGTCCGTGTCTTCAACGGCAGGTAACGCAGAGAGTGGTGAGGGAGACAAGATCTCTCGCTACTGAAGGTACACTTACTTGTTTCAACAGGGATTAATCATCATCTGAAGGGCCACAGGTTATTTTTGCTGCATTGCATCTTTCTACTTGTGGAGCGGTCGGTTGGGCAAATAACTTAGGAAAAGGGATATCACAGTGTTAATTGGGCCATCACCAATTACGAATCCAGCCGGCACAGGATCATCAAGGTTAGACAATGGATCAACGTTCTAGAATTAGAATCAAGGACAGATACCTACATGAGCGACGCAGAAGTATATAGTTCTGGCAATACCGGCCACGACCTTCTTCTTCTGTGCGGATGCACACATATTCCACGAACTCTTACGGGACTTGGTAGGAATGTCTTCCACGAGCAATGAGTGTTGGGGAGGGACACTAAGAATGTAGTGTGTGGACATACAAGGCGAGAATGTGGGTCTCGCGGGAGTTGTGCGCGAGCTAGTACCTGCAGTCGCGCTGTGCCCTTGGTGGCTCAGATGGATAGAGTGTCGGCCATGTAAACAGGAGATCCCGGCTTCGAGTCCCGGTCGGGGTACACATTTTCACCTGTCCCCGTTGATATATATCAACGCCCGTCAGCAGCTGAAGGTATTAATATCATTCTAATTTCGTAATACATCAGTCAAGCTATCGAATTTTATTACTTAAAGTAAGTCATTGTAAGAACCTTGTGGTAACCTGTTTTTAACTCTTTCAGTGTCAGTTTGAGACAAGGCAAAGTGTAAATCTTGATAAAGTGATGCAATTAATCGGCCTACACCGTAGCAGCTTATATGCAAATTTGCACGATTAGTCATAGAACCTGCCTTCATTATCTATTATTGGTATAAAAAGTCCGATTACAATTTGTTGTACGCGTTTTTATACACGCCAGCATTGGCGATTCTCACTTTCGTAGCTGATAAGCGACCTAGCATCACCCTATTAATGGCTAACCACGAAAATCAGCTACGCAGCTTAAATCATTTAAACAGGCAAGGACTCCGGTCCTGACTATACCAGGTAGGGTCTCAGAGTTTGCTGATACAATATTTCCACAGATCGCTCGATAAAAGACCCAAGGAATGAAATTGGGGTAATCCGCTGAATTAGGGACTCATATCGCTACCGTCGATTTGCAGTAGGATTATGCAACATGTACTGTGTTCGAACATTACGGATTGCCTCGAAGACAACGATTTATTGACAAATAGCCAACATGGATTCGGAAAACACCCTTCTGGTAAAACACAACTAGCTCTTTACTCCGACGAAGTAATGAGTGGTATCGGCAGGGAACATCAAATTGATTCCATAATTTTAGGTTTACGGAAGACTATTGACATCGTTTCTCACGGGCGACTCATAATCAAATTGCGTGCGCATGGACTATCGTCTCAGTTGTATGACTGGATTAGTGATTTCCTGTCAGAGAGGTCACAGTTCGTATTAATTGACGAGAAGCTATAGAGAAAAACAGAAGTAATATCTGGCGTTCCCCAAGGAAGTGTTATAGGCCCTCTGTTGTCCCTGGTCTACATAAACGATTTAGAAAATAGTCTGAGTAGTATACGTAGACTCTTTGCAGATGGTCACATTTACCATCTTATAAAGTCATCAGATGATCAAAAAAGAATTTGAAAGCAGAATTTAGACAAGATATCTGTAGCATGAACGTGGTTCGATGAACCCTCTGCCAAGCACTTCATTGTGGATTGCAGAGTAATCATGTAGATGTAGACGTACGCCAATTTTTAACCGTAGTCCTTTACTCATTTTATCTCGTCTCGTCTTCCTTACCATATTGCTGCTCCCATCAGTTCCATTAGTAACTATTTTTAATGATTACAACTGACCCGGAGCAGAAATATAATAATACTTAACCAGTCTCCCTCTTTTTTTTTCTATTCAGTCTTTGTGCTCCCTCTGAGCCTGCGCACTTGGTGGATTCGTATCTCACCATCCCTCGGTACTAGGGTTGCCACCTGTCTCGTATTGTACGGGACATCCTGTATTTGAGATATTGTCGTGCTGTATTGTGATCTGTTGTCCTGTAAAAAGAAGCGTTTGTCTTCATTTGTCTCTGACTACTTAAAAATCCGTATTTGATATGCACGTCATTGAATTTAAAAGTAGCTCCATTATTTTTCTTTCTTTTCTTCAACAGACAAACGAAATCTCGTGATGTGTCGCCATTCACTGACAAAGCTGAACATGCTGGATTATTTAACTCGTCTTGCGCAACGTACTTCCGTGGGGCTTCTCTTCCAATTTCAAATGGAATTGTTCATACTGTTTGAGACTAAATCTACGTAAATTGTAAAATTATCAGAGCTAATCGAAGACATCAGTGTTAAGATGCCAGATTCCGATGAAAATTCAGTATATACAGCTCCTACAAAGAATATTAAACGAGTAACATCACACCAAAAGAGCTGGGAATCTAATATATGTGGGTGAAACCTGTTGTTGGACAATGCCACAGGGTCTGACGTTCCATCTGCGCGTGGATTCTCTATGTCTCATGGCGATGAGTCGGATTTTGAGTAAGATGCTAGACCTGAAGCCCATTAAGGAAATACAAGACAACAAAAAGAAATGAAAAGTCTGGATTCGTATTTTTCTAATCCAGTGGGTTCTCAAACACACCAGTGTCGGAAGTTCCATGCGGCTTTTCGCGGATGATGCTGTAGTATACAGAGAAGTTGCAGCATTAGAAAATTGTAGCGAAATGCAGGAAGATCTGCAGCGGATAGGCAGTTGGTGCAGGGAGTGGTAACTGTCCCTTAACATAGGCAAATGTAATGTATTGCGAATACATAGAAAGAAGGATCCTTTATCGTATGATTATATGATAGCGGAACAAACACTGGTAGCAGTTACTTCTGTAAAATATCTGGGAGTGTGCGTGCGGAACGATTTGAAGTCGAATGATCATATAAAATTAATTGTTGGTAAGGTGGGTACCATGTTGAGATTCATTGGGAGAGTGCTTAGAAAATGTAGTCCATCAACAAAGGAGGTGGCTTACAAAACACTCGTTCGACCTATACTTGAGTATTGCTCATCAGTGTGGGATCCGTACCAGATCGGTTTGACGGAGGAGATAGAGAAGATCCAAAGAAGAGCGGCGCGTTTCGTCACAGGGTTATTTGGTAACCGTCATAGCGTTACGGAGATGTTTAATAAACTCAAGTGACAGACTCTGCAAGAGAGGCGCTCTGCATCGCGGTGTAGCTTGCTCGCCAGGTTTCGAGAGGGTGCGTTTCTGGATGAGGTATCGAATATATTGCTTCCCCCTACTTATACCTCCCGAGGAGATCACGAATGTAAAATTAGAGAGATTAGAGCGCGCACGGAGGCTTTCAGACAGTCGTTCTTCCCGCGAACCATACGCGACTGGAACAGGAAAGGGAGGTAATGACAGTGGTACGTAAAGTGCCCTCCGCCACACACCATTGGGTGGCTCGCGGAGTATAAATGTAGATGTAGATGTAGATGTAGAAAATGAAGTGACTGCAGCAGAACTAACTACTGTGTTACACGTTGTAAAATATAACCATAGCTACGCCAGCACGGATTGTTCGAATAAACTGATATCTCGTATTCTTGTGGATTCCAGTTCTGCTGACAGAGTTTTGTCTGGAAGAACGATGGGGGAAAGTATGGTGCAAGATATATTGGTTCGAAAGTTTCTAAAAGGTATTGTAACCGAACTTGCTTCTGAAAATGGTTCTTTTTAGTTGAACAGGTGCTATCATAAGGGGCACAGTAAAATGTTTCCTCTCTGTGTAAGATACTTCACAGCTAAAAGTGGTGTACAAGACAATTTTCTGGCTTATGCATGTGCCAGAGAAGCCGCAGGTTCAATTGAAGAGTGTGTCAGTCAGGCAGTTAATGAAAATAGACTGCCTTCAGAACAGATTACTGCCTATATTGTGGACAACAAAATTGGCAATTCCAGTAAGCACAAATAGACACAGAAAATATTACTCTGAAAATATATAGTCATTTTTGCATGTCCAGCCGCGCGGTCTAGGCGTCTTGTCACGGTCCGCGAGGGTCCCCCCGTCATCCCGCTGACATGGGTGTGCGTGTGTCGTCCTTCGCGTAAGTTAGTTTAAGTTAGATTAAGTAGTGCGTAAGCTTAGGGACCGATGACCTCGGCAGTCTGGTCCCGTAAGACCTTACCACAAATTTCCAATTTTTCCATGTCAGCGAAGCGTCGCGAAGTCCTGAAGATAAGTTTGTAGATATTGAATAGGTGGAGCAGGTGGAGATACTATGACACGTTACAAGTCGCTGGCTTGTTTTAGAACGTACATTAGAAAGATTAATCCACAACTGTCCTGTCATCAAAAGCTTCTTCATTGGAGATGACTCTTCCAAAGTTCTGTAGAAATATTTTCAGCCAGAAATTGAACTTAACGATATTCTGTTAGAAATCCATTCACCATTCTTCAGTAGTGTGGCTAATATTTTTGTTCAGTGCGTCTATGGTTGAAGCTTATGACAAGATGCGCTTGCTGAAAAGAAAACTCGAACAAAAGAGAGAAGAGCTCTTCAGAACTGTCGTTAAAAACGCCATGGAAGCTCAGTCTTCCTCAGAAAGAACCAAACTGGAAAGAAGTTTTACGCAGTCGTATCAAGAACCCGTCAACTACCTTCAAAAATCATATGATTTCTCGGAGGAGAATGTTGCAGTGAGGTCACAATTTTTTAGTTTAAACAGATGCATGGATTTCCCTTCCCAGGTGGCTGTAGTGAAATCCCTCAAACTAACTCAAATAATTGATGCGGAAGAAATGTATGATTGGTTTTGTCTTGTTTGGAATATCACTGCCAGTATTTTGGGGTCCGCGGAAGATGCGTCAAGCAAGTGATTGTCAGTGTTTATTAGTCATAAAGAACAACAGAAATTAACAGAATTAGAAAAACTCGTGACTTGTAATGAGCGTTCCTGGGCCAAGTGCATTTGTTGAACGCATTTTCTCCTTAATGTGTAAGTGCTCAGACAGTAGAATCATGCGTTCAGTAGGTCTTATTAAAATTGAACTGCTAATTACTATAAACATAAACATGTTGTAAAACATAGACGCATGGTAAATGAATTCAAGTTTTGTAAGATAACATTTTGTTGAACCAGAGATGGTCAAATGTAGTATCGACTGTGTAGCAGCGTCGCTGTTCAACAGCGATGGCTGATTCAAGGTGTTATGGGTAATGTGTTAGAGGAACCTCAGATCGAGAGATGTATGGAGGACTCTCAAGTGTAAAGACGTGTTGTATCTGCCATGTGCTGGATATATATTTAATCGAAATTTTTATTTGCAAACTGTAAAAGTAATCTCAACAGAAGCAGAACATAATTGAGGTAAAGAAAGTTGTTTGGCGTATTTGTAAATGATGACTGAGAAAATGTATAGCACTCACATCCAGCCATTTTGTAAAGGTAATTGTTAATGTATGATCAGTTTATTGAGGGTTTTAATTGTGAGCATTATTAATTTTAATGAATCAAAACAAGAGTTTTACAGTTAGTGCCATATTGTTACTTACCCCAAGTCAATACCTGTTTCCAGATCCTCGTCATTTGTGATTAACTATTTTTCTAAAGAAGTTATTGTCTTAGCCACATTCGATTTAATTACAATGTACGCTAAGCAATAGCTTTGCACAATAGCTGTTTGCTAACTATACAATTTAAAATACTATCAGAGAGCGGTGCGAAGAGCGTTACCATTGCGCAGATAAAAATAAGAAATTTTATTATTTCAGGGATAGCATTCATTAAGCACAGCGACCTTTATTTTCAAATTGATGAAGTTTTGTTTTATTAGCTGGACCAATTTCAAATTGGTAGTGTTGCATCAGATTCAGTTTTTCTGTTACGTAAACTTTGGTTTAAAGTAATTGATAGTTTACTTTCTCGCAGCTAAATTAAGTTTACATTCTCGCAGTCAGAAAAGTTCGGTACCATGCAAAGCGCATAAGCGGAGACATAAAATACACGTTCACATACCTTTCCCATTCTAACAGTTGTTTCGGATCTCCGGGCGGGGACTACTCAAGAGGATGTCGTTATCAGGAGAAAGAAAACTGGCGTTCTACGGATCGGAGCGTGGAATGTCAGATCCCTTAATCGGGCAGGTAGGTTAGAAAATTTAAAAAGGGAAATGGATAGGTTGAAGTTAGATATAGTGGGAATTAGTGAAGTTCGGGGCAGGAGGAACAAGACTTCTGGTCAGGTGACTACAGGGTTATAAACACAAAATCAAATAGGGGTAATGCAGGAGTAGGTTTAATAATGAATAGGAAAATAGGAATGCGGGTAAGCTACTACAAACAGCATAGTGAACGCATTATTGTGGCCAAGATAGATACGAAGCCCACGCCTACTACAGTAGTACAAGTTTATATGCCAACTAGCTCTGCAGATGACGAAGACATTGAAGAAATGTATGATGAAATAAAAGAAATTATTCAGATTGTGAAGGGAGACGAAAACTTAATAGTCATGGGTGACTGGAATTCGAGTGTAGGAAAGCAGGTGTTGACAGATGTGGAAATTACCGAACTATCAGCTTAATAAGTCACAGCTGCAAAATACTAACACGAATTCTTTACAGACGAATGGAAAAACTAGTAGAAGCCAACCTCGGGGAAGATCAGTTTGGATTCCGTAGAAACACTGGAACACGTGAGGCAATACTGACCTTACGACTTATCTTAGAAGAAAGATTAAGGAAAGGCAAACCTACGTTTCTAGCATTTGTAGACTTAGAGAAAGCTTTTGACAATGTTGACTGGAATACTCTCTTTCAAATTCTAAAGGTGTCAGGGGTAAAATACAGGGAGCGAAAGGCTATTTACAATTTGTACAGAAACCAGATGGCAGTTATAAGAGTCGAGGGACATGAAAGGGAAGCAGTGGTTGGGAAGGGAGTAAGACAGGGTTGTAGCCTCTCCCCGATGTTGTTCAATCTGTATATTGAGCAAGCAGTAAAGGAAACAAAAGAAAAATTCGGAGTAGGTATTAAAATTCATGGAGAAGAAATAAAAACTTTGAGGTTCGCCGATGACATTGTAATTCTGTCAGAGACAGCAAAGGACTTGGAAGAGCAGTTGAATGGAATGGACAGTGTCTTGAAAGGAGGATATAAGATGAACATCAACAAAAGCAAAACAAGGATAATGGAATGTAGTCTAATTAAGTCGGGTGATGCTGAGGGAATTAGATTAGGAAATGAGGCACTTAAAGTAGTAAAGGAGTTTTGCTATTTGGGGAGCAAAATAACTGATGATGGTCGAAGTAGAGAGGATATAAAATGTAGGCTGGCAATGGCAAGGAAAGCGTTTCTGAAGAAGAGAAATTTGTTAACATCCAGTATTGATTTAAGTGTCAGGAAGTCATTTCTGAAAGTATTCGTATGGAGTGTAGCCATGTATGGAAGTGAAACATGGACGATAAATAGTTTGGACAAGAAGAGAATAGAAGCTTTCGAAATGTGGTGCTACAGAAGAATGCTGAAGATTAGATGGGCAGATCACATAACTAATGAGGAAGTATTGAATAGGATTGGGGAGAAGAGAAGTTTGTGGCACAACTTGACCAGAAGAAGGGATCGGTTGGTAGGACATGTTCTGAGGCATCAAGGGATCACCAATTTAGTATTGGAGGGCAGCGTGGAGGGTAAAAATCGTAGAGGGAGACCAAGAGATGAATACACTAAGCAGATTCAGGAGGATGTAGGTTGCAGTAGGTACTGGGAGATGAAAAAGCTTGCACAGGATAGAGTAGCATGGAGAGCTGCATCAAACCAGTCTCAGGACTGAAGACCACAACAACAACAACAACATCTCCAAAGTCTTACAGAGAGTTCCCTTGCGCGATAAAGTTAGACAGTGCAATTTTCAATTCATCTATGTCAAATGTGAACTACAGATGGAGAAAATAAAGCATTCTTGAGCCGTGCGCGGCTCGTGTTCATTCTGTTTATTGTTTTTCATCTTCTCTCACCGTACTGCCACCTCGTTTTCTTATTCCATTTACTAGCGTCAATTACTTCCCGCCTTACCTGCCTGTGAGTGGCAGAAGCAGCGCTTATCGATAAGCGCTCTGTCGTACTATCTCTGGACCGACCGATAGTATTTCCGGGTCGTCGAGTGTCTGGAAGTCAGTCGGAGGACGCAGCAGCAGTGAAGTCGGGCACGGAGCAGCAGTCGGGGACGGAGCGCCAGTGAAGTACGGACAACCAGTGGTCGCCGACCGCTGGCGACACAGTTACTCTGTCCGACGGATGGAGATTGGAGAGGGACGACAGTTGGTTGGTAGTTCGGTTGGACGTCTCATCGGGCGATGTGTATTTGGTCCATTGACCGTTTCTGGGCCTCGTCATTTGGTCATCTTGCCGGACGTGGGTCGGTTCCTTCCTCGTTCAGAGACGTCGGGCAAGAGTTACCTCTGCATGGTTAGGTCCGGGCCAGTGAGCTTGGGTCGCCGTGTCTCTGAGTCCCGAACGGACATCGAGTTGAGTCGGGTTGGAGCTGCACTGGGCTCCTGACAGACAACACTCGCCCTACCGTTGCCAACACTCGTAAGTTGAGTCGAGAGGACCTTGGTTGGTCGTTCATTCCGTCGTATCATCGGAGGCCGTGCATTTAGTCGCCGACCGATTAGGGAAACTCTGTGTGTGTGTGACTTGTTATTTCTCCTTGTTGTTCCACGGTGATTGGTTTTAAGATTGTCGGAGTTCTTGATGCAAGTGTTTACGTGGAACCGTGTGTAGCTTCTGTGATTTCTTCTGAGCAGATGAATGCTGTCTGCGTACTGGAGTAGCCAGTCCGTCGGTTGCGGGAGAGTGTGCCTTGACTGTGTTTAGATGACAATTATAAAGACATAGTGTTGCTGCGGTCTTCGTCCTAGCTGGTATTTTCGGCTGTCTTGCCGTTAGTTGAGAGGAAGGGAGTTGATTAGGTTGTTGGTTGGTTCGGCAGCCGTCCCTAGGTCGTGCTGCTATCCTATTATTTAGTATTACGCTTGGCTGACTGTCTCACTTAAAATGTTGTTAGAGTTTCCTCCCCAGGCCGACCCTTGGATCATTTCAGAGCACCACTGTTTGTTGTTTGTGACTGTCATTTTTTTTTTTTTTTTGGTCGGAGGTACTGTGCCGGGCCTTCAGCCGTGTATTAATATTGTCTGTTTTATGTTTAGTATGTGGCCTTCAGCCGAGCTTCATAACAAGTTGAAAGTAGGCTGTTTAGGTTTTTATGTTGTTAACGGCACGTAGCGCTCTATATGAAAATCACTGGCTGTGCTATGTGCAGTCTGTGGCTGGTTGGCATTGTTGGAATATTCGTTATTGTAGTGTTGAGCAGTGGGCTGTGAACAGCGCGTAGCGTTGCGACCACTACGGTCGCAGTTTCGAATCCTGCCTCGGGCATGGATGTGTGTGATGTCCTTAGGTTTAAGTAGTTCTACGTTCTAGGGGACTGATGACCTTAGAAGCTAAGTCCCATAGTGCTCAGAGCCATTTGCAGCGTTGCGCAGTTGGAGGTGAGCCGCCAGTAGTGATTGATGTGGGGAGAGAGATGGCGGAGTTTTGAGAGCGGATGATGTGGACGTGTGTCCACCAGAAAGAGTAAATTTGTAAGACTGGATGTCATGAACTGATATATATATATATATATATATATATATATATATATATATATATATATATATATATATGATGACTTTTGAACACTATTAAGGTAAATACATTGTTTGTTTTCTATCAAAATCTTTCATTTGCTAACTATCCCTATCAGTATTTAGTGCCTTCAGTAGTTAGAATCTTTTATTTAGCTGGCAGTATTGGCGTTCGCTGTATTGCAGTAGTACGAGTAAGGAAGATTTTTGTGAGGTAAGTGACTCATGAAAGGTATAGGTTATTGTTAGTCACGGCTGTTCCTTTGTAGGGATTGTTGAAAGTCAGATTGCGTTGCGCTAAAAATTCTGTGTGTCAGTTTAGTGACGATCAGAATAAGTAAAGAAAGAAATGTCTGAGTACGTTCAGTTGTGCTCAGCTGTTCGAAAATCAAATAACGTAAGGGGTTTACCAGCACAGTAATTCATGAATTTTTCTAAGGGGAGGTTTCAAACTTTAAGATTAGGCATTCAGCAGTGTTTCATTTAACATTCTTGTTGCTCGGCATTTAGGCCTTCAGCCGCGTTTGTTTCAGAATCTGTGTCTTTGACATTGTAAATCCTTGTCTGTAAGGTTTCTCCTGAATTATCTTGAATTCTTGAAACGGCCTTCATCCGTGTTCTGTAAATGTTCATGTTAAGGGTGTCTTTAATTATTCTTGAGTAATTGTTTGGGACTTGAGCCGACAAGATACTACAAGTTTTCTTACGATGTTTCTCTGTTGTACAGTGTAAAGGCTTATTTTTGAAGTCTCTCTTTTATTATGCAAAGAAAATTTTTTATTGGGCTTTCAATCGAAGAATTAACTTGAATTTTCCTTAATATGATGGCTTTTGGCCGGAATCTGTAAATGTTTGGCCTTTAAAGAATTTTCTTAGCTAATATGAAATATTATTTCGGGCTGTAGCCGAGAAGATATTGTAATTTCACTTAAGTAAAGCCTTCAGCCGTTGCTCTAAATCCTGGTCTTTTAAAAGCAATCATTTAAACTTTTTCTGGAGCAGTTACTTGGGTCCTCTGTCGATTTATCTTTGTTGTTTTAAAGAGAAAACTGTGCATTGGTTTGAGGAATAAAGTTGCATGTGTTCTTGTATAACTAACAGCAATTGACCTTGGCCCCTTTCCACAACCTGATCCGCTCTGTCCTGCGAAATTGGATTTCAATTCTATTACTGTTTTTTCTGCGTGCTTTGTCTTAACTAATGCATTGCGTGTATGTACTTTTAAGAGGATGAAGGGTAGTTTCTTTTATGAATTTCAATGGTTATCTCAGTCTGTTAATGAAACGAATTGCAAGGTATTTGAAATTCACGTAACGTTTGAATTCCAAGTACACTACTGGCCATTACAATTGCTACACCAATAAGAAATGCATGATAAACGGGTATTCATTGGACACATATATTATACTAGAACTGATATGTGATTACATTTTCACGCAATTTGGGTGCATAGATCCTGAGAAATCAGTACCCAGAACAACAACCTCTGGCCGTAATAACGGCCTTGATACAACTGGGCATTGAGTCAAACAGAGCTTGGAAGGCGAGTACAGGTACAGCTGCCCATGCAGCTTCGACACGATGCAGTTCATCAAAAGTAGTGACTGGCGTATTGTGACGAGCCAGTTGCTCGGCCACCATTGACCAAACGTTTTCAATTGGTGAGAGATCTTGAGAATATGCTGGCCAGGGCAGCAGTCGAACATTTTCTGTATCCAGAAAGGCCCGTACAGGACCTGCAACATGCGGTCGTGCATTATCCTGCTGAAATGTAGGGTTTCGCAAGGACCGAATGAAGGGTAGAGCCACGGATCGTCACACATCTGAAATGTAACGTCAACCGTTCAAAGTGCTGTCAATGTGAACAAGAGGTGACCGAGACGTGTAACCAATGGCACCCCGTACCATCCACGCCTGGTGATATGCCAGTATGGCGATGACGAATACACGCTTCCAATGTGCGTCCTCCGCGATGTCGCCAAACACGGATGCGACCATCATGATGCTGTAAAGAGAACCTGGGTTCATCCGAAAAAATGACGTTTTGCCATTCGTGCACCCAGGTTCGTCGTTGAGTACACGATCGCAGGCGCTCCTGTCTGTGATGCAGCGTCAAGGGTAACCGCAGCCATTGTCTCCGAGCTGATAGTCCATGCTGCTGCAAACGTCGTCAAACTATTCGTGCACATGGTTCTTGTCTTGCAAACGTCCCCATCTGTTGACTCAGGGATCGAGACGTGGCTGCACGATCCGTTACAGCCATGCTGATAAGATGCCTGTCATCTTGACTGCTAGTGATGCGAGGCCGTTGGGATCCAGCACGGCGTTCCTTATTACACTCCTGAACCCACCGATTCCATATTATGCTGGCAGTCATTGGCTCTCGACCAACGTGAGCAGCAATGTCACAATACGATAAACCGCAATCGCGATAGGCTACAATCCGACCTTTATCGAAGTCGGAAACCTGATGGTACACATTTCTCCTTACACGAGGCATCACAACAACATTTCACCAGGCAACGCCGGTCAACTACTGTTTGTGTATGAGAAACCGTTTGGAAACTTTCCTGATGTCCGTACGTTGTAGGTGTCGCCACCGGCTCCAATCTTGCGTGAATGCTCTGAAAAGCTAATCATTTGCATATCACAGCACCTTCTTCCTGTCGGTTAAATTTCGCGTCTGTAGCACGTCATCTCTGTGGTGTAGCAATTTTAATGGCCAGTAGTGTATTGATGCACTGTCCCTTATATTTGTGAAAAATCCCGAATTTTTAAGTAAAAGTCCCTTATTTCTTGAATAAAAAAGTTACAGCCCTACTCGGTACAGTGCTACTGTGGAGCACAGTAGTCTCAAACAGAAACCGATAGCAACAAAAGAAGCTTGTTAGAAGTAGTTTAAGCGGGCCGCCACTGACTGAGGTTCGCCTCTGTCAACTCGGGAAAGGAGTCCCGTTGCAGGCGTTCCCCACCTGACACTGGGCACCGCCCCGACGGCCGTGCTACCCGAGCCGCTGCCTGCCCGCCTACCCCGTTCTGCCTGCAACGGATCCGGCCGGCCCGTCTCAGGGAGCGGCGCGCTGCGCCAAAGGACGGGGCCTCGCCGGCGCCGGCGTACTGTAGTGCACTAGTTGGGACCGAGCCGGGCCGGGCAGGGCCACGAGTCGAGGGCACTCCGCTTTGTACGGCGACAAACACGAGGGGTATTTTTCCCCCTTTGAAGTAGGTCGGCCTCGGCGGGCATAATGGGGTCGGCCGTATCAGCGCTGATCAAAGACGGCTTTGTTCTGCTGATAGCCGCGCGCCGGCCGGCGACCCCAGTCGGCCTGATTTATCTCTAGCAGCAGCTGGCGGGGGTGGGATTGCGGGGCGGCGGGGGAGGGACTGAGAGGGACGGAAAGTAGGGTCAGATGCGGAACACGCGCCGACGCGTAGCTCGCGCTGCAGCCAAAAGAACACCTCAAGGACGTCTCGGGGAATCCCGCCGCGTGTGGACACCTGTTCTACCCCGACAGTTGCGTTCGGAATAATTTATTGCCTGCAAGTGTTCAAGTTTCTTGTTGACAACAAATGACACCCTCTTTGTAGGCTCATCTGATGATAGAATCCGGTCATGAAATAAAAAAAAAAAATAGCTGTCAAAGACTTTTCAGTTCCCCAAATTCTGATCATTCGGTCGCTGTATGCTTCACTATGATTCTATCACACTTCTTCAAAATGGCGCTACAGTCTGCAGCCGAACGAGTGCTCCGGTCGCAGGTTCGAATCCTGCCTCGGGCATGGATGTGTGTGATGTCCTTGGGTCAGTTAGGTTTAATTAGTTCTAAGTTCTAGGCGACTGATGACCTCAGAAGTTAAGTCGCATAGTGCTCAGAGCCGTTTTTTTCAAAATGGCATAGAAATGGTTCAGATGACTCTGAGCACTATGGGACTTATCAGTCCCCTAGAACTTAGAACTAAAACCTAACTAACCTGAGGACACCATACACATCCATGCCGGAGGCAGGATTCGAACCTGTGACCGTAGCAGTCGCGCGGTTCCGGAATGAAGCGTCTAGAACCGCTCGGCCACCGTGGCCGACAAAATGACATATTAACCTAACAGCACCAAATTTTACACAACGCGCATTACGAAGAAGGATACTTTATGACCGCTCAAGAGAAAATGAGAAAGGGGATAACTGGTAACTTTGGTTGACTTATATTAGTAACATACTTTTTCAAAAGGTGCTGATCTTTTACTAGTATCCCGGAAATGAAAATACGTTGTAGCACACTTTTAGCAACATCAACTCATCTTCAGTAACATATACTACCAGGCGCGGTGTGATGTAATAAAATAAAAGTTATTTGTCACTCTTTTTCTTTGCTATCACTGTAATGTAATAGAATGGATATGAGCCGTGACTCATATAAAATAGAAACATACATTAATGCAATGGCTCAGCATGAAAGAGAAATAACTAATGTAGGAATATTATCAACAGCGTAATATGTTGTTTCATTTAGCCCGAAGTGTGTAAGCACTCAGTATACTAGCTCAGTTTTCAGGATAGTTACGTAATCGTCCATAATTAATTGTCCTGTTCTTATTTACCCAACACTACAGATATTATTCCAGGCTCGTGAGAAGACGTGTGCTTACAGCAGCAGAGATTATTTGCCAAGTGTGTTCGGTGTACACTTCTGTAGTACGTAACTTAACAACGTGGTTTCGTCTCGATTCCCCAATGTAAGATATCAAGAGTAGCGTCTACAAATGAAATCATATAATGAAACTGGAATCCTGTGACCAGACCTTTTTTGCCTGGGATGTTATCTCGTTATATAAAGAAAATCTGTACCTAAAATTGTTAAACTATTAGTAGCTGCCTCCGGTGTTGTGGGATCTGAAATAAGCTTAATTGTCCTAACCGACGCCACGAATCGTAGCTGAGCTAAAAGAAAAATGTGAAAGATTTTTCTAAGATGGCCCCTAACAATGAAAATTCTTTGTTGAGCCCCATATCTAGTTAAGAAAATCCAGGTATCAGACTACCAATTCATTGACCACATACACAAATTCTTTTGGCAAAATAACCATTACATTTTTCGGGTTTTAAGTACAACTTACATTATCAGCTGGTATATCAAGATGAGCTATACACAAGAACGTCCTCTTAGGTCCGAATCCAAGGAGATAAGATAAGTGAAAGACAAAGGAAGGGTAGTTCATGCATATAAGCGCAAGAGTCCATGGAATGACATATCCATTGTAGTTCAATCTCTTCTTCTTTGGCATACTTGTCGATTATTTATAAAGTTTATCGTAATATTTCGTTTTCATTTTTTAAACCCAAGTCCACCCAGGAGAAACAGTACAGCGGGTCTGGGGTTTACTTCATACCCACCCCTAATTTTTAAACAATTGAAAAAAGTGCAAATTTCGTTAAGTATTGTTGGCTTTGTCTCACAACATACTGTTTAATGAGATGTTGAAGTGTCAATAACGCCCTGAATCTGGAAATATTGACTATGACGTTCAGTGGGGGAAATGACATCTAATACTGAAACTTAAATTTTTGGCTTACGCTTACCTGGGAAATTTGAAACATTTATGATATCAGGTGGAAGGATTTATTAGAATCAATAACTTTTTTTCGAAATCTTAAGATATAAAGTAACTAACTAGATTACAATAATTTAAAAAGGTAGACAGAAGGTATCACCACTCCCCCCTCCCGTGTTATGGAATCATTCCTATCTAGGGGTAAGGCAGACTCTGTCTTCAGGAAAATTAAACAGAACTTTCATGGAAGAGATAGGACCAGCGAAGTAGCGGCCCAGCGAAGTAGTCCTTGATTTCAAAATTAAATATCTCGAAAAGTAAGGGATCGACGAGTGTAACAAGCGGTATGTTTAATGTAAAAGCTGGAAGAATTTTTTACATATTACGTACGGAAACACAGCTATGGGACGTCGTTGCAGTCGCTCATATTGTAACAGGGGAACACCCTGCCATTTTCAAGCCATACTCAACCAAATAAGCAAAGTGCAAAGGAATTTAAAACAACGGTTTGCAGAGGAATTTCGGAAAGATACTGCACACACACACACACACACACACACACACACACACACACACACACACACACACACACACACACGTCATGACACATACGAAGATGATTGACGTCAAAAATTATCGATTGTGAAATTAATAATCAACGGGTGAGGTTAGCATTAATTCTGTTCCTCCGTTTTTTGACAAGAGTGAGCCCGAAATTCCATATAGAATTTAAAAAAGAACCACCACCTCTATTTATAAATTCACTTGCCAATTTAATTTCAATTGCTTCCTTGATAACACTATCCCAATAGCTGGAAGTTCATACCAGAATCTCGGTGTTCTTATATTCCAAACGATTGCCAAGGCTCTGCAAATGCCGGATGTGCCCGGCTGTTGTGAGCTTGTGTGATGCTTATGCTGAGCAAACAGGTCCTTCACAGTCCTGATAGTATGATCAATATATGACTTCCACGACTGCAAGAAATACGGTAGACACTTGCCTTATGAAAGCCAAGATCATCCTCCAGGGACCCTAAAAGGACTTCGATCTTAGATGTTGGTCGAAAAACACATATCATGTAATATTTCCGCAAATTAGCACTAGTCCTGTACGAAACGCCATTGCGTAAGGCAAAAACGACACAGACTTCGCCGGCAGCTGTGGCCGAGCGGTTCTAGGCGCTTCAGTATGGAACCGTGCTGCTGCTACGGTCGCAGGTTCGAATCCTGCCTCAGGCATGGATGTGTGTGATGTCCTTAGGTTAGTTAGGTTTAAGTAGTTCTAAGTTCTAGGGGACTGATGACCTCAGATGTTAAGTCCCATAGTGCTTAGAGCCATTTGAACCACTTTGAACACAGTCTTCCGTGACACCTCGTTATTATCATCAACTGGTGCTCAGTTAGCCGAGAGCCCAACGCACGTCTAACCTGCCTTTTGCTATAACCAGTCTGACCTAAGGTGACGTCCGGATGGACTAACTTAGCTGAAAACTCTCAGCGTCAGAGATGACAGGGGCCGTGCGAGGCAAAGTACGAAGCACCCCTTCACGCCGAGCCGGATGGTGACTACTACCAGTCTGTATCTACAGGTCAGTGTGAGAAGGCTTCCTATAAACGGCATGGTCTAATATGACATCACCCTTCCTTCTGACAACACATCAGGGAAGAGAAGCCAGCCATTCTTTTCCACCTTCATCGTGAGACAAATATTAGGATGGTTTGAATTAAGGTGCTGTGAAACGTCGTTCAAATTCTCACGGCCACGAGACCTAACAGCAGATGTATCGTCTACATAAAAAAGAAACCAAGTAGGTTTCACAGCCGCGGACTCCAACGCACGTACCTAGAAATACTCCATAAATAAATTTTCAATAATAGGTGACAACGGGATTCCCATGGCAACTCCAGGTGTCTGCTCGTAGTACTGGTCATTGAATTAAAAGTAAGTGGAAGTCAACACATGTTGAAATAGGTTCGTTAATTCACACCAAACCTAATCTGATTCAACCGTAACGAATCAGACACAGGAACGCAAGTGAAGACAGAGACCACATCAAAACGTATTAGGACATGACAGTCACCGAACCCATTCTCTCTAATCGGCGTAAGCAACCCGCCGAGTTCGCTCTGTGACACTCAAAACCGACATACTATAGGCTCAACAAAGCTACACGATATGTCGTAGCACCAGTGTTACAATCGGAGGCCGTTTTGTTGTGGACCTTAAGAATGCCATATACCCTATGGGGAATAGTGGAATAATCTTGATATTCTAGTGCGTCAAGGAATTTTTCAGGAGGCTGTTAGCCTTTCTCTCAAAATTTTTTGTGGGCTACGATACGCTGATTCTGACAGTAACCACTTGATTTTTTAAATATAATCGTGTTTGTCCAAAACAACGGCATTAAAGCAAAATAAAAAGATCCGGATCAACTCTAAAGGAACGTAAACTCAGGTCTGAAACCATAAGGGTTTCGTTCAGAAGTTTAGAAATAGTTTGAAAAGTTGCTAAATAGTCCGTCGAAGTTCAGATCGATCAGTTTCACCGTTGAACTATGAAAGAAGGTTAGCCTTCTCAAGAAAGAGGTTGAAAACATGTATTCCGTTGAGCGACGTGGTGCTGGAAAACCATAGGCAAGAACGCATTCCTACGGCGAGAAGTTTCCAAACCGAGTTTAATGACCAAACGGAACTCTATACGAAAATCATTCGCTAGCTCTTAGCCAAATTCCAAAGGACAGGAAGCGTAACATTGGTGTTACACACGAAACTTTGGTATTTCCATTTAAAATCCGAAGTCAGCAGGCAACATCTGAAGAGCTGTGGGACAGAGGGATGACTTTGCATACGAGATTCTCGCAGTAAAGGATTCGATGTTGACTGTATGTGCTTCATAGATTAAGCACACCTCCACCTGAATGGAGTTGTGAATAAAGAAAACTGATGATTTTGGGCTTCCGGGAATCCTCACTTGTGCGAAGCGAAACCACTGCATTCTTCCAGAGCTACTCTTTGGGTTGCGGTATGCAGCAGAGCCATATTGGCCCTCTTTTCATGCGAAAAACGATAACTAGTCAAAGTTACGTTGCTAATTTGTCCCCACACAGCTGGCGTTGGAGGGTCAACTAGTCAGAGAGTGGTTCACGTAATATATTTCTAGATAAATACTTGGGAATAACATCATTGCAGTGGATTATCGCCAATTTACTGGTTCAGGGATGGATTGGCCTCCATATTCACCTGATCTAACTCCTTGTGACTACTTCTTGTGGGACATAACGAAAGACATTCTCAGCCGGCCGGGGTGGCCGAACGGTTCTAGGCGCTAGAGTCTGGAACCGCGCTACCGCTGCGGTCGCAGGTTGGAATCCTGCCTCGGGCATGGATGTGTGTGATGTCCTTAGGTTAGTTAGGCTTAAGTAGTTCTAAGTTCTGGGGGACTGATGACCTCAGCAGTTAAGTCCCATAATGCTCAGAGCCACTTGAACCATTTTTTGAAAAACATTCTCAACTGGAACCTTCTCACCATGCTGGAGGAACTTGACTAGGCGATCTACGAGGAGACTGAATCGATGTCCGCTGAGACACTATAGGATGTGATGACAGATTTCATTGTTCGCCTGCAAGTCGTGGCAGTTTGGGAATGATTGTGAAGCGACTGTCAAGACTGTTTGCAGACGATGAATTCAGTGACGTCCTTTGATACTGAACGAGCTGCACAGCGTGCAGTGCCACCTGTTACCAGCTTTTCATACTATTTCGAAACTTCTGTATAACTTCTGCATAAAATTCTTACAGGCATCAGGCAATGTATTGCTTGGTTGTGGGCGTCCGTGCCTTTTACGTTTTGCATTGATCTCCCGGTTGTGTGCCGGTCGAATGGAGCGCAAGTTACCTTGTCGGTGAGTCCGTTGAATGTCTGTTGGTTGGGTTGTCGTCGGATCTAGAATGGCTGGGCTGACTGCCTGTCTCACCTAAGTGATCGTTACTATTTCATGTGCTGGCCGACCCCCGAAACTTCTGAGCGCCGTTACCTGCACTGCCTTTTCTTATTTTATGTTGTGTGTAATTGTATGGCTCATAGCCGATGGTTTTGAATTAAAGTTGAATTGTTAGGCTGACTTATCGGTCTGAGTTTTAGAGGTATTTTATTCTGAAGTCTCGACTCCTTCGCTGGACAACCTGTGTATGAATATTAAGAGCTCACGTGGCAAGACCCTATTAAGCGAAGAAGGGGAGGCTGAAAGGTGAGAGAAATATATGGAGTGTCTATATTAAAGAAAAGAACTTGAAGACGGTATTACTGAAAGAAATGGAAATGTAGATAAAGATGAGATTTGATATAAGGTGCACCGAAAAGAATTTGACACGGGCCTGAAAGACGTAAGTAGAAAAAAGTCTCGAGAGCTAGATGACATTCCAACAGAGTTACTGCGATCCATGGGAAAGCCATCCATGACAAAACTTTTGCCAGTAATACGCAAGACGAAAGGAAGTACGGATGAAGTACCCATGGATTTCAATAAGAAGTTAAAACTCTTTATTCCAAAGACGGCAGGAGCAGATAGGTATGAATATTACCCAAACCGTCTGTTTAAAAAGTCATGATTGTAAAACAGTGACCAGAATTATTAACAGAAGAGTGGAGATGCTCCTAAGAGTAGACCTCGGGAAGATTAAATTAGCTTCCGGAGAACTGTAGAAATATCTGAGGCAATATTGACCATAAGAAGTATCTTAGAAGAAAGGTTGAAGAAGGGCAAACCTACGTTTGCACCATTTGTAGATAAAGAGGACGCTTTATCAAATACTAACTGGAATACACTTTTGAAATACTGCAGGTTTCAGGATTCAAATATAACGAGCGAAACATTATTTACGTCTTGTACAGTTGTAAGAGTTAAGTGACTTGAACGGGGACGGTACTTGACAAGGAAATCAGACAGAGTTGTAGCCTCTCCCCAGTGTTATTCACTCTGTTCATTGCGCAACCCATAAAAGCAACCAAGTAGAAGTTTGGAAATCGAACTTCAATTCATGGAGAACGATGTAAAATTTTGAGATTACTCGACGATACAGTAATTCTGTCAGAGATGATAAAGGACCTGGAAGAGTAGCTGAAAGGAATGGACAGAGATTTTACAAGTCATAAAATGACTATCGGCAAAAGTAAAGGAATGCAGTGGAATCCAATTAGGCGACGGACTGAAATTAAGAAATGAGAGAGAATAAATACTGAGTCGTTATAATTAAAGTGCAGTAACTCACGGACGTCCAGTGTGGGCTGTAATTACAGTTTGGTAGCGAACGTTGGTAGATATACTAATGCGCTAATGTGGAACCTATTTATGCTGGAAAAACTAGTTAAAATTGTGGCCACTAGGTGCAAATCTGGTGCTGTACACCGTATGCACTATGACGTCTACGCTGTGATTTAAAAAGCCATGACGTGAGTGAACGGTATGGCTATCGGGAAGAGAGACCGTGCGTTATCAGTGAAACTGTTTTATGTTAACACCAGCGATTACAGCGCTGTATTAAGAGAGTATTTTCGACTGAAAGATCTGATAAGACGCCCAACCTGTTATATGGCTTAAAGAAGATGATAATGAAATTCGAAAAACCATGTGAGCTTGGCGTGGTACCTGGGAGAGTAAGGCGTGATATCCCAGTGGAAAACATTGATGAGGTTGCTGCTGCTGTAACTAACCATGTAGCATGTTCCCCGGCTAGTTCTAGTGCTCGTGCAATGTCACGAAAATTGTCTAACTCAAGGTCAACAGTACAGAACCTTTTGTAGCATATTTTACACAGGTATCCGTAAAAGATCCAGACAGTGGATTACACCTTACGATCCGGAGCAACGTTCCGAGTTTCCGCTTCGGTTTCTGACACGAATCGAAGTTGTTGATTTGTGGCCGGGCAATACTCTATGGACTGACGAGATACGTTTTACACTGCAGGGTGCAGTTAATACACGGAACTGCCAAATCTTCGTTACTGTTAAACTGCGTGTTGTGAACGAACACACGTTGACTCGTAGTTTGTGACTGTGTGGTATTGCCGGCATGAGTGGCCGAGTGGTTCGAGGCGCTACAGTCTGGAACCGCGCGACCGCTGCGGTCGCAGGTTCGAATCCTGCCTCGGGCATGGATGTGTGTGATGTGCTTAGGTTAGTTAGATCCAATTAGTTCTAAGTTCTAGGAGACTGATGACATCAGCAGTTAAGTCCCATAGTGCTCAGAGCCATTTGAACCATTTTTGTGTGGTATGGATTCACAAGCACCTTTAGTCTCGATCCGTTCTTCTTTGAACAGAATACACCAAGAGGCCTGAAAAGTCTACCCTGACGTCTGCACGTTATTGAGAACGCATTGTGCAGCAACCGTGTGGAAACTATTGCTTTCATGCAAAATGGGGCAACACCTCATATCGTTCGCCCAGTGAACGGTCTGCAACTTACGGCTCAAACGCCTCTGAGCACTACGGGACTTAACATCTGAGGTCATCAGTCCCCTAGAACTTAGAACTACTTAAACTTAACTAACCTAAGGACATCACACACAGCCATGCCCGAGGCAGGATTCGAACCTGCGACCGTAGCGGTCACGCGGTTTCAGACTGAAGTGCCTAGAACCGCTCGGCCACAGCGGCCGGCCTGCAACTTACTGTGAACGTGTTATCTCGATAGGTTTTCCAGGTGCATGAGCTGCAAGATCACCTGATCTGAATCCATGTGACTTTTGGCCCTGGCCATGTCTAAAACAACACGTTTACCAGGGACGCGTTCGGTCCCTACGTCATCTGAAGGCCAGTATACAGGAACAAGTTGTTCAAATTCCACACCAACTGCTGCCAGTAATGCATTATGAACGATTTATTATCTGTTTGCAACACACATCTGGTGAACAAGTTTTAACGTATAGTGACGCTCCATGTGCTTTTCGTGATATGTTTGCACAATTTTGGTGACAACATAAGCAAAGCGCCAAAGAATCTGGTATAGGCATGCGTATTAAAATACAGAGATATGCTAACAGGCAGAATACGGCGCTGCGGTTGGCAACGCCTATATAAATCAACACGTGTCTGGCACAGTTGTTAGATCGGTTACTGCTGCTACAGTGGAAGGTTATCAAGATTTAAGTGAGTTTGAATGTGGTGTTATAGTCGCCGGGCGATGGGACGCAGCCCATCTGAGGTAGCGAGTTCCCGTACGAACGTTTCATGATTGTACCTTGAATATCAGGAATCCGGTAAAATATCAAATCTCCGACATCGCTGAGGCCGGAAAAAAGATCCTGCAAGAACGGGATCAACGACGAGTGAAGAGAATCGTTCAACGTGACAGAAGTGCAACCCCTCCACAAATTGCTGCAGATTGCAATGCTGGGCCGTCAACAAGTGTCGGCGTGCGAGCCATTCAACGAAACATCATCGGTATGGGTTTTCGGAACCGAAGGCTCACCCGTGTATCCTTGATGACTGCGCGACACAAAACTTTAAGCCTCGCCTAGGCTCGTCAAAACCGACACTGGACTGTTGATAACTGGAAACATGTTGCCTGGTCGGCCGCATCTCCTTTCATATTGTATCGAGAGGATCGACGTGTACGGGTATGGAGACAATCTCATGAGTCCATGGACCCTGTAAGTCAGCAGTGATAGATGGATGGATGGATGGAGAGGGTTATATGGGCGCACGACGGCAAGGTTTTCAGCGCCCGCTCAGTGACAGATTGAGATGGGTGTCAAGAAAAGACTCAGAACAGTAAGATAAAACAGAACATAAAACACAATTAACAAGCTTGGAAAAATATGGACCTACCCACACCGAAGCGAGGACGTAGCATGCCGCCAGCAGTAAAACATGGACAACACAGGAAGGAAGTGGTAAAGGGAGCTAAAACAATATAGCAGATGGAACTGGCTTGCTGACCGCAAGGGGAAAGGGAGGAGTCAGCCACTGTGCAGTACACTAAAACCTCCAGCCTAAAAGTTTAAGCCAGAGTCCAGACACATCACGAAACTTTAAAACCCTAGACACGCACGTCTGATCATTAGCTAAAACACAGGGCAGTTCCCCATCAATTTGTGCTTCTGCCCTTGCATTACTGTATAAAATGCAGTCTGTTAAAAGGTGGCAGACAGAGATGTGCACACCACAAGCGGATCCTCCCACCGTTATAGAAACCTATGTGTGGGAGGACAGTGCCCAATCCGAAGACGCGTGAGGGTCACTTCTTCCCGCCTGAGCAACCGGCGTGAGGAACATCAGGGCCGAGTTGTTGACTTCACCAAACGCAGTTTTTTGGCCGTCACCGCCAGCCATTCTTCCTCCCACAACTCCATGCACTTCTTGTGGAGTGCAGAAATGACAGACTGCAAGGGAATAGGACACTGGACCACATTCTGCTCTCTGCAGGCTTCCTTGGCAGCCCGATCGGCCTATTCATTCCTATATGACCAGGCACCCAGCTGAAGGACACCTCCTTACTCCGCCGTTGGAGCAAGTACACTTGGTCATATATCAGCTGGATCATCTCCTCAGTTGGGTACAGATTCTGAAATGATTGTAAGGCATTAAGAGCAGTGATAGTGGACCCCTGATACATCTAGATACGACTCTGACATGTGACACATGCATCCTGTCTGCTCACCTGCATCCATGCATGTTCATCGTACATTCGAACGTACTTGGGCAATTTCTGCAGGAAATTGCGAAACCAGACATGTCCATAACTGCTACAGAGTAACTCCAGGAACACTCCTCCTCTGAGTTTAAACATTTCCCCTGGTCATCAAACTCCCCAGACATGAACATTATTGAGTACATCTTGGATGCCTTGCAACGTGCTGTTCAGAAGAGATCTCCACCCCCTTGTACTCTTACGAATTTATGGACGGCCATGCAGGATTCACGCTGTCAGTTCCCTTTAACACTACTTCAGACATTAGTCGAGTCCACGCTGCGGCACTTGCGCGTGCTCGCCGGGTCCCTACAGGATGTTAGGCAGGTGTATCCGTTTCTTTTGCTCCACAGTGTATTATCAATATTCTGCACTTCTGTTGGTTCTTTTACTCGCCCAAATCATTAATTTACTATCGAATTTAAAATACTTACGTTCTCGAATGCTGCCGTCTTGTAGACACTTATTACTACAGTCTTCTATCATCAACGAAAAACTGAAATGAGTGTATGACATCGTTGGCCTAGATGCCCCATCCGGGAAAATTGCCGGCCGTTGTGGCCGAGAGTTACTAGGCGCTTCAGTCCGGAACCAAACTGCTGCTACGGTTGCAGGTTCGAATCCTGCCTCGGGCATGGATGTGAGTGCTGTCCTTAGGTTAGTTAGGTTTATAAGTAGTACTAAATCTCGGGGACTGATCACCTCAGATGTTAAGTCCCACAGTGCTCAGAGGCATTTGAACCGGGGAAATTAGGCCGGCAAGTGGAAGCCATAATGCGGTCGACGCCACACTGGGCCACTTGCGCACCGTTGATGAAGATGAAAAGATGATGAGGACAACACAACATCCAGTCAACGAGCGAAGAAAACCCCAACCCGGCCAGGAATCGAACCCGGGATTGCTGCAAGGAAGTAAGCACGTTAGCACCAAGCTAAGCATGCGGACTGTATCATCAACAACAGTGTCCAGATAACCCGTTCAGCAGCACGCTACTGTTTCAGCCGATTAACAGAAAGTCGATTTTTGAACTTTGTTGTGGAACACAGATGACGGCTCGTGTTGTCTGCAGTTCAACCACGCCTAGACGGCAGTACCGCCGTTCAATCGCGTCCACATCGTTACTTTGTGACAGGAAGTGCTCTCAAAAAGGGAAGTGTCCAAGTGTCCCGGAGTGAACCAAAGCGATGTTGTTCAGACATGGAGGAGATACAGAGAGACAGGAACTGTCGATTACATGCTTCGCTTAGGCTATCCAAGGGCTACTACTGCAGTGGATGACCGCTACCTACGGATTATGGCTCGGAGAAACCCTGGCAGCAACGCCACCATGTTGAATAATGCTTCTTGTGCAGCCCCAGGACGATGCGCAACTTCACTCCACAGGTTCATGGCGAGGTCCGTCTTTGCAACCACGACACCATGCAGCGCGATACAGATTGGCCCAACAACATGCCGAATGGACCTCTCCGGATTGGCATCACATTCTCTTCACCGATGAGTGTCGCGTATGCCTTCAATCAGACAATCGTCGGAGACGTGTTTGGAGGCAACCCGGTCAGGCTGAACGCCTTAGACACACTGTCCAGCACGTGCAACAAGGTGGATGTTCCCTGCTGTTTTGGGGTGGCTTTATGTGGCACCAACGTACGCCGCTGGCGGTCATGGAAGGCGCCGCAGCGGCTGTACGTTACCTGAATGTCATCCCTTGACCAATAATGCAATCATATCGGCAACATATTGGCGAGGCATTCGTCTTCATGGACGACAATTCGCGCCACTATCGTATACATCTTGTGAAAGACATCCTTCAGGATAACGATATCGCTCGACTAGAGTGGCCAGCACGTTCTCCAGACATCAACCCTATGGAACATACCTGAAATAAATAGAAAAGAGCTGTTTATGGACGACGTGACCCACCAACCACTCTGAGGGATCTACGGCGAATCGCCTTTGAGGAGTGGGACAACAGTGCTTTGATGAACCTGTGTAATAGTGTGCCACAACGATACAGGCATCTGTCAGTCTAAGAGGACATACTACTGGGTATTACAGGCACTGGTGTGTACAGCAGTCTGGACCAGCACCTCTGAAGGTCTCGCTGTATGGTTCTACAACATGCAACATGCAATAAAAAGGGCGGAAATGATGTTTATGTTGAGCTCCACTACAAATTTTCTGTACACATTTCGGAGTTCTCGAAACCGAGGTGATGCAAAACTTTTTTTGTTGTATGTATTCTATGATTTGGCATCAGATTGCGTGTACAATTAGGTTAGTAGGTCGTAAAAAATCATATCATATAGCACAGCTTAATAGATCATGTCATTACTAACTGTTCATGATAGTAGCTTATTTGTTTACACGAGATACACAGTACAAACGCAGTCTTTTCTTGACCAGAAATAAAAATGAATATCGGGAGCTACCATATATTTTTCACCAACACGTCTGCTACAAGTCGTCTCTGACCGCAATTGTAAGTAGCAAGATTAGGAAACACAAACTGTTACGTATGGAGTAATCTGTTCTTCACTAGTGACCTGTCACGTCTTTGCCAGCTGTTGGTTCTGGCAAACACCAATGTAGTACAGTACATCAGAAACTGCATTAAGCATAGTTCGATGTGCAAAGCCCTTGGAACACGCTGCAGGTAAGCAAATAGCTTAACAGTGTGTTTGGTGGTTGCCGTTGCTATCGATTCTGCGAAGCCATACGGTGATGACATACAGTTCTCTGAAGCGGGCCCATACTGGAATGAATCCTGCTCCTTGCCACTAATGCCATATCCTTCATCTATCTCCTGAGGACAAAATACACTCTTCTTATTTAGGTTGCAGATTTCTCTTATTACTTTATTAAATGAACGACACGCTGCTACTTGTACATCTTCTGTTATCAATACCAGTTTCAGATAATAGCAATCATCACAGTTTATATACAGCAATAAACTCACGAAACAACCAGAAATGCAAAAGATTACAGTAAGGTTGCATAACTTGTTTAAAAAAATTGTTATACTACTGATGTATCATTTCATGTCACAGTAATATCGCAATGTTATTACTACGTGCCCATAGAACTGCTGAACTTCAAAGGGACGAACAAGTTAACTATTGCTTGAGTAACTTCTATTGTTATGTTATGAACTATACTCAGGCGGTAGTGTGTGATATATAAAAGCACAGTTATAACTAATCGCATCAATCTGAGGACAACTGATCACAGACGTGAGTAACGAGAGAACAAACTATAGAAAAGATACAGATGGTGCTGCTAGAAGCATTCAATGTTTAAAGTAACTAAAACATGTTGCAAAAAATGGACTCTAGATATAGAAATGGGATATACACACATGTATACAATAAAATAATTGCAATAATATCATGCTGTTTTACTACAAACACCTGTATTTTCCTTATCTTCACTTACGCGCAAATTTTTGTTATAATACATTGTACAGTTTTACCCAATTGGCTCTTAGGTGCTACCATTTTTCTCTTTCTTCATTACACTCTTGTCCAACAGACTTGTACTTTGGTAGTATACATTTATCCTAAAGCTAGGATGAGGGACGAGTTTTACATGTTTCAGTAACTTTCAGCAATGAATGGATGTTGTAGCAGCAGCTTTATTTTTGGTTTGACTTATTTTGCATTAAACACATGTATGGTCGGTTACTCTTTGATCTGTTTGAAATTAGCGGATGACAATGCTTTGACAACTGATACACCATCTTTTGAGTACAGACAACAGTTTTTCCTTTTGGTGTTCAACAATTCCGGAGATGGAGTATTAGTAGCACTACCATATTGTTACAATGCGGTACATAAATAATATATGAACATTTGTACTGATACCCTATCATGTATATTTAATTTGTAAGTAGGCTGTTTAGGTTTTCTTATTGGTAACGCCAATTAGCGCTCTGTATAAAAATCACTGGCTGTGTTGTGTGCAGTCTGTGGCTAGATTGCATTGTTGTCTGCCATTGTAGTGTTGGGCAGCTGAATGTTAAAAGCGCGTAGCATTGCGCAGTTCAGTAGTTAGTGCCTTCAGTAGATTGAATCTTTTATCTAGCTGGCTGCCAGTAGTGGCGCTCGCTGTATTGCAGTAGTTCGAGTAACGAAGACTTTTGTGAGCTAAGTGATTTGTGAAACGTATAGGGTAATGTTAGTCAGGGCCATTCTTTTGTAGGGATTTTTGAAAGTCAGATTGCGTTGCACTAAAAATGTTGTGTGTCATTTGAGTGTTGATCAGAATAGTTAAAGAGCTAAATGCGAAATGTCTGAGTACGTTCAGTTCTGCTCATCTGTTTGAAAATCATATAATGTAAGAGGTTTATCACCACGGTAATTCACTAATTTTTCTAAGGGGACGTTTCATATGTCGACCTTTAGCCGAGGATACCTCACTTGAATCTTCTGATTTTTTCTTGTAGTTTGTGTAATTAGTGTAGCTTTTGTTTATTGCTAGCACGTAATTGTAGAGAGAATCTCCTTTGTAGTTGCAGTCTTTCATTGTTGTACAGTAAGATAGTTATGGCATGCATGTAGATTTGCACCACGTATTTCGCAGATGCGCTTACGATTAACTAGATATTATTTTCGGTGCAATGTTAATGTGTTTTCTTATTTTTGCTCTTCAAATTGTGCTTTTCTGTGTTATTGTGTGAAATACTGTGACAATTATGGCGTGTGAAAAACGTAATACTAGGCTCCAAAGTAAACTGAGAAATGACAGTGAAGACGAAAGCAGTGTGTTAGCGCCACCGTGTAATGAATTAACTAATGTTCAACATACTAATTTGGTAATTGTGCATATGGAAATGGAGCGGGCGGCAAACAATGGTGTAGACAGTGAAACAATAAGTTAACAGGGAAGCATTATCGATCGATCGGTCGGCAACAGCCCGCCTCAGGAATCGGGAATGACAGGACACAATCTTGCAAATACTGCAGTTTCAGGTATTGGGTCCTCACCGTTTCCTCAAATAAGTCAAGACTCATTTTCTGCTTGTCAAAATGTGAATGTTGCCGGTGCAACTTCACTACCGAAAAGCACTGAGGAACATGTTTCAGACACCAGTGCAATATTATTACAGTTAATGCAACAAATGGGACAAAGGCTGCAAAAGTTAGACACAATAGAACAAAATCTTCAAAAGTCAGACACAATGAAACAAAATCTTCAAAAGATAGACACAATGGAACAACACCAGAGACAAACACACCAACAGTTAGACGCAATGGAACAAAAGCTTCAAAGGTTAGACTCAGTGGAACATATGCTTGAACAAACACGTGAAGATTTAACTACTGGGATACATAAAATCGAATCGAAGTGTCAAAAAGTCTGTAATGACGTAAAAACAAAAATTTGTGAGCATTTCCAACCTATTTTTTCGCGGCATGAAAATACATTACAGAATCACGAAGCAGCCATAAAAGAACTGCAAACTATTGTTAATGAAAATCATGAGACCTTGGAAGCTAAAATTGACTCAGTTGCATCTACCGATTCGGTTACGCAACTTGCAAAAAATCAGGAAAACTTAAAGGACACAGTAGATACGATTTCAACACAAATGGATACTCTGAAACTTGATTCAGAAAGACACACTGAGGAAATAAGTACACTATCGGAGAAAGTAGCCGAACTTTCCGGATCAGTTTACGAACTTATCTGAGAAGGTAGATGATGATCTGATTGACACATGATCTGTAGCCATCACTGACACAGAAGAGTATGAACAAATTAAGAAATTCAAACAAAATCAGAATCAAATTAATACGCAACACAAATGATAAATCTGGGAAGTACAAGATCAGTTGGCACAAGTAATACAAAAATTACGTATTTCAGAGGACAATCGCGCTCCAACAAGATGGAACCGGCGACACGACGTAACAATGACCGATATGCTACTCACCGACCCGATGATTTTGACTGTAAGCTGTTCATTACTACACGTAAATTCAAAACATTTAAGAATTCTGGCAACGACATTCATCCACAAGCATGGCTCCATCAATTCTCTCATTGTTTTCCTCCCAACTGGTCATTAGAGCACAGATTAGAATTTATGTGTGGCTACTTAGAGAATGAACCAGCTGAAAGAATTGGATCGGTCATTCACGATTGTCACAGTGAAGGAGAATTTTATCATGCCTTCCTCTCAGCATATTGGTGTCAAGCTACACAAGACCGAGTAAAACATAGCATCATAATTACGAAACATTTCGAACAATCTGAATTTTCCAGTCTTGCGAAATATTTTGAAGACATATTGCACAAGAATCAGTACCTGTCAAACCAATACAGCCCCTCAGAACTCATCCGCATTCGCTTAATCAAATGGCCTGAACATTTACGACATATTATTTCGGCAGGACGTTGCAAAGACGACATTGAAGCTTTTCAGGGACTGTTACAAGAATTGGAAATTGACACTGACAATCGCGGAATGCGAAAATAGGAGCACAACAATTACAGGTCACATCCATCACAATTCCACAAAGACAGAAATAAAAATGGAACGTCAAGGCTATTCTTACAATGTAAATCGTGACCAAAACAGACACCATCCGTATGACACCGTTGGCAGAGTAGTTATAATTACAGGGAAAGATCACCTCTCCCCAGTAATGAGTTCAGTGCGCAGTTATGATTCAGGGAGAAATTCTCCACCATGTGACCGACAAGAAAGAAATTACGGAATCCATCGACATGACGACAGACGATATAATCGTAACGACAGACCTGAATTGCATCAGAACTGGTGGGATTCAAAAAGGGCAGGGCCCTCTCGGCAAGGTGAATTTGTAGAAGTTAGGTCTCCTAATCCCAATAACAACGTGCGCCATAAAGAAACAGACAGTGACTCTCACTGCAGGCAGCCACGTGCGCCGGCTGGCTCAGCGAAAAATAACATGGACACTAACCTTGAGAAAAATTCCAGTATCTTTACCGACATATACCGCATGATAATTGCGTTGAAGGTGAAACTCTGCGTACTAGGAAGAGTAAAGGATTGCACCACCTTTCACATGTAAAACCGTTTATTGAGAGATAATCTGTTTTTTAACTTAGTTTTTGCTATAAAAATTTTTCACTTCACACTACTAGTAGATTTTGTCACACTGAGAAACTGTTAACATGCAACAATGTTTTGAACTTAACTATCGAGTCTAGAACCTAGGGAACAAATTTAGACAGTATTTTCGAGTGCATTGTTATAGTGAACAGACGACACAGTGTTATTGTGTGTGTACATTCTGGCTTGTTAATTGCACGATTATGTAACGACTATAAGGCTTACATACATAAAACATATACTTCTAATAACAGTTTAATGCAACATTTTGGTTTAGTTGAAAAGACGTTCTTTATTTGAATTACTTTCTCTGAGAATAAAGATGACTTAGTATTTGGTTTCTTTGACAGTTAAACGATTTTATCACGATGCTACTAATGTGTGACACAATTTACATTGTTGCTTTTGCAGTGTATCTGTTTTTCTGAATAATTCTGGAAAGTAAAACATGTTTTAGTAATAACTTTTGTGGTATAGCTACAATGAGACAGCCTTTTCCGTAGCACAACAGTACGTTACGTTATAGTACTTTCTTGATCACGGTAAGGTACGTAATAACTACAATATCTATACGCAAAGCATTTCACTTTCGTTTATGATGAGGTAAATACATTGACTTCAGCAGAATTTTGCTCACAGAGAACGATAGCTACGACACTTCCACAGAATTATCTTACAGCAAGACGCAGATTTAGCGCTACAGGACACGCATTTGAGTGATTAATTTTGTACTTAAAGCATTTATTTTTAAAGATTTTTGAATTACAAAGAAAGTTTTCTGTGATATATTTCATTCCATTGCTGTAATCTGTAACACCTAAGGGTATAATTACATTAATCCTCAGGGGGGTACACGCTTACTTTGTGTACCATGTGTTTGGCAAGCACAAGGAGCCCTAGCTAATATGGTATTTGCTTATACAACTTTACTCATCGGTACCAGAATTACACAGCTATCTGATTATTTGTCAGAGAAACAAACATCCTTTTACTACATGAGTGACACATGTTTACGCAATTACACACTTGGATAACTTCACACTTATGAAACTGTATTTTGTCTGTACTTTGGGAACTGTTCACATCTTTTCGGAACCATTGTGGTACTATGAGAGCTTTGAATGATGTATTTGGTATGGGATCATGATTTTTAAAGTACATTTGTGGTAGATGACAGTATTGAAATGAGCAGAGAATATTTTTAGGTTTTGAAATTATTGGAGGGAGCTACGATGGTTTTAAGATGTGATTGATCTGTTATGATGTTATTATTACGACGACCATGTGTATTTTGCTGTTGAGGTATGTTTATGATCAATAAGCTGATGCTATATGAGGAATTTGATTATGCTACATATTTATTATGATGAAATATTGAAGAAGTGTCGACGAATATGTATATTTGTAATAAGGTAAGGAATAATGAGCCGTGGTTAGGGACTCTGACTTGTGAAAAAGGATGTTGGAAACCAAGAATCGTACTTTAAGTGTTATGAAATGTGTGTAAATCGTGAATGTATCACAATGCCGAAGAAAATTTTATGGACACTGTTATATTTATAGGATTTTTTTCTACAGATTTGTAATGCAAATATTTCGATCTGTGAAATTATATTTGTATCGAACTGTCACTGTAGCAGAAACTGATGTCGTAAATATTTTGGTAAGGAAGGTAAGTCACTGTAAGTACCCAGCTGCGTGACAGTCGCCTGGAAAAAAGCCATTAGTGTGTGCCTTTCAGAAGCACAAGTGGAGAAATAAAAGAGGTCATTATCCTCGCTATTGACATTCCTTTGTAGAAAGCATCACAAATACGACACGCTCATTACTTGGAAACATATTGTACTTTGTACTACTTACTGAAATTCTTGTGAACTGATGGGAAATATTCTTACATCTCTACACCTGATTATGAGAAGTGTCTTTCTATGAGAGTTGAGAGAATTTCTACTAACTTATGAAATGCCACATGACTATTGAATGATATTTTTATGCTTCGCTTTCGATAGTTGCTTATTTCATTTGATATCTGGTTTCCAGCTGTGTTACAGCATTGGTTCTATAAAATTAAATTAAATGCATTTGCTAATGTGAAAACTTTTTGTCAACATGAAACGTCCCCTCTGAAATATTATACAAGACTGTGCTTATACTGACACACAATATTTTTAGCAAAACGCAATCTGACTTTCAAAAATCCCTACAAAAGAATGGCCCTGACTATCATTAACCTATACCTTTAACAAATCACTTACCTCACAAAAATCTTCGTTACTCGAACTACTGCAATACAGCGAGCGCCACTACTGCCAGCTAAATAAAAGATTCAAACTATGGAAGGCACTAACTACTGATAGCCATAGTTAGCAAATGAAAGATTTTAATATAGAACAAACAATGTATTTACCTTAATAGTGTTGAAAAATCATAATATACATAGCAGTTCATGACATCCAGTCTCACAAATGTCAAAACCCCGCCATTTCTCTCCCCACATCCACCACTGCTGGCAGCTCACCTCCAACTGCGCAACGCTATGCGCTGTTCGCATCGAGCTGCCCAACACAACAATGGCAGACCACAATGCAAACTAGCCACAGACTGCACACAGCACAGCCAGCGATTTTCATACAGAGCGCTACGTAACGTTGCCAATAAGAAAACATAAACAGGCTACTAGCACAGCCAGTGATATTCATACTGAGCGCTACGTAATGTTGCCAATAAGAAAACATAAACAGCCTACTTACATACCGCATCCAGCTGCCCAACACTACTATGGCAGACAACAATGCAAACTAGCCACAGACTGTGCACAGCACAGCCAGTGATTTTCATACAGAGCGCTACACAATGTTGCCAATAAGAAAACATAAACAGCCTACTAGCACGGCCAGTGATTTTCATACAGAGCGCTACAAAACGTTGCCAATAAGAAAACATAAACAGCCTACTTACATAGCCCCCATGCTCCCCACAAAAAATTTTACAAATTGTTTTGGGTAGTGGCAAATTATGATTTGATAAAATTTTTCATATTTACAATAACAAAGATATCAAATGCACACACTTATTGATACAATGTTGGTCAAAAGCTAAAATTTTCTCACAGTCCATAAAGACAGTTCTGATCATTCATCACAGTAAAATTGCAGTTTTTTTTCTCAAAGTCTGAGCAGTAAAAGACAGTGCTGACTCTTGACATGCAGACAGGTAATGCGCCACAACAGAGCAAACCCACTGCAGAGTCAGTCGAAGTTTTGAAGAATACTGGTAGGTAGGTCATCACAGAGTAGACCCACTGTAGTCCTCGTAGAGATTACGGTATTGGTGGGCCATCAATGATGCAGACCGACTATAGTCCTTGTAGAGATAATGGTATTGGTGGGCCATCAAACTTGCAGACCCACTGTAGTCCTTGTAGAAATAATGGTACTGGCGGGCCATCAAAGATGCAGACCCACTGTAGTCCTTGTAGAGACGGCCAGCAGCCACCTGTTGCGACTGTGTAGGTGCACAACCACCATCGAAGAGTCTTGTGGGGAATATAGCAAGTCCATAAACCACCACTTGTGCACTCACAAAAAAATTTTTTTGAAATGTCCTTAGAACCAGCAATGCTGTTATCCAGTCCCTAGCTGAATTATCAACACATGTGCAAGCACTAAGAGTTCCAACTTCTCACATACTGTGCGCATATTATGACCAACAGAAACGTGTGCAGTGAAATGATACTTAATTTGAAGAACTAGTAACAATTACAATTTGATAACATAAAAATACAATAACAAAGATTCAAAATACATCATTAAAGAACATAACAATACAGATAACATTTGTAGTAACACAGGCTTTATAGAAGAATAGAAATAAACATATACATCAGTGTTACAAAAAATAATGGCATAAGTACATACATAAAGATCAGAATAAATTTTGAAACATCACCTTCACATATGAGCAACAAAACAGAATAAATAATGTCTAAACATCTTTACAAAGTAAATAACATAATATTAGAAAAATTCTACAACATACCTCTCATCAGCTAAACACATAACGTCAGGAAAAACACAAATACACAAGGGTGTACAAACACATAGAGGGATGACACAAAAGGAAAGGACAGGGTTTGTTTTACTTCAGTATTTTGCATGGAGATCTCCCTTCATTCATCATTATTCGCAAAAAGTCCTATCTAAGTTTGCTTTATGTATTCTGTTCACATCCTCTTTCAAAAACAGTTTTTCTCTACAGTACACTACTTTTTTTTGGCCAAACCAATTTCTTATAGCTTCTCAATGCATTTCTTCCAATTGATCATAGTTAGTTTCTTATATTGTCTACCCCCTCTTAAGCTAACTTCAATCTACTGAGCTCAGATATATACACCAAGGGACGAGGCAATGCAGCAGCACATAACAAAATAACACAAACAGCAATGATAAAAATTCAAATTGGCAAAGTAAGCAGCAGTAAAATAAATTATCATGGCAATTGCAATACTACAACTAATATAAGGCAATGTGCAGCAAACAATAAAGATAAATCAGTAGTAAAACTGGCTTAACAGAGTAATACAAAGTCAGATTCAGTAACACTATGCCTGGCAACCAACAGCAGCAAATGAAATAACTTATACCTAAATATGACAAAGCTCAAGCAGAAAAAATATTACACTAAAGACAACAATGCAGATAAGGGAAACGTCTATTCACATCTTAATATCTATGTCATTAAAGTGGTGCACCACAACTTGTTCTACGAGAAATATTACCAAGTAGTTGAAAAGAAAATTACATACGCAAGTCCTGTGAAGGGAAATGTCTTTTGTGCTCCTCCGCTTTTTTTAAGTAGATCATAAATTTTATTATTTACTGGATCTGTAGGCATAAAATATCTATATTAGTACATCTATAAAATTTTATTTTAACCAATGCTGCAGTGCAGCTAGAAACTAGATATTAAACAAAATGAGCAATCTCTCAACTACAAAGACAGTAGATATAAAATGTTTGTCATCATTTCATTAGGCATTTTAGTAAATATCATAAATTAAGAGCTACACAGTGTAATCATATGTTTTCAGGTTTGAGCGTGTCGTATTTGCGATGTTTTCGACAAAGAAATGTTAATAGTGAGGATAATATCATCTTTTTTTTATACCTAATGGCTTTCTTTTGTCAGACGACTACCTCTCAGCTGGGAGCCCAAAACGCATTACATCAAGGTCACTTACCTTTCTTACTAATATATTTACGATAGCAGTTTCCGCTACAGTGACAGTCTCATATAAAAATATTTTCACAGGTTGAGAATTTGTGTTACAAATGTGTAGAAAATAAAATCCTATAAATATAACAGTGTCCAAAAAAATTTCAGTGGCATTGTGATACATTCACACATGTACACACATTTCATAATTCTAAAGTATGATTCTTGGTTTTCAACATCCTTTTCCACAAATCAGAGTCCCTAACCAGTTCTCATTATTCCTTACCTTATTATACGTATACGTATTTGTTGACACTTCTTCAATATTTCATCATAAGAAATATGTAGCATAATCAAATTCTTCATATACAGTAGCATCATCTTATTGATCATAAACATACCTCAACAGTATAATACATACCGTCGTCGTAATAATATCATAAATCTCAGTCAATTCTCAAAATCGTCGTAGCTTCCTCCAATAATTTCAAAACCTAAAAAAATATTCTCTGCTCATTTCTATAGTTTCATCTACCTCAAACGAACTTTAAAATCATGATCCAATAGCAAATACATCATTCAAAGATCTCATAGTTTCACAATGGTTCCGAAAAAATATGAACAGTTCACAAAGTACAGACAAAATACAATTTCATAAGTGTGAAGTTACCCAACTGTGTAACTGCATTAACGTGTGTCACTGATGTAGTAAAAAAAAGTTTATCTCTCAGTTAAATGATCAGATAGCTGTGTAATTTGTGTGTTAGAGAAATATTGTACCGATGTGTAAAGTTGTATAAGCAAATACCATATTATCTAGGGCTCCTTGTGCTTGCCAAACACATGGTACACAAAGTAAGCGTGTACCCCCCTTGAGGATTAATGAATAATACCCTCAGGTGTTACAGATTACAGCAATGGAATGAAATGTATCACGGAAAACCTTTGTATCATTGTACTTCAAATATCTTTAAAAATAAATGTTTTAAGTACAAAATTAATCACTAAAATACGTGTACTGTAGCGCTAAACTGTGCGTCTTGTTGTAAGATAATCTCTGTGGAAGGGTCGTAGTCATCGTCCTCCGAAAGCTAAGTTCCGCAAAAGTCAATAAATTTACTTCATTATAAACAAAAGTGAAATACTTTGCGTATAGATATCTTAGTTATTACGCTTATTGCCTTGATGAAGAAAGTACTCTGCTGTAACGTATTGTTGTGCTACGGAAAAGGCTGTCTCATTGTAGCTATACCACAAAAGTTACTACTAAAACATGTTTTACTTTCAAGAATAATTCAGAAAAACTGTGCAGATATGAAACAGAAACACCGCAAAAGGAACATTGTAAATTGTCACTCATTAGTAGCGTCGTGATACAATCGTGTAGCTGTCACATAAACTAACCACTGTGTCATCTGGTATCTCACAGAAAGTACTTTAAATCCAGAATGTATTTTCAAGTAAACCAAAATGTTGCATGAAAATCTCATTAGCAGTACCAGTATATGTTCTAAGTATATAAGCCTTATAGTCGTTACATAATCGTGCAACTAACAAGCAAGAATGTACACACACAATAACACTGTGACGTCTGTTCACTATAACAATGCAATCGTAATTTCTGTTTAAATAAGTTCTCTTGGTTCTTGACTGGATAGTTAACTTTAAAACATAGTTGCATGTTAACAGTTTCTAAGATTTAAAAAGAGTACTAGTAACGTGAAGTGAAAAATTTTATAGCAAAGACTAAGTTAAAAAGCAGATTATCTCTCAATAAATGGTTTTACATGTGAAATGTGGTGTAAACCTTTACTCTTCCTAGTATGCAGAGTTTCAACTTCAATGCAATTATGATGTGGTATACGTTGGATTCTGTAAGGTCCATTTTAAACCAGAAAGAATATGTGACTCAAGTGTTTCTTCTTATGTGACAATGAATGAGCTTTAATGAGAATTCTCCGACCAATATATAATTTCTTTGCATTTGCTTTACCGCGTAGTTTTCTCCTTTGTCTGCTGCAGATGTTATATTTTTAATAGCCAAATCAATTATGTCTTTGTGTCGAAGTTTACGTGTATTCGGGAAAGGTACAAGCTCTGTGATTCTGTTCGGTGGTTCTTCATTCTTCAGTACAAGAGTAGGTGGTAAAGCAGTGGAGTCATGAGGCATTTCATTCAGCACGTTTTGAAATAAGTGTAAATATCTGTCCCAATGCTGATGCTTTCTGTGACAATAGAGTCTGCAAAGCGTATTGATTTGATTCATAATCCGTTCGGAGGGGTTACGGTGTGGTGAGTACAATGAAATAAAAACAGGTTTGAGTTTATGATTCCGAAGCATGCGTGACCAAACAGCAGATCTGAATTGCGGTCCGTTATCTGAAATAACTTTAGCAACATGGCCAACTTGATGTAAGAAATTTTTAACAAAGGCGTTGGATACAGACTGTCCAGTGGCTTTACGTAACGGAGTGAAAGAAACAAATTTTGAAGTAAATTCAACAGCGACTAGAACGTACGAAAATCCATTAGATGTTCTGACAAGGGGTCCCAAGAGATTAACAGCAGCAAATTCTTTTAATTTAGAAGGAATGATAGGAAACAACGGAGCACGATATGCGATAGTAGATGGTTTCGCCTTTTGACAAAGTTTACAAATAGACAAGACTCTTCGAATTCTCTTTTCCATATTGTTAATATAACAAGTCGTCCGAGGAATATGATAACGTTTTCGTGGGCCAAAATGTGCATAGCTGAAATGAATGTACCACATGAGCTTATTAACAAAATCGTCAGGAATGCAAAGTACCCATAGCTTGTCACCATCAGTGCAGCGTTTGAACAGTATGTTGTTTCTAACCAGATAATAATGCCGAATCTGTGTGTGTGTCTTTTCATGCCATTTGCTTTTGATGTCTTTCCAAATCGGATCTTTATCTTGTTCGTGAGCAATGTCCTTTAAAGATGTGGAGATGAAGTTTTCAAAGGCGACTTTCTGAATATAAAGAATACTGAAATTTTTCTCGAGGTTGCCTGCTGTGTTACTTTTCTCAAGCCCAGCCGGTGCACGTGACAGTGCGTCCGCAACAATGTTCTCCTCGCCGGGAATGTAGACTATTGTGAAATGGAATTCTTGCAGAATGAATGCCCAACGTATCAATCTGTCATGATTTAATTTTGAAGACATAAGAAATTGTAATGCACGATGATCACTGTATACTTATACATGCTTACCAGAAAGAAAGAAACGGAATTTGTTAAATGCCCAAACGATAGCTAAAGCTTCTAATTCAGTAACGGAATAATTTTTTTCAGATTTTGTTAGCACTCGGCTAGCAAAAGCAATGCTTTTCTGAACAGTAGTGTCATTTTCTATGGCTTCTTGAAATAAATGGGCACCAAGAGCGACTTTAGAAGAATCCGTGCTAAGTCAGAAATCTTGTGACAGATCTGGATGAGCTAGTATTGGCGCGTTAAGTAGCGATTCTTTCAAAGAATTGAATTCCAACTGTGCTTGTTCGTCCCAGTTCCAAATAGTATTTTTTCCAGTGAGAGAACAAAGTTTTGGTGTAACAAGAATTTGCATATTCAGAAAACGATGGTAAAAATTTACGAGACCTAGAAAACTGCGGACTTGTTTATTTGTGGATGGAACTGGAATGGCTCTGATTGCTTCTAGCTTTTCAGGATCCGGCTGAATGCCTTCAGAAGAAATAATATGGCCAAAAAACCTCACCTTTGACCTTCCGAATTCAGACTTTTCCAAGTTAACTGTAATTCCAGACTCAACAAAAATACTGTATGTAACACGCTGTTGAGGATGCGATTGTGTTGTTCCCATGAGGCTTCTGCTATCAGAATATCGTCAACAAATAAGGTGATGTGACGTTTTAAGAACTCAGGTAATATGGAAGTTAGCCCGCGAATGAATGCTGCCGAAGAAATGTTCAAACCAAAAGGAAGTTTCCGAAACTGATAACAAACGCCGAAACAAAGGAAAGCTGTGTATTTTCTACATTCTGGATGAAGTTAGATCTGATAAAAGCTGGATCTGAGATCAATGGAAGACAACACTTTTCCACCATTAAAATTTTGAAGAAGTTCTTCTAACGTTTGCGGCCTGTCTGTTTCAGGAATAATGATAGTATTGATTTGTCTCGATGCTAAGACAAGCCTGATCGATCCATTTTTCTTCTCAACAACATGTAATGGATTGTTGTATGAGCTTACTGCAGGCTCAATAATGCCCTCGTGAAGCATAGATTGTATTTCTGTTCTAACACGGTCCCTATAATGCGCTGGAATTACGTATGGTCTAACACAAAATTTAGTATGATCAAGAATACAAAATTGGTATTGAAATCCCTTGATTGTTCCTATTTTGGGAGTAAAAACTGTGGAATGTGCTTGTAAAATTTCAAAAAGGTCCTGCCTATCAGTGTCATTACAATTCTCAATTGTTTGAATTTTATTCTGAATTAACTAATTATTTTCAAATATGCCGTTGATATCATCCCTGTCAGTACTTGCAGAGTGATTGCTAGTATCTAGTTCCGTAGAAAATTCCGAACTGTTGTCTAACAGAAGGTAAAGCCGATTAATTTCTTCGTCATGGTTTGAGAGCCAATCTTCAAATTTCAAAGCTATTGATTTACCTTCTTTCTCTAAACTTATTTCAGCATCGTGAAAGTTTAAGATTGCTTTGTATTCGTTCAAAAAGTCTACTCCCAATTTAATTTCCGTCGACAATAATGGAACAATAAGAAAATTCATAGAGAAGCTGTAGCTTTGACAAAAGAATTCTAAGTTGGTTTGTTGGCGTACATCTACATTTTTTCCAAAGATAGCACCTTGTAATTTAATCTTACGTAATGGAAGTGTGGGACAATCGTTCGATTTGTTGCATTCGCTAAAGGCTGTTTCACTAATTACTGAAATGGGACTGCCAGAGTCAAGTACTGCCGTAAATTTTACGTCATTTACTGTAATGTGGATCACAGGATATGCAATGTTGTTATGTTTTACGTCGTGTTTCTGGAGTAAGATGTCCCTAATGTCTTCCATTTTTACGTTATTACTACGGCAGCTGCGTCGTCAGTTTCAGATTTACGTTTTGTGGCTGCCAGCGGTATGAGCCATTGCCTATTGTGTCTTTGTTGGCACGAGTCGTTATTGGGATTTGGAGACCTAACTTCTACAAATTCACCTTGACGAGAGGGCCCTGCTCTGTTTGAATCCCGCCAGTTCTGATGCAATTCAGGTCTGTCGTTACGATCATATCGTCTATCGTCATGTCGGTAGATTCCATAGTGTCTTTCTTGTCGGTCACGTGGTGGAGAATTTCTCCCTGAATCGTAGCTGTGCACTGGACCGTTGCATCTGAAGTTACTCTGTCTCCCTTGATAATAATTATTTTGGTTCCGATATTGTCTGTTTCTCTGATTGTCTCTGTGATAGTCATTACCGCAGAAAGGTGATCTTTCCCTGTAATTATTACTACTCTGCCAACGGTTGTCATATGGGTGGTGTCTGTTTTGGTCACGATTTACATTGTAAGAATAGCCTTGTCGTGTATTATTTCTGTCATCGCGGAATTGTGACAGATGTGACCTGTAATTCTTGTGCTCCTGTTTTCGCGTTCCGCGATTGTCAGTGTCAATTTCCAGTTCTTGTAACAGTCCCTGAAAAGCTTCAATGTCGTTTTTGCAAAGTCTTGCTAAAATAATATTTCGTAAATGTTCAGACAGTTTGATTAAGCAAATGCGGATGAGTTCTGAGGGGCTGTATGGGTTTGAAAGATACTGATTCTTATGCAACATGTCTTCAAAATATTTCATAAGACTGGAAAATTCAGATTGTTCGAAACGTTTCATCATTATGATGCTATGTTTTACTCGTTCTTGTGTAGCTTGAGACCAATACGCTGAGAGGAAGCCATGATAAAATTCTCCTTCACTGTGACAATCGTGAATGAACGATCGCATTCTTACAGCTGGTTCATTCTCTAAATAGCCACACATAAATTCTAATCTGTGCTCTAATGACCAGTTGGGAGGAAAACAATGAGAGACTTGATGGAGCCACGCTTGTGGATGAATGTCGTTGCCAGAATTCTTAAATATTTTAAATTTACGTCTAGTAATGAACAGCTTATAGCCAAAATCATCATGTCGGCGAGTCGCATATCGGTCATTGTTACGTCGTTTCGGCAGTTCCATTTCAAAATTCGGTGCACCTTGCCAATTTCTTTCATAATTTCCGAAATGTCCTGTGTTATTATTTTGTGGTTGTTCCGTGTTTCTATGTCCCTCTTCCCATACTGGAGCGCGAGTGTCCTTTGAAATATGTAATTCTTGTATTACTTGCGCCAACTGATCTAGTACTTCCCGGATTTATTTTTTCTACTGTGTTAATTGATTTGATTTTGATTTTGTTTTTGTTCATACTCTTCAGTGTCCGTGAAGGCTACAGGTCTTGTGTCATTCAGATCATCATCTACCTTTGTAGACAAGTTAGTGAACTGATCTGAAAGTTCGGCTACTTTATTCGATAGTGAAATTATTTCCTCTGTGTGTTTTTCTGAACCAAGTTTCAGAGTATGCATTTGTGTTGAAATCGTATCTACTGTGTCCTTTAAGTTTTCCTGAGTTTTTGCAAGTTGCGTAACCGAACGGCTAGATGCAACTGAGTCAATTTTAGCTTGCAAGCTCCCATGATTTTCATGAACAATGGTTCGCAGTTCTTTTATGGCTGCTTCGTGATTCTGTAATCCATTTTCATGACGCGAAAAAATAGGTTGGAAATGCTCACAAATTTGTGTTTTTACGTCATTACAGACTTTTTGACATTTCGATTCAATGATATGTAACTCAGTAGTTAAATCTTCACGTGTTTGTTCAAGTGTGGTGTCTGACTTCCGAAGATTTTGTTCCATTGTGTCTAACTGTTGCTGTGTTTGTCTCTGGTGTTGTTCCATTGTGCCTAAATTTTGAAGATTTTGTTCCATTGTGTCTAACTTTCGAAGCTTTTGCTGTGTTTGTCTCTGATTTTGTTCCACTGTGTCAAACTTTTGAAGATTTTGTCCATTTTTTTCTGATTTTGTTCAAGCGTTGTGTCTAACTTTTGTAGCCTTTGTCCCATTTGTTGCATTAACTGTAATAACAGTGCACTGGTGTCTGAAACATGTTCCTCAGTGCTATTCGGCAGTGCATTTGAACCGGCAATATTCGCATTTTGAAAAGCAGAAAATGTGTCTTGATTTATTTGAGAAAACGGTGATGACGCAAAACCTGAATCTACAATATTTGGAAGATTGTGTCCTGTCATTTCGGAATCCTGAGGCGAGCTGTTGCCGACCGATCGATCGATAATGCTTCCCTGTTCACTAATTGTTTCACCGCCTACACCATTATTTGCAGCCCGCTCCATTTCCCTATGCACAATTACCAAATTACTACTTTGAACATTAGTTAATTCATTACATGGTGGCACTAACATACTGCTTTCGTCTTCACTGTCATTTCTCAGTTTACTTTGAGCCCTAGTATTACGTTTTTCACACGCCGTTATTGTCACAAGATTACACACGACAACATAGAAAAACACAATTTTAAGAGCAAAAATAAGAGAACACGTTAACATAGCACTGAAGATAATATCTAGTTAATTGCAAGTGCAGCTGCGACATACTTGGTGCAAATCTACATGCATGCCACAACAACAATAAAAGACTGCAACTAAAAAGGAGATTCTCTCTACAATTACGCGCTAGCAATAAACAATAGCTACACTAACTGCACAAACTACAAGAAAAAATCAGAAGATTCCAGTGAGGTATCCTCGGCTAAGGGTCGACATATGAAACGTCCCCTTTGAAATATTATACAAGACTGTGCATAAACTGACACACAATATTTTTAGTGCAACGCAATCTGACTTTCAAGAATCCCTACAAAAGAATGTCCCTGACTAACATTACCCTATACGTTTCACAAATCACTTACCTCACAAAAATCTTCGTTACTCGAACTACTGCAATACAGTGAGCGCCACTACTGCCAGCTAAATAAAAGATTCAAACTACGGAAGACACTAACTACTGATAGGTATAGTTAGGAAATGAAAGATTTTATTAGAGAACAAACAATATATTTACCTTAATAGCGTTGAAAAATCATAATATACATAGCAGTTCATGACATCCAGTCTTACAAATTTCAAAACTCCGCCATTTCTCTCCCCATATCCACCACTGCTGGCGGCTCTCCTCCAACTGCGCAACGCTACGCGCTGTTCGCATCCAGCTGCCCAACACTACAATGGCAGCCAAAAATGCAAACTAGCCACAGACAGCACACAGCACAGCCAGTGATTTTCATACAGAGCGCTACGTAACGTTGCCAATACGAAAACATAAACAGCCTACTTACAAACAGATCTGATAAATAATAATTTTATGATCCACATTCTTCAAAAAAGGAGCACTTGGAAAGGAAAGAACAATAAGAAGGGACTAGTAACAGTAACTGCATACATAATTTTCTTTTCAAGTACATGGTAATATTTTTTTACAATAAGTTGTTGTGGTGCACCACTTTAATTACATAGACGCTAAGATGTGACTTAGGTATTAGACATGGCCATCTTTAGTGTAATATTTTTTCTGCTTGAGCTTTGCCATGTTTAGGTATAAGTTATAGTATTTGGTGCTGCTGTATGTCGACAAAGCGGTACTGAATTTCACTTTTTATTACTCTGTTAAGCCAGTTTTACTACTGATTTATTTTTCTTGTTGCTGCACATTGGCTCATAATAGTTGTAATGTTGCATTTGCTCTGCCAATTTAGATATACTGCTACTGGCTTTGCCAATTTGCATTTTTTCGTCATTGCTGTTTGTGACAATTTGTTATGTGCTGCAGCGTTGCCTCGTCTCTTGGTATATATATCTGAGCTCAGTAGATTTCAGTTAGCTTAAGATAACGAGTTGCGATGAATTGGAAGAAATGCATTGAGAACCTATAAGAAAATGGTTTGGCCAAAAAATTAGTTTGCAAGAGGGTATGAACTAAAAAGTAGGGTTTAGGGACAACAGGTTTAGGTGGGATTTTCTTGGAAATAAATGATGTGGTAAAATAATGGAAAATAAATAATGAGGTAAGATATATGTGAACATATAAATACAGAAAGCATGCTTGGATAGGATTTTTTTGGTGGAAACAAATGTTGAAATAAGACGAAAGATCTATGGAATGAAGTTTTGGGTTGGACTGCAGTACCAAATGTTACACTGAAAACAAACCCTGTCCTTTCCTCCTGTGTTATTCTGCTATTTGTTTGTGTACTCTTGTGTATTTGTGTTTTTCCTGTCTTTATGTGTTTAGCGACTAAGATTTATGTTGTAGAATTTTTCTAGTACTAAGCTACATTAACTATGATGAGGAATACTGTTATCCTCAAATATAATTTGCATTAATAATATGTTATTTACTTTGTAAAGATGTTTAGACATTATTAATTCTGTTCTGTTTCAATGCTCATATGTGAAATTAATGTTTCGAAAACTATTCTCATTATTTTACATATTTACTTATGTCATAATTCCTGTAACACTGAAGTATATGTTTATTTCTATTCTTTTGTGAAGCCTGTATTACTACAAATCTTATCTGTATTATTATGTTTCAATGATGTTTTCTGTATCTTTGTAATTGTATTCTCATGTTATAAAATTGTAATTGACACCAGTTTATCAAATTAAGTAACTTGTAAGCATTCATTTCACTGCACACATTTCAGTTGGTCATAGTATATGCACAATATGTGAAAAAAGAGGACTGTTAGTGTTTGCACGTTTGTTAATAATTCAGCAAGGGAATGGATAACAGCATTGCTGGTTCTAAGGACATTTCAAAAAAAAAATTTTTTTGGGAGTGCACAAGTGGTTGTTCATGGACTTGCTATATTCTCCGCAAGACTCTTCAATGGTGATTGTGCACTTGCACAGTCACAGCAGATGACTGCTAGCCATCTCTACAAGGTCACAGTGGGTCTACACCTTTGATGACTCACCAATACCATTATTTCTACAAGGACTGCACTGGGTCTGCACTTCTGGTGGCCCACCAATACCGTAATCTCTACCAGGACTACAGTTGGTCTGTTCTGTGATGACCTACCTACCAACATTCTCCAAAACTTCGACTGACTCTGTGGTGGGTTTGCTCTGTTGTGGCCCATTACCTGTCTGCATGTCAAGAGTCAGCACTGTCTTTCTGTTGGAAGGACAACACTACTTCTTCAAGACTGCATTGAAATCCACTACTTCCGTGTGCATTGTCTTTTACTGCTCAGACTTTGAGAAAAAAAACTGCAATTTTACTGTGATGAATGATCAGAACTGTATTTATGGACTGTGAGAAAATTATAGCTTTTGACCAACATTGTATCAATAAGTGTGTGCATATGATTTCTTTGTTGTTGTAATTGTGAAAATTTTTTTAAGAAATATGTATTGGCCAGTGCCCAAAACAATTTGTAAAATTTTTTGTGGGGAGCATGGGGGCTATGTAAGTAGGCTGTTTAGGTTTTCTTATTGGTAACGCCACGTAGCGCTCTGTATGAAAATTACTGGCTGTGCTGTGTGCAGTCTGTTGCTAGTTTGTATTGTTGTCTGACATTGTAGTGTTGGGCAACTGGATGTTAACAGTGGACGATCTGGACGTGTCTCATTAAGAGAGAGTAAATTTGTAAGACTGGATGTCATGAACTGATATATATAATATGACTTTTGAACAATATTACGGTAAATACATTGTTTGTTCTGTATCAAAATCTTTCCTTTGCTAACTGTGCCTATCAGTAGTTAGTGCCTTCAGTAGTTTGAATCTTTTATTCAGCTGGCAGTAGTGGCGCTCGCTGTATTGTAGTAGTTCGAGTAACGAAGATTTTTGTGAGGTAAGTGATTTGTGAAACGTATAGGGTAATGTTAGTCAGGGCCATTCTTTTGTAGGGATTTTTGAAAGTCAGATTGCGTTGCACTAAAAATATTGTGTGTCAGTTTAAGCACAGTCATGTATAATTGTTCAAAGGGGACGTTTTAAACTGATTGTATACTGTGCATGTTGTTTTTGCTGTATACAGGGTAGTTCACGTTTATTGGCAGAGAATGCCACAGTGATGGAAAGGTTGGAGTTTCAGCTATTTTTCTACGTAATAGATTCTCATCTGCATGCCCTGTGGCATTTTTGTGTACCGTTGTTATAGAACACTTCCGTCACTTTGCGCAGGTAATGCTCGACCTCGTTTTTCAAACCATTGTCGGTCTGGAATTGTGTTCCACCCAGGAGTGACTTCAGCACATGAAACAGATGATAATGATTAGGTGCTTAGTCTGGGCTGTAGGCAGGTAGGTGAGGATGTTCTATTCGAAATGCGACAGGAGATTGGTTGTCACATGGGCAGTGCGGGGAAGAGCGATGTCGTGATGAAAACACACTCCCTTTATGACTACCACCCTCCTTCGATATTCAGTACCATTGTTTTAGTCTCACAGTAATGAACAGCGTGTATTGTTGTGCCACTAGTTATATACTGACACAGCAGTAAACCTTTTTCCGTTCCAGAGCACACTAACCATCTCTTTGCTGTCAGACAACTTTTTTTTTTTTGAACTTCCACTGCTTCCTTGAATTCGAATGTCGCCGCCAACGAGACTTTTCCTTACTGTCAGGTATCACGTACTGTATCCAGATTTCATTGTCAGTGATAATTGAATCCAAAAATACCTGGCCCTGTTATGCATAGCACTTCAGGAATCCAGAGGCCGCTTGAACATGTTGCCGTATATGGGCTTAGGTCAGTATTGTAGAAATCCTTCTTGCACACACCTTGCGATAACGCAAATTATCGGTCAAAATCTTATCAATCGTTCTCTTTTTAACTTTCTAAACTCGTGAACTGTCACACGTACCTCTTCAGGTATTTCTTTCTCCACTTTTGCAATTGCATCGACTGAAACCAAAGGCCGATGAGGACGCTTTTCGCCATGAACGTCTGCACCTCCGTTTTGAACACTCTGACGCAATTTTTCACGTTTTTGGTGCCCATGCAAAGTGGCCCATTGCGTCTGCATAACTGACGATGGATTTCAATGGTAACAGTGCCTTTGGCACTCAAAAGACGGATCACTACAAGCAACTTGTAGCAGGCGGAAGATGCGAGGAGAGCTCCATCCTTAATCTATGTCCAGTTAAGAGCGCTGCAGCGGGCTCAGGTTTGTGGGGATTTGAATAGGGAAGCGAAGCTACACACCAGTGTTGCCCGATGTCCTGTAAAAGCGTTGCTCACGACTTCAGGCCATGGAGACACGCCTGGTAGGTAAAGGCATACTAATAGCTTTCCAGAACAATGATCAAACATGCATTGCTACTGCACTTTTCATTATACATTGCTTAGAATAGCATCCACAGATCCGCATTACATCGCACACAGTATTTTCCTACGAAGTGGTAGCGAACACATTTTTCATTTTCCCACGTACTATTTGACTATGAAATGACTCTGATTTTAGTTTATTACATATGTCTTTTCTCATCTGTACAATGTGCCAGCACAAAGTGGTAGTTACTTTAGAAACTAAGCACTAATGTCTAAAGATGAAACTGAATTGAAGGTTAGAGCCTCTGCACGCCTGTGTGGTTCGAATTTTCGACTGGTTGTCTGACACACATGTCACAGATTTGCTCGAATATCCGTAGTATATTTCCTGTTCTGCTATGAATTTTTCAGTAGCAGTTCGCGACGTGTTTCTGCCTCCCTAGAACTAAAAAATACGAGATCCTGCAATTACATTCCGATTTTTAGATGATTATATGTAAAAAAATAAGTTAATTTTGGATGTGCAAAAGTAAAAACTTTGTTAAGGATACAATTTGTACCATAAATTAATAACTGTAGTTCAGTGATCTTATAACCTTCTCAGTACACTACAATAAAATTTTCAGATTAATTGCGGCATTAAAATTTGAGTTACGACTTTTTATTAAAAAGACAATCAAAAATTAAAAATTCAAATTTCTAGCAAAATATTAATCGTGCATATTTCGTTATATTTTTCAGTTAAAACACAGCTCTTTTGATTTACACATAAAAATTTTTGTTTTGTACATTAATAAATATGGCTGTAATGATTTTTCAAATAAATGTTTACATTTTCCATTACATCGCCCCTTAAAGTAATATGATATATGTTTGTTGGCAATCAATTAAAATTGCTATGTTGTGTATAGTGACAGACTCGAATATTGTTTCATATAATACAGCACAGCTTTGAGCCGTTACTAGTTTAGCGGAGTGTACAAGCTGCCTCTTTCGTAACATCCCCTCATTCCAAAGTAACTGTTAACGGATGATACACAACTGTGTAGTACAGTGAGTTTTTCCCACAGGAAGTATGAAGATCACAGTGTTTTCCCTATGCTCCTTTCTTAACGGATTCTGCGGAGAATCACCTCATTCCTTGCCTTATCAGTCCAGACATTTTTCAACATTCTTCTGTAGCACCATGTCTCAAACACTTGGATTCTCTTCTTTCGTTATTTTCCCACTGTCCATGATTCACTACCATATAAATCTGCGCTCCAAACGTACATTCCTGGAAATTTCTTCCTCAAATTAAGGCAATCTTTAATATCAGTAAACTACTATAGGACAGGCATGGCCTCTTTGCTCCTACTGGTCTGCCTTTTATATCTACCTCGTTTTCTCCAAGATAAGTTATTTTGGTTCAAAAGTAGCATAGTTTGTTAACTTTGTCTGTTTCTGGTCACCAGTTTTGATGTTAGGCTCCTTGACATTCTCATCTCGGCTACCTTTCATTGCTTTTGGGTTTTCCAGTTTGAAATTCTGTACTCATCAGGCTTTTCATTGCATTCAACAGATAATGTAAGTTTTCTGCGCTTTCATTAGGGATACCAATCTCGTCAGGGAATCTTATCATTGATATCCTTTCACCCTGAATTTTAATCTCACCTACTATTTATTTCCTTCATCGCACCTTCGATTTACAGACTGATCAGTAGTGCTAAAAGGCCCCACCTCTGCGTTGAAAACCTTTTAATCTGAGAACTTCATTCTTGATCTTCCAGTCATACTGTTTCCTCTTGGTCCTTGCAAACGTTGTATATTTTCCGTCTTTCCTTACAGCTTACTCATATTTTCTCAGTATGTTCAATACCTTGCAGTATTTTACGCTGTCGATTGCCTTTTGCAGGTTGACATATCCAGTGGACATGTCTTGGTCTCGGTATTACCTGTCTCTATTCACAGTGTTCAAGGGCAATGTCTCATTTTAACAAAAAAAAAACAGTTACATTCTTTGAAGGTATATAATTGCTCAACATACATTTGCATTATTCAGAATGTGAAGGGAGACGAAAATTTAATAGTCATGGGTGACTGGAATTCGAGTGTAGGAAAAGGGAGAGAAGGAAACATAGTAGGTGAATATGGATTGGGGGACAGAAATGAAAGAGGAAGCACAACATAATCATAACTAACACTTGGTTTAAGAATCATGAAAGAAGATTGTATACATGGAAGAACCCTGGAGATACTAAAAGGTATCAGATAGATTATATAATGGTAAGACAGAGATTTAGGAACCAGGTTTTAAATTGTAAGACATTTCCAGGGGCAGATGTGGACTCCGACCACAATCTATTGGTTATGACCTGTAGATTAAAACTGAAGAAACTGCAAAAAGGTGGGAATTTAAGGAGATGGGACCTGGATAAACTAAAAGAACCAGAGGTTGTACAGAGATTCAGGGAGAGCATAAGGGAGCAATTGACAGGAATGGGGGAAATAAATACAGTAGAAGAAGAATGGGTAGCTTTGAGGGAAGAAGTAGTGAAGGCAGCAGAGGATCAAGTAGGTAAAAAGACGAGGGCTAGTAGAAATCCTTGGGTAACAGAAGAAATACTGAATTTAATTGATGAAAGGAGAAAATATAAAAATGCAGTAAGTGAAACAGGCAAAAAGGAATACAAACGTCTCAAAAATGAGATCGACAGGAAGTGCAAAATGGCTAAGCAGGGATGGCTAGAGGACAAATGTAAGGATGTAGAGGCCTATCTCACTAGGGGTAAGATAGATACCGCCTACAGGAAAATTAAAGAGACCTTTGGAGATAAGAGAACGACTTGTATGAATATCAAGAGCTCAGATGGAAACCCAGTTCTATGCAAAGAAGGGAAAACAGAAAGGTGGAAGGAGTACATAGAGGGGTCTATACAAGGGCGATGTACTTGAGGACAATATTATGGAAATGGAAGAGGATGTAGATGAAGATGAAATGGGAGATATGACACTGCGTGAAGAGTTTGACAGAGCACTGAAAGACCTGAGTCGAAACAAGGCCCCCGGAGTAGACAATATTCCATTGGAACTACTGACGGCCGTGGGAGAGCCAGTCCTGACAAAACTCTACCATCTGGTGAGCAAGATGTACGAAACAGGCGAAATACCCTCAGACTTCAAGAAGAATATAATAATTCCAATCCCAAAGAAAGCAGGTGTTGACAGATGTGAAAATTACCGAACTATCAGCTTAATAAGTCACAGCTGCAAAATACTAACAAGAATTCTTTACAGACGAATGGAAAAACTAGTAGAAGCCAATCTCGGGGAAGATCAGTTTGGATTCCGTAGAAACAGTGGAACACGTGAGGCAATACTGACCTTACGACTTATCTTAGAAGAAAGATTAAGGAAAGGCAAACCTACGTTTCTAGCATTTGTAGACTTAGAGAAAGCTTTTGACAATGTTGACTGGAATACTCTCTTTCAAATTCTAAAGGTGGCAGGGGTAAAATACAGGGAGCGAAAGGCTATTTACAATTTGTACAGAAACCAGATGGCAGTTATAAGAGTCGAGGGACATGAAAGGGAAGCAGTGGTTGGGAAGGGAGTAAGACAGGGTTGTAGCCTCTCCCCGATGTTGTTCAATCTGTATATTGAGCAAGCAGTAAAGGAAACAAAAGAAAAATTAGGAGTAGGTATTAAAATTCATGGAGAAGAAATAAAAACTTTGAGGCTCGCCGATGACATTGTAATTCTGTCAGAGACAGCAAAGGACTTGGAAGAGCAGTTGAATGGAATGGACAGTGTCTTGAAAGGAGGATATAAGATGAACATCAACAAAAGTAAAACAAGGATAATGGAATGTAGTCTAATTAAGTCGGGTGATGCTGAGGGAATTAGATTAGGAAATGAGGCACTTAAAGTAGTAAAGGAGTTTTGCTATTTGGGGAGCAAAATAACTGATGATGGTCGAAGTAGAGAGGATATAAAATGTAGGCTGGCAATGGCAAGGAAAGCGTTTCTGAAGAAGAGAAATTTGTTAACATCCAGTATTGATTTAAGTGTCAGGAAGTCATTTCTGAAAGTATTCGTATGGAGTGTAGCCATGTATGGAAGTGAAACATGGACGATAAATAGTTTGGACAAGAAGAGAATAGAAGCTTTCGAAATGTGGTGCTACAGATGAATGCTGAAGATTAGATGGGTAGATCACATAACTAATGAGGAAGTATTGAATAGGATTGGGGAGAAGAGAAGTTTGTGGCACAACTTGACCAGAAGAAGGGATCGGTTGGTAGGACATGTTCTGAGGCATCAAGGGATCACCAATTTAGTATTGGAGGGCAGCGTGGAGGGTAAAAATCGTAGAGGGAGACCAAGAGATGAATACACTAAGCAGATTCAGAAGGATGTAGGTTGCAGTAGGTACTGGGAGATGAAAAAGCTTGCACAGGATAGAGTAGCATGGAGAGCTGCATCAAACCAGTCTCAGGACTGAAGACCACAACAACAACAACAACATTTGCTGCTATCTCTAATACAATATAAAGTGTGTAAAGTATCAAAAATATCTAGTTATCTTCTAAGCCTCTCATTTCCGAAGTATAATGTAAATTAAAATATATCGGTAACTGTCACAATAGTACCATGTTTTTTTACTGCTACACTTATAAGGAGGAGCAGATGTACTAAAGACAGACTGCATACTCTACCCTTGCCGTAGTGAGCTCACTGTCACTTGTGAACTCAATGGCGCAAATAAGTGAGCTGTAGGTTTCTTTTTTTTTCAATTGTAGAACAAATTAAGTTACAACACTAGTGGTATTTACTCGCTTTTAAAATCGATATATTTAATAAGGAATGGTTTAAGTCTGTTCGACACATACATTCCTTTTCTTAACACCCGTGAAATAACAATTTTGCAGCACCAGATCCTAATTCGATAATATCTTTATATTTGACGGAATTGTGGCTAAAAGTGTTCTACATACCAAAAAAGTATTTTTCAGAGCATCCTAGACCCTACCTTGGACTGTACACTGGTCGATCCACATCCGTACACTACTCGAGACTGAACGAAGGTGACCGCACTTCTGAACACTATTCCAGACTGTAAGACAGGTGGATACAACAGAGAACATTATTCCAGACATGGCATTATTGGATCCACCTTAGAACGTTGCCCTGGCCATAATGGACATAGATCTAACCCCAAACGCCTCTCGAGATGTTGCACTGATGGATCCACCATAGAATACTACCCAGGACCCATCCTTGAGCCTCCGTAAAAAACCAACATAGACGCAAAATAGCGCATTTGGGTTATTTGTTTACGACTGGAGAAAGTCAGTCCCCTCACCTTTATTTCCATTTGCTTCACACATCTGAAACCTTGAGAGTGTATGTGAAGTTTTGACAGCAGCAGTTGAACAGTGTTCTCTGTTATTAACATACGATAAAGCGAGAATGGGACTTACAGTTGTTAGGTGGTCACGGAGAGAATATAAGGATATGCTTTAGCAGTTAGCATTGTTCGTTTCTGGAAGCTTTCTGGGTAGACATCTCAAGGAGGAAGAAAAAATACTCCTGTAAACACTTCGTAGATACTGCAGATGGATGAGTAAATCGCTGTTGGATACTGGAGAGAGCAATTCCCGCCTGGAAGTGTGATGAATAAAGATAGATATATTCTTGTACAAAAGTCTTCATTAATAATTACGTATACATTTACACACACAAAATGGAAATAGAATTTCGGTGTGCATGGGGAATAAAAGATATCTGCATTTACCATGTATAATGATGGGAAGTGATCATATGTTGGCATACTGGGAGATGATTCAAATGGTTCAAATGGCTCTGCGCACTGTGGGACTTAACATCTGTAGTCACCAGTCCCCTAGAATTTAGAACTACTTAAACCTAACTAACCTAAGGACATTACACACATCCATGCCTGAGGCAGATTTCGGACCTGCGACCATAGGGGGCACGCGGTTCCAGACTGAAGCGCCTAGAACCGCAAGGCCACACTGACCGGCCTTTATACTGGGAGAAAAATAATGAATTTTATGTTTTGTACGACAAGAGTGAATGTACGAAAAATGTATTAGAAACTTCCATTCCATAGGTCGTATGAAAAATGCACCATGAACTGTTATTGTCCCCACATATACTTGATTCCACATGTCTTAAGAAAAAGAAGCAGTGTGTTGAACAGACTAAGGTCAATTCCTGTTAAAGAAATGACTGCTTTAACTGTAGTTAATGTTTAAAACCAGGAAATGGAAGAGACTGAGGTCATAAAACGAAAAAAAATGCTGTATTTGGCCGGAAATTGTGCCACAAATGAAAAATTAGGACTGTTATTCGATAAAGGGCAAATGGCTACTACTGTGCAACCAGGGATTACAGATTACTTTTAACACATTGTGCAGAGAAAATATGGATATTAGGAGCCGATAAAAGATAACTGTGTGCACTGCAAAAACTAACCTTGCTTGCAGCAAAGTGATAAATTTGAGGGCACTTAGTGCATAAACATTATTTTATATGATACTTTGAGTGACACAGATAGAAGATGAATAAATGTTTTAATAACCCCACATAGCTTAACTGCATTACGAATGAACAGTCACAATTTCTGTTATAGAATTATCAGAAAATAGCTGTTTTTGTTAATGGTTATACCGTATATGAACATTTATATCGAGACAGATGAGTTGCATATTATAATGATAGTTAATATTACACCATGATCTTAACACATCCTGTGAAAAAACAGGTTAAGATTAAGGAATGTTAATAGAAGGTGAAATTGTTTCTCAGTTCTACGTTTTAGTATTAAAATCGATGTTCCAATGGACCAGGTGGCAATAAAATTGCACAAATCATGGAAACGAGTAATGGCTTATGGGTATGGATATGGAGCAAGAATTTGCTAGAATGTTGAAATGGAGATGTGTCACTGTCTAACATCGACCCAAGACTTCCGAGTGCAAAACGTAGACTACCAGAGGGATAGTAATGTAATGCAGTCTAACGTGGGCGAGCTCCAGCTGCAGAGTAAAGGTAAGTAACAAGTTTATATCTCAAATCACAAGCCCAGGTGTGAAAAACTTTATGGCAAACATTTTATCAATTCCATAATGTCCACTCATAGCCGTATAGCAGACATAGTCATCAGAAAAATAAAAATGTTTCAAACTACTATTTTTAACTGCTGAATGGTCCATGCATGTTTGACCCCGTGAGGGTTTCTCTCAATGAATTGAGTGCTATCAGCACAGAAGTATTATATAAAATCAAGGGAAAAAATTCATATTTTTCTCAAGACAGAACACTGTTCGTCAAAGTACCGTCAAATATAGTGATATTATTGAATTGTAATTACGTCCAAGAAAGGATGTTGTTTTCCAAGTCATATGAAATATAACTCATGAAGGAAACAAACTTAAACCAGTCACTGTTAAGTAATTTGAACACACAAACGCATATGTAGCTCTACTGCTGTATTTTATTTTGTTCTATAGCAGTAAAAGCAGGGTGTATGGTTTACTTACTGGGACAACTGGAGTAGCGAGTGATGGTACGTATACAATGGCAAGAGTAATGTATGCAACCTCTCTTCAGCAGATTTTTTACAAGGGAAGACCCAGATGCAAGACCTGCCCCATCCATCCACACAGCATCTCCTACTCCTGTCCTGTCAGAGCCTTATCCTACCCATGAGAGGGCAGGCCACCTGTGAAAGCAGCCATATTAATACCAGCTCTGCTTCAACGACTGTACAGCATCTTACATTGGTTTGACAACCAACCAGCTGTGGACCAGAATGGGTGGCCACCGCCAAACTGTTGCCATAAAGAAGGTGGGCCACCCAGTGGCATAACATGCAGCGAGCACAGTATGCGAGATTTCAGTGACTGCGTCACATCTGGATCCTTCCCGTCACAACCAGATTTTCTGAGGTGCACAGATGGGACCTATTCTTACAGCACATCCTTCACTCCTGTAACCTCCCTGGTCTTAACCTAAGGTAATTCGCTTTGCCCCCTCCCAGTGGTGTGTCTGCATGTGTGTGTGTGTGTGTGTGTGTGTGTGTGTGTGTGTGTGTTTGTATGCGTATACACCATTCACTGTCCCAGTACCCTTGGCCAGTATGTGTCAGCTAGTTGTGTGCTGCCATCTCATGTCCTAGTCTGTGGAACAGCATGTCCAGCCAACTGCCACCTGCCCCCTCTACCTGTAATCCTAGGCAGCCCACAGATAGCTCACCACCCTCCCAAAAGCCGCCATTAGCCTCTCCCACCCCCTCCCTGTCTTCTGCCTCTCTTCATCCCTCATCCCACCCCACCATGCACCCCCTACTCACCCCAGTACACTCACTGCGGGCTGGGAAAGAGATGGCAGTCAACTGAGCACAATGAAAGGAGACAGGCATGTGCATGTGAGAGGGTGTGTGTGTTCGTGTGCATGTTTCTCTTACGAGCTTGAGAAAAGAATTTCATTCCAAAAGGTAGCATAGCAAAGTACTGTTCCTTTTGTTTGTGTACCTGTCAACGATGTAGCGCTTCTGACTTTCATTGAGTCATCGCCCTTATTCCTAAATAAAATGATGTAGATCCCTGTGTCTACAAAATGTCTAGATATTCTCTTTACATACACAAGAGAACAGGTGGCATACATGGCATGGTGTGTTGACCACCTTTGGGTGGTCTACCACTAGCCCCCATGATGAGTCTTGGTATATAGTACAGGCAACGTAAAAATGTTACTGTACATGACTTTCAGCAGGAAAATTTGTCATGGTTATGAATGTTAATACCACCATATTTCTGGAGGAGTTCCGGTTATAAAACTCTCAGAGTGTGCAAGACTGCCTAGATGCAATTTTTGTAGCAGTATGTAAGAGGTCTGCAATCACTTACCCGACCATTAACACCTTTTTGCCGCTAACAGGTTGATGGTAGGCCAAATTCCCTGTTAGCCGCTGCTAGAACTAATTGAATGAAGTGTCAGTCAGAGTCAAGGCTGCAGTCCGCCAAGTCGAGGTCGATCTGTGAGCTTTGAATCACGTCATACCAGCTGAATGAAATCCAACTGTTGGTTTCACCTCAGCAAAACATGATCGATGCCTGACATATGGTGTTTCTGACAAGTATTTTACAAAGGTTTTCAGTGTGCTGTGTACTTGCCATCTATTGCATTCCAGAAAGGATTGTGTGTGTGTTAACCGCTGTCATAACTTGTGACGTAACACCAAGGATTCTGATCTGTGAAGAAATTAACTGTAACTAGAAGTATGAAAGTAGTGTCTACCTGATATTCAGTCTAAATAGATTATGTAAGTCAAACCGTGTGAATATCTCGTCACCGGATTGCAGAACCCTTTATCATTGTGTGAGCATTGTTGAGCAGCCATAATCTGATTAGAAATGACTCCTGAAGCATTTAAATCTGATCAGAGCTAATTTATTAGGTCATGGTCAAACCAGAATTAAAACTGAGCTGCTGCTTGAGTTAATAACGAATGACGGCGTATTAAACAGGACTGTTTCGTTTTGTCTTATCATGAAAGGACAATTGCAATCTTCGATGAAGAATACGCAACGCAGTACAGTGCTTCACTTATTTGCCGTATTCGTCTTGGCTTGTGTGAACTGGAAAGTATACAAACTGTAACGTAATGTGAAAAATCAAAAATCGTGGAACGAAAAGTGTATTTTGGTAACACAGTGCAATAATATCTTGTAGCTCATGGAGAAACTTGTTTTTGCAATATGAAGCAGCATAAACAGTGTGAAAGAGCTTGAATGACAGTAAGAATCTAGTGTAAAAGAAACAAAAACTGCCATGGCAAAACGAAACAAAATTTCATTACTAACCATGTAGGAAAGTGTTTACTTCTAATTTTTTGTCTGAAATTAGTTTTTAAATGGTTAAAATCGCGTGATGTTGTGTGGACCCATAAGCAGTAATGTCTGCAGTAGATCTGACAAAGACAATTGCCAAGTGACATCACACAGGTGTATGGAGCAGTTGAGTCAGAGTAGTGGGAAGGAAAGTGATTCCACATGCTGCTACAAGACAACGCTCAAGGAAGTTGACTGTATCCACCTCCAGTGGCAAGTTGGGAATAATGGTGGCGCTGACTCGGACATCTAGTTCTGAAGCCTCAAACACATCTGGCCACAAGCCAGATACTGGATACTAACAGGCATGGCAGTGGGCGCTGTACTTGGCCCCCAGCAGCCAGCTAGCAGACGAATGGTGAGTTGTAAACAGACATACAACTGCATCAAACCTCAGTAGTCGCGACTCGTGCTAACTTCAATGGCTAAGTCAAAACCATATATTGGTATAGTAGTAAACTACACTACACTATCTTCAGAGTATGTAAATGACTTTAAATTTCATCTTTCGTTAATACATATAAATGTAAACAGCATTTTGAATTTTTTCAAAATTTATCTCTGGAGAATAGCGTGTTGATATATGTGTTTGTACAGCTGTAGAACGGTAGCTAGCAGCCGCACTTCAGATGCACCATACCACTAAGCGTGAAATTACAGGTTAATATATTTATTAAGTTATGTTGAGGGTCTTATCTCAATGTTAATTGTGAATAGTAAAGTCAGTGTTTCATTTTGGTATGTTTGTGTTTCTTACTGTGTTTAAGGGTGATAGTTGAAATCTTAGTTTAAGTTAAGTTCACGAAACAATGCGAGTTTATTTAATTAGCTGCTAATTAGGAGAAGTTTAGGTTACCAAAGATTCATTAATAGTAACTGTTGGTGGGTTTCAATTAATCATAATGTCTTCTGAGCCAGAGCAAAACTTTGGGTATGTACTACGCAATAAAATTGAACTAGTGCAGAAAGGAAGAGATGCTTTACGAATCAGTAGTTGTGGGTTGTCAGTCAGAGTATCCCTTTAGGTCATCCAGCAGGTACCCTGAGATACCAATAAAACAAGGAGGAGACAGGTGAAATGTATGAGGAGAAAACTTATGATGGATGTTGGAAGCATTCTTAAAAGTATCAGAAGAAAAATAAGAGAAGATGGCATGAGAAAACGAAGAAAGCTGAGAGAAAACATGGAGATAATGTGGGAAAGCAAAGAGAAAAGAGCATGAGGAAACAAAGAAAGTATCGAGAAGATACAGCAAGAAAATATGAAAAGAATATTACGAGAAAAGGAAGAGAAGGGGCACAGGAAGAGGAAGAAAGATCACATAAAACCCAATAGAGCTTAGATAAAACGAGCTAGAAGAAAGAAGAAATGTCAAAAGAAAATAAATAAACCAAAGACAGTATAGAAAAGTTATTACAAGAACGAGGAGACTTCAAGAATGAATTATAGGAATTTAAGGAAGAAATTAAGACAGACTTAAATGAAAGAGAAGGCAAACTGCAGCAAAACATACACCAACTCCACGAAGATATTTGTAGGATTAGAATGCGGATAACAGAAAAATCTGAGGAAGTCATTATGGGAGCTAACACTCAAATACAAGTGGAGATTCAAAAATTCGAGATTTGTTATGATCAACAGGTTTAGGATGTGATGGGAACGCCACTACAACAAAACTAGAAATTGAGGAACGCGAAAATGCTATAGATCTGAGGGAATAAATAGCAACACAAGGGCAGGAACACGATCAGCAAACAAACAAGCGATCAGGCATGTGCAAGAAAGTATACAGTAAGAGGACAGCAAAATTAAAGAAATTGATGGGAAGATTAACAATGGAACTTTAATAGTGAGGGGAGACAATGTCATTATGACAACAGATAGTGATAGTAAGTATTGTATTAGCCTTGAATACAAGACAGAAGAATAAACTCTAGAGATCATTGCACCTTATGATATTTACCAAATAGTTAAACGGAATTTTCATTACATACCTAAAAAATGCAAGGAAGTCCGATTTGCAAAGTACAGAATGGAAGTAAAATTTTTCGCCCAGGAGGTTACGAGAAAAGAAGTAGTTAATGATTGCAGTCAGTCTGAATGAGGATTTATGAAGGAATGTTGGTCCAAGAGTTGTCATTACAAAACACTAAAAGATCTACTACACTGTAAATTTCTTAATATATCTAGTGGTAACCCAGAAGACAGAGTATAATCAAACAGGGAATAGGGAAACAGGAACTCTTTTGCTGGTATATGAGGTGGCGACTGGTATGCTTCCAGTGGTTGAGACTTTATTTCCTGTTTCAAGTCTTACTCCACCTTTCCTGTCCTTAGATTTAAGAAACTAGTACATATAATTAAGTAGCTTCAGTAGGGGATGTCGATATATTTCATGTACGAAGAGTTCAGTAAGACCTGGTGTACATTCATGAAATTATGTCAATGTTAAAGTGGTCACTGAGATATCAGAGAAAGGGTTCATAATTTGTGTAATTGTTCAAAATCAGGCTACAAAAATAGCAGTGCCAGAGAGAATAGAGGAAAATGCCAGATCTGAAGGCAACATCGATCAAAATCTCATGAAACGGTAACCATTATCAACAGCGAAACTATGTAAACGTGTAAATTAATTTCACGAGTAATGAAAGATCAGAAGAGTGATAATGAAATGGAATGAGATAATACCTGTAAGTATGGCTTGTTCGCTATGCAAAATTCATTGAAGAATCTCTCTTACTTCGCAGAAAAGTGTGCCTATAATAACAAATACAGCCAATAAAGAGTGAAACAAAGATGAAATTCACATGTAAAAAATTATTTTGTTATGTTTTTAAGCTTCCACTGCTAGGAGAGTGATTCCTGAATCCTTCCTGGTCTTGCTGACAAACTTTCATGAGTTTAGTTGTAAAAGAGACAGTGGAAATTAAAATGTCCTGTGGTGCCTTTCCTGCTCCAAGTTCGCCCGTTTGGCGTCCTACCTTCCTTAATACTTTGCTTAACGATCAGAATGGCTCAAATGGTTCAAATGGTTCTGAGCACTATGGGACTTAACAGCTGTGGTCATCAGTCCCCTAGAACTTAGAACTACTAAAACCTAACTAACCTAAGGACATCACACACATCCATGCCCGAGGCAGGATTCGAACCTGCGACCGTAGCAGTCGCGCGGTTGCGGACTGCGCGCCTAGAACCGCGAGACCACCGCGGCCGGCAAAGATCAGAATAGTATAGCCGTTAGCATGAGGTATTTTCTCTAAGCTTTTCATGCATGGTGCCACAGGTAAAGTTAACTAATGACAACAGCGTGGTTGGCGAAAGCCCTACTGAAAGGGTGGCAAACGAAAGAGATAGGAAAAATAGGTTCAGTGGAACAGTGATAACAGCACGCAGTGCAGATCCCTGCCAACAGGATGGCACAACAAAGCGTACCTGGATAGGATGGCCCACAACACTTGCTGAAAGGGGTATCATTTTTCACTAAAGTATAATATGTTTATAGAAGCAGTGCACTACCAGAGTCAAAGGAATTGTGTAAGATGCATTGTAATGTCAATGTTGGTCTTTCAGTTTAATGTGATTTACCTTTTTGATATCTTTGACAACTTTCTATATTTTCTTTTTTGCTTATAGCTAGAAAAAAGTCTTTTAGAATGGGAATGCAAGGGATCAATGATCCCACGATCAAAGTTTAAAATATTTTTGCTTCACATGAGTTGATGATAGGCAAAGTCGACAGTCAGGCGCCTCTAGTTCTAAGTGAAGTGCCAGTTAGAAGTGGAGCTTGGAATCGGTCGAATCCAAGCAGAGCCATGAACTGTGGGTCCCGTGGTATTGGCTGAGTGAGTCCCCACCAGTGTCGGCTGACCCTCTGCAAAGCATTGCCAATTCATGTCATATAATATTCCTGACAACTATTTTACAAAGGTTTCCTTGTGTCATATATTCACATGTACGTTGATGGCGCCGGCCACCCATTGCATTTCTGTGAGGATTGTGCGTATCAACCATTGTTATAGCATGTGAGACAACAGCAAGAACTCTGACCCTTGTTGAGATTAACCATAACTAGAGGTGTGGGACAAAAGTAGTGGATGCATCATATTGTGTCTAAATAGGATACATAAGTCAAACAGTTTGAAGCATACTGGCATTGTTTATTACAAAACTCTATATCATTCTGTGAACATTTATGAGCAGCCGCTCTCTGATTATAAATGATGCCTGAAGCAGCTAAATTCAGTCAGCACTAACGGCTACTTTATTTTATTTGCACATCTAGTTCCGTAAGACCAAATTGAGGAGCAAATCTCAAGGTCCTGGAATGTGTCAGTACATGAAATTACAACATGAAAGTAATAACAGATAAAATAAAATGTTTATGAACCCGCCAAAAAGATCAAGCCATAAATTGATGTAAAAGCAATTAACAGTATAAGAATCACTTTAATTGTTCAACGAACTCCTCAACAGAATGTAAGGTGTGACCATTTAGGAAACTCTTCAGTTTCGATTTGAAAACGTTTATATTACCACTAAGATTTTTGAATTCTTAGTAGCTTATTGAAAATGGATGCAGCAGTATACTGCACACCTTTCTGCACAAAAGTTAAGGAAGTGCGATCCAAATGCAGATAGGATTTCTTCCGACTATTATCCGAGATAAAGCTGCTGATTCTTGGGAACAAACTGCCGTTGTTAAGAGGAGCCGACAGCAAAGAATATATATATTTAGAGGCCAATGTCAAAATACCCAGGCTAGTGAACAGGGGTCGACAAGAGGTTAGCGAATTTACTCCTCTTATTGCCCTAACTGCCCATTTATAAGCCAAAAATATACTTTAGGATAAGAAGAGCTGTCCCAAAATATAATACCACGCGGCATAAGCGAATGAAAATAAGCAAGGTAGGCTAATTTTCGTGCCGAACGGTCACTTACTTTAGATATAGTTTTAATAGTGAAAATGACAGCATTAAGTCTTTGTGAACAAGATCCTGAATGTGGTCTTTCCACGGCAGTTTACTATCTATCTCAAAACCTAGAAATTTCAACTGTTCAGCTTCACTAATCATATGCCCATACTGTGAAATTAAAACTTCGGGGTTTGTTGAACTGTGTGTTAGAAACTGTAAAACCTGTGTCTTGCTGTGATTTAGTGTTAGTTTAATTTCTACAAGCCATGAACTATTTGAAACAGAGCCAATGTTGCACACAGCATCCTTTACTGTCAAGGTAGTGTCATCAGCAAACAGAAATATTTTAGAATTACCTGTAATACTAGAGGGCATATCATTTACATAGATAAGGAACAGGAGTGACCCCAACACTGATCCCTGGCGCACCCGTATTTGGCTGTGCCCCATTCATACCTCACATCACAGCCATTCTCAATACAAAAGACACTTTTGGTGTCTGTTGTTAAAGTAAGAGGTGAACTAATTTAGAGCTACTCCCCATATTCCGTAATGGTCCAACTTCTGGAGCAAAAATTTGTGATCAACACAATCAAACCCGTTAGTTAAATAAAAAAATATGCCTATAGTTCAAAACCTTTTGCTAAATCCATCCATTACCTTAGAGAGAAAAGAGAATATAGCATTTTCAGTTGTTAAACGACTTCTAAAGCCGAACTGTACAATTGATAGCAAATTATTTTATACAAAATGACAAGTTATCCTTACACTCACATCAAAATTAAACTTAAGCTGCTATTTCAGTTAGTAACAAATGACGTTATATTAATTGGGAGTGTTTCAGTATTACCTGCACACGTATCTCTTTAGAGTGCTTGACGTGGAGACTAGTAGTGAACAGTCGCAAAATGAATCTACTGTCTGTCGGTGCACCGAGCCTCACTGTTGCCATGTGTGGAAGAACCATTAATTTGGTTAGTTCAGTTGTAGCCATTGCTGGCGACCATTAATGGAGGTGACGATGTTAGGTTTTTAGACTCCTCTTAGGTGGCCTGATAGTAGCATTATAGTGTTTCAGCCATCTTTTTTCATTCACTGATAGTGCAAGAACATGTTTTGCGTTGTGAAACATTATTACATGAAGAAACTTTATTTGCAGGAAGAGTGCATTTGTTCAAATAATGCACCAAGGTAATAGTTAAACACTGAAAGTCTCATATTTACGAAAATCAACATTTGTCTTTTGATGACTGCATTGAAATGTAGTAGGATACTTGGATAAAACTAAGCAAAAATTGTAACACACTGAACCAAACTATAACTAATTGCCTCACTGGAACATGGTCATACGTTGGAGTGCGAATGGCAAAACTGTAGGCAGCCAAGACATCATAAAATTATACTATTTCAGGAAACGCTGCTTTGATTTCCAGCATTCACTGTAATATCAAAGCTACTGGGCAGCTGTGACGTCAATTTTTTGGATGATAACTTAAGTTGATTAAGATAATTCAGCCCAATACACACTTTATAGGTTACTCAATTGGCTTAGAGGAGTGGTGGCATCTATAACGCAATCTTGTTAGGTCGTAAATGATTTAAATTACGGTAAAGGCATCAGATCATTTTTAGATTTCCATAAACATACCCTAAGAGCAGAAGTGAGCAGGTTATTTACATTAGGTTGAGGATGCTAGTGAACTGCTTAGAGAGGGGGAGGAATGGGGGAAGGCAGCCATTTTGAGTCATGGTAATTGAGATAGTGCTATCTGCATTTGGTTATAAATTAGAATGTGTAAACCTAACTTAAATGCACAAGTAAGCAGTTTCATTGATTATGGGCCTAAATAAACAATCGAGTGACATAGTGAAGTGCTGCTTGTTTACATAAGAAGGCTAGGCCAAATGGCTGTTTTGTTTACATGTGGAGAACAATGAGCTCATTGTTCCAGAACCTGTTCTGTTTCACTATTGGAAGCCACTTTTAGCAGCTAAAGACAATCACCAGGCCACAGGTTGTGCCGCCTGTGTAAAAGAATAGTAGGATTTTAATTTGTTGATACTTGAAATTGTGAGGAAGACAGGGAATCGAGCTCTGAAACTTTGTTTTCCAAGGCAGTGCTTTTGCTGACTGCGCTGTAAAGGCACAACTCAGACCTGTCTTTATAGCTTTGCTTCTCTCAGTGTCTAAGTAATTTTCTATGGATGGGAGAATGGGTGGGAAAGATACAACAAAATTACGTGCGCTGCACTGATTTCATGACTGCACAGAAGATAATGGAAGCCACAAGAACAACTAAAGTGTATTTAGCATCTTGTGTAAGTAGTACAGAAAAATAATATTATGATAAGAACTAGTGACCCCCTCCTGTTTCGCACGAGTAGCACTAAGTATCTAAAGCCAGACGACTACCGTGATACGGCAAAAAGAAACTATACACACAAAAATTCTCGTGAATCTGTATGTGTTGAAACCATAAAAAAATCACTTCATTAATTTCTAAGATTAACCTGCACATTTAGACAGAAATCACTGTGGGGGAGTTCGATTTGTAATACGTATAGATTTGAAGCGAATCAGGTAAGCCGAGCAGCGGTTAATTTCAAATTTTCTCTTTCGATTACAACTTCTATCTCATTCGTGTCTAGGTTTTCTTAGTCAAACTGAGGTATATGCCTTCAGGTTCATCCCTGAAAGTCTGTATCACTGTCACATCAGACCATGTTTATTGAGGGTAGCTGCTGTTCAGTAACACTTTGAACCGCTTTTATATTACACTGTTTCACTCAGTTCATAAAGGCTTAATATGATCAAAAAGCTGGCCCATTAATCGGCGAGGTATCATTTTGATCACTTGGTGATACTGCAACCACCAGACGAAAGCCTCTGGGTTAAGACGGTGCACCGCTATTTATTATTTCCTAATAGGATAAGATTATTACCAAGGCTAATGGAATAGTATACTATTTGGCTTTAGAACATTGGCTGTTACCTCTGTACCGGGTCTTTAATTTTAAATGGCGAACACTGTAGCCTGATTATAACAGAATTATTCATCTCTTTGGTCAAGGCGGTTCACTTCCAGCCGAAGATCAGTAAATACAGTGACAGGTGAAGTCCTATGCAATGGAAGCACTGAATTGTAGGTGCTATACATAAGCTCCCCTATATGTGTTCATTTGAAATGATAGGTCTTAGCTAGATATTATTTTACACAGTAGACTCCACAAAGGTCCCCTTGGGAGTGATTGCATAGATACCAACGTTTCTTCTACTTTTGAAATGGGTCATTGAACTGTTCTGTTATGGCGTTTAGTGCCTTCTACGATTCTCCTTTAATCTTCTCCACTATATTAAATCTTCGTCCCTTGAAATTTATCTTGGGGAAAAGCGAGGCAAGGAATAATTGTCATCGTGTTTGTAGTAAAAAAAAATCCTGAATAATGTAGAGTGTGCGCTGTCGTGCACTGGTATCGAACAGTACGCAGTCGTTCGCACACAACTTCTATGGATGTGTCCTCCTCATATCCCCATCTCACCTTCCATCATCTTAGAACATTGCTATACAACTTTTTATTGGCCTACTGACCAGAAGGCAGGATGAGTTTGTACATGATACCCTTATTACCTGCTTTTTTAAAATGTTGAAAAAGGGCTTCGTTGACTTGTCTAGCATTCTCTTAGTCATGACGGAGGACTGTTACATTACCCGGCTATGAATATAGCTTGAGCCACCACTGAAAACCTTTGAAGGGTTGCTTGAAACGTCCTGAAGTAATTATTGCCTATCCTGCAAATTCCCAATATGGCTCCTAATCTTTTAAAGTATTCATGGAAAACATTTGGCCGCAACGCTATTCATATTCAGTTCTTCGGACACAGCACGTTTACTTGTACCACAAAGTGTTCCTGAGATGTACAGAGGTCTGGGATGGTTTCCCATTTTTTAAACATTTCGTGGTGAGATGGCCGTTGACGGCCGACCGGAACGATCTAAATCATCAGTTGCTGTTAACCCTTAACCCGAAACATCGGTCTCTGAGAATCGTCCGACTTATTCAAAATCGAGGGATGTAGCACTGCAAAAAACCGTGGTATCCCCGTCTCAGTGTCTTCGTCTTAATACTTACCGCGTGTGGGGCAACGTTCAACAATCAGTATCACTTTGCCACTCTATAATAGCTACAAAGGTCATTATTTAAGGCCGGGCTGGAAATCGAGTGTTCCGCTTTACCTGTAATGATTAGGAAGACTAATAGACCATATGTTTCTAATTACTATACATTTTCATTTGAATTGCTTTTTCGAACTTTCTTATTTTATAGAATTTTATTGCAGGTCTGAATTTATGTTACATTTCAGCTATAACATAGTGCGACATTTTAAGAGGATTAAGATGTCTGCAGCTGATACAGATTTTGAAGCTTCGGTGCAACGGCGGTTACATGATACAGGTAATGAGGAAAAGAGGAACGACTACAACATTTTCGACGATTTTGCTGCTGATCCTGATTTTGTAGTAATTGAAGGTCACTTTGAAACGAAGAGTGCTACCAGTGAAGAGAATTCTTCATTTGAAGAAGTACCTGGTGTGAGCTTATTAAGTTTCCTCAGAGAAACATAGCACTTCTACGGCAAAAATAAAATCGAGAGGGAACATTCTGAGACTGTCAGAGCAACAAAAACAACTCGCCATAACATTTTGGAAGGAGATTCTAAGAAAATTAAAGTTAAAAAGAAGTTTGTCACCCTGACATACAAAGGGCGTGTGTCAGAAAGAATTGCTAAATGCTTTCCAAAAAACATCGCAGTGGCATTTCTGAATGAAGGGCAAATGGCACATAGACTAAGACACAAACCAGCAACGACAAAACAAATGAAATACAATAATTCCGGTGTATATAAGATTAAATGTGCTGAATGTGACAGTTATAATATAGAACAAACAGGGCGGAATTTTGAAATTCGATACGGGAAACATTGCAGTCATAGCAATCGAACAGTATTTGGAACACATGTAAAAGAGAGTAGACATGAAGTGTGTAATATAAATGAACAAATGGAGGTGCTACATAAAGTTCCAAAAAGTCTCTATCTAAACGTGCTCGAAGAGATTGAAATATACGCTCATCAAAGAAAAACCCCAGGCCTACTACTTAATGAGCAAAGTGATTTTATGCACAGGAATTATTATGAGATTTTTAAAGACCTGTTTTAGGCTTACTCTTGAATGCAACAGCACGCCACAATAAGAAACATGTGCAGCGGAACGGCCCTCAGCGTACTGGCGGCGATGTGAATTGGGCGAAGCGGAAGAGGACTCGGCGTGGCGTTGCATACGTTCTGACGTAGGGAAATCCACTACACCACCAATCAAAACAAAGAAGAGGAAACGAACATTTTCGGAAGAATATCTGCATTTTAATTATATTTTATGTTTCTTTATAAAGAAATTTTAAATTAATGTAAAAAATTTTCGTTTCATGTTTCACTCAAAAAAGATTATTCATATGTTATTACCTTAAAAATTGTTTTATTAAAAAGAATATTCGCCATTAATATATACGGTGAAATAATAACAGATGCACAATTGTTATAGGTAGAGGTTACTCTTAAAAACTGCGATATAAGGTTTTAACAGATTGAAATTTACTTTACTTATGACAGCGAACTATGTGTTCTGTGCGGACAAGTTACTCTGTAACTACAATATATAGTATGTCGGCATTTAATACGTTCCAAAATTTCTTTTTGTAAACTAAGATATTTCTATCACTAACTGTATCTCTCTTATTAATTACATTTTTAACTTTGTCTAACAGATCTGAAGATGGGCAGCTAGCCCGAAACCGGTAATTGAAAATAAAGAATAGCGATCGAAGACTGAAACGCCATATTTTATTTAATGAACGATCGCGGAATTCCCATTGCGACAATCATGTCTAGTTTTGATAAACATTTCATTATTACCTTTGGTTCTATTTTCAATAATTATTCATTTCTAGTCATGAATATCGCGACTGATCCTCGTGGAGGACTGGATCTCGATTGCACGAAAAGGAAGAGAAGGGAAAGTAGTTGGTGAATATGGACTGGGAGTAAGGAATGGAAGAGGAAGCCGCCTGTTAGACTTTTGCACAGAGCATAGCTTAATCATAGTTAACACTTGGTTTAAGAATAACGAAAGAAGGTTGTATATGTGGAAGAGGCCTGCAGACACAGGAAGTTTTGAGATGTGGTCTCTGACCACAATTTGTTCGTTATGAACTGTAGACTGAAGCTGAAGAAACTGCAAAAAGGTATGAATTTAGGGAGATGGGTTCTGGATAAACTTAAAGAACCAGAGGCTGTAGAGACTTTGAGAGATAGCATTAGGGACCGTTTGACAAGATCAAGGGAAAGAGGTACAGTAGAAAAAGAATGGTTAGCCTTGAGAGATGAAATAGTGAAGGTAACAGAGGATCAAATAAGCAATAAAACGAGGGCTAGTAGAAATTCATGGGTAACATAAGATTTATTGAATTTAATTGATGAAAAAAGAAAATATAAAAATGCAGTAAATGAAGCAGGCGAAAAGAAATACAAACATCACAAAAGTGAGAGCGACAGGAAGTGCAAAATGGGTAAGCACGAATGGCTAGAGGACAAATGTAACGATGCAGAAGCATGTATCACTACGGGTAAGATAGATACTGCCTACAGGAAAATTAAAGAGGCCTTTCGAGGAAAGAGAACCATCGGTATGAATATCAAGAGCTCAGATGGAAAACCAGTCCTAAGCAAAGAAGGGAAAGCCGAAAGGTGGAAGGAGTAGATGGAGGGTCTATACAAGGGTGATGTACTTGAGGGTAACATTACGGAAATGCGAAAGAACGTAGATGAAGATGAAGTGGTAGATATGATACTGCGTGAAGAATTTGACAGAGCATTGACATAGCACTGAAAGACCTAAGTCGAAACAAGGCCCCGAGGGTAGACAACATACCATTAGAGCTAATGATAGCCTTGGGGAAGTCAGCCATGACCAAACTCTTCCATCTGGCGAGCAAGTTGTATGAGACAGGCGAAATATCCTCAGACTTCAAGAAGAATGTAATGATTACAATCCCAAACGAAACAGGTGCTGACAGGTGTGAAAATTACCGAACTATCAGTTTAATAAGTCACGGTTGCAAAATACTATCACGAATTTTTTAGAGAGGAATGGAAAAACTGGAAGAAGTTGACCTCAGGGGAGACCCGGCTGGATTACGTAGAAATGTTGGAACATGTGAGGCAATACTGACTCTACGACTTACCTCAGAAGATAGTTAAGGAAAGGCAAAGCCATGTTTCTAGCATTTGTAGACTTAGGGAAAGATTTTGACAATATTGACTGAAATGCTCTCCTTCAAATTCTGAAGGCGGCAGGGGTAAAATACATACTGTTTACAATTTGTACAGAAACCGGACGGCAGTTATAAGAGTCGATGGCATGAAAGGGAATCAGTGGTTGAGAAAGGAGTGAGACAGTATTGTACGTATCACTGATGTTACTTATTCTGTATATTGAGCAAGCAGTAAAGGAAACAAAAGAAAAATTGCAGTAGGAATTAAAATACATTGAGAAGAAATAAAGAGTTTGAGGTTTGCCAGCGACATTGTAATTCAGTCAGAGACAGCAAAGGACCTGAAAGAGCAGCTGAATGGAATGGACAAAGAAGGTTATAAGTTAAACATCAACAAAAGTAAAAGATAACAGAATGTAGTCCACCTAAATCAGATGACGCTGAGGGAATTACATTAGGAAATGAAACACTTAAAGTAATTAATGAGTTTTGCTATTTGTGAAGCTAAATAATTGATAACTGTTGAAGTATGGGGGATATAAAATGTAGATTGGCTATGGCAAGGAAAGCGTGTCTCAAGAAGAGAAATTTGTTAACGTCGAGCATAGAGTTAGGGGTCAGGAAGTCCTTTTTGAAAGTATTTTTATGGAGTGTAACAATGTACTACGGAAGTGAAGCATGAACGATAACTGGCTCAGACAAAAAGAGAATAGAAGCTTTTGAAATGTGGTGCTACATAAGAATGCTGGAGACTAAATGGGTATATCACGTAACTAAAGGAGATACTGAACAAAACTGAAGAGAAGAATTTGTGGCACAACTTGATTAAAAGAAGGGGTCGGTTGGTAGAACACGTTCTGAGGCATCAAGGGCTTGCCGGTTTAGTACTGGAGGGAAGTGTGGAGGGTAAAAATCGTTGAGGTACACCAAGACATGAATACACTAAGCAGATTCAGAAGGACAATAGGTTGCAGTCGCTACTCGAATATGAAGAGGCTTGCACAGGATAGAGTAGCATCGACAGCTGCATCCAACCAGTCTTTGGAGTGAAGGCCACAACAACAACAACAGAAAGAATAGTCGTAAAATAAAATAAAATGTGGTACATACTGACACACACCTGTCCCACTGTCTTGCTATGTTCAGTTCGCCAAAGCGTTCCTTTTCTATAGCAATTCCACTGAACACGTCTGCTGAGCGTGATACTGGTTGCGTTCCCTTGGACCTAGAGGTAACGAGACAAGTCATATTGCATGCCTTTAACATCTATAGAAATCAAGCTGCAACAGATGTCGTGATTCCTAACGGCCATATGTCTCACAAATTAATGAGGAAGCTACGTTTAGAAGTTCACTGCACTGACTGATTTGCACGTCTTTGGCTACAACGGATAGACTGAAGAGTTTAAAATTATTAAAAAAGTTGCCGTAAACAACGGTAACAAGTATGGTGAATCACCACATCCACAACAGGAAGAGCAAAAAAGATGTCGAACTACCAAGGGATTAGAATATCGTCACCGTGTCATATTTAAGGCAAATCTCAGAGAAAGTGGCAAATATATTTAAGCCATGGAATGCAAAGTTGTCGTTCCAAGAGGAAACCTTAGATACAGTTTAAGTTTAGCTCTTGAATGGGAAAGTAAAGTAAAAGAGTGAACAATATGATTTTACGTGAGTATACTTCAATATATATTTTGTAAACGCGTCCTGTAATTTTGCTTATTGTAATGTTACCACACACGATGACATACTCTTGCTAATAAGTATATCATCTTCTGAAGAAGACGGTTTTAAAACCGTCGAAACCATTCCCAGTGCTTAATAAACCTAAGTGACATGAGGGAATATTCTTTTCTGAATTATCACTGTTGGTGGAAGAGGGTGAAATAGAGAAAAATGGGAATGAAATTGACCATCCTGGTATTTAGTTTTACATAAAAAATATTTAATTGTTGCTTGAAAACAATTATGGAAATCGAGAAAAACTTGTGATATTCGGGAAATGTACACAGTGAATTCTTGTCCGAGTTTTCGCAGCCAAACGAAGAGTGGGAAACTGCCAAATGGACTATGAAATTGATCTACTCAGTTTGAGGCCTAGTTATTTAAAAAAAGTATTTAACTGCTTCAGTAGTGTACTTAAGACGAACGTTGAGGGAACGTTGAAATAATTCAATGTAAATGAAATATCTAAATGTTTATCTCGTCAATACTTAGCCATTTTGCACATGAAAACTTACTTTGGTTGGTTCAAATGGCTCTGAGCACTATGGGACTTAACATCTTAGGCCATCAGTCCCCTAGAACTTAGAACTACTTAAACCTAACCAACCTAAGGGCATCACACACATCCATGCCCAAGGCAGGATTCGAACCTGCGACCGTAGCGGTCGCGCGGTGCCAGACTGTAGCGCCTAGAATCGCTCGGCCACTCCGTCCGGCCGTACTTTGGTGTTGCATTTAACCGAAAAAAAGACTTGCTTCCAATCAAGTACCAAATTTCGCACATTTAGAAAACAGAACACTCTAAGAAAGCAAATTAAGTGTCAAAAGGTTTCTCTCTTCAGACTTTCTCTAGTTTTCGTGAAAGAAAGAGGCACTGTCCTGATATCTGATTTTTAAAATGGTTTCCTTCAAATCAAGTTCAAAATCTAGGAGATTTAGAGCAAAGCAGACAGTAGCAAGAGAAATGAGGTACCAAAAATTTATCTTTTCTAAGCTTATCTCTTTTGCTTGTAAAAAGTTAAATTAGTATGACACGAGGTAATGAAACAGATTTCTTTCTGAATGCGAGCTGGCTTTATTCGCCAATCTCTTGGCTATAAAACACTATCCTCCGACATAATCTCCCTTGAATACGACGGCCTTGCTCAACCGTACTGGAGGGCCGTATATCCGCATGGTACACCTCTGCTGCTGGTCAACGTCAGAGTCAACGGCTTCCTGCATCAGTTACCTCACCATCATCCACGTACTGCTTCCCGCGGATTGGATCCTTCATTGGGCGAATCAGATGGAAGTCGAAACGCGCGAGGTCTGAGCTGTAAGGTGTATGAGGAAGGACAGTCCTATGAAGTTTTGTGAACTCCTCTCGGTAGCGTAACTGGTGTGAGGCCTTGCGTTGTCATGGAGAAAGAGAAGTTCGTTTACATTTTTGTGGCGACGAATATGCTGAAGTCGTTGCTTCAGTTTCCGAAGAGTAGCACTATACACTTCCTAGTTGCACCATGAGGAAGGACATCAAGCAGAATAACACCTCCAGAGTCCCAAAAATGGTTCAAATGGCTCTGAGCACTATGGGACTCAACTGCTGTGGTCATCAGTCCCCTAGAACTTAGAACTAATTAAACCTAACTAACCTAATGACATCACACACATCCATGCCCGAGGCAGGATCCGAACCTGCCACCGTAACAGCAGCGCGGCTCCGGACTGGAGCGCCTAGAACCGCACGACCACCGCGGCCAGCTCCAGAGTCCCAGATGACCTTCGCGATGACTTTAACGGCTGAGGGTGTGGCTTTGAACTTTTTCTTCGGAGGAAAGGTGGAGTGGCGCCTCTCCGTGAATTGATGTTTTGTTTCCCGTTCGAAGTGAGAAAACCACATTTCATCAGCTATAACAAACCTCGACAAAATGTTACGATGAGCCTCGTAACGCGCAAGCATTGCCGCTCAGACGATCCTTCGTTCGTCTTTATAACCTTTTGTTACGCGGCGAGGAAGCTATCGGCCACAAACCTTTGAGCACCTCAACTGGTGGACAAGTGTGTCAGAACTATCAACAGAGAAACTCAGCTGTGCAGCGAGGTGTTTGACTGTGATTCGTCGATCACCTCGAATGACAGTCTCCACACGTTCCAACACTGGAGGAGTCAAAGCTATGTGCGGCCGGCAGGGACGCGGGAGTTTGGACACTTCACGTGACCTAGTCATGATGATGACAAACGCCTCGCCCAACTATTCAAATAACTGGTTCAAATGGCTCTGAGCACTATGGTACTTAACATCTGAGATCATCAGTCCCCTAGAACTTAGAACTACTTAAACCTAACTAACGTGAGAACAGCACACACATCCATTCCCGAGGCAGGATTCGAACCAGCGATCGAAGCGGTCGCACGGTTCGAGACTGAAGCGCCTAGAACAGCTCGGCCACCACAGACATTCTGCAAGCGACTATGAATATGTGCGATGCTCTGGTTTTCCGCTAAAAGGATCCTCAATGACAGCTATCTGCTTGCAACGCACCTCTTTTACACACGCCATTTTAAACGCTAAGTAAAGTGCCGCCACCATTCGGAACTTCATGAAACTATACGGACTTACCCGGGTATAGTCCATGATGTCCCACAACAGATACCCCAATTTTTCAGCCGAAACTGGCCGAGAAAAAACTTTTTGCGTTACTTATTGAACACCCCTCGTAACATCTGTCGAAATGATTTCCGTCCAGTCAGACAGTAAATTCAACACATGTGCGCTATAACGGAAGGCGATAGGAAATGAGATGAGGTTCAAATGGCTCTGAGTGCTATGGGACTTAACATCGGAGGTCATCAGTCCTCTACAACTTAGAACCACTTAAACATAACTAACCTAAGGACATCACACACATCCATGCCCGAGGCAGGATTCGAACCTGCGACCGTAGGAGTCTCGCGGTGTCGCACTGAAGCGCCTAGAATCAAATGAGGTGTCAATAAGATCACGCTTTCTGGACAATAGTGAAAAATTAGAAAATAAATGTAAAGAAATTGGTGAAATGTTTGGTGAATTATACCTAACTAACCTAAGGACATCACACACATCCATGCCTGAGGCAGGATTCGAACCTACGACCGTAGCAGTCGCGCGGTTCCGTACTGAAGCACCTAGAATCAAATGAGGCGTCAATAAGATCACGCTTTCTGGACAAGAGTGAAAAATTAGAAAATAAATAGAAAGAAATCGGTGAAATGTTTGGTGAAATGTTGTGTCTAAAACTAAGTAATAGGATGGATTATAGAAACATTTGATGCTCCTTTTAAGAGGGTAGGACGTCAAACAGGCCGACTCGGAGCAGGAGAGGCACCACAGGACATTTTAATTTCTACTGTCTATACTTCAAAAAATAAATTCATAAAACTTTGTCACCATGACCAGGAAGGATTGAGGACTCACACTCATCGCAGTGGAAGTTCAAAAACGTAGCAAAATACCTTTTTTTTTACATGTGAAATTTCATCATTTTTTCACTTATTACTGGCTGCATTTGTTGCTATAGGTACACTTTTCTTCCTAAGTATCAGAGATTGTTCGATGAATTATTCATAGCATACAAACAGTAGTCACAGGTGTATGAAACTCCAGAGTTTTCCAAATCTATTAAAAAAACTGTGGTAAAAATTGAGATAATTATAAAACTGAGTTTTTTCTAAACATGAATTTTAAAATGTAACAGTTCATTCTTTTTTTCATAAATTAAATAACTTGCAGTGTTTCATACACCTGTAACTATGTGTGACTGTACCCGGCGTAAACTATTGATGAAGGTTTCTCAGGTCTCAAACATATAAATAGCCCGCTCTCCACGAATCTCGACACTTCACCAGAAGATGGGTAGTATGACACTTCCCGAAACGTCGCGAGATATCAACGCTATCACACGGATGGAGACCCGAGAAACCTTCATCAATCTGTAACTATGGTTTGCATGCAGTGCAAAAGTCATCGAAGAATCTGTCTTACTTAGGAAGAAAAGTGTACCTATAGCAACAAATGCAGCCAGTAGTAAGTGAAAAAATGATGAAATTTCACGTGTAAAAAAAATGTGTTTTGTTACGTTTTTTAGCTTCCACTGCTATGAAAATGAATCCTGAATCCTTCCTGTTCATACTGTTAAATTTTATGAATTTATCTGTAAAAGTATAGACAGTGGAAATTAAAATGTCCTGTGGTGCCGCTCCTGCTCCAAGTCGGCCCGTTTGACGTCCTACCCCCCTTAAAGATACTCGAAATCACGTGCAACAAATGAGCAGCATGACATCTTTTCTGTAATTTGTTTCTCACTTTCAGACAAATGATTCCAGAATTTGAATTATGAACAGCTGCTAGCATGAGTTTCTTAGAAGTAGATATCTTAGGGGTTGCGAAGCAACTCAAATCGCTTGATACGGGCAAGTCTTCAGGTCCAAATTGTATACCGATTAGGTTCCTTTCAGATTACGCTGATGCAATAGCTCCCTACTTAGCAATCATATACAACCGCTCGCTCACCGACAGATCTGTACCTATAGATCGAAAAATTGCGCAGGTCGCACCAGTGTTTAAGAAGGGTAGTATGAGTAATCCATCGAACTACAGACCTATATCATTGACGTCGGTTTGCAGTAGGGTTTTGGAGCATATACTGTATTCAAACATTATGAATCACCTCGAAGGGAACGGTCTATTGATACGTAATCAGCATGGTTTCAGAAAAGAGCGTTCTTGTGCAACGCAGCTAGCTCTTTATTCGCACGAGGTAATGGCCGCTATCGACAGGGATTCTCAAGTTGATTCCGTATTTCTAGGTTCCCGGAAAGCTTTTGACACCGTTCCTCACAAGCGACTTCTAATCAAGCTTGCGGGCCTATGGGGTATCGTCTCAGTTTTGCGACTCGATTCGTGATATCCTGTCAGGAAGGTCGCAGTTCGTAGTAACAGACGGCAAATCATCGAGTAACACAGAAGTAATATCCAGCGTTACCCAGGGAAGCGTCCTGGGACCTCTGCTGCTCCTGATCTATATAAATGACCTGGGTGACAATCTGAGCAGTTCTCTTAGGTTGTTCGCAGATGATGCTGTAATTTACCGTCTAGTAAGGTCATCCCAAGACCAGTATCAGATGCAAAGCGATTTAGAAAAGATTGCTGTATTGTGTGCTAGGTGGCAGGTTGACACTAAATAACGAAAAGTGTGGGGTGATCCTCACGAGTTCCAAAAGAAATCCGTTGGAACCCGATAAATAGTACAATTCTAAAGTCTGTCAATTCAACTAAGTACCTGGGTGTAAAAATTACGAAGAACTTCAGTTGGAAAGACCACACAGATAATATTGTAGGGAAGGCAAGCCAAAGGTTGCGTTTCATTGGCAGGACACTTAGAAGATGCAACAAGTCCACTAAAGAGACTGCTTACACTACACTCGTTCGTCCTGCGTTAGAATATTGTTGTGCGGTGTAGGATCCTTACCAGGTGGGATTGACGGAGGACATCGAAAGGGTGCAAAAGAGGGCAGCTCGTTCTGTATTATCACGTAATAGGGAAGAGAGTATGGCAGATACCATACGCGAGTTGGGATGGAAGTCATTAAAGCAAAGACGTTTTTCGTCGCGGCGAGATCTATTTACGAAATTTCAGTCACCAACATTCTCTTTCGAATGCGAAAATATTTTGTGGAGCCCAACCTACATAGGTAGGAATGATCATCAAAATAAGAGAAATCAGAGCTCGAACAGAGAGATTCAAGTGTTCGTTTTTTCCCGCGAGCTGTTCGGGGGTGGAATGGTAGGGAGATGGTATGATTGTGGTTCGATGAACCCTCTGCCAAGCACTTAAATGTGAATTGCAGAGTAGTCATGTAGATGTAGATTTCATAACACATTTGAGCGATGGTTGAAAAAAAAAAAAAGTCTTTTATTCGTGTGAGAGTGCACTGACAAGTGATATTCACTCTGAGCGACTATTTGCTGCCGGCTGTAGGGGTAAAAGCGGCGTTCCACCACGAGAAATAAGAGTGGGTGGGCGGCCGGACTTGTTTTACGCGCCCGCCTGGTGGCCCCGCTTCTGCGTGCGGTAGACGGCCGGAATTTCCCACGGGAGTGTGCCGTGCGGCGCAGCGCCACTGTACTCGGAATGGCAGGGCGGGCGCCGGCAAAGAGGCGGGCGCGCCCCAGCGCCGACGCCGTGCAGCCGCACGCGCTCCGGAACACGACGGCGCGATGGACACGTGCTGGTCTGGAGTCGCGCAATTCCAGTAAAACATTTCTCCGTGGTTCGGCACTTCTTTTTTTCTTTCTTCTCTGTTTCTGGGGCATCAGTAGAGTCCGGTTTCTCAAGCACTATCAGTTTGTAAAACGTGTATGCAGCCATGCAGTATCGTATCACCATGCCCGCACAATGAGGTAGATAAACAAAACATGCGGTATCAAAACTCAGTTCTGTATTATCTTACCAAATGTATCCGGATAGCTATTCGTAGACATTAATATGTGGTGTGTCAAGCCTTCGCCCTTATGACAGCTTGAGCTATGTTGAGCACACTTTAAACGAGGTGTGTCAATGTCATTGTCGGGCTCTAGGGTTTGTAATGGTACTTGAATTACGTAACCATTACGGCACCTCAACTCAACCTCTCGGTACCAGCAATATTATACTGTTTTTCTGTAAAGTAGTTAACATATTTCTGAGACAACATTCAGATTTGATGTAATAAATGTAGAGGTATTTTGATACATCGATATGTTTATATTGCAATGATATTATTCTTATGTGTGTTCTTTCTTTTGTCACTATGATCTTTGACGTACTTGTAACTCATGATTTTTGGGCGCGTAAGCGATTAATAGTTAGTTAGAGAGTCGGACCTTGAGAAAGTCTTGGACGTCATGTTGGAAAGATGCATATTGCAGCCAGTTTATAAAAATGTGAACTTTAACAGTGAGGAAGATGTTTTCAAGTATGTTTTGTATTCTGAAGTGATTTTTTGTCTGTTACGTGATATTGCATCAAAAGTAATAAAAAAAGAAGTGTAACTTAAATTCGGAGTGCTGATTACCTTCTTTACATCACCATTGTCCTGCAAAAGGGTAATCTTCAAGAATGGTTTGTGAAGCGCATCTACAAAACTTTTGACTATAGCAGAATAGAACCTAGGCCTCTTTGCATCCGAGCTTGGAATCATCACAACCTAGATTATTGACGATTGAGCCATGATTTTACAAGGAGACCAGCGTGGGGAACACGAAAAGATGAGTGCCTAGTTTATTCATTATTACATGAAATGACTTTATTATCTGTGCTCTAATGACACCTACCACATAATAACTTTGTTGTTGCCCGAAAATGCAGTATTTAGCAGCGTGAGAAACACCACAATCATTATTAAATTTGGACCTTTGTTGTGGTAGGGTTGTTAGAGGTTGGAACTGAAATATTCGTAAACCGTTCTCTCTTTTTTATAGAAAAGAATTCATTAGTCTTCTGACTGGACTGATGGGGCCGCCAAGAATTCCACTCCTGTGCGGAACTCCTCATCTGAGTGTAGCACTTGCAATCTACGTCCTCAATTATTTGCTGGATGTATTCCAATCTCTATCTTCCTCTATAGTCTTTGTCCTCTACAACACTAGTCAAATTGAAATTATTCCGCCAGCCGTGGTGTCCGGGCGGTTATAGACGCTACAGTCTGGAACCACGCGACCGCTACTGTCGCAGGTTCGAATCCTGCCTCGGGTATGGATGTGTGGCATGTCTTTAGGTTAGTTACGGGACTGATGACCTCAGAAGTTACGTCCCATAGTGCTCAGAGCCATTTGAAACATTTTTTGAAATTATTCCCTGATGTCTTAACATATCTACCATCTTGCCCCTTCTTCTTGTCATTGGTCTTCATATATTCCTTTTCCTCACTTATATTCTCAGGAGAACCTCCTCGTTCCGTACCTTATTAGTCCACGTAATTTTCAGCATTCTCGTGTAGCACCACATCTCAAATGCTTCGATTCAGTTCTGTTCCGGTTTCCCTACTGTCCATCTTTCACTAACCTCTTAGAAATTTCTTCCTCATATTAAGGCCTATGTTCGATACTAGTAGACTTCTCATGGCCAGGAATGCGCTTTTTGCCAGAGCCAGTCTGTTTTTAATGTCGCCCTTGCTTCGTTCTTCAAGGGTTATTCTGCTGGTTGGGTAGCAGAATTCCTTAACTTCACCTACTTCTGATACTAATTTTCCCGCTGTTCTCATTTGTGCTACTTCTAAATCATGCCACAGGCGCTCCTGTGACTTCAGATGGGGACTCTGGGCAGGCCAGTGTTTTTCGTGAAAGGTATTGTGGACAAAACATCTCCTCAAAGACGCTGCTTTATTACAGGGCGCCCGCATCTCGTGGTCGTGCGGTAGCGTTCTCGCTTCCCACGCGCGGGTTCCCGGGTTCGGTTCCCGGCGTGGTCAGGGTTTTTATTTGCCTCGTGATGGCTGGGTGTTGTGTGCTGTCCTTAGGTTAGTTAGGTTTAAGTAGTTCTAAGTTCTAGGTGACTGATGACCATAGATGTTAAGTCCCATAGTGCTCAGAGCCATTTGAACCATTTTTTATTACAGGGCGCACTGTTGTCGATACAAAATAAACATCGACTTCGAACTGTTTCTCTGCTGTACAGAGGATAGAATGCCGTCAAATGTGTTTATATTTTCCCGCACAATATCGGCATCGCACGAAAATCACGCCCAGACCACAATGCCATGTTCTCGGTATTTCTGTTGGTTCTACGCACGATGGCAGGCATTCGCGAAACGCAAGTCTTTCTACCGGATTGGAGGGTATTGGTCTATATCACTTCGGATCACTCATTCACTGATAAATGGGGTCGCTTTTCGTACAACTTCTAGCATCACTTAGCACTGACTGCAAAAACGTATAGCTTATGAGGAGCTGCTCGAGTAGTGTATCCGAGTCTGTATAGCTCTCTATGCTCTCTAGCTGGACTTACGAAATAACTTGTGTTTATTACATGCGAGTTTTTGCAACCACAACACGCATTGCTCGACCGTCCCTGTCTGTCAGTACACCTACATCTACATACATACTCCGCAATCCAACATACGGTGCGTGGCGGAGGGTACCTCGTACCACAACTGGCATCTTCTCTCCTTGTTCTACTCCCAAACAGAACGAGGGAAAAATGACTGCCTATGTGCCTCTGTACGAGCCCTTATCTCTCTTATCTTATCTTTGTGGTCTTTCCGCGAAATATAAGTTGGCGGCAGTAAAATTGTACTGCAGTCAGCCTCAAATGCTGGTTCTCTAAATTTCCTCAGTAGTGATTCACGAAAAAAACGCCTACTTTCCTCCAGAGACTCCCACCCGAGTTCCTGAAGCATTTCCGTAACACTCGCGTGATGATCAAACCTACCAGTAACAAATCTAGCAGCCCGCCTCTGAATTGCTTCTGTGTACTCCCTCAATCCGACCTGATAGGGATCCCACACGCTCGAGCAGTACTCAAGAACAGGTCGTATTAGTGTTTTATAAGCAGTCTCCTTTAAAGATTAAATACATCTTCCCAAAATTCTACCAATGAACCGAAGACGACTATCCGCCTTCCCCACAACTGCCATTACATGCTTGTCCCACTTCATATCGCTCTGCAATGTTACGCCCAAATATTTAATCGACGTGACTGTGTCAAGTGCTACACTACTAATGGAGTATTCAAACATAACGGAATACTATTTCCTATTCATCTGCATTAATTTACATTTATCTGTATTTAGTGTTAGCTGCCATTCTTTACACCAATCACAAATCCTGCCCAAGTCATCTTGTATCCTCCTACAGTCACTCAACGACGATACCTTCTCGTACACCACAGCATCATCAGCAAACAGCCGCACATTGCTATCCACCCTATCCAAAAGATCATTTATGTAGATAGAAACGACAGTACATTAGATCTGCCTGGTCTTTTGTCGTTGATTATTCCTTCATGTTTCCATTTCGGTTACAGTACCAACAATCGACTTGGGCAGCGTTAGAAGGGTTGATGTCCCCTGATGGATTTGTTATTCGTGTGTTATGCAATGGTTGGTTTACGTTCGACGTCACAGAGCTTTCCTGGCCGAACCATTCTGCTGTTTCTGTTTCTCTACTGACAGTACAATACTCCCCGCCTCATTTTATACTAGCGAGAGTGGTGGAGCAGTGGTTAGGACACTGGGCTCGAATTCTGGGGGACGACGGCCATCCTGTTTCGGGTTTCATACAATTGCCAGGATGGTTCCTTTGAAAGGAGGACCTCGGTTTCCTTCCCCGTCTTTCCTTAATTATAGCTTCTGCTCCAATGTCTCCGTCATCGACGGGGCGATAAACATCAGTCATACCTTTTTTTCATTTTATACTGGCAAATCCGCCTTTCGTGACATCTAGCGGCCAATTACACATTACACATTTTGGTGCCCGGATAGTATTGATCCGATTGAGTACGCTTATTTCTGTTTTGTACTAAAAAAAAAAGTCCCCAAATTCTCTTCACTTACGTTAAAGTGTTTGTATCACACAACATTTCTGTACATAGAAAACGATCTTCTCTGCGTCACAAGAAGTGACAGACGCAGACTTAAGTGAAGAAGTGAAGTATGGTAGAGTTGAAAGTCTTTTACATTTAAAATATTATTTTGTCAACTTCTTAAACTCAAAATCAGGATTTTATCAGATAACTTTGTTCAGTTTATCTTTTGCTGCAACACCCACTTCTCTGTGGGATGATTGCAAAGATGTTACAACCTTTTCAGTCAAAGATTGCACCAGAGGTAGACTTCACTATTGCAAAAATTTGACTCGTTTATCAACTCTAGCTTCAAATCTGTTCTCTTGAAAGCCACTTGCACGTCTTTAGTGTAAGCTGCATCAGTGGCTTTAAATTAGCCTAAGACTTTTTTTTTTGGTAGTCAGTTAAGGTCCAGTGACTAAAGCTGTTTCAACAGATTGAAGCAAACAGTTACTACAAAACATTTACGGATCACATTAAAAGCTGGCAGCATTTACTCTGCTACCCCATCTTGTTAAAGTAGGTCATGGTGGTAAAGCTAAATCTGGCAGCATATATCTAAATGCTGTAACACAGGCAGATGCTTTCAAGAAAAACCTTTAATGTGAAAAAATCAGCATACAATATAATTAATGCTTTTACAATTATCAAATCTTATTTTCTTTATGCATCTATTTACCAGATTTGTGGGGGACATCAGCATATTAATATTGTCTTATTTTAGATGTGCTGTTTTGGCTACAGTCGGCCGGGATGGCCGAGCGTTTCTAGGCGCTACAGTCTGGAACCGCGCGACCGCTACGGTCACAGGTTCGAATCCTGCCTCGGACATGGACGTATGTGATGTCCTTAGGTTAGATAGGTTTAAGTAGTTCTAAGTTCTAGGGGACTGATGACCTTAGACGTTAAGTCTCATAGTGCTCAGAGCATTTTATTTTATTTTTTTTCTTTGGCTACACGATGTACAGCATGGGCTAAACATCTAACGTGCTTTACATTAGGACGATTAGGACGAAATATTGCAATTGCTTCCCGTCCTTCATCATAAGCGAGATAAGCGAGGCAGCATAACAACAATAAGGCCCTTCTGTATTAAATGTTTTTGGCTACAAAGCATAATGTATTTCAGTTTCAAATTACGCAAAAATGTGTCATCTTCAGTGGGTCTCAATTTATTTTACAGTATCATGCAAAGTACATGACTATTTTTCTACTTGACACTTAAAACTTATATCATGTGCATTTTACTTATTTTATTTCGATTGATCATCTGGAACTTATGAAAATGAATTTTTACAGATTAGCTTGTTTTGATGGATTTATAGTTTGACAGCATATCATCTTCCAATTAATCGTATAGAACTTGCTTGCTTTTTAAAAATACTTTTTCGTAAATATTTGTCTTGTATGTCTCGAACTTACATTTTTCGTTCAGTTGTGCGTCTTTGTTCTGTTTCTTTCCTGTTGTAAATACACATACTAATTCTCACAAGTTTTTGGCGGTTCACTCTCTCATGGTATAGCACAATTTTTCGAGAAAAACAAGATCTGGGAAAAGACGTATGTTGCAATAGTCATAGAATAGTCATAGTCACTTGTTTCTTTTCAGTGCGTCGTTAATTTTGAATTTTCGGTGGAAACTTTTGAGGTGTCTCTGCATGGGATGATCTTGAGTTTGATATGTGCGTGTGTGTGCGTTTGAGTGTGTGTGCGTGTGTGTGTGTTTGAGGAAAGAGAGAGAATGAGGAAGAGGGACAGGGGGGGGGGGGGAGGAAGGGCGGGAGGGAGCTGGAAAAAAAGTTGAGGGTGTTAGGGGACTGAGGAGCATGATTTTTTTTATTCAAGGATGTTTGAATGCTACTTTTTATTTGGGAAAGTGTTTTTGTGTAGTTCAGTAAGTGTTGCAAAAAGTGATCTGTTGCACAGTGTTGGGTATTCGTTCAACTTTCTTATATTATTCAGTTTAGTATGTTGCAGTTATCCTAGATTCTGATAAACTGCTTTCTCATAGGATCTTGAGATCAAGTCCATTGTTCTTTAGATTGTGGTTTTCCTCTATGAGATGATCTACAAAAGCGGAATGTGCACTGTCGTTTTTTAAGCTTCTGAGGCGCCCATAAAGTCTAGTTGTAAAATTCCTATACGTTTGATCTATGTAGACAGATTGGCATGAACTATAAGTTAATCAATAGATTTCGTCTTTGGAATATTTTTATTTAGTTTTTTGGATTTTTCCGTACACTAAGTTTGCTCTGAATGATATTTGAAGTCCTTGTCTCTGCAAAATGTTATACGCCCTGTAGACGTTTATGTTGCTGGATTTTATTATGTGTCAATGTGTTCCTTGTATGGCGTTCCTAGTTCCCTGTGTTCTCTGTTTTTGGCATGTGTTGGAGTTTCCGGCTCATTGTTGTAGCTGGTAATTTATCCTTGGTCTGTCCTTTCTTAAATTGCTTTCTTATGTTGCTGTACATTTCACAGCGCATTTGTGTGTTGTTCACATTCTCTCTGGCTACGTTGTGTATTGCGTTTTGTTGAGTTTGTCCACTGGGTTTCTCTTAAACCTGTGTAGTTTGTATCTGAAACTTTAATGCTTCTGTGACAGCGGGCGATTGGACTGGTTGTGGGTGGTTGTACTTCTAATTGGGAATTTAGCCTCATATCTGCTTCTTCAACGGTGAATTTTATTTTAGAGTAGACTTTGTGTTTTGTCATTGTGTTGTTGTTTTATTTCTGTGTCTGCTTCATCTACCAAACGAATAACGTCATGCATATAACGATACCAGTATAAAACCTTTTAATGTTCTGGGTATATAATTTCACTGAATAATTTGTTTTCAATGTGATTCTGGAATACTTTACGTATACCACTGATAGGTGAGCCCAAATGTAGTCATTTTTTCTGTAAGTAGAATTTCTCCTTGAAAGTGTAGCAGCTCTGTTCTAACGTTTTTAATGGCTTCAGTTTCATGTAGGCGCGCATTTTTGTTGTTCCCTTGCTTCTACAACTGTTCTTTCATAGTGCTGACTGTTTCCTATTGGTACATTTGTGTACATGTGACTCTTGCTAAGAGATATTCTGTTTTCTGTTGGTAATGTATCACGTCAGTTTTTCTATCAGATCGTTGGTGTTTTATAGATTCCTTTTGTTAGTGAAAGTGTACAGTTCCTGTAGTAATGTGTGTGTGTGTGTGTGTGTGTGTGTGTGTGTGTGTGTGTGTGTGTGTGTGTGTGTGTGTGTATGTGTGTGTTTGTCTGGCTAGATGGTGAGACGCACTCAACCTAAATACTCTACCAGTATTCTATCAACACTCCACTCAGACCGATAATTAACTTGAAAAATACACCATATTACCACCTAACTACAAACCATAAAAAGGTTTCACGAAGCATTCAAAATAAGCGACTTACTGTACAGGAAAAAAACGATGAACGAGTGAGCGGCGACAATAACAGAAAGTCTTCCTGTGACTACGGTAACGCAAGTCTTCACTCAGGTCTCGTGTTTCTGTAAAAATCGTGCGAAAACAGATGAGATTGTTGTATAACTGGTATGGAAAACATTGCATGTATTTATAATAGAAAAAAGAAAAACACAATAGATGCACAACGGACGAAAAAAGTAAGTACAGGACATACACAATTACTGCTCACGGAAAGGATTTATTTTAAATAAGCAAATTAGCTGTGGTTACTTTGCAGATGATATGCTGTCAAACGATATGAGGCATAAAAACAAGCTGACCTGTAGAAGTCCATTTTCATAAGTAATGTGGTTCCAGATGAGCGATCGAAACAAAATAAACAAAATGCACATGTTATTGTTTTTAGGGATAAAACTGAGAAAAATACCGTGAACATTGCATGATGTTTTACAGAAATAAATTGAGACCCACAGCAGATGACACATAGGTAAAAAAAAATACATTGAGTCTAGTAGAAAGCGGAGTTTAAAAATACTAATACACGGACATAGAAAAAAAGTCAATTGGAGCTTCCTACCCAGCTTTCTTTTATACCCATACAGGTGTTATTCGTGTCAGTAACTTCTATACATGAGAAGTTCAGTTGATTGTGCGATAAATCTCGCACTTATCTGTCCTTGCTATGTTTTGGATTGTTTGGACGACATTTCTCCGAAAATCTGATCGTATTTCCCCAAACTCATAGATCGTACGCAGGAACTAGAATTGTCGTTTGTTATCAGAACGAATGTTATCTAGGTCTTCCACTTTACTTGTTCGCAGCTCTGTTAAATTCTAACGCTCCATGTCTTCCATATCGACTCCTGTTTCTTCAACTATCATTTCTTCCGATGGTTCCTCTCCCACGCAAACGCCTTCAAATCACTCGTTCCAGCAATCCACGCTCTCCTCTTAGTTTAACAGTAGATTTCAATGTCGCACTGTAAATTTTGATGCCCTTGTTTTTAATTTCTCCAGAAGTTGTTTTGATGTCCCACGAGCATTTCTTTTTCCAATTTCCTCGCATTTTTCTAGCAGGCAATTGACTTAGCTTCTCTGCCCTATCTATTTCCTTGGTTCCTAAGTGACCTGTATTGCTGAATTCCGGTTTTTTCCTCGTAATGTTTGCCCTTCTTCCTACATCAGTCAGTTGAAGTATTTCTACAAGTACTCATGATTTATTCTGTTTTCTTCCTTGAACCTATATTGGTCTTTATAACTTTTTTGACTGCCTTTTTTGGATATGTCCAACCGCATAATGTCGTATTCACTCTCGCCGTATTTACAACCTTAGAGAATTTCAAAGACACCTCATCCTTCCTCAGTAGTTCACTATCCGGCTTCCTTTCGGAAAACTTTCTTAAACTTCAAATTGATCATTACTGAATGGTGATCTAAAAGCGCATCTTCTCGTGGGTACACTTGAAATCCAATGTCCGATTTCGTTTTCTCTGAATACCCATGATTTAATACAGCTGGAATCTTCACACGTCTCAGTTACGTTTCCAAGTAAACTGTTTCCCCTAGCGATTTTCCAACAGTGTGCTTGTTATTGCAATATGAAATTTACTTCAGATCTCAATTACTCTTCTTCCGCTCTTATTTCTACTACCGAGCCCATATTCTCCTGTAACTCCGTCCTCTGTGCCCCGTTTCGCCCTTACTACCCCGATCGAATCCTCCATCACGATCAGATGTTCATCTCGCGTCACATACGGAATTACCCGCATGCGGGTCACAGATACTGGTCGGGACAAACAGGTACATGTCATCTGTGGTGAAAGCGTTCAGGCATTCGATTCGCTTATCGATCTATGTTCCGTGGTGGTAACACCTTGGCGACTTCTCTGCAATTTAATTACACCAAGAGCCGGACCCATGTGTCATCCAAACTAAAACCATGATCATTGTTTATTTCTGTGGCTTCCTTGAAAAAAGAATCGCAAAGGGAAGAGATGAATGTTAAAATTTTCAAGTTACTGTATAAGAAGGCTGTTTAGGTTTTTGTGTTGGTAACGTCACGTATGTATGAAAATCACTGGCTGTGCTGTGTGCAGTGTTTGACTGGTGGTGTTAATTGTTTTGTGCTGCTGCATTTCCTCATTCCTTAGTTTATGCATCTGAGCTCAGTAGATTTAAGTTAGCTTAAGAGGGGGGGGGGGGGGGGGAATACTATATAAGAAACTAACTGTGGAGAATAGGGGAAGAATGCATTGAGAAGTTATATGAAAAAGATCTGGGCTAAAATGAGTAGTGTACAATGAAGAATAATTATTTTGAAGGAGGATATGAACAAAACAGTAGGGTTTAGGGACAACAGGTGTAGATAGGACTTTTTGGGAATAATGATGAACAAAGGGAGATCTCCAAGCAGTAAAGAAAGTTTTGTTTGCAAAGCAAATACTACAAATACTGCAGTGAAACAAACCCTGTCCTTTCCTTTTGTGTTATCCCGCTATGTGTTTGTGTACCCTTGTGTATTTGTGTTCTTCCTGTCTTTATGTGTTTATCTGATAAGAGTTATGTTGTAGAATTTTTGTAATAATATGTTGTTTTCTTTGTAAAGACTTTTAGACATTATTTATTCTGTTCTGTTTTAATACTTATGGGTGAAATTAATGTTTGGGAAACTATTGTCATTATTTTATTTATTTTCTTATGTAATAATTCCTGTAACACTGATGTATATGTTTATTTCTATTCTTTTGAGAAGCCTGTATTACTACAAATGTTATCTGTATTATTATGTTTTAATGATGTTATCTGTACCTTTGTAATTGTATTCTCATGTTATAAAATTGTAACTGACACCAGTTCATCAAATTAAGTAACTTGTAAGCTTTAATTCCAGCGCACACTCCTGTTGGTCATAGCATATGCATAATATGCGAAAAGTTGGGACTGTTAATGTTTGCACATGTGTTAATAATTCAGCAAGGGACTGGTTAACAGCATTGCTGGTTCTAAGGACAATTCTAAAAACTTTGTGAGTGCTCAAGTGGTGATTTATGGACTTGCTATATTGTCCACAAGATTCTTCGATGGTGATTGTGCACCTGCACAGTCGCAACGGATGGCTGCTGGCCATCTCTACAAGGCCTGCAGTGGGTCTGCACCTTCCATGACCCATCAATACCATACCCTCTACCAGGACTACAGTGGGTCTGCTCTGTGATGACCTACCTACCAATATTCTTCAAAACTTAGACTGACTCTGCGGTGGGTTTGGTCTGTTGTAGCCCATTACCTGTTTGCATGTCAAGAGTCAGCATTATCGTTCCGTTGAAAGGACAACACTACTTATTCAAGACTGCATGGAAATCCACTACTTCCATGTGCATTTTCTTTTACTGCTCAGACTTTGAGAAAAAAACTGCAATTACTACTGTGATGAATAATCAGGACTGTCTTTATGGACTATGAGAAAATCTTTGCTTTTGACCAAAGGCGTATCAATAAGTGTGTGCATTTGGTATCTTTGTTATTGTAATTATGAAAAAATTTTTTCAAATCTGTATTGGCCACTTCCCAAAACAATTTGTAAAATTTTTGTGGGGAGCATGGGGGCTATGTAAGTAGGCTGTTTAGATTTTTATGTTGGTAATGTCACATAGCGCTCTGTACGAAAATCACTGGCTGTGCTGTGTGCAGTCTGTGGCTGGTTGGCATTGTTGGATGTGAACAGCGCGTAGCGTTGCGCAGTTGGAGGTGAGCCGCCAGCAGTGGTGGATGTGGGAAGAGAGATGGCAGAGTTTCGAGAGCGGACGATCTGGACGTGTGTCCGTCAGAAAAACGAAATTTGTAAGACTGGATGTCATGAAGGGATGTATATATTATGACTTTTGAACACTATTAAGGTAAATACATTGTTTGTTCTCTATCAAAATCTTTCATTTGCTAACTATGCCTATCAGTAGTTAGTGTCTTCAGTTGTTAGAATCCTTTATTTAGTTGGCAGTATTGGCGCTCGCTGTATTGCAGTAGTTCGAGTAACGAAGATTTTTGTGAGGTAAGTGATTCATGAAAGGTATAGGTTATTGTTAGTCACGGCCATTCTTTTGTAGGGATTATTGAAAGTTAGATTGCGTTGCGCTAAAAATATTGTGTGTCAGTTTAGTGATGATCAGAATAAGTAAAGAGAGAAATGTCAGAGTACGTTCGGTTTTGCTCAGCTGTTTGAAAACCAAATAACGTAAGGGGTTTACCAGCACAGTAATTGATAATTTTTTCTAAGGGGACGTTTCAACTGTAGTTCATCGAGTGACCTGTATCCATACGATGTCGGTCTTGTCTGGCTGTACCAAGCGTGTGTGTCTTCCGTGTTCCACGCACCTTTCATGAACGGTGCGTGTTGTTTGACCTATATACGATATAAGACTATTTGTGCAAGAAATCTGATACACACCCGTCTTACGAAGTAATAGGTGATCCTTCACAGTACCAAGTAAGGCTGCAATCTTCGCAGATCGCCTGAACATGGTGTTTCTCGAGAATACCGCTTATATTCGAGGAAAGAGCACCCACATAAGGCAAAAACGATCTTCATCTGAAGGTATTACGTTCTTCTTCTAGCTCACGTATTTGCATTCTAGGATTGACATTGAATTCTCTACGAATTTGCTGTTGTTTATATAAATTCCCTTTAAAAATGCTCTAGAGATGTGGGAGCTCTTCTAGAAAATTACCATTATCGGATATTCAGTATGCACTGTGCAGTACGGTCTTAAGGACACTTACAGTTACTGATGGCACCTACTAGAATGTAAACATCGTTGATTTACGATATACAGCGTGTCCTCATGAGCCATGAACTTCGCGACGAACGAAAACATCCACAGATGTCTATTTTTCCAGTCGGGCTGTGCATAAATAAAGAGGCTATTTGAGACATTTATGTGATGTCAGCTCTCCTTGTGAACTTGGTGCTTAAGTACAGACATCTTTCCAGCGATAGTAGCGCTCTTTTCATGCATCATCTCTCCGGTTCCAATTTGAGTTGCTTATAAGAACCTGAGCACAAGTGTATTTCACAAATACCTAAGGTAAGACCATCACCGTATGAAAACCTAATGCTGAGTACTTACTCTACTACAACCAGACAGGAAGTATGTTCCTTAAAATCCGTCTGAAACTCGGCTGACTTGCAGCCAGAACTGGAACTAACCACCAGTGAGAGTGGGGATTCAGAGTTCCGACGAATGAGAAATACACAACAGCGCTAAACGATCTCCTAGTCTTTTCTGTCTCATTACACACCAGTAAAGGGCTGAGAGGTGAGCAGTTGGAGCCAGGAGACTACTCCCATTCCACAGCATGATTCTGAATTTTAGGAAACAGCGGTCATGCGAGACACAGCTGGCCCTCTTTGTGCATGATATACAGCTGGCTCTAGATACCGGCTCCGGGGTTGATGTCATATTTCTCGACTTTTGAAAGGCGTTCGACTCAGTTCCGCACTGTCGCTTAATCCAAAACGTGCACGCTTACTGTCTGTCCCATGACATATGCGGTTGGATAGACAGTTTTCTAACAGACAGGGAGCAGTTGGTCGTTCTGAACGCGGTGACTTCAACAGAAACAAGCGTAACTTCAGGTGTTCCCCAGGGCAGCGTAATAGGTTCGCTGCTTTTTACGATTCACATAAACGATCTGGCTGATAGTATTGACAGCGGCATTAGACGGTTTGCCGATGATGCTGTAGTCTACAGGAAAGTAGAATCATACGAAAGTTGTGAACAAATCAATGAGTATTTGCAGAAAAGAAATGCGTGGTGTAATGACTGGCAGTTATCTCTCAATACTAGTAAGTGTAACCTTCTGCGTGTAACAAGGCGAAAATCCCCATTAATGTACGAGTACAAAATAAATGCCCAGTAGTGGTCGAGCGGTTCTAGGCGCTTCAGTCTGGAACCGCGTGACCGCTACGGTCGCAGGTTCGAATCCTGCCTCGGGCATGGATGTGTGTGATGTCCTTAGGTTAGTTAGGTTTAAGTAGTTCTAAGTTCTAGGGGACTGATGACCTCAGATGTTAAGTCCCATACTGCTCAGAGCCATTTTCAAATGCCCAGTATTTGGAAGCGCTAACATACGTCTAGTATCTGGGTGTGACTATTTGATATGATCTAAAATGGAATGATCAGGTTACATAAGTAACGGGTGGGGCGAACTCTAGATTTCGGTTTATTGGTAGAATCCTGAAGCGATGCTGTCCTTCAACAAAGGAAATAGCTTACAATACGTTAGTTCGTCCAGTCTTAGAGTACTGTTCGTCTGTATGGTACCTTACCAGTTGGGTCTGATTCAAGAGATTGAGAAGATCCAAAGAAGAGCTGCAAGATTCATTATTGGTACATTTAGCCATCGCGAGAGCGTTACAAATGTCATAGAAAGTTTGAAGTTGGACACACTTCCAAATAGACGGCGCGGTAACCGGGAAGGGGCTGCTCACTAAATTCCCAAATCCGATCTTCACCGGGGATGTAGAGCATACATTGTTACCACCAACTTTTCAAATCGCGCAATGATCACCATTCAAAGATAAGGGAAATTAGAGCTCGTACTGAGGCGTTCAGACAGTTGTTTCCCCTCGCGCTATTCGGGAGTGGAACAGAGGGAGGGAAATATTACTTTGGTGCGAATTGTGCCATCCGGCACACACCGCTTGGTGGCTAGAGGAGCATATATGTACAAGTAGATGCAGATGTAGAATGAAAAACTCTGCTAGCAAGCACAGCACAACAGTGTGGATTCTGCCGAAAAATACAGAATTATCCAGTAAGAAGGCGGTATTCTGAAAGTTAAAACTGCACATTACTCCGAAGCATCAACATTCACACGCCTTGAGAAACCAGACCAGCCAAGAGATGTTTTATCTGGTTATAAGGGCTTTCACGAGGAATTTCATGTTTGCTTCGTGAACGGAATTAATGTCCCGTAACCCACCTCCAGTGTCAGCTGGGGGAGCACCAAGACCAGCCTCGCTACGTGTGAACGAGGGCTTGCCCAGAGTAAAAGGGTTTTACAGCATCAAGCCTCTTTCACCGATCCAGTTGTGTGCATTCAGACCTACAAGATCTCCACCAAAAGCACAACAATATACAGTGAAGTGGGAACTGCCACTGGCGAAGTTAATCTAAATGTGCCATTTCAGAACAGCGTAATTGAATGATTACTTTATCGAGGCAATTTACTTTTCGTTCACTGAAATTTTTAATGGACATTTTGAGAGTAAAATACAACCTCACACTCAATTTCAATAATTTTATCGGCAGAGTACAAGAAGTGAGATGCATTAACTTCGTTGTTTGTCTACGAGTTTCTGAAGATGCTGAACATTGAAATGGTGGTCTTCTTTTGCATCAGATTGCTGAGTTCGCTGGTTCAGTAATGACAGTCGTGGGAAATTCTGTTAGTTCCATATGTAATTGTTGTTGGTCTGCAGATGTGGGTCTTCCATAGGCATAAGCAGGTGACGCTGTTGTCCACTAGCTGCATGCGTGTATGATTTTCTTTGAATAATTTCGATTGCGTTTTGACTGACGAGTTGTGCAACACAGCGAATTTGTGTACCTGTCAACGCCGTTCACATTGCGGTTATATTTTCTTAACACTTATGTGGTGTTCCTTTCCACGGTTAAAGCACGATATTATGTCAGACGTATATAATGCAATCGAATGGGACAAACTGCACATGACACACGACGCATTTCCAGGACACAGTTTGCAGAAGATCCTAACAGGTAACATGTATAAGGCCGAATTCACGTCGTATGGCATACAAACAGATGTATTGAGAAACCTGCTAAACATCGAATATTAGAATAAATGTAATGTAATTTAAGCATGCAGCTTTACTGTATGGTTAAATGATGATGGCGTCCTCTTGGGTAAAATATTCCGGAGGTAAAATAGTCTCCCATTCGGATCTCCGGGCGGGGACTACTCAAGAGGACATTGTTATCAGGAGAAAGAAAACTGGCGTTCTACGGATCGGAGCGTGGAGTATCAGATCCCTTAATCGAGCAGGTAGGTTAGAAAATTTAAAAAGGGAAATGGATAGGTTAAAGTTAGATATAGTGGGAATTAGTGAAGTTCGGTGGCAGGAGGAACAAGACTTTTGGTCAGGTGAATACAGCCGGCCGCTGGTGGCCGAGTGGTTCTGGAGCTACAGTCTGGAACCGTGCGACCGCTACGGTCGCAGGTTCGAATCCTGCCTCGGGCATGGATGTGTGTGATGTCATTAGGTTAGTTAGGTTTAGGTAGTTCTAAGTTCTAGGGGACTAATGACCTCAGCAGTTGAGTCCCATAGTGCCCAGAGCCATTTGAACCATTTAGGTGAATACAGGGTTATAAAAACAAAATCAAATAGGGGTAATGCAGGAGTAGGTTTAATAATGAATAAAAAAATAGGAGTGCGGGTAAGCTACTACAAACAGCGTAGTGAACGCATTATTGCGGCCAAGATAGACACGAAGCCCACGCCTACTACAGTAGTACAAGTTTACGTTTCTAGCATTTGTAGACTTAGATAAAGCTTTTGACAATGTTGACTGGAATACTCTCTTTCAAATGCTAAAGGTGGGTAAAATACAGGGAGCGAAAGGCTATTTACAATTTGTACAGAAATCCGATAGCAGTTATAAGAGTAGAGGGGCATGAAAGGGAAGCAGTGGTTGGGAAGGGAGTGAGACAGGGTTGTAACCTCTCCCCGATGTTATTCAATCTGTATATTGAGCAAGCAGTAAAGGAAAAGAAAAATTCGGAGTAGGAATTAAAATCCATGGAGAAGAAATAAAAACTTTGAGGTTCGCCGATGACATTGTAATTTTGTCAGAGACAGTAAAGGACTTGGAAGAGCAGCTGAATGGAATGGACAGTGCCTTGACAGGAGGATATAAGATGAACATTAACAAAAGCAAAACGAGGATAATGGAATGTAGTCGAATTAAGTCGGATGATGCTGAGGGAATTAGTTTAGGAAGTGAGACACTTAAAGTAGTAAAGGAGTTTTGCTATCTGGGGAGCAAAATAACTGATGATGGTCGAAGTAGAGAAGATATAAAATGTAGACTGGCAATGGCAAGGAAAGCCTTTCTGAAGAAGAGAAATTTGTTAACATCGAGTATAGATTTAAGTGTCAGGAAGTCGTTTCTGAAAGTATTTGTATGGAGTGTAGCCATGTATGGAAGTGAAACACGGACAATAAATAGTTTGGACAAGAAGAGAATAGAAGCTTTCGATATGTTGTGCTACAGACGAATGCTGAAGATTAGATGGGTGGATCGCATAACTAATGAGGAGGTATTGAATAGAATTGGGGAGAAGAGGAGTTTGTGGCACAACTTGACGAGAAGAAGGGACCGGTTGGTAGGACATGTTCTGAGGCATCAAGGGATCACAAATTTAGCATTGGAGGGCAGCGTGGAGGGTAAAAATCGTAGAGGGAGACCAAGAGATTAATACACTAAGCAGATTCAGAAGGATGTCGGTTGCAGTAGGTACTCGGAGATGAAGAAACTTGCACAGGATAGGGTAGCATGGAGAGCTGCATCAAACCAGTCTCATGACTGAAGACCACGACAACAACAACAACAATTTAAGACTTACCATTGTCCCTGAATGTCGCTTTGCCGAGTTTAAGTACATCAATAACTTTTATCGGAAATATTAATTATGTTAAATGTCGGCCTACCGTTATATTTATATGGAATAAATGATTCACTGTTTATGATTTTTCTCTCTTTCAACACGTTTCACAAAGCTATACCGCAATTTTTTTTATTTTAAGCCTGTTTCCCCTTTTAGCTGTATGTTGACAATCTGGCAGCATATTTCTTCAAGAATAGTTTCCTACCGTGATAAGATGCATATTTCAAACATTCGACTTCCTTCCTTCTAAATGGACAAAGTATGACGCGTTATCCGTCACATCACATAAGATGGTTTTGCAGGTGGAGTGGCTGATCGAACTCTGTCAGCTCTTTCCTACCACTGCGCTGACTTCGCTTCCTAATTTCGTTTTGTACGTCGTGTTAAGTCACTGGCTCTTCCTCTGGCAAGCATTTGTCTTTACCATCACCTAGTATTTCTGTTATGTCCACACTTCCTCTGTTGAAGAAAATATCCGACAGATTATCATCCAAAAATTCAACTGCTTCGTTAGAAGAAACTAATTTTCATATCTTTAGTAACTTCTAAGGTCTCTTACAATCGTCCACATGACGCCACGCATGTTTGCTTCACAGACTTTCACTTTTATAATTTTATTGTTTTTATGCCTTTTATAATTTTATACTTTATATGTTTTACATTTTTAATATTTTAAGACAGTTATATTTTAGTTATTTCAAATAATTCCACTTCTCAATTTGTGCTATTACTTACCATTTATATTTTAAACTAATAGTTCTGCACTCTCCATACTCTAAATATACATTTTGTACATAATTTTAATTTTCTTTACTTTTTTGGAAAAAACTTGTTGCACAATTTGTTTAAATAATTTTAGCGTTTAGATCTCCTTTTACACAAATTACTATAATGTTTCATCAAAAGTAAACCTATTACGTCCTTGACATAGCTCCTACTCCCCTTGCATGTCTTCTTTCCCTCTCAGAATACCCCTCGCTCGACTTTTCCTCCATTATCCTCTCTACCTCTTTTCCACTCCGTATCTTTCCCCCAATAATCACCTATATAAAACAGAGACCACAGTTACATACTACAGTATTCTGATGAGTAGTTCCGATACAGACACGACTGGTTGCTGACACAAGTGTACAGGTAAACTCAACAGTTTTAACGATCCTTTTACACTTTTTGCAAAATAATGGATAGTACTTATTTAGGTTTACTTCGTTTCTAGAACTGAAGATGATCCATGGAGATCGAAACTAGTCATAACAAAAAAAGCGGTACTGGTACTGAAAAAACAAATGAGAAATTAATTTTATTTAATGCTGATTTTTTTAGCATAAAAGCGTAGCCATATCACTCTCCACATAGAAAGACATGTCAAAAGTATCTCCTCCAACTGAATATTGCCAGCAGCAAAGAGAATGGTCAGCTTCTGCAATAAGCTATAATTGCCGACCCTGATTTCGGAAAGATTTGTGATTTTCTTGGAGCTTTAAGGTCGCCGCCAAGTTAGGGGCGGAAGTGATGAAGAGAAGCGGTGTCGATCGGGGTTGCGGGTTAAGTGCAACAAGTTTCCCCACTTGAAGGGCCACCGAATGAAAAGCGCGTGGCGACGGCGCCTATGGTTATGGGTCATGAAAACGTGCGGCACACACGGGGAGAGCTGTTACTGCCACCATAACGCGACCCCGATGCCGTCACGTTTTATGGAGGGGTCTTAAAGGATAATGACTTCCCCTCCACTCCCTCTTTAAAAAATATATTACTTTCCCTCGAGAGGGCTGGAAAGTATCCGTCATTTTATACTCGCCGTAAATCAAGAAATGCGACCACCGGGCGAACATTTACTTCTATCGCCGCAGCTGATGGCCGTCCTACCGAATCAGTTTCCAACCACGGGGAACGAGAGAGGGAAAGAGAGAGAGATAGACATGCAAGTCGAGTAAATGCTCTTCAAGCAAAATAATCTTCGAGTAACACACACTGTTGTAAAATTAGTTCGAGGAGACGTGCAAATTTTTCTGCCGAAATATTTATTTGGTTGGAACTTTTGGGCATCATACAAGAACTGCTACACATTTTTTTTTTTTCGCCGAGGTCACTGACACACTCGTGGTGCGACGGTGCTAGGCCGGAGGTTGTCTTTTCGAACCCAGGAGGTATAAGAATCTTTTATTTCCGTTGTTCAGTCGATAACGGAGAAATTGGTATTTCTAGTCATCGTTGCGCTAGTGTTCTGTTTCAATCAACACACCTGCTGTCAGTCAGTCATGGACTGTTAAGTTAGGTACAGGGCGACACTTACTGAACAATACGAAATAAAATCGTCATAACTTCAGAGCGGTTTGCGTTAGGACGTTGAAAGGGCACGGTTGGCCGTGGGGCATGATGGGAGTTAGTATGGTTTGGTTTAGTCACGAAACCCATTTTCATTTGGATAGGTTCGTCAACGAGCAAAATTGGCGCATTTGGGCACTGAGAGTCCATATTTCGATTGAGAAGTCTCTTCACCCTCAATGGGTGACTGTGAGGTGTGAAATGTCCAGTCACGGAAAAATCGGTGCGATATTCCTTGATGGCGATACGCGCATGTTTTGGAAGACGACTTCATCCCCCTTATCCAAAGCGACCCCGATTTCAACAGGAAGTGGTTCATGCAAGACGGAGCTTGACCCCATCGAACCACAACAGTGTTTTATGTCCTGGAGGAGGACTGTGGGGACCGCATTCCGGCTCTGTGGTACCCAGAGGCCACTGGCATAAGCCTCGATTGGTCGCCATATTCTCCAGATCTGAACACATGCGACTCCTTTTTGTATGGCTGTATTAAAGACAAGATGTACAGCAATAACTCCAAAACCATTGCTGAGCTGAAAACAGCCATTGAGGAGGTCATAGACAGCATCGATGTTCCGAGACTTCAGCAGGTCATGCAGAATTTCGCTATTCGTCTGCGACCCATCGTCACCAGCGGGCATATCGTACACGTCATAACCTAAATCCGAATATCTTTAGTGACCTTTACATGTTGAGGAAACTGTGTGCACGCCGTAGCTTGTAACTAATTGACGTTTTTCTCATGTACTCCAATAACTGTCACCCTGTTCAAATGGTTCAAATGGCTCTAAGCACTATCTGACTTAACATGTGAAGTCATCAGTCCCCTAGACTTAGAGCTACTTACACCTAAATAACCTAAGGACATCACACACATCCATGACAGCCAGTAAGTGAGGGCTTGAAAACAAGCGAGAGAGAGAGAGAGAACATAAAGTAGAAATGGATAATGTCGAGGAAGGAAACATTTTGTTCCATTTTTAAAGGAATGGCCCAGAATGCACCCTAAGCGAGTTGGAAAATATCAGAAAAAACATTAATCTGTGTTACAGGCAGGTGGCAGAACGGCTCTTCAGTTTCCTAACGACAGCGGTATCATAATCGATCCCACTGTGCGAAAGCATACGACTGTTGATGGTCGTTCGCCCGACAGGGACATTCAGCTCTATGTACCCGCGGTACTATTTGAGAGGAGTAGACATAAATAGGCCTGCATCCAAAACGCCACACTTATGAAATGAGAATGATACTTTGACAAAATTGTAAAATCTTACTCAAATCCATTCCAGTGGGCCATGTGTTTCGACTTCTAATATTATGTGCTCAGTGTGCCTCTGCTTGAGATGATGTGCACTTGTCTGTGCGTGTATGTATTATTAACAGGAAACATGAAGCTCCATGCATTTAGATACTCGTATAAATATTTATTCCCGCCAACTTCATTTTTTTGCGTCGTCAGGTGATTCAGATCTGTTACTTAGGTCATAAAGAGTGTATTTTAAATTTATCGTTTTTTAAATTAGCTCTCGCATTTGATCAAAACAAATATTGCACTTTGGATATGAGAATAGGATCCTCTCTGTCTTGGCCAGTACGTAAGAAACTGACTTCAACTACTAAACAGTAACTGGCATATTATTGAGATGATATTCCAAATTATAACGGACAGCACGGCTAACGGAAAAAGTACATCGTACATTTGGATGTTCGGTACTTATCGGACGCAGTCATAACACAATGAATGTGTTTGACACTTGCTTTATCAGACACTTTTCCATCATGTGCCATGTCCACTGCGTACCTACACCTTTTAGTCTCGTGGAGGACCAAACTACATTCTTTAACACGTTGTGGCTTCAAGCTTGGACAATGCTTCGCAACCAGCCAAGCGGCGTGCAGGCCGCCAACTACAAAGTCCTGTAGTTGGTTCCTAAAATAGTGCTGACGTAGCATTTTGTGACGCAGCAATCTACTGTAGCGGCAGCCTTGATTACAACTTGCCTTGGTGCTACGCTGGACTTCTGCAGGATCCTACATGACAGGAAGCGGACTCATGTTACAACACACCTGGGCGGAGTCATTAGCAGCTCTTCTTAGTGGTTCCATGTGTATCTGAATAGCTACAACCTCACTGAACAGTACATCAGTTAAACAAACCTGCTAGCGAAGAGAATGTAGTAGCTAAGTTCACATTCAGTACCGTTTACTCCTGATGAACAACTTCAGCAGTTAAGACTGTGACCTTCTGATCTTTAAAAAACTAGTTATTACACGTCCTGTTCTATTATGACTATTTGGCAACATACCATGTTGACATTACAGTGGATATCATGTAGCACATTCCAAACAGAAAAGTATGGAACGTGCTATAATGCCAACACAGTCATAATGCAACAGGATGTATAAGAACAAATTTTTTAATGATCGTTCGCTGACAGTCTTACATGTTGAAACTGGTCAACAGGAATACAGAGTAGTGAATGCGACCTGGGCAATTAAATTTTCTTTAAAGCAATTACAGATCGATCCTTCTTATCTCAAACTATAAGAAATTTCAACCAAAGCTGCTGTCTGTGATCAGCTATCTATGATAGTTCCAGGTATTGAAGCGTGTCCTAGGTCAACCGTGGGTTATCTGCAGGCCTCTGCTTGCCACTAAGGCACTTTACGCCACTCGGCTGTCTCACAATGCCACTGCGAAGCAGATAGCCGTCATGCATCAGCGAGACAATGCATATTGCCAATCATTGTTATCCTGAGGCGGTTCGTCACTGCCCTATTGCTCACGCCCGCCACCCATTCTCCTTGGACAGTCACCGACTTACTGTATGGAAGCAGCGCATAATAAAGATTTTTCCTATTGAGTGAGCATTGTTGACTCCACGGTCACCTTGGTATTGGAATATCCCGACCCATAGATCCTGCATTCGCCATTCTAGGAACAGAAGTGGCGGTCCTGCAAGTACTGGTGTAGGTGTTGACTCGACTGTCGGGACGCCATTGGAACGAAGAGCAAGGGAAACTCTTTTGTAAGAGGAAAGACGAGTAGCAGCTCCTAAAAACCACAGAGGAATTAAACGGCTGAAACATCGTAGCATTTTGCGTTAGCAGCATAAAAACCGGGCCAGGCCGTGATGTCAGAGAGAGGAAGCGAGTCATTGTTTCAGTAAATACTACATATCCAAAGATCACTCTGTATTTACCAATACCCTATGTGCTAAGGATTGATTACTTTACGACACACATTACGTTAGAACTGGAGAGACAGCACCTGTATGGCAATAAATATGTGTCACAGGGGCTATAAAACGCCTAATAATGTACCTGTAAGGGGTAATTTTCTACCATTCATGCTAACTAAGGATGGAAGAAGAATTTTACCAGCAGTTTTCTGATTTTCTAAAGCCTCCCATATTCGTATTTTTCAACTTTAAGTCATAACATCGTACGTCCTGGAACTAAGATTAAAGGAATAAGACTACCTTCTACGAGCGCATAGTTTCATGTATTCAGACTACAATCACATCCGTTCCTTGTGGCATAATGGATAGGATAGTGGAATGGTAATCTGAAGGTATAAAGTAAAAGCTACATGTTCTTATTTCTTTTTACTGTTTGTGCCAGTCATCTAAAAAGAAAAAGGCGGCGATATTTCAGACCACTTTTCCCCAAATTATGTAATCGAATGTCAGAGAAACGAAATAGCTGCCCTTACTTGATATCGGCTTCACAGTAATTTACTCAGTTTTCTTCAAGTAGGTTCAGTGGCGAAAGATGTGGTGTCTTATGGCAGAGAAAATACCCATTCACAAAAGCAACATCTGCAGAGCTGTTGCTAAATGATAGAGTGGAACATGAAACCATTAGCAGATCAGCATAATAAATGTTATGAATTACCACTGCTATACCTAATACTTACTATCCCTAACTGTTTGCAGCATTGGTTAAAATTTTCCAATAAATCAAGGACAGAACACTTCGACGAAGAGCGAAAGAGTAAGGCTGTATCGAGTGTGCTTTCGCCTACATACAGCCATTAAAGCTCTCATGCATGAGCAGTGTTATCAAATTAGTAACACAACTTAATTAGATAACTTCATTGTCAGAAAATATTAACTGTAAGCTGTAAAGCCTGTTACGGACTACTAAAAAAAAATTATTTCCAGAGTTTAAATCTTTCAAGGTCGTTTGAACTGAGACGTTAGAATCTCGAGTAGTAACGTAAATGCAATTAATGAGTTTTAAGCTCGGTATAGTTCGTTGAACATATAACAAGCAAGCATCGTGGTAAAGAATGAAAACAGAAAAACTCGTGATTCGTTGTATCTTCCAGTCGCTGGCCTGGTTAAGCAAAACGCTCGATTATATCCAACAAATCTCATCCGTCACATGCGCCGAATTATTAATTTTCCGTTACCATGCTTGAGTACGATTCAGTGCAATATCAACACTACGAAATTCAGTTCCACAGAGCTTTCTATGGCAAAATAGCCTCCAATTTCTTCATAGGATTTACAATATCATTGAGGTTTCCATCATAAACGGTTTATGTATTGAACGTTAATTCTCGGACACTGCATATCGTGTGGATGCCCCTGTGACTACTCACAAACAAATTGACAACAGACTAACTGCCCAAAAAGGAACAACAAGAAGGGGAAGACGAGCAAGACATGCCGAGATGCGTTGCAGTATTGTGATGGATAGTCATTCTAATAACAGTACGGGACACACAGCGGTGGAAGAAGTCGTTGGAGGCTTTTGAACAAAAGCGGACCTCTAACAGATGAATAGGTGTTTTCTGCGAGCAACGACAGCCCAAGGGTAGTTTACTAGCCACGAAGGATAGAGCATCGCGAAGAACATGTAGCAACGGCAAGAGTAAATGGCCGGCTGTCGGTTGCTGCCAGAGTTGGATTTCTGCGAAAGGATCAGATATGCTTCATAAAAGCGAGGAAACTCTTGTTGGCAGGAAATACGCCCATCTACTGAAGGTGCTTTCTTCAGAGCAAATGCACTGTAATGAAGGAGAATTCACACTATAGGAAGACCATTCACTCTGCTTAAGGTAGCAATCGTTCAGCAGCAGCTATATGGACTGGCTGCCACGGGCTGCTGCAACGAACCGAATAGAAAACATACAGGCGGATTTAGCACGAACGTTGCGAGAGAACGGGCGACGAAACAAGCTGGTTACTGTCGACGCACTTTGGGACCACGTTCTTGAAGCCAGAGATGAAGTTGTTTCTTCTGGCAGTTACGTCAAACGCCTCATATATTCTGTGCCAAGATGTGTAGTTAAATTAAAAAATAATGGAAAATTGTGGACAGAACATTAGAGCACTGAAAGCATTGTATTTATTTATATTTTAATTGTTCTACCGCTGAATTTTCTTGTCAGCGAGAGCAAGTGGAAGACCACATAATGACGGAAAAATATAGAACGCGGGATAAGAAACTATGAGGCTAGTTTTCTATTACTTTGCACTTCTGCCTGAAATACATTTCTCTTAATTTTATGTTTTGAATATTACATTCTCTTTAGTTGCTCTCTGCCTATATGTTTAAAAAAGAAAAGAATCAAGAGGACCTTTTTAAGGCTATTTTTCGTTACTTCAAATTCATCTCTCTCTTCCCCTGTACTGCCTCCCTACGGATGCTCTCAAAAACAAGAAAAACCTTTATTCTGATATTTTTTTCACCTTCAATTTCCCCACCCACCTCTCTCTCTCTCTCTTTCACTCTGGTCTCATGTGCCTTTTACTCCATCCTCCCAAAAATGACAGTTTAAGCAGTTTTCGCTGAAATATTACGTTTTCTTGCGAAGTCTCTACCTCACACCTTTCTAACTTTCCTCGTTAGTCATATCTCCCAAAATCTATGAATAAGTTTCCTTTTAAATCCCACTCTTCCATTACCCATCACTCGAACAGGAAACATCCTTGCCTTACCCATTTTCTCTCTCCCTAACGATAAAAGTAACTATGTCATACTTTTCTATAAGGTCCACTATTTTTGCCTTCTATCCACATCCATATTCCATGCTCCCTGCGTCCAAGTCTTGACATCCAGAGAGTCTCAGGATGCAGTGACTAACTGCAATAGCCTGTGGTTTTCTCCAGTATTTGGGGTCTATGAAGATTGTGCAAGCTACATATTGAGTACGGAAGAACTGAGAGAAGTCTCATGTCCCTCTGCCCAAGCGAAGAGTTTCATGAGCAATACCAGATTACTGATGGCTTGTTTAGATTTACTGTGGAGATGCGAGTCATCACCTCAGTAGCCCCCATATGAGATAGCTAGTCGGCGGATTTGTGGTTCAAAGCAGAGACGTGGAAAGTAGAAGCCGGTGTTGTTAATCGAAGGCAGCACATCGCGAAAATGACTAGCGGTCGGCATCTTAAAATGAGAATGAACTGTATTGTTTCCGTGAGAACTGGCGTGGGTTATTTCCTGTGACTGTCGGATTTTTCTTGCTTTGAACACTGGTTTAGAAAATTTTTCTTGTTTTTTTTTTTTTCTTTACTCAGATTGCAGTATTCTGGTTCGCAGTTAACTGCAGACCGGTAGCGATGCATGTTTCAAGTGTAGTGGTAATAATTTGGAACCCCAAGTGACGAGGCTGCTACACAGCTGATAGTAATATACAGGTGGCAACGTTATTATGCTCTCTTATAGGTCATGGAGAGGCTGGTGACTTTTCTCTAAGGTGTTTCGGTAATAATCAAATGCTGATCCGCGTACGTTGACAAATTTCCCCAGTGATGGTATACTTGCCTACACACCTTACCGAACCAAGACTGAGTTGGTGCTCGTCACCACGACCGCGAACTGCACAATTAAACGATTTATGACGGTTATTAGACATTTCTTCGTCGCTTAGGGACACTCAGACATAGAAAATGTCAGAGACGCCATGAACTTCCTTTGGTGCCAAAACGTTTACTCTGTTCAATTCTCATTTTACCTAAAACTATTACCTTAGTGGTTTTTGACTTTGTCAACTTCTTCCATTGCGATTCAAACTGAGGGCTTTGCTATCCTCGATATCTATGTGCTACTCTACAACTTATTTTAATGCAATCCAGAATACACGTTAAGGAGGAGCTATGGACCAGAGTGGTGCTCCCAGGACCTATCGCGAAGGCATCATTTTACCTTTACAATAGCCACCAAGCTTTTTGTTTGGTTTCAGACACGTCGAGCACGATGTCCCTTCATATAGGTCCAAATGAAACGATTTCGCTTGTCTACTGTTAAACAACTCAGCTACATTTCTCCATCAGAGGTCTTAGCTGAAACAAGGAACAATATTTACATAAGAAGCCATGGGGTGCAGAGGTTTTGTAAAGAATTTCTTGCTCGTTTCCAGGCTGGAAGCTTAAAGACCGTCGAGCTAATGCAGGCGATGCCAACCACTTTTTTGGCCTTGACCAATTTTTTTCAGTGGAACCTTCCCGGTGCCGAAAAGGAGGTATAGGGGCAAAGTGAAGAAGGGTCACGACCTGAGGCATCCCCCAGGAACAAAGGAAAACGGAGGGAGCGTGGAACAGAGGTAAAAAGCATGTCAATGAGACAAGTCTTTTTTGTTATTTACCTTTCCCGAGAGTAGCAGGAAACCATCGAGGAGCATTGAGCGGCAATTTGCCACACTCTGTGGGACTGTAGATGCAATGCCTTCCAGAGAAAAACATTAGAATGATTAGAGAGTAACTGTTATTAAGAGTGGAAAAAGATTCTGGACTAGTCCCCCATTCGGAATTCAGGGAGGGTACTGCTAAGAGGGAGACGACTGCGAGGAAAAGATTCAATAACCAACAAAAGAACAACGATCTACGAGTCGGGGCATGGAATTCAGAAGTTTGACCGCAATAGGGACGTTAGACAATCTGAAAAAGGGAAGAATAATGCTCAATCGAGATTTAATGGGAGCCAGTGAAGTGAAATGGAAAGAAGGCAAGTATTCCTGGACAGATACGTATAGTGTAATATCAAAAACAGCAGAAAATAGTATAATAGGAATAGAATTCATTATGCATAGAAAGATAGGGCAGAGAGTGTGTTACTGTGAATAGTTCAGTGATAGGGTTATCACATCAGAATCGACAGCGAATCAACACCAACAATAACAGCTCAGGTGAACAAGCTGACTTTGCAAGCCGAAGATGAAGAGAGAGAGAGAGAAACTATATGAGGATATTGAACCGTTAATTCAGAGCATAAAGGGATATGAAAATATAATAGTCATGGGCGACTGGAATGTGGTTGTAGGGGAAGGAGTAGAAGAGAGGGTTATTAGACAATTGGGCTTGGTACTAAGAATGAGGGAGGAGAAAGACTAATTGTGTTCTGCAAGGAAGATCAGGCAGTAATAGCAAATACTCTGCTCAAGAATCACAAGTGGATGAGGTATACTTGGGAAAGGCCAGGATATAAAGAAGATTTGACTTAGATTACAAATTAGATACTGGATTGTAAGGCGTAGCCCAGAGCAGATATCGAGTCAGATCAAAATACAGTAGTGATGAAGAGTAGGCTGAAGTTTAAGAGATAGCTCAGGAAGAATCAATACGCAAAGAAGTTGTGTACGGAAGTACTAAGGAATGAATATAGGCGCTTTATCTGAGGCTATAGATACTGCAATAACGAATAGCTCAGTAGGCAGTTCTGTTGAAGAGGACTGGACATCTTTAAAAAGGACAATCACAGAAGTTGAAAAGAAATCATAGATACAAAGAAGCTAACTGATAAGAAACCATGGGTAGCAGAAGAAATACTTCAGTTGATTGACAAATGTACAAAAATGTTAAGGGAAATTCAGCAGCACAGAAATGCAAGTCATTTAGGAATGAAATAAACAGGATGTGCAGGGCACTAAAACGAAATGGCTGCATGAAAAGGTGAAGAAATCCAAAAAGAAATTAAAAGGAAAGCTGGTAACATTAAGAGCGCCATGGGAATTCCACTGTTAAATGCAGAGAAGAGAGTTCAAAGGTGGAAAAATAGATTGAAGACCCCTATGAGGGCAAAGACTTATCAGACGGTGTGACAGGAGTCGATATGGAGAAGATAAGGGATCCAGTATCTGAATAAGACTTTAAAAGACCTATGGAAGACATAAAATCGAGTATGGCAGAAGGAGTAGATAACACAACATCGGAATTTCAAAAATCATTGCGGAAAATGGAAAAAAAGGACTATTCACCTTATTGTGTAGAACTTATGAAAATGTTGGTACAGAGAGGAATTTGTGGCGAGCCGCATGAAACCAGTCAGAAGACTGATTACTCAAAACAAAAACAAAAAGAAAGAGAGAGAGAGGGAAATAGTGGAAAATGCTTAAATGGACTTCCAATTGCTAGAACACTCCAACTCCTGGGTGGGCTAAAGACGACATTTCAAAGAGAGAAAAATTGTATTTGCGATTGCGAACAGCTGCAAAATGTCGTTCCTTAAGGAAGTGCCAAATATCAAGGACATTTTCCTCACCATTAGCAAACAAGTAGTGAACTACGTGTCCACAAATCAACGTCATAGAACTCGTCTTTGTGGTAAGCATCCCGAGTGCAGAAAAGGAGCAGACAAAGAGGTATCTGATGAGGGAACGTAGAGGTAATTAGGGCCAGAATCTGTTGCATAAGAACCAGACAACTATTGCCAGCCTGCATACCAGGCGATGCTTGTTCGTGTCCAGAACATCAAAGGCGATGCCCATGGGGTTTTGTGCCAGGTGAATCTCACGAAGACGTAACCAGCATACTTGATTTCCACTGACGCGGGGTACAATGCAGCTGGATGTCAGTGACAACGTAAGGAGCGCAGGCTGATCGCCAGACGGTAGCCCAGTCGACGTGGGGATGCTTCCGTTCAGTCACATTCGGTGACCTGTTCTGCTGAAGAAAGTCATAGATCGTCTTTGTGGCCATCAAGCGAGTTCGTAATATCGCAGAAGAGAGATGGCTTATTTCAATGAAAAATGGCGGAAGGAAAAGAAGGACGGTGAAACATCCGAAAGTTGGATACGGGCTGAAAGAGATCGTTGTGCAAGGGCCTTCATCACCAGGCAGCACGTTGCGTGGAACAATGGCGCCACGGCACTATTGCAGAGCTGATGAAAAGGGTTATCACTCTGTCAGAAATATTATACACGCCTAAACTTCCCTTTAACAGTGGAAGGGTAAAGGTCGTATACCTTATTTTGAACAGCAAGCAAGAGTAAACATACAAACCCAAAGCCGCTAGCACGTGGTGAGTGTCTGTACGCGTGGGGGTACATGATGCCAAATATACCTTAACATATCACTTCCACAGCAGAATATCGAGGGCTTAAAAAGATCTACCATCTTTCCTTCATGGGGGACCGCAGGCATATAGAATTTTCAAAAAAGAATTTGAATTTCTTTAAAAAAACAAATATTATCTCGAAGTTCAGCTTGTAATTTGGACAATGGGTGCTCGCAGGTGAGGGAAATCGTGCCCCACAGATCGGGAAATCACATACTAAGCAAAAGAATGTAGCACCTACACACAACGGGGCAGCGCTGTCCTCAGGAAGACCCAAGCCTATAGCCATAGCGCTCGATTTGTGAACATTAAGGCAGCTACCGCAAGCTTAACCTTAGGTGCTAGCCCACGCCAATGCCTCCCTCACCTCAGCGTCACTACGAAGAACGAGGACGAGATCGTCCACATAAGCAGTGCAGCAAAATTCATGGCCACCGAGGGCCATCTCAGACAGGCGCCGATGGAGGCCACAGAGCCATGGTTTCATAGCGAAACCATACAACAATCATGTGAGTGAGCAGCTACTACGCACCGAAATAGGTCTCAAGATTGCAGGAGCCATTATAGAGTACACGCGATGTCGCTCCGCTAAGGGACACGTTATGTCGTCGATGGTAGTATCACGGTATCCCAGATCACCCCTTCCAGGTAATCGCCGTCGACCCGACCTACCAAATGTTCAAGCACATGACGAGCATTAACAAGAGAGATAATGTCTTGATAGCGAAGCAGAGCAGTGCGGATGTAATTGGCATCTCCCAAAGATGTTTGATCAGGGGAAACCACATACTGGGTCATCAATTTCAACCATGCAGCCGTAGGTTGCAAAAATCTTCGTGTGTGTGTTGAGCAACGTGAAGGAACCACAATCGCATATCCATGATGTACTCCATGTTTGTGGATGGGAATGAGGAGACCGTCAAGGGAACCATCTGGGTGACAGTAGTCCCGAAAAATTTCCGTCCATGCCAGCGCCAGTAGGAGACGACACGTAAGATAAAACTCTAGTCGGAGTTCGACAGAACCGGGCGTCTAGTTCATAAAATCTGCCTGGATAACATCATGGACTTTGTGGTGTCATCAAGCTGATCCATTGTTCCATCCCCACGAACTGAGCCAAAGGAGTGTCAGGAAACTACCGTAATGTTAGCAGAAGAGAGATGATTTGCAGACTACAGCGTAACATAATTTGAGTGTAGAGTACATCGTGTTAACGCGCAGTATGGGTGAGAGTGTCACTGATGTGATCGGTAGTAAAAACGTTAACCAAAATCCTCTGATGGTTGGCCGAGCGGTTCTAGGCGCTACAGTCTGGAACCACGCGACCACTACGGTCGCAGGTTCGAATCCTGCCTCGGGCATCGATGTGTGTGATGTCTTTAGGTTAGTTAGGTTTAAGAAGTTCTAAGTTCTAGGGGACTGATGACCTCAGAAGTTAAGTCCCATAGTGCTTAGAGCTATTTGAACCATTTGAACCTCCGGTGGTGGCGTAGTTCCGCTAGGCTGACGCTTCTGCACTAGCCAGTCATATGTTTGTGCTCTGGTCACAATTCTTTCGAACTGACGTTGAGAGGGAAGTGAAGTGTCCCTTGTAATGGTTCACCATCGCCTGACGCTCTGCTGAATACGAAATTCTGTTGTAGATAGACTTGTGACCTTCCGAGGTTGATATTTAATCCACAGTTCCCAGTACACAGGTGATCCACAGTTCCCAGTACACAGGTGACCTTCTTTCCTGTAGTCATCCTTGAAGTCAATTTGCTTAGCTTTACCATACACGATACTGCCGCTCAGTAGTTGTGCGCACGCTGGATACCTAAAAACTTATGACTGTGTCAGATATGTGACACGTGTGGATATGGTATAACAGTTCATCTGCATATTGCAGATGTTTGCTGACACTCGTGCAGCTTCAGCTGGGCTTACGTTGGAGGACAGGCACTGTGGTCGAAGAAAACTTTTTTCAACGTCTTTGATACCATCAGCATGACAGGAGAGGTAAATCGACATCGGACCAATATGGTATGTCTGACAGAAGGTAGGAACACTTTTGACAACAGCTCAGCTATAGCCATTCATCCACAGTGAGCATCACGTTCGTATTATAGTTAAACGTAGGTCAACCGTTCGAGTTTAGCCCAGAGCGTAAGTAATGACATCCACAGGTGTATGTATTTGTTTATCCATGTTTATTTGTAACTATGAATTAGAGTTCTGCTATTGGTCGATAGCCTCCCATGACTTCTTCCACTGCTCTGTGTCCCGTACTGTTGTTGCCATTACTATCATTACAGTATGGCTGCTCACCTCGCCAACATGTTCCACGTCTTTCCATTCTCGTTGTTCCTTTTTGGGCAGTTAATCTGTTGTTAATTTGTTTGTAAGTAATAACAGGGGCCGCCTCACGATATTCAGTGTCAGAGTATTCGCGTTCAAGACATAAACCGTTTATGATGGAAACCTGAATAATACTGTAAATTGGAGGCTGTTTTGCCATTGAAAAGTTTGTGGAACTGCATTTCACAGCGTCGATATTGTATTGAATCGTACACAAGCATGGTAATGGAAAGTCTAATAACAATTCGGCACATATGAAGGAATAGATTTATTGGATATAATCGCGCATTTTGCTTAAGAGGGGTAGGACGTCAAACGTACCGACTTGGAGCAGAAGAGGCACTACAGTACATTTTAATTTCCACTGTCTATACTTTCACAAATAAATTCATGAAACTTTGTCAGCACGACCAGGAAGGATTCAGGATTCAAACTCATAGCAGAGGAAGATTAAAAAAAAGAAATTACATGTGAAATTTCATCATTATTTTCACTTACTACTGAGGGAATTTGTTGCTATAGGTACACTTTTCTTCATAAGTAAGAGAGATGCTTCGATGAATTTTGCACAGCATACGAAACATACTTACAGGTGTACGAAACTCTAGAATTTTCCAAATGTATTAAAACTGTGGTAAAAATTGAGATAATTAACTATAAAATTTAAGTTTTTTCTAAACATGACGTTTAAAATGTAACAGCTCATTCATTTTTTCACAAGTTAAATAAATTATAGAGTTTCATGCACCTGTAAATATGGTTTGTATGCTGTGCAAAATTCATCGAAGAATCTCTCTTACTTATGCAGATTCTCCCTACCGCTATATGACACTGATGAGAAACGCAGTGATTACAAATACCTCTTAGAATGTAGACCTGATGGCTCATTGTGGCTTCACGCCACAACATTACTGCTCCTGAAAGACTGGAAAGTAGCACAGGTCACACTAATATTCAAGAAAGGCAATAGGATTAATACCCTGAACTACAGGCCCATATCACTGACCTCAATTTTCAGCAGGACTTTGGAGCATATACTGTACTTGAACATTATGAATCACCTTGAAGAAAATAACTTATTGATACATAACCAACACAGATTCAGAAAATATTGTTCTTTATTCCCATGAAGTAGTGAGTGCTGTCGACAAGGGATCTCAGATCGATTCCATATTCCTAGATATCCACAAGGCTTTTGATACCGTTCCTCACAAGCGACTATTAATAAAATTTAGTGCGTATGCAGTACCGTCTCAGTCGTGTGACTGGATTCGTGATTCCTTCTCAGTGAGGTCACAGTTCGTAGTGATAGACAGTGAATCATCGAGTAGAACAGAAGTGATATCTGGCGTTCCGCAAGATAATGTCATAGGCCCTCTGTTGTTCCTGATTTACATAAATGATATAGGTGATAATCTGAGCAGCCCCCTTAGATTGTTTGCAGATGACGCTGTAATTTACCGTCCAGTAAAACCATCAGACGATCAATTCCAATTACAAAATGATCTAGAGAGAATTTCTGTTTGGTGCGATATGTGGCAATTAGCACTAAACAAAGGAAAGTGCGAGGTCATCCACATGGGTACTAAAAGAATCCGATAAATTTTGTCTTGTAAATTCGACTAAACACCTAGGAATTACAATTAGGAGCTACTTAAACTGGAAAGACCACATAGATAATATTGTGGGGAAGGCGAAACAAGGACTGCCTTTTGTTGGCAGAACACTTAGAAGATGCGACAATCCCATGTGACAATCCCACTAAAGAGACAATGAACATTACACTTCTCCGTCCTCTGCTGGAATATTGCTGCGCAGTGTGGGATCCTTACTAGGTAGGATTGACGAAGGACATTGAAAAAATGCAAAGAATTGCAGCTTGTTTTGTGTTAACGCGTAGTATGGGTGAGAGTGTCACTGATGTGATACGAGAGTTGGGGTGGCAGTCACTGAAACGAAGGCGGTTTTCTTTGCGGCGAGATCTATTTACGAAATTTCAATCACCAACTTTCGCTTCCGAATGCGAAAATATTTTGTTGCCCCCCAAGTATGTACGTAGAAATGATCATAATAATAAAATAAGAGAAATCAGAGCTCGAACGGAAAGATTTAGGTGTTCCTTTTCCCCACGCGCCATTAGACAGTGGAGTGGTAGAGAAGTGGTATGAAAATCATTCGATGAACCCTCAGCCAGGCACTTAAGTTGAACTGCAGAGTAACCATGTAGATGTAGATGTAGAATCGGTCCTATCATGGGACAGTGTGTTGTCAGGTCACCCTGATATGGAGCTAAATTGGAAATAACCTGTTTATTTGATTTGAAGGCATGGTTGTAATTGATCAAAAAGTGACAAATACATGGACACATTTACTTTTATTATTACTATTATTATTAATAACTCATAAACAGGGTCGATTTCACCGGGTGTGGGCACGATTCAGTAATTGTGTAAGTAGAAGGGTGGGAGGGGTGGTAGCAAAACATTTCATCTCACCACTGGACGAAGTCAGGGTTGTTTGGTGTCCTGTGGGGATGACTCCATGGCGGCGTGATGCTCTGATATCCTTTCATGTTGTGTGGTTGCTCGTTGACGGCATCCGTCTTCATCTTCCTTGTTCTTCAGTTCTGAGTCGACGTCTTGAACAGCTAGACTCCGTGCTACCTTCCTAATCCATGTCGCCAGAGCGCGGACTGGCAGCGAAGACGGTGTTATTATCGTCTTGCACGACGAGTACTGTCTATAGTGATTGTCACTTCTGTATTTGGAAGTTTAGGTCAGACAATAGATACTCACTCAGATGTTTAAGGATTGAACCATAAGAACGTACGTAAGTCCAACCGACATGGAATGGAAAATAAGCTGGAATCGGACGCAGTCGTAAATCTCAGTTTATAGAAGGCTAAAATGTCTCAAAAAGGCAAAATTAGAACGTTTTGTGTGAAACTGCACGAAAATCACCATATCATGCATCGCTGAGTTCTCCTCTTACTGATCGATCGTTATCTTCATTCGCTGTCCGATTCCTTCTCGCTTTTCTGACAATTAGCTCTCCTCTCTAAATTACGTGGCACTGATTTTCTCATTATATTGTCTTTGTCACTGGTAGGCTCCATTTCCAACTGCAGACGATAAGCTATCGATACTGCACAACCACACATACCAATCATCCTGCAGGGTCTTAAAGTAAATATTTGACCACATTCGCGAAACGTCAAGAAAGCAGCAACCCAACCACCAACCCACTTATTAGAGTTGCCAATATGTGTGCTTCACTCAGGTTTCCCCAGTTGTTTATGGCTCAGTGGTGGGTCACTTCTGTCAATCTTTGAAAGGGACAAACATACCAAAGCGAAGAAAACGGAGCATTTAAACTGTTCCTCTCTGGCTTTCGGGAAAGTCGTCCAGCTGCGGTCAGAGTGGGTTCCTTTTGTTCTGAACATCTGGTAGCAAAGTATTACGACAGATTTCTGCATCTTTCATCTGTGACAATCAATAGCAACCATAATGAAGGCTGCATGTCACCCATATTAGCTTCCTACACGAAATAATACCTCCAATCCTTGCATGAACGGCTTCATACCGGCTAGTGGGGCGCATCGGTTCCCGTGGTTTTCGACGTGCTTCTACCCTGTCATTGGAGTACAGCACGTACCGTGAAGTCCTGGTCACGTATCCCCTTCTTCAAGTCTTTGGCGCTAATGCACTTCTACAAATCACTATGCTCTATAATGACCGCTGTGCAGTGGTGCAAGTGGGGTGCGATGGTTTCTGTTCAAAATAGGGATAGGCTCATTTTGCATGACATGGTTCTTCACTGAGTAATGTTATCCAGTAACGAACTAGATGATGGGTTGGGTTGGGCCACTGAGGACCACCTGTCGGCTGTTGCAACCAGTGACTGCATGACGTCTTTTTCCACAAAAGTTCACATCCAGGGCAGGAGTTTTGATCCAAGAAAGTTGGCCATGGTACTTATGTCACACCGTGGTGGGTCAGCGCACTGTACTATTATGGGCTAGGATATAAAACGTCCCCTATGTCTGGCTGTGCTGATAGTTGAATATATAATAAGATATAATACACCACATATACATTTGTAAGAAGGCACAGATCACCACCTTATACAAGATACATTGAGGTTCACCTGTTGTAGAATCGTGGAGAATATTCTGAGCTCCAACATAATGAATGATCGCAAACCGAAAATCCTTTTCCATATCAAACAGCATGGATTCCGAAAATATCCAATATCCACTTTCCTGGTATCAGCTAGGATTCGAATGCTCTCTCGGGATGCTATTCATAATTTTCTCTACTTCTTTTTATTGGTATGTTTAAAGTTTCTGAGACGATACACTAGCCTAATAATAGCTAATATTGAAGCAAGAATGTCGCCCTGTTGAAATAACTTATCGGAATAAATCATGGAACAGATTTGGAGAAGACCGCTCAATCTCCATTCAATGGCAGCCAGATTGAAATACTAATAATACTCCGCCCTATTATCACACCACTGTTATTTCCTTTATCACTACGCTAAACTCAACATTTTTCATAGTGCGGTAGCGTATTCATATTTGCAGTAAATATACCTTACGTACACACGCTAATTAGTTGTTTCACAGAAGTTTTGTTTTTTGAGACTGGACGTGATTTAAATGTTAATTACTTGGGGATAAACGAGTGCGAATTTGTTGCTCTTTCCTAGAGGCGATACATCGCATTTTAATAGCCGACGCACTTTGAAAGATGGGACGGCTGTATTGTGGATTATTTGTAAATGGGAAGAGTACAGTTAATAAAAATGAGAACCGGAAGAGTTTAAGCTTGTGATGTTCCTGTGAAACATTTTATGCACGTTAAAGAAAACGAAAAATGATTGATTCGTTTGAATTTTACTTTGTGAGATGCATACTGACATATCTTGCTATGAATTATAGAACTGTACTCGAACTCCACCGATAAAAAATTCTCTTACAGGTCCATCATGCCCCAGCCCCTCTTCCCAACCACCGACTCTTTAAAGAAACTATCTCCTATGTATAAAACAGCCACTTATTCATTCATGTCAATCTTTGTTACGTCATATCGCGTAGGCCATCGTAGATTCAAAAATACTACAAGTAGATTCAGCTATTCTTGCCGATGCTGTCTCCAAAATGTGTTGCCTAAAGGGTTAGTTGTGAAGAAATTATAATTTAAAACCCCTTGGCTGATGTTGAAGTTTTAATGAATTTAATGCATAAAGAACGTAAATCCAGTAATCGATCAACTTTCTTCCCACGGCGTTTTAATATATATATATATATATATATATATATATATATATATATATATATATAAACTGCGCACGGTGAAGGAATTATCCGAATGGAACGGAAATCGGTAGATGTGATGTACACGTACAGACCAAGAAATGATTACAGTTTCAGAAAAATTGGATGATTGATTCAAGAAAAAGTTTCACAAATGCATCACGTGAGTAACGTCTTGGCCAACGTCTTATACAAGCAGTTACTCGGCTTGGCATTGATTGATAGATTTGTTGGATGCATTCCTGATGAATGTCATTCAAAATTTTGTCGAGGTGTCAAGTTACGTCGTCAAAATCCTGGGCTGGTTGGAGTGCCCCACCCTTACTGCTCTAACCTTTCCCAATCGGAGAGGGATCCGGAGACCTTGCTACCCAAAGTAGGATCTGACAAGCACAAAGACAAGCGGTAGAAACTCTCGCCATTGGAGAGCGGGCATAATCTTACCTAAATGAAAACCCAGGCTTGTTAAGAGTGGCGCGGATGACAACCCAAGGGGTCCTGCTATGAAAAGGAATGGTATCCCAGACCATCACTCCTGTCTGTACGGACGAATGCGGGCGAGCGATAATCACTTTCGTAACCCATCACTGTCCGGGGCGTTATCAGACACGTCTTCTGCTTGGAATCTCATTGACTGGAGTAGAATTCAAGAATGAGATTTTCACTCTGCAGTGGAGTGTGCGCTGATATGAAACTTCCTAGCAGATTGAAACTGTGTGCCCGACCGAGACTCGAACTCGGGACATTTGCCTTTCGCGGGCAAGTGCTCTATCAACTGAGCTACCGAAGCACGACTCACGCCCGTTACTCACAGCTTTACTTCTGCCAGTACCTCGTCTCCTACCTTCCAAACTTTACAGAAGCTCTCCTGCGAACCTTGCAGAACTAGCACTCCTGAAAGAAAGGATGTTGCGGAGACATGGCTTAGCCACAGCCTGGGGGATGTTTCCAGAATGAGATTTTCACTCTGCAGCGGAGTGTGCGCTGATATGAAACTTCCTGGCAGATTTGCCTTTCGCGGGCAAGTGCTCTACCATATGAGCTACCGAAGCACGACTCACGTCCGGTACTCACAGCTTTACTTCTGCCAGTATCTCGTCTCCTACCTTCCAAACTTTACAGAAGCTCTCCTGCGAAACCTGCAGAACGACATGGAGTAGAGTTGTCTTCAGTGAGGAGTCTCGATGACCAGCGAAGTCGTGTCTAGAGATGTAGAATGGCGCGACAACACTCTGACCACTCTGATGTTCGCCTGCCATACGACTCGACAACCAGTAGTAATTTCTTGGAGTGCCACTTCATTTCATAGCCTTTGGTTGTCAGCCGCGGCACCCTTACAGCACAGCGATACGTCGACGATGTTCTACGTCCTGTTTCACTGCCCTTCGTGGCAAGCTATCCTCGGCTCACATTTGAGATAGATAATACCTGCCCGTAAGCTACGAGAGTTTTTACTGCTTGTTTAGACCTTTCCGAGGCCTGTCTTGGCCAGCAAGGTTGCCGAATCTTTCCCCTACTGAGTCCGTTTGGAGCATTGTGGTCAGGCCCCTCCAACCAGATCGGGTTTCTAACGATCTCAAGCACCAGTTGGACACAGCTGAACACGATATTCCTCGTAGTACATCAGACTAACTCAACTATTAATAACAAGCCGAATAACTGCTTATATTATGGCTAGAGGTGGAGCAACGTGTTACTGACTTGCTCAATTTGTGATGCTCTTTCTCATGAATAAATAATTCAGCTTTTTCTTCGATTACAATCATTTTTTTGCCTGTTCAAGAATTCCGTCCCGTTAGGACAATTCCTTCGTGACGCTCTTTCTTGATCCTGGAGCGAGTGAGTACATGGATTCTAGCGTTAATACTACACCCTTTACGTAAGATAATATCTGATAATGAGTGGATTATGACAGCAATCTAAATTTTCAAATTCTGTCAATAATTATATGAAATACTTAAACTAGAATTTTTATTGCCTCTAGAACCCGTTAGACAAGCAACCTGAAACTGGAACTGGGTGATTGGATGACCGACTTAACTGTTTTAGCCACTTAGCTCTAGAGATTCTCAGATCACTGAACAAACTCCAAAACACAGCTAATGCTGTTCGGGTTCTATCTGTTCGAGGTGTTAAAGAATAAACTGATGAGAAAGAAAGACGTATATCTTCAGAAATATACTATTTCTTGCATTGAAATAGCCAGAGAATTTTAGTAATCTCAATGTGAGCACCACGTGCAGCGCGGACGACGTGTGGGAGTTACACAATCTTCTGTTACACATTCACAATCATCGCCGCAGTAATCCAGTCATGCGGAGCTCCAACATTAGCCGCACTGGTTGTTTCACAACATCCTACCCCCCCCCCCTCCTTTCTCTATCAGATAGAATAGCAATGGAGCCAAGTGCGGCGCGCGTGCTGGCCACATCGTCAGTCCGCCTCTTCCAGAGGAGCGCTCACGGAATATGTCCATAATTTCACTCTGGACAGAAGCTTATTTCTGGAGTGGTGCTGCAACGTGTCGAAAATCACGCCTATATGCCGATGATGGCCTTATCGGATATGTTACGTCAGTGAAAAAGTGATCAGGCACAGGAAATGAAAACTCTCTTACCGTGGTTGGCTATGCACGTACAAGAGAATTATGAACTTTGGAAAGTAAGGGAAAGAAGTGGAAGTAAAGCTCTGAGCCCGTGTCATGAGGAGTCCCCGCATAGCTCAGTCGATAAGCGCACTGCCCGTGGAAGACGAGATGAGGGTCGAGGCTGGGTACAGAACTCAGTTCCGATCTTACCAAAACGTACGTCAGTCAGGGTGTTCTTTTCAGAACGAATGATTAAACTTTTCTTCTAAGCTATATAACATCAACTGGCTGTCATTGAAGGACAGCAACACGTTCTACTGAACTTTAATTCATGTTTTTCTTGCAGCAGCTCACTTATATGTTCCACCGGCGCTACGAAGTCGCTTCCGCACGAAGCGTATTTCTTCCTACTATTAAACATGGAGAAAAATGAGTCGTCAGTGAATCTACTAGGTGTGATGTCCCTCTAACGATAGTATATAAAGTTATCGAGTTGTGTACAATGAAATCGAAGTTACCAATTTAATTTTAAATTGTATTGAGTAAAGTGGAAAGTATGGACAATGAGATAGTGGAATTGGAATAGTACGGAAAAGACAAAAGCGATGTAACGGAATCTACAGTATGTTGAGTTCCCGAATATCCATCGTCAAGTAACTACACGACCAGAGAAAAGTTCCGCCATGCTGGTGGTATGCAGGACGGCAGTTCAAACGGCCCAAGTCGCACGGTAATGTCGCAGTCCGCCAGGTCCCAAGCTACGCCTTTACACAGCCGCACGAGACAAGACAAAGAGGGGGCCAACGGACGCCAGAAGCTGATCCTTTGCGGTATGTAACCGTACTAAGCTCTGCTACCCTCTCGAGCATTCTGTGTTTGAAAATTTCTGTACGAATCATAATGTACCGTTCTACAAATTCAAACAACCACCATGAACTAAAACGAGCACAGGCCAGAGTCCTCCACTTTCACCACAGTTGAGGAGCGTACGGACAAGCATCGACTCGTTCAGTTTGTGACAGACAGACCTGATTGGTAGACGTACTCTGATAGTATTCGTCGACTATGTATGTGATTGGTATGATGTGGATAAAGGTAGTTGTCTTTAGAGGCGTAAACATACAGTAACTCAGAATGAAATTTTCACTCTGCAGGAGAGTGTGTACTGATATGAAACTTCCTGGCAGATTAAAACTGTGTGCCATGGCGAGACTCGAACTGGGGATCTTTGCCTTTCGAGGGCAAGTGCTCTACCAACGGAGCTACCGATGCACGACTCATGACCCATCCTCATAGCTCCAGTTCCGCCACTACTTTGTCTCCTCCATTCCAAACTTCACAGAACCACTCTTGCATCATGTGCAGTGCCAATAGCAACAAACGGAGCAAATGGTGTCACAAAATTTGGATGTTTTCTGTGGGTAAGGCGCGGTTCCCTCATGTTTGTTAATCAAATGCCAAACATGGGACGATATTAATGCACTTTATGGCACTGTATATTTCGTACAGTGGAGGGACAGTTCGGTGAAGATGGTTGCTTGTATGAGAATCAAATGCACCCTGTCATAACCAAGCAACTGTGAGGCGCATGGGCAGTACCATTCCTGAAAGGGCCTCTCCTGTCCTGGAACATCTCTGAGATGAATTAGAATGTCGACTGCACTCCAGAATCCAGCGACCAACACCAATACCTTCTCTAATTTTAGCTTTTGAGGAACAGTGGGTTGCAATTCCTTCACAGACATTCAGTATCTCCAGAAAAGTTCAAGCCACATCATGAAGACGAAGCGCGTACACACGCCATATTAATGTCCATTAATAGAGTCCAGGTATATTTGACCAAATATTGTACAATCACCAGAATTATTTTAATGGAATATTATTATATGTTGTAACGCTGCCACTAGGCCACTAATTACGTTGACTGTATGAACCAGTGACCACCAGTGGGTGTTTCCTTTGTAATAGTAGTTCGCCACTCAACTGTAGTAGAGATGTGATGAGATTTCCAGATGAAGACTGGGTCTGTCGTCTCAAATTTCCTTGGTACCGACAGCAGAGACAGAAAAAGAGACGCAAGCAATCTTCAGGGTGGTGTGTGAGTTTTGCTTTAGAAACGCTACAACGCATTACAACAGTCACACCCCAACAGCTCATATTTCGACATTCTGATATGTGAAACGTACAAATATAGGAGTGACGTTCAATAATGATGAACTGACCAACACTCAAGCGAGTCGTTGTACGTCCTCCGCTGGAAGTGATGTGTCTCACAGATCACCGACAAAGGGTCATTAAACGTGATAAGAAATTGGTCTTCTGTAGTTCTAATTCTGTCTTCACTTTTCGCTCCACCTTGGTGGTTCAGTTACGAAATCGTCTTCTATTACTGGTAACTGGTTTTTGATGTTTGCCATTTCCCTAAATATTTCTTACCAACATTCAGATAATGCGTAGTAATCTCAATAAATATAGCACTTCCAACAGACCGTGGTCCACAGATATTCGTAAATTTGTGAATGGTCCCTGATATTGTTGAAATTACTTCTCATCACTTCCACAGTTAAACTAGCATACCACTTTAAAATAATAATAAGAGACGTTGAAAACATTTTACACTACTTTCCTTACAAAATGCTTGTGTTCCACAGTACATCCATTTACCATGGTTCGTACAACACCAACAAGAGAGAAGGGTTGTTGTTGTTATAGTTGTTGTGGTCTTCTGTCCAGAGACTGATTTGACGCAGCTCTCCATGCTACTTTATCCTGCACAAGCTTCTTCATCTCCGAATAACTAATGCAACCTACATTAGCGTTTAACTTCTTGTGTACCACAACATCACTAGCGGTGAAGCTCAAATGCTAAGGATGGAGAGAGAAATCAGCTGTTCCCTTGTCATAGGACTCAATCCAGTATCTTCCTTATTCCTGTAATCTGTAACATCTAAATGAAGGTGACCTGAATGGGAATTGAAACCCGCTCTTCCCGTGTGCCAATCAAGTGTAATAACCACTGTCTCATCACCATCTGTAACTTTTGCTACGTATTTCGACTGAAACAGAGATATTGTTCTATACAGTTTATTTGTTACATCAGTGAACAGAGCTACCAGAAAGATTTTGTGTATGACGCTGAAGGTTCCCGGCTTCCTCTTGCTCGTGTACTCACACTAAAACTTACACTGTAGATGTACTACCGATCACAAATATTGAAACAGCGTCAAGAAAAGAGGAAAGAGAATGAACTATTATTTACATGCACATACTAAGTCCTTGCACATACTATGTCCTTAATGCACATACTAAGAATTATGAAGTCCACAGGGATAAACCAGTGCATACAATAAATATGCAACGGAGCAGCCACACGTTGCAAAATAAGGCATATATCCGTTATGGTACAAAATAAAAATGACTCTTAATGTATCACTGACGAATTTGTTTCAGAGTAGCCTCCATCCAAATCCGAATTCAATCGTAAAAGGCATAAAGAAGACCTGTTAGGTCTCTATGGATTTCTTGATGAAATAGTCGTTGGCCAACTTTTCAGAGACACTGGATAGTCCGCGACAGACTATGAATTCCTGCAGTACCGTTCACGATAGTTCACTCAGTAGAATTACATAGTTTCACGTGCATACGTAATACGAGAAGCCAATAGAAGCTGATGTCATGAAACAGAGTAAGAGCTGGATCCGACTTTAAAAGTAGCACTAAGCTTCCTGAAATTATCGCTTTCGGAAGTTTTATCAGCCTAAGGGACGTAGTGTGCACGTAAATGAAACTCATGTCTCGATGCATTTAAGTTATACACTCCTGGAAATTGAAATAAGAACACCGTGAATTCATTGTCCCAGGAAGGGGAAACTTTATTGACACATTCCTGGGGTCAGATACATCACATGATCACACTGACAGAACCACAGGCACATAGCACAGGCAACAGAGCATGCACAATGTCGGCACTAGTACAGTGTATATCCACCTTTCGCAGCAATGCAGGCTGCTATTCTCCCATGGAGACGATCGTAGAGATGCTGGATGTAGTCCTGTGGAACGGCTTGCCATGCCATTTCCACCTGGCGCCTCAGTTGGACCAGCGTTCGTGCTGGACGTGAAGACCGCGTGAGACGACGCTTTATCCAGTCCCAAACATGCTCAATGGGGGACAGATCCGGAGATCTTGCTGGCCAGGGTAGTTGACTTACACCTTCTAGAGCACGTTGGGTGGCACGGGATACATGCGGACGTGCATTGTCCTGTTGGAACAGCAAGTTCCCTTGCCGGTCTAGGAATGGTAGAACGATGGGTTCGATGACGGTTTGGATGTACCGTGCACTATTCAGTGTCCCCTCGACGATCAGCAGTGGTGTACGGCCACTGTAGGAGATCGCTCCCCACACCATGATGCCGGGTGTTGGCCCTATGTGCCTCGGTCGTATGCAGTCCTGATTGCGGCGCTCACCTGCACGGCGCCAAACACGCATACCACCATCATTGGCTCCAAGGCAGAAGCGACTCTCATCGCTGAAGACGACACGACTCCATTCGTCCCTCCATTCACGCCTGTCGCGATACCACTGGAGGCGGGCTGCACGATGTTGGGGCGTGAGCGGAAGACGGCCTAACGGTGTGCGGGACCGTAGCCCAGCTTCATGGAGACGGTTGCGAATGGTCCTCGCCGATACCCCAGGAGCAACAGTGTCCCTAATTTGCTGGGAAGTGGCGGTGCGGTCCCCTACGGCACTGCGTAGGATCCTACGGTCTTGGCGTGCATCCGTGCGTCGCTGCGATCCGGTCCCAGGTCGACGGGCACGTGCACCTTCCACCGACCACTGGCGACAACATCGATGTACTGTGGAGACCTCACGCCCCACGTGTTGAGCAATTCGGCGGTACGTCCACCCGGCCTCCCGCATGCCCACTATACGCCCTCGCTCAAAGTCCGTCGACTGCACATACGGTTCACGTCGCGGCATGCTACCAGTGTTAAAGACTGCGATGGAGCTCCGTATGCCACGGCAAACTGGCTGACACTGACGGCGGCGGTGCACAAATGCTGCGCAGCTAGCGCCATTCGACGGTCAACACCGCGGTTCCTGGTGTGTACGCTGTGCCGTGCGTGTGATCATTGCTTGTACAGCCCTCTCGAAGTGTCCGGAGCAAGTATGGTGGGTCTGACACACCGGTGTCAATGTGTTATTTTTTCCATTTCCAGGAGTGTAGTTCGCTTGAAATGTCGGTCATTAATTTCATTTCAGTGATATTCATCAACAAAATAGGAGGAAAACTGTATATAAAACTGTTAACTGGGATATAATAAAAATAAAGTATTTATGTTTTTCTAGTATCGAACTTAAAGCGACAAAAAGTTGTGTACGGTCCTTCGTTCGCCTCTAATAGAATTTTGTTGGAAGAACAATAGTTTCACAAAAACTGGATGGTATGTAGTGTTGATCGGGTCACTTGGCGTAAAAGAGAAAGTTGCTTCTTCGGAATCCAGACGTCATTCTATCAAGATACGACGCACTTGCACGGCGCCATTACTTCTTGATGGAAAAGTGAGCCATGGTTTATGTGTCAGCAGGATATATTGAAACGGACTATTGTTTCCTCCATTCGCTGAAAAGCAAGGGGATACATGTGGTCCAGTGTTTGGCTTAATCTGTCGGAACACGTTCGCGTCTTCTTCCAGCTACTCTTTAGCCGTTAATTTGAGGATATCCTTCTCCCCAACGCAAAAATGCAAGGCGTCAGCACATTCGAACACACTGGTTTTGGAACAAGAGTATTTGGCTGTTACGTTTGACACATCATTGTTTTCATGTATTCCGACGTGTCTTGGAGATCAATGTGCGGCGTTGCTGGTTTCTATGTTGGTAGCTGCTTACTGCATAATGTCAACCGGCGTACTGTCAATGACAATTGTTCCACCTACCTCAGCACAGCGTCTAGTCACCAACCCGCTTCTCTGCAACGTGAGTACTCTCCAGACGATGTTAAAAGCGGCGTTGAAGAAAACAATCGCCCATACTTACATTTGTAGAGTCCGCAAAACCTCGGTAGCTACATGTCCTGTAATATCTTATAACAAAGTTTCGGGAGTAGGGTGATTCCTTCATCTTTTAAGAAAGATATCAAAATGAGGCACAATTTCTTTATTTCCTTGAGAAGCAAAACTAAACAGGTACTATCTGCCCACATTTGCACTACAGGCTAATGTCACTGATCCTCAGCTCACAGTTAATACAGTTTCGTACACATGCAAGACAGCCGGAAATGTACATAAGTTTTAGCTGGATTATTACGCGATTCCACAGTCTATAATCTGCTACAATATGTGCGTTAACGTTCGGTACTTTTCAGTGGATTCTTTAAAAGAAGTTGTTCGCCCAAAAAATGTTTCGTATTTGAATACTGAACATGCCAAGCGGTATTTCACTACAGAAAGGCCAAGAGTTCACACGCGTTTATCCCTCCAACAAATAACTTCGGAGCGCTAAAATTTTCACGATCTGTCCGTAAATGCATCTGCTTTCGCGGCTATAAAAACCGAACTCGAAATAACAGTACCTTCTTCATTTTACATATAACCTTTTTCGGACACATTCAACATGACCTGCGCGTCCGACAGCGAGACCACCACTGCCCAATGCCCTTGGTTACAGAGCATATACTACTTCATAGAGCGCAGGAAAGACTTCACTCTCATTGGTTGATCAATTAAACAGCCAATCATATCAATCTTTCAAGATCAAATTCACACCTAAATTGTTTTACTCCAATCAACATTCTCAGATTCATTTACGTCATTTCAAGCTGAAAACTAATTAGGAAATAACTTTAGAAGAGCATTACTCTACAGATAACTATTCTGGCTGTCTTGGACATACGTCATCAGCAAGCAAGGAGAATTACAGCTTTCTTTGCAACAGCCTGTTGGACACTTTCCCATAACCAAGTTACATAATGTTTAACAGGAGACAATAATGAATCTTTACATAAGTCCCGCATACACACTCTCATTTACTCTCATTTATTCACACAAAAAACAAATAGTTCTCAAATGAATATTGACTCTTACTGAAGTTTGTATTATGAAAACGAAAAATTTTGAACGTTATTTAATTACAAAAGAATCTAACACACTGGCGTAACATTTTGTAAGCTTCTGTATTAATTCCAAATGATAGTAGAAGACAAACTGTTATGCATCCGAACTGACTTTAATCTTACTAGTGTCGGTTCCTGGTATTCTCGGTAGTTTTCTCTAATGTTGAAAGTACCCCACCAGAAAGCTGAGATTTTGCAACCAGATTCTTTTTAATAACAAAAGGCTACATATTAAGTTTTATCAAAATTGAATAATATTTAGTATAGCTTATTTAGATTCTTCGGGACTCGAAACTTCCCACGGCCGTGCTAGCGACAGGTGCGAGTGAATCACGCCGTGATACAAGCGGCTGTCACCGCCACCGGCTCCAAAGCTACGAGCCCGTACTGCATTAGAACACTATTGCGGATTGACTCGCAAGGTTACAAATGGAGTGATACTTACTCCACAATTCATAGGAACGGAGATATCCTGGACAAAATACGCTACACGGCCAGCAGGTCACAAATGCCAGTGGTACGTCAAAGAATGCTGACAACTCTTCTAGTTGAGAACAACGAGGATCTCTTAAATGTTCAAAATTTCCCGGGTTCGATTCCCGGCGAGGTCAGGGATTTTCTCTGCCTCGTGTTGACTGGGTATTGTGTGCTGTCCTTAGGTTAGTTAGGTTTAAGTAGTTCTAAGTTCTAGGGGACTGATGACCATAGATGTTAAGTCCCATAATGCTCAGAGCCATTTGAACCATTTGTTAAAAATAAGTCTACTAAATCCGGTAGTTAGGTATGGTCCTAACCGAGCAGCCAACTAAAGCCGTTATTTCGAGCTGTCAGTGTATACCATTGAAACATGACTGTCTCTAGATAAAGCTTAAATAAATGTACATTTTTCTACAAAATACAGGGCTATCACAAATGATTGAAGCGATTTCATAAATTCACTGTAGCTCCATTCGTTGACATATGGTCACGACACTCTACAGATACGTAGAAAAACTCATAAAGTTTTGTTCGGCTGAAGCTGCACTTCAGGTTTCTGCCGCCAGAGCGCTCGAGAGCGCAGTGAGACAAAATGGCGACAGGAGCCGAGAAAGCGTATGTCGTGCTTGAAATGCACTCACATCAGTCAGTCATAACAGTGCAACGACACTTCAGGGCGAAGTTCAACAAAGATCCACCAACTGCTAACTCCATTCGGCGATGGTATGCGCAGTTTAAAGCTTCTGGATGCCTCTGTAAGGGGAAATCAACGAGTCGGCCTGCAGTGAGCGAAGAAACGGTTGAATGCGTGCGGGCAAGTTTCACGCATAGTGATGTGAAAGATTCAGTGTTTAAACCTCCTCTACCAAGAAACGTGCCAGAACTGCGAGCTCACATCAACAATGCTTACGAAGTCATTGATGGGGACATGCTGCGCCGAGTGTGGGAGGAACTTGTTTATCGGCTTGATGTCTGCCGAATCAGTAACGGGGCACATATCGAACATTTGTGAATGCCTTAAAAAACTTTTTGAGTTTTTGTATGTGTGTGCAAAGCATTCTGAAAATATCTCAAATAATAAAGTTATTGTAGAGCTGTGAAATCGCTTCAATCATTTGTAATAACCCTGTACATTGCACTCAGCTTCTTATACACGAATAACTCACAGAGTCATTCTGGATCTTCTGATCAGCTTAGACATTTGCTTGCTCCAACACTGCGGAGGAAAATATTGTTACGTATAGTATTCTCTCCGAAGTGCTTTTATATCCGGATTGCTTTTTGTGGAGCAACATCTTAGGGTAGGAACTTCAACGCAAATTGTAGTCTAGCTGTCACCCGATACATCCTCCATAAAATTGTAACAAACGGTCTCCCTCTACGCCACAGATTCTTCCATTATGCCATTTTAAAGTATCCATAGAGTTCCGCAGATGTGGTAACCATGTGAACTTTTAATTAAATATCTGTTGAGTATCAGGGTTGAATCATTAAATTTGCGCACAGTCCCACGAAAATGTAATTCTCACATTAAGAGTGCAACAGACAGAGTTGAAATGAGAGTATACGGCTTTATCTGCCGAAAACGCAGATTGTTCATTCTTATAGCCGCTGTAACGTCGACCGTAATTGACGGACTGCGATTACGAGCTGGAGGAGGAGCAAAACCAACACATATAATTTTATGGGTTCATGTAAAACCCTTTAAATGAGTTCGCTGTCGCCTTTGACTGTTAATATTACTGTATTAATACGTTCCACGATTGTTGTTTCAGCCATTGAGCCATTTAAAAACACACCAATTAAGTGCTTTACCATACGTCAAAATTTAAAAAAAGAAAAAAGGAAAGACAAGAAGACAGCAAATTACATGCCATCGTCTACAATATAATACTTTTACACTACCAGATACTTTTAAAATTTTGACATATGCTACTGCACGAAATTAGGTCGCATAAAAATGATCCAAATAAAATTATTATCATTAAAAACTGCAAATAAAGTCAAACTGACAGTGAAAGATGACAATGATTTCCTTTAAAAGAACTGTTCTTCACAATCTCCTTCTTCAGTCCGGTTGTAGGATTAATGTCATTCAAGGCAATAACACTTACTGTCTTCCCCTGAGGCATAGCATTCCCTTGCATAATTTTGTTCGAAAGCGTCTTTGATATCAGACATGGAATCACGAAGCTGCAAGGAAGAGTTTTGATAAAGTTGGAAACCTTCCTAGGTAGACCGACCTGTGAAATAACGTGTGTGTGTGTGTGTGTGTGTGTGTGTGTGTGTGTGTGTGTGTTCTGCATCTCCTCCTAATCCAGTGCACCGCTTTCAGCCAAAATTGGTACACGTATCTCTAAATAACAGTCAGCAATTGCTGTGGGGGTAAGAACCACCTAATATTACACTTCAGGCGATATGGCGTCATAAATAATGAGATATACTATGTGATCAGAAGGATCCGGACAACCACAAAACATACGTTTTTTTATATTAGGTACATTGCGTTGCCACCTACTGCCAGGCACTTCATATCAGGGTGCTCAGTAGTCATCAGACATTGTGCGAGAGAAGAATGGGGCGCTCCGCGGAACTCACGGACTTCGAACGTGGTCAGGTGATTGGATGCCACTTGTGTTATACGTGTGTACGCAAGATTTCCACGCTCCTAAACATCCCTAGGTCCACTGTTCCCGATGTGATAGTGAAGTGGGAACGTGAAAGGACACGTACAGCACAAAAGCCTACAGGCCGACCTCGTCTGTTGACTGACAGAGACCGCCGACATTTGAGGAAGGTCGTAATGTGTAATAGGCGGACATCTATCCAGATCATCACACAGGAATTCCAAACTGCATCAGGATCCACTGCAAGTACTATGAAAGTTGGACGGGAGGTGAGAAAAGTTGGATGTCATGGTCGAGCGGCTGCTCATAAGCCCCACATCAAGGCGGTAAATGCCAAACGACGCCTCGCTAGGTAATAGGAGCGTAAGCACTGGACGATTGAACAGTGTGAAAATGTGTGGAGTGACGAATAACGACGGTACACAATGTGGCGATCCGATGGCAGGGTGTGGGTATGGCGAATGTCCGGTGAACGTCGCCTGCCAGTGTGTGTAGTGCCAACAGTAAAATTTGGAGGTGGTGGTATTATGGAGTGGTCGTGTTTTTCATGGAGGGGCTTGTACCCCTTGTTGTTTGGCGTGGCGTTATCAAAGCACAGGCCTATACTCATGTTTTAAGCACCTTTTTGCTTCCCATTGCTGATCAGCAATTTGGGGATGGCGACTACATCTTTCAACACGATCGAGCACCTGTTCATAATGTACGGCCTGTTGCGAAGTTGTTACATGACAATGACATCATTGTAATGGCCTGGCCTACACAGAGTCCTGTCCTGAATCTTATAGAACACCTTTGGGATGTTTTGGGATTCCGACTTCGTGCCTTACAACACCGACCGACATCAATACCTCTCCTCTGTGGCCGGCCAGAGTGGCCGTGCGGTTCTAGGCGCTACAGTCGCAGGTTCGAATCCTGCCGCGGGCATGGATGTGTGTGATGTCCTTAGGTTAGTTAGGTTTAATTAGTTCTAAGTTCTAGGCGACTGATGACCTCAGAAGTTAAGTCGCATAGTGCTCAGAGACACTTTCTCCTCAGTGGAGCTCTCCGTGAAGAATGGAGTGCCATTCCCCAAGAAATCCTCCAGCACCTGATTGAACGTATGTCTGCGAGAGTGGAAGCTGTCGTCAAGGCCAATGCCATATTGAATTCCAGCATTACCGATGGAAGGCGCAACGAACTTTTAAGTCATTTTCAACCAGGTATCCGGATGCTTTTGATCACATTGTATACGTGAAAAACTGCTGCATCATGAACGACTTTTAAATTTATTATTTCTTCGCTACTTAAGTCTATTCGCAACATATTCGCAGTACCCATATATACCGCTGAATGTAGTTTCGTAAATATACCATTGTACGATACATAGTTCAAGAGACATGACATCACGAACATGCATGAAAAAATGCAGTATCACGCATGAAGTTTTAATACACCTACGCTTTACTAATAACACACTCCCACAGGCGAGTCGCTGAAGGAAATCCATTACAGCTGGCAGCATTTTTGGCTGCTTTCAACTGCGAAGCTCAAATGTCAGTGCGCGAAGCAATATCCGTTTATACAGCTATGAAGAGGGGATGCCATAGCGACTTCTTCCTTCTTTGTTCTAAAAAAAAACATTTCTTGCTTTACAATATTAGTAATCTGAAGTGTTTGTTCTGTGACGTTGTCTTTTTTCTCACTGTTTCAGTATACATCGTTGAAGGAATCCACTTTCATATGACGTCATAATGGACATAATATTTACGACGTTTGTCGCACGCTTTTTACGTCACTCGCCAAAGCCAACGACTTTTATCGAAGAGTCCTCTTTATCACATGGGTTGCGGAAAATGTGTTATTTGCTCGTTTAGGAAGGGCTACAATACCAGCGTTCTTCTATGAATGAGATTGTACTTTCTGCGTGATTAAAAGGTCATGAATATCCTTTTGTTGTGTATCCAACTGTTACAGTACATCATAGTGGATAGCATCCGGAGTAAGCAGACGAGGTTGGTTCCAATTACACCCTGAGCTTGATGGTTACATTCCTCTCAGATGTTGGAACACATGTTCCTGTGGCCTCTTCACGCCTGGTATGATGCAAACTTCTTGTCAGTAAACTCTGTAAACAGTTCAGTTAAAGACACCTGTATTACAGGATTGAGGTTGAGCGTGATTATGCAGTCATATTCTTATCAACCAAAATATTTCGGCATATTTGTCCCGTCATTTGTGGGTCTTGTTACATTCAAATCTGGAAAGTATACGATACATTACGTTTTTCGTGATAATTACGTGAGTATCAAACACTTGATAAGTGTTCTGATCATTTCCCTATTCTCTGTACGATTAGATTTTGTCGGACTGTCTTTAAATAATCATATAACTCGCTCCTGTAAGAACACGACTTTTTTAAGCTGGCTGATGAGCTTGTAAATTCCCTTTTCCGTAAATATAATAACAGTCCGTGGAAATATTTCACTGCAATATCGTCGTCAGTACTTACACTTCTTCTAGTAGCTCTTGTCCCCATCTACCTGTTCCTGTATTGCAGCTACAGGGCACAAAAAACGGTGGGAGATTTTTTGTAAACTTCACTCATGGTTGAGCTTCCAAAATACGATTTTTATAATACTGATGGTGCACGATTACTGTAGAAATAAACTGTTTTCCTGACTGTTATGTTGTCTCACTTTAACTTTTTTTACTTTCTTTCGTTTTCTCAAGTTTGTCCTACTCCTTTCTTATGTTTGTTCAGGGGTCGAAATAGTGTTATCATATTCTTTAAAGGTTCTTGAATTATATTCCTCAAAGTTTTCCACGATACATAAATAAACAATGAGCTGGACAGAGGTTACACATTTTTGACATATGATATAGAAATATATTAATAATAGTGAAATGGGAAATATCTTGAAATCTTCTTGACTGATTTACCTCAAATTCTGACTGAATACGTTAATGGAAATAGGCTATATATTTTATAATAGGAACTATATATGTAATATAAAAAAGGGAAACGTTGTCAGCAAAAATATCGAAAGGTACTTGGCTGATTTACCTCAAGTTCTTACACGATATGTTAATAAACATTCAGACAGGCATATGTTATATCTTTTTAAATAACTTGGTACAGGTTTACTGTTAAAATCCTTCTGCTTTGCTGCGCTGTATCATGAAAATGTGCTGCTTCGTTTTCTTCCTCGCAGACAGTTTTTATTACGATAGCCGGTTACGTAAATCGTTAAACAAATTGTTTCTCCCTTGTATATCTTCTTTCTTCTTACACACAATTTTAAACAAAAATCGTTTTTCGCGACAATGTGCAAGTTTGTCCTCTCCATCGCCATTGGTTTTACACAAAACAGCGAAGATATATTGCGGGTTATCGGCTTGTGATTAGAATACTGCTACAGAATCCAAATAATCTGAAACTTTGAAATTGAAGAATACTCAGTGTTGAAGAACACTCAGTATAATGTCGTTTATTGAAACTAAACTACACTTCTCGAACAATCACTATATACACACAAAGAAAACAAATAAGATGTAGACGACTATTCATCAGGAGCGTCGGAGAGGTCCGTCGGAGCTGGTCCTAGCTCGCCGAGGAACTGGCTGTACTGCTGCTGCGCTGGCCTTATAAAACCGGCGGAGGCCGGCGGAGTACTCCAACATTCCATTCATCTGCGAGGCGACATCCGCAGAAAAAGGTTCGCATTAGTCTGTAGCAAGTTCTGTTTATTTTGAAGAATTGTTTTCCTCTTGGTTGAGCCTGCAAGTGCTTGTGTTTGTTATATGGTACACAGGGGTGTCTTGAGTGTAGTCTGCCTGGCAGGGGCCGTCTGTGGCAGATGTAACAGAAATCCTACCCATTCGGAGATTAAAACTATGCTACATATTGTAAGCAAATCTATTATCGTCACAGATCAGCAGCTGGACTGTTCTCTCTCATATCCCTTGTACCAATGAGCCCAAACTATTTACCCATTCATTTTAAGGTACTTCAGTTCCTAGTCTAAGTTAGTTTTAAATTACAATAAACATGTCTCAAGTTCAGAGAGAGAGAGATAGGAGGTCCGAAAGTGGCGGAAGAAATGAACATATAGAGAGGGGAGTGGAAGATGGGCGGAGTGAGAGAGGGAAGGCGATGCATAGTGCGAGGGTGGGACGGGAGGACATGGACGAAAATAGTGGAAGAGTGCAGGAGATGGGCAGCCGGGAAATGGCGGGAAGAGGAATTTGGGATGTATATATACAGCTCCATACATTAGCAATAGCGAAGCATTATCGGGTCCGCTGGTAATTAACAAACTGTATTCCTTCTACTGTTGCTTTCTTTGTGTGGAAGCTTACAACCATGCGGTTTCAGAATCAGAAAAAAAAGAATATATTATAAAGACACCTTATAAATATTATGTGGATCAGCCTTTTGACTGTATGCTCCTTCGGGTGGACCAGAAACACCGAAATCATTGACAATCACCATAACCATGACTGCTGATTCTCCTCTTACAATTCTTGACACAAGCCACGTCGAAGGAGGGAACATTTGGCTCATTGACGTCTGATATTTTCTCAGCAGAATTAAGGTCAAGTTATCTTCAAGACCACTAAAGATCTATCGTTTCTGCGGAGCATTTCTGAAACGGTTCTGACCCATTTCGGAAAATACCGAAGGTACAGACGGGTTGTTAGGCACCTTAGAAAAATGAGCAGCTATACGTAACACAACGGTATGTTGCTGCAGTGTTCTCCGTTGGGAGGCGGTGGAAGTCTCCATATCGTCCTGGTAAACATTCTTCACGAAATAATACCTCAAACATTTCCATTAACGGCGTCATTTTCGCAAGTGGGATGCATCGCTTGATGGGATCTCCGACACATTGTATCCTACCAACAGTACATATCAGTCTCATTCGTGCAAGCAATAGTCATCCGTATTATGATTCATGTGTCCATGCTGACCTCTGCACATAGCAAAGTACTGCAAATAGATAGACATGTGTGACGTACTGACTTCTGTTGTACTCCATAACGGCGAAATTATTCTGGTGATATGGCTGTTTACAGGTTGTGATTGCCCAGCAATGAATTATTGTGTGATTTCTGCGCTGTCAGCCGTCGATCCAGTGGTGGAGTCGGGGAAAGTTGAAGGTGATTCTTATCATAGACACATTGTTGCACATGGCACTCGACAGAGGGTACGAAAATTCTCCCCAAAACTAGGCACTGATGTTAGGTACTTCACAAGGAAGCTTATGAACATTCTGGTGTCTGTACGACCTAGGCAGTGTTGATTTGGCAGGAATAAAGCCACAGTACTTGACTCCTGGCAGTAGCGGTCACGCAAGGAAAGGTCGCAAGAAGACTGGGCTTTGGTAAGCCACATGGAATCACCAAGAGGGAAGACCGTCGTCTTCAGTGAATGGCTATGGGGCATCGTATCACAAACCACTGCCATTTGCGGCTTCATTGTTGTCAAGTGAGAGGCCATTGGAGGGCAGATGTTTTCTCATGGATCCGGTTGTGCATTGGTGCCAGTGATGACCGTGTGTTAGGTGGAGGCCAGGTCTACGGCCTGGGACACCGGTCCTGCACTTGAGTTGTAATCTTGGGTGCGATGTCGTATGACAGCGGGAGCACTTTCAAGGTTATTCCACCCATCCTGACTTCATAAATTACGCATCGACGTATTAAGCTGATATTCATGAACGGCATACCAGAGGACGTTTTCCAACACAGTAACGCTCCCCCACGTACCGTTGCTGTAATCCAACAAGCTGTACAGAGTGTCGACATGTTGCCTTGCCTTGGTCGACAACCAGATGTGTCTCTAATAGAGCATGTATGGAACAACATCGGACAACCACCCCCGGCATCATCCTAGACCAGCAATAACCGTCCCTGTATTGACGGACCAAGTGGAACAGGCATGGAAATCCATCCAAAAACTGACATCCGTCACCTGTAAACACAATACATGGTGCACGTTAGCATGCTTGCAATCAGTATTCTGGAGGTTACACTGCTTATTAATGTACCAACATTTCACATTTACAATGACTTTTCTCGCGTATACATTAACCTGTGAACTTGCTTTAATTTAAATGTGTTATCTAGACAAATGAATTCCCTTGTTTTTGCTTTAGGGATTTTTTTTTCGGGAAAGTAAATCTTATGATGTTGCGGACTGTCGTAAAGCGTAACGTTGTGCCAACACACTCTTTCACAAAAAAACTCCTCTGTGTCTCTTCGAGGCACAGTATACCGACGCCCATTTGCCTCGCTGTAGTATTTTTGTCTTAATTCCTACAATAAATAGCCACTGAATACCTGTAACAGATGTGGAGCTACAAGGTTTACTGTGAGACAAAACACCTAGGTCCGGCGGAATTACAATTTTTCTATACAGAAATTCCACGCAAAAATACGTTTTAACGGAAAATAGGAAGATTTACAGCAAATACAGTGTCGTGTTTCTATCTTCTCCAGAAAGTACTGCTCGTGGCCGCCTTGATGCAGAACACACATCCCCAACAGTGTTTCAGTCACATGACCTGCTAATGCTAACAGTGACAGGCGCTACAGGGGGTCTCTGGCCTCTATCCGTCAGTCAATTGCTTTTGGGTGAACAAAAAAGTGCGTCTGATATGTAAGAATAAAATATTGAGTCCAATGCGTTATTAATTAACTTTTATTTATTCAGTTCGCTTGTCCATTCAGCCAGTTTCTTTGAGAGCCAATTAACTCACAAGCAGTCAAGTAACGGATACTTAAATACTATCTGTGGTGGAGCTTCGATATGCAACGTGCTTTCATTACTGTTGAGTTAGAGCAGATGGCTAACAAAATTCAAGGACCTCGAGGAATGAGAGTTAGTGAACTTTCAAGAAACACTGCTGAAGTAAGAAGCAAACTGAATAATCATAATTCATATATTTCAGCAGAGCCGCTCCTTTCCTGTCGAACTATGGAGTCCGAAGCACATTAATTACAGAATGTAGCCCATGATTAGTCGTTGACTAAGTTTTATCAGGCACGATCTTAATATTCTTCCATTTCATCAAATTGTGCGCTAAGCCTTCGCCCGGGAGGCTGATACGTCACATACCACTGTCCAGGTCTAGAATTTTCGTAATGCTGCCCACCTCTCCCTAATACACCTTAAAATTTGTCATTCCCCTAGGGGCCGTTAAGTTTTCCTGATGTCTACTGTATGGGTACGTCAGAGTCATGATGGGTTACCAATATAGTATGGCTGTACCAGTGACGGGTTTTATATCTACGTTCAGAACCAGCTACGTAGTTCCACAGGAGCAAGTTCTTTCCACTTTCAGTTGGGCTTCGTTTATTGAGTAGCTCTATCTGGAATACGCACGTATATTTGGAAACAATGCCTTCGGTGACGATCAGTATCAATAGTCTCTGTAAGATCGGTCTATGTTTGTTGTTGTGGTATTCAGTCCTGAGACTGGTTTGATGCAGTTCTCTATGCTACTCTATCCTGTGCAAGCTTTTCCATCTCCCAGTACCTACTGCAACCTACATCCTTCTGAATCTGCTTAGTGTATTCATCTCTTGGTCTCCCTCTACGATTTTTACCCTCCACGCTCCCCTCCAGTACTAAATTTGTGATCCCTTGATGCCTCAGAACATGTCCTACCAACCGATCTCTTCTTCTAGTCAAGTTGTGCCACAAACTCCTCATCTTCCGAATTCTATTCAATACTTCCTCATTAGTTATGTGATCTACCCATCTAATCATCAGCATTCTTCTGTAGTACCACATTTCGAAAGCTTCTATTCTCTTCTTGTCTAAACTATTTATCGTCCATGTTTCACTTCCATATATGGCTACACTCCATACAAATACTTTCAGAAACGACTTCCTGACACTTAAATCAATACTCGATGTTAACAAATTTCCCTTCTTCAGAAACGCTTTCCTTGTCATTGCCAGTCTACATTTTATATCATCTCTACTTCGACCATCATCAGTTATTCTGCTCCCCAAATAGCAAAACTCCTTTAGTACCTTAAGTGTCCATTATCCTCGTTTTGCTTTTGTTGATGTTCATCTTATATCCTCCTTTCAAGACACTGTCCATTCCGTTCAAGTGCTCTTCAAAGATACGTCGTAGGGTCAGTATTGCCTCACGTGTTTCAACATCTCTACGGAATCCAAACTGATCTTCCCCGAGGTCGGCTTCTACCAGTTTTTCCACTCGTCTGTAAAGAATTTGTGTTATTATTTTGCATCTGTGACTTATTAAACTGATAGTTCGGTAATTTTCACATCTGTCAATACCTGCTTTCTTTGGGATTGGTTCAAATGGCTCTGAGCACTATGGAACTTAACATCTTAGGTCATCAGTCCCCTAGAACTTAGAACTACTTAAACCTAACTAACCTAAGGACATAACACACATCCACGCCCGAGGCAGGATTCGAACCTGCGACCGTAGCAGTCCTGCGGTTCCGGACTGCAGTGCCTAGAACCGCACGCCACCGCGGCCGGCTTGGGATTGGAATTCTTATATTCTTCTTGAAGTCTGAGGGAATTTCGCCTGTTTCATACACCTTGCTCAGCAGATGGTAGAGTTTTGTCAGGACTGGCTGTCAGTTGTTCTAATGGAATGTTGTCTACTCCCGGGGCCTAGTTTCGACTCAGGTCTTTCAGTGCTCTGTCAAACTCTTCACGCAGTATCATATCTCCAATTTCATTTTCATCTACCACCTCTTCCATTTCCATAATATTGTCCTCAAGAACATCGCCCCTGTACTGACCCTCTATATACTCCTTCCAACTTTCTGCTTTCCCTTCTTTGCTTAGAACTGGGTTTCCATCTGAGCTCTTCATATTCATGCAAGTGGTTCTCTTTTCTCCAAAGGTCTCTTTAATTTTCCTGTAGGCAGTATCTATCTTACCCGTCACCAGATAAGCCTCTACATCCTTACATCCTTACATTTGTCCATGCTTAGCCATTTTGTACTTCCTGTCGATCTCATTTTTGAGACGTTTGTATTCCTTTTTGCCTGCTTAACTTACTGCATTTTTGTATTTTCTCCCTTCATCAATTAAATTCAATATTTCTTCTGTTAACTAAGGATTTTTAATAGCCCTCTCGTTTTTACCTACTTGATCCTCTGCTGCTTTCACTATTTCATTTCTCAAATGGGTAGCTTCTTCTGGTGTATATCTTTCCCCCATTCCTGTCAATTGTTCCCTTATGCTCTCCCTGAAACTCTGTACAACCTCTGGTTTTTTCAGTGTATCCAGGTCCCATCTCCTTAAATTTCCACCTTTTTGCATTTTCTTCAGTTTTAATCTACAGTTCATAACGAATAGATTGTGGTCAGAGTCCACATCTGCCCCTGGAAATGTCTTACAATTTAAAACCTGGTTCCTAAATCTCTGTCTTACCATTATAAAATCTATCTGAAACCTTCTAGTATCTCCAGGGTTCTTCCATGTATACAACCTTCTTTTATGATTCTTGAACCAAGTGTTAGCTATGATTAAGTTGTGCTCTGTGCAAAATACTATCAGGCGGTTTCCTCTTTCATTTCTTAGCCCCAATCCATATTCATCTACTACGTTTCCTTCTCTTCCTTTTCCTACTGTCGAATTCCATTCACCCATGACTATTAAATTTTCGTCTCCCTTCACTACCTGAATAATTTCTTTTATCTCATCATACAGTTCATCAATCTTTTCATCATCTGCAGACCTAGCTGGCATATAAACTTGTACTACTGTAGTAGGCGTGGTCTTCGTGTCTATCTTGGATACAATAATGCGTTCACTATGCTGTTTGTAGTAGCTTACCTGCAGTTCTATTTTTTTTATTCATTATTAGACCTACTCCCTGCATTACCCCTATTTGATTTTGTATTTATAACCCTGTATTCACCTGACCAAAAGTCTTGTTCCTCCTGCCACCGAACTTCACTAATTCCCACTATATCCAACTTCGACCTATCCATTTCCCTTTTTAAATTTTCTAATCTACCTGCCCGATTAAGGGGTCTGACATCGGTCTAAGAGAAGGAAAAATATCACTGTCTGATAGGGATTCATTGTCTTAGTCAATAGACCTAACTCGATTTATGTTCAAATGAAAATATCTCCAGTAGATCTGCGCCTCAAGCCTACTTCCGTTACAATAGGGAAAAAGCAAAGGAAATTAGACTTACGTATATTAGAATTTATATCTCTTCTAATATGACACTGTAGTGCCTGTGGTGTTACGAAGAACGATGCAATGTTCCTTCGGACGTGAGTCGTTCCTCTTAACAACCCAGGCACTGCATTATCTTATTTATCCGTTGATACCAGGCAGAAACTTTCTATTAAGATGTCCTCCACTGTACGGTGATGGCATAATGTGCGTATGAGCTCAGGTTGTGCCGCAGGAACGATGAAATACGTAAGTTTGGGTCTGATCGTAAGTCGTGCGCGGATAGCCAAAGCGGTTAAGGCGACCGTTCGTGTAAAGCGGGAAATCCGCGATCGACTCCCGATTTGACACAAATTCCAATGTGGTCATTCCCTTACACAGCTGAAGGCTACTCGTGTCTCTTCTAAGCCTGTTTCTATAGCTGGGGAATCATTTCACTCGAAAAGTACTACAGGCTTCCCTAACTCACAGACAACCGCCTATTACTTTTACCTATTTAGTGTGATATCTGCATTAAGGATGACCATCAGTGTTTACTACGAAGGGCTGATTACGTATTGTATATATGTCAGGTGTCAGGCAAATCCAACACCTTCCATGAAAACTCTGACATGATAAGCAAATCCAGTAGTATGTCACATAGCCCCGAATAAATCGTGACATTAAATTAACCAAAGTAATACGAGTAACGAGCGAGCAAATGGAATACCACAGACTAACACAACAATGCCTAAATGCATGTCATACCTTCCCACCGTGAGACAGACGCAGTTCTGAGGGGAGAAACGAGAACAGAAGCCGAGAGCAGACCCGTGTTAAGCGAGAAGGCCGTACGATAAGGGAGGGACGGACACGTAGCCAGCTAACCGCTACGACTACACCACCCGCAAGTTTTAGCGTGAGACATTTTCGCAGCTCTGTTACGTTAGGACCACCCCCAGCCCATGTTAAAAGCTAAAGCCCTCCAGGAGAACAGTATAGATCTCACGATAACGCTAAAAGGACCACACCAGCTGCAAGTTTAGCGTGAGACTTTTTCGCTTCTCTGTTACGTTGCAAACTTTAAAAACATTTCCCCACCACGAAAAGTATAACGTTTCACATTGGATAGACAGAATTTCTGTAGGCGGAGCTTAAGGTTAACATTGAGACCCTGATTGGTCAGATGAAAACACAGCCAGATAGTTTTTTTTTTAAACCAAGTTCGGTAAAATTGTAGTAAGGAGAAGGTAGGAGAGGGTTACTTCCGAGACGGCGAGGTGAGCGAAGCTGCGCCGGCCGCAGCTCCTTGACGAACACCGACAAGGTAATGAACGCACGCGATGCCGCATAACAGCACATAAAGCTTCACTCAGAACTGCAGAAGTCTCATCTGTTACATCCTCTTTTTGCGTAATACTAGTGTCGATCGTCAATTAAAGCTCATGGTGTTCACATTTGCCACTTGAAGTAAAATTTTGAAACGCGATGATTTTTCTGTTACATAGTTATTGAGAAGCCACATCAGCCACTGTAATTTACGACAAGTTAGATAAGTAATTAAAGATAATTGAGGGTCACTGTAGACCATTTTGATAGTTTTCTCTTTCGTTAAACTTAATTTAAACCTAGATTATAGATGTGATATGGCATAGGTCATCCTTTGATCCATTGTAGAACTTGGAAACCCACTCAGGGAATATTCGTTCACATTTTTGTTGAACACAGTTGGTTTTTACCATCATGTATTAAAACATCCCCTTTTATCAATAGTGCAATTTATAAACGATGTTTTGTGAGTAGAATAAAATATCCAATGGTAAACTTAACTGCTTTTTCGACGTTATTTTACCAGCTAACTAAAAATAGAAAGCCTTGAACCCCTTCCACTAAATTTAGTTAGTATTAAGATTCTTTTACAGGGATTGCAGTGGAGCTGACGCTGAAAACACTAAGTATTTGGTTATATCATCGCTAGTCTCACTGAACTCTTCTGATTTTTACATGTCATGTGTGGTCTGGCGTCTCCTTACCAGCAACAGGTCCCAGGTTCAAATTAGTCAATTCCCTGAAAAACACTCTCAGAGCGTCTTTGCTCGAAAGTGGTAGGGAGACACGATATAGAACAAACAGACACCACGCATAAGGTTTAGAAAATGGCGACCCTGCAAGAATGGTAAAATACCATGATTGAAGGTCGACCACATGCCTAACTAGGTCAGAAAAATATTTCTGTTGAAAAATTTTCGTAGTAAAAAATTTTTTGCTAAAGTTATAAATAGTCGAAAACGGTAGCTGCAGCGATAGATAGTAAAAGTATTCAATAGAAATTGAGTCTGGCAGAGACAATAGCATAATTAAGTTATGAATTTTAAAAATTGTTATAATTAAGTTTTATCCCCAATGCAAGCGCACAGGTGGCGGATACATCGTTGACAAGTTGGTTCTGACTCAACAAGTAAGTGAATGGATTGTCAGTCTTGGTAGTGTCAAGTCGTGTGAACAACAAGTTTATGAAACGCGTGAGATCGTATGAGCGCATGTTGACTCGAAGTAGGGCGCGTGAATTGCTTTTAAAACAGAAAATAAGGGATTCGGAAAGATTAGCAATGGCAGATCCGAGACCTTGACCGAATTGAGGTAGAGACCCAGCATGAAAATGGACAGAGAATCGAGGACAGTACAACAGACGATGCAGTATCGCGAGAAATAGGACAAATAACGCACCATAACGAGGATAATGTACGTCAAGGCATAGAAAACGTAAGTCAGCATACTACAGAGGAGCAGGAAAGTAGAGAAACAGTCGATGAGGATTCTAACTTGCGCCTTCAATACGTAGAACCCATAGTACAAGTAATCAGAGCTCCCTCACCACAGAGTACAAAGAATGCGAGCAGAAACGTGTCACAGCACAGTTCAATGCAATCGGTTGCGAACCAACACTTGGGCGAAAATACAGAGCGTAGGACGTCGGAAGAAAACGCAATAGGACCCACCAATCTGGCAGAATTATTACAATTAATGACGGAAACCATGACAAGACAAAATAAAGAAATTGCGAAACAAATTAAAATTCAGAATGCAGAAATGACGAAACAAAATGCAGAAACGACGAAACAAATTGCAGAAACCACGAGACAAATGCGTGCGATTAAAGAACAAAAAAAAAAAAAATTCAGTTACACCTAAGTCATATTGAAGACGAGGCAAAAGAATCTCGAGAAGTGATAGGAAACTTAATAACAGGTCACAATCAATTGAGAACAGACATTGACAAGGTACAAGCGGACGTACAAACATTGCGTAATGACATTCAGGACGAGATCAAAACATTACGTAAAAACACCCAGGGAGAAGTCAAGAAACTAGAGAAACAGAAAAACGAAATTACTAGACAAGCAACAGGTACAGCGCGTGAAATTGTTGAAAACAGTGTGTTACCCAAAAGTATCACGAAAGCAGCACTGAAAAGATATGATAATCGCATAGTCAAAATAGGAGCGCAAACGAAGCGACAATTTCAGAAATTGCGAACAGAGTTGTTGGAAACCATCGAAGAGCGTAGTGAACAGGATCGAACAAGCACAGAGTCTGCAACCACATCCGTATCTGTAACAGCACCGGAAAAACAAGCAATTAACGAAGATATTACACATTTGCGTTTCCAATCACAGGCGGAAAGTAACATACGTGAAATCAGACAGCCTGCACAGCAACAAACACGTTTTGAAGTTCTTGATGAACAAACGTCACCATAAACACATGCGGAACCACAAATGTATGTTTAAAGACAGTTTGGATCGTGCAATGAAGCAGCAATGTTAGCCGGACAAGATACCGAACCAATGCCTGACAATGGAAAGCCAGGTCGCGAAGAGTACAGTGCAATGCATTCAGCTACACGTTCACAACCGATGGAAGAAAATTCTTGTGTACCACTCCAACGATACTACGCAAGGGTAGGCGAAAGTTACAGTGGACAATATCCAATGGATCTACCACAACCGGAAAGAACAACGGGAGAAATGATCAGAAACAAAAGTGGCGAAGAATCGCGAATTTCATATGGAACTATGACAAAGTACGACAACCATCATTTCCTCACAGTCAGAAAATTTCAACACTTTCGAGAAGGAAACTCATTACATCCACGAACTTTTATTGATCAATTCCGAGTAGGATTACCAGAACTCTGGACGCTAGCACACAAATTAGACTTTATATGTGCACACATGTCAGGAACAGTCGCAGAAACCATGCAGATTGTTGCAGCGACATGCCGATCGTACGAAGATTTCAGAGAGAAGTTTCTCTCACGATATTGGTCCAGCGAAGCACAGAACAGAGTGAAGTACGAATTATTACAGAACCCATATTTTGAAAATTCAGGAAAGAAGTGTCCCGTGAAATTTTTCGATTTAATGGCAAAGAAAAATTAATGCTTAGATTTACCATACAGTGACGGAGAGTTGATTAAATTATGCGCCATGAAGCTACCATTGAAATACCAGCAATCATTAGTAGGTCGCGGAGGCAATGACGTCGAAGCATTTAAAGGTATCTAAGAGAACTAGAGCTCATATTTTCTGAAGATGACGCAAGAAAAAGACGAAGCGCGCGTGAAAACGAAAGCAAAAAACAGTGGAATCCACAAGACACAGTACGAAGAAACAATAATTACGAACCATATGATAACTTCGCACCAAGAAACGACAATAGATTTCAACAAACAACCGGTTATGGATTTAGGAGAGAATATGGCAATAACTATAACTCACCCAGGAACGGCAACAACTATTACAGAGGGAATAGCGACAACCGGAACGGGTACTGGAGAACCAATAGACCGACAAATTATCAACAAAGAAACCACTATCAACAAGCTGAACAAGAAAAGAGAATACACATAGAAGAGGTGGAGGTAAGACCACCAAACCCCGATAAACGTTCGATTTGACAGCTAAGCGCCCATGCCAAAGAGAATGACGCACCGACCCAGGGTAATTGCAGCACCTTGAACAGAGAAGTAAAAATCTTATCACGAGAAGAGAAGAAGGAAGAAACAAATCTGCAGGGACCAGATGAAAACGAAGACAAGAAAATAACAATATCGTATTGGGACGAAATTAATTGGGAGAATACTGATGAGGAAAATGAATTACCAGAGGCATGCACAACGAATGTAGGAGGAAAGGACGAAGTAATGAGTATTGCAGAGCTATTTGAGATGGAAACCAGGGAAAGCGAATTCAATGAGGATATGCGCAGTCGACAGAAGTTGAAAATAAGTTACGAGTGGGCACACAACCCAACGTATATAATGAAGGAAGTTGTGAATCAATAATTAGAGCATTTAGATGCGATTATGTGGAAGTAGCGACGAAGAAGGAGAAGATAAACGTGGATGAGGAAAAAGTAGAGGATGTTGAAGAAAGCGTAAATGAAGGAAGAAATAGAGAAGAGGAAATAAAAGAGAGAGAAGTAGCAGTCGAAGTTTATCCTACAGAAAGTTCGAATACACAAGGGAAATTCCTGAAAAGATGATTCAGTGGAGGATTCGTTGATGCAAGAATAAGAAGAGCAGGACCAACCCTTTCAAATGCAACCAATTGTGAAGGCCATGGTAAAGCATATCCCAGTCAATATTGTAACTGATAGCGGAAGTGAACTGACTGCGATCTCAGAAAATTTATTCATGCAGTGTAATGCCAATGAGGAATTGCCAGTTCTGAAAACAAGAAAGGTTAAAGTAAGAGGTCCTATTAGAAACAATGCTGCAGAAGTTACGAGACAAACAAGGTTAACTCTTTCGTGCCAAGGTCAAAAGATCGAAGGCAACTTCGTGATTATACCTAAACTAACTGTAGATTTGATTATAGGTGCAGATTTTTTAAATAAGAACGAGCGATAATAGATATGGGGAAAGGTAGCGTAACATTCGGGAATGTCACACTTGTCTTTCAGAAAAAGCTAAAATTAGAAGAAATAACAGGTATAAACAAACAATTAAGAATGGTGCGAGATAAAGAGGATGAAGAATTGGAATGGTATGCACAAAAGGGGGAATCGCCTCAACTCATGTTAGAAGTCCTTAAAGAAATCGACGAAAAATTGCAAGAAGTTCAAGGTATTTCGGAACTCAGTAAAAGAGAATTAGAGGGTATTTTACGAGATAAAGCAGAGGTATTTTTACCTAAGACTGGCAGTATTAAGCACTTTCAGTACAAGTTTGAAGTAAAACAGCACAAACCATTTAGAGTGCTACCCTATACAATCCCATTAAGCTACAGGAATAAAGTATTTCAGGAGATATCTAAAATGTTAGATGACGATATTATTGAACCAGCTACCTCCACATATAACAGCCCACTCCATATTGTACAAAAACGAGATGGGAGAATCAGGTTAGTGCTTGATTCCAGACAGATCAACACAATCATAATCGCTGAGATAGATAGCCCAGAAAAATTAGAGGAATTGGTACAAAACTTCCACGGTGCTAAGATATTTTCATCAAGTGATTTACGGAGTAGTTTCTGGCAAATAGAACTGGCCCAAGAATGTAGAAAATTTACAACATTTATCGTATTCGGTAGATGTTACCAGTTTAAACGATTCCCATTTGGATTAAACATATCATCAGCAGCGTTTATTAGGGGATTTAATACTATACTCAGTCCTGAAATTTTACAAGAAATTACTTGTTATGTTGATGATGTGATTATAGCAGAACCCTCTTGCGAACATCACAACGACACATTAAATCAGTTTTTACAGATGATGAAAGAGCATGGGCTCACAGTAAATATAACAAAATCAAAATTTGGAAGGCGAGAGGTCAAATTTCTAGGACACATAATTTCCGAGAAAGGGGTAATGCCCGACCCAGAAAAACTAACGGCAATCAAAGAATTCTGTACTCCATATAATAAGAAAACTCTCAGAGGATTTCTAGGTCTCACCGGATTCTATAAAAAATTTATTTGGATCGACTCTCTTGCAACACCACGCCTATGTGCATTGACTGGAGAAAACACGCCATGGGTATGGGATCAACAAGCCAATGAAGAATTTTTAAAAGTGAAAAACGCACTAACAACAGCACCGATTTTAGCACATCCTGATCTAACACAAAATTTTTGTATGGCCACTGATAGCGCGAAAACAGGTTTAGGAGTTGTTTTATTCCAAGAATACGAACAGGCAGGGCTAAGATCATATAGAACAATTGCATTTGCCAGTCGGGTACTCACAAAAACGAGAAAAACCATTCAGTCACGGAGCTGGAAGCATTGGCCATTGTATGGGGCTTCCAACGTTTTCGATACTTCCTGTTCGGAAGAAAAACAAAAGTATACACTGACCGCAAAGCATTAGAATTTCTGTTATCCGCCAAACTAACCAGATGGATGTTAATACTACAAGAATTTGACTTCACTATTACACACATACCAGGACCAGCGAATGTATTAGCAGATGCTTTATCACGATGTCCACAGGGTGCATCCAGTAACATAGGTTTGGAAGCAGCAGAAGACCAGTTTACAATGTACTACATGAAACAAGTACCTTTCGAAAACTACATTACGACAGCATTGAAAAACATAGGCAAAGAACAGGACAAGGATCCCGAAATACTAGGAATCAAACACAAGTGGAGAAGTAATGATTTTCCACACATTCGACAGCACTATCTCGTAAAAAACAATGTTTTATTTTTTAGACGAAATGCTGCAACGAATGAATGGTTAATTTATATCCCAGATGAACTAATTAACAAGTACATATGGTATACACATTTAAGTAATGGCCAATTTGGACCAAAGAAATGCTTTTCAAAAATAAAACAAACAAGCCATTTTCCTAATATGGAAAGACGAACTAGAACAGTATTAGTCAAATGAAAAAAATGTTTGAGGGCTTAACACGTCACTTTCCAAACCAAACCACCTATGTTTCCAATAATCCCTAAAAGATTAAAACAAATAGCTGCAACAGATTTGATGAGGCCCCTCCCACGCACAAAAAATGGATATATTTTCATATTTGTCGTTTTGGAACTTACTTCTAAATATGTTACCTTGACACCATTAAAACAGGCAACAGGTCTTACTATAAGCAAAGCATTTAGACAAGATTTTCTCAGACAAGTAGTTCGAGTGGAACGAATAATTTCGGATAATGGCCCACAATACAAATCAGTGCAATGGCAGAACACGTTAAAACAGCACAAAATAAAACCCATCTACATATCTAAGTACAAACCTAGCGTAAATCCAGCAGAACGATCTACGAAAGACATAGGCACTTTATGCCGATTATATGCAAGCAAAAGACACAACACTTGGGATATATACCTTAAAGATTTTCAAGAAGTAATAAATGAAATGCCACATAGCACTACACTACTACCTCCAGTTACTGTACTTAAAAATATTGAACCCCCAAACATAACCAGAGAAAATGTTAGATTTCCTACTGTACCACGTAGACAGCACAAACAAGTCATAGCAACAGCACTCTACAACATCAGAAAGGCAGCCATTAAAAGAAAAGAAAGAGGAGATAGAACAGCAATTAAAGAACATTCTCAGTTGGCCAGAAAGTATTTGTAAAAACACACCATCTCTCCAGCAAACAGAAACACAAAATACATAAGTTTTACGCTGCACACAAAGGACCTGTCGTAATTAGCCGAATTGCTCATGATAATGCTGTGGAACTAATGAACCCAAAAACAGGCAAAACCTTAGGACTTCACCATGTGAGCCATATCAAAAAGTTTGAAGATTAATTTTATTACTGGTAAATAATCAGCACAATATTTCAAGATTATGTTGCAGATAAGATCGTCAGGAGAAACAAGAATGAAGGTGGGAAAAAGAAAGTAGTTTCAATAATAACACCAGTACAAGGCAGATTAAGGTGAAGGGGGAAAGCATAGATAGTCTAACAGCATGAAATACTAAAATGCTATACACCACGACACTACACAAAAAATAAAAGTAAAACGAATTTGAGGATTTTTGTTGAAGTTAAGATTCAAAATATCTTAGAATTGTAGTATGGAAAGGGCACCGAAATTTGTAAGGCTTTTTAAGAAGGCGCAAAATAATGTAGGTACTAGACACATGTTAGATGATTATAAGTAAAACTTTTTGTAAGAGGCATTGTAAAAAACACCAGCAAGGACGAGAGGCAATGACCCACAAGTTGCAACTCGAGAAGTATCAAGAAAGAAAAGGACGTAATTAGCAAGACACGATTCCTACAAGGCAGAAGCGTCGAGAGAAGGGAAAGGACAGCGAGACCAACAGGAGGCCCTTGTAACTGAAGTTGGCAATAAATTTAACCACTAGGTGGAACCCTGCTGGAACGAACATGGACCCGCACAGTAGCGGAACCCTGCAGTGACGCGACGGGATGCCGAACGCCGAACGCCGGAAAGGTCTCGTCCTTGCTGGAGTTTTTTACAATGGTTCTTACAAAAAGTTTTACTGTGCGAAGCGAGCAAAAAACGGCCCGACGAGAAGACCGCTTGGGCAAGCCACCACTGGCAAAAAATATTTGTAAAAGTCACACTATCGCCATTAAACACCACGCTGATGCTCAAAATTGAAGAAGTCCACAAAGTAAAAATGACATGCCCAAACAATTTATCAAACTGTTACTAAAAGGAGAAGTTCAAAGCGACTAGTTATCAATAAATATTTCCATATCCTGCCCAGAGAAGAATCAAGTAAGAAGCAGAGAAAAAGCAGGAAGAACAGAAGTTGAAGATTCGCAAAATTGAGACCAAGAAAGAAGATGGGTGAAGAATAGACGACATACCTTCCCAAATCCCTATCCTATTGTAAACTAGTCGTCTGCGAAATATTACAACGAAAAACGACCGCTTTCAGTGACACGTAACGATGACTTTCACGCATACAAAGCCAGTAAACCACGAGATTCTGCACTCACAGCTACATTCCATGATGGGACTTCCACAACAGCAACACACATTTGCAAAGCCAACAAGGAACGACGAACGAAGCTGTACATCAAATACTTGCCCACATCCATCTCGCTCAAGTCCATCACCTTCGTGCAAAAACATTCACCAACCTCATGCTTAAACATTCACAGGATTGTGTGAACGTGTGAAATCAAATTATGTGATATAGGAATTGTGCAAAAGAAACGTGTGAAAAACTAAATAAGTTACGCACACCAGACAGCTAATAAACTACAAAATAACAGTCATTGACTGTGGACTTAAGTAAAAAATAGACTATCGATAAAAATAAGTCATTAATTCTGAAATGGACAGTATATGAAAAACAAAAGTAAGGCATAATAAACACTAAAACTATATGCAACTTTTTTCTCCTCATAAAAATAAAAGAATAACTACATTTTACTTATTTTCTCCTTATAAAAACAAAGAATAAAAAATTATCTTGTTGGATGTATTCCTTTTTTTCAACATTTGTACCATTTGTTAGGATAATATCTCAATACTTGTGTATGTATATTTCTTTGTCAAAACAATTCTTGGAAATAATTCTTATTTGTTAGTGTAACAATGTTGAAATGAGTGTCTAGAATCAAAAACATTTTACTTGTACATGATATTTAGAAAAAGTATTAGGAATAGTCTTTACTTAATTACTACATTTATAAAAACAATATTTCTAAGAAAATCGGTGTGAAAGACTCCTCACTTTCGATAACAAACTTCTTAAAAAACAAACTTCACACCGAAATAAAGAAAGAAAATAATTAAAAATTAATAATAGCTATAAATTTATTCTTCTCTTGTCATTTTTAATTGTAATGTGGAAGAATATAAAAATATAAATTAGTAATACAAACTAGCATAGAACAGAATAATGTGGCTGAACAGTAGGCAACAAAATTAAGACTGAACGTAGACAACGATTCAATCATTGCCTAAATTCAGTGCAAAAATTAAGTTCGTAGGGTGGTGATATGTAAGGTGTCAGGCAAATCCAACACCTTCCATGAAAACCCTGACATGATTAGCAAATTCAGTAGTATGTCACATAGCTCCGAATAAATCGTGACATTAAATTAACCAAAGTTGTCTTGTGACAGCCAGAGCGACAGCACCAGCAGCAGCGAGTACTGTTTGTATAAAGCGTTTATTTTGCATTTTGTTTACGACCTTCCACTAAGGAAGGGGTTCTATTTGTGTTTATCTGCTCTGCATAGTAACTAACAGTTCTTGATAAAACTTTACGTAGTTTTCGTGTTAGATTTCTTAGTGTTTTCTTGATCGTTTAGAACAGAAAGCGCCCTAAAACCGTCTTTTGTTTGTTTCGCGGCCGTTAGCCACTAGTCACCTGAATCAGCAGTTGTCTTGTGACAACCAGAGCGACAGCAGCAGCGAGTAGTGTTTGTATAAAGCGTTTATTTTGCATTTTGTTTACGACCTTCCACTAAGGAAGGGGTTCTATTTGTGTTTATCTGCTCTGCATAGTAACTAACAGTTCTTGATAAAACTTTACGTAGTTTTCGTGTTAGATTTCTTAGTGTTTTCTTGATCGTTTAGAACAGAAAGCGCCCTAAAACCGTCTTTTGTTTGTTTCGCGGCCGTTAGCCACTAGTCACTTGAATCAGCAGTTGTCTTGTGACAGCCAGAGCGACAGCACCAGCAGCAGCGAGTACTGTTTGTATAAAGCGTTTTTGTACTTATTTGCTGCGCTTAGCTTTTAAATAGTTTTTCTGGGAAAACCTAGCGTAGTTTTCGCGTCTCGTATTTCAGTGAGTGTTTCTTGATTATCAGAGTAGCTCATCAGAAGATTATCTTGGGAATTTGTCACCGTATAGAGTAGGGTAAACATAGTCATGTGTAGGGGCTGTGGTTGTTGTGAGCGGACGCAAGGAGAATTGGCCACTCTTCGGGGGCAGGTGGAGGCTTTGTCTGTTAGGCTCATCGAGCTCGAGGCGCAGGCGCCGGCTCGTAGTGGCGTTGGGGCAACTGTGGTGAGACCTACTTCGGTGGCCTTGGAATCACATGGAACCCCTGATGTCGCTGCGTCTTCCGGCAGTGAGCATCTTACTGGTCAGCCATCACTCCAGGGTGAATGGCGGACAGTGGTGGGCTCGCGCGTGCCTGGCCGAAAGGCGAAGGTGGGATCTGGCCGCGTGGCAGCTGCCTTACCCCTTTCCAACAGGTACGGGGTGCTTCCTAGTGGTGATGACATCGTTTCCGAGCCACCACAGGGTGCCTCGCCTGTTGGGCCAGTGGCCGATTCTCCGGCAAGGTCCCGACAGTCACAGAGGGCGGGCCTATTAGTTATAGGGAGCTCCAACGTTAGGCGGGTTATGGAGCCCCTCAGGAAAATAGCGGGTAGGTCGGGGAAGAATGCCAGTGTGCACTCGGTGTGCTTGCCGGGGGGTCTCGTCCGTAATGTGGAGGAGGCCCTTCCGGCAGCTATTGAACGCACTGGGTGTGACCGGCTGCAGATAGTAGCACATGTCGGAACGAATGACGCCTGCCGCTTGGGTTCTGAGGCCATCCTTGGTTCCTTCCGGCGGCTGGCTGATTTGGTGAAGACAACGAGCATCGCACGCGGAGTGCAAGCTGAGCTTAATATCTGCAGCATAGTGCCCAGAGTCGATCGCGGTCCTCTGGTTTGGAGCCGTGTGGAGGGTCTAAACCAGAGGCTCAGACGACTCTGCGAGTATAATGGTTGCAAATTCATCGACCTCCGTTATTGGGTGGAGAACTGTAGGGCCCCCCTAGACAGGTCAGGCGTGCAATACACACCGGAAGCAGCTACTAGGGTAGCAGAGTACGTGTGGCGTGCACACGGGGGTTTTTTAGGTTAGAGGGACCCCCCCTTGGGCGAAACGATAAAATACCTGACGGCTTACCAGAGAGGACATTATCGTCGTTGATAAAGAATGTCCGTCCTCAGAGACCAAAAACAGGAAAAGTTAACGTAATATTGGTAAACTGCAGGAGTATCCAGGGCAAGGTTATTGAATTAGTATCTCTTATTGAAGGAAATAGTGCGCATATAGTATTAGGAACGGAAAGTTGGTTAAAACCGGAAGTGAACAGTAACGAAATCCTAGACACAGAATGGAATATATACCGCAAGGATAGGATAAACGCCAATGGTGGAGGAGTATTTATAGCAGTAAAGAATTCAATAATATCCAGTGAAGTTATTAGCGAATGCGAATGTGAAATAATCTGGGTTAAGTATCAAAGGTGGGTCAGATATGATAGTCGGATGCTTCTATAGACCACCTGCATCAGCAACCGTAGTAGTTGAGCGCCTCAGAGAGAACCTGCAGAACGTCGTGAAGAAGTTTCGTGATCATACTATTGTAATAGGGGGAGACTTCAATCTACCAGGTATAGAATGGGATAGTCACACAATGAGAACTGGAGCCAGGGACAGAGACTCTTGTGACATTATCCTGACTGCCTTGTCCGAGAATTACTTCGAGCAGATAGTTAGAGAACCAACTCGTGAAGCTAACGTTTTAGACCTCATAGCAACAAATAGACCGGAACTTTCCGACTCCGTGAATGTAGAAGAGGGTATCAGTGATCATAAGTCAGTGGTTGCATCAATGACTACAAGTGTAATAAGAAATGCCAAGAAAGGAAGGAAAATATATTTGCTTAACAAGAGTGATAGGGCACAAATCGCAGAATATCTGAGTGACCACCATCAAACGTTCATTTCTGAGGAAGAGGATGTGGAACAAAAATGGAAAAAATTCAGAAACATCGTCCAGTACGCCTTAGATAAGTTCGTACCGACTAAGGTCCAAAGCGAGGGGAAAGATCCACCGTGGTATAACAATCATGTACGAAAGGTACTACGGAAACAAAGAAAGCTTCATCATAGGTTTAAGAGTAGTCGAATCATAGCTGATAAGGAAAAGCTGAACGAAGCGAAAAAGAGCGTAAAGAGAGCAATGAGAGAAGCATTCAACGAATTCGAACATAAAACATTGGCAAACAATCTAAACAAGAACCCTAAAAAGTTTTGGTCATACGTAAAATCGGTAAGCGGATCTAAATCCCCTATTCAGTCACTCGTTGACCACGATGGAACCGAAACAGAGGACGACCGAAGAAAGGCAGAAATACTGAATTCAGTGTTCCGAAACTGTTTCACTGCGGAAAATCGTAAGACGGTCCCTGACTTCAGCCGTCGCACGGACGCCAAAATGGAAAATATTGAAATAAACGATATCGGAATTGAAAAACAACTGCTATCACTTAGTAGCGGAAAAGCATCCGGACCAGACGAGATACCCTTAAGATTCTACAGTGATTATGCTAAAGAACTTGCCCCCTTTCTATCAGCAATTTATCGTTGATCGCTGGAAGAACGTAAAGTACCTAGCGACTGGAAGAAAGCGCAGGTCTTTCCCATTTTCAAGAAGGGTCATAAATCAGATGCGAATAATTATATGCCTATTTCGCTTACGTCAATCTGTTGTAGAATAATGGAACATGTTTTGTGTTCTCGTATTATGACGTTCTTAGATAATACAAATCTCCTTCATCATAACCAACATGGATTCCGCAAACAGAGATCATGTGAAACTCAGCTCGCCCTATTTGCCCAAGAAATTCACTGTGCCGTAGACACTGGCGAGCAGATTGATGCCGTATTCCTGGACTTCAGGAAGGCATTTGATACGGTTCCGCACTTACGTTTAGTGAAAAAAATACGAGCTTACGGAATATCGGACCAGGTTTGTGATTGGATTCAGGATTTCCTAGAAGAAAGAACACAACATGTCATTCTTAACGGTTCAAAATCTGCAGATGTAGAGGTAATTTCGGGAGTACCGCAGGGAAGCGTGATAGGACCTTTATTGTTTACAATATACATAAATGACTTAGTTGACAACATCGGTAGCTCCGTGACGCTATTTGCAGATGACACGGTTGTCTACAAGAAAGTAGCAACATCAGAAGACTCGTACGTACTCCAGGAGGACCTGCAGAGGATTAATGCATGGTGCGACAGCTGGCAGCTTTCCCTAAACGTAGATAAATGTAATATAATGCGCATACATAGGGGCAGAAATCCATTCCAGTACGATTATGCCATAGGTGGTAAATCATTGGAAGCGGTAACGACCGTAAAATACTTAGGAGTTACTATCCGGAGCGATCTGAAGTGGAATGATCACATAAAACAAATAGTGGGAAAAGCAGGCGCCAGGTTGAGATTCATAGGAAGAATTCTAAGAAAATGTGACTCATCGACGAAAGAAGTAGCTTACAAAACGCTTGTTCGTCCGATTCTTGAGTATTGCTCATCAGTATGGGACCCTTACCAGGTTGGATTAATAGAAGAGATAGACATGATCCAGCGAAAAGCAGCGCGATTCGTCATGGGGACATTTAGTCAGCGCGAGAGCGTTACGGAGATGCTGAACAAGCTCCAGTGGCGGACACTTCAAGAAAGGCGTTACGCAATACGGAGAGGTTTATTATCGAAATTACGAGAGAGCACATTCCGGGAAGAGATGGGCAACATATTACTACCGCCCACATATATCTCGCGTAATGATCACAACGAAAAGATCCGAGAAATTAGAGCAAATACGGAGACTTACAAGCAGTCGTTCTTTCCACGCACAATTCGTGAATGGAACAGGGAAGGGGGGATCAGATAGTGGTACAATAAGTACCCTCCGCCACACACCGTAAGGTGGCTCGCGGAGTATAGATGTAGATGTAGATGTAGAAGTAATACGAGTAACGAGTGAGCAATTGGAATACCACAGACTAACACAACAACGCCTAAATGCATGTCATACCTTCCCACCATGAGACAGACACAGTTCTGAGGGGAGAAACGAGAACAGAAGCTGAGAGCAGAACCGTGTTAAGCGAGAAGGCCCTACGATAAGGGAGGGACAGATACCCACGTCGCCAGCTAACCGCTACGACTACACCACCCATAAGTTTTAGCGTGAGAGTTTTTCGCATCTCTGTTACGTTAGGACCACCCCCAGCCCATGTTAAAAGCTAAAGCCCTCCAGGAGAACAGTATAGATCTCACGATAACGCTAAAAGGACCACACCAGCTGCAAGTTTAGCGTGAGACTTTTTCGCTTCTCTGTTACGTTGCAAACTTTAAAAACATTTCCCCACCACGAAAAGTATAACGTTTCACATTGGATAGACAGAATTTCTGTAGGCGGAGCTTAAGGTTAACATTGAGACCCTGATTGGTCAGATGAAAACACAGCCAGATAGTTTTTTTTTAAACCAAGTTCGGTAAAATTGTAGCAAGGAGAAGTTAGGAGAGAGTTACTTCCGAGACGGCGAGGTGAGCGAAGCTGCGCCAGCCGCAGCCCGTTGACGAACACCGACAAGGTAATGAACGCACGCGCTGCCGCATAACAGCACATAAAGCTTCACTCAGAACTGCGGAAGTCTCATCTGTTACATCCTCTTTTTGCATAATACTAGTGTCGATCGTTAATTAAAGCTCATGGTGTTCACATTTGCCACTTGAAGTAAAATTTTGAAACGCGATGATTTTTCTGTTACATAGTTATTGAGAAGCCACATCAGCCACTGTAATTTACGACAAGTTAGATAAGTAATTAAAGATAATTGAGGGTCACTGTAGACCATTTTGATAGTTTTCTCTTTTGTGAAACTTAATTTAAACCTAGATTATAGATGTGATATGGCATAGGTCATCCTTCGATCCATTGTAGAGCTTGGAAACCCACTCAGGGAATATTCGTTCACATTTTTGTTGAACGCAGTTGGTTTTTACCATCCTGTATTAAAACATTTTCTTTTATCAATAGTGCAATTTATAAACGATGTTTTTTGTGAGTAGAATAAAATTTCCAATGGTAAACTTAACTGCTTTTTCGACGTTATTTTACCAGCTAACTAAAAATAGAAAGCCTTGAACCCCTTCCACTAAATTTAATTAGTATTAAGATTCTTTTACAGGGAGTGCAGTGGAGCTGACGCTGAAATCATTAAGTATTTGGTTATATCATCGCTAGTCTCACTGAACTCTTCTGATTTCTACATGTCATGTGTGGTCTGGCGTCTCCTTACCAGCAACAGGTCCCAGGTTCAAACTAGTCAATTCCCTGAAAAACACGCTCAGAGCGTCGTTGCGCGAAAGTGGTAGGGAAAATGGCTCTGAGCACTATGGGACTTAACATCTGAGGTCATCAGTCCCCTAGAACTTAGAACTACTTAAACCTAACTAACCTAAGGACATCACACACATCCATGCCCGAGGCAGGATACGAACCTGCGACCGTAGCGGTCTCACGGTTCCAGACTGAAGCGCCTAGAATCGCTCGGCCACCATCGACCTGCAAAGTGGTATGGAGACACGATATAGAACAAACAGACACCACGCGGAATGTTTAGATATTTTCATGTCGTTTCCTAAAACGTCATGTAAACTTGCTGAAGCAGGAATTACAAACTTATAAACAGTTTTAGAGTGCAGGCCCATGTTTAATTATTACGTCGTAACGTATCTTGTAGATGCATGACCAAAAGCGAATTGCCGTCGTTTTATCACAAGCTGTTTCGAATGTATCTTAGGATAAATGTTCCAAGTCACCACTTCTCTGAGGGCCTACTTCCGTCTGGCATAATTTTAGCTCAAGAACGGCCAAGAGCTTGGCTCGAATGTAGTGTTTGTGAACGCATGCGAATCTCTCTCACCCGAGTATAAACTCCCCCCCCCCCCCCCTAACTACGCCATGCTGTCTGATTGGAAGAGGGAGAAGGGAGGAAATTGCGGAAGTGCTGCAAGTGGCAAGCGGCTTTGTTTCATATTTCATGTTAGTCAACAACATAAATCACAAACAAACAAGTATTTAGTATTATTTAATTATTTTTGGAGCGATGAGGATATGATAAAAATTGTTACCTGGCAAAAACTGCCAGTATGCGTTCAGATGCAGACAGCATCGCAGATTGTCGTCATTCAAGTTGCCACGTGACTTACTTAGTTCCATAACCGAAAAAAGTCTTTCACGCACATACGTTGTTCGAAACACTGATTTTACGTTTGTAACCTAATTATGGAGACGTGGAAACTCTCCTAGAGAAAAATAACTCCTGGAGTTTTAAACGGAAATTACATTGCAGCGCAACCATTTCACTACAGATGTACAGGGGCGTTTTCATCTGAAATGGCAAACGGTCTCGGAAACAGCTCAAAGACAAAAGCAAGGCTGGAAGTCTCTTCAAACATTCAGGAAGCTCTTCCTGTAATTTCTTTCAATGAATGGATTGTTCAGAATTCACGTTGCCTGTAACGCCATTGAGCTCTTGGAAATTGACGTCCTTTCTCGTCAGAGGCTGTCCCACAATGCGATTTTCTGTTTAAATGCATCCACTGTTATGAAATCGGAAATAAGTTGCTTCTCACGTTGCACTGTCTTACTGAGGGCTGTTTGCAGTCAACTCTGTTTAAATTCCATGGCTAGCAATCCATTCCGGTTGTTATAACTTTCGATCCTGCATCCCTTTTTCCTTCTGAAGGTCACTGTTGTGGATCTTACATCGTAAAATTGTTCATTCATGTCTTCTGACTTAATGAACGAACTTCGCAGCAATACTCTTTGTCCAGTTCCGTCGGAAACTGTTGAAACTAACGATATAATAATGAGCGCGACTTCAGATTATTCGCATCTCCAATTCCATCGTTCGTTCTATACTTACTTGTACAGAACAATGAATACCATATCATTATCATCGTTATCATTTTTAAATCTTTCGTCGTCAACTAAATATTGAACTTCTTTCTGTAGCTGTAATGTTATAGTAGAGTTTCACAGCAAATCTGCGGAATCCGTCCATTATGCGACTACATACTACATATCGAGAGTTCTCATCCTTCTTCTGTGTTTCTCCTATTCATTTTTTACCATAGAACGGTAATGGAGGGTAATGTTACATTGCTACTAAACCATCGTAAAGTTTACTACTCCACATTTTATTCGAAGGAAGTCATAATTTATAGGTTACGCATTACTTGATTGCAACTACTAAGTCTCCAGTGGTATGTGACATGCTAAATTTTGTACAAAATGTCCTGCTCTATACTCTACGGCTATTGTAAATTTTACGAAGGTTTAGTAATCTAGGGTTAAAAGACTGAACAATATACCGCTAGTGTCCCTCTTTCTGCGCGAACGGCCACTGGAGCTGTGAACTTCCCTTCTACCACGAACAAATAGAGCCCAGAACCCAGAGCCCACGCTACGTTTCTGCCGAACTGATGTAAGTCGTGTCGACCAAAATAAACCGCGCCATTTTCTGGAAGAAAGTATTACGTCACACTGTTGAATGAAATGACGCGCTCTACCGAGAAGGAGCGAGTGGGGCAGAGAGTGCGAGCGGGGCTCAGTGCGTTGCGCAGAGATGACGATCGATCGTGTGGTACTTCCGACTGGCAAGGGAAATTCCACGGGTATTCTTACTACTACTGAATATCGCTGCGAAGTGGCATCATTGTTGGAGGACAGCAAGTACAAATGTCTAAAACAGGACCCACCTGTGTTATAGAGCTCCTGAAGAATTCTGGTCTAGCAGAGTACGTACTGGAAAATCTTAGAGCTCGAGCTTGTGGACATCCCAGGCTGCAGGGATTAAGTACAGTCTATAAGGAAGGTATTCAACTGAGACTCACTGTTAGCTTTATTGGTTCTCTTACCTACAGGATACCCAGATTAAACTATGTTAATGATTCCGATAATTTTCTGCTGAAAACATCATATCAAAAAATCTCAGATGTTGATAGAGAAAGTCAAACAGGTATGAGTTGGCCGACATGACATTTGAAAGTCAAACAAGTATGAGTTGGCCAATTTAACTAGCCTGGATGTGGTCTCACTATTTACAAAAGTTCCTTAGGAGTACACATTGAAACTGTTGGCGATGCAATTTCCTCCAGAGACGATAAAATTATTCCGACCATCTACTTCTTGTATAATGGCAAATTTTATAAAATGACGGAGGGTATGGCAATGGGTTCTCTGTTGTCTCCAGCAGTGGCCAACTCTTTATGCAGCTTTTTAGGAACATGCATTAAATTTGGCTTCCTTCTTTGTCCATATCCTTTTTATCCTTATGTTGACGACATGTTTAGAGTTTGCCACACGGCGTAGAAGCTATTGAACACTTCTTTGAACGCATGCATCCAAACATTCAGTTCCCTATCGAGTCAGGGAAAGAAGGAAGGCAGCCATTTTTAGATGTTTTGATACAACGAAAAGTTAGCGCCCACTTTTCCTCATCCGATCCAGAAGACAGCAGCCTTAAATACATTGGCACATAGAGAAAACCTAAATTCCGAAATTAATCTACTGAAGTACTTACGCTGAAAGAACGGCTATTGTTCATGTGATATGAAGTCTTAGTTCGCCCATAAAAGGAAACATGAAGATGTTGAACATTTATGCGATGAGCCACCAATTGTACTTTTCCCTTTCTGTGACTTCCTAAGAATATAAAGGTGATGCTACGCCCTACTAAGGACAGTCTCACCCTCAGATTTCGAGTCGTAAGATCTCTTGTAAATGCGGAAGCAATTACATCGGCCAGTCCGTCGGTATAGTTTCCGACCGTAGTGCAGAATATTAATAATGGAGAACTGGAGAAATCTGCAGTTGCTGAGCGCACCCTGACAAACAAACACAAAATACAGTTTCACGAAACCAGAGTTTTGTCCTAGGGTCCTGTATACTGGGATAACAGAAGCTGTAGAAATAAGAATGTGCGAGGAGAACTTCAACCGTGACAGCGGATGTGGTCTTAGCGATGCATGGCAGCGAGATCTCGATGCAGAGAGGAAGCAGAGATATTCATAACGTTCACGCTACTGTGAGAGCGGTGGCACAACCATCTACGAAGGCATTACGTAATTACTAACCAATCATTAGCCATTTATGTGATCAGGCAATCTCAACAGCACATTAGACAGTCGGTTGTTCATGACGAAGATGATGAAGGTTATCGCCAAAAGCTCGAGGTTTTAACCGAAATTGAAGCTTCAAACAGTCCAAAAATGTTTTGTGAAATGGCCGGCCGGAGTGGCCGAGCGGTTCTAGGTGCTTCAGTCTGGTTCGAATCCTGCTTCGGGCATGGATGTGTGTGATGTCCTTAGGTTAGTTAGGTTTAAGTAGTTCTAAATTCTAGGGGACTGATGATCTAAGATGTTATGTCCCATAGTGCTCAGAGCCATTTGTTTTATGTAATATCCTTGTCTGTCACATTCCACATTGCACTCCATCGCTCCATGGTTCATAGTTATGACTTGCCGGTTCCTTGGGCTCTGTGGAGAGACTTGTGGTTGCAGCTGCCTCTACTCTTGCTCGATAGCTGCCTGGCTGTGGTGGACGCGGTCGATTCCCCTTTTCCGAGGGAGCGTCGTTGCGCCGGTAAGGAGCAAAGGCACATACGGACCTACATCACTCAGGTCCTTGGGTACCGAGGCGTGGCCCACGCCTGCTTTTATCTTTAGTGTTTTCATGATGGTCGTACATGCTGTGTTCTCTGTTCTTTTACCGCAACTGTTGATCTCAGCTGCCTTCGCTGCATTGCTTCTCAATCTTCTGTCACAATCTCTCGTAATACAATAGATGATAGTTGATTGATTAGATAACGTGCTATACAAGCCTTTCATAAAATCACGTCGGCAATGTTGTCCTAGAACTGTCATTCTCTGTGGCAAAAGCAGAATTCCTAGATATCCGGTCTGCGATACCGACTGAGTTGCTGCCGATCAGTATCGGCAACATTGGCATACTGTGGCCTACCCTCGATAGTATCACCACATGCACACATGATCTGTATTCCACCAATTCGATGTCAGTAGGCGAAGCACGGCACATGATCAGTCGAGAAGAGTGTCAGAGCTCTTGAGGGATTCAGGTGCTTCATTCCAAGTTTTGTGTTTGGCAGAAAACCACAGGACCTCTCGCTATTTGAGTATCGTCCCATCTTTTACGCTATACGTGGAGGATCAGGTTGCGAATTTGCCGCTTGCTTATGGCCCCTGTTCCCATTAAATCCAGTATTTCTCCAGCCGATATATTGCCGCTTTGTTCCCTTTATAGAGGTCAAATGGTCACATTACAAGTATTACCTACAACGCCTCAACTGACACACTGCCTAAAGCTCCCGTGCTGGTATTACGAGCAGAATTCTGTGCGCCGAAGCAATCACACAGTATCCCATGATCGCATTGAAGATAGATTTATGATACGCTCATATTGTTTCAGTTGGCAAGTTACAATCGTGACTGGTGAGATTAATAACTCTGTTCACAGTATTACTTGATCTCTAGCTTATTTCTTCAGTATGTGCATTATAATCTTGTCGTTCCTCCAAAATGTCGCCAAAGTTTCTGGTGACGGTTTGTCTCTTCATGACTCCACCGGCTGATTTCATAATAGGGTGTCTTAGAAGATACCTTTTTAACAGCACGTAGACTACGTGGTCTTTTCAGGCGCAATAGATAGTTTGACTCCTTGGCGCCAATGAATTAACCTTTGAAGGACTGCATCTTCAGGTTGCTTCTCGAGTTTCCCCTCTCAGGGACCATCAGGTCTTCTGTATAAGGAAGCCACTACTCCTGCGACCTGTTCATTATCCTGCAGCTTTCCTAATACCTGCTCGAGAACCAAATCCCCGAAAAAACGACGCATAAAGAACGTTATTTCTTTTGTTAGGGTCTCTCTTGGCCACGACAGTGTTTTCACAATAATTCTTAAGGCAGCTGTGTAAAGCTCATGGGTAGCCCAAGTCCCTCAGGAGCTCAGAAATTGCTGGCCACTACAAGTGATCGGACGCCTCGGCAATGTCCACAGTTACGGTTACGACGTATTTACACAGGTCGTTTATCACAAATCTTATCACCTCATTTGCGGCGTTTTCAGTTGTTTTGTTGCTTCTGAAATCATAATATTGCGAGTTCATTCCACGGAGCAGTCACTTTTTCCGTAGTCTACGGATGGCAGCTGTTCCAGAACATTTCCTAAGGTGTCACAAACACAACTCGGTCTGTAGGGCTTTGAAACTAGAGGATCTTCACCCTTTCATAATCCTCGCATTTCGTTTCTTCCATGTATTTTGCACACTTCCCTGCAGTAAACATTCGTTGTAGATCATCAGAGATACAAAGTTATGTGCATATGAATGATTTGTAATCCTTCAGCAGGCATGGCGTCAGGGCTAGATGGTTTATTCCGTTTGAATTTCAAAATTTCTTTTCTCATTTGCTCTTCCAAAAATGGACAAATTATCCCGCAGCCATAGTATGCTTTTCATTTTGGTCCGGAATTATCTATGTACATCAAGAAATGGTTAAAATGGCTCTAAGCACTATGGGACTTAACATCTGAGGGCATCAGCCCCCTAGACTTAGAACTACTTAAACCTAACTAACGTAAGGGCATCACACACATCCATGCCCGAGACAGGATTCGAACCTGTGACGTGGTTCCGGACTGAAGCGCCTAGAACCGCTCTACCACAGCGGCCGGCTATGTACATGAAATTGGGTCAGTGTTGAATTCTCTGGGAAAGCAGTGTCCATCAGTAACTGTGCGAATTGCAGCCACCTGTGTATAGTGCTGCCGTCTACTCGTTTCAGAGTTGATAACATTGTTGGAGACTTTATGTTTTGACAGATATTATACGGCGTACCCTATGGATCCAGATTAAGTTCTGTGCCACTAAACTTTTCCGGCGGTCTGTTCTTGCCTGCCTCGGATGTTCTTTAAATTGCCGCTTAAGGTCTCTGTATTAGCCCAGTCTGCGAACTCTTTCTTCCGCAGAGCGGCCCTACTGGTGAAATCCTCTTGCCCTTTTGATCCCTGCTCTCAGACTTTGGAGACCGTCGTTCCATGGTACTTGCAACTCCAGCCGGTTTGTGACTGGTATTGCACATTTCATGGTCTTTTGAATTGCAGTGACGAGTTCTTTCGCATTTGTGTCTACGTTGTTATCTAATAGCACCGTGTCCGCAAGCGGAAAATGCTCCTCAGATGGTTCCAGACGGCTTTCCCTATGTTTTAACACATCTTTAACATGTTTAATGCGTTTACTATCATTTTCGCAGGAGTCAACTGTGAAAATGATAGCGTAGTGGTCGCTAGTGGTTCCTGAAGTATAATGGCTCTTTCATCCTGCTCTGAGCTGAACCATAATGGCGACGTAGCATTCGCGTCCATGATGTAGACCAATGGTTTCCTCTAGGAAGGTACTCATCCATGGTGTCTCTGAAATGGAAACACATTGAGACAAAAATCAAACTTTCCGTGGCTGTCAGAACCTCAGCACAAGTCACATGTTAATTACAGTTCTGTATTGTTTAAACAGCTGAGTTTTTATTGTTAAATAATAAAACGGCTGTTATCGTGTTTTGATAATGTGTGATGACCTGAAGCTGCGAGCGGGATTCCAGGGATTTTTAGACTTTTTCTATATGGTTCCTGTAAGCCTAGAATATTGCAGTTCGTATTCTGATCTACTTTTTTAGTTTTATGTATGACGCCCTGACTTATCATGCAGTTTAGCTGGGTTATTTTTAAACATTTTGTGCCCATATATGGATACATGAAAATTGCCATTGCTGAGGGGCAAATCCTACTTACCACGCGTTATCAGCAAGTGCTTATATAGTTCCTCAGTATCGTGTTCTGTATTTCTTTTACGATAAACTTTTAGCAGTGAGTTCTTCAGATGCTGGGGGTGAGTAGATAGGTCCTTCGATCTCAGCTGAACACAATCAACAGCATCGGGCAGAGGAACCTTGCAAATTTTGCATTCGGGTGTTTGGTTCTTATTGCATAAACTGTTAGCAGATTTGAAGGTTCCTCCACTCTGGCAAGTTAGAGTGCATTTCGCACCCTTCATAGATTTAATCAAATGAAATTACCTAAGAGACGGGCGAAAATGTATATGAAGGCTGGGAGCCAGCGGATTACCCGGGCTCGGATCCCGGCCTTGAAACAAGTTTTCACCCGTCTCTTCAGTCCACCTATATACATCTTCACAGATTTGTTATTAGTTTACGGCAGTTCTAGTCTCGTTAAAGAGGCACATCACAGAATATTCTGTCCCAACAGTTATTTTCCGAACTCTTGATTGAGCTGACCCACAATTTTAACGTACATCGACTACTCTTCTGATGAATTTGATATTTCTCTTTGTTGGTGGTTGTGTACTTTTAGTGGTACCTCTCTGCACTGAGAATGTGCATTGCGGTGTTATCCATCTTTACCAGCTGTGCTCGACAACTCATAGTACTGAATTCTGGTAACTTCTTTTGCTGGTGCGTTATTGTACCGTTTCCCGATGTGAAACGCACGTTTCTCGATTTGGTAAATGTTGTACTGTTTCCAGCCGTTTTCATAGATCGGTTGTGAATGATTCTCCTCTCCTGGTAGCTGCATTTCTAGTACACCTTTAGTTTTTTTCTGCCAGAGATTCCGTTCTCTCTCTGCATCTCACTTTCTCATAGATGGAGATCTTGGCCTCTTACACTTTCGGCAAGTTATCTCCGTCACCAAGTGTTAGTAGTCTTTTATCTAATGACGAAGGTTTGTGCTTTCGTTCTTGTTACAACGTGTTACAACCTGTGACGGGTATTCGAAATCACACGGTGTTGCAAACGAAAAATTGATAGTACTGTTAGCCTTGGCTGTTGCTGCAACTAACAATGGGACCAGAACACAATCACAACCTGCCACCAGATTGATGTGTCACTTTGGGTTAAAACGACTCAAGGTGAGCGCAAAGGCTGTGGAGTGGACGGCTGGACCAGGAAAACATGTAAGGGCAGCAGCATTCATAGTTACAGAAACTGACTTCAGTTTAATCCCTTATTTGGCAATGTTGAGTGTGAAAAATATTGAAATGTGTGTGAATTCCTAAGGGACCAAACTGCTGAGGTCATCGGTCCCTAGACCTACACGGTACTTAAACTGACTTATGTTAAGAACAATACACACACACGATGCCCGAGGGAGGACTCGATCCTTCGGCGGGAGGGGCAGCGCAATCCAAGACATGACGCCTTTAACCACGCGGCCATTCCACGCGGCCAACACATTGCGAGTTTCATCACTGGAAGCGAAATGGTGGTTCCAAGCAACGTACAAGCTCTCATACACAACGACCTTCTGTTGTCTCTAGTGAAAAGTTTTTGAATATCACAGATCTTTACCAGACACCGTGTAAGGTTATGTGAGCATCAATTACTGATGCAGCAGCTTCTTCCGATTTTGTGTTGCTGTTTTTTCTTGCGCAACGGAAAAGGCTTATGAAAGAAGAGAGAAAGTCTTGAAGGTGAGTTGTTACACGAATGTGTATGTAGGTTTTTACCTGGAACTCAGCAAACGTAACTGTTTCTGGTAAGAGGAAGACTGATATTCACTATAGGATGGACAAAAAGTCGAGAACAAGAAGGAAACAGCACCTCTTGTGCCAGTGAATGATGTATGTCACGACAGTTTAGGACTGTACCGAAGCATGTGCCAAAAGGAAAGTTGTAGACATTGCCCTCACGAGCAATGGACTGTAAAATATGGAAACTGTGGAACTACTTTTTGCTTTGTAGCAAAATGGAATTAAGGCATTCTGCATGAAATAGCGTAAAATGCAACCATTCTTTTAGCCACAGGAATAACACTGTAGCTGCACCCATGCGCCTTTCGTGGGCAATGGTGTTTACAGGCAACATAATGTATTATGAAAAAAAAAGGGATGTAAATTTGTTCACATGACCATATACATCTAACTTACTATTTTTTGTTGACAATATTTCTGTGTGTGCCAAATAATGGGTTGAACAAGATTACAATTAATAATCAAGGTTTCCATTTGATTAGAAAGCAGCTTCAAAGAGTAATTTTTTTTCCTACTATCGAGAGAATGACATTTCAACTAGAGGTACTGAACTTCAAAAATATGGTTCAAATTGCTGTGAGCACTATGGGACTTAAGATCTGAGGTCCTCAGTGCCATAGGCTTGGAACTACTTAAACCTAACTAACCTAAGGACATCACACACATTCATGCCCGAGGAAGGATTCGAACCTGCGACCGTAGCAGCAGCGCGGCTCCGGACTGAACCGCCTACATGCGCTCGGTCACAGCGGCCGGCTACTGAATTTCAAAATAATTAATAACAATACACCCAGATAGTGAGTCCTTTTAAACAGCCAGAGGTTACCTCCATAGTAAATAGTTGGTGATTCTATGCGACAACTATAAATAGTAAACCTTAGCAACAACATTAGACTTTTTAACCTAGAACAATGATAAAGCTACACTTAAACAACAGGGATCCGTAATTAATAATTTTATCCCACACAATAATAATTACAAAAGATAAGACAAATCAGTTTTGAATAGTAACAAATAATTTACGCCCGAGTTATAATATTAAGAAAGCTACACTTAAACAGCAGATCTCAAATTACTACTCTACAAAATATTAAAGACAATAGATTATACAAAACCAGTTTTCAAATATTTAAAACCTGAAACGAAAACCAGCTCATCACGGTATATTACAATAGGTAAAGTAAGTACAATTCACGACCCCACCACAAGGCACGCCTGGGCTCACACCGCCGTGCGGGACGCTTATCACAGCACCCCTAAAGTGGTTACAGGCCGGAAATTCCAAATCAAATCACAGCTGTAACACACTAAGATTGGTCATGAGCGAGCGCTATTGGAACAGATACAATCCAGACATAAATGTACGTTAAGCAGGACACTGAATCGCGTATTCCCCCTTCCCGTTTTTCTTTTTCTTTAGGCACCAGGCCGGCCGAAGTGGCCGTGCGGTTAAAGGCGCTGCAGTCTGGAACCGCAAGACCGTTACGGTCGCAGGTTCGAATCCTGCCTCGGGCATGGATGTTTGTGATGTCCTTAGGTTAGTTAGGTTTAACTAGTTCTAAGATCTAGGGGACTAATGACCTGAGCAGTTGAGTCCCATAGTGCTCAGAGCCATTTGAACCATTTTTTTAGGCACTGGACTGAAGCAGGGAAGGTCCAGACTGGCTGGACACAATTGTCAGAGAGCGCGGCCACGCCACATACCAACATACGAACAGCTAGGGCGATACTAATAACAATAGCGTTCACGGACGCCAAATAGGCCAGTCCGCAGGAACTGGTAGTAACACGCCACAATCATAAACAAATTCCCTGTTTTGACATTATGACCACCTGCGTAACAGCTCGTTTGTACATCTTTCGAACGAAATACATCTCACTGACTCTGCGTATCACGGATCCGACAATTTGTTGGTAGATGTACACGCACAAGTCATGTAATTCGTGTAAATAAAGAGCTGCTGATTTGCGTATGCAATGATGGCGCCCGTTAGTGACCTAGATGAGTTCAGTGGGATTTACATCAGCCGAATTTGATCGATGAGACGTCAACGTGAGTTCACTACAATGCTCCTCAAACCAACGCAGCACAGTTCTGGCTCCGAGACACCGACAGTTATACTGCTGAAAGATGACGTCGCCGTCTTAGAAGAGATAAAGCATGAAGGGATGCAGGTGATTCGCAGCTGTCGCAGCTGTCAGGTCCCACACAAGTGCAGGAGTGTGTCACATAGCATAATACTACTCCCACTAGCCAAAGCCCTTGGCGCGCTGCTCGTTTCGACCTCCATTCACCGCGTTCATGGATGACCATCGACCTAGTGTAACAAAAATGTGAGTCAACAGAACAGTCGACACGTTTTGATTGACCGACGGTCGGATCCCGATGATCCTGTGCCCATTGCAGTCCTAATTGACGAAGTCGTTGAGTCAACATGGGCATACGTTGGGGTGGTCTGCTGCAGAGCTCCATATTCTGCAATGTACAATGAACGGTGTGCTCCGAAACTCTTGTGCGTACACTAGCATTGTTCTCTTTCGCCAGAGATGCAACATATCACTATACTGCCGGCCGGTGTGGCCGTGCGGTTCTACGCGCTTTAGTCTGGAACCGCGTGACCACTACGGTCGCAGGTTCCAATCCTGCCTCGGGAATGGATGTGTGTGATGTCCTTTGGTTAGTTAGGTTCTAGGAGACTGATGACTATAGATGTTAAATCCCATAGTGCTCAGAGCCATTTGAACCATATCACTATACTTCAAATAGCTCTGAGCACTATGGGAGTTAACTGCTGAGGTTATCAGTCCTCTAGAACTTAGAAGTACTTAAACCTAACTAACCTAAGGACATCACACACATCCATGCCTGAAGCAGGATTCGAATCTGCAACCGTAGCGGTCGCACGGTTCCAGACTGTAGCGCCTAGAACCTCTCGGCCACTCCGGCCGGTGCTATCAGTATACTGCTTTACCGAGCAGACAAGTCTCCGAACACAATATTCTTTAAGAGTCTTTAAGCGTCCAACCATTTAGCATCTATTTCACTGCCGTTCGTCATGTTTCTGTAAATACCCGTTCACAGTCCCTATGTCAAAGCCTGTTATCTCAATGATTTCTCGATTTGCAGCCCATATCTTTCACTAGGGTGATCATCCGTCCGTGTCTGCTTTTGTTGTCACACCACGTGCCCGCAATGACGTCACAGTAGGCAGTGGTCATAATGTTTTGGCTTATCAGTGTACGCCCACGCTGGGTAAACTTTGTAACTTAATGAAGCCAGCACTCTCGCGGTCAAATTTAGACTTCAAGATTAAACCATAACTGGTGTTTTAATCTTGACAGCAGGACAATTAAGGGGAGCCGGAGGTGGTCAAAACCAAAAAATTACGATTTTTTTTTTTTTTTTTTGCTACCGAAAATTAATTGGAACATTCCTCTTTAATGTAAACTTTGAATTATTGTTGTACTCGCCCTATAAGTGGGGTTATTACCATTTTCCCCCACGCCTGTAGAGGAAATGGGCGGCCGCTGAATGCATCTAACACCCTCTCGTGACTTCCTGGCGAATTGCTTGGGATTTTCTCGGCCTGTTACGCATACAGCGCCTTATGTTACGCATACAGCGAGTGTGGAAGGGTTGGCTACATTGTTTTCTGTGACAAATATTACCCGTATTTCCTTACAGTTTACTCCTATTTTCCTCAGAATTTCGAACATCTTGCTCCATTTAATATTGTCGTACACTTTTGTTCTGGTTACGATGCCACGTTTTAGTAACCGTGTATATAAGAAGAGGAAGAACGTAGTGAAAAGAAAATTAACACTAATACCAAGTTGTGATACTACAATGAATAAGAGCGCGGAACATCGTCTCTTTGCTGTTTACCGTTTCGAATTAGTTCAGTGTTGCGCCTGTTGTTGGTAGTATTATACTTCTTGTGTAAAGCGGGTAATATGCAGTATGTACAAGAATCAGGAGGGAACAATAAAACCAATTTTTCATGACTTAGCACAGCCAGAATAGTTACACAAATGTCTACACGGAAAGATGCAGAATCCTAATGAGAGCGTATACAATTTGATTCGGAAAGTGATTCCTAAAAGGGTGTTTGTAAGCATAAAAACACTGCACTTTGGCATTTATGATGGAATAGCAACCTACAACCAAGGGAACAGTGTGAAGTGTGAAGTTCTGAAGGCATTAGGATTTACAGCTGGGGTGAACACTGTACGAGCACTATTAACAGAGAAAGGATAAGAGGAGCAGAAAGAAGAGAAAGGCATATGAAGTATGATGGAACAACAGGCCAGAAAAGAAGACAGAAGAGGAAGCTATTGGAGGATGAAGAAGAAGACCCTGATAATCCATCCTATAGTGCAGGAATGTATTGAGAAACTTTGATAGCCATTTCCCGTAAATTAGAATTTTTCGAATATAAGGAACATTTTGTCAAAATCCACTCAAGCTAGAGAGATGAAATTTTTATACAGCACTCCTAGTGGTTCAAATGGTTCAAATGGCTCTGAGCACTATGGGACTCAACTGCTGAGGTCATTAGTCCCCTAGAACTTAGAACTAGTTAAACCTAACTAACCTAAGGACATCACAAACATCCATGCCAGAGGCAGGATTCGAACCTGCGACCGTAGAGGTCTTGCGGTTCCAGACTTCAGCGCCTTTAACCGCACGGCCACTTCGGCCGGCCACTCCTAGTGGTCAAACTTACATTGTAACACAGCCATTTTGCAATATGTTCAGTAGCTTCATTTCAGTTTAATTATAAAGCAATTATTTGTAAAAAAATTTTGGTCATTAATAAAAAAATTATTGGAAGGAAGCTAGAAAAGATACTCCAAAATCCATCTGTCATAACTGCAATACTAAACCACTCTATACGTAAAATAAATTCAAATTTTTCTATTTGGTAGTATTCATAAATGTTCCTCAAACTTAGCGATTTTAACGTGGGCAGCATAGGCACCTCCGGCTCCCCTTAAAGCCCCAGTCAGAAATAACAGCTGTTACATCCACAGAAGACTATCTGATTCTCAGTGTTAAAGAACAGTAAGACCACTAACAAAATCTGAGAGCCTCATTCGTGATGCCTAGTGTAACCTTACAACATATTTTTGCAAAAGTCCGAGCCGTTACGACTGAGCAGACAGCCAGTAGCTAGACCAACCAGGGATGGCTGGATAAGCAACACATTGACGCAATGAGAGCAGGTAGTCCACCACCAGTGCTGAACACGGTGGATTTACTTTATGTCAGGGAAATGAACCAGCAAGTGGCTGCCAACGGTAGTGTTCAAGGTAACAATGACAGTGCAAAAACGTGCTTGGAGACGAGATAGTTCATCAGATCGGCGATGCACAATCAGCATGAACGCTCTGACCCACTATCACTTGAAAGAACCCATCATCGGCAAATCAAGGGGTAAGAAAACACCATACCATCGGAACACATTATCCGCTCGCCAGGAAACACTAGGACAGATCACCGCGGACGTCCACGGCACAGCCGGAGTGACCCAGCCACGCAAGATCCGTAATCCAGCTTTTCCTCTGGATGTGGTATCGATAGCAACGACGCCACGGAATAGTTTCTCAAGTTGCCACTACGAGAGACACAGACGACAGCGCCCTCTAACCGGTGCTGCCGAGGTCTACGAGATCCGCGAATGCTTCGGCCATTTCATCAGGTGCAGCCAGCCAATACACTTCGCTTCAACTTCGCACCACCCTGCAAGTTATGAATTATGTTTGCATATGTTTATCCATTAGTAAACCGTATTTGCAGTACCGAGAGATTAGTACCTTTTCCTGTTCCTGTTCCTTACCCACGCGCCGCCTCCAAGGCGGGATGCGAAACTGAGCGACACCAAACTGTGCAGAAGCAACACCCGGCGCTGTCTGAAGAACGAAGCGTCCGCTGCTCACCGGTGTCCGATCCTCTCTCCTTGCGACCCGGAGCCACTACTCCCACCTGCGCGAGGTGCCAGCAGACGGCGCTTCAGCCCAAGCCGAGCGCGCAACGTAAAGACAACACAAAGTGCCTGTATTGAGATACAGCACTCGAGCCACGCTGCTCAATGGCCAAAGTCAGTTCTTTGGAGTTCTCTTTTAATCATAAATGCGTATGTTGCGCTTTCTTTTTTTACTCCATTACAACGCTTGCCCCTGCATGAGCATGGAATGCACACAGATGTTTCGTTTCTCTATGGACAGCAGTTGTTAGCTGCCCTGCTGGCGCGGACGTGATCCCTGCTACATGTCTGAGTCATGTGTCCAAGACGCAACATTTAAACGTGTGAACACTGCATTATATTCATGGACAATTGCTGTCCTGAATTACCTCTGGCAGCAATATACTCTGCGTTACGGGAGAAACGTCAAGCACGTTATGTTTTGCGTTCTTGCCTTTTTGACCCATTTTCAATCTCAGCTTAACTCCACCACTGAATTCCTTTTTTGTGAGTTGTTTTTGTAGATTCCATTCTTAAATGTCAGCTAAAATGCCGCCATTATGTATGTCTTTTGCGATCATACATATGATCAATAGGAGCGCTGCTTTTCCGAAGGCTGAAACCTGATACATCTTATCTGTTTGGTCTTTTCCAGTATTTCTAGTAACTTCTTGCACTCCTCATCGTCTTCTGTTTCAACAGTGAGGCAACCGTTAACTGTTTAGTCCTTCCTAAGGTTTATAGCATTTGTTTCTGGAAATTTGTGGTAAGCTTCTATGGGACCAGACTGCTGAGGTCATCGGTCTGTAGACTTACACACTACTTAATGTAACTTAGACTAACCTATGCTAAGGACAACACACACATCCGTGCCTGAGGGAGGACTCGAACCTCAGACTGGGGGAGCCGCGCGAACTGTGGCAAGACGGCCTAGACCGCTCGGCTACCCCGTGCGACTAGCATTTGTAAATCCTTTTTTTATTTCCTTATCGTCTTTGTTTCCCGCAGGTCTACTGAATAAAGTGTCTGTTTGTGTGTTAAGCCACTGTTGGATCTAGAACAGCAGTTCTTAATACATGTTTCTGCGATGCGACTGTGTCAAACGTGAGAGCGACATTGTTCCCCATATTCTTTAAATTGTGATTCCCTCTTCCTAGTTGATCAACACAGTCTTTTAACACCAGAGCGTCAGTTTGCTTTTCCACGTAAGTTACCATTCTCTGTTTGCAGCTCCTCGTGCCTCCCTTTAAGTTCTTGAAACAGAGTCCATTTACAAATTTTGCGTTTGAGCTCACTGATTAATTTATTTGAAAGTGCGTTTGCTGGAGCTTTTTCTTGTAAGATGACTGTGGTGTCGTCGAACCAGAGCCGTCATCAGAGGAAAAGCAGTCATCATCCCTTGGCTCATCCTACTGTGAAGATCCCTGCTTTGTGCCACTTTCAAAATGTATTTTACGCGTAAGTTCTGTTGTACTATCCCGGTGCATTAGCTGGTTTTCCTGAGCGAGTAGCCCTGCAAACATTTACTTCTGCCACAACCGAACAGTTCAGCGTGCAATCAGCACCGCTCGCGGTGCCCACGAAAAATACGGGACTCGCAACTAAGTTGTGACGTCACACTACTCTCCGCGTAGCGCAGACACGAAATCAATTTGTCGATAAAAAGGTAGCCGCTAAAGCTCTTAGCTGTGTCGTGTGTCATCGAGAGCTTGCATGCATTTACACGTGCTGATAAAAATCATCAAACTCGTGTGAAACAGTTTTTCGTTTCCCGCCAGAGACGGCTACTGGCACTCGTAAGGCGTTCAGTCATACGTGCTGTGATGCACTCGTCGCGGCCTGTGTTTCTCGTAGGCCTCGACAGCTCGTGACTGTCGTCAGAGCACCACCCGCTGCTGACGTCACTAAACTGAGCGGACGCCGCGTAAGCACATGACGCCACACACCGCACAAGCACAGGGCGCCACGCTCCATCGCCGATGGAGAGGACAATGGTCTCCCGATCCATCGGCGAAAACTTATCACACGGCTGGTGAAAATGCAGCCACTACTTGACGTGTGTTCTCGTATTGTCACACACTAGACCACTGTTGCACACGCACCGAGTCCACACCAGCACACTAAACAACTGTACACTCCAGAATTCCCGCTTTTAAACTTCTATTTCATGTCCCTATGGCTAAAACATTCTCGTGGCAAATCCAGCCCCGAATTAATTCTTACTATGTCACGTGATAGATCACATCTCTCACCGTCCGCGCAAAAACTTGCACAAAATGACATTAAATTTATCCTACTACAAAATCGAAAAAAACGGAGGGCTCGCCGAACACGTCCGCACACCACGCCACCCCATGCCAGATAGACAACCAGAATGGTAGCTGAGTTGAGCACTGAGAGGTTATGTGGGTGGATGGCTGCAAGCGACAGGTGCTGAAATGTGCCATCAGTCCAAGGTTAGTGGATAAGCGTTGCTTGCTGCTGACATAATTGCACTGTAGTCGCCGCCAGGCTATACGGCTATCGGCGCCTGACGTTGCTAACCAACGAAAGTACAGCCCGGTCCGGTAAACTGAAATGGTGGGAAGGACCTCGCAGTAAGTGCGAACGGGCAAACAAGACTATATTCAGTCATGTCCATTCAGTCTCAACGAAATACACTGAAAATCATTGCACCACATTAAACACAGAAGTTGATACGTCCGCTAAACCCGCTGGGCAGAACAGGTAATAGAATTGTGGAAAGGGCCAAAGGTTGAAGTCCGTTTCCCCTTCTAATTGTCATTTATTGTAATTTTATTACCTTTCCAACCAAAGCGGCACATAGCCGAACCTTTACCGAATGCAACTCTTTCACGGCTGAAGGCCTCCAAACAATAAATCTTAGCAAATCAACAAGATAAAAATCCAATTAAGATAGCAATAAAATAAAAAAATAAACATATGCAAGGTGCAATACTAATGGCTGAGGACCACAATTAAATTTCAAAGTTTTAGAATATATTACCATAGAGTTTTAAAGGCAGAAGGCCAGAATATTTAACAACAAGAAATCTTAAAAATCAACAAGATTAAAATGAATAAACTTCCTTTACTTCAGGCCGACCATCACAATTTTTTGTCATCAGACTACCGGTTTCCATCCATATTGCCAGTTTTTATAAAAACATGTCCTAATGCCACTATTGCTCCCACAGAAACGGGTATGACAGCGGCTGTGCCTCAAGCAAACACAATAGGACCGCAGCATACATCCCATAAAACTATTAGATATGATCGGCAGCACTTTACAATTTTCGCTGACGGTGCAGTTGTGTACAATATCGTTACTGGAAGACAATAAATAATTGCAGAAAGACTTGGACCAAATTTCCATCTCGTCTTCTTTCAGTGCTGATAATCATAATGTGTACAAAATAGAGAAATAACCTGGTGGTATACGATTACAATATACATGGTGAACGCCTTGAACAGAGCATAATGCGCGTGTATTTCGGGATGATAATAAAAACAATGTGAAAAAGGGCAACCACACAAACGGAATGGAAAACGTATGTTTGTGGAAAGGATTACAGAAAAATAATGCAACGCAACTATAAGGGGTACTGCAGACTCGCTATAATGATCAATAGTAGATTTTTATTCCAATGTCGGCTGGCATGACAATGGATATCGAATGACTTCAGAGACGCGCTCTTACGATCGTAACAGGTCGGTACTGTGCTTATAAAAATCCAACAGATGCTTGAGAAACTTACATGGGAATCGTTGGAACAGAGACTACCTAGTTCTCGCGAAGCTCAGATGGGTAGTAGAACTAGTAAAAAAATAACTGTGTATAAACATTGCGCTACCAGCACTATATATTTTGCATAGTGGTGATGAGAATAAGGAAGGTGAGGATACGTACAGAGTAGTAAGGGTTAAATTTTCAAATGCCACTGTGCAAATTCCTCGTGAATCTCAGAAAAGTAGTGGCATCGTCACAACAATAAAAGGCGCTTCTGCAAGCTAACTACTCGCTCGGTGACCCTACACAAAACTACTGCCGAATAATATCTACTTTAGCTACACCAATGTTCGTTCGCCCTGGAGAATCACAACTGGCAATCCATTATTAATAAATAAAAGGTGTTACAGTAGCACCCCGCATGCCTCCTCTTTATTGATTAAGCCCACCTTCGAAAATCTGAACTTTCCACAATTCAGGCCCAATAGTCCCCATCTTCTTCCTTCGAATAAAAAAAGACCAGAAAAATTTCTGTAATGTCATGTGCAATATGTCATGCCTCGTTCAGTGAAAGCATACCCGAGTGCCACGCAATTCCCGGTATTCGGAAAAATCCCTCTCCCTTTGTCGCTGTCAATAAAGGGAATTTTTCCGATGACGCACATTTCGAAAAGCATTCCGACAATTGAAAAGCGGCTCACGTCCGTCTCGTCAACAGTGTCTGTACGTAAGTGAAATTATTCTCCTCACTAAAATCCGTGTTGAACAATAAACTCCCCCGAAAATACATCCGTATCGGTGTGAAAAAGTGTACGTTACAGCGTGTACCAATATTCACCGCTGAATTTAATGTCACAACGTTATAGCCAACACAAGACACCTCATACCCTTTGCTCACACCGTTGACTACAGACTAGTCAACATTTTAGGATATAAACTGGAATTATGTGGATTCATAAGAAACGAGAAAATTCTTAGCAGAAACGGTGAAGAAACTAAATGCAGTAAAGATGCCATGATAAGATAAAAATTATGGTAGATGATGAAAATTATTCTGTTGGATCAAAATTCACTTGAGAAACAATTATGGACGAAAGGAATAGTGCTACGCTGAAATAAAGTTGCCAGCAGGGGATAGGAAATCGTGGTGTGCCACATCAAACCAATTAAAACACTGTTTGAAAAATATAATCAGTAATATGATAAAAGTCAATACCTGATAAAAGATTGAATGATGAAAAATTTATTTATTCGGAGACCTTGAAAATGGTTCCATTGTGAACGAAATACACTGCCCGACAACAAAAGTGAAGTGTCCGGGTGACATGTTCAGATCTCAATGCAACACATACACGTACTCGACATCGGCAGGTATGTAAATGATTGCTGTTGTCGTGGTGGTTTTCAGTCCTAAGACTGGTTTGATGCAGCTCTCCATACTACTCTATTCTGCGTAAGCCTCTTCATCTCCGAATAACTACTGTAACCTACATCTTTCTTAATCTCCTTACTGTATTCATCTCTTGGTCTACCTCTACGGTTTTTACCACCCACACTCCCCTCCAATACAAAACTGGTGATCCCTTGATATCTCAGAACGAGTCGTATCAACCGATCCCTTCTTTTCGTGAAGCTTTGCCAAAAATTTCTTGTTTCACAAATTCAATTTAGTACCTTCTCTTTAGTTACGTGATACGCCCATCTACCATCAGCATTCTTTTCTGTAGGACGACATTTCGAAAGCTTCTATTCTCTTTTTATCTAAACTGTTTATCATCCATGATTTTATTCCATGCATGATTACACTCCAGCAAATACCTTCAGAAAAGACTTCCTAACACTTTATATTCGACGTTAACAAAATTCTCTTCTTGAGAAATGCTTTTCTTGCCAATGCCAGTCTACACTTTATATCCTCTCTACTTCGGTCATTATCAGTTACTTTGCTGCAAAATAGCAAATCTTATCTACTACTTTAACTGACTGGTTTCCAAAATCTAATTCCCCATTTTAAATCGACTACATTCCATTACCCTTGTTTTGCTTTTGTTGATGTTCATCTTATATTCTCCTTTCAAACCACTGTCATTTCCGTTCAACCGCTCTTCCAAATCCTTTGCTACCTCTGATAGTATTACAATGCCAGCGGCAAACCTCAAAGTTTTAATTTCATTTTCTGAATTTAAATTCCTACCTCAAGTGTTTCTTCCCTTTTCTTTTCTGCTTGTTGAATGTACAGATTCAATAACATTGGGTATAGGCTACGATCTTGTCTCATTTCATTCTTTCCACTGCTTACCTTTCATGCCTCCAATACCTGCTGTCTGGTTTTTGTACAAGTTGTAAATAGCGTTTCGCGCCTTGTATTTCACCCCTGGTATCTTCACAATTTGAAAGGGTGTATTCCAGTCAACACTACCATAAACTTTCTCTAAGCCCTCAAACACTAAAAATGCAGGCTTGTCCTTCCTTAACCTATCTTGTAATATAAGACGTAGGGTAAGTACTGCCTCGTGCGTTCCTGCATTTCTTTGGAATCCAAAATTCCTACCTCAAGTGTTTCTTCCCTTTCCTTTTCTGCTTGTTGAATGTACAGATTCAATAACATTGGGTATAGGCTACGATCTTGTCTCATTACATTCTTTCCACTGCTTACCTTTCATGCCTCCAATACCTGCTGTCTGGTTTTTGTACAAGTTGTAAATAGCGTTTCGCGCCTTGTATTTTACCACTGGTATCTTCACAATTTGAAAGGGTGTATTCCAGTCAACACTACCATAAACTTTCTCTAAGCCCTCAAACACTAAAAATGCAGGCTTGTCCTTCCTTAACCTATCTTGTAAGATAAGTCGTAGGGTAAGTACTGCCTCGTGCGTTCCTGCATTTCTTTGGAATCCAAAATGACCTTCCCCGTAGTCGGATTCAACCAGTTTTTCCACTCTCCTGTAATGAATTCGTGTTGGTATTTTGCAAACATGACTTACTAAAATGATAGTTCGGTATACTTCACACCTGTCAACACCTGCTTTCTTCGGAATTGCAATTACTACATTATTCTTGGTCTGCGGGTATTCATACATCTTTGAGCACCAGGAGGACGAATTTTGTCGTGACTACCTCTCCCAAGACTATCAATAGTTCTGACAGAATATCATATACCCCAGGACCCTTGTTCCATTTAGATCTCCCAGAGCTTTGTTAAATTCTTCTCGCAGTATCATATCTCCCATCTCATCTTCATGTACGTTCACTTCCCTTTCTGTAATATAGCTTCCAAGTTCATATCCCTTGCATAAGCACTCTATATACTCCTTCCATCTTTCAGCGTTCCATTCTTTGCTTAGGACTGGTTTACCATCTGACCTCTTCATATTCATACGTCTGCTTCTCCTTCCCCAAACGCCTCTTTAACTTTCCTGTATGTTGTTGTTTGTTGTTGTGGTCTTCAGTTCTGAGACAGTTCTTAACCAATAGATTGTGGTCAGAGTCCACATATGCCCCTGCAAATGTCTTACAATTTAAAACCTGGTTCCTAAATCTCTGTCTTACATCTACATCTACATCTACATCTATACTCCGCGAGCCACCTTACGGTGTGTGGCGGAGGGTACTTATTGTACCACTATCTGATCCCCCCTTCCCTGTTCCATTCACGAATTGTGCGTGGGAAGAACGACTGCTTGTAAGTCTCCGTATTTGCTCTAATTTCTCGGATCTTTTCGTTGTGATCATTACGCGAGATATATGTGGGCGGTAGTAATATGTTGCCCATCTCTTCCCGGAATGTGCTCTCTCGTAATTTCGATAATAAACCTCTCCGTATTGCGTAACGCCTTTCTTGAAGTGTCCGCCACTGGAGCTTGTTCAGCATCTCCGTAACGCTTTCGCGCTGACTAAATGTCCCCATGACGAATCGCGCTGCTTTTCGCTGGATCATGTCTATCTCTTCTATTAATCCAACCTGGTAAGGGTCCCATACTGATGAGCAATACTCAAGAATCGGACGAACAAGCGTTTTGTAAGATACTTCTTTCGTCGATGAGTCACATTTTCTTAGAATTCTTCCTATGAATCTCAACCTGGCGCCTGCTTTTCCCACTATTTGTTTTATGTGATCATTCCACTTCAGATCGCTCCGGATAGTAACTCCTAAGTATTTTACGGTCGTTACCGCTTCCAATGATTTACCACCTATGGCATAATCGTACTGGAATGGATTTCTGCCCCTATGTATGCGCATTATATTACATTTATCTACGTTTAGGGAAAGCTGCCAGCTGTCGCACCATGCATTAATCCTCTGCAGGTCCTCCTGGAGTACGTACGAGTCTTCTGATGTTGCTACTTTCTTGTAGACAACCGTGTCATCTGCAAATAGCCTCACGGAGCTACCGATGTTGTCAACTAAGTCATTTATGTATATTGTAAACAATAAAGGTCCTATCACGCTTCCCTGCGGTACTCCCGAAATTACCTCTACATCTGCAGATTTTGAACCGTTAAGAATGACATGTTGTGTTCTTTCTTCTAGGAAATCCTGAATCCAATCACAAACCTGGTCCGATATTCCGTAAGCTCGTATTTTTTTCACTAAACGTAAGTGCGGAACCGTATCAAATGCCTTCCTGAAGTCCAGGAATACGGCATCAATCTGCTCGCCAGTGTCTACGGCACTGTGAATTTCTTGGGCAAATAGGGCGAGCTGAGTTTCACATGATCTCTGTTTGCGGAATCCATGTTGGTTATGATGAAGGAGATTTGTATTATCTAAGAACGTCATAATACGAGAACACAAAACATGTTCCATTATTCTACAACAGATTGACGTAAGCGAAATAGGCCTATAATTATTCGCATCTGATTTATGACCCTTCTTGAAAATGGGAACGACCTGCGCTTTCTTCCAGTCGCTAGGTACTTTACGTTCTTCCAGCGATCTACGATAAATTGCTGATAGAAAGGGGGCAAGTTCTTTAGCATAATCACTGTAGAATCTTACCATTATATAATCTATCTGATATCTTCTAGTATCTCCAGGATTCTTCCATGTATACAAACTTCTTTTATGAATCTTGAACCAAGTGTTAGCTATGATTAAGTTATGTTCTGTGCAGAATTCTACCAGAAAGAAAGAGGAAGTCGTCTGGTAGAATTTTGCACAGAGACTAGCTTAATCATAGCTAACTTTCCTGTAGACGGTATCTGTCTTTCCCCTAGTCATTGTTGTTGTTGTCTTCAGTCCTCAGACTGGTTTGATGCAGCTCCCCATGCTACTCTATCCTGTGCAAGCTTCTTACTGCAACCTACATCCTTCTGAATCTGCTTAGTGTATTCATCTCTTGGTCTCCGTCCACGATTTTTACCCTCCACGTTACGCTCCAATGCTAAACTTGTGATCCCTTGATGCCTCAGAACATGTCCTACCAACCGGTCCCTTCTTCTTGTCAAGTTGTGCCACAAACTCCTCCCCAATTCTATTCTATACCTCCTTATTAGTTATGTGACCTACCCATCTAATCTTCAGCACTCTTCTGTAGCACCACATTTCGAAAGCTTCTATTCTCTGCTTGTCCAAACTATTTATCGTCCATGTTTCACACTCCATACAAATAATTTCAGAAACGACTTCCTGACACTTAAATCTATAGTCGATGTTAACAAATTTCTCTTCTTCAAAAACGCTTTCCTTGCCATTGCCACTCTACGTTTATAAATCCTTACACTTGTCCTTTAGCAATTCCTGCTTAGCAGCTCTGTACTACCTGTCAATCTTATTTTTTAAACCTTTGATTCTCTTTCGCTTGCTTCACTTGCCACATTTTTAAATTTCGTCTTTTCATCAATTAAATTCTAAATCTCTTGCGTTATCCAAGGTTTTCCACTAGGCCTTGTCTTTTTACCTGTGTCATCCTCTGCTGCCTTCACTATTTTATCTCTTGAAGCTATCCGTTCGTCTTGTACTTATTTCTTTCCCATGTTCTTGTCATACATTGTGTAATGCTTCCTCAGAAGCTCTCAACAACCTGTGGATCTTTCAGTTTATCCTTAATTTTCTACCTTTCTTCTATTTCTTCAATTCTAATCTATAGTTCATAACCAACAAATTGTGGTCAGAATCCACATTTGCCCATGGAAATGCCTTACAGTTTAAAATCTGCTTCTTCAACGTTTGTCTAACTATTACATAAACAATCTGGAACCTCCTGGTGTCTCCACGTCTCCTCCACGTATACAACCTTCTTTTATAAGTCTTAATCATGTGTTAGCTACGATTAAGTTATGTTCTGTGAATAATTCTACCAGGCGGCTTCCTGTTTCTTTCCTTTAGCCCATTCTATATTCATATACTATTTTTCCTTCTCTTCCTTTTCCTCCTACCGAGTAGTTGGTCCCCATCATGATAAAATTTTCGTCTCCTGTAACTATCTGAAAAATTTCTTTTATTTCATTATACACTTCTTCAGTCAACTCATCACCTGAGGAGATAGTTGCCGTGTAAACATGTATCACTGTGTGGGCGTAGGCTTCGTGTCTACCTTGGTTACGATAATGCGTTCACTATGCTGTTCACAATAGCTTTCCCGCATTCCCATTTTGTTATTCATCATTAAATCTACTCCTGCATTACACCTACTTGATTTTAGATTTATAAACCTGTATTTACCTTTTCTAACCGACCTCCCCGATTAAGGGATCTCTCATTCCACGCTCCTATCTGTAGAATTCCAGTTTTATTTCTCCTGATGACATCCTTCTAAGTAGTCCCATCCCGGAGATCCGAATGGGGGACTATTGTACCTTCGGAATATTTTAACCAAAAGGACGCCATCATTGTGTGCATTATTTATTGAACCACGGACCTAGAAACGACGGAGAGGCTTCGTCCCGCCGTAGCCCTCAGTGGTTCACAGCCCCACAACATGCTATAGAAGTCCACCCGCCCCACCGCCGCCCCACACTGAACCCGGGGTTATTGCGCGGTTCGGCCCCCAGTGGACTCCCCCAGGAACGTCTCATAGCAGACGAGTGTGACCCCAAATGTTGGCGTTGTAGAGTAATTACGGTGTACACGTATGTGGAGACAGTTCTTGCGCAGCAATCGCCGATATAGTGTAACTGAGGCGGAATAAGGGGAACCAGCCCGGATTCGCTGAGGCAGATGGAAAACCGCCTTAAAAACCAGGCTGGCTGGCACGCCGGACCTTGACACTAATCGGCCGGACGGATTAGTGCCGGAGACCGGGACGTCTTCCCGGTCGGGTTAGACCGTGTGGCTAGCCGGGCGGGCACGCCATCATCATTTAACCATACAGCAGAGCTGCACGTCCTCGGAAAAGTTGGGTCTGTAGTTTCCCCTTGCTTTCAGCTGTTCGCAGTACAAGCACAGCAAAGCTGTTGTGGTTGACGGTATAAAGCCACATTAGTCAATTATGCAGACTGTTGCTCTTGCAACTACTGAAAAGACAGCTGCCCCTCTTCAGGAACCTCACGTTTGGCTGCCCTCTCAACAGACATCCCTCCGTTGTGGTTGTACCTGTTGTATGGCTCTCTGTATCTCTGAGGCACGCAAGCCATCCCGCCGATGGCAAGGTCCATGGTTCACTGGGGTCACTGGGGTGAAAGGGGTGGGGCGAGGGGATAATTGATTATAGTTGCATTTTTCTGTGACAGGTAGAGCGGCCATCACAATACATTACCGTTGTTTATGCTTAGTGTTGTTACTAGGCCTCCATACGGATCTCTGGATGGGGTTTGTCGAGTAGAAGGGGACCATCAGATAAAGTTGACTAACCAACGAAAGCGTAACATTGTACGAGTTGGGGCTTGGAATGTTAGAAGTCTGAATGTGGTAGGGTAGCTAGCAAATATGAAAAGTGAAATGCAGAGGCTCAGTCTAGATATAGTGATGATTGGTAAACAGAAATGGAAAGAAAACATGGATTTCTGGCAAACAAGTATAAAATAATATCAACATGGGCAGAAAATAGTACAACGGGAGTAGCATTCGTTATGACTAGCAAGGTAAGGTTCAGTGACAGGGTTTTTATCATCACAATCGCCGGCCGGGGTCGCCGAGCGGTTCTAGGCGATACAATCTGGAACCGCGCGACGGCTACGTCGCAAGTTCAAATCCTGCCTCGGGCATGGATGTGTGTGATGTCCTTAGGTTAGTTAGGTTTAAGTAGTTCTAAGTTCTAGACGGCTGATGACCTCAGATGTTAAGTCCCATAGTGCTCAGAGCCATTTTTTTTCATCATCACAATCGTCCGCAAACCAGCAGCGACAACAATAGTCAGGTATACATGCCGATATCGCAAGCAGAGAATGAAGAGGCAGAGAAAGTATTTTTTGGGATATAGAACAGGTAATTAAGTACGTAAAGGGGGATAAAAATCTAATAGTAATGGCGGGTGGAACACCGATGTAGTGGAGGAAGCAGAAGAAAGGGTTATGGGAGGATATGTATTTCGTAGTAGGAACGAGAGAGAAGAAAGTCTAACTGAGTTTTGCGACAAATATCAGTTCGTATTAGCATATACTCTCTTCAGATAACATAAGAGGAGGAGGTATACGTGGTAAAGGTCAGAGGCTACTACAGGAAGATTTCAGTTAGAATACATCATGGTCAGACAGAAATGCCGAAATCAGATACTAGACTGAAACACATACCCTGGAGTAGTATAGACTCAGATCACAGTTTAGTGGCGATGAAGGGCAGGCTGAAGCTTAAGAGACTACTCAGGAAACGTCAATGCGAGAAGAAGTGGGATATGGGAATACTAAGGAATTAAGAGGCAGGCTTGAAGTTCTCTGTAGCTATAGATATTTCGATAAGGAATAAGCCAGTAGGCAGATTAGTTGAAGAACAATGCATTTCTCTGAAGAGACCAATCGCGGAAGTTAGAAACAACACCGTAGGTACAAGGAAGGTAACTGTGAAGGAACCGTGAAGAACAAAAGAAAGAAGTCAGTTGGACGGCGAAAGAAGGAAGTACAAAAATTTTCAGGTAAATTCACGAATACAGAAATACAAGTCACTTAGCAACGAAATACATAGTTAGTGATGATGGTTTATTTGTGGTGATGGTTGGTTTGTGATGTGCTCAACTGCGCTGTTATCAGCGCCCGTGCAATGTCCTAATCTTTTCACAGTCCAATTTTAGCCACTTCGACAAACGACGATGATGACGAAATAATGAGGACAACACAAACACGCAGCCCCCGCACAGAGAAATTCCCCAACCCGTCCGGGAATCGAACCCGGGACCCCATGATCCAGATGCAGCGACGCTAGCCACTAGAACACGAGCTGCGGACTAAATAATTAGTGCAGGGAGCTAAGGCGAAATGGGTGCATAATAAACGTGAAGTAGTCCCAGAAGGAATTATTGTTGGAAGGACGGATACAGCATATAGAAATGTCAAAACAACCTTAAAGCAAGGGCCGTAACATTAAGAGTGCAGTGAGAATTACGCTGTTAAAAACAGAGGAGAGACCGGATAGGCGGAAAGAGTACATTGAAGCCTCTAGGAAGACTTGTCTGATGACGTGAAAGAAGAGGACGCAGGAGTTGACTGGGGAGAGATAAGGGAACCCACATTAGAATCATAACCGTAAGAACTTTGGACGATGTCGGAAAAATTTTCATCTCCTGAAACTATCTGAATAATTTCGAGGATATCAAGAGCCTACAAGTGTGAGAATTGCCGTGCAAACAGCTCATGGATCTAAGTTGCTGACAAGAATAATTTACAGAAGAATGGAAAAGTAAATTGAAGATCTGTTAAACGACGATCAGATTGGCGTTAGGAAAGATAAACGCATCGCAGATGCAATTCTGACGTTATGGCTGATAGTGAAAGCAAGACTAAAGAGAAAATCAAGACATGTTCGTTCAGTTAGCCGAACTGGAATAAGCATTTGATAATGTCAAAGGGTGTCAGATCTTCGAAATTGTGAGTAAAATAGTGTTCAAGTGTAGGAGGAGACGGGTAATATACAATATTTGCAAGAACCAAGAGGGAACAATAAGAGTGGAAGACCATGAACGAAGTGCTCGGTGCAAAAAGAATGTAAGGAAAGGGTGTAGACTTCGCCACTACTGTTCTATCTATACATCGAAGACGCTATGATAGAAGTAAAGAGAGATTCAAAAGTGGTACTAATATCATGGTGATACGGTTCGCTAATGACATTGCTATCCTCAGTGACAGTGAAGACGAATTACAAGACCTGTTGAATGGAATGAATAACCTAATGAGTACAGACTATGGACTGAGAGTAAATCGAAGAAAGGCAAGAGTAATGAGAAGTAGCAAGAAGGAGAGCGGCGAGAAACTTAACATCATAATTGGGAACCGTCAACTAGATGAATTCTGCTGCCAAGGCAGCAAAATAACCCATGATGAAAGGGGCAATGAGGTCATTAAAAGCAGACAAGTACTGGTAAAAACGGCATTCCTGGCCAAGAGAAGTCTGCTAGTATTAAATATGGGTCTCAATTTGAGGAAGAAATTTCTGAGAATGTTTGTCTGGAGCACAGTATTGTATAGTAGTGAGACGTGTGCTGTGGTAAAACCAGAAAGAAGAGAATCGAAGCCTTTCAGATGTGATGCTGCAGAAGTATGTTAAGAAGAAAGGAAAAAATTACAGGACATCTTTTAAGATATCAGGGAACAACTGCCATGATACTAAGGGAACTATAGAGAGTAAAAGCTGTGTAGCAATTGCCAATCTAACATGGAAAGATTCGTAGCGGGCCGGGGCACATCAAATCCCACAGAAGACTGAAGAAAAAAAGAAAAAACAACAGCTAGGCCTGGTAGAGCATATACGTATGCTAAGTAATCACTATGAAGGAAACAGAGATGCCACACCTTCGTGTGAGATAGTGCTAGAAGCACCTGACAGAGTCGAAATGGGGCCGCATTGTGGAGCTCCATTTGGCCAAATGGTCGACTCCACAAAATCCTGATCTGTGGAACATTCAGATGAGTCATTTCCACTATGTTGATCTGCATAAGAACGCGAGGGCAGATTTACTCATCTTCAAGGTTCCAAGGTTCCGGTCGGACATGTCTGGCCATTACAAGAGAGGATCGGCGTATTGTGCACTAAATACATTGTGAACTCTTTGTATCTTTGCCTGTCAACGGACAACATGTAACAGAGTCTCTGCAACAATATGTGTCACGTCTCAAAATTGGTCGGAGACCACCTACAGCCGGACTGTGGTACTACTATCCCATGCCTAAGCCGTTGTTAACACCATAAAACAAACGTAGTTACCGTGGCTGGAAAGGATGGACTACTGATCTGTAGTTTCGCATTGTGTTCAACGATAAATTGCAGTTCTGCACTACCCTGGGTGACCATAGACGGTGAATAAGGGGGCTACCTGGTCAGAGGTTCCATTCTTCCAATGTTATGATGAAGCACATCGATGTTTTCTGTAGTGTTCTTGTTTTCCATCGGGTACAACTTCAAGTCACGGCTCGTAGTGCACTCGGACAGCACAACGGTGCGTACAACCTGCGTGTTATCTCTCATGTGTTATCTCTCAAGCGACAGTATCATATGCCATATTTCGACAGGACATCACATCAGCTCATGGGTCGTGCCTATATGAAATGTCGCCACGATGTTGACGTACTCTCGTGGCCAATAAGATCTCCAGATCTGTCCCAAACAGAATATATTTGGGACCAGCTCGAAGGTAAGTTCCGACCCAGTAAAAATACCCAGGATATCAAAGGCCAATGAACATATGTACTGCTGATTGGTCACTAATAACAAATCTTGGATATTCCATAGAAATGTTGCACTGAATACAATCTCCGCTTCTGTGGAACATCCAAGATTTGTTATTTGCGAGCAATTAAGAGGTATATGTTTATTGAATTAATCGTAACGATCACATACGTCATGCGCGACTTCAAGAAGCAGTTGCAATATCAAAGACCAGTTACAAGGGTTATGGCCCGGTTTGCCGCATGACAGGATAAAACTTCTTTGTGATGCCCTTTCTAAGCGAATCAGTGCATTCATCCAGGCCAGAGGAGGTACAAGTGATACTGGTAAGTGTGCTCTTTGTAAATTTCACTCGACTTTGTAAACACCGAAATAACGTCACGGATTCTAGATTCTTGTAGTTTTCTTTCGTTTCGTGCTTCTCTCCTGGGTGCTTAACATATTATCTCAGGCATCGTCATAATAAGAAGTTCATGACTAAATGACAGATTTTTTAATTCCTTATTCTCTCCTCATTTTCAGATGCTATTGCTTACATTTTACGTGTAGACAGATGTCACATACGTCTATCCATCACCATGACGTTCATTATATCAAAACGCCGATCAGAATGCCACCATATCTTAGAAATTTCATTCGGTAGATGTAAATACAAGTTCCGCGACCGTTTTCACTGTCATTCTTCAGGGTATGTGAAAGTATTGTCAATATGTAAAATTCACCAGCGTTTGGGCCACTGTAGCAAGTAATCTTCCTGAAGGTGTTTCTAGTCCCGAGGAAAACCATTTCCAACAGTGGCCGATGTGATCACTTACCACGATTAATTTTACTGAACTGCTTGATTTCATTTCCGTTGTGCACTTTAAATTGCTTGAGTTTATATAGGTTCGTAGATTTTCACAGCTAGTGCCACAATAATATAACTTTGGGTATTCAGCAGCATCATCATTATACGATGAACGTTCAATAAGTATTGCAACATTCCTTTTTCTTTCTCCGAAAACGGTTTCGTTGTATTAAGGATTCCTATACAACATATTATTCCCCACTCGTCCGGCTACAAAACCCCTACTTTTCAACATAATCTCCGTTCAGCGCGCCGATTGCGTGGCCTCTCCCGCTGGAGGTCCGAGCCCTCCTTCGGGTATGGTTGTGTCTGTTGTTTTTAGCATAAGATAGTTTAATTAGTGTGTAAGTCTAGGAACCGATGACATCAGTACTTTGATCCCTTAGGAATTCACACACATTTCCACTTTTTTTCTGTTATTTGCGACATGCTCACGCACCTTACTTGGAAGGCCTTTAAAGCCGCATGGTACCACTATACCAGTCGACGTCTGAGACAACGTCTTGCTGCTTCAGCAACCTCTCCGTCATCCACGTACCGCTTCCTGCGCAGTGCATCCTTCATTGGGCTAAAAAAGATGGAAGTTGGAATGTGTGAGAGCAAGGCAGTAAGGTGGATGAGGAAGAACAGCCCAATGAAGTTTTGTGAGTTCCTCTCTGATGTGCAGACTTGTGTGAGGCCTTGTATTGTCGTGGAGAAGAACTTCATTTGCATTTTTGTGGCGACGAACGAGCTGAAAACGCTTCTTCAGTTTCCCGAAGGTAGCGCAATACATTTGCGAGCTGATCGTTGGACTATGAGAGGGGGCATCAAAGAGAATAACCTTTCCAATGTTCCAGAAGGCCATCGCCATGATTCTAGCTGCTGAGGGTGCGGCTTTGAACTTTTTGTATGGAGAAAACTGTCATTTTTGACGGTTCGAAATGATGAACCCATGTTTCATCGCCTGTGACGATGGTCTACAAAAAATTGTCACGATCAGCCTCGTAAGCATTTCCGCCCAGATGGTCCTTTGTTTTTCTGTATGGTCTTCTGTTAGGCGGCGAGGAACCTGGCGGACACAAACCTTTGAGTACCCCTACTGATGAACAAGTGTGTCAGCACTGCCAACATAGACATCCAGCTGTGAGAGTGTCTGCACATTCCAACACTGCAGGAGTCACAGCTGTGTGCGGCTGTCCGGCACCCAGGAGAACTGTCAGATTTGTGCGATCTTGTTGCGGTTGTTCAGACGCCTCGTCCAACGACTCACCGTGCTTTTGTTCGTTGCCAGGCCTCCGTGGATATTCTGCAAGCCCCTACGATTTTCTGATTTACCGCGAAAAGAAATTCAATGATAGCTCTCTGTTTGGAACGAAACTCCGTAACAGACATCCTTTTGAAGCCCTCGTATAGCGTTGTGATCAGTCGAAACTATAGTGGCTGGAAGAGACTATTTCACGGCGTCCCGCAACAATTACCTCATTTGACAAAAATTGGCCGAGAAAAATAACGTGTTCTATACTTACTGAACGCCCGCCGTTAAACACTAAATCAGCTTAACCGCTACGAAGGGGACCGCTTCAAAGTTGCTCGAAAAGTAGGCAGTTCAATTATTTTAATCAGAAAGCTTGAGCTGGTCACGTCATTCACTGAACGCAGGTTACCAACTCCGACTCACATTTGTTAGTCATATTTGCATCTGACGAAGCTTTTTAGTAGAGAATTCCCAGGTAAGTCTCCTTAAATAATAAACTTATTTCTCTTGGCTCTATGATATAGTCCGTGCTCATTGTAGGACTCGTAACGCTTCAAACACTTTTCTGTAAAGTATGTACGGAGATTGGGGCCAGAGGGTCCCTTTAAATGGGGACAAGGTCGGAATGAATACCGGTCGGCCAGGCGTCTATCCCAGACGACCCCAGGCTGCCCCAGAGTGTCAAGCACTCAGCGAAGCTCTGCTAACTGCGTTAGCAGCCGAGCTCGCGCTGGAGGTCGGCCACAGCGGAGGCAAAGGCGGCCGGCTCCAGACGCGCCCAAGTTACCGGCTTCAGCACCCGCCCTGGTGTTAAACTACTCAGGCGTCCCAAGTTCATGGATGCTCTCATATTTGATAGTCAGTAGTTCTAGCACGCTACACAGGGCTCGCGAAGCAACCAGACGCCGAATTACTGTACCACCGGTCCATCAGATGAAGTTTTACGGAGCAATACCTTGACACAGATGTGAATGTTAAGATTCGCCGGGAAGTCTTAGCTGAACTCTCTAGTAAGACATACCGAGGGCGCATCTGAAGAGTGCGCTACACAATTACATAAAGAGGTTTTAAATTTGTTGCACACTGTATAACGGCAGTGCGCGTTGTGAAAGTTATCTGTTGTTCTGATTTTTCTGCACCTAACTTAGTCATGAACAATTGTTCCTCAAAGCCAGGCTATTAAGAAAAAGCCTGGTAACTTAAAGCCACATAATTTACATCTGCATCTACATCTACATTGGTACCCTGCAAATCCCGAAGTGACCAGAATGGGACTTGAAACTCGCTCTTTCTGAGTGCCAGTGAAGTGTAATAACCAATGACTCATCGTCATCGATAACTTGTGATAAGGACTTCGTATGACGTGTAATTTTAGAAGAGTTATTTCGACTAGTATTAGAGAGCTTTCAGTAGTATTGTTCTATACAGTTTATTTGTTACATTCTTGAATAGAGCTACCCGAAAGATTTTGTGCGTAACGCTGAAAGCCCCCAGCTTTCTCTGGATCCTGTGCTGATACACTAAAACTTAAGCGGAAGATAGACTATCGGTCACAAATATTGAAACAATGTGAAGAAATTGCAAAAAGTGAGTGCACTGTTGTTTCATTGGGTCCATAATGCACATAACCCACAGGGGTAAAGCAATAGGAGATGCGTACATTAAATACACAGTGGAGCAGCCACCAGTTGCAAATGAAGCATCTATTCATCATGGTACCAAATAAAAATTACTCCTAATTTGTCACTGACCAATACGTTTCAGCGTAGTCTATTTCCGAATCTGAATTTAATCGTAAAAGGCATAAAGGAGAGCTGCTTCGTCTCTATAGATTTCTTGATGAAATAATCAAATGGTTCAAACGAATCCAAGCACTATGGGACTTAACATCCGAGGTCATTAGTCCCCTAGACTTAGAACTACTGAAACCTAACTAACCTAAGGACATAATACACATCCATGCTCGAGGCAGGATTCGAACCTGCGATTGTAGCAGCCGCGTGGTGCCGGACTGAAGCGCCTAGAACCGCTCGGCCACAACGGTCGGCTTGCAAGTCACACTTAAGTGCCTGACACAAGGTTAATCGAACAACCAAAACAATAATTCTCTATCTTTCCACGATATAACAGCGCGCCGAGAAAACGAACACCAGTGTGAGCTCTGATTTCATCTTATTATGATGATCGTTTCTTCCTATGTAGTTGGGTGTCAACAAAATATTTTCGTATTCGGAGAAGAAGTTGGTCATTGAAATTTCGTGAGAAGACCACCTCGCAACGAGAAACGCCTTTGTTTTGATTATGTCTACCACAAATCGTGTGTAATGTCCGTGACCTCTCTCCCCCATTTCTCCATAATACAAAACACGTTGCTCTTCTTTGAACTTTCTCGATGTACACGTGAATCCTATCAGGTAAGAATCCCACACCGCGTAGAGGTACTGCAGAAGAGGACGGACAAGTGTAGTGTAGGCAATCTCTTTAGTGGACGTTAGGATCACACAGACTGATTGGTTTGTTACTTAAAACCCCTAAGTTGTACAATGCGTTCATCTGTACCTTTGAATAGTGTGGTGTTACCTTTTATTATCTTCTCCTCATTAGCTATTGAAACAACCTCGCTTTGTAATGTAATTTTAATTTTCACCCAAAGGCACATTCAACACATCGCCGAAAAATACACGTCTTTCGTATCAAGACAAGAGAGAGAGTTCTCCATTAGTTCTTAAAAACAAAAAACCTACGCAAAAGTAAAAAAAAAAGAACAAAATTATTTATAAAATCGGTCGCTGGCGCAGCGCTCTTCTGCATGCGCGATCGTAAATTATAACTTTGTATTGGCGGAGGCGCGGAAGTCAAAGTACCATTACAATGCCTCCTCTACTGACACGCTCCGCAAGCGAGCGTGGCAGTATAGAAAATTTACATAGATACATATATATATCAGAAAATAAGAAATTTACATATTACAAAAAATATTTCTGAGCACAATGCTCTTTGCATATCAGTCTTTGTATAGAGTCTTTTTGGTGTGTATCTTCTTTAGGAGTCGTAACATTAATGAGGTAATGCAGGAGTAGGTTTAATAATGAATAAAAAAATAGGGGTGCGGGTTAGCTACTACAAACAGCGTAGTGAACGCATTATTGTGGCCAAGATAGACACAAAGCCCATGCCTACTACAGTAGTACAAGTTTATATGCCAACTAGCTCTGCAGATGATGAAGAAATTGATGAAATGTATGACGAGATAAAAGAAATTATTCAGGTAGTGAAGGGAGACGAAAATTTAATAGTCATGGGTGACTGGATTTCGTCAGTAGGAAAAGGGAGAGAAGGAAACATAGTAGGTGAATATGGATTGGGGGGGAAGAAATGAAAGAGGAAGCCGCCTTGTAGAATTTTGCACAGAGCATAACTTAATCATAGCTAGCACTTGGTTCAAGAATCATAAAAGAAGGTTGTATACCTGGGCGAATCCTGGAGATACTAAAAGGTATCAGATAGATTATATAATGGTAAGACAGAGATTCAGGAACCAGGTTTTAAATTGTAAGACATTTCCAGGGGCAGATATAGGTTCTGACCACAATCTCTTGGTTATGAACTGCAGATTGAAACTGAAGAAACTGCAAAAAGGTGGGAATTTAAGGAGATGGGACCTGGATAAACTGAAAGAACGAGAGGTTGTAGAGAGTTTCAGGGAGAGCATAAGGGAACAATTGACAGGAATGGAGGAAAGAAATACAGTAGAAGAAGAATGGGTAGCTCTGAGGAATGAAGTAGTGAAAGCAGCAGACGATCAAGTAGGTAAAAAGACGAAGTCTAATAGAAATCCTTGGGTAACAGAAGAAATATTGAATTTAATTGATGAAAGGAGAAAATATAAAAATGCAGTAAATGAAGCAGGCAAAAAGGAATACAAACGTCTCAAAAATGAGATCGACAGGAAGTGCAAAATGGCTAAGCTGGGATGGCTAGAGGACAAATGTAAGGATGTAGAGGCTTGTCTCACTAGGGGTAAGATAGATACTGCCTACAGGAAAATTAAAGAGACCTTTGGAGAGAAGAGAACCACTTGTATGAATATCAAGAGCTCAGATGGCAACCCAGTTCTAAGTAAAGAAGGGAAGGCAGAAAGGTGGAAGGAGTATATAGAGGATTTATACAAGGGCGATGTACTTGAGGACAATGTTATGGAAATGGAAGAGGATGTAGATGAAGATGAAATGGGAGATACGATACTGCGTGAAGAGTTTGACAGAGCACTGAAAGACCTGAGTCGAAACAAGGCCCCGGGAGTAGACAACCTTCCATTAGAACTGCTGACGGCCTTGGGAGAGCCAGTCCTGACAAAACTCTACCATCTGGTGAGCAAGATGTATGAGACAGGTGAAATACCCTCAGACTACAAGAAGAATATAATAATTCCAATCCCAAAGAAAGCAGGCGTTGACAGATGTGAAAATTACCGAACAGTCAGTTTAATAAGCCACAGCTGCAAAATACTAACACGAACTCTTTACAGACGAATGGAAGAACTAGTAGAAGCCGACCTCGGGGAAGATCAGTTTGGATTCCGTAGAAATACTGGAACACGTGAGGCAATACTGACCTTACGACTTACGTTAGAAGAAAGATTAAGGAAAGGCAAACCTACGTTTCTAGCATCTGTAGACTTAGAGAAAGCTTTTGACAATGTTGACTGGAATACTCTCTTTCACATTCTAAAGGTGCCAGGGGTAAAATACAGGGAGCGAAAGGCTATTTACAATTTGTACAGAAACCAGATGGCAGTTATAAGAGTCGAGGGGCATGAAAAGGAAGCAGTGGTTGGGAAAGGAGTGAGACACTGTTGTAGCCTCTCCCCGATGTTATTCAATCTGTATATTGAGCAAGCAGTAAAGGAGACAAAAGAAAAATTCGGAGTAGGTATTGAAATTCATGGAGAAGAAGTAAAAACTTTGAGGTTCGCCGATGACATTGTAATTCTGTCAGAAACAGCAAAGGACTTGGAAGAGCAGTTGAAGGGAATGGACAGTGTCTTGAAAGGAGGATATAAGATGAACATCAACAACAGCAAAACAAGGACAATGGAATGTAGTGAAATTAAAACGGGTGATGCTGAGGGAATTAGATTAGGAAATGTGACACTTATGGTAGTAAAGGAGTTTTGCTATTTAGGGAGTAAAATAACTGATGATGGTCGAAGTAGAGAGGACATAAAATGTAGACTGGCAATGGCAAGGAAATCGTTTCTGAAGAAGAGAAATTTGTTAACGTCGAGTATAGATTTAAGTGTCAGGAAGTCGTTTCTGAAAGTATTTGTATGGAGTGTAGCCAAGAAGAGAATAGAAGCTTTCGAAATGTGTTGCTACAGAAGAATGCTGAAGATAAGGTGGGTAGATCACATAACTAATGAGGAATTATTGAATAGGATTGGGGAGAAGGGAAGTTTGTGGCACAACTTGACTAGGAGAAGGTATCGGTTGGTAGGACATGTTTTGAGGCATTAAGGGATCACAAATTTAGCATTGGAGGGCAGCGTGGAGGGTAAAAATCGTAGGGGGAGACCAAGAGATGAATACACTAAGCAGATTCAGAAGGATGTAGGTTGCAGTAGGTACTGGGAGATGAAGAAGCTTGCACAGGATAGAGTAGCATGGAGAGTTGCATCAAACCAGTCTCAGGACTGAAGACCACAACAACAACAACAACATTATTGTCTTTGAATTAAAACGTATTATCGTTGCTTAGCACAGCGTTTGAATTCAGTTCACATGATTCGTGTTTACAATGGAATTAATTCGAACAATAAATGTTTCTATTATATTGCTCCAATGTCTTTAAACATAGTATCGGATTCTGCGTGTGTGTGTACTGCCTGAATCTCTTGCGTGTGACTTGAAGAAAATCCAAAGTTTGTTCAATGTGTCAACACGAAATTGTGATCTCCAGCAGTCGAATTTTGGTGGCGTCTACCGGGGTATAAATGGTCAATGAGGGCACAGGAAACACCTCACTGCCTACGACAGGTGATGAGCTTGTCGTTTACACCAACCAGAAGACCTGCCGGCTTCCACAACACCATACACTTCAAAGCATATTGACACTACGTAAATATTGCTTGACCAGTGTTCCATCACGTTGGTTTCTTCTTTGCATTTTCAGTTCCATTGATATGAATCATGTGCTACATGCACAAGTCCTTTGCAGCTCATTAACATCTCTTTAAAATACATTTCTTGTTGTAGTAAGTACATAAATATACAAATATTTACAATTAATCATTACATGAGATAGTTACATTGTTGTCATATAGCACATATACAGAATTAAATGAAAAATATAGTAAATTTTTACCTTACATTCAATATCATTGTGCTGACATGTGAATTACATTACATTCAGATTGAAATATACATTTTATTTATTTTATTTGTTAGCTCATTCTCTTTTTTTTTTTTGTCCTTTCCCTTTCGTTACACTTGCAACATTTGAAGATAATTGTGGCAACTCGCTAGAATATTCAACTTAAAATTCATCTTGCTTCCTGGAATAAAACTTACACATATTTCAAGCTTCAAGACAGCCCTCTCTAGGAGGATAGGTTCATGGGATGGTTGCTAACTACTTCATAAATACTAGTAAAGTCATCCCCTACAGTGGACTACACAAAATAAAATACGATAAATAAAATACATGTTAACTTAATATAACGTAGAAGTTCCTATACCTAATACCGTTTCTAAGTGTGGTGTCCCCACTATTGCTGTTTCTAAGAGCGGTACCCCTCTATTACCGTTTCTAAGAGTGGTGCCCCTCTAAATATCTTAGGATCCTACAAGTATGTACATCAGTGTGGTAAGTGTATATATATATATATATATATATATATATATATATATATATATATATATATATATATATATCTAGTTCAAGTCAATCATGTTCCTATAAGGTTTGTGTAGTTCATCTCCTTCCTTTCATGAGTATCAAGCAATATAAATAAATGTTTTACTTAATAAATAAATAAATCTTCTTAGATAATTGCTGCTGTGTTCCATGCTGTATATCCATTCTGTATTTACCTTGTGGTACCTGTAAAATTCTATTTATAAATAAATATGTGTGTCTCTCCATACTGTCAGATAATCATGAATTATATAATGTCAAATATTTCATCAACATGTATAAATTTTTCTAAGGGAGGGATGAGAGTATGAGCCGCAACAGAGGACTGACGTTTTGTTTTCTTCTTACTCTCCTTTCTATTTAATGGTGCAACAGTTCAGTTCAGTAGATGAGCTTTAATTATGTCATTAGATGACTGCTAAATATGTTCTCTTAAATAATTCTTCCAATCTGAAGTGTCAAGCCTACACGACTCCAAAAATTTCATTACGAGTTCCCATTAGATTAGTGTTAAAGTGTTATAGATTTAAATCTTCTGGTATATTTCCAACAGTGGCTGCTGTAAATAATTCTTTCCACATAAATCTATACTTTCACCTTTAGTTATAAGAATATATAAGACACCACATAAGTTATTATCTCAAGCATACCAATCTTTCAATAAATAGCATTCTTTCCACTACTTTCATTCTGTATTCCATGAGTACATGTGATATAGCGTTCAAATCTAGTTTCTCTCCTCTCAACATATTCTCAATTACTCATAACATTCTCACCTATCCATTATTCATTCTTCACCAAATAACATATACTTATTCCTCAGCATTATATATATTTTCCTCTTATTCATCACCACTTACTTTTTACTTCAACAACAACAACAATAATAATAATAATAATAGTAATATCCTTTTCTCATCTTGTATTCCATTTACCTCCCTCCATATTACTATTTGTCCTCTTATTAAACTAAAATTACATTCACTCATCTCATTCAGTCACTCACATCACTCATATCAACATTACTATTATCACATGCCTCCTAAAGAAAATAATTCTGTTCAGTTCTCTGCCTCCTCTAATGTGTATATGCCTCCTCTGATGTGTATACGCCTAAATAGCAACTCCTCTTATAACCAATATTAACTATTGGATGGTTCACATTGCTTTCTAGACTTACCCGCATTCATTAGATTGTAAGTATCTGTATAACTTAAATGTAGGCTCATCATAACCGTATATCATATTAATTATCTTCTCTGTTTTACTGGTACTATTAAAATCTACATCCTGATATAATTCTTTTTCTATTTTCTTACTGTCATCATATTGGAGAAAACAAATCGTCGGTTCCGTTGCGCTCTGCTCCCTATCGACCGTAACTCGAGCGCTTAGCTCGATCGTCGTTCGTTTTCCGGCAAATTCGGTTGTTGCTGCGGGTTGGGTTCATGGCCCAACTCAATAATATTTACATTTCTGTCGCGCCTCACCCAAGTATCAGCTGTTTGGTTGTTGACATTACCCCACGTCGCATTGGGAGTTCCGTTAGGTAGGAATTGAGAGTTGCTGTATTGCATGTGTCGTGGCGGTGGTCCATTGTGATTTCCCCATACATTATTTCGCCCATGACTGTAACTGGTATTGTCATTACTGTTATTCCTGCAATACATGTTTGGATGTTGTTGGATGTTGTTTCTCTGAAAATATCCTGGATGGTACCTGTTATCTGTTTGAAAGGTCTGTAATCGTCAGGTTTAAGTGTTTCTTGGTTTGTTTTTACGGAATTGTGTGACTGTCGTAATTCGTCAACTTGGGTACTGGTTTTCTGTTGTTCAAAAACTACTGTTAACAATTTCTCATACATCGTTGTAAGTCAGTTTTTGTCTCGTCACTGAATTCCACAAATACCTTTTCTTGTCTCGTAACCTTGTCTGATAAGTCAGTAAATTTCCTTCCAAGACTACTGGTGGTTTCTGTCAAGTCGGCAATTTGTCTCGATTGTTTTTCAAAATTTTGTTTTATGTCCCGTGTCAGTTCATCGAATTTAGTGTCAAATTTCCCAATGTCACGTTTTAAATTGTCGTGTAAAGCGTCAAATCTTTTCTAAAGTGTCAAATTTTCTGTTTTGGTCACCAAGTAACTTCAGAATCTGGTTGAGCATGTCAGAGTCCTGTGTCTTAGTTTCGTCATTTTTTCATGTGTGATTGATGTCTGGTTCTGAAGTTGACGTTGTCAATGTCACGTTTTGTCGCATAGTACTCACTCTCCATTCGCCTGCATCTCTGTTTAAATATAGGGGTTGTTGTCTTAATCGATCCGGTAAAATTATGTCTTGAACATCCTCACTATTAAGTTCAATATTCATTTGACTGTCGGACATGTTTTGCAATGTGTCATTTTCACTAAGCTCGTCCGCGGAAACAATTTCTACGCGTCTAGCGTCCATCTTGCAATTTTCGTAATTAATTGCAAATAAAATTTTCCAATGGTAAAAAAAAATTTTAAATATGATATGTTGAAATCTGAAATTTCTCTTATGGAAATCGATATTTCTATATGATTTCTAATTAGAAATTGAATTATTAAATTGGTACTGAAATTTCCCTCTCACAAATAAATGACTGTGAATATGCTCTTCACTTATCATTTGCAATAATAGTAGTAAATCAATTTTAACTACAATTTGAAAAAATAATTTCGAAATAAATGGATCGGAATAAAGGAAGTACAGATGGCTGCTTGAAACTGGAAAAAATGTAAATTTCTGTACTCACCATTTTTTTTCCAGTCTTATGTTGCAAATGTAGCGTCAAATATACAGTTTTCAATCCAAAATTTTTCTTTCGCGTCCGTGCAAATTATTTTATGGAACGTTATCCTTTTCCCTTTTTTTTACCAAATTAATTTCCTCAACATGAAAATGAAAATTAACACGAATTAATAACAGGGAAAACAATATTGTTGTAAATTTCATGCACATAACATTACAATTGAAATGAATGAGACTTAGTCCAAATTCATTTTCTGATGCTATTAAGTGGTTGAAATTAGATAAAATGTCCAAAATTTATAATAACTGCACTTGTATCAAATCCAAACTGCACTTGTATCGAATCCAAACTGCACTTGTATCAAATCCGAAGATTGCAAGTTATGTCACCAGGACGCCAATTGTGTTGTTACCTTTTTATTATCTTCTCCTCATTAGCTATTGAAACAATCTCGCTTTGTAATGTAATTTTAATTTTCACCCAAAGGCACATTCAACACATCGCCGAAAAATACACGTCTTTCGTATCAAGACAAGAGAGAGAGAGTCCTCCATTAGTTCTTAAAAACAAAAACCTACGCAAAAGTAAAAAAAAGAACAAAATTATTTATACAATCGGTCGCTGGCGCAGCGCTCTTCTGCGTGCGCGATCGTAAATTATAACTTTGTATTGGCGGAGGCGCGGAAGTCAAAGTACCATTACAATAGCAACCGCTGCATCCTGTTGTTGGAATATGCAGCCCCGTTAACTGAAATGCACGCACACAAGAATCACAAACAAAAGAACGAAATTTGTAAATGTCGTGGTCCGTGGCCAACATCACTTGAAGAACCAAAGATGAAATTTTTTTGTGACGCGTTTTCAACTAAACACATGGATATACTGGGAGACCTAAATAATAGGGATGTGACAAAAATTAGAGGGCATGAGAGTAGTAGGGCTGTTGATGCACCGTAAAAGTATTCACAAGTGTCTGACGCACACTACTAGTCGATTTTTACTGTCATCAGCCCAGTGATTGAATTGATGCGGTCCTCCACAAAGTCCTCTCCAAAGCTGACCCCTTCGTCTAAAACTCGCACCTTATGTCCTCCATTATTTGTTGGATATCATCCGGCTTTACCCTCAGCACCTTCCTCTAGTACCACGAGCAGAGTTTCCTGAAGTCTTAACACATGTCCTATCATCCTGTCTCTTCTTCTTGTCAGTGTTTCGACTTATTTCTTTCCTCGTCGATTCTACTGAGAACCCAATTTGTTACTAGTCCGCCTTTCAACAACTTCCTCTAGCAGCAAACGCTGAGATTCTCCGCTTTTAGATTCCTCCACAGTACTACATGATTCAAGTACTTGTAAGATTATTAATGAATGGTTACCACATTTAGGCAAAGGTCTACGTATCGTGTAAACCTGAATGCATCATGTGCTCTTGCGTCGTCCTGCGTGAAAAAAGAGTTTGCAGTACCTGCGTATCAGGAGCTAAGATTTGATGGAAAGAAATCAGTCAGTTTCATGCTGCAGTAATTACACACTGGAGGCCCTGTTTCCACATCATGCTTACAATCTTGATGTAACAGATGACGATTTTCTATATTCCAATGTCGACTGCTCTGAGAATTTGTGTACCCCGACGACCGCAGGCGAGTTTCACCAGAAAAAAGAGCATTTCACGACCAACATCTCCACCGCAAACAGGGTGAAGATTAGTAACTACAAGGTTAATTGTATCAGAAAATAAAGGAAACAAAAGTTACAAACGAAATACCATTACTGGCGACACTTTCATCAATTTTGTAGCACTTATCCTGCGTGACTTTACGTCACAATTCCAATTTGTTGTGCAATGCTGGTGTTTACAGGACGCAAGAATTTCGTATTTAGCGAAAAGGAGAATATGGTTAACCAGCTCAAAATCGTATTCAACAAGCATTGTATCTCGAGTGGTGTGATTCCCAAGTATGCCAAGTGAAAGTCAAGAAATTTTTAGTTCGCAATGTGTTAAAAGGAAATGTGAATAGAAGTGGGTAAAGTATGAAATCAGAGGAGCACATACCTTTACTGGTCTTCAAAATAATTACCTTTAGCTACAACAGACTTCTGACATCGGTTGTGAAACTGCTGGAAACTGGTCAGCAAACGCTTGTTCTGAAAGCGCTCGAAGCACCGCGGCCACGCGAAGTTGCTTATCCGCAGTGTCTGCGAATGTTTGTGAGCAGTAGCTCTTACGGTGTCTTTGCTTATCTTCAACTCTTCTGCTGATCATCCGCAAGCATCCGTCGCACTCGCTCGATGTCTGGGTTTGTGCGTATTGTCCCAAACGCGGCTCGTTATTGATACCGTCCCTTCCGTCTCTGAACGGTTTAATCCACTGAAACACATATCATTTACTCTCTGCTTCAACACCGCACACTGGCACTATTGCTCCATGAGTCTCCATCGCCGTTTTCCCCGATTTAAAGTAAACCGTCATTGAAATGCCTGGGCTAGCAGGCCAGAGTGTGTCAGGCTGTGGAAAGGGGCCAAAATTAATTCCTGTCAGTTGCACTCAACATGCTAACTTAATTTATTCAGCACAATATTACAACATGAATAAAAAACACTCAAAACTTTAATCGAGCTCCTTAATTAACCTTAAATTGGCTGAAGGCCACATTTAAAATGGAAGACACAGGGCCTAAGCAACAACTGAAGTACAATGTTCCTCTGGAGGTTTCACCCAAGAATATTTTCTTAATCTTCCATCTAATCGGCTGAAGGCCTTAGCAGTTTAATTTTAATGGAACTTGTCTGGATGTCGCATATTAAGCAATAAGAAGAGTTTCAATCAAAAGGTAGAAGGCCTTATCTTAAAACATTGAATGCAAAATTCGGCTGGACGGCCATACAAAAGCATCACAATCTTATGCCTTAAGGGCAAGACAAGAACTTTAATTTAAGAGATATTAAAACTCGGCTGAAGGCCACACATCAACCAAATAACTAAAACTCAATCAGGGAAGTTACTACATAACAGACATGGAACGGCGCTCAGACGTTTCCAAGGATCGGCCTGGAATTGTAAGACTAACGTCTGCTTATGCGAGACAGGCAGCCTGACCAGTAACTTCTAAATGGGAAGGCAACCCAACAGACAGACAGCTGACGAACCAACCAACTACCTGATTTCGGTCACCAGACCAAAAACACTACAACCAAAATGCCAAAGAGACCAGTAACACTCGTCCTCAAATATTGGTTGGTTGATAAGCCAAGGCACATTAACTACTGACATACATGAACATCGCAACGGCTTTGGGAATACACGTCGTGGCGGACAGCACCAACATGGTAAGAAAACACTTACTCGCTGCTCTGTCGCAGCCGATTAACTGGCTACTGCAGTACGCAGACAGCATTACAACATTTAAAGCGTTGCTCAGACTAACACAGGGTACACAGTTTTGCACGAAACACTGCCACAAGAAACTCGAACACTCGTAAAACGAATCACTGATGAACAACTAGAACAAATCACAGGCGGACACATACACACCAAACCGAAAGACGGTCACGGTTCTAGGCGCTACAGTCTGGAACCGCGCGACCACTACGGTCGCAGGTTCGAATCCTGCCTCGGGAATGGATGTGTGTGATGTCCTTAGGCTAGTTAGGTTTAAGTAGTTCAAAGTTCTAGGGGACTGATGACCACAGCAGGTAAGTCCCATAGTGCTCAGAGCCATTTTTTTTTCGAAAGACGGTCAGTGGCGAAACACACGTTAGCTCGTTGTCACTCAAACCACGTGTGTCAGTATCAGCTGAGCGAGTCTTAACTATCCAGAGCTCACTGCAGCTCCAACCCGACTCCAACCTGATGTCTGTCCGGAACTGGGAGACACGGCAATCTGGACACAATGGCTCGGAACAATCATGCACAGATAACTTTAGTCCATTGGCCCGACGTCTCCGTAAAAGAAGGAACCGAGCCCCGTCCAGCAAGATGAGCCAGTGACGAGGCCCAGAAACGGTCAAAAGACCAAACACACGTCGCCGAAAGAGGCGACCAACTGAACGACCGACGAACGGTCGATCCCGCTGCATCTCCGTCCATCGGACAGTTCATCCTGTGCCGCGAGCGGTCGGCGAGTACTGGCTGTCCGCGCCTCCGTAGCGCTCCGTCCCCGACTGAGGCTACGTCCCGACTGCGCTTCTGCCGCGTTCCAACTACTCCAGGTCCGATCTCCCCAACTCACGCAGAGGGAACACAACCGACTTCTCTGCACAGGAAGGAACCGACCCAAATACACGTCGTCGATGAGACGACCGACCGAACGACCAACCAACGGTCGTCCCCACTGGCTGTGGAGACCTCACTGGGGCTCTGTGCCCAACTACACTGGTGCTGCGTCCCGACCGCCCTGCTGGTCCATCTCCCAATGACTACCAGACACACGAAGACCCGGAAATACAATCGGTGGCTCCAGATGCCTCTAATGGCTCTGAGCACTATGGGACATAACATCTGAGTTCATCAGTCCCCTAGAACTTAGAACTACGTAAACCTAACTATTCTAAGGACATCACACACATCCATGGCCGAGGCAGGGTACGAACCTGCGACCGCATCGGTCTCGCGGTTCCAGACTGTAGCGCCTAGAACCGTCCGGCCACAGGTGGCTCCAGAGATCACACGACAGTGCACTTATCAATACGCGCTGCCGCTGCCGCTGCCGCTCACGGACAAGTAAGACAGGCAGTTAGTGACACCTGTAAATGGAATAAGAAAACGAGGCGGCAGTAGCGTAATAGAAGATGACAAACAATAAATGGCATGAACACGAGCCGTGCACGGCTCGGTCATGTTATCGTGTTACTCCATTTTGAGCTCTTTTTTGCAATCACGCGAGTCATTATTTTAGGTAAGCCAAACAATGTAAGCAACAATTGAAAGAAATCGTTCAGAATCCACAGTGCAATAGCTGCAAAGCAACGATGCACCCACGGACACCCGCCATAAACACTTTATCTTGTTGTGCCCGAGCCGCCCAACGCTACTTCCGCGAGCAACTGTAAGGTACTATTCTCGCAAAGTCACATGGCCGACAGACCTATAGATACCAATAAGCAAATAAAAGTTAAGTCCTCAAAATCCAAAACTTACTGAAGTTCAGGAATCAAAGCCGAAGCCTGATGTTTCCAAAGGGGACCCAGTATTCAGCCCAGCGAAACTGGCTTCAACTCCCATCGGTGTGGTGCGTCCCAGAGCTGGCTGTCCAGGCTACGCACGAATTCAGCCACGGATGCGAATCATTCAGAAATATGTCCATCAACCACTCGTCGTCTCCGTGTCCAAAGCTCGCCTTTCTCGCCGGGCAGACCGCTCACATAGTCCTCCTCTTCCGTTACAACCTTCCTGGCGGCCGGGATGGCCGAGCGGTTCTAGGCGCTTCAGTCTCGGGCATGGATGTGTGTGATGTCCTTAGGTTAGTTAGGTTTCAGTAGTTTTAAGTTCTAGTCGCTACAGTCTGGAACCGCGCGACCGTTACGGTCGCAGGTTCGAATCCTGCCTCGGGCATGGTTGTGTGTGATGTCCTTAGGTTAGTTAGGTTTAGGTAGTTCTAAGTTCTAGGGGACTGATGTCCTCAGCTGTGAAGTCCCATAGTGCTCATATCCATTTGAACCACCTCCTCTTATCCCCTCTCTGTTTATCTCCGATCTCTTTTCTCTGCCCATATCTTCCACCTCCTCTTCTTTGTCCATATCCTTTTCCCCTTCTTTCTGTCCAACAACTTCTTCCCTTATCTGCTGAACTATGCGTCCTGCAAAAATAAAATCTTGTATGTACATTCAGCAGCTTATGTGAATTGTTTGTGTGTTGTGTATTAAACCGGGGACCTAGAACCAACGGAGAGGCTTCGTCCCGCTTAGCCCTCAGTGGTTCACAACTCACAACAGGCCACAGCAGTCCACCCACCCTACCTATCCCACACCAAACCCAGGGTTATAGCTTATGCAGATACTGTCTGCTAAACGTGTTGCGAATAGAATTACTAGAAAAGAAGCAATAAAAGTAAGCGACATTCATCACGCGACAGTTTTACTGCATGAACATCAAAATATGGTAAGCGATATAGTTTTTCCTTTCATAATTTCTTGGGGTTTTCAGAGGGAAAACGTATTCGTAAGGGTTTGGCATTTTGTCTAAAGATTGTTGCAGACCACGAAGTGCTCTCGTTCTAAAATATTGGATGAATAAAATTTGGGTATTCGTGCATCGTGACCAACACTCCTTGATTCTCACCTCCACCGCTTTGATAGGCTGGTGGATCTTACCCACACAAAGATTCTTATCAGACCGTAAATTATATGTCCACCAGGTTTGGTTGAAATCGGTCCAATGTGTTTGGAGGAGATGTAGAACATACATACACACAGACATACACATACACTTATACACATTTTTCCAATGAAGTGGCAAAGATCTGGTAATGGCAAGCGTATTCAAATACAGAGGAATGTGACAGGCAGAAAAGTGAACTGCGGTCGGCAACGCCTGTATAAAAGAACAAACGTCTAACACAGTTGTTACTTAGGTTACTGCAGCTACAGTGACAGTTTAACAAGAGTTAAGTGAGTTATAACGTGGTGTTATAGTCGGACACAGCAAGTCCGAGGTAGCGATGAAATGCGGATTTTCCCGTACGACTGTTTCACGAGTGTACCGTGAATATCAGGAATCCGGTAAAACATCAAATCTCCGACATCGCTGCGGGCGGGAAAAGATCCTGCAAGAATGGGACGAATGACGAGTGAAGAGAATCGTTCAAAGTGACTGAAGTGTAACCCTTCCGCAAATTGCTGTAGATTTCAGTGTTGGGCCATCGACAAGGGTAAGTGTGCGAACCATTCAGCGAAATATCATCGATATGGGCTTTCGGAGCCGATGGCCCACTCATGTACCATTGATGACTACACGACACAAAGCTTTACGTGTCGCCTGGGCCCGTCAACACCAACATTGGACTGTAGATGACTGGAAACATGTTGCTTGGTCGAAAGTGTCTCGTTTCAAATTGTAACGAGCGGATGGATGTGTACTGGTATGCAGACAACCTCATTAATCCATGGACCCCGCATGTCAGCAGGCGATACAGAAAAGCTCATGAATCCATGGAGCCTGCATGTCAGCAGGAGACTGTACAAGCTGGTGGAGGCTCTGTAACGGCATGTGGGGGGGAGGGAGGAGGGCGTTGGAGTGATACGGGACCCCTGATACGTCTAGATACGACTCTGACAGGTGACACGTATGTAAGCATCCTGTCTGATAACCTGCATCCCTTCATATCCATTTTGCATTCCGACGGACTTGGGCAACTCCAGCACGTCGATGCGACACCCCACACGTCCAGACGTACTAGAGAGTGGCTCCAGGAACACTCTTCCGAGTTTAAACACTTCCGCTGGCCACCAAACTCCACAGACATGAACATTATTGAGCATATCCATGATGCCTTTCAACGTGATATTTAGAAGAGACTTCCTCGTACCCTTACGGATTTATGGAAGCCTTGCAGGAATCATGGTGTCAATTTCCTCCAGCAATACTTCAGTCAGTAGTGGGTTCCATGCCACGTCGTGTCGCGGCACTTTTGCGTGTTCGCAGGGAGGGCCTACGCGATATTAGTAAGTGTAACAGTTTCTTTGACTCTTCAGTGTATAACATGTATGAATATCTTTTCCTCCTTGATGCGATTCTGTGAACAAAAGCCTATACGATGCACCAACTGAGCTCAAGTTAACTGCGAAACCACTTGCAAATTCGTCTTATAGTTTGGAGATTAGAGTGTTTGAAGACAGAGAGTCATGGAAGTTTTACAAATTTTTTATTAATGTAGAAGGTAGGTAATCTACATAAATTAGTGTGTACTGAGCCCCCAATAGACTAGCTCCAACAAGTGGCCGGTGAAAAGCTGGCCAGACAGAATGCTATTTTAAGTTGCGGCTCTGGCCACGGCTATCCGTAGGGACTGCTGCTTCCGGCGGGGATTCTGTATCCTGAGACACTAGGCGCTGGCCGCTGCGGCAGGTCAGATGGCCGCCGCGTCTGAGTCGCGCTCTGTCTGGCTGACATGATAACAACAACGGGAATAACAAGCATTCTGTTTGGCCAGGCTCTAAGTTGGCCTGTGAGCTTCAAATAATGAAGGTTAAAAGCCAGCACTATTCGGAACACTTCGTGTCGACTCTTCTGTGTTTCATATTGCTGCCTCAACACCCCCAACGTTTGACACGGTAACGGCCTGAAGAAGTCTTGTGTTGCCTATGTGACCGAATGATTAATTGATTAATAACAGTTCTGGAGGACGTATGTAGCTACTCCTAGATGAAGAGGTTGGCACAGGAGAGGAATTCGTACCGGGCCAAATCAGTCCAGTCAGGACCGATGAATTAAGAAAAAAATAAGTAAAAGAAAACAAAAGCAATAATATTCGTACTTATATTTAAATTCAGTGTTGAATATGAGACGTCGTCGACAAATAACAGACTTAATTAATTTGTGGTTGATACCTTGCTGCTGTACCTGGGAACATCGTAATTCTCGTCAAGCATGAAGTGGTTTCTTAAATGCACCTGAGGCTGCACCACTAAGGCGCGAAACCGGTCGTGGGTATTTGAAAATAGTGCAATTAGAGTTCTGCTCTACGGTTCTGTAGTTTGGTACATTATGTAAATGACGTAGTAAGTTTTAGGATTACCGCTAGTATTAGTAGCACCGGTAGGGACAGAAACATAAACAAATGAGTATGAGAGAAACTGGGAGCGGACGACTTCTCTTTGTTTTTTGTTTGTTTGGTTGTGTATTTTACACATAATTAGAAAAGCACATCGTCCAGTGTTAGTCCTTTGTGTATTGATAAATGCGAAATATTTTTATGAATACCATAAACTTGTTTTGTATAAGTTCGACGACGTACTGAAGCGATGCTTGATGTACAGCATTTTTTTATGCATGTATTTATTTTACCTTTTTGTTAGGAAATTCCTTTGTCTAGCGCTGTGGCATAAATCTGTATTGATTTCTTTATTTTTACTAAAACATCCCTCTGTTTCACGTTACACATCAAGAATTTCCGAATAAACTCTGAATTAAACATTGACAATTTCAACTTTCCTATAAATGCTATTTTTAAGTAACAAACAGGAGGATAACTATGTAAAACAAAAACATTCTGTAGCTTACCTGGCCCTTTATAAATCTTCACTCAGTTTCTAGAGAGTTCACCGCTTCCGCTTTTTAGAGGAGTCTAGTAAGACACTGGTCGTGGTATGCAATACACCTAACGTACAGGTAACGCAGGTATGACTTTATAAGTAAACTTACTAGGAAAAACTACCACCACCTACGCTTACTTATGATTGTCTTCGGTAGCCTATGGTAGTTTTACAACTAATAGAGACAGCTATACAGTCAGATGGACTTTCATTTTAACTATCATTTGATATTGTGGTACGAAAATTCCAATTTTATCAATCATGTATTATTTGAACTGTGGTTACCCCACCTATAGGATAGGTTTGTTAGTTGATTTAATTTAATGCAAAGCATTTAAAGATGTTACTTCAGTGTCAAAAATGTTCGTCCCGGTAGCTGAGTGGTCACAGTTTGGCGCTAGCGGCCGTGCGGAGCGGAGGTCCGATACTTCCGCCTGTGCGGCGTGTGCGAGTGTTTGTTTACTTGTGGACTTAGTCTGCGCGCGGGCTAGTAACAACGATCATGGCGAACAAGTACAGGAAAGCTACATTACGATTCGATTTCTGTAAAGACTACGAACGACCAAAGGCTTTCGCAGTAGAATGATTCATTCGAGAGGAAGTCAAGATACCGCCAAACGATATTGTCGGAATTCACCTGTCCATCATTAGTCCCACGGTGTATGTTAAGATGGTAAATGACGCGGCGTGTGAGAGAATTCTACAAGCGACAAAAGCAGGTCTCTGATTTTGCCATGTTGACGGGAATGTCGGCACGGTTACTGTAGAACATGCTGGTCTGGTTGTACGGACAATACATGTTTTTGAGCTGCCATTTGAGCTCCCGGCTGACGAAGTTATCGAGGCTTTTAAGCCATACGGCACGGTACATGGTCACACAGTAGAACGCTGGACACAATTCGCCACGTACCCCGTTCTTAACGGAGTGCGACAGATCACTATTGATCTTCAGAAGCATGTACCGTCCTATCTGACAATTGGTGGTGATTTACGATGGTCAACCACGTACATATTCTGGCTGTGGCCATGAGGGACACCTCAGGTTGACCTGTATGCAATGGTGGAGTACGCAACTGCCTTCAGATGTGCGGGAGCCGTCGCGGGCGATGACAGTACTACCGAGCACCTATGCCAAAGCCCTCACTGCGTCCGCTGATGACCGAAAGGACACAGCCCCGGTGGAAGATCAAGATGGCACCTTGTAGCAGACGTCTGGATGACAGAGGATACTGCTCCATCGAGCATACAATCTACGGCGACAACATCAGTTGAGACCGAACTCCGACCTAGCACAAAGATCGTACACGAAGCAGTTCCAGCTACTACGGATGCTGTTCTGTCTGGAACGCACTCTGTGACGACAACAGCAGTTTCGACCGAACTACCGCCAAGTACCTTGATGGGACTCGAAACACTTCCAGTTCCTACGGATGCTTTTCTGTCGGGCTGACGTGATTCCCTACAATCCGAGAACACGGAAGGAAGGTCACGCAAACAACGTTCCCCGAAAAGGAGGAAACGGCGGCGTCGCACGACATCTCCTCGGGATGACTCCCCATGCCTCGACGACGATGTGCCTGTGGACCAAGACGACACAACAGCCTCTACGCAACAGGATGAGGCAATGGAAACTGTTCGATCTGCAGTCATGGACTGTGCGGCTAGTCCCGGCAGAGGTTCGAGTCCTCCCTCGGTCATGGGTGTGTGTGTGCGTGTTTGTCATTAGGATAATTTAGGTTAAGAAGTGTGTAAGATTATTGACTGATGACCTTAGCAGTTAAGTCCCATAAGATTTTCTAAAAAATTAAAAAAAGGCTGTTCGATCAGACCGGCAGCGGTCTTTCACATCAACGGTACGGGGACGTGGTGATGCTGAAGAGGAATCACAGCCAGTTGGCTCTCCAAACACAGACGCTGTGGCTATGGACACGAATGTATCACTGCCTGAAAAGACGTCGTATGACGATATCGAGGAGGCGCCGGACGTAATACAGAGGCAGCCGGCACTCACGAAGACGGCCTAAGGGAGAGAGGCGGGCGAACGTCTTCTCACTCAGCCCCCAGCGCCGATGCAGGAAGATGTTGTTGCGCCTCGACAGAGTGGGATTCAACGTCATGCGAACCGTATTGCGACATTAAATATAAATTACGTGCGTTCGCCGGCCACAATACGCCTACTGAAGGAAACGATTTGGGCATCTGATGTGGATTTTGCTTTTCTGCAGGACGTCCACATAGCTGCACTCCCCATACATCGCAGGCTACCAATCCTATTCGTCACATGGAGATCACGATGGGAGTGGGGCGGCAGTTTACGTGCGAGATGGATTCACATTTGAAAACGTGTGTTATCTTCCGTCGGCCAGGAGAATGGCTTTCACGACGTTTGGGACACGCATCATCAATCTTTATGCACCGTCGGGAAGTAATCCGCGGCGGGAAAGGGAGCGATTTTATGCAGAAGACATTGCCCCACTAACCCATGGACATTATGAATGTGTAATAATTGGTGGAGATTTCAACTGTGTTCTCATCCAGAAAGACCAATGACCGCAAGAAGCAAACATCTGCCAGGAGATGCGAATCGTTGTCAACGACCTCGTACTTAGTGACACGTGGGAATTACGACATGGAGATGCACAGGGATACACCTAAGTGACAAGTCATCCGGCGAGTAGATTAGATCGCATTTATATCTCACGGGTCATGCAAATGATGTCCAGAACGCAGAACGCTGGCCATTGGCATTTTCAGATCACAGGGTTGCATCTGTACGGTGCTTCTTCCCCGTAGAGAGGCGTGGAAAAGTAAGGCCCCGTGGAAACTAAACATTCAACATCTACATGAACTTGAATGTCGTCAACGGATCCTTGAGACACTGACGATTTGCGAGCGAAGGGTAAGAAGGCATGCGACGATGCTTGATTGGTGGCTGATGTGTGCTAAACCGGTGCTTCGCCGTACGTTCATCTCATATAGCAGGGAGATCGCAGAATGGCGCCGCCGTACGACCGACTTTTATTTTGCAGCGCTGCACGATCTGGATGATGGCCCGCCGGGGCAGGACATCTGGATCGAACGCAAAAGGATAAAGGCTAAACTAGTGGCTTTAGCTCGGAAATATCTTCAGGGAACCATGGTACGCGCCAGATGTCACGATACGATAAGGCACGAGATTCCTTCCATGTACCACGTCGTGAATGAACGAAAGCACCGATGACGCGGTTTGGTACGGGAATTAATTACCCGCGAAGACCGAAGAGTGACGTGTCAAGCGGACATTATGTCAGCATTTGTCGAAAATTACCAACACATCTGTCGGGTAGAAGCAGTCCCTGTCGATGACCTCGACCGTGTACCCACGCACGTCTCCCATACACTAACGATGGAAGCCGCGGGAACCTTACTGGAAGACATTAGCTGGAGGACGTACATGATGCGATCGCACAAGGTGAGTTGAATCGGCCCCCAGGCATTGATGGGCTTCCTGTTGAATTTTACCGAGAATTTCGCAACGAAATGGCACCGCGATGGACGGAAATGTACGACAAGATGTTAAATTCCGACGCGTGATCTTCGCACGGTTGCTTGCGTCCCGATGTCGTATGTTAATTCGTAGCGTTCTCTCTCCAGAACAGACGACTCCGGGTGTGCAAACAGCTACTGGCGAATTCCGTGATGTGAAAGCGCTAGCGGACGAGTGCCGGCTTAAAGAGGCGATTGTGGCGGTTGATTTAGACAGTGCTTTTGATAAAGTGCGCCACAACTAGCTGTACGCTATAATGGAACAAATGGGATTTCCAGACCGTTTTACTGGTCTCATTAGAAGGATTTATGGGGGCTCACAATCTTTGGTACTGGTTAATGGGCGTATAGCAGGGCCCATTCCAATTCGACGATCCATTCGCCAGGGCTGCCCTCTTTCGATGCTGCTGTTCGCGATAGCGTTGGAACCATTAATTGGGAGGCTAACAAATTCTCTTTCGGGGATGAAACTACGGGGCTACACCTTCAAATGTGGTGACTATGCGGACGATCTCCTCCTGCTCGTTCGTTCTGAGGAAGAGGTGAAGACGGTCCTTGAACTGCTGTTGGACCACAGTGTGACGGCGGGTAGTGCAGTGAACATGAACAAATCGGCGGCAACGCTGGTTGGAAGGGACCTTAGGCCGGAAGAAATCAGTCCGTCTCCTTATGTGCAACGATTCCGCTATCTCGGCATAGACTTTACCTCATCTGTAAAACATACTGCGGCAGTTAACTACCGACGTATTTTATAGACAACACTTACCATGGTCCGACAACATCTCCTACGGCGCCTTGATCCTTTGCAGTGAGTCGAGTATCTGTACACTTACGTGGTTTCTCGAATGGTGCATATTTCGCAGTTCCTGCCCCTACCACTCATGCTCGGACGTCGACCTCAATCAGCACTAAGCTAATTCGTGATGATTGTGAAACGTCCCCTTAGAAAAATTAAACATGACTGTGCTTAAACTGACACACAATATTTTTAGCGAAACGCAATCTGACTTTCAAAAATCCCTACAAAAGAATGGCCCTGACTAACATTAACCTATACCTTTCACAAATCACTTACCTCACAAAAATCTTCGTTACTCGAACTATTGCAATACAGCGAGCGCCACTACTGCCAGCTAAATAAAAGATTCAAGCTACGGAAGACACTAACTACTGATAGGCATAGTTAGCAAATGAAAGATTTTAATAGAGAACAAACAATGTATTTACCTTAATAGTGTTGAAAAATCATAATATACATAGCAGTTCATGACATGCAGTCTTACAAATTTCAAAACTCCGCCATTTCTCTCCCCACATCCGCCACTGCTGGCGGCTCACCTCAACTGCGCAACGCTACGCGCTGTTCACATCCAGCTGCCGCTGCCCAACACTACAATGGCAGACAACAATGCAAACTAGCCACAGACTGCACACAGCACAGCCAGTGATTTTCCTACAGAGCGCTACGTAACGTTGCCAATAAGAAAACATAAACAGCGTACTTACAATTGGATCGCCCCTTAAGGTGCGATACGCAACGCTCACGCTCCCTACGGACAAGGGGGGACTCGGATTTACGAATGTTCACTGCCGAGCGACGGCGCTCCTTCTAGCCACGATGTACAAGCAATGGCGTAACGGGGGTGATTCTGGATCTTCTGGTTCCAGCATCCCTCACACCTCCGGTGGCGGTGGGCAACATAACGCCACATTTTGCGCATGTATCAACATTTATCATGGAACTTAGTTATATCAGAGACGAGCTTCTGCGCACGAGACCGCCATGCGCGAAGGATTTTTATGTTTGGCTGCTACGACGGATAAGTCGCAATGTCGTTGAACTCAAACACCCTAGGTTGCATTGGCCGAAGATTTGGAGACATGTGCACCAAGAATTCCTTCCTACCTTCGTTTGGGCACTGTGGTTCTCTGTCGCCTGTGGCAAGTTCAACACCAACCAATGGCTCCATGCAATTGGACTAGTGGACACTCCACTATGCCCGAAATGTCGCCAAGTGGATGACGACCATCACCATCAACTTGTATCGCGGTGGAGGACGTTTGGCTCCTGGGAAGACAGATGGTAGCATGCTACCTCCATGTGACCCTGCAACATAGTACACCTGCTTCCTTCTTACATCCGGAGAGTTACTACTTTCCTGCGACTAAATCACAGTCGATCATCTGGGTCAAAGGTTGGACGATCGCGTACCTCTATAGGGATCCTGCAAAGTAGCGACTTGACTTTTAGTATTTCTTGCAACAAGCTCACAGTGAGGTTCATAGATCGTCACACTATCGGAAAACCGTTGCCAGCTATTTTCAGGCAGTCTTCCTCGACCCACCACGCAGTTGGGATGTGCTGGGTGCAGTCGGTGTCCACATTTGACAGCTGAAAATGAACCTCACGCTTCTGTTACCACTCAATACGTAATGCACATACTATACCATGAAATGATCTACATGTTCCTTTTAACAGAGTGATCTTTATTGAAAATAAAAAAAAATAAAATAAGAAAAAGTGGTTAGCGCGACAGACTGACAATCCTAAGATCCCGGGTTCGATTCCCGGCTGGTTTGGAGATTTTCTCCACTCAGGGATTGGGTGTTGTGCTGTACTAATTATCATCATTTCATCCCCATCGACCCGCAAGTAGCCGAAGTGGAGTCAATTCGATAGACTTGCACCTGGCGAACGGTATACCCGACGGGATGTCCTAGTCACACGACATTTACATTTAGTGTCAAAAGTTATACCACAGCAGCTGACTGGTATGAATCACCCAAGACTATGAGCAGGCAGCAATTGAAGGCAAACAATGAAATACTCCCTCTCTTACATCTTCTAAGCCGGGAGTGGACGCTACTTAAACTTTTGTCCTCGACGTAGGTGGCCAACGTTACATAGCTCATGGCCGAATTCACCAACTTGATTTACATTTAAACACAGCTTAACGGTGATTACATCTGTAACCATTGTTGTATGTTATTGAGTAGGAAAATTAATCTTTAACGTTGTCTGACGATTTTCGATGCGGCTGCTTGTTGCTGGAAGCATATTATTATAAAATATCGCTGAGAACCACGACTAGCGGGAATACCGATTCGTGTCGCTTGCAGGTGTATTGGAACTGAGGCATGGGAGCTGTGCAGTTTCACTTGCGGTACTTGCTTACCCCTTGTGCTTTTTTTAGAGCAACAAGGACTGATGGAGTAAAGAATCACATTTCTCGTAGGACTACTAACTTTCAGTCACAAAGAAAGGCATCTGATGCAAGAGTTTGTAGTAATTTTCGCTTAAGTTGACTTAACGGTATCGTAAATTCTCACTATAACTTAAAATGTGACGCTAATCCTCGTCGTTACCAATGAACTACCGTTTTATACACTGTCCAGTCACAGTAAAGAGACCATCGGTCAGAAGCCTGCATAGCCACCTTGTGCAGTGCGGCTGCTCTGAGACGTGTAGTAAGAGAGTCAGTGAGGTTGTGGAGATAACGACAGGGATGTGCAGCCGCGGCCAACAGCGGTAGGTGTCTCGGCTCAGGATCCATGGCGCGAAAAGCCCGATCGAGAAAGTGTCACAGATTCTCGACTTGCTTTAAATACGTGAAGTTTGGTGGCCACAGTAGTACGGTAGACGCATCCTGGTGCTCTTCGAACCACGCACGTAAACTGTGAGCTGCTTGACACATTGCATTGTCCTACTGAAAGATGCCATCTACACAACTGGCCATAAAATTGCTACACCACGAAGATGACGTGCTACAGACGTGAAATTTAATCGACAGGTAGAAGATGCTGTGATATGCAAATGATTAGCTTTTCAGAGCATTCACACAAGGTTGGCGCATGTGGCGACACCTACAACGTGCTGATGTCAGGAAAGTGCCAACCGATTTGTCATATACAAACAGCAGTTGACCGGCGTTGCCTGGTGAAACGTTGTTGTGAGGAGGAGAAATGCGTACCATCACGTTCCCGACTTTGATAAAGGTCGGATTGTAGCCTATCGCGGTTGCGGTTTATCGTATCGCAACATTGCTGCTCGCGTTGGTCGCGATCCAATGACTGTTAGCAGAATATGGAAACTGTGGGTCCAGGAGGGTAATACAGAACGCCGTGCTGGATCCCAACGGCCTCGTATCACTAACAGTCTGGATGACAGGCCACTTATCCGCATGGCTGCAAGACGACAACCATCTGCACGAACAGTTCGACGACGTTTACAGCAGCATGGACTATTAGCTCGGAGACCATGGCTGCGGTTATCCTTGACGCTGCATCACAAACAGGAGAGCCTACGATTCTTTACTCAACGACGAACCTGGGTGCATGAATGGCAAAACGTCATTTTTTCGGATGAATCCAGGTTCTGTTTACAGCATCATGATGGAAGCGTGTATTCGTCATCGCCATACTGCCGTATCACCCGGCGTGATGTTATGGGGTGCCACTGGTTACACGTCTCAGTTATCTCTTGCTCGCATTGACGGCACTTTGAACAGTGGGTGTTACACTTCCGATGTGTTACGACTCGTGGCTCTACCCTTCATACTATCCCTGCGGAACCCTACATTTCAGCAGGATAGTGCACGATCGCATGTCACAGGTCCTGTACGGGCCTTCCTGGATACAGAAAATGTTCGACTGCTGCCCTGGCCAGCACATTCTCCAGATCTCTTACCAAGTGAAAACGTTTGGTCAATGGTGGCCGTGCAACTACCTCGCCACAATACGCCAGTCACTACTCTTGATCAACTGTGGTATCGTGTTGAAGCTACATGGGCAGCTGTAACTGTACACGCCATCCAAGCTCTGTTTGACTCAATGCCCAGGCGTATCAAGGCCGTTATTACGGCCAGAGGTGGTTGTCCTGGGTACGGATTTCTCAGGATCTATGCACCCAAATTGCGTGAAAATGTAATCACATATCAGATCTAGTATAATATATTTGCCCAATGAATACCCGTTTATCACCTGCATTTCTTCTTGGTGTTGCAATATTAATGGCCAGTAGTGTACATCTACATCTGCATCTACATGTACTTGGATACTCTGTTAATCACCCTGGCAGAGCGTTCATCGAAGCACCTTCACAATTCTCTATTATTCCAATCTTCCGGCAAAAGAAGTCAGCCTCATTCTGCCGACGGCCTTGTCAAAGAGGGCGAAGGAGCGGATAGAGGTTCAGGGCACTCTCTTGTCCTGGGGGTGGGAAATTGCCCCTAAAGGCGGAAGAATCAACAATGATCAACGACGTGAGGATGCAGAAGGCAATGGAAACCACTGCATTAAAGACAAGTAACGTGTATCCACAGGACATGTGGCCTGTAATTGAAGAAGTGTAATGATGATCTCTGCATTGGCAAAAGATTCCGGAATAGTCCGCCATTCGGATCTCCGGGAGGGGACTGCCAAGGGGGAGGTTACCATGAGAAAAAGACTGAATAATCAACGAAAGGATAACGTTCTACGAGTCGGGGCGTGGAATGTCACAAGCTTGAACGTGGTAGGGAAACCAGAAAATCTGAAAAGGGAAATACAAAGACTCAATCTAGATATAGTAGGGGTCAGTGAAGTGAAGTGGAAGGAAGACAAGGATTTCTGGTCAGATGAGTATCGGGTAATATCAACAGCAGCAGAAAATGGTATAACAGGTGTAGGATTCGTTATGAATAGGAAGGTAGGGCAGAGGGTGTGTTACTGTGAACAGTTCAGTGACCGGGTTGTTCTAATCAGAAGCGACAGCAGACCAACACCGACGACGATAGTTCAGGTATACATGCCGACGTCGCAAGCTGAAGATGAACAGATAGAGAAAGTGTATGAGGAATGAAAGAGGAGAAAGACTAATTGAGTTCTGTAACAAGTTTCAGCTAGTAATAGCGAAAACCCTGTTCAAGAATCACAAGAGGAGAAGGTATATTTGGAAAAGGCCTGGAGATACGGGAAGATTTCAATTACATTACATCATGGTCAGACAGAGATTCCGAAATCAGATACTGGATTGTAAGGCGTACCCAGAAGCAGATATAGACTCAGATCACAATATAGTAGTGATGAAGAGTAGGCTGAAGTTCAAGACATTAGTCAGGAAGAATCAATACGCAAAGAAGTGGAATACGGAAGTACTAACAAGGAATCTCCCCATCGCACCCCACTCATATTTAGTTATAAGTTGGCACAGGGATAGGCCATGAAAATCTGAACACAGATCGATCGAGAAAACAGGAAGAAGTTGTATGGAACTATGAAAAAAATAAGCAAAATATACAAACTGAGTAGTCCGTGTGCAAGATAAGTCACATCAAGGGACATGTACACTAAGGAGCACCGTGGTCCCGTGGTTACCGTAAGCAGCTGCAGAACGGAAGGTCCCTGGTTCAATACTCCCCCGAGTGAAAAGTTTTAATTTTTTATTTTCAGACAATTATCAAAGTTCATGCACTGAGACATGATCAACTTCGCTATCCAAAATTCCAGGATATGTTCAGATTTGCTTGGACACATGCAGGATTTGACGGTCTACACACGGAAAAACTTGAAAACGTTAAAAACATATGATTTGACAGAGCACAGGGAAAACTGTGCGATTGTGAAACTGTTGCATTCATTTGTTGCCATTTATGTGACAAACTCTTATGTTTTCATCACTTTTTTGGGAGTGATTATCACATCCACAAGAAAACCTAAATCAGGCAAGGTAGAAGAATCTTTTTACCCATTCGCCAAGTGTCTAAGTTAGGTGGGTTGACAACATATTCCTGTAATGTGATGCACATGCCGTCACCAGTGTCGTATAGAATATTTCAGACGTGTTTTCCTGTGGAGGAATCGGTTGACCTATGAATTTGCGATCAAATGTTTTCGGTTCCTATTGGAGTGGCACGTCCTTTCGTCTACTAATCGCACGGTTTTGCGGTGCGCTCGCAAAACACAGACACTAAACTTATTACAGTGAACAGAGACGTCAATGAATGAACGGTCAGATTGTAACTTTGCGAAAATAAAGTAAGTAAAACTTTTATTCGAAGGAGGCCTCGAACCAAGGACCTCTCGTTCCGCAGTTACTCACTCTAACCACGGGACCACGGTGCTATTCGACTTACATACTCCTTGATGGTACATATCTTACACTTGGACTACTCAGTTTGTATATTTTGCTTATTTTTTCATAGTTCCACACAACTTCTTCCTGTTTTCTCGATTGATCTGTGTTCAGTTTTTCAAGGCCTATCCACTGTGTCAATTATAACTAAATCTGAGGGGGGCGCGATGGGGAGGTTCCCTTGTAAGGAATTGAGAGATACGTATGAAGTTCTCTAACGCTACAGATACAGCAATAAGGTTGGTTGGTTGTTTCGAGGAAGGAGACCAGACAGCGTGGTCATCGGTCTCATCGGATTAGGGAAGGATGGGGAAGGAAGACGGCCGTGCCCTTTCAGAGGAACCATCCCGGCATTTGCCTGTAGTGATTTAGGGAAATCACGGAAAACCTAAATCAGGATGGCCGGACGCGGGATTGAACCGTCGTCCTCCCGAATGCGAGTCCAGTGTCTAACCACTGCGCCACCTCGCTCGGTACAGCAATAAGGAATAGCACAGTAGGCAGTACAGTTGAAGAGGAATGGACGTCTCTAAAAAGGGCCATCACAGAAGTTGGGAAGGAAAACATAGGTACAAAGAAGGTAGCTGCGAAGAAACCATGGGTAACAGAAGAAATACTTCAGCTGATTGACGAAAGGAGGAAGTACAAACACGTTCTGGGAAAATCAGGAATACAGAAATACAAGTCGCTGAGTAATGAAATAAATAGGAAGTGCAGGGAAGCTAAGACGAAATGGCTGCAGGAAAAATGTGACGACATCGAAAAAGATATGATTGTCGGAAGGACAGACTCAGCATACAGGAAAGTCAAAACAACCTTTGGTGACATTAAAAGCAACGGTGTTAACATTAAGAATGCAACGGGAATTCCACTGTTAAATGCAGAGGAGAGAGCAGATAGGTTTAAAGAATACATTGAAAGCCTCTATGAGGGTGAAGATTTGTCTGATGTGATGGAAGAAGAAACAGGAGTCGATTTAGAAGAGATAGGGGATCCAGTATTAGAATCGGAATTTAAAAGACCTTTGGAGGACTTACGGTCAAATAAGGCAGGAAGGATAGATAACATTCCATCAGAATTTCTAAAATCATTGGGGGAAGTGGCAACAAAACGACTATTCACGTTGGTGTGTAGAATATATGAGTCTCACGACATACCATCTGACTTTCGGAAAAGCATCATCCACACAATTCCGAAGACGGCAAGAGCTGACAAGTGCGAGAATTGTCGCACAATCAGCTTAACAGCTCATGCATCGAAGCTGCTTACAAGAATAATATGCAGAAGAATAGAAAAGAAAATTGGGAATGCGCTAGGTGACGATCAGTTTGGCTTTAGGAAAAGTAAAGGGACGAGAGAGGCAATTCTGACGTTACGGCTAATAATGGAAGCAAGGCTAAAGAAAAATCAAGACACTTTCATAGGATTTGTCGACCTGGAAAAATCGTTCGACAATATAAAATGGTGCAAGCTGTTCGAGGTTCTGAAAAAAAGTAGGGGTAAGCTATAGGGAGAGACGGGTCATATACAATATGTACAACAACCAAGAGGGAATAATAAGAGTGGACGATCAAGAACGAAGTGGTCGTATTAAGAAGGGTGTAAGACAAGGCTGTAGCCTTTCGCCTCTACTCTTCAATCCGTACATTGAGGAGGCAATGATGGAAATAAAAGAAAGGTTCAGGAGTGGAATTAAAATACAAGGTGAAAGGATATCAGTGATACGATTCGCTGATGACATTGCTATTCTGAGTGAAAGTGAAGAAGAATTAAATGATCTGCTGAACGGAATGAACAGTCTAATGAGTACACAGTATGGTTTGGGAGTAAATCGGAGAAAGACGAAGGTAATGAGAAGTAGTAGAAATGAGAACAGCGAGAAACTTAACATCAGGATTGATGGTCACGAAGTCAATGAAGTTAAGGAATTCTGCTACCTAGGCAGTAAAATAACCAACGACGGACGGAGCAAGGAGGACATCAAAAGCAGACTCGCTATGGCAAGAAAGGCATTTCTGGCCAAGAGAAGTCTGCTAATATCAAATACCGGCTTTAATTTGAGGAAGATATTTCTGAGGATGTACGTCTGGAGTACAGCATTGTATGGTAGTGAAACATGAGTTGTGGGAAAACCTGAACAGAAGAGAATCGAAGCATTTGAGATGTGGTGCTATAGACGAATGTTGAAAATTAGGTCGACTGATAAGGTAAGGAATGAGGAGGTTCTACGCAGAATCGAAGAGGAAAGGAATATGTGGAAAACACTGATAAGGAGATGGGACAGGATGACAGGACATCTGCTAAGACATGTGGGAATGACTTCCATGGTACTAGAGGGAGCTGTAGAGGGCAAAAACTGTAGAGGAAGACAGAGACTGGAATACGTCAAGCAAATAATTGAGGACGTAGGTTGCAAGTGCTACTCTGAGATGAAGAGGTTAGCGCAGGAAAGGAATTCGTGGCGGGCCGCATCAAACCAGTCAGTAGACTGATGACAAAAAAAAAAAAAAAAAAAAAAAATAGCTCGCGGAAAGAATGAACACCTATATCTTTCCGTACGAGCTCTGATTTCCCTTATTTTATCGAAGTGATCGTTCCGCCCTATGCAGATCGGTGTCAACAAAATATTTTCGCGTTCGGAGGAGAAAGTTGCTGATTGGAATTTCGTGAGAAGATTCCGTCGCAACGAAACACACCTTTCTTTTAATGATGTCCACCCCAAATCCTATATCATTTCTGTGACACTCTTTCCCATATTTCGTGATAATACAAAACGTGCTGCTTTTCTTTGAACTTTTTCGACGTACCCCGTCAGTCCTATCTGGTAAGGATCCCTCACCGCGCAGCAGTATTCTGAAAGAGGACGGACAAGCGTAGTGTAGGCAGTCTCCTTAGTAGGTCAGTTACATTTTATAAGTGACCTGCCAATAAAACGCAGTCTCTGGTTGGCCTTCCCCATAATATTTTCTATGTGTTCCTTCCAATTTCAGTTGTTCGTAATTGCATACTTAGGCATTTAGTTGAATTTACGGCTTTTAGATTAGACTGATTTATCGTCTAACCAAAGTTTTAACGAGTTCCTTTTAGCACTCATGTGGATGACCTCACACTTTTCGTTATTTACGGTCAACTGCCACTTTTCGCACGATTCCGACATTTCTTCTAAATAGTTTTGCAGTTTGTTTTGATCTTCTGATGACTTTATTAGTCGACAAACGACATCGTCATCTGCAAACAACCTATGACGGCTGCTCATATTGTCTCCCAAATCGTTTATATCGATAAGAAACAGCAAAGGACTTATAACACAACCTTGGGGAACACCAGAAATCACTTCTGTTTTACTCGATGACTTCCCGTCAATTACTACGAACTGTGACCTCACTGACAGGCAATCACAAATCCAGTCACGTAACTGAGACGATATTCCATAAACACGCAATTTCACTACGATCCGCTTGTGTGGTACAGTGTCAGAAGACTTCCGGAAATCCAGTAATACGGAATCGATCTGAAATCCCTTGTCAATAACACTGAACATTTCATGTGAATAAAGGGCTAATTGTGTTTCACAGGAACGATATTTTCTAAAGCCATGTTGATTGTGTGTGAATAGATCGTTTCCTTCGAGGTAATTCATAATGTTGGAACACAACGTATGTTTAAAAATCCTCCTGCATATCGATGTTAACGGTATGGGCATGTAATCTAGTGCATTGGTCCTACTACCTTTTTTGAATATTTGTGTGACCTGTGCAACTTTCCAGTCTTTGGGTACGGATCTTTCGTCCAGCGAACGGCTGTATATGATTTTAAAGTATGGAGCTAATGCATCAGCATACTCCGAAAGGAGCCGAATTGGTATACAGTCTGGACCAGAAGACTTGCTTTTATTAAATGATTTAAGTTGCTTCACTACTCTGAGGACATTTACTTCTACGTTAATCATGTTGGCACATGTTTTCGATTCGAATTGTGGAATATTTACGTCGTCTTCTTTTGTGAAGGCATTTCGGAAGGCTGTATTTAGTAACTCTGCTTTGGCAGCACTGTCTTCGATAGTATCTCCATTGCTATCGCGCAGAGAAGGCATTGATTGTTTCTACCAAGAAACATTGTTCGTACCAAGGAAGAACAAACTGCATGTAGTGGTGGATATCGTCCCCAAGGATAGATGCTTACTTGTGTTGATCCATTGTGTCTTTCAGAATGAAGAGACTACCACGGGTATGCATCGAAAACATTCCCCAGACAGTAAGGCTCCCTCCTCCGGCCAGGACCCTTCCCGATCGTTGCAAGGCGTCGGCCATCTGTCCGATCGAGTATAAAACGTGATTCATCTGAAGCGGATACTTGCCGCAAGTCAGTGGGCATCTCTTTGCGACACTGGCGTGGAAATTTTTGCCTTCGTCACAGATAAATAGCAGTCAGCATTTGTGCGTGGACCAGGCGCCGGCTGCGGAGGCCCAAACGCAGCAACATTCACTAAATTATCTTCAGGAGACACTGTTGATTTATGTGGGTGGTCAGTTGCTCAACAGCTACACGTCTTATGGGCCGTACACATCCCCGCAGATGTTCACCCCTGTCGTTTGTGGCCCGTGGTGCAGAGCAGTTGCCTCAGCACCCTCTTCTACAGAGCCATTTTCCCATGTTCAGTATAGTGCACTTTTTCCCGTATCCCCTCAAAATGTTTTACATATTCTCCACTACCAGTCCTGCCAACGGCCGTCAATGAGTGGTGATTGAACGTTGACGTCGAGCACACGTGTTGGCTGCAGTAATGTGACTGGAACTTGTGATTACTGATACTTTAGTGATTATACTTTTTCATTTGTGCCAAAAGTCAAGCCAAGACTTCGAAATTGTTTAAATACTACCATGACAACAAATCTTATTTTAACTCGCTTTATTTGTTCATGAGACCTATAAAATAATAGATACAGGCTCCCAGGTAGATGCCATTTTCCTTGACTTCCGGAAGGCGTTCGATATAGTTCCGCATTGTCGCCTGATAAACAAAGTAAGAGCCTACGGGATATCAGATCAGCTGTGTGGCTGGATTGAAGAGTTTTTATCAAACAGAACACAGCATGTTGTTCTCAATGGGGAGACATCTAGAGGTGTTAAAGCAACCTCTGGTGTGCCACAAGGGCGTGTTATGGGACCATTGCTTTTCACAATATATATAAATGACCTAGTAGATAGTGACGGAAGTTCCATGCGGCTATTCGCGGATGATGCTGTAGTATACAGAGAAGTTGCAGCATTAGAAAATTGCAGCGAAATGCGGGAAGATCTGCAGCGGATAGGCACTTGGAGCAGGGAGTGGCCACTGACCCTTAACATAGACAAATGTAATGTATTGCGAATACATAGAAAGAAGGATCCTTTATTGTATGATTATATGATAGCGGAACAAACACTGGTAGCAGTTACTTCTGAAAAAAATATCTGGGAGTATGAGTGCGAGACGATTTGAAGTGAAATGATCATATAAAATTAATTGTTAGTAAGGCGGGTGACAGGTTGAGATTCATTGAGACAGTCCCTAGAAAATGTAGTCCGTCAACAAAGGAGGTGGCTTACAAAACACTCGTTCGACCTATACTTGAATATTGCTCATCAGTGTGGGGTCCGTACCAGGTCGGGTTGACAGAGGAGATAGAGAAGATCCAAAGAAGAGCGGCGCGTTTCGTCACAGGGTTATTTGGAAGCGTGATAGCGTTATGGAGATGTTTAGCAAACTCAAGTGGCAGACTCTGCAAGAGAGGCGCTCTGCATCACGGTGTAGCTTGCTGTTTAGGTTTCGAGAGGGTGCGTTTCTGGATGAGGTATCGAATATATTGCTTCCCCCTACTTATACCTCCCGAGGAGATCACGAATGTAAAATTAGAGAGATTCGGGCGCGCACGGAGACTTTCCGGCAGTCGTTCTTCCCGCGAACCATACGCAACTGGAACAGGAAAGGGAGATAATGACAGTGGCACGTAAACTGCCCTCCGCCACGCACCGTTGGGTGGCATGCGGAGTATAAATGTAGATGTAGATGTAGATGAACATTCCTATCGACTACTGCAGTAAACGACAGAAAATACAATTTTCCGGTGTACTAAAAACATAGAACGCTATCGGATGACGCAATTTATAGATGAAAGCATCCCGCAGTTTTTCTTGTTTCTGCGAATTAGTTGATTATACGCAGTGCCATTTTCCTGCCAGTGGCCAGACTGTCGTAATCAGCTTTTTTGCAGTGACGTGACCGTCAGTACCCCGTGTTCTTTAAGCTCTCAGAGGGCACCATTTGTACATTAACCAACAGAATTATTCATGTCTTCAATTACCACATGGCATCAGCACGCTGCATATTGCGCTCTCATTTCGCAGTCGCGCGTAGCCGTTTGGGAGAAATTTATCCGAGTAATAAAGTTCTTAATCGTACATTCGCCATAATTCACGCATGTGAAATTGCATTAGTAATTCAGTATTTCGAAATAAAGCGCCGCCGTCGATTACGAAACAGTCGTCACTGCCGTGCGTAGCGAGTGGACGGGTACTCAATTAGAGAAGCATATTAAACGCTGATTCTGAGTGTTGAAGGAATATTTATGTAACACGTCTGTTTACAGAGCACTGCGGAAAACACCTGCAGTTAACAATGACTACTAGTTCATGAAAAATGTAGGAGGATATTGTATAATGATGTTGAGAGAGGTAGGCATTATAATGTAAATTATATGAGCTCAAGCGTGAACAGCTTAATGTGCCTACACTACCAGATCACTCGCAAGTACCTTCGTTCTTTCAAAAGACGACTGCTAGTGAGCTTCGAGGGATACAGAAAATAGACACACATCGTCGGTAAGTCATTACAGGTGCTTCTTTTGGGCACTTTGCGTCGCGGCAAACGCCACCACCTCATTGATCGCTGAAACGAAATGCATTGGGTTGTCTGCCCGCAGGCGCGAAGTAATTCGATGTGACAGTTTCGTCGCGATGATTTACCAGTATTTTCTGAGGTCTGCCACCTAATGCAACTACGTCACAAATTACGAATATAAACTTGCCGAGATGCTGTATTTACTGATATGTGTCATTTCTCTGTACGTCTTGTTGGTTTTGCGCAGTCGTCTTCTGAAACCTCGGAAGCACTTGGTGACACCACTGCATATTAGCACTGAGTACTCTTTTTTCGCGTAAATCGCACAGTCATTCCAGCAAGAAACACCACGAGCCAGCGATTAACTTATGATGAATATTTACATCTACACGTTCACTGTTAAGTCTCACTATTATGCAAATAACAAGACGCGACGTACTTTGTGCTGAGGAGAAAACAGTCGTGGGTTACCTCCTTATATGGTGTCGGACCTCCTTTTGCGCGGAGTATTGCAGTATTCCGACGTGGCAAGGCCTGGACAAGTCGTTGAAGCCCCTGCAGAAATAATGAGCCAAGCTGTCTATACAGCCTTCAGTAATTGGGAAGGTGTTGCTGGAGCAGGATTTCCTACACGAAAAGACTTCCAGATTTTCAGATATATATATCATCTCGAATTTTAATTCCACTCCTGAAAATTTCTCTTATTTCCATCAATACTTCTTTGTTGTAAGTAGGGGGAAACACTGCAAAAAAATGGTTCAAATGGCTCTGAGCACTATGGGACTTAACTGCTGTGGTCATCAGTCCCCTAGAACTTAGAACTACTTAAACCTAACTAACCTAAGGACATCACACACATCCATGCCCGAGGCAGGATTCGAACCTGCGACCGTAGCGGTCACGCGGTTCCAGACTGAAGCGCCTTTAACCGCACGGCCACACCGGCCGGCGGAAACACTGCATCCCAGTCTTACATCCTTTTTAATTCGAGCTTTTCGCTCGTGGTCGTCCACTCTTATTATTCCCTCTTGGCTCTTGTACATATTGTATATTACCCGTCTCTCGTCTCTCCCTATAGCTTATCCCTACTTTTCTCAGAATTTCGAACATCTTGCACTATTTTACATTCTCGATCACTTTTTCCAGGACAACAAATCCAATGAACGTGTATTGATTTTTCTTTAGTCTTAGCTCCATTATCAACCGCAACGTCAGAATTGCCTCTCTGGTACCTTTACCTTTCTAAAGCCAAACTCATCGTCATCTGGCACACCCTCAATTTTATTTTCCATTTTTCTGTGTATTATTGTTGCCAGCAACTTGGATATGTGAACTGTTAAGCTGATTGTGCCATAATTCTCGCACTTGTCAGCTCTTGGAGTCTTCGGTATTGTGTGGATGATACTTTTCCGAAAGTCACATACATACTACACATCAAAGGAGTAGTCGTTTTGTTGCCATTTCCAAAAATGATTTTATACATTCTGATGAATGTTATCTATTCCTTCTGCCTTATTTGATCTTAAGTCTTTCAAAGCTCTCTTAAATTCCGTTTCTAATGCTGGCTCCCTTGTTTCTCGTAAATAGACTCCTGTGTCTTCTTCTGTCACATCAGACAAATCTTCCTCCTCATTGAGGTTTTCAGTGTACTCTTCCCACCTCTCCACTCTCTCCTCCGCATTTTACAGTGGAATTTCCCGTTGCTCTCTTAGTGTTCCCACCCTAGTGTTTAATATCACCTAATATTTTTTTGACTTTCCAGCATACTGAGTCAGTCCTACCGGTAAACGCTTCTTTTTCGATTTCTTCAGAATTTTAATGCTGCCATTTCGTCTTAGCTTCCCTGCATTTCTGATTTATTTCATTCCACAGTGGCTTGTATTTCTGTATTCCTGAATATCCTTAAACATTTTTGGACTTCCATCTTTTATCGATCAACTGAAGTATTTCTTCTGTTACCCATGTTTTCTTCGCAGTTACCTTCTTTGTACCTATCTTTTCTTTCGAACTTCTGCGATGCCCTTTTAGAGAAGTCCATTCCTCTTCAACTGTACTATCTACTGAACTATTCCTTATTGCTGTATCTATTGCGTGGCATAACTTCAAACGTATCTCGCCAGCCCCTAGTACTTCCGTATCCCGCTTGTTTGTGTATTGATTCTTTCTTACTAATCTCTTGAACTTCAGCCTACTCTTCACCATTACTACATCGTGATTTGAGTCTGTATCTGTTCCTGGATACGCCATACAAACCAATACCTGATTTTGGAATCTCTGTCTGACTATGACGTAATGTAACTGAAATCTTCCTGTTTCACCCGGTCTTATAAATCGTGAACAGACTATTAGCTGTTACTTGCTGACATTCATTACAGAACTCTTTCTCCTCTCTCATTCCCTGTTCCAAGCCCATATTCTTATATAACCATTTCTTCTAATCTTTCCCCTACAACAATTTATCACGTAGTTCTTAATGAGTGAATTCGTAGGTTGTAAAAATAGCTTTAAAAATTACTTCAAATAGCGTCGAATAGTGGCATTACTGTTCAGGATAACATAAAAATTATAATGCATACATCGGATGCCTGGGGCTGTTGCAGTTTATACAGAGTGGTCCATTGAACATGACCGGGCCAAATATCTCACGAAATAAGTGTCAAACGAAAAAACTACAAAGAACGAAACTTGTCTAGCTTGAAGGGGGAAACCAGATGGCGCTATGGTTGGCCGGCTACATGGCGTTGCCATAGGTCAAACGGATATCAACTGCGTCTTTTTAAATAGGAACCCCCATTTTTTTATTAGATATTCGTGTAGTACCTAAAAAAATATGTATGTTTTAATTGGACCACTTTTTTCGCTTTGTGACAGATGGCGCTGTAATAGTCACAAACATATGGTTCACAATTTTAGACAAACAGTTGGTAACAAGTAAGCTTTTTAAAATTAAAATACAGAACGTAGGTACGTTTGAACATTTTATTTCGGTTGTTCCAATGTGATATATGTGCCTTAGTGAACTTATCATTTCTGAGAACGCATGCTATTGCAGCGTGATTACCTGTAAATACCACATTAACGCAATAAATCCTCAAATTAATGTCCGTCAACCTCAATGCATTTGGCAATACGTGTAACGACATTCCCCGCAACAGCGAGTAGTTCGCCTTCCGTAATGTTCGCACATGCACTGACAATGCGCGCGCCGGCCGCGGTGGTCTCGCGGTTCTAGGCGCTCAGTCCGGAACCGCGCGACTGCTACGGTCGCAGGTTCGAATCCTGCCTCGGGCATGGATGTGTGTGATGTCCTTAGGTTAGTTAGGTTTAAGTAGTTCTAAGTTCTAGGGGACTGATGACCACAGATGTTAAGTCCTATAGTGCTCAGAGCCATTTGAACTGACAATGCGCTGACGCATGTTGTCAGGCGTTGTCGGTGGATCACGATAGCAAATATCCTTCAACTTTCCCCACAGGAAGAAATCCTGGGACGTCAGATCCGCAGAACGTGCGGGCCATGGTATGGTGCTTCGACGACCAATCCACCTGTCATGAAATATGCTGTTCAATACCGCTTCAACAGCACGCGAGCTATGTGCCGGACATCCATCATGTTGGAAGTACATCGCCATTCTGTCATGCAGTGAAACATCTTGTAGTAACATCGGTAGAACATTGCGTAGGAAGTCAGCCTACATTGCACCATTTAGATTGCCATCGATAAAATGGGGGCCAATTACCCTTCCTCGAATAATGCCACACCATACATTAATCCGCCAAGGTCACTGATGTTCCACTTGTCCTCGCCATGGTGGATTTTCCGCTGCCCAATAGTGCATATTATGCCGGTTTACGTTACCGCTGTTGGTGAATGACGCTTCGCCGTTTAATTGAACGCGCGCAAAAAATCTGTCATCGTCCCGTATTTTCTCCTTTACCCAGTGGCACAACTGTACCACGACGTTCAAAGCCGTCGCCATGCAATTCCTGGTGCATAAAAATATGGTACGGGTGCAATCGATGTTGATGTAGCATTCTCAACACTGACGTTTTTGAGATGCCCGATTCTCGCGTATTTTTGTCTGCTACTGATGTGCAGATTAGCCACGACAACAGCTAAAACACGTACTTGGGCATCATCATTTGTTTCAAATCGTGGTTGACGTTTCACATGTGGCTGAACACTTCCTGTTTCTTTAAATAACGTAACTATCCGGCGAACGGTCCGGACACTTCGATGATGTGGTCCAGGATACCGAGCAGCGTGTGCAGCACACTCCCGTTGGGCATTTTGATCACAATAGCCATACATCAACACGATATCGACCTTTTCCGCAATTTGTAAACGGTCCTTTTTAACACGGGTATTGTATCACGAAGCAAATACCGTCCGCACTGGCGGAATGTTACGTGATACCACGTACTTGTACGTTTATGACTATTACAGCGCCATCTAACACAATGCGAAAAAAGTGAGCCAACTAAAACATTCATATTTCTTTACGTACTACACGAATATGAAACAAAAAATGGGGGTCCCTTTTTAAAAAAACGCAGTTGATGTCCGTTTGACCTATGGCACTGCCATTCGGCGGGTTAACCATAGCGCTGTCTGGTTTCCCCCTTCAAGCTACACGAGTTTCGTTCTTTGTAGTTTTTTCGTTTGGTACTTATTTCGTGAGATATTTGGAGCGGTCACTATCAATGGACCACCCTGTATACGAGGGTTGGAACTTTAATAGTGGCAACTATATATTTACAGCTCGTACAAAATAGATATTTGTTTCAAAGTTTTACTGACCTTCAAAGCAGTCACCAGCATTGTATATAATCCGTTGCCAGCGATGTGGAAGTTGTAGGATACTCTTAGCAGCGGCAGTTTTGTTGACAGTTCGAGCGGCGCTGTCTATTGCCCGACGAATTAGTAGAAGTTCTGAAGCGAATGCCGTGAAGTGTTTCTTTCAGTTTAGGTATCGAGTTGAACCTTCAAGGGCTTAACTCAGTGGAGTGAAATAGGTGGTATAGCATCAGTCAAACAAATCAGTAACTGTACGTGCTTGAGCCTTGCCCTGCAAATTATGGTCAAATCCTGCAGAAAGCGTCATAACTTCTGTCTCTATGCTGTTCATTTTTGTAACACAACCTACGACCAGCTTAGAGACAGAAGTGATGACACTTTCTGCAGGACCTGACCTTCATTTTGCTAGACAGTGCACAAGCACTTACAGTGCAAGCTGTTACTGATTTGTTTGACTGATGGGGCTGCTAAGTGCTATACCACCTACTGCACTCCCCGACTTAAGCCCTCGTGAACTCAACCCGATTACTAAATTTAGGAAGACACTCTATGGAATTCGCTTCAGAACTGCTACAAATTCGTCGGCAGTAGACCGCGCCACCCCCTCGTGCGCTTACGGATTTATGAACAGCCCTGACTGCATGGTGTCAGTCAGTTCCCTCCAGCAGTCTTAAGCATTAGTCGAGTCCATGCGACGTTGTGTTGCGGCACTTCTGCGTGCTCGCGGAGTCCTACTCGATATTAGGCAGGTATACCAGTGTCTTTGATTCTTCAATGTATTTAGACCCTAGTTTGTATCTTCTTGAACAGTAGCAGCTGGAGGGTCTGGCGCAGAAAACGTGGGCGCACATGTCCCCTTTATTTTATGTCTCTAGGTCCAGGGCACCGTATGTGTGACAGCATTTATCACTTTTCTCAAACCAAATGTTTCATATAAAACAACGTTTAATTTTGGGGTTGAGAAACTGTTCCTGAGTTTATTTTTAACCAAGTTAACTTGGCTGATTACACGCTCAGTCTCTAAGTTATACTGTGGCAAAGTTAATAATCTTGTTGCATATCCAGTCAGTTCCTAAGGTCATTATTTCGAGCGGCGTCATTATAGTTCAAAACTTCGCATCAAAAGTCAGTAGTGGACGAAGTATACTGCCATTTTATATACACAATGTTTTGCGATAGAAGTTTATCGATTACTTTCATTTTAAATTATGGTGCTATTTCGACGATTGATAGTGTAACAACCTTAACGGCTTTGACATTTTTTGCAGAACTGCAAAGTTTGTAGTCAATTTTGCTCATAGTTCACTGAGAAGTGTCACAGTAATATTCGGTATTTAATTTTTGCGACACTTCACGTGTTACGCTAGATTCACTTGTCTTCGTCTCGAAATCCTACCTCATATTACTACGACGGATCAAAAGTAACTGACATCATTTCGTCAGACCTAAAGTCTTGCTGCAGGAATCAGAGTGTGACCACTTACAGGTTACGTTAAGGCTATCAGGTCTTTGTAAAATTTGCTTACTCCAAGATCACTGCTTTCCAAATTTTTACTCTTCGCTCGAGCTTTTGAATTTTTCAGTTGAAATAAATATCAGTGGTTTGTAGCGTCACAATAGATGCTGTACAGCATCTCCGCGATTTAACAATGTTCATTTGCTTCGGAAACTTGAAACAAAGATTTAAATTCATTCAACTGTTCAGTAATCTGCATACAGCTGGCTCGGTGAAGATCCATCTTGTGTTGCACATTAGGTCTGTTGAGGAATCATTTAAGGCTCTGATCCACGGTTCGTGGTTTAATATATACCTTTATATTAAATTTGTCGTTTTGATGAATGACTAAATCAATTATGCGTTGTACGAACAAGATTAATGTTATTGGGTAATGTTTTTTCTGCCTACGGCCTTGCCACAGTGGTAACAGCGGTCCCGTCAGATCACCGAAGTTAAGCGCTGTCGGGCTGAGATGGCACTTCGATGGATGACCATACGGTCTGCCGCGCGCTGTTGGCAAGCGGAATGGAATCAGCTCTTGTGTGAGGCAAACTGAGAAGCTACTTGACTGAGAAGTAGCGGCTCCGGTCTCGGAAACTGACATACGGCCGGGAGAAGCGGTGTGCTCACCACATGCCCCTCCCTATTCGCATCCATTGACGCCTGGGGGCAGATGATGACACGGCGGCCGGTCGGTACCATAGGGACTTCATGGCCTGTTCGGGAGGAGTAATGTTTCTTCAGAGACATGTGACATAGCTAATTGCGAGGAATGACAGACACAGCATACTGGTACTAAGTAGTCATCTCTTGTTTCATTTTTATTGATGAATACCGTTGGTGGTTCCTGACTTAAAGCACAGGTTGTCTGTACCAATGCCAATTAATTTTTTGATGTTCAAATGTAATCAGGAAGTAAATTACTCTAAGCCATTCATTAGGATACTGGCTGTTCAAAATATATAACCCAAAACTTAAACGCGATTTTCTGGAAACCGTATTTTTAGAATGGCGCGGAAAGTAAGACGCAAATGGTTTATACGATTTTGATCAGACTTTGATGCTGCCGTTCTAAATTGAATTCTCTATCAGCGCACAAAGCGGTTTTGAGTTATCTTCAAAAGTTGATTTTCGGTGCAGGCTTTTGTTTCCATTTTGTGGGAGAAGAAAATGACATTTGTTACAGCGCGACACCGTTTTGTTATAACTTAATATTTTTCTGTTATCCTACGCATTCTGATAGAAAATTTATTGAAAATGACACATATGAAATATTTAATTTTTGAGTCATCAGTCTTCTGTCCAGTTTGGTGCGGTCCACCACGAAATCCCCCGCTGTGCTAGCCTTTTCAACTCAGAGTAGTAATAGCAACGTATTACCCCAATTATTTTGTTACAGGTTCAATTAGAGGGCCTTAGGAATTCTCTCCGATGACCACTGTTACGGCTGCAAAGGGTCTTTCCACCTGGTCCAACGGCTACAGACGGCGTCCGATGTGGACACAGAAATGATTTGTTAAAGGCAAAAGTGTAACGAATAAAATAGTCCACTTTAGCAATATTTTTTATTTTGTATTAATATATCACATAATTCACCTTTTTTCATGTGATTAAAGAGAGCAGTACCCTTAATCAATCGATACGAAGTGATAATAAGGCCTTTTTGTACAGGCTGCTGTCTTTTAAGTCATGGTTTTCTCCGACGCCACGAATAGCTACCAGCGTTGTGCCACCACAACAACATACTGATGAAGTACAATCGGATTGGTGAACAGAGGGCGTGAAGTGGCTCGCCAGAGGAACCTTCTGATAGATTTACTTCTGTCTACAAAAATCTCGCCAATTAGCACAATGAGAAAATCTGAGTAATTCGAGCTCACTGGCGATCGTTTTTCACACGCAGCACAGACGGAGCGGGAAACGGTGTAAATCGTAGAAGTATCCGAAGAACCATCATCTCCATATCAAATTAGTAATATGCAGAATAGAAGATGTGGATTTACATTTAGATTGTTTCTATTTAGCAAACTCTCTGCGTGCGGTGTTCTAGTCCGAAAAATATTTTTGTGTGATTCAGAATATACACATAAAATAACTTTTTTATAGGTATGCATCTATCAAGTCCTTCCTTGTACGGCCAGTTCGTTTCACTGTAAGAGCTACTTATTTCGTTAACGCCGATATCGATTACATCAAGAATGAACGTTAATTCAAAAAATGGTTCAAATGGCTCTGAGCACTATGGGACTCAACTGCTGTGGTTATCAGTCCCCTAGAACTTAAAACTACTTAAACCTAACTAACCTAAGGACATCACACACATCCATGCCCGCGGCAGGGTTCGAACCTGCGACCGTAGCGGTCGCACGGTTCCGGACTGCGCGCCTAGAACCGCGAGACCACCGCGGCCGGCTAGCATTAATTCATAGCTTAATTATCTGACGTTAATGATTTTATCTTTCGCATAGAATGATGCTGCGAATACTTTTTTTTTATTAACCTGGTTAAGTTCAGTCGACCGAAACTAGTGTAAATAAAGAATTTTGTCAGCAGCACAAGACGATTTTTCTAATTCTAATTCTACGATCATTAAACTAAGTTTTGTGTTTGTAGCCATTTTGTTAAATGCATGAAATGTTTAGAGTCTCGGAATCAGTGAATGTGGTTTTGTATTTAAAAGGTTCATCTATTTTAAAAATAGCTCCCGGTTCCAGACTACATCAGACTTTATCTTGATATCTACTGTAAGACATTGTTTAGAAGTACGTAAGGATAATTGAAACAAAATCTAGAAATTCCGGCGTACGATGTCAGAAGATTTAAAAAACTAGAAAAGTTTTGGAACAGGCAACGTTAAAAGAAATTAGAAACCTGGAAAATATCTTCCACAGTAGCAATATGTTTCGTATACGATACAATAATTCCTAGCCTCTAAAGAAGTTGACAGCGGTAGGTTTGGGGTGGTGCAGGACCACTGTCATCGGTCGTTTTACCTATGAAAAGCGTGTGACGCACAAGCTTGTCATTAATCTCTAGAATACAATTCGAAAATCTTCTGCAGTGAGGCCAGTAGATGTGATGCCTATCAACCTGAGAGAAATTGATTTACCCTGAAACATAGATGTGGATGCATATTATCAGCGACAAAGAGGAAGTTTGTAACCAATGCACGAAGAAATGTGCACTCACTGCATCTCTGGAAAAGTTGTGGTTGCAGTAACTGATCCTGTACGTCTGGGTATTAATAGCTTTACTCCTGTCACCAACGACAATGTGGAGCTCCGACATCACCCCAAAGCGACGGCATCACAATGAAGTTGATTCTTCACCCACATTACTGTGATTATACTGGCTTCTTTCGGAATATCATGGCGGAGGGAACCGTGGCTGTGCCATACAATAAATTTTCCATTCACACAAGGACTTTGGAAAGAATGCCTGCATGCATGACCCCGTCCGAGCTGTCTGTTGTTACTTATCTAAACCCCGGGTTATTTTGATTTACTGTGTGCATTTTAGTTTAATTTGTCAAATTTCTAGTAGCCACATTTCCATTCTTTAATAACTGTCTATAGTTGTGGCTTTTTTTAGTATGGATAGGGACTATGACTGCTGCGTTCAAATGGAAGCTGACTTAGTGACCCTTCACTCGCAAATCCAGGTCACATGGCTTGCGGCTGTTGCCAGTGGGCATCACTGAAGAGGTGTGGATGTAGGGATCCAGGCGACATCCAGCACGTTCCATAACATCTCGTGATTGGTCCATTAGAGTGGCCGCCCCAGTTACTACCTACGTTGAGGATGATCTTCCTGTTGTAGTCGAGTGGGAGGTCATTCCAAGGTGTGTGGTGTGGCAGGCAGCGAAAGACTCTCTGGGGGAGGGGGGGGGGGGGGTCGTCGTCGACGACGACGACGACAGAAGAGGCCGCCTTTAGTCATCTGACGAACAGGTTCCAAGCTCCGTCTGCCTGAGCCAGATGCAGTCGCTCGCCCTGTTTAAGAGGAAACGTATCGTCCCAAAGTATCTGGGTGCTCACAGAGGGTGGGGCTAGTGGTAGTTGCAAGGCTAGGCGCGTAATGTAGTCCCTAAGTGATATGGCTACCAAGTAGGGGAAAGAATCTAGTGTGTACTCTGTGCACACACTGGGAGGAGTCATTCCAGAAGTGGATAAGATTAGATTAGTTTTTTGTTCCATAGATCCGTGCTGCGGATATACTCGTGGATGTGGAACTTGTCAATAATTGGTTCCTTTTTATCGATCCCCCTCGACTCAGGTGATTCAGTTGTTCGAAATTTCCAAGAAAACCTGGGTCTTATTTCAAATTCGTGCCTAGTTCATATGATTATAGTTGGAGGCGATTTCAGTCTTTATTCGATACGGTGGAAAAAATACATGTTTAAAGTCGTTGGTAGGCATAAAGCACCGTTCAAAACCGTACTAAGTGCTTCCTCCGCAAACGGAGCAGTTAGTTGAGAGACAAACTGAAGTGTAAACGGTTGCGAAAACATACTTGACTTTTAGCAACAAATAATTTTAAGTAAACAGAGAGCGTGACGATGGCTAGAGGGATGGAAATGAGCGTTTGGCGTCATTGGCCGGAAGGCCCCTTACGGGGCAGTTCCGGCCGCCTTGATTCAGGTCTTATTACTTCCAACCCACATGGGGCGACATGCGCGCCGGACGGGGATGAAATGATGTTGAAGACAACACAACACCCAGTCCCTGAGCAAAGAAAATCCCCGACCCAGACGGGAATTGAACCCAGGCCCCTTCCGATGGCCACTCAACTATCGGGTTGGACGCTAGAGGGATTAGTGGCCGCCAGTTCATTGTAACGAGACTGAACATGGTGAAAATCAAATCCACAAAAAATAAAAGCGAGTCATATCGACAATCTGAGCACCCCTCTTAGATTGTTTGCAGATAATACAGCCATTAGCCTTCTAGTAAAGTCATCAGAAGATCGAAACCAATTGCAAAGTGACTGAGACACTATAGCCCTGTAGTGCGAAAAGTGACAGTTGACATGAAATAAGGAAAAGTGCGAAATCATCGACATAAGTACAAGAAGAAATCCGTTAAATTTCAGTTATTCGGTAAATCACACAAATCTAAAGGATATGAATTCGACTGAATACCTAGAAATTACAACTACAAACAATCTAAATTGGACCGATCACATGGCTAATGTTGTGGGAAGATAAAACAAAGATTGCGTTAATTGGCAAATCATGTAGGTGATGCAATATCTCTACTAAATAGATTGCCTGCATTACTCTTGCACTGCTGGGAAACAGCTGTGCAGTATGGGAGCTTTGCAAAGTAGGATTAACGGAGGAGATCGAGAAGTCCAATGACGGGCAGTTCGTTTTGTATTATCGCGAAATGGGGAGGGAGTGTCGCGGATATGATAAGCGAGTTGGGGTGGTAAACATTAAAACGAATGCGTTTTTCATTGCTGCTACCAACTCTCGCATCTAAATGCAAAAGTATTTTATTGGCACCAGTTGGCATAGGGAGAAACTATCATCGTAATAAAACAAGAGAAATCAGAGCTCTTGCAGACAGACTTATGTGTTCGTTTTTCCACGCGCCATCAGGGAGTGGAGCGCTGCAGACAGACAGTTTGAAGGTTCGATGAACCCTCTACCAGGCACTTAACTGTGAGATATAGAATAGTCATGTAGATGTAGATGTAAAACATGATCTGCCGCACCTTCTATAAGTGACGAATAAATGTGGGGAATTTCCGTATTTTGTCCCCTGAGAGATGAGTTGTTTCGGGAGAAATGTCCTGAAAGAATAGTTCTTTTAACTCACTCCCATGTGACTACCATGTTCTTCCAATCATTCAAAAAATGGTTCAAATGGCTCTGAGCACTATGGGACTTAACATCTATGGTCATCAGTCCCCTAGAACTACTTAAAAATCGTCTTCGCGCCTCTCTGAGAGACAGTCTCCACTCCTTCCCATGTAAGGATGTAAGTGTAATTGAGATCCGGCTCCAATTCAAAGAATTTTTATCGGCTGCTGCTGATAGATGTATGCAAAATAAATTAATAAAAGGTGGTACTGATCCCATATGGTACATAAAATAGGTCAGAACACTATTGCAGAAGAAAAATCTCCCAGATTCGCAATGTTTTAGTGATACTTTCAATAGCTGTCAGAAAATCCAAAAATCTGGTCGTATGTGAAGCACACGAGTGGCGAAACACAATATGTACTTCATTGCACCATAGCAATGGTAGTATTACCAATGACAGTGCCTCTAAAGCGAAGATTCAGCACATAGTGTTTCGAAATTCTTTCACCAAAGAAAATTATTCAGAATGTGATCAACGAACGGCTCCACAATGAGTAATTTATAAGTAAATATCCTCGGTGTGGCGAAACAGAGTGAATAACTTCATAAAGGCAAAGCTTTCATTCCATAATGTGTACCAGCTAGATTCCTTTCAATATGTTGATACAATAGCTCCATTCTTAGTACTCAAATACAACCGCTTGTTCGACGAAAGACCCATGCCTAAACACTGAAAAATTACACAGGTTACATCGACACTCAAGAAAGAAAATTGTGTAATCCTATGAATGAAGGACCCATATCACTAACATTGATTTACAGTAGGATTTCGAAACAAATAGTGTATTCGAACATTGTGAATTGTCGTGAAGAAACGGGCTATTGACACACATGCGGCATGGATTCAGAAAATGTCTTCTTGTGAAACACAACTAGCTTCTCATTCGCACGGATAATGAATGATACCGACAGGGAATTTTATATTGATTCCATATTTCTAGCTTTCGAGACGGCTTTGGACACCGTTCCTCGCAAGATACATGTATTAAAATTGCAAGGCTATGGAGTACCTCTTCAGTTGTGCTACAGGGTTCGTGATTTCCTGTCAGAAACGTCTCAATTCATAGTACCTGACAGAAGGTCATTGAGTGAAACAGAAGTGATATCCAGCGTTCCCCATGGGAGTCTCATAGGCCATCTGCTGTTTCCAATCTGTAGAAATGATTTAGGGGACAATCTGAGCACCCCTCTTAGATTGTTTGCAGATAATACAGCCATTAGCCTTCTAGTAAAGTCATCAGAAGATCGAAACCAATTGCAAAGTGACTGAGACACTATAGCCCTGTAGTGCGAAAAGTGACAGTTGACATGAAATAAGGAAAAGTGCGAAATCATCGACATAAGTACAAGAAGAAATCCGTTAAATTTCAGTTATTCGGTAAATCACACAAATCTAAAGGATATGAATTCGACTGAATACCTAGAAATTACAACTACAAACAATCTAAATTGGACCGATCACATGGCTAATGTTGTGGGAAGATAAAACAAAGATTGCGTTAATTGGCAAATCATGTAGGTGATGCAATATCTCTACTAAATAGATTGCCTGCATTACTCTTGCACTGCTGGGAAACAGCTGTGCAGTATGGGAGCTTTGCAAAGTAGGATTAACGGAGGAGATCGAGAAGTCCAATGACGGGCAGTTCGTTTTGTATTATCGCGAAATGGGGAGGGAGTGTCGCGGATATGATAAGCGAGTTGGGGTGGTAAACATTAAAACGAATGCGTTTTTCATTGCTGCTACCAACTCTCGCATCTAAATGCAAAAGTATTTTATTGGCACCAGTTGGCATAGGGAGAAACTATCATCGTAATAAAACAAGAGAAATCAGAGCTCTTGCAGACAGACTTATGTGTTCGTTTTTCCACGCGCCATCAGGGAGTGGAGCGCTGCAGACAGACAGTTTGAAGGTTCGATGAACCCTCTACCAGGCACTTAACTGTGAGATATAGAATAGTCATGTAGATGTAGATGTAAAACATGATCTGCCGCACCTTCTATAAGTGACGAATAAATGTGGGGAATTTCCGTATTTTGTCCCCTGAGAGATGAGTTGTTTCGGGAGAAATGTCCTGAAAGAATAGTTCTTTTAACTCACTCCCATGTGACTACCATGTTCTTCCAATCATTCAAAAAATGGTTCAAATGGCTCTGAGCACTATGGGACTTAACATCTATGGTCATCAGTCCCCTAGAACTACTTAAACCTAACTAACCTAAGGACAGCACACAACACCCAGCCATCACGAGGCAGAGAAAATCCCTGACCCCGCCGGGAATCGAACCCGGGAACCCGGGCGTGGGAAGCGAGAACGCTACCGCACGACCACGAGATGCGTGCTCTTCCAATCATTGCCATCTAAATTCAATGCTGTTCACCCCATAAGAAGATGGACTCGCTTCTGTACTATAGTGCACTTTACGCCTATAATACAGAGCAACTGTTACTACTCTGTGTTTTAAAATTCTGCTGCTCCTGAGGCAAATGAAAGTTCCACAGACTTTGTCATGGAGGCATCAACTGACTTTGCCTTGCAGTTTGACGGAAGGTATCAGTCCAGATAACAGAATATTTTCTCACGGTAGCGCTTGTTTTGGCCAGCGAGGAGCACTGCATGCATTTCGAAACAGTCACCAAAACAATGGAATGATGTGTCGTGGCGCATTTACTACAACTGTGGTTGCAATGTGACACTCATCTTACGAGATTTCCTTTCCAGAAAAACAGGGTTTAAGTAATGTGTTTGTGGCAGTAAGTTGCAACCTTGACCGAGGGTTCATACTCGGCACACCATGAGTGTCGAAACGCGGTAACATTACAGTTCAAATAGATTGTTTCCAGATATCTTTGAAACATATATTCGTTGAAAGTATGGCTTGTTTTATTGCTCTGTCGACGTCCAGATCAGAATATGGGCCTTCAGTTCTTTGTGATGTATCACTTTTGGTCACTGTCACTATCGGCCTTATGTCAGTTATTCTAACAGACAGCTAATTATGCACTTCTGTCATCGGGATACCATATGCAAATATTGGAATAGGGTTGTGTGTGTACGTTTGTGTGTGTGTTTGTGCGTGCGTGCGTGAAGAACGCCGAGGTGTTTACCGACAGCGCTAGCTAATGTTTGTGGTACCTCTCCTGGCTGAGCTGGGCAAGTTAAACATTCCATCTCTGTGGTATTTACAGTGGTTGAGCGTATGTCAGCTTCTGCAATTGCTATCCTAGCGTGAAATAAGTAGTGCATTCCCTAGGAGCAAGCTATGACAAAAACAGGAGCACCTATGCAGCAGAAGAACCCAGAGTTTCTGTGAATATCACACTGTATGAAGCATAGTAAAAACTTCGATGCACGATACAGTTTCCACTAATGTTTTCACGCATTTATTATAAGATAACATTTGCTGTCTACAAACTCCAGTATCCGCTGTGAATCCTTTTAACGCTGGAATTTGGCTGCCATTTTGTGCGCGCACCATCGAAAAATAGTTTTGGCTTGGAATACATACTATGTACTTACATGTACAATAGAAACCAGTGTAAGAACGTTTTTATAATCATGCCAGAAACTCTTCTGCGTGCCTTACCGCGGCACTGTAAAAAATTAATTATAAACATAAAACCAAAGTTTCGACCGTATTACAACGACCTTCCTCAGGGAACCACTGGCTTTCTCGCAGGAGAGGTTGCACTATTCATTGCAGACGATGGGTGACAATAAATCACTTTTTGGAAACTCTTTATTGCCCTAGAACATAATAGGCTAGTAATAACAGAAAGGGGAGAGAGAGAGAGAGAGAGAGAGAGAGTGAGAGAGAGAGAGAGAGTAGAAAGTAAGCTGTTGGTGGTCTAGCCGGCTTGTCAGTGACTGGTGCTTTAGTGGGCACGTTTTCCACCTTGTGTGAGTGGAAATGCACCGGCAGTTCCCGTACAACTGTTAGTTTAGGCTGTCACGTCGGTCCACCTTCTGTCCCGCAATCGCTCAGAGCCCATTGGACTGGGATAGCTAGCAGCCAGGACACCGGAAGTTTGTAACCATGATGTTGTCCGGCTGCTTAATAATTTCAATCGCCTCTCCAGTTTTCGTTGGCGTGTCCACTAATCTTCCATTAGCATATAGGTTTCCTGGAACAAGTTAAGCTGTCCACGCTCAAATTGGTGTTCCGCTATAGCCGATTTATTTTGTTGTGCTGATCGCACATAGTTTTCATGTTTTGCTACTAGTATGTAAACTGCTCCCCTTATCTCTTCTATGCAGGCAGCGCCGCATGTCCAGAGTAGTTCATATACTCCTGCAGTATTTGGTTTGTTGACTGCATCCTTGGTGGAACCTATGATGTTGGGTATCCTGTGGCTACTGCGGAAAATCGGTTTGAAACCTCGTCGGCGGCGGCCATGGCCTAGCCGTTCACTGATACAGCTCACATATACACTCATCAAAAAAAGTTTTGCATCATCTCGGTTCCCAGAACACCTTTACATAGACGTTGACTGTGGATATTGTATCACAGACACAGCCCCTTTGACTGTTCAAAGATGTTGCTAAACCCGCCCAAAGATGTAAACAACCATTCATAAGCAGCGCCTATTAGATGGGGTGGGAGAAGGGGTGGGGGGGTTCCGACAGCCCACTAGTTCCAGTCATTCCACCAGGAAGGAGGTAGATGACCCGTGTTGTCTGTTGTTCAACCATGCCTAAACGGTTAATACCGCGGTTCGATCGCGTACGCGTTGTTACTTTGTGTCAGGAAGGCCTCATGGTGGAGATACAGAGAGACAGGAACTGTCGATGACATGCCTCGCTCAGGCTGCCCAAAGCTACTACTGCAGTGATGACCGCTACCTAAGAATTATGTTTCGGAGGAATAGTAAATCCACCGTGCTGAATAATGCTTTTCGTGCAACCACAGGCCGTCTTGTTACGAGTCAAACTGTGCGCAGTAGGGTGCATGATGCGGAACTTCACCCCCGACGTACATGGCGAAGACCATCTTTGTAACCACGACACCACGAAGCGCGATACAAATGGACCCAACAACATACCGAATGGACCGCTCAGGATTGGCATCACGTTCTCTTCACCGATGAGTGTCGCATATGCTTTCAACCAAACAATCGTTGGAGACGTGTTTGGAGACAAACCGATCAGGCTGTCTAGCGAGTACTGCTAGGTTGAGGTTTCCTGCTGTTTTTGAGTGGCATTATGCGGGGCCCACGTACGCCGCTGGTCTTCATGAAAGGCGCCGCAACAACTGTACGATAGTGCAAACCATATCGTCAGCATATTGGCTAGGCATTCGTCTTCATGGACGACAATTCGTGCGCCCATCGTCACATCTTGTGAATGATTTCCTTCAGGATAACGATTTGGCTCGACTACATGTGCTGCAGACATGAATCCTGTCGAACATTCCTGGGATAGATTGAAAAGGGCTATTAATGGACGACGTGACCCACCAACCACTCTGAGGGATCTACGCCGAATCGCCATTGAGGAGTGGGACTATCTGGTCCAACAGTGTCATGTTACGAATCCTATATTCTAGGAGTAATGTAGAGAAATTGGAAAAATTGTAAATTTTTGAAGGCTGTCATTTCATTCAGGACCATGCTATTCACCATGTGGCCAAAGATGAATATTTCCATTTCTTCCAAGATGTCCATTTTCCAGCTTTCTTTCTAAATTATGTAGTAGAGATGTAGAGATCGATGTCTATTGTAACACTGTGTCCTGTTTCATTTACATTTTTCGCTATAGCTGATTTATTCGGCTTGTCAAGTCTGAAACAACAATGTGATCTTTAAAGTGGGTTTTAAAATTTCTTCCCGTTTGGCCAATGTAAAATTTGTTGCAAAGACTGCATGTAATTTTATAGATTTCTGCTTTGTTAAATTGCTCTGTGGGATGTGAGATATCATGTATCAGTTTCTTTTTCAGTAGTTGTTGGTCGCAAAGGTGATCCTGTTGTCTGCTTTTTTGTGAAAAGCTTGGCTATTTTGTCTGATATGGCACCTAAATATGGTAACGTTATGTTCAAAATGGTTGAAATGGCTCTAAGCACTATGGAACTTAACATATATGGTCGACATTCCCCTAGAACTTAGAACTACTTAAACCTAACTAACCTAAGGACATCACACAACACCCAGTCATCACGAGGCAGAGAAAATCCCTGACCGTAACGTTATGTACTTGGGTTTTTGTATGTTATGTGAGGAAGCTGTGTCACATTGTTTGTTGTTATTTTTAGTTATGCGTTGTTATAGTGTTTCTAGTTCATATTCGTGATAGCCATTATTACGTGCAATCTGTTAGACAGTGTTCATTTCTGTCTCATAGTCGGCAACACCAAGTGGGAATTTCTGTGCTCTGTTTAAGAAGGGTCTGAATGCAACTTGTTTATGTATGTTGGGATGTGTGGAAGATTTATTAATGACTGTGTCTGTGTATGCTGGTTTTCTGTATACATTCGTATTTAGGGTTTGGTCTATGTTACTTATTGTCATGTCTAGAAAATTAATTTTGTTATTTTTCTCAGATTCAATAATTTACACAACAACATCCAGTTCACCATAGAACACTCTCCTTTATGTTAATTCACAGACGTGAATGAAACATATGGACGTGAAATGAGGGGCAACATGGAGCTGGGAAACGTAAGTTGCCGAACCCAAAAAACAAAAGACTCTTAGCAACGTTTATTAGCATCAGCAGCATTTTAAAATGAACAAAATTGACAATGTAAAGCAGATGTTATAAAAGCCACCATAAATTCGTTAATGATTCCAACAATGAAAGTGCCATAACATTTAAAGAAAATTGTAAATGTTGTACATATCGCTTTTAGACATGGTAAACAGCGAAGAAATCAATATCAACAAAGTTAAACAATGAGACCATTAATCATTGTTCGAAGACCTGAAAGATATACTTCCGGGCATTAAACATATGTTGTTATTAAGCAACCACGTTGAGCTAAGCCTAGACATGGTTCGTTAGCTTTATTCAGTTTGGACTAGGTAAGCTAGAACACACGCACAATAAAATTTAAAACTGAATAGCCACAACGCAACAACAACAGAAATGTATAGAATGTCCATAAATGTTTACATTGACAAAAAAACAACGTAGAAATGAAACATGAACAATGTAGTGAATGAAACATGCGTTGTACTACATATGCCTCAACGCATTAAGTTTTGAACACTATGTAAACATTTAATACAGGTAATTCACCTCAACATTTAAATCACTTCAACATGCGAACCCACTATAACACCCAAAGTATCAATATCTTGCACACACATTCTTCAATATGTATGATGTGATTGTGCAGCTGGTGTCTCTGATGCGTTGTTACAATTTCACAATATCAGGAACTGCTGTTTGGTACACAATATCTTTCACATACACCCGAAAAGAAACAAATTGAAGCGGGATAACGACAGGTGATCTCGGAGTCTATAGAATTGGGCCGTCTCTGCCAGTCAGCCAGTTGGAGAAAGTTTCATTACTAAAACCAGGGAACTGTAGAGCACGAAGAGCGAGAGCGCCATCTTGCTGAGACATGATAGTGTGTTGCATATCCTGTAGCTGGGGAAAGCTATAACTCATCTGCTTACTTTGCTTTCAAGGAAGAAAAGTGGGCCAGTCACTCGATCAGACATTAAGCCATACCACGCATTAACCTCTGTACTGTCCCGAATGTGTTGTCGTACAAAATGAGGATTTTCTGATCTCCATTTCCGAACACCATGGCTGTCAATTGAGCCACAAACATAAGGTTTAGCCTCATCAGAAACACGCACGCTTCAAGAAATCATTGTCCTCAACTAAACAGTTCAGCATATCCACTACAAATTTATCACGTTTTGGGCGATCACCTGGTTGTGATGCCTGAACAGTTTGGAACTTGCACGCGTACAACTTAAGACATTTCCGAATCACTTTATGCACTGTACTTTTTAACATCTGAAGCTCTCGCGAAGCTTGTCTAATCTATTTCTTTGGTGGTCTCGTCTGAACCGCATGCACGGTCTCCTCCGGAACCGATCCCGTTGCTGAAAATTTTTCCATCCATATTCTGATTAACTTGACATCAGGTGCTTTCTTTCCATAATGGGACACAAACTTGGGTTGAGCAGTAATGCGTGTATTTGTTCCTCCCAGTAACACAACACACTGAGATTCCTACTGGACGGAAGCTATTTTTAGGATATAGTTCACACGGTGCTCCTTGTGGCGAAAGTGTTGGGTAAGACACAGCTGCACAGAAACTTCATGGGTTCTATGCCATTTCCTAGTACATTTTTACCTGTGAATATACTTAAAAAAAGGACATAACATATATCTGTAGTATATGAGAAACATTGAATTTTTTCATGTGAAGAACATCGAGTGAAAAGGACAATCACAATAAGTACAATTTATTATCAGTGTAGACAATGATTAAAGAAGACAATATACATTTTGTTAATTTTCATTTGTCTGATAAAAGAGGGGACATTTTACCTTTTTGAGTAGTATCGCTGACCTAAAAAGACGCAATCTTCCTACGTTCCATATGAAGAGGGCTGTAATAAGTGTAATAATCGTTAACTTATCTAAATAGTTTACAGAATACAAAATGTTATTTCTTACTATTGAATCTATCTTTTATTTACAGGAGAATTGTGGCATTTCCTGCAATTATTAAAAGTTTTATTAGTTACGAGATTACCCTATCGTTGTCCGCCAGGGTCGGGACAACAATTCTTGGTAATTACGGCTTTTCTAGCCCAGATATTATTGAGCTAACATAATTACTTTATGCGTTTATGAAAGCCTTAATGTATCTCAATCATCATTTTCGTTTTCTGATACAAAACTTGCCGTACTGCGCCACTAATGTCGAGTAAGTTATTTTACATGGACGTACCATTCCAAAGAAAGCTTTAACTAAATATGCTTCACACAATTAAAAATAACAAACCAGTGTTCTACTAATAATATACATACATACGAATCCTAAAGTTTCAACCACTGAGATCAAAATAGGTGATCTTCATATGTTGATTTTGGTTTGGTAACTTCAATAAAAGGAAATAATTTACACTGAAGCATTGGGGGAATCAGCCGGTGTTAACATTTTTACAGTTTATAAGAGTGTAAGAAGCTGCGTGATAAAAACAACTATCCATTATCTGTTTAAAGGGCGATTTCATACAACACGTTACAATTACACTACACACATATAAATAAAAACACACAATTGGGCTATCCTGGCATTCCACAATGTGGAGCCTGATAAACAAATTTTATCAAAATATTGTAGTTATATAGTTATAAGTTGTCTCATACGAATGAAACACACTTTATTTTCAAGTACTTCGAAATTTAAATTAACTGAGAGGAAGAAAAGTAAAGGAAACAGAATCAGATTATATACTAAATTGAAGTTGGCTGCTTATACTAAACTGTATCACAGTATTACTGACAGAAGCTATCACAGGTAAGGACATATGTGCAAGTGATTACTTTCAAGTCGTTTAGCAGTAAGCTTACGCTACATGCGCTCAGCATGTTTTTGATCTGGCTATTGATAATCGTAGCACGAGTTCCGTGCGAAATGTCAGCTGCGAGACAGTCTTCGATTGTTACTGCGACTTTGAGAGCAGCTGGTTAACAATTTTGGCCGAATATTTGTGTGTATAGTTGTAAGTTATTTTTGTATTTTTTGTATTTTATGTGCATTACGTGTGACGTTTAATAATAGCTTAGCACAATGATTAGGCCAAATCGAAGGGAAATCCCTGACGTTGAGCAGAATGACAGCGTTCAGGAAACAGATACGACAATGATTAAGACCTTACCGACAACTGCAGTTCCCGCACGGGAAGCAGAAACCGAAGGTAGAGATAAAAGGTATTGCGGATTCGGAGCAGGACGTAGTAAACAAAGGAAATATGTTTACTACATCCAGCAGTGAAAATGTTATCGGTATTTCTGTACAGGAGGCAGCGTCAACTGATCCTGTAAACAAAGAACATACCAGGAATAGATTTAATTACCATCTTGTTACAAAAACTGGATGTAAGACGAAAATAGCGTGAAACCAAACAGGCTTTATTAAAGAAAGGGAGTCAAGAGCGACAGGCTCATTGGGGAAAACATCGCCTGATCGAGTTTGAAAAGGAACGAGATAGGAAGCTGGCTTTATTAGAAAAAGAACGCGAAGCCAAACAGGCTGCCTCAGAAAAAGAACGAGATGCTAAGCAGGAGCTAGGGGGAAGGAAATGAACAAACAACTAAATCATGAATTGCACGAGACGAGGTGTTAGTATCACGACTAAACGTAGTCTTAGACGCTCGCAATTAAGCTATCGTAGAGAACGTTAAGGAGGATCTAGACAGTATTCATGAAGGCATCACTACTTTGCAGACTAACTACAAATACTTGCCAGATGAAGTGAAAAAGCTGACGGCAGGCCTGGAGGGAATAAAAGTATCTCATGACGCTTTAGAAGGTCAAGTGAAAAAAGTCACTTCAACTGTGGACGAAATGAGTACACAGATGAAGGAGCGGAGGGAGGCGAAGAAAGAGGTAGAAAATGCCACGATAGAGGCAGCTTTTGGCGAAGGTGAAATTTGCCAACGCTTACGCGAGCAGCTAACTAGTATTAAGGAAATCATGCAGTCTACCTTCCCGATGTGACAAGGTAACTGACAGATGCAGGTTGCAGAACCTGACAGGCAAACACTTAATGAAAAAACAGAGCGAAATGATATAAGCCACACTGTTCCTCAGTATGGTAATACACCAATTGCACTGCCGATGTATGAATCCGTGACTAGGTATGAAAGAGTGCAGTGTAATAACACAGGCTATGGGAGAAATCGAAATATGTCTTACACGGAACTAGGCATACCATCTTTGACAAACTTAATGCTGGAAGAAAGTTTGATCAAACATCGCCAGTTTCCAACTTTCAATGATGGCAAAAAGAATATGCATCCTGTGGTACACACATAGAATTTCCGAAGTGTTCCGCCAAGATCATGACAGAAAGGCAGAGCATTCAGTTTGTCATCTCACATAGAACTGGAGATGCATCAGTATGGGCACTCGAAATTGCAGAGACGTGCATCACATTTCTAGATTTTGACAAACGATTTTTAGGACGGTTCTGGTCTAAACGTGTGCAGGAACGTCTTAGGAAGCATGTATACAACCCGGAATTATACAATACAAAAGCGAGAAATCCCAGGAAATACTTCGAGAAATATACTAATACGACTGGATACTGGGATGAACCGATCTCTCTTATAGACCTTATGAGAATATTAAAAGCTCGTTTTCCCATAAATGTATGGGAGAAATTAGTCAATGCTCCTGGTACTGACCTGGAGAATTTCCTTTCAGTAATTGATTCCTTGGACGTCATACAGGAGGACGCCAAGAAATCGAACGGCAACAACTGGAAAAATAATAGCTACCATAATGATGATAGTCATGGGTGACTGGAATTCGAGTGTAGGAAAAGGGAGAGAAGGAAACATAGTAGGTGAATATGGATTGGGGGACAGAAATGAAAGAGGAAGCCGCATGGTAGAATTTTGCACAGAGCACAACATAATCATAACTAACACTTGGTTTAAGAATCATGAAAGAAGGTTGTATACATGGAAGAACCCTGGAGATACTAAAAGGTATCAGATAGATTATATAATGGTAAGACAGAGATTTAGGAACCAGGTTTTAAATTGTAAGACATTTCCAGGGGCAGATGTGGACTCTGACCACAATCTATTGGTTATGACCTGTAGATTAAAACTGAAGAAACTGCAAAAAGGTGGGAATTTAAGGAGATGGGACCTGGATAAACTAAAAGAACCAGAGGTTGTACAGAGATTCAGGGAGAGCATAAGGGAGCAATTGACAGGAATGGGGGAAATACATAAAGTAGAAGAAGAATGGGTAGCTTTGAGGGATGAAGTAGTGAAGGCAGCAGAGGATCAAGTAGGTAAAAAGACGAGGGCTAGTAGAAATCCTTGGGTAACAGAAGAAATATTGAATTTAATTGATGAAAGGAGAAAATATAAAAATGCAGTAAGTGAAACAGGCAAAAAGGAATACAAACGTCTCAAAAATGAGATCGACAGGAAGTGCAAAATGGCTAAGCAGGGATGGCTAGAGGACAAATGTAAGGATGTAGAGGCCTATCTCACTAGGGGTAAGATAGATACCGCCTACAGGAAAATTAAAGAGACCTTTGGAGATAAGAGAACGACATGTATGAATATCAAGAGCTCAGATGGAAACCCAGTTCTAAGCAAAGAAGGGAAAGCAGAAAGGTGGAAGGAGTATATAGAGGGTCTATACAAGGGCGATGTACTTGAGGACAATATTATGGAAATGGAAGAGGATGTAGATGAAGATGAAATGGGAGATACGATACTGCGTGAAGAATTTGAGAGAGCACTGAAAGACCTGAGTCGAAACAAGGCCCCCGGAGTAGACAATATTCCATTGGAACTACTGACGGCCGTGGGAGAGCCAGTCCTGACAAAACTCTACCATCTGGTGAGCAAGATGTATGAAACAGGCGAAATAACCTCAGACTTCAAGAAGAATATAATAATTCCAATCCCAAAGAAAGCAGGTGTTGACAGATGTGAAAATTACCGAACTATCAGCTTAATAAGTCACAGCTGCAAAATACTAACACGAATTCTTTACAGACGAATGGAAAAACTAGTAGAAGCCAACCTCGGGGAAGATCAGTTTGGATTCCGTAGAAACACTGGAACACGTGAGGCAATACTGACCTTACGACTTATCTTAGAAGAAAGATTAAGGAAAGGCAAACCTACGTTTCTAGCATTTGTAGACTTAGAGAAAGCTTTTGACAATGTTGACTGGAATACTCTCTTTCAAATTCTAAAGGTGGCAGGGATAAAATACAGGGAGCGAAAGACTATTTATAATTTGTACAGAAACCAGATGGCAGTTATAAGAGTCGAGGGACATGAAAGGGAAGCAGTGGTTGGGAAGGGAGTAAGACAGGGTTGTAGCCTCTCCCCGATGTTGTTCAATCTGTATATTGAGCAAGCAGTAAAGGAAACAAAAGAAAAATTCGGAGTAGGTATTAAAATTCAAGGAGAAGAAATAAAAACTTTGAGGTTCGCCGATGACATTGTAATTCTGTCAGAGACAGCAAAGGACTTGGAAGAGCAGTTGAATGGAATGGACAGTGTCTTGAAAGGAGGATATAAGATGAACATCAATAAAAGCAAAACAAGGATAATGGAATGTAGTCTAATTAAGTCGGGTGATGCTGAGGGAATTAGATTAGGAAATGAGGCACTTAAAGTAGTAAAGGAGTTTTGCTATTTGGGGAGCAAAATAACTCATGATGGTCGAAGTAGAGAGGATATAAAATGTAGGCTGGCAATGGCAAGGAAAGCGTTTCTGAAGAAGAGAAATTTGTTAACATCCAGTATTGATTTAGGTGTCAGGAAGTCATTTCTGAAAGTATTCGTATGGAGTGTAGCCATGTATGGAAGTGAAACATGGACGATAAATAGTTTGGACAAGAAGAGAATAGAAGCTTTCGAAATGTGGTGCTACAGAAGAATGCTGAAGATTAGATGGGTAGATCACATAACTAATGAGGAAGTATTGAATAGGATTGGGGAGAAGAGAAGTTTGTGGCACAACTTGACCAGAAGATGGGATCGGTTGGTAGGACATGTTCTGAGGCATCAAGGGATCACCAATTTAGTATTGGAGGGCAGCGTGGAGGGTAAAAATCGTAGAGGGAGACCAAGAGATGAATACACTAAGCAGATTCAGAAGGATGTAGGTTGCAGTAGGTACTGGGAGATGAAAAAGCTTGCACAGGATAGAGTAGCATGGAGAGCTGCATCAAACCAGTCTCAGGACTGAAGACCACAACAACAACAACAACAATGATGATAACCGCAGAAACGGAGGTTTCAGACAAAATAACGCCAGAAACAACAGTCAGAACAATAACGGTAGGCCAAAACCTAGTGGCAATGATGAAACTACCAAGCTCCCAATAGCAACAATGAAAAATATCAGAACGGCAGCAACAATAACAATCATAGAAAAAGACGAAATAATGACGGTTTTGATAACAGCAACTATAGTAGAATATGAAGTCTGCAAATGGGTCGTGGCAGAATCCCGGAACCAGTGGTTGGATGCAAAATAGAGCGCTGCCACCTCAGCAGCCACCAAATGTGCACATTAATCAGATGTTGGCGAAATCAATGCGAGACAGTAGTCAATGCAACACAGGCAGCCTCCGCTAACATGTCCAGTACCGAATCAGACGCAGTCACACAGTGTACGCATTGTAGATGTGACGAAGCTGAGAAAAGTACACATTCGCAGGCGTCAAACTGTGGGCGATCCCTGTAGGCTTTCGTCAGTCAGCCGCGGCACGGAATGAAGGCACAACACAACGACACTTGGCTCTGTTGTCTCAGGAATGATTGTATGAAAGACCAAGTGGTTGTGATACAAGCCGCTGTTAACGGTTCGATCAACGGTGTCGCTGTGCAGTTAGCTATGGACACAGGAGCGTCTACTTCAGTTATGGGTTGCAGCTTTTTTCAATCGTATCAATGAGGTCAACCGTTTGCCTACTTTCCCCATGCAAAATTGTGTTGTTGTGGGGGCTATTAATGCCGAAAGTGATTAAACACCAGCTAAGGCTGACGTTGTTGTCGGAAAAGGAGCCATTTGTTGCACGTTCCTATTAGTAAATAATTTGTAAGTTCCTGTAATCCTGGAATGGGAACCACAGATCGACATCTCAAACGGGCTTATTTGCAAAATAGACCATGGAGAAAAGATTGCACTGCAACTTGTAAGAAAAACTGACATTAACGATAGATACCGCCTTGTGTCAAGGTAAAACGCGTACGACTGAATGTTCTATTTTTACACAACAACCGACTAGGGAAAGCTCATTGCGACACAAATGTTGCCCATAACGAAAAAGCACGTAAAGTGGATAATTTAGCGGAGGCTAAAGCAGCGGAATCAGATTACTAAGCGCCGAGCAACATCTTGAGCTACTAAGCTTACTCCACCACTATTCGCAAAAACCAGGAGTGACACGAGAATACATGTACGACATGTAAGTGAGCGAGCATCACACCTACATGAAATTCTTGCTTCTTAAGAGAACGTAATCTATTTCACAAATTAGAATTAGTCACGAATGACTTACTAAAGGACCCATTGTACAATGGTCTCATTTAAGAACTTGTCATCTGACATTTCTGCTCCAAAGTTGCGAAGTTTTCTGACATGCCCTATCTGCGACAGTCACCGCTGAACTCCACTCTCCGCAGCAATAGAACAAACATAAAAATTCTGAAAGTCGCATACGATACAGTTCTCAACTGTGGCTTACTATGACAGACAGCCAGTTGCTGGGACGCACCAGCTTTACACACTAAAAGAATTGTTAAGTGCTTATTGGAAGTCTTTGGAAATTATTCCTTGAAACACGAGCGATGTGCCGGGCGGATGGGCCGAGAAGAGTATCGTTTCCCATTTGACATTCCTTCTATCTACATCTACATCTACATGGTTACTCTGCAATTCAAACTTAAGTGCCTGGCAGAGGGTTCATCGAACCATTTCCATACTACGTCTCTACCTACACCTAAATCTTTCCGTTCGAGCTCTGATTTCTCTTATTTTATTATGATGGTCATTTCTCCCTACGTAAGTGGGTGTCAACAAAATATTTTGACATTCAGAAGAGAAAGTTAGTGATTGACATTGCGTAAATAGATCTCGTCGCCAAGAAAACCGCTTTTGTTTCAGTGACTACCACCCCAACTCGCGTATCATATCAGTGACAATCTCACCCCTGTTGCGCGGAAACACGAAACGGGCTGCCCTTCTTTGCACTTTTTCGTATCCTCCCTCAATCCTACCTGGTAAGGATCCCACACCGCGCAGCAACATTCCAGCAGAGGACGGACAAGTGTAATGTCGCATCTTCTGAGTGTTCTGCCAACAAAGCACAGTCTTTGTTTCGCCTTCCCCACAATATTATCTATGTGGTCTTTCCAATTTAAGTTGCTCTTAATTGCAATTCCTAGGTATTTAGTCGAATTGACAGCCCTTAGATTTGTACGATTTATCGTATACCCAATATTTATCGGATTTCTTTTAGTATCCATGTGGATGACCTCGCACTTTTCTTCGTTTAGTGCCAATTACCACTTGTCGCACCACACAAGAAATTCTCTCTAGATAATTTTGGAATTGGAATTGTTCGCCTGATGATTTTACCAGACGGTAAATTACAGTATCATCTGCAAACAATCTAAGGGGGCTGCTCAGATTATGACCTAGATCATTTATGTAAATCAGGAACATCAGAGGGCATATGACACTACCTTGCGGAACGTCAGATATTACATCTGTTCTGCTCGATGATTTACTGTCTATCACTACGAACTGTGACATCTCTGAGAGGAAATCACGAATCCAGTCACACAACTGAGAAGATACTCCATATGAACGCAATTTCATTAATAGTCGCTTGTGAGGAACGGTATCAAAAGCCTTCTGGATATCTAGCAATATGGAATCGATCTGATGTCCCTTGTCGACAGCACTCATGTTGGTTATGTATCAATAAGTCATTTTCTACAAGGTGATTTATAACATTCGAGTACAGTATATGTTCCAAAATCCTATTGCAAGTTGAGGTCAGTGATATGGGTCTGCAATTCAATAGGTTACTCCTATTTCCTATCTTGAATATCAGTGTGACCTGTGCTACTTTCCAGTATTTAGGAACAGACCTATCGTCAAGTCTGCGGTTGTATACGATTGCTTACTGTGGAAGGCTTATGATTGACGGGACTCATTGCGAGACGATTTACTCCACAAGGAAAACGCTTATTTTGCTAAATCTGCACCTCTGAGAGAAACGTGACCGAGGTGATATTAACACACGCTGCAAGCCATTATCCTATGGAACGAGACTGTAAGAACGCGAAATAGCAATAATCGTGTTGATGGAACCTTCCTTTCGTATTTATTCGCCAATAACAGCCCCTCTACTCTCAGTAAATATGTCCTTCCTGGAGGGAATATACGGAACGTACGAGTGCAGACTGTGACACGTGGACGATGACGTATGGGATTTTGAGTCTGACCATGATTCGTTCAATGATGGCCGAAGTTGTTAAGTCTATGCTCACATAAAGCAGGAAATCTGGATTCGAATCCCGGTCCGGCACAAATTTTCACTGTCTAGACTTCGTTACGTAGCCGATGGTGTTTCATATTCACATCTGCGAGCGTATTTCCTGTATTGTAAGAATGCTTGCTGGATACGCGTGTCATCCACAACAGCGGAAAGTTGGTATCCTGGAAATGGTAATCAAAAGGAGGAGAACTACCCAGGAAAAATCATCTGATCGTTGGCACTGATATATCGTCAGCCAATGATAACATTTGGTAACTAAATTTTATGTGGAAGAGAACCGGAGAGTGAACCACTTTTATTTTCCCAGTAGAGCCATGGGTGAAATTTTGTGATGATTCCTTTAATTCTTTGTGTTGTCAATTCATCTTTATACTTAGTAATTAGGAGATTTGGTCTGCAGTTGTCCTCAGTGCTGATCCGACCCCGTGATGATTTCAATCTATTTCATGTTGTTTTGACTTTTTCCTGTCTTTGCTGGATACGATTCTAATCCGACGCTTATTCCCATGGTAATTCGACTTTGTTCTGTTTTATGTAGCCAAGCCCTATACCTGATGGTACTTTTGCAGTCTGATTGCAATTCTGATCCCAGTTCTGACTCTGCTGGTAAACGAAACATCCTCATGACCACTTGACCAAGTTCAAATGTGATTCTTTGGGTGTTGCGCCTGTAATCTGTTCGCATATAAAATTTTGGGGAACCAACCCCTCGTAACGCCAATACCTGACAGGTAAACACGCCGGCTGTTTGGCGATCGTCACTGGAAAGCAGCGCTGTTCCTAGCGACCTCCGCAAAGGGAGTCAACCGGGCGACAGCTGTCAGTTATCCGCCACGCAATGCCCCAGACACACGCTGCTGCAGGTAGATGCCCGCCGACAACCAACTCTGCACTGACGATGACCAAATCAGGACTTTCATGGGACCTACCTGACGAGCCAGTTCCTCAAAGAATACACTTGTGACGTGTCTGCCCAGTCCAAGCTCCTTAAGAACCTTTATTCAGTGGTAATTCATCCATTTTTCTTTAGTGTTCTAATGAAGTTGTTTGATGTCGCTATGTAACTCTCTAGTGTTCCGAAATTTTGTACACATCCAATAAAAAGGCGACTTTTGGCTTGAGTAGTTATGATGAAGCAGGTCGCTCAAGAAATAAGAAATGGCGAAATTTTGCCTTAGAGCCCTGCTACAAACTCCCAGTCACCACAGTTTGCTATGCAGCGAGGGCTTGATATAATAAGAGTTAAGACATTTCAGGCACCCAGCGTGAGCCTCGATATCACGCGAGTTACCACACTACGCACGTAAAGGTCTGTTTCTATGTATAGTCAGGTCTGTTTTCATTTATAGTTAGGGCCAGACCTACGTTTTGTGAAACGCAGAAACCTCCTTGTCCAGAATACAGCTTCAAACGTATCGCGTCATCCCACTAAAACCGTGAAACAATACCTCGTTCGCAAACAGATCTTCAGAAAGTTGCTTATCATAACGGTTTTTTTTGCAGTTTTGTCAATCTTTAATACGAAAAACCCCTTAAAATTCAGATTTTTTGTATGTGATATACAGGGTGATTATTTACACCGTGTGCAAGCTCTAGGGATTGATCAATGAGAGGATACGGGACAAATAAGGTCTAAGGAGCTTATGTCCGGAAATGCATGCTTTCCATAATAGAGGCCATTTGTTCCATCATACTATGTCACAGAGACTGTGGTCTATTAGGCGCTGTATAACACTGCAACAGCGTATTTACGTAGCCACGTATAACACCGTAATAGCATTTACGTAGCCTATGTAATCAAATACCAAATTTGGTTTATTACGTATTATGCCCCAACAGAACAAACTAGTCCTGTCACGGAAAAGCCACGTATAACTCTCCTAACTGCTATACCTTAACCTCAAAACTGGAGGCAGTTTGCAAAACAGAATTATTTGTTATAGCAATTATGGTATAAAGCAACAGAGCAGTGTTACCCTGTGAGAGGAATTTTGTTATGTTGACCGTGTTGTTCCTAACGGAGGTGGCTTATCGGAAATGAAAGTCAAAATTACGTAAATATTGGCATAGTAATAAACAAAATTTTGCCTAGCTATATTGTTTACAGAATAAGGGAAACGGTCGCCAGCCTAATTAGGCAAGAGAAAGATTAACGTTCTCGTTTATGAAAGTAGGTATAAGTAACTATAATGGACAAACACAACCTAGGCTTAGCCACACGCGAGTGCAATGAACTCTGACACACATATGTTTTAAGAATGAATCTGACAACTGGAGCAGCATGAACTATTTGCTAATTATAACATATGCCATAACGCACTATTACTTTCAGGGCTTACACAAAGTGAATGGTCTTTATAACCTTACTCTTAATATGCACTTCTAATACACAAGAGAGACAAACACTTAGCAATCATGAACATATAGTTTTCAATTATTGCAGTTTCCCACTTTTTTACTACAGCGAAACACAATGTTGGCAAAATTGCAAGAAACTGACTCACCTTTTAGAATTTACTACTGGCAACAATGTGATCATTTACTTTATAAGCCTCAGTCTTAAGAACTTTTAATTTTGAATTTGGCAACAGCACTTTAGTAAACAGTTTTAATAGGAATATTTTTAACAAACAACATTTACTTTAACTCACTCTATTGCCACATTAACTTTAACTTTCTTTTTACTAAGTTCAAGAGGCATTAATTAGCAAAACTCTAGGCTTTAATTTCTTTTAGTAAGGACACTCGGATATCACTTTAGCTTAAACGGAGAGGAACCTGAGAGGTGTTATGATGAGGAGAAAAGTCAAGGTTGGTACATAAATTCAGATATAAATTACCTTATATTTCAGCACAATATCACATCCATTAAGCAGATCCTTCACTGTACATCATTATAGTATTACGTTGCAATGATTGCGCAATATGGTGGCAACTGCCTGTTGGTAGGTGGAATTGTAGGCAGAATTGCTGGACTCTGTCATTTCTTGGTGGCGATGATAGATACAAACTCCAGAATAGTTCCAGCTATTTATCCATCCATCCGAGGGCTTGGAAAGAAGCAGGAAAAGCCTCTCTCTCTGAATCAGCGCAATATGCACCTTTATAATGGCAGTGCACGGACTCGTAGCTCATCTCCGACTGGTGGCTCGTCCCCGACTGACCATCAGTTCCACCTTTTCCACCTAGGTCAACCACAATTTGCGCGCGCTACACAGTTCCGTTCCTGAGGGGAACCACTACACCTCTTATACACAGAATACTACGAGCCCTAAGTGAGGATCAGCAATTTACATAACAGTAAACAACCATTTTAAACAAAACCGAACATTTGCACATATTGACACTTCTACAAAAAAATTATTCACACAAAATTACAATTATATACAGTAAGTTTTGTTCCTTCCAAATGGGACAAAGCATTTAAACGAGAGATATGCTACACAGCATACAATCAAATCATGACACCAAAGTTTTAACATAGAAAGGAGTATACAGTTTTGTGTTACCCATTCAAACAAACACATTTACAGGTACTCAATGTTATAACATTAAATAAAACAAAAGTAAAATAAATCTGAACAGCTGAAGAGGTATGGTGTTACAGCTGCACCATGCAGCCACAGTTACAGTATGCTTGTTTCCTCCTAGAGTGTGGTACTTTTACTTATACATCAGCCCTACCGCCCTCTTCTGCCAAAGTAGTTGGTAATGTTGTCACTGATTCATTTCTCTTGCTACCGCACGGGGTAGCCGTGCGGTCTCAGACGCCTTGTCACGGCTCGCGCGGCTCCCCCCGTCGGAGGTTCGAGTCCTCCTTCGGGCACCGGTGTGTGTGATGTCCTTAGTGTAAGTTAATCAGTGCGTAAGACTAGGGACCGATGACCTCAGCAGCTTGGTCCCATAGAACCTTACCACTTCTCTCGGTGATTCACCTTGTACTGCATGTAATACTGGGTTTAACACAATGGTTCTGTATTCCAATTGAGAGCTTGCCGAAATTGTGTTTACTTAGGGAAAGGCAAATGGCAACGGGCGACGGACAGCAAGGTTGTATCAAGAGATCTATCTCCGCCGACAACAACCACAGCATTCGACGTTTGTAAGAGCATTTCGCCATTTGTCTGAAACAGGGCCATTTCAGCAAGAACTGCGCACCCGAAATGTTCGAACACCAGACTTGGAGGCTAATGTGGTTGACACTGTGATCGACGACCGCCATGTCAGTACTAGGCAGTTACCTGCCAGTACAGGGTAAGCCAGACAAGGATGTGGAACATTCTCCATGACCATTGTTACTACCGTTATCACTTAGTGCGTGTGCAGGGCTTACTAGCGACAGACTTCTACATCTACATCTATACTCCGCGAGCCACCTTACGGTGTGTGGCGGAGGGAACTTATTGTACCACTATCTGATCCCCCCTTCCCTGTTCCATTCACGAATTGTGCGTGGAAAGAACGACTGCTTGTAAGTCTCCGTATTTGCTCTAATTTCTCGGATCTTTTCGTTGTGATCATTACGCGAGATATATGTGGGCGGTAGTAATATGTTGCCATCTCTTCCCGGAATGTGCTCTCTCGTAATTTCGATAATAAACCTCTCCGTATTGCGTAACGCCTTTCTTGAAGTGTCCGCCACTGGAGCTTGTTCAGCATCTCCGTAACGCTCTCGCGCTGACTAAATGTCCCCATGACGAATCGCGCTGCTTTTCGCTGGATCATGTCTATCTCTTCTATTAATCCAACCTGGTAAGGGTCCCATACTGATGAGCAATACTCAAGAATCGGACGAACAAGCGTTTTGTAAGCTACTTCTTTCGTCGATGAGTCACATTTTCTTAGAATTCTTCCTATGAATCTCAACCTGGCGCCTGCTTTTCCCACTATTTGTTTTATGTGATCATTCCACTTCAGATCGCTCCGGATAGTAACTCCTAAGTATTTTACGGTCGTTACCGCTTCCAATGATTTACCACCTATGGCATAATCGTACTGGAATGGATTTCTGCCCCTATGTATGCGCATTATATTACATTTATCTACGTTTAGGGAAAGCTGCCAGCTGTCGCACCATGCATTAATCCTCTGCAGGTCCTCCTGGAGTACGTACGAGTCTTCTGATGTTGCTACTTTCTTGTAGACAACCGTGTCATCTGCAAATAGCCTCACGGAGCTACCGATGTTGTCAACTAAGTCATTTATGTATATTGTAAACAATAAAGGTCCTATCACGCTTCCCTGCGGTACTCCCGAAATTACCTCTACATCTGCAGATTTTGAACCGTTAAGAATGACATGTTGTGTTCTTTCTTCTAGGAAATCCTGAATCCAATCACAAACCTGGTCCGATATTCCGTAAGCTCGTATTTTTTTCACTAAACGTAAGTGCGGAACCGTATCAAATGCCTTCCTGAAGTCCAGGAATACGGCATCAATCTGCTCGCCAGTGTCTACGGCACTGTGAATTTCTTGGGCAAATAGGGCGAGCTGAGTTTCACATGATCTCTGTTTGCGGAATCCATGTTGGTTATGATGAAGGAGATTTGTATTATCTAAGAACGTCATAATACGAGAACACAAAACATGTTCCATTATTCTACAACAGATTGACGTAAGCGAAATAGGCCTATAATTATTCGCATCTGATTTATGACCCTTCTTGAAAATGGGAACGACCTGCGCTTTCTTCCAGTCGCTAGGTACTTTACGTTCTTCCAGCGATCTACGATAAATTGCTGATAGAAAGGGGGCAAGTTCTTTAGCATAATCACTGTAGAATCTTAAGGGTATCTCGTCTGGTCCGGATGCTTTTCCGCTACTAAGTGATAGCAGTTGTTTTTCAATTCCGATATCGTTTATTTCAATATTTTCCATTTTGGCGTCCGTGCGACGGCTGAAGTCAGGGACCGTGTTACGATTTTCCGCAGTGAAACAGTTTCGGAACACTGAATTCAGTATTTCTGCCTTTCTTCGGTCGTCCTCTGTTTCGGTGCCATCGTGGTCAACGAGTGACTGAATAGGGGATTTAGATCCGCTTACCGATTTTACATATGACCAAAACTTTTTAGGGTTCTTGTTTAGATTGTTTGCCACACATGGGGAGCAGTTTCGTGACTGGTTTCTTCACCACGCAACAATGATTCTGGGTTTTGCCATCCATCTTAATCACAGATGAGGCCAGCTGTGCGCGAAGTGGTATCTGGAAGAAGAAATCAACTACTCATCGTTTCACCAGTTGGTTACTAAGAGCACATTTAACAATACCATGTGTCTTCGAAAAAAAATTATGGGGAACGTCTCATCTCAGAAATCTATTGCAGCCTCCACCTGGCGTTTCTTCTTTGTAGAACAGTAAGATGCGTAGTATATTGCAGTTGCCCACGCACGCTTTGTGATTTGAAAACTGATATAACAGCATTTGTGAGAAGCATATCGCAGTCAAATCTGCAGAAAGAGCTTTCTAATAAAATTTTGCGGGTGCAGACTTGAAAAGCCGTCCATGGACGTCATTTACAACATGCGTTGGATCGCACAGCAACTTTCCGAACACCAGCATTACATGGGACTTCTTCCGATTAGGTTTGTAGTACTCTTTGGCCTATGAAACAGGCCGTCATTCATCATACGATGGTGGTATTAATGCCTTCAGGCCTGTCACTTGGTTGCAGTTGGACGTGAAGCACAGAAACGATGTTTTCAGAAAGACAGATGTCATCGCCCTACAACGAGAACAAAAGTGGAACAGGACTGATCCCTGCAACACTCAAGAGAGAACGTACTTCACAGGCGACATTTCATTTCCACAGGAAACACGTTTATGAAATAGCTTTCAAACTATTTCAAAGTACTACCTCAAAATCTTAGCAGGCGCATTGGCCTCACTTTACACAAAATCAGAGATCACGAATTACTCCCCGCTTTCGTTTGCCAACAAATTGTGAATAACAGCAGTCGTGTGAAAAGGAAAATTTTCGTCTTGGAATGTGCTCGCTTCAATTAATAGAATCGTGCTCACTATTTAAACGTTTTTATATTTCTAACCAGTCGTCTTTCTTAACATAAGACTCGTCGGACAAAGCGAGATGCTTACATTATTCAGCAGAATAATGTTATGAGTAAAGCCTCTTCCATGTATTTATCGTATTTACAGTCAGAAGTGCTGCACTTATACCTTTGGATTACTTTCCCCAATTACTAACTGAGAATTACCCTGAATAATGAATCCCTGTTGTATATATTATTGGTGTTTTGCCCTTAAAGAGCGCATTTGGACTAAACTACATGGTCAGTTCCTTTTGCTGCCTTCCTTGCTGCCCAAACTTTCCTCATTCGCTTGCTGTGTTTCTGTTTCCGGTCCTCTGTCCATGCTTCTTGTCGGCTTTGTGTCTTCGGCTTCATCTTAATTGCCTTTTTGGTTCCCCATATTTCTTTCATCGTCCGGCTGTGATCTTGCTTGCGTTCTTCGGTCCATTTTACGCCTGTTCGTTTGTCACATTGTATCTCATGTAATTTACTTGTCTTAATGATGTTTCTGAATTTTATTCTGCCGTTTATTGTGTCTGCTGTTATGTTGAGTTGGTTAAGGTCGTTTTCTACCTTTGCCACCCATTTGTTATTTCTAGTGGTTACTCGGTCAATGATCTGTTTGGTCAGCCTGTGTGATGGCATTCTGTATAAGTGTCCATAGAATTGTAGTCTGCGTTTTCTAATATTTTCTGTGATTGTCTCCGTATGTTTGTATAGCTACTCTGTAGGTTTCCTGATCCATATTCCAGTGTTGTTAGTTGCGCCAAATATTTTCCTAAGTATTTTCCGTTCTACTTTTTCTAGTTGTCTGATACGTGTATGCCCTAGGATTAGTGTGGTCTCTGCTGCATATAGTGCCTCGGGGAGCACCACCGTGTCGTAGTGGCGTAATTTGGCTTTTTGTGGGATAGACTTCTTGTTTTAATGATTCCACACTACTTTTATGCCTTGTCCAGTTTAGTCTTTCTTTCTTCGTTTGAGTCTCTGTTATGTCCACTCATTTGTAGTGTTTCACCGAGGTATTAGAAGCTTGCCGTTTTCTAGATCGTGTCATACTTTGTGTTCAGAGACGAGAGTTTCTTTGTGCTCATAAACTGTGTCTTTTCGTAAAAGATCTGTAGTCCAGTTTTGGAAGCGATTTCTTGCAGTTTTTCAATAGCGTCTTTTGTTTCCTTTATACCTTTCGTGACAATCGCCAAATCGTCTGCGAAAGCCAGGCATTTAATCTGTAGGTTTCCTAAGGTTATCCCCTGTTGTGATGTTTCCCATTCTTTTATTACCTAACACTCGATCGAAAAGGAGAGGTGAGAGGCCATCGCCTTGTCGGACACCTGTGCGAATTTCAAAGGGTTCTGATAGTTCCCCACAGAACTTTACTTTGGCGGTCGTGTTGATTAAAGTTTGCTCTATGATAGCCCGTGTTTTGTTGTCTACTTTGTATTCTGCTCGAATTTTGAAGAGAGTTTTCCGGTCGATAGAGTCGTACGCCTTTTTGAAGTCGACAACGGTAATGATCAGGTTCTGTTTGTGTTGTAAGATCATTTTCAGGTTCCAAATTTGTTCCGCACAAGACCGCCCTTTACGGAAGCCTGCTTGGTATTCCCCAATCAAGTGGTCGGTCTGGCATTCTAGTTTGTTCAGTAAAGCTTTAGAGAGGGTCTTGTATGTGACTGGTAGTAGGGATATTCCTCTGTAATTGTTCGGGTCAGTTTTGTCACCTTTTTTGTGTAGTGGGTGTATCAGGGCAGTTTTCCAGTCGTCAGGAATTTTCATGGTCTTCCAGATATCTTCCGAGATCCTGTGGATGTCTTTGGTGGGTTCGGGGTCTTGTAACTTCGAGATTTCCGCGATGATGCCATCTTCTCCTGGTGCTCTACGATTCTTGAGTGACTTGATTATTTCTTTAACTTCTTCTAGCGTTGGAGGTTCACTATCTGGATTGTACGTGCTCGTTTCTGTCATCATTTCTTCCATAGGGGGGTCCGTGTTGAGCAGTTTTCAAAGTACTTTGCCAGAATTTCACAATTGTTTTTGGTATTGGTTTCTAGGGTTCCATCAGGTCTTCTGAAGCAGAAGTTAGGTGGCTGATATCCAGTCATATTTTCTCTGAACGTTCTGTAGAAGTTTCTTGTATTTTACTTCATGAAGTCCGATTCGATCTCCGTCAGTCGCCGTTTATCATACTGCCGTTTTTCACTGCGAATGATTTAGCTTGATTGATTCGTGTTTTCAAGAAGTTCATCCAATTCTCTTGGGATTTATGGCTACAAGATTTTTTCCATGCAGTGATTCGTTGGTCAATAGCTTGGCCACATGTGTGGTTCCACCAAGGGTGTTTCCTTGTGCGTGGTGCTTGTGTTAGTTTCATGGCCTCTCGGATTCTTAATGAAAGTTGTGTCCAGTCTGTCGTTTTCTCCATTTTAATTTTGTGTAATATTTGTGTCTGGTTTAAAGTAAGGTATTCTGGATCTGGTCTAACAATTTTGTTCTTCTGGAGCTTTTTCTTGGGCAAGAGACGAATCCTGATCTTTAGTAGGTGGTGGTCTGAGTCGAAGTAGCCTTTACGTGTGGCTATGTTCAAAATTTCTTTTTGTGAGTCTTTCTGGACTATTACGTGGTCGATTTGTAGTTCTTGCTTTCCGCTGGGGAATTTCCATGTGGTAATTTTCCGTGTTGGTTTCTTGAATTTTGTTGACATAACGGCGAGGTCGTGGCTTTTGCAAAAGTCTATCAGGTGTTTTCCGTTTTTGTTGGTGTCCTTGTGTGGAGTATGTTTTCCTGTGGTATGTCTGTATATCTTTTCTTTTCCGAGTTTAGCGTTGAAGTCTCCCAGTATTATTTTGACTCTATGTGCAGGAATTTTTCTGATAGTTTCTTCCATTGTCGTCCAGAAGTCATCAATTTCGTGCGGGTTTTTCCTGTTGTAGTCATTAGTCGGTGCATGTGCGTTGATTATTGTGTAGGATTTGTTGGCTGATTTCACTGTGATGGTGCTGATTATTTCGTTTGGTGACGAAAAGTCGATTATGCTGTCCGTGATCGACCTGTGTACTGCAAATCCTGTGCCAAACTGCCTTAGGTTTTTCAGTTGTCTCGATGGTTTTCCTTTGTATATTCTGAATTTCTCCGTGTTGAAATGGTCTTCGGCTGTGAATCGTGTTTCTTGCAGTGCACATATTTGGATTTGAAATTTTTCGAGAGTGTCTGTCAGTTGTTTCATCTTTTCTGCCTTCATCAATGTGTTCACGTTGAGTGTGCCGATGTAGTGCTTGCGTTTGGTCTTGAGGGAGTTTGAGAAGCTCCGATTCATCTCATGATGTCCGTGAGCCCCCGGAATCCGATGCTCACGATGATCCCAGTCTGTTGACTGGGGCCCGGGGTAATGAGATTTTTCGCGTTGTCCCATCATGATGTTTAGTAGTTGGATGAATGGCATGCTGCCGAGTACAATCTGACTTTCCAGATCAGGAGGTTGGTTGAGGCCGCCACTGACATGTGGAGCAGACGCCTTTTGTATCCGCCCACTGTGGGAACAGACGCTACTAGTAGTTTTGGACCGCCCCGAGTATTTCATTTCCTCGGTACCACCTACATCTTGGAGGCATTCCCCTATCCGCCACCTGGGGAGGCGCTCGGTTGCGGGTCTACTAACCGCCCCGATATATGAGGTCCCATACTCCGAGGAGCGTAGGGAACAATGCGGGAGACCCGCACCGCCGACTAGGCAAGGTCGTAGCGGAGGTGGCTTGCCATTGTCTTCCTCCGACCGTAATGGGGATAAATAATAATGACGAAGACGACACAACAACACCCAGTCATCACGACGCAAGGAAAATCCCTGACTCCGCCGGGAATCGAACCCGGGACCCCGTGCGCGGGAAGTGAGACGCTACCGCAAGACCACGAGCTGCGGACACGGATACGGACACACACACACACACACACACACACACACAATTCCTCTAAGAAAATAGTACAATAATGGCTAAGCCGGTTATCACTAAATCAGCTCCACTGACAAGCATTCATTTGAAATGAAGAATGGAGACCAGGCAATATGGAATTATGCTGCCATCTTCTCCCTTTATACGTATTCGAATTTCGGGAATAATGTCAAATGAAAAACAAAAAGAAAGAGAGAAAGAGAGAGAGAGAGAGAGAGAGAGAGAGAGAGAGAGAGAGCTCATTGGAATTTACAATTATTCTGAAAAGAACACAAAAATTAAAATAAAATAACTTACAAGAATATTGTTGACATTGGAGTATGAAACAGGTTTCAAGAAATTATTAAAATATTGTTTGATAAAGAAGTTAGCCATCGTTGTGAGTACGGTAGTGTAGTAGCTGTTACGTGTGTTGACTACAGACTTCTATGCTTCGCGGTACCTGTTTGCAGAAAAAAGTCGATCTATATCCAAAAACTCGCGGCACCCTCGCTTCAAAAGCACCTGACTCAAGGAAATAGTTTTTTGAGGGAAGCTATAATATATTTTCTGCTCCCAGTGACACATGTCTCTACGTAAGGGTGAACCTAATAAAAAACAAAGGCTTTTCAAAGTTAGAGTCCACCTCGTACACGCCAACAGGTGTTGGTGACGAAAGCTTCTATTAGACGCAACGATCCACAGGCCCTTCACCTAGTAACGTGTGCAATATTTTGTGCAAATCAGCTATAATTCTACTTTTTGGCATTAATAGTCATTGGGAAAATGACTAAGTTATCGGGTTCTGGAGTGAAACTTCAATCAACATCGGAGACTGTAGAGGCTAGGAAAAGGAGACATCCTTGGTCTTGATGGCATTCACACGTAGCAGGCCAGACAATCTGAGCTAGGAATACCCGACGGCAATTACAGTCGTGGTCCTCCAGCGAACCAAGTCTTTGACTAATCACCAAACAACGAAACCTTTGTCATTACCAGCTTTCTCCGCATCCATCTAGGAGTGGTGGAAGGTAAGGTCACACCAATTCGAAAGTGAACACGTCGGTTAAAGCTCAAAGTTGTGCAACCCAACATTTACGTAAACGACTATTTTACTTCGGACAGACTCCACAAGTGTGCTAGAGCAGTTGTGTTATACTTGACTTTGATAAATTAAAGGAAAAACCTTATTCCATTATGTTAAGTATATAGGAAAACCTTGTTCCAATTTGTTAAGTACATACGGATCTGACAAGAAGTTTTCCGTGAAAATTAATTATGAAATTACATAACGCAGTAAATTTTAAGATCACATTCGTCGTACTGAACCTTTGCCACAGCACAACTACTAGAGTTATCTTTAAAATAAGTAAACTCTATTTCAGTAGTTAAAAACAATTGAGAAAACGTATATTCCCAGAAACAAAGGTCATTTGCTAGTGGATCTCGCCTTCTATTTGCCGCCAATACGCTCGTTTCTTTGTGTTTCCATCTACATATTTTTAGAATAAATTTCTTATTTAAGCTCCTGTTGACACAGTTCTGAGAAAGACGACGATCTGGTAATTATAAAAGTTAAGCTGCATATTGTCCTAACAAATTGAAGGAGAAACAGTAAATACCGATCTGAGAAAAGATTTTTCGTGGAAACTAATTATGATATTACGTACTGCAGCAAATATTAAGCGGAACCACCTGAGAATAAATTTTATTTCAGTAGTTACAAACAATAGAAAAGAAATGCCTATTCTCACTCCGCGAACCAACGGGTATTTGCTAATGGATGCCGCCATCTACAAATAATCGTTATATCGAAAATTTTTCTTTTTCTTTTGAGTTTTCTAGGAAATCAAAAAAACTCCATGCAAGATCGGAGAACGAACGGTTTGGTGAAAAATAAGAATTAGCTAAAAATATTGGCAATCGTTTGTATCTTAGCAGACATGCAGTTTGATGGGACTTAAGCCGTGTTAATTAAAAGCAAGCATGTTGTTTTTAGATATATCACAGCAACGAGATAAAAGCAACTCAACTATGTCTTCAGTGAAAGAGAAAACACTAAAATCCTTGTTATGTGACACACGCTTCGTTATTTCTAAGACATCATGTACCCCCGATCGGTCAGCCACAACGATGCAAATACACTCCTGGAAATTGAAATAAGAACACCGTGAATTCATTGTCCCAGGAAGGGGAAACTTTATTGACACATTCCTGGGGTCAGATACATCACATGATCACACTGACAGAACCACAGGCACATAGACACAGGCAACAGAGCATGCACAATGTCGGCACTAGTACAGTGTATATCCACCTTTCGCGGCAATGCAGGCTGCTATTCTCCCATGGAGACGATCGTAGAGATGCTGGATGTAGTCCTGTGGAACGGCTTGCCAAGCCATTTCCACCTGGCGCCTCAGTTGGACCAGCGTTCGTGCTGGACGTGCAGACCGCGTGAGACGACGATTCATCCACTCCCAAATATGCTCAATGGGGGACAGATCCGGAGATCTTTCTGGCCAGGGTAGTTGACTCACACCTTCTAGAGCACGTTGGGTGGCACAGGATACATGCGGACGTGCATTGTGCTGTTGGAACAGCAAGTTCCCTGGTAGAACGATGGGTTCGATGACGGTTTGGATGCACTATTCAGTGTCCCCTCGACGATCACCAGTGGTGTACGGCCAGTGTAGGAGATCGCTCCCCACACCATGATGCCGGCTGTTAGCCCTGTGTGCCTCGGTCGCATGCAGTCCTGATTGTGGCGCTCACCTGCACGGCGCCAAACACGCATACGACCATCATTGGCACCAAGGCAGAAGCGACTCTCATCGCTGAAGACGACACGTCTCCATTCGTCCCTCCATTCACGCCTGTCGCGACACCACTGGAGGCGGGCTGCACGATGTTGGGGCGTGAGCGGAAGACGGCCTAACGGTGTGCGGGACCGTAGCCCAGCTTCATGGAGACGGTTGCGAATGGTCCTCGCCGATACCCCAGGAGCAACAGTGTCCCTAATTTGCTGGGAAGTGGCGGTGCGGTCCCCTACGGCACTGCGTAGGATCCTACGGTCTTGGCGTGCATCCGTGCGTCGCTGCGGTCCGGTCCCAGGTCGACCGGCACGTGCACCTTCCGCCGACCACTGGCGACAACATCGATGTACTGTGGAGACCTCACGCCCCACGTGTTGAGCAATTCGGCGGTACGTCCACCCGGCCTCCCGCATGCCCACTATACGCCCTCGCTCAAAGTCCGTCAACTGCACATACGGTTCTCGTCCACGCTGTCGCGGCATGCTACCAGTGTTAAAGACTACGATGGAGCTCCGTATGCCACTGCAAACTGGCTGACACTGACGGCGGCGGTGCACAAATGCTGCGCAGCTAGCGCCATTCGACGGCCAACACCGCGGTTCCTGGTGTGTCCGCTGTGCCGTGCGTGATCATTGCTTGTACAGCCCTCTCGCAGTGTCCGGAGCAAGTATGGTGGGTCTGACACACCGGTGTCAATGTGTTCTTTTTTCCATTTCCAGGAGTGTAATTATCTTTTTTATTTACATTTGCGTCCATGACGCATTCGAAAGCATGTAATCTGATTTGACAAGTGGCGTAAAGTTTTCACTCGAAGTCACGATCGTTTAGCCAAAACCTACGGACGCGTTCACTCACACTATCAGACCGAACATTTCGGTATTGGAAAGTTATTATCTGTTAAGGCGAGTGCTTCATACAAAGATCATTTTAGATTCTGCATAAATAATTACAAAGACTGTTGTGCACCAGATGAGCTAAACACAACATCAAAAGTTTAAAATAAAAACTATAAAGTATTACAAATAATGCAGAATCTTTTCAGTTTTTAAAGTAGTGATAAGAACTGTGGGATTTATATTACTAATAGGAATAAATATTTCTGCCGCCATAGAGTTTTCGCGTACAGGACAGCTTATAAAGTAGGATTTATGGTAAAGTAACTAAACGGCACCCGACAATTAAGGGAACATTTAGTAGCCAGGAAATTTGTTTAACTGACATGCCTGGGACCGACAGATACACTTGCGGTGGAAAAGGAAACCGTACTAGCAAATAATTCTTCATTGTTGAAAGAAATTTAAAGTCTCTCAGTGGATTTCGATGAAAACCGAATCACCTTGTAACCAATTCGTTCCCTATTACTGATTTTCATTTGCGTTAGTATTATCAAGTGAAGGGTACCGATCATTTTTTTTGGAAATAGAAGTGAAGTGGGTATATTATAAATAGAAATCAAGATATTCAGTCGCGCAACAGATGACAGCATTCACAACTGATTATTAAATGGCCAGTCAAGTACAACGGAAATCAGACTGCACAACAATAACTAACACTATACTCTAAGACCATGAAGGATACATGGAAATTGATCAAAAAGTGATATTCGTACAGGTATCGACAGGAAATACAAAATTGTAGACTTCAGCGGCCCATGGATGAAAGTGTGACGCTGTAGAGCAGTTTCACCGCACAGCTCGCATCGACAGTAAACGCAGATGTCAGCATTTGAGGTAGGACATGTAGTTGGGCGCAGAGACTGCAGTTGAAGTAACTGGCAAATCGCTCGACGTTTGAATAGAAGCGGTGTCACTATTCAACGATGTTGGCAGGGATATGTGAACCATTGCCGAGAACAGTGTTAAGACTGTAGCGGTCCACTTATAAAGACGACATAATGAGAGGACCGAGGAACCGTCAATCACTCACTGCACCGGATTCATCATTATTGCCGATCCGACGTGCAACTGGTGCTTGAGTACCCACAAGGACCACAGAAAGGTGGCTGGTCTGATGGTGCCCCTTGACCTCTGTAAAGCAACCAGCCCTTATGAAGTGCAAACAAATTTCAAATCAAAACACCCTCAGCGGTCTAAATTTCCATTTGTTATTTTGATCGAGCAACCAATTTCAGCACTACATTACGCCATCTTCAGGCCCCATGACCGACATGTAGGGAGTATCCCACCTCTGGTCCAGTCAAAATAGAACTAATATTCAGTGGCTGTTATCCGCAGATTTTTGAGCTACCCCTTGAATCGTAACATCGGAGGGAATGTCTACGGATACCAGTCACTGAATACTGGCTCCTGTTTTGACTGGACCAGAGGTAGGGTTCTTCCTACAAGTCGGTCAAGGGGCCTGAAGATGGCATAATTAGCGCTGCAATTGGTTCCTCAAATAAAATAACAACTGGAAGTTTAAATATTTTATTCTGAACAGCTAAGGTACCGCAAAAATCCGTAGAAAGATGGACTTGCAGAGATCGTATGCCACTGTGTCAGGCTCATTCGGCCTGGTATCTCATCAGCAGGAGTCGAATTGTCCTCAATGATGAAGATGAGTCCCATACTAAGCTAATATCTGTGCTGATTTCCTGGTCGAATTTATTCCTGTCACCTTACTACTTACCAGGCTCCTAGGTATCATCTTCGTAGATATAGTTTAAAATCAACAACACCCTGCTGCTGCGCTGAAACAAAACTGTACATCTCAGGTTGAGAGATTGGGAGAAGAAGACTTTAAACGAAATCTGGCAACATGCAGTAAGTTTCAATTGTAGCTTCATTTGTGAGAGTGCCGATACGGCTTTGTTGCAGAAGTTTCGTTTTCTGTGTTCTACAGTGGCGTGCGAGATGTACTGATGGCCACGTGTAAGGCTCCTGAACCCTGTTGACCTCTGCTGGCAGCGTGCGGCTCGTTGCGACCCTGGGCGCCGAGCAGACAGGTGCGGGATGCGCCGCCTGCGTAACGAGGGCCGTCTCCACCGCACTCGCTATTGACGACACCCTCGCGAGCCGTAACCGTGACGTCATTCGCCGGAATTAGGCTGCGACGTACGATCGCGGGTGCTCCGGTCGCAACACAAACTCTTCACAGCAGTACACGTCTCTGAGAACGACACTGACGATAAGCGGGAGGAAGTCATGGATTCCACCTGACTGCATGTCTGTGGGATATAAATAATATGGTCTGAGCTAACGTTCCATGACTATCAGTCAACCGCATGGACATAACACACCGAAACTACCAATATTTACTGATGGGTAGTAGGTTCAATAACCATTAGAGATAGGAATTTCCATCCTTTTACACTACTGGCAATTAAAATTGCTACACCACGAAGATGACGTGCTATAGAAGCGAAATTTAACCGATAGAAAGAAGATGCTGTGATATGCAAACGATTAGCTTTTGAGAGCATTCACTCAAGGTTGGAGCCGGTGGCGACACCTACAACGTGCTGACATGAGGAAAGTTTCCAACCGATTTCTCATACACAAACAGCAGTTGACCGGCGTTGCCTGGTGAAACGTTGTTGTGATGCCTCGTGTAAGGAGGAGAAATGTGTACCATCACGTTTCCGACTTTGATAAAGGTCGGATTGTAGCCTATCGCGATTGCAGTTTATCGCATCGCGACGTTGCTGCTCGCGTTGGTCGAGATCCAATGACTGTTAGCACAATATGGCATCGGTGGGTTCAGGAGGGTAATACGGAACGTCGTGCTGGATCCCAACGGCCTCGTATCACTAGCAGTCGAGATGACAGGCATCTTATCCGCATGGCCGTAACGGATCGTGCAGCCACATCTCGATCCCTAACTCAACAGCCCGCATCTCGTGGTCGTGCGGTAGCGTTCTCGCTTCCCACGCCCGGGTTCCCGGGTTCGATTCCCGGCGGGGTCAGGGATTTTCTCTGCCTCGTGATGGCTGGGTGTTGTGTGATGTCCTTAGGTTAGTTAGGTTTAAGTAGTTCTAAGTTCTAGGGGACTGATGACCTAAGATGTTAAGTCCCATAGTGCTCAGAGCCATTTTTGAACCTAACTCAACAGATGAGGACGTTTGCAAGACAACAACCATCTGCACGAACAGTTCGACGACGTTTGCAGCAGCATGGACTATCAGCTCGGAGACCATGGCTGCGGCTACCCTTGACGCTGCATCACAGACAGGAGCGCCTGCGATGGTGTACTCAACGACGAACCTGGTTGCACGAATGGCAAAACGTCATTTTTTTCGGATGAATCCAGGTTCTGTTTACAGTATCATGATGATCACATCCGTGTTTGGCGACATCGCGGTGAACGCACATTGGAAGCCTGTATTCGTCATCGCCATACTGGCGTATCACCCGGCGTGATTGTTATACGTCTCGGTCACCCTTTGTTCGCATTAACGGCACTTTGAACAGTGGACGTTAATTTCAGCTGTGTTACGACACGTGGCTCTACCCTTCATTCGATCCCTGCGAAATAGGCTTCATCAATGGTGGCGCTGCGTGCATGAACGGAACCATGAGCCGCGAATCCAAGCTATTTTGTTCTCGTCCACTGAGAGATGCGTTTGGTTACCTCATCTTCCGAACTACGTCGTAAATAGGGGTTCTCCCCGTGCACTGGGTCACTTCCGACACCCACACATGATGAATCACTTTATTAGCAGCGCTGCCACACATTTGCTCGTGTTTCTGCGAATCTTTGCCACTTTCAAAGTCTGACTCTTTCATGTCCCTGAGCGGATACACAGGTGCCTTCCTTCACACGAGTGACTACCTGGAAAACGTCGCCTCCTTTCTGTGTTAATCGCACTGAACGACAATCAAAGCTGCGTGTTCTGGTGCTACTTTTCTCGAAGGAAGAACATGCCAAGATTTTAGTTTCAGACATGTGTAACATTAATAGGCACACTGTGAATTAGATGCAGTAGCCCGTAGACGGTTGTTGAGTGATGGCCTGACAAACCGAACGACTGTACCAAAATGCACGGAGTTTCATAGCTATGGTGTGATCCCACAGAACCAATAGCTCCAATAGTCTGTCAGCGCCTGCAACCGTGACCACACACTTGAGCGAACTCCCAGCAAACGTTCAAGTGCTTCAAATGGCTCTAAGCACTATGGGACTTAACTGCTGAGGGCATCAGTCCACTAGACTTGGAACTACTTCAACCTATCCAACCTAAGGACATCACACACATCCATTCCCGAGGCAGGATTCGAACCTGCGACCGTAGCAGCAGCGCGGTTCCGGACTGAAGAGCCTAGAATCGCAAAACGTTCCAGTGCCTCAGCTCATTTCCAGCAGAGGCATTCCACGCTAGATCCCCAATATTTTGTAGGGTCCTGTGTCCCAATTGGTAAAAACGTGAGCCGTACAGGATTACTTTGTTGTCCTTGTGTCTGTTGTCTGCCTATCAGTTTGTTCGACACTCCAAAACCCTTTTACTCAAGAAGAGGCAGACATCAATTTGAAATTTTTGTCACACATTAAGGTCTACAGTTAATTGGAAATATAAAAAACTGAAGCTTCTAAAGTCAATGCAATCAAAAAGTACGCCAATTTTTGTCACATTTTTGTTGGGCACAAACTCAGTCATAAAAACCTACAGGGTACTCCCATTGAACTACAATCATGAAATTAGCCATGAAATAAGGTTTTAAACTACAAAGAAATGAAAAATTTGAAAATTGTTTATTTGTAATTAAACCACAAGACAAAAACATTTATTTCATTTGTTATCATACTGTCTCTGTCCCTCTGTTAAGACACCTTTCAGCTGCCGAGAATTCTTCAGGGTTGTATGGCCGTGGTCCATAGAACACTTCTATCCCTGACGTTTCGCCAAAAGCTACGTTGGACATCTTCGGAGGTGCTCCTGGTTGTGCTGAGTCTTGCCGAATGACGAGTCGGACGTCGAAGAACGGCCTAAATACCGTGGAAAGTGGGTGTAGTCTGGATTTCACTTGATAGCAGGTATAAATCTTCTCAAGCATGAAAATAAAATATAAGTATTGATTATTGTACGTCAAAGACCAAAACTTCTCATCGATTCTGTAGCGCCACTGTCCATATATCGCTGAGTGTCATAGATTTTTCTTTTCTGTTAAAAGTATCCACATTTTTATATATTTCGATGGCTTCTCTACATATCCTTGAAAATAGTTCGTCATAGTACATAAAACTTCAGTTTCCGAAAATTTCACTACGTTATCACCCGAGTGGAGAGTGTGTTCCGCCACGGCCAACTATGTTTTCCCTAGTCGGCAAACACTTTTATGTTTCTTCAGGCTTGTATTCACACTTCTCTTTGTAGTTCCAGTGTTGACGCTATCACATGCACACGGAATCTTGTATTCATCACTTGCAGACAGAGGGGGACGTTTATCCTTAAAGGGACGAAGTGATTGGCAGCTGAAACATCCGGTCGTCAAAGCCTTCATTGTATGATAAGACACCTTTGTTCTCATTAACGGGTATATATACCATGTTGAAATTTACGTTACATACTAACATCTACAGTCCCTTGGCGGTATATTAAACGTTAACCTCTCAGTCAATGCAATCAAAACAAAACTCCATTTATGTCACATATTTTGATACTCGTAAACTCCGTCATAACCTGAAGTTTCAAATCAGCGCACACTCCGCTGCAGAGTGAAAATCTCATTCTGGAAACATCCGCTAGGCTGGGGCTAAGCCATGTCTCCGCAATATGCATTCTTTCAGGAGTGCTTGTTCCGCAAGGTTCGCAGGAGAGCTTCTGTAAAGTTTGGAAGGCAGGAGACGAGGTACTGGCAGAAGTAAAGCTGTGAGGACGGGCCGTGAGTCGTGCTTGGGTAGCTCAGTTTGGACGGCGCTATGGTCGCCAGCCGGCGATGGCATTGTTATGCTAAGGGGGACATTCACCTAGGTTTCCATGATACCTGTGGTATTAATCGACATCACTATGACAGCAGCGGACCACGTGAATATAATTCTGACCACCTACCTCCATTACTCTTTGATGTGTTCACCGACAGTGACGCGGAATAACACACCACGTCGTAAGCCCAGCGTCATCCTGATGTGATTTGCCGTACATGATAGCGAAGTGACGTTGATGCTTTGGCCATCAAATTTGCCTGGTCTGAATCAGTCGGAACACCTTTGTGACGCTATCGAGGGCCTTCTCCACGCCCCAAACCACCTACACGTAATTTACCGGAACTGCGTTACCTGCGTGTAGAGAACTGGTGCCACATACCTTCGGAAACTTACCAAGGACTTGTCGAATCCATGCTACGAAGATGGGCCGCTACACTGCGTTCAAAAGGTGGACCAATATGATATTAAGCAGATGGTCTTAATAATGGGAGATGACGGGATTATGTAGGAGGCAGGGACTAGAATGACTGCAGGACACTTGTGAAGTAATTTCTTTGGCACCTGACGAAAACGTAAACAGCTGATGGGGAAGAGGTGCACTGGAATGTATATTAAGTAATCGAGTACGAAGAGTGTACCGGTTAGTGCTATTTCGAGATGAAAAGGTTGAGAGAGGGAAGTCACCCGTGTCGAGCCAGATCAGATCTATCAAAAAATCGATGACTATCCCTACACAAAAGAAAAAGTCGAGGTGCAGGAAGGATTCGTACACAGTGGATTCCGTGTGAACCTAATAATGTACCGCACATAGGCAGTTCTTCCATTCAGGGAGAGGATATAGACGTTTATTGCTTGTTATTGATACTGGCAAGATATCGGTCACAAAGATTCCAAGACATTCGTGAGTATAAGAAATGACAAAAGAATCCTTTTTTCTGTTATATAACTAAAAATTAAAAAAAAATTCTGATTTTTATTTCCTTTACATGTTCTGTAAAACCTTTCTTCTTACCAAATTCCATGATTCCAGACTAATGGGAAGTACCCTATAGGTTATGACGGAAACTTCCTGGCAGATTGTGTGTCGGACCAAGACTCGAGCTCGGGACCTTTGCCTTTCGCGGGCATCCTAGTAGCCGTTCACCTGGATGATGACGTATATTGAAGCGACCCTCGACCTAGTGTAGCAAGGAAGGTAATTCTTCCGACCAGGCGACATGTTCTCATTTAACAGCTTTCCAGTCTCGACGATCCGCTCTATCCATTGCGGCTATATTGAACGTTTTAGAAAAATGTTGAGCGTGTCCGAAAATTCGTGTTACAGACTTCCAGAACTTGTAGAGGAGAGTACGTACACGATATAATACAGCCGTTTGAAAACATGTTTGTTAGGTAGGTATGCTACAGGGTGGAGGGGGGTGGGGGAGTGGGGGGGGGGGGGTGAGAGATTGTGGCTAATTTAATTTAACGTCCATCCAACCTTTCTGATCTGGTTCGAGCCTCATTCATTGGTCTGTGAGTGTTAGGGAAACACGCCTGAATACGCGTTTGTCGAGTACAGCGATATTACACTTCTGATTGGTGATGATCTCTGTAATTGAAGAACTGCTCGCAGCCTTTATCGAGGTCGTTCTCCACGACGTCCGACTGCAACATACACCCTTTCTGAAACAATTATGGAACGGCCTCGTGAAAGCAACTTCACTGCCGGCCGCTGTGGCAGAGCGGTTCTACACGCTTCAGTCCGGAACCGCACTGCTGCTACGGTCGCAGGATCGAATCCTGCCTCGGGCATGTATGTCTGTGGTATCCTTAGGTTAGTTATGTTTAAGTAGTTCTACGTCTAGGGGATTGATGACCTCAGATGTTAAGTCCCACAGTGCTCAGAGCCATCTGAACTATTTGAAGTACCTTCACTGTCAGCAGGCGTGACTGTGGTGCTCTAGGGAGATGCTGCACACCCGCACTGGAAAAGGCTGTACTGCATCACGTTGGAGAAAACCCGTCAATGGATACTCGAGCAATTAATTTCGGTATTAATGTCTGTAACTGAAAAACAAGTGGTGGGTGGCGCCTGTTAATTACTAATAAAAGTGGTCGCGTTACCAACACGTTTTAAAACGGTCCGTTTCTGGTCATGGACTCGAGTCCAATATATTATCCAATCACTAACTCTTTATGTTAAATGCAAGCGAAGAGTTCATCTAGTACTTTCTCGTCAAACCCACATTCATTCGTAACACGCGTTCAAACCAGTAAATTTCCTATTTCAGGTAATGAATTACCGTCGTTCGATCGATATTTCCTAAATCCAATTCGGTGACGTAAGGTTGCGTGACGAGATACCAGACTTTTTTTGTCGTTAACATTGGAATCGCCGACAACGTAAATCGCATATCACCAGCAACGACGTCGGCAACGGGTGCCAGGTAGAAAAGTGAAAGTACAAGGCTGAGGTCAAGCTTTTCAGCTGTTAAAAAAATAATAAAATAAAATGAAAACTAAAATTAAAAACAATAAAAAATAAAAACTTTAAAAAGAACATGCATACTTTCTCCACAGATTATTAACAGTTTCCTACGAAATGTAATGGCAATAAGCATCTAAAATTTATCGAAGTTCCAAATTGGTTATGAACTATGCTCCAAAGATGATAAAAAACGTAGAGGAAAAGCTGCATGTTACATGGTATTCCCTACATGTTCCAGCAAAATGGGAAATAAGCAACGGCGTCCTGTAAAGTATATCACCATCACGAACTGGATCACGATGTACAGAGTGAGTCACTACCTGTTGCCACCTAGGATAACTCCAAACTATGTTAGTAGCTGAAACGTTTGTGGGACAAATGTTGCATAGGAACAGGGGAGCCATTGTATGACGTTGGTTTTCTGTTTCTAGGTGGGGTCGAGTCAGAGATGTGAAGGTCGCCTTTGTTTTTTTAATTGTGGTGTTATGTTTTGGTACTTATTTTCTGATAGCAGTTATTGAGACAAATCCAGTAATGTATAACAGTACGATGTTTGAAGGTCCATGAAGGTCAAAAAGGTGGCATGAACGTCCATGTACAGAAGGTGTTCGAAGCGATGACCATTGGTACCAATGCAGCGCTGCAATCTTTTTGTCATGGATTGAGTGGCGTTCCTTATCACTTCGGCACTTATCGAAGATCGTGCTCTGACAATTCTCTCTCGTATATTGTCCCAATAGTAAATATTCACCGAATACGGCGTATCCATCTAACGTGCCATTGACGTGTAAGCACCATTCGACGGTTACGCAGTACAACACTAATAGGAACGGTAAGACTAGTATCGTCGAATCAAGCGAATGTGAATGATGTATTCTTTCGAAGAACAAGTCGATATGCTTCTAATTTACGGAGAATGCCAACGAAATTCAGTGAGAGCTAGAGATTTATAGACTGAAAGAAACCCTAAACGTACTCACCCTGCACGTCGTACATTTAAATATGTGTATGATAAATTGGGAACAACTGGTCCTTTAACGCATCAGAAACATATCCCGCAAAGGAAAGTTACTAAAGAGGAAACGGTAATTGGTACTCTTGCCACTGTGGTTCTAGATTCTTGTGTTAGTTAGCGTCATATCGCAAGGGAATCTGGCATGAGCCAGCGTAGTGTTGTTCGTGTTCTGCACCACCATCAATATCATCCTTACCATACCAGACTCCAGATTAATTGGTACGGACTGTATGCGTCGCATTCAATTTGGCCCAAGGGCTCAACTTCATATTCAGAGGCTTGACACTTTTATTAATTTGATTTTAATTACTGACGAGGCTACATCCACAAACCATGGAAATGTTAATTTCCATAACAGGAATTATTGGGCAACTCAAAATCCATGTTGGCTGCGGCAAGTTGCACATCAAACACCGTGGTCGGTGAATGTATGGTGTGGGATTCTGGTGGACAGAATTATAGGCCCCCATTTCCTCGAAGGAAATCTTAATGGTAGGAAGTTCACCACATTCTTCTAGACACATTAGGTCTGTTATTGCAAGAAATACCTATAGGAACAAGGAACAGAGTTTGGTACCAACACGATGGGTCTCCGGCACATTTTTCGCTAATGGCTTGAAATGAGTTGTAGAGACAATTCCTGAATCGTTGAATTGGGCACGGAGGAGATGCGTCGTGGCTGACTCGTGCGCCAGACTTGACGCTTCTGGATTTTTTCTTGTGGGGATTCGTAAAATACTTCGCTTTTAGAGACGTTCCAACTACACCTGAAGATATGCGAGAGACAATTGTCAGAGCATGTGCTTCGATAAGTGCGAATGTGGTAAGGAATACCACTCAGTCCATGCTAAGAAGATACCAGCACTGCACTGATACCAATGGTCATCACTTCGAGCACCTTCTGTAAATGGACGTTCATGCCATCTTTGTGACCTTCGTTGACTTTCAAAGTTTTTACTGTTACACACATTGGGTTCGTCTCGATAGCCGCTATAAGAAAATAAGTGTATGTGTGAAATCTTGTGGGACTTAACTGCTAAGGTCGACAGTCACTAAGCTTACACAATACTTAACCTAAATAATCCTAAGGACAAACAAACACACCCATGCCCGAGGGAGGACTCGAACCTCCGCCGGGACCAGCCGCACAGTCCTCTTGGACTGTGCAGCGCCTACACCTCTAGGCTAATCCCGCGTGGCAGAGAATAAGTACCAAACTATAACGTTCCTTTTAAAAAGACAAAGTTGACCTTGATATCTCTGAAGCGACCCTACCTTGCAACAACCAACGTCATATTATGGCCCCCGTTGTCGCATGCAACTTTTGTCCTACAAACGTTTCGGCTGCTATCATACTTTCGGAGTGTTTCTTGGTGGCAATAGCTAGTCATTCACACTGTATACAGCTGTACCTACTTTTATTTTGAAAATTATGTCATTGTCGAATGCATCCTAGTGACACGTAGGCAGTGTTTTTATCAGTCCCCGTTTGTCGTCAAAGTACGACAGAGATTAATCGTTACAACAGGCAAGAGCATACTGAGAAAGGTGAGACTCCGACAGCATATTACGTTGTGCAATTCCTTACTTCACACTTGATAAAATGTTGTGTAGCTGTGAGTGTGGTAAATTCAGAGCTCCAGCCCGTAGTGAATTGGCTTGTAGGATCGATAACTGGTAAGGGCAGGTACGTCTGCCAGGCGGCGTGGTCACAACAGGCGACAGATTACGGTCTAAAACGTTTCTAATACGCATACTTAGTAGCCCAAACATAAGACGCGAAAGTCACTGGGAGACCAGCACCGCGTATTTTTCTCTCTGTACGCTGGCGATATTCAGAAGAATTAATATCACTGCAATTTGAAGCGAGAATGGCTCCTTTATGAACTAGGTCCACTCCAGACAATAACAACAAATCTTGAAAAATGACATACTCTAGAGTAAATGATATTTAATTGAAACCCTCATCTGCCGACAGGTGTTGTTGACATACCTTGATGGAGACAGCTGAAAATGTGTGGCCCGACCGGGATTCGAACCCGGAATCTCCTGCTTACATGGCAGAAGTGTATCCAGCCATTCACCTTCGTCTGTGCGCACAGGTTGCCGAACTCTTACGGTAATCGTCACCTTAGTGTGCGCGAGTAATGAGTGGATGGGCAAATATCTATTAGGAACATTAAGTATGGAGATTGTGGATAGCTGGGAACGTGGTTCTCACGGTAAGCGTGCAAGGGATAAGTCCCTGCAGTCACGCTATTCATATGTGTTCTCGGTGGCTCAGATGGACAGAGCGTCTGCCATGTAAGCAGGAGATCCCGGTCTCGAGTCCCGGTCGGGCCACACATTTTCAGCTGTCCCCATCAAGGTACGTCAACAACACCTCTCGACAGCTGAGGGTTTCGATTAATTTCATTTATTCTAGAGAAGCTGCACGGTCGTCAATGGTATGTGTTCTTTAGAGAACAGTTACTATCTTCATATATAATGACATACTCGGTCAGTATCTATACATACATTGCAAAGAAATCAGATGAGGGACGTCGGGAAACGGAAGATTTGGATAGGCAATGATAGTATATAGTTAATGGTTTCAACAACAGAAGTGATGTAATATTTTTTTGTGATAGACGATTTCCTCTCAGAAGTCAGTAGGGAAGTGCTCATTTCCTGTGCTACACAGTTTCAGACACAGCCTTTTTCGAGATTAATGAATTAAATCCAGCATTAGATTCGGTGTTACGATCTCTCGGCTTTTCTCAGCGTGATTGAGAGATAGTGTGCCTTCGGGTGTTACGCCGATATGTTGGTTCTATTTTTATTTGCAATATTCCGACGACAGGCACAGTCTCATTCTTCAGGTGCTGCCAGTTCAGTTCTGCATATACGGGGCTGGACTCCAAACAGACTGTTTCGGGGTGTAAGCAGCTTGGCACACATGAAGAAGACGACTAGGTCGGTTGCCGCAATATCGTGCATAAGAATGGAATCAGCAAATCGACTGTTCAGCCGGTAGCACACATTACGTAGATCTAGTGATTCCTTGACTGGGTATGAAAAAACATTATGCAATGGTTGTTACTGTAAAACTGAAGAAAATTTCGATACATTCACAAGCTTTTCCCTTAGGGAACCCCTGTCTTATGCTTCTGATTTGGATCTCCTGAATACTACATACGCAGTACCTGATCCTGGTGTATACGTCGACTGGGATGGCATGTTAGAGGTGTTATTGCTGTCCAGTAAAGTATCTGACACGCTTTCTGACTTGATGCCCTCTAAATAAGTGACGTGGGTGTGTATCAAATAAACCACTAAAATGTTTGAGACCATCCTGGTATTAGCGATCGTGTGCAGAAGCAGAGATTCAGAGATGAATGCATATATTATTTCCTTGGAGATGGAAATCCTTGCACATCGAACGGGACGACGCTTACAGTACAGATATGAACAGTAAACACTGTGTTGGGAAATTTTATGGTTAAACTTTGTGAGCATTGTTACTGAAAATAACATGTGCCTCAAGCTACATAGCAGGACTGTTTGCGTCACGTCAAGTGTAATGATACAAAGCATGAGAAGCTATCTGAGCAGTTAATAAAGGCACCACAAAGCCTGAACAACTCTTAGTTAAGGCACCAATAAAATACAACCACTCTATGTTATGAAATGAACTGTTCACAAATCTTTAACCAAATCTATGATTCTAAATATATTATCTCCAGACCACAGACGATGCTTTAAGTGAGTAAAGCGAAACGTGTGTGACAGAACAAATACGTAAATTTAGTGCTTATAATGACGAGCTGAAATACCTTACGTAAAAGCGTAAACATCTAGGTTACATTGATATAAGATAGATTAAATGTGAGTTACCTCTTGAGAGTCAAAAATACACAATTTTAGAGCTATGAATTGTTGACACAGTACTCTTACAACGTGTAAGCATATAGGTAGCACTTTCACGTTTTGCACAGCAACTGCCATAGATAAGTACGATATTTCTCAACTAAGAGCTAACGTGCGTCTTCGAGGTTTCTGGACAAACGACATATTAAAATGATGATGCTTACTCATTACGGATGTTTTAGAACCAGTGCCTGTTTATTTAATGTACATAAATAAAACTATTTTGAAATAATTATTTATTTGTTCTGTTAACCGGTTTCAAAATCATTTTATTTTTTTTTATAAAATATTCTCCATATTGTGTAAAATACGTACAAAAATCGTGCGAGATTTCTTGCGCGGATACTCTTTTAGGCCCTTCAAAGCCCTGAAGTTGTATGCTTTTCATTCATTTTAAAGTGGAATGTGTGTATTCTGAAACTGTTAGCAGAAATAAAGATTTCGAATCGTGCCAGAGGTAGTACTTCTCTGTACATAGCTGTATCTGTATATATGAATTAACTGTGACGCTTCTTGCGGACGATGCCCTTCTATTATTGCTTACGAAATCGATTATCTGAGAAATGTAGTAGTAACTACCTCAGAAAGTAGTTAAATGCCAACTTTTTTAGCTTCAACAATCGCAGCAAGAATTGGGAACCAACGAATAATGTTGGACCAGTACAAGAAAGGTACTATGGAATCTTAGCCGCATGGAGCGGAATCCATACAGACAATCAAAACATGAGTGAAGTAAAAAACGTATGAGGACAGTTGTGCGCGACAGATTTAATGAACTAGGAAAACCTATCCTGCCATGTTGCCAAAAAAAAAAAGTCCATTCAGTTTTGGAATAATGCAGACATAGTCAGTGGAAGAATGTCTTCAATTCAGATGCTCTTGCTTCGTAATAGCACCGGAATGCATCATGATAAAATGAAAGCTGTAATGTTAAATTCCGTCTTATAAAATTGATTCACGGTAAAGAATCGATGATACAAAATTAGCAGTGCGAAGGGAAACAACAGAAATATATTTGAAGAATCATTTAAGTGTAGATCACACGCGAAAAAAGTCACCTATAATTCAAGTGTGTGTTTTTTTATCTGTATCTATTACAAAACTGGACTAATGTGAAACGGTTCAGCAACACATATTTATTTATTGCTGCGATTAAATGAGTGGAAATTATCGATTTCATTCGGGGCCACAACGAGCTCCTATGCAGGAAGGTGAAGACAGTCCTTCTTCCCGTGTATTATACGTGTGTGGAATACACTATGTACTCCCTGAACTGTGGTTTCTGCAGTGTAGAAACTGATTTATATAAGAGATTCAAACAAAAATTTCGGTATATGTGACCGAGTTTTACACTTTGATATTGGCTAACGTTCCGGACTCTCATATCATATCATTACTTTGCTTCTGGACACTTAGACAGAGGCCAAATCGTTGATCAATATGATGATGCAGTTACTTGAATAAATATTGTGGAAGTTCACCTAAGATCTTCAGAAAGTATCCCTCCGATGTAGTTAATATCTATTAACGCTTTTTCACATGGTTTACTTTGGAAGGATTATCTTATGAGGTTAAAATATACGATGCACGTTTTATCAGTAATTTAGTAAAAGACTGAATAATATAGCCCGCTGATGTTTCATGTTACCTTTCGTGCACCGCGGACAATTTAAACGCGAGATAGGACATCAAAAGTGATCATTCGAAGTGTGATAAAAAATAAATTCGCAAAACTATAACAGAAAGATATTTTAAATAGTGGCTATAGGTTGCGCATCACGAGACTGATTCATCATAATATTTTACTTGCCTAAAATTTACTAAGAAGCTGTAGTGAACATTTATATTATCGCGGAGCAGTTTCCATCAAATGCATCTTCAAATATCATGAGGTTAGGGTGGAAGTGTAGCGTTCAAATAACAGAAATTTCAGTTGGCACTTCTAGCTGACAATACGACCTGCAGCGAAAATGTCACACTGTTCACACGACTGAAATCGAAGAATACAGTATACAGTTCTTCAGAAAGAACGCATACGGACTAACGTGCACTATCATTCAGCGCGTGTGATTGTAAATACCTCAAAGCTTGGCACATGCCTTGAGAGGGCTGTGCTCTTCTCATGCGAGTGAGGCACTCGTAAATGGTCCAAGGGCCGATTCACTTACATCCATGAGCCTTCCGTGATATCAACCTCTCCAATGTCGGTTTTCTAGACAATGTCTGCAGCGTCGTGTGTGCCACTCTGTGTTTCCTTTGATGCATGCAAAGGAATCAAGAATGTGGCGATCCGTGAGACGTGTCGTATGATTCGGTCGGAAAGGTGGCAGATTCTGGCCTAATGAACTGTTTTCACTTGTCACATGTCATTAACACACACAAATTAATGAACATACTTACCATGTTTTAACGTCCTGCGGTGTAAGCAGGCCGCACTGCAGCACTCTGTTTAACGTCGGTTTAATATAGCCCCCTGGCATCTGCCGAAGGTTATCCCTTCTGTTGAGGCTGCTTCACCAAAGCCCCTTGCAAATTCTGTGTTGTAATCTGGGGGGGTGTATTTCTGATTATTTTTAAAATTTAGAGAATCATCGTTTAGCATAAAAGGATGACGGAAGAACAAAGATTCTACTTGGGGTTTCGAATAATTTGTGCCTGTCTCTCCATTTGGAATGAATAGTAACCGAGATATAGCAGGTCGAGTGTGAATTGCTGGTCCCTGCGATCCTGAGTTCAATCCCAGGAAGGAGTAGGGACTTTTTCCTCATTACACTCCCTCCAGGACAGTTCCAGATCCACTCAACCTTCTTGTATCAGGGATATTAACCTTTTATTTTGGAATGAAGAGAGTCGCACACAATTTATTGTGTTACATGTTTCAGAAAAATTCGTTATCAGTTGACGGTTAGTTTGGATTGTTCTTGCAGAGACACAAATATTGAGATCTTCAATCGACCCCCCTTCGTTGTCTCTCTTATTCCACCAATAACCCCTGACGTCTTGACTTCGTAGTCTATGTGAGGTGAGATTATACACTGCCAGTTTTCTCAGGAAGTATGTTTGGTGACCCCAAGGTCCCTTTCGAGTTTTTAACATGGATTTATGTCAAAATTTAAAGCTAAAACTTGATCGTTCTGTCCTACCACGTTGTCCCCATTGCTCTTCTATCGAACCAGATCCCTTCTCTGTAAATATTCGTTAAGATCTTCCTTCAAAGCTTCCGGCTATCGATAAGCAAATGAAATACATTACACTTTCGACACATACCTTTTCTCGGCCTAGAAACTCCTAAATTGTACTAGCGAAATATTTGCCATTATTTTGAAAGAGATGCTGGCTTGCAATTATCATCTTCACATTTAACTTAATTATCATCGTAGCTTAATGTAATATTCAGGCTTAGTCAAAATATTTTCTTAAAAACTTCCGTCTACAACAATGAGACCCAACAGAAGGATAACCCAAAGTATTTCAGAATCGAACGACGAAACAGAATACTTTTGCTGAACATATCCGCAAACTCTGGAAAGATATCTGATAGAAGATGAAAATTATTAAAACGTACCAAATATTTCTTGTGCTAAAACTGCATTTTTTGTGTTTGACGTTCCTTTTTGGCGATGTTAGGATCATTTCATTTTATTTCTGCATCATCTGAGACATCCTAAGTATATCTCGTAATTTCACTCATTCTCTTCAAACTTACTCCTGCCCACGTAAGAACAATAGATAATGTGCAGTCCTATTCCGCGCTCCAATTTTAAAATTCCTTTTTTACTAGAAATAATGCTGGATATAATGAACTGACCTCTTAGAAGAATTGCTGAAGTATTATTATGAGTCACATTGTTATGCTTGTAGTGGCTTTCATAATATCGAAATACATAACGGTAAGAAGATTTGTAAGAATGTGTAATACGTTTATGCCGCACATTCATGTTTGCACAACGCACTGACGGCTCTCATCACAGCTTCAAAGTCGTTACAAACGGAGCTCATTCTACACTTTCACGATGATGGACCTTCAGTTCTTTCCTACACTACTGACGGCGTTTAACGTTCTCTGTTTGAAAGTGAGCACATCAGTTACCGCCGCGTGGGGTGAAGACACTGCACCTCTTACAATACAAAACATTCGACGATGGAACCGACAATTTCAAGTTACTTATCGTCTACGCAAGGAAAAATTAACGGTTTACCTCCGTGTGCTGTTTTGAGACGTCGCGTCCAACGCAGTATTTGGCGTAGGCTGCAGAAGTCGTGCCAGACTTCCACACTCTCCACATTCTCTGCCAGCGGAGATTTAATCGTCTTCCTTACTTGACCGTGAAATGCATCCTATTATATACTTGTCCTCCCAGATCTAATCTGAACCCTCCGCACCTCTCCCTTGTCATGGTTCCTTTCCACTCCGCTCCTCTCCACCCACGTCCTAAGGCTTAATTCGGAACGACATCCCTCTTCACTCTCCCGTATTCCTCCTCTCCTCCAAACATCCGTCCACACATTCAGTCTCTTATGCGCTACCACAAATGTTAAGTTCTCATCACACCCCTCTTCCTGGCAGTCACGGCCCACTCATCATTTCACCTATACCCTATGTTAATCAACATACCGGAATTTTACTTTTTAACTTACGCAACTGACCCTGTCTTTTTTAAAATTTTGTGAAAGATTCATTTGGCACTTCATCTGTGTCAATCTTTTGCTTAATCAACAGCTCTCTCTTTGATATATTTTAAATTATGCAACTTAATATATGTCTCTTTTAGGTCAAACATTAACCTCTTCAACCACTCGTGTCCAATTTTATAGTACTTTTACTCTCGTATGACCGAAGAACGGGGGCAAGTATCACTGACAGCCCGCCCCCCACCCGTATGGGGCGAAGGGAAATGAAATGACAGTAAAGTAAAAAAATTCATGCAAGTCGAGAGAGAGCCATTCCTCTTTTGTCTGCTTTGCTTCGTGACGGTGTTTGTGTTTTAAACCATACAATATTAAACTCCAAGAATTCCCTTTATAATGTTGACAAACATGTCCGAAAGAATATATATATATATATATATATATATATATATATATATATATATATAAGGGTCACCGGCCATTTGACCATCTTCTTCTGTGCTGATGCACAAACAGTGCCCGAATTCTTACGGGAATCGGCAGTAAAGCCGTGAGTGGGCAGGGGCACTATCAATATAGTGCGGGACGATAAGTTGAGAATGTGGGTCTCACGGGAGGCGTGTCACAAATACGTCCCTGCAGTCGCACTATCCTCTGTGTCCTCGGTGATGCCGGCACGGTAGTTCAGCGTGTTCGGTCAGAGAGTTGGCTGGACTCTGTAATAAAAAACGTAATGCAAAGATCAACAACGTACTTCAACGGATGTCACGTGACGTCCGTTACGACGAGATACAACGAACCATAATGAACAAAATGGAAAAAAAACATGGATAGAGAGTCTGCCATGTAAGCGGGAAATCCTGGGTTCGAGTCCCGGTCGGGGGACACATTTTCAACTGTCCCCGTTGACTTATATCAACGCCTGTATGCAGCTAAGGGTATTCATTTCATTGTAACTACCAGTAGAGTTATAAGAAACCATTCTGGGCTTGGAGGTGGAAGTTAGCAAAGGAATTTCGGTTTTTATATTCAAAGATAAGACTAAGTGCTATTTATGTGGAAAAATGAACCGGCACAACGTGATAATATGAGGAACACAGCAGCCTTTACCACAGTCGTATCCGAAACTGACTCTTCACAGCTTCATACGCTTACCGCCGTCTCTCGCGAGAACACTTACGGATCGTTCTTTTTTTCGAAAAAAAAAAAAGCTTACAGGACACACATACATTGATACGATGGACATGTGGATTTTTCCACACTTGCGAGAAAGTGTAGAAAACTCATCGCCGAGTCGCATCGCACCGGTGCCTGTATTTGAGAGGAGGCCGTTGTCCTCAACAATGAGCTGATTCAACGATGGTGCTTTTGTAAGATGGGTACGAATCTTGCATCGGAGCATTGGCCTCCGAGACGGCCAGATGTCACGGTATATTGGTGAAACGTAAATCAAACCTTTGCTCCTAAATGTAATGGTAAAGTGAGTAGTGGGTAGTTTCGATATCAAATCGAAAGCACCTTGTAACCGTTTGGATAAAATAATTTTGAAGTTTCGGGCCGCGCAGTTGTAAACTACTAGAACAACTAAAGTGCTGACGTTTCGACCGACTTGGTGCGGTTCTCTTCAGGGCGATTCACTATTTTATTGTGTATAAAGTGAAACATCCTGAAGAGGACCGCAGTAAGTAGGTCGAAATGTCGACAACTTAGTTGTTTTAGTATTTGACAATGGCACGGCCCAAAACCCAATACTATTTTATCCAAAATCACACCGATCGTGGGAGCCTACGAACCTGTATACCCTTTTGCTTGTAGCAAATCATTCGAATCCTTCATGTCACTCTAAGGGGCATACACGCACTCGATCTTTCCGAGTTAAGAGCGGCACGGATGAGCATGCACTCAGTCATTAACCACCGATAATTCGAGGATGGACATCCAAGAAGAAGTGCTGGCAGTTGCGTGGGACTTGGACGCTACGAACAACTGCTGAAACTAATTGTCATTTTAAGCGAGTCACTGTCTGCTAATTTATGAACTTGCATCCCCAAAAAGCATGTCGCTCGGGATTGGTGTAAGACAGCATTGGAGCTTGGTCTGTACGCTGTGCCCGCAGAAATCACAGATAACGTGGAATCGCTGAGGAGTATAAACTTGTTTGGTGAGCTCCGTCATGTGTAGAATGTATGAGCTGTTATTCGGAGCTATTGACTCTGTCGTAAGGTTAGTCGTACGATCTGATTTACGTCAGAGTTCACCTTGGTTTTATTTAGTGAATTTATCTTCTGCTCTAATTTACTCTGGTTATGTTACTGTTACGTATATCATGACTGGGTCTCGTTCATAATTTATAAAAATCATTTTTCCTTTCTTTGTGCAATTGATTTTCATATTCAAAATTAATTTTATTGATTGCTGATTTAAGTGAAGCCTTGAGTACGTTCTTATTTAAATTTCATTTATGCAGTCTTTTATCAAACTAGCTTGAGCTATCTCAATTTAAAAATCACCTGTCAACACAGCTACCTGGTCCCTGGTTGGATTTGCCTTTTACTTGATTATTTATTAGCTGGTCGGATAATATTCCTCTTGTCTATAGTTTATATTGTTCAATAGTCCGCCCCTGGTAGCTAAGTGGTCAGCGCGACGAAATATCATGCCTAGCGGCCCGGACTCGATTCCTGGCTGGGTCGGAGATTTTCTCCGCTCAGGGACTGGGTGTTGTGGTGTCCTTATCATCATCATTTCGTCCCCATCTACACGCAAATTACCGAAGTGGCGTCAACTCGACAGACTAGCACCAGGCGAACGGTCTACCCGACGGGAGGCCTTAGCCAAACGGCATTTCCATTTCCATTGTTCTATAGTCATTCCTGGTCGGTTCTCATTTCCTGACTTTATAGGTTTTAACTCAATCGATAATTAAATCTTTCTTGATACCTGATGTATATTTTTGGGATAATGAGTCAATGAAAAGGTTTGTGGAAGAAATGTGTTCTGAACGGCAAATATGATTAGACTTCAGCTGCACAATGGATAAGTGGCAATGAAAATATGTTGAACCCAGATTTCAGGCTTTAGGCGAGCGGTCGCCTTAACCATTCCATCTACCAGAGCGCCGGCCGCGGTGGTCTAGCGGTTCAGGCGCTCTGTCCGGAACCGCGCGACTGCTAAGATCGCAGGTTCGAATCCTGCCTCGGGCATGGATGTGTGTGATGTCCTTAAGTTAGTTAGGTTTCAGTAGTTCTAAGTTCTAGGGGACTGATGACCACAGATGTTAAGTCCCATAGTGCTCAGAGCCATTTGAGCCATCTACCAGAGCACATCTCCAGGGCCCACCCAGACCACCATATGTCACTGAGTGTCCTAGTCCTGCACTCGCACAATTGCAGTGATCCCACATATTGAAGTGATCTTTTATTATTGTCACGGCCTGTCCAGCAGTTACTATGTGAAGTGTTTGTGTTTTACCATTAACTATGCAGCGTCCTACAGACACAAATGCATATCTGAAGGAATACACACTGCTACGATCTACAGCTACATGAAATAGAACAAATGTTATCGAAATAGCGAATACGTTCAGACTTCAGCAGCACTATTTGCTGGTGATACGTGAAAAATTTAGGCTGGACCGGGAACCGAACCTCGCCTTACGCGAGCGGTCGCGTTAACCAGTAGGTTAACCCAGCACGCCTCCACACATGCATGTATGCCAGAAAGAACAGACACTGCTACAATCTTCAGCATCATGCGAGCACGCCTGAAGGACATTGGAACGTAAGACGCAGACACTGTAAACAGTATTCCATGCCTATACAGGCAGGAACAATGATAATAAATACATGAAATGTGTTCGAATTTGCAACCATCAGCCGTATAATGAAAAGACCCGGATTTCCAGCTTATCGCTAGCAGTAGTCGCCTTAGCATTTGGCTATCCGACCACATGTCAAAGATCAATCGAGACATCCATATGTCGTCAACCTTGTGCCTACAACTTTGACTCATACATCCGCCATGTATAATCTGGTACAGGGCAGATATTTTAATTGAGGTCCGCGGCTCGTGGTGCCGGCACGGTAGCTCAGCGTGTTCGGTCAGAGGGTGAGCTGTCCTCTGTAATAAAAAAACTGAGTTAATCGATCAACAACGAACTTAAATGGATGTCTTACGACGTCCGCCCCGAGCAGATACAATGATCTAAAGCGAACAAAATGAAATTAAAGTGGTCTTGCGGTAGCCTACTCGCTTCCCGCGCAAGTGATCCCGGGTTCGATTCCCGCCGGGGTCATGGATTTTCTCTGCCTCGAGATGACTGTATGTTGTGTGTCTTTCATCATCATTTCATCCTCATTCACTCGCAAGTTGCCGTAGTGGCATTAAAGAATTTGTGGAGCGGCGGCCGAATCGCCCCTCGAGGGGTCTCCCGACCACCAATGCCATACGCTCATTATTTTTTTTTTTAACTGAAAGTGGCTTGCCCATTGTCCACCTATAAATACGATATTGTAGCTCCTGTGTTGTTCACACATACGATGCAACGTTCCTTCGGACAATTGCATAGCACACCGTAAAACACAGATACTCTAAATGGTATAAAACGTTTTTGCTGTTATATAAGTAACACATCTCCTACTGTACCCTTGATTTAAGTGGTGGGAGAACCACCTAAGAGTAGTCGAGGTTTACACCATCCTACCATTTGCAATGGCCACTTAAAATTCAAATGTCAAATACTTTTCGGTCATTCCCAGCATTTATATGAATTTGCTAATTTCAGATGAGAAAACAAATCTTTTATTTTATGTGTGTCCTTTTCCTGAATAAAGGGTTACCTTTTCGTGGCCTGGCATCTTACCGCTACCAGCTCGTCCCTTACTGAAAAGGAAGTATGAACATGAAGGTAAAATACATGGAGTTGGAAAATCGGATTTCTTTCAAAAATAAAAGCTTTTAGGTTCTGTGTTTACGTTAAAATTTACCACAAATTTTTATCTTTTTTCATAAGGGGGATACAGTTTTCTAAGAATGAGGTGAATATTTTTGAAAAGCCCTGTATTTCAACAAGTGCGTTGCTGTCGACTGTCCACCCATAGGATGCTTACCCACATGATTGTAATGTTTCTACTTTACCTTACATTAGCATCAGTGAGAAAATCTGTCCGTAGTGTACTCACGTCTCTCATATCATGTACAAAGATGTGATCGACGTTTTCCCACGGCAAGTCGAGTCCAACGAAGAGACACTTAAAAGATAAGGGAGTTTCTTCGCTTATGATCGCATAGCCAGTCAGCAAACTCGTAACTGTGTGCTCATCCAAAAATCACATGTCCGGCAAGAGTGCACACCGCAGCAGAGCTCACCCCTCCATGCTGCACCCCCCTACTACACCACGACGGTGAACCTACCCTACGCTATTTACAGCACGACACCTCTCCATTCCTCCCTCTCCCGTATCTCCCCTACCCCCACTCTGCCCCCTTTCACCGGCGCATGCACGCAGCCTAATAGCAGTTTATCTCCATTAAAACTTTAAACCTTAAACCTTGAGGCAGTTATCACGTTCTAAATTTAAACAAAGCTTTAATTAAGAGGAGTAGTTACAGAATTAATCACCGATGGGCCCATTACGGAAGAAAAACGAATTCGCATGCTTTTTTTTATTGGAGAAATTTGCAGAGATGTTTACCGCAACTGTTTGTTTTCCCTACAGGAAAAGTTCGCAAGCCACCAGTTTATTTAAATTTAAATCGTGTAGACGCATAAAGCGCGGTCACTATTATTCCTCGACTTCCGTCGTAATTTAATTAAGCTGCGAGTAATATCCGCTGGGGTAGTTTCATCGTAGGTCAGTCCCTCTGATTTAGAGAGAGAATCTCATTGTACGATATATCACACCACATACAACGAAAAATGCTACAGAGGAAAAATTCATCTAATTTATCTCATAAATAAAAATTTCCTTGTGTCATTTGAGCTACTGCAGCCGAGAATTCGATGCATGAATGTCTTGTAACGAATAGTGACGAGATGTAGAGGCTCCCGACATAAAATTTTATCAAAAATGGATCTGCCACTCCAGTTAACAGCGATACAATTAACCGTAAAAAATAAAAATGATTATCTGTTCCGTGATATAACTTTTATCGGTGTCAGTCTGGCAGGGCGATGTGTACCCGCTTGACGGAATATCACAGAAGTTGAATACTTAGAAAAGGAGACTTTACTTTTGCTGTCCACCTGCTTAAAGAAGGACATAAATGTTAGAAAAATGGCTCTGAGCACTATGGGATTCAATTGCTGTGGTCATCAGTCCCCTAGAACTTAGAACTACTTAAACCTAACTAACCTAAGAACATCACACACACCCATGCCCGAGGCAGGATTCGAACCTGCGACCGTAGCAGCAGTGCGGCTCCGAACTGGAGCGCCTAGAACCGCACGGCCACTGAGACCGGCTAAATATTAGAAATTAATAAATGTGTCCATCAACCCAAGGTTAGTGTGAATGAACACAGTTCCCTTAGTCGCCACTTCAAACTGCAGCTACTACGCATAATCCCATCCTGACCACGTTGTAAATTACCCGTGTTATTCACATTCCCCTTTTCCTTTATGTCAGTTACTGTAATTTATTTCGTCGTGTTATAAAAATTTTTTGCTTTGTATAATCATAGCTGCTTCACTCACCTGTTTAATATTACTGTTATATCTTATCTGTCTATAATTTGGGACCTATTAAAGACAAGATTATATAGTTCAGCAATGTCTTTGGAATACAACACCTAAGTTTACTGTTCTGTTATTTTCTTCTATGTACAATTCTTGTAATTTGTCTATAGTTCAATACTTAGTGTGTATCATATCGCATTTACATTGAAATAATTCCTCTTGTTTTATTCCAAATTATAATATTCATATTTTTCATCTGTGGAAATGGAGAGGCTCTATATACGCACTAGTTTCAAATCTTCGACGCAACAAAATTTTTCTGCCCCACATACTTATATTTGTGCCTAATGATGGCATAACAGCCGAAAACTGGTTCGCGTAACAATAATAAACATTGTTGAATATTACACCAGTGTTGTGTTTGTATAATTCAAGATGTAGATGAAAATGACGTTGGCCTATAGTATGCTAAAGCTGTTGTACGGTTTACTTCCTATTATTGCCTCTCCACATTTATGTATTTCCATATTCCTTAGGTGTCTATCAAGACGAAAGCTTTTACTATGCCCCTTATTGCTGGGTTGCTTATCAAGATATTTTTAACAATTCTTGTAATTTCTCTTCATCAACGTGTGTCCACACGTAGCTCATTCATGTATTCCAGTAGTTACTTGTACATACGAAGGAAAGTAAGGTACATAGTGCCATAGTGGGCTGTATTGTTTTTATTTGTAATTAGTGGTGTCATAGACAGGTTTCGACAATCACGTCATTATCAAGCACCTGAAATCAAACTTATCAACATGGAGTGCACTAAATCATCAGTACATACTTCACAAAAATCAGCAGGACGTAATGACTGTCATGTGACAGACGAGACATAAAAATGTAATTCTACTTACTTAATATCCGTATTTGAAGAAAGTGTAAGAAGTAGCTTGCAGATTCAACAAGTGACCCATTGAAAAATCTCTTTCTTTATTACCGGAACCGGAAAAGTACTTTGTATCTGAAACAACCGGACTCAAGTTTTTTAATTAAAATTTACTCTTAAGCGCCTTATAACCCTCGGGAATTGCTGGAATTAAGGAATTAAAAGCAATTTCAATTAGAAGCTTTACGTTTTATCAGCATGGTGGGAGGAAACAAAAGGTGGCCTCCAAACTTTGATGAAGGGGCACTGACACAGAGAAATCTCTGTCTGCCTCGATAGCATCTAACATTGGCTTAGTTAATTAAACTTCAGTAGCTATCTTTGTGCTACTTCGAGTTCATAATGATGAAAGTATTTGTAGTCTCAGTTGAAAGTAATGAAATAAGGTTACCTGCTGGGATACGACTCATCGATAAACAAAACGTGAAAAAAATCCTCGTCCTGTGTAAGAATTAATCATGAGAAAGTCATGTTAGCGTGTACTGCAACAAATGGTCCACCAGAACCGTGTAGTATTGAAGCTAACTGGGCTAGAGTGTCTTTTGATTGAAGTCATGTGTATTATCTGTAATGTAAACAACTATTGTTAAGAGAAAACACCCAAACTGGACACCCATGTCTTTCTTATTTTTAAAGTATGGTAAACATTACAAATTTATGTTTCAAAGAATGTAGTGAATACTTCACAATGTTATACATCATTTAAATTTTACTCTTAGAAAATGCAGTTAAAAATTATTGTGAGTAACTTTTTCTTTAAAATTTAGCAAGTTAGAAAAATAGTTGCCAAAAAATTCCCTTCCAAAAATAATCAAACCAACAGGAACCAAACTGGGAAAAGCATTAAATCAGACGAAACATAGTTTCAAACTAGGTGTAATTCAATATCTTCTATAAGGTTCTAGAATTGTCCGTTTTATTTGCTGTACCCAAGAGTGCTGCTGTAAGATGTTCCTCTAGGCTTTTTTTCTGAGACTGCCGTTGTGATGTTTAAGAAAAAGACTAACTTCCTTTCCCCAGCAGTTTCGTCTTTGGAAGAGTGTTCAGTGTTATTTGTGTCTTTAGTTACTGGATCGTCATTCTTCACAAGCCGTTAAGCGTAAGACCGAAAAAGAAGCTGGATCTCTCCCCAGTTGAGAACGTTTGGAGCATTATGGGCAGGGACCTCCAACCATCTCGGGATTTTGAAGACCTAGCTCGCCATTTAGAATTTGGCACGATGTCCCTCGGGGGACATCTAACAACTCTCTCACTCAATGCCAAGCCAAATAATAACTATTCGTATGAAGGCCAGAGATGGACCAAAACGTTATTGACTTTCTCAATTTCTGAAGCTGTTTCGGTTGAATAAGTCATTCAATTTTTCTGAAATTGTAATTATTTGTTTGTCTGTGTATGTAAATCATATAGCAGCAGCAGCCGGCCGAGACACAAGCAGCAACAGGGAAGTAACCGATTTTGTGACTTTTACGAGTTCCTAACCAGGAGCGAATTTTATAATATGATCTGTATGCTTTAATAGTTGAGTTTCTGCGTGTTAATTTAATGTATAACTGGCCCACTTCTCGCGATTTCGTTTACGTCGGAAAGTAAACCGATTTTGGGACATATTACAAGTTCCTAATCAGGGGCGAATTACTTAGTTTCACCTGAGTGCTTCGGTAGTTAGATTTTTGAATCTCTGCGTATTAATCTAATTTATTAGACCCAGTTCCTGCATTTTCGTCAGGGTCTACAGCAGAGTTACGCAGCACGTGCCGATAGTCCGTGTATTTGTATGGTTTAGTTTTCCACGGTCTTTAGTATGGATAGGGACTGCGACTGTTATGTGCGGATGCGAGACGAGTTGGTAACACTCCGCTCTCAGCTTCGGCTGTGATGGCTTCGGTTACACAGCTTGAGGCTGCAGTGGATGGGAACCACTGTTCTGGGCCGGCCATGGGGATCCAACGGACTTCCAGCACCTCCGAGTCCTCCGATCGGTCCTCACAGGTAGCCAGCCCAGTTAACTGCGCGCACTGAGGTTTACCCCTTACCTGTGGTCGAGTGGGAGGTCGCCCCGGGGCGTAGCATGCGGTGAAAGACTTCCCAGGCGGCCTCACGAAAGGCCTCCCCGGTTTGTCTGACAAACAGGTTTCAGGTGTGGTCTGTGGCTGACACTGTCGCTAAGCCAGATGCTGTCGCCTACACTCTCTCAGAAGAAACCTCTCATCCTGCAAGATCCGGACAACCACAGAGAGTGGTATTATTGATAATTGGAAGCTCCGACGTTAGGGGCGTTGTGGGGCCCCTTAGGGAAATGGCTGACAAGAAGGGAAAGAAAACCAATGTGCAGCCCGTGTGCATACCGGATGGAGTCATTCCATATGTGGAACGGGAAAGTACCAGAGCTCCAAGCGCTAATAGAAAGCACTGATGCTCAGATCTTTGTTGTTGTTGTCGTCTTCAGTCCTGAGACTGGTTTGATGCAGCTCTCCATGCTACTCTATCCCGTGCAAGCTTCTTCATCTCCCAGTACCTACCGCAACCTACATCCTTCTGAATCTGCTTAGTGTATTCATCTCTTGGTCTCCCTCTACGATTTTTACCCTCCACACTGCCCTCCAATACTAAATTGGTGATCCCTTGATGCCTCAGAACATGTCCTACCAACCGATCCCTTCTTCAAGTCAAGTTGTCCCACAAACTTCTTCTCTCCAATCCAATTCAATACTTCCTCATTAGTTATGTGATCTACCCATCTAATCTTCAGCATTCTTCTGGAGCACCACATTTCGAAATATTCTATTCTCTTCTTGTCCAAACTATTTATCGTCCATGTTTCACTTCCACACATGGCTACACTCCATACAAATACTTTCAGAAACGACTTTCTGACACTTAAACCTATACTCGATGTTAACAAATTTCTCTTCTTCAGAAATGCTTTCCTTGCCATTGCCGGTCTACATTTTATATCCTCTCTACTTCGACCATCATCAGTTATTTTGCTCCCCAAATAGCAAAACTCCTTTACTACTTTAAGTGTCTCATTTCCTAATCTAATTCCCTCGGCATCACCCGACTTAATTCGACTACATTCCATTATCCTCGTTTTGCTTTTGTTGATGTGCATCTTATATCCTCAAATCTTTATAGGCACTGAAAGCCGGCTAAAGCCAGAGATAAGCTCAGCCGAAATATTTGCCATGAACCTAACGATGTTCCGAAAGGATAGGCTAAACATGGTTGGCGGTGGCGTGTTTTTTACTATTAGAAGTAGTTTACCTTGTGGCGAAATTTAAGTAGATAGTTCATGTGAGTGAGTATGAGCAGAGATCATTGTTGGTAACGGGAATAAAATAATAATTGGATCCTTTTACCGATCTTACAATTCAGATGATACAGTTGCTGAAAGGTTCGAAGAAAACTTGAGTTTGACTTCAAACACGTACCCGACTGATACAATTATAGTTGATGGTGACTTTAATTTACCCTCGATATGTTGGCGAAAATACATGTCTAATTCCGGAGGTACGCATTGTGCTAAGCGCATTCTCTGAAAATTATTTCGAGCAGTCAGTTCATGAGCGCACGCGAATAGTAAACGGTTGTGAAAACACACTTGACCTCTTAGCAATAAATAATCCTGACGTATTAACGAGCATCAAAACGGATCAGGGTTTAGTGAATAAAGGGTCGTCGTAGCGAAATTGAATATTGCAACCCACAAATCTTCCAAAAATAACCGAAAAATATACCTATTTACAAAAGCAGATAAATATTCACTTGACGCCTTCCTGAGAGACAATCTTCACTCATTCAAAATTAATAATATAAGTGTAGGCCAGACTTGGCTTGAATTGAAAGAAATAGAATCGGTAGCAATTGAGAGATTTATAACAAATAAATTAACAAACGACGGAGCTGATCCTCCTTGGTACGCAAAACAGGTCAGAATACTGCTGCAGAAACAACGAAACAAACATGCCAAATTTAAACAGAAACAAAATCCTCAAGATTCGCGGACTTCAATGCGAGATGCTTATAATAGTTCCCACAGCTAAACTATGTCTCGAAACGTGGCAGAAAATTCAAAGAGATTCTGATCGAATGTGAAGTCTGTTAGCGGCGAGAAACAATCAATGCCTTCTCTGCGCGATACCAATGGAGATGCTATCGAAGACAGTGTTACCAAACCAGAGTTACTAAACACAGCCATCCGAAATGCCTTCACAAAAGAAGACGAAGTAAAAATTCCAAAACTCGTATCAATAATAGCTGCCAACATGAGTAATGAAGAAGTAATTATCCTAGGAGTAGTGAAGCAACTTAAATCACTTAATAAAAGGAAGTCTTCTGGTCCAGATTATATACCAATTAGGTTCCTTTCAGAATATGCCGATGGATTAGCTCCGTACTTAACAATAATATATAACCGTTCGCTCGATGAAAGATCCGTACTCAAAGACTGGAAAGTTGCACGGTTCATACCAATTCAGGAAAGGTAGTAGGAGTAATCCACTTAATTACAGGCCCGTATCATTAACGTAGAAATGCAGCAGGATTCTGGAACATATATTGTGTTCGAAAATTATGAATTATCTCGAAGAAAACTGTCTATTGACTCACGGTCATCAAGAGTTTAGAAAACATCGTTCTTGTGAAACGCAACTATCTCTTTATTCAAATGAAGTGTTAAGTGCTATTGACAACGGATTTCAGATCGATTCCGTATTTCTGGATTTCCGGAAGGCTTTTGACACTGTACCACACAAGCGACTTGTAGCGAAATTGCGTGTTTATGAAAAATTGTCTCAGGTATGTGACTGGATTTTTGACTTCCTGCCAGAGATTTCACAGTTCGTAGCAATTGACGGAAAGTCATCGAGCGAAACATAAGTGATTTCTATCTTCCCCAAGGTGGTGTTACAGGCCCTTTGCTGTTCCTTATCTATATAAACGATTTGTGAGCAATCTGAGGAACGGTCTTAGGTTGCTTGCAGATTCGCTGTCGTTTATCTACTAATAAGGTCATCAGAAGATGATAACAAACTGCAAAACGATTTAGAAAAGATACCTGAATGGTGCGAAAATTAGCAGTTGACACTAAAAACGAAAAATGTGAGGTCATCCATATGAGTGCTAAAAGGAATTCGTTAAACTTTGGGTACACAATAAATCAGTCAAATATAAAGGCCGTGAATTCAACTAAATACCTATGAGTTACAGTTACGAACAACTTAAATTGAAAGGAACACGTTGAAAATGTTGTGGGGAAGGCTAACCAAAGACTGCGTTCTATTGGCAGGACACTTCGAAAATCTAACAGACCTACTAAGGAGACTACCTACATTACGCTTGTCCGTTCTCTTTTAGACTACTGCTGCGCAGTGTGGGATCCTTATCAGATAGGAGTGACGGAGTACATCGAAAAATTTCAAAGAATGGCACCACGTTTTGTATTATTGGCGAAATATTTGAGAGAGTGTCACTGAAATTAGACAGGATTTGGGCTGGACATCACTAAAAGAAAGTAGTTTTTTCGTTGCGATGGAATCTTCCTATTAAATTCCAATCAGCAGTTTTCTCCTCTGAATGCAAAAATATTTTGTTGACACCGACCTAGATAGGGAGAAACGATCACCAAAATAAAATAAGAGAAATCAGAGCTCGTATGGAAAGATATAGGTGTTCGTTCTTTCCGCGCGCTATACGAGATTGGAATGATAGAGAAATGTGAAGGTGGTTCCATGATCCCTCAGCCAGGCACTTAAATGTGATTGTCAGAGTATCCATTTAGATGTAGATGTAGACGCAAATCGTTTTCCGTCCCAGTTGGATAATTCCTTTGTGGAGCGGGTGCGTAGTGCCTTTGTTGCTATTTTTGGGGCTTGTAGTGTAATTAGTAGGTATCCCACAAAAGATTTACACTATTCGACCCTTAATAAGTGAGGAGGTATTAATGAAAACCTAACATAATTATGATTAAGCAGTGCCTTCATGACTAGTGTGTTCAGCCATTTATTTGTTTTTGTTTTATTTATTTTCAGTTGCTAGTAACTGCACATAGATGACAATATGGCTGAAAACTTGTCCTCGGTACACGGATAGGGATTTTAAAGTGTTATTGGAAATAACGAACCATGAATGAAGCGCAGATATGATGGTCGGCAGTGTCTGATACTGCGTCAGCGTCAGTTGTAAGAATAACGGAATTTCGCGACAAATTTGAGAGGGAAGAACGTATGCATGATCTGAAGAAGGCACGGTGAGGCAGGAAGAAAAGAAGTGCGGAAAAAGAGAGGGGAGTGCAGTGGTACAAGCTTTCACAAGATCCCCAATGAAGTCCATAAGCAAGCTTCATGAGGAGGATCCGGATAGGTGGCTTGAATTTTGTGAATGGATTTGCGATAATGAACAGTTGACTGATATCGTTGTTTGGTCTGATGGGACAACATGTATGCTGAATGGAGCCATCAGTCGCCATAACACCATAACTGTATGGACTGGGGAAGAGATACTTACCATGTTACGGAAAAACGAGCTGTTAATGGTTCAAATGGCTCTGAGCACTATGGGACTCAACTGCTGTGGTCATAAGTCCCCTAGAACTTAGAACTACTTAAACCTAACTAACCTAAGGACAGCACACAACACCCAGCCATCACGAGGCAGAGAAAATCCCTGACCCCGCCGAGAATCGAACTCGGGAACCCGGGCGTGGGAAGCGAGAACGCTACCGCACGACCACGAGATGCGGGCGAGCTGTTAATCTCCCTGAGTTGTAAGTGTGGCGAGGTATGTCTATCAGAGGACTTGAAGGGCCACCTTTTTTTAAGGAACAGTGACAGGTTTTAAAAAAGCCTTACCTTGTTGGAGGAACGAATTGTACCAGCAGTTCACCAACTGTATCAAGATTGTTTCCTTCAACACGGCGGTGGACTGTCACACGACCATCGTGTGGATGAAACATTTGTTGAGTGGTGAATAGGGCGACAAGGAAACGTTGAGTTTCCACTCAAATCTCCCGATCTAACGCCGTTAGACTTTTTCTTTGGCGAACTCTGGAGGGCATCGTTTACGCCACAAACCCACGTGAGCTGGATGACACGAGACAGGCTTGTGAATCCATTCCAAATTCCGGTGTAAAAAATGTGGGTCGATCTGTTCTGCAGCGTTGCTAATGCTGTGTTACTTCCGATCGATGACATTCTGGACGTCTTCAACAGTAAAGCATTATATACATCATGAATAATGTCGATACCGTCTATGTGATTCAAAAATTCAGATTTTTTGTTGTTTTTGTTCGAGTTATTAAAATTTAAAGCAGTGTAAACCCCTTTGTGTGACACTCTGTGTTTGCATTTATTTCAAATGTAAATATATTCTCATAAAAACATTTTTCCTGTAATTACACTGCTACGAATTCGAAAAAAAAAATTTTTACAACAATATGAAGGGTGTACTCGACACTATAATGAAATACACAGAACTGCGTCGGTAATCATAGGCGAATAGCAACAATTTAAAAGCAAAATATAGCTATCACTGTCATGTAGTGCCGTTAGCCAGAGAGAAGAGCGTTCCTTGTCGTGGTCTTGGACGTAGCACATATGATTCTACACTTTCAGAAAATACGCAAGTGTTCTATGAAGTTTCTGGATTGGAGCCGAATGACGCCAACTTGCCACAACATTCCGGCTGATAACCATTCAGGTATTTTCAAGTGATCGTTTTGTACTGGAGATGGCTGGTGTACCTCTAACATGAAGATCGTACGAATTTCCCTTGGCCGATCTGGTTCGTATAAACAAGGTGTGTATGGAACGACTAGGACTTCAACATATGTGAACAGCAAGCCACAATTCTCAAACGTTTACGACAAAAATGTAATTTCAAAATTTCGGTCGTGCTTATACTTTTTGTAATGTGGTTGTTATACAGAAAGTCGGCAGTGGAGCGAATCAGCGCTTGGTTTCGGAAGTAGGGGGGGGGGGGGGGGGCTATGGTTCGAATCTGACTGCCAGTACTTTTTTTTCTTTCTCACGAAATTAAAACAGCAGGCTTAATTTGACTGTGCTGTTTAATAATTGTTGATTTTTCATTTGTTACTTTTACTATCACTCTCTTGAAAAAGGAGGAAATGGGATTTTTTTTTTTTTTTTTTTTTTTTTTTTTTTGCAAGAAGACAGGGTATAAAATAAGGAAACACGAGAAAATTCAGTGAGATCCGTATGGTCATTTAATTTAAATGTTGTAACTACATTTGTGGCAAATATAGTTAATGACCTATGGGGCACCAGACGTATCGGTTTGATACTGATCGTAGAAAGGTGGAAAACAATAGTTATTGCGACATACAGCACATGTAATGTAGCCGAATTTATGAATGTGCATGGTTCTTCAATGTTTCTATTGCAAAATAAACTTGGTTTACATTCAAATATGGTTCTCAGTTATAATGGGGAACTACCTCCTAAACTGTAGGAAAAAATCCAATATGTCCGTGTAAAGATTATGGAAACAATAAATGATCCATTTACACAGTCATAATAAATGCGTTGTTAGAGATAGAAGGGGCGGAAAGAAGTACCATAAGCGAGGTTCGATACTGAGAGACCTTGTTTATGAAACCAAACGATTGTTCGCACGACTACGGACTTACAGAATGCAAACGACGGTACAAAGCATATGTGTGTCCTCTTCGAAAATTGCTCATCTATCGCTCACAGGACCGTGCTAAAGATGATACTGCAACCACGCGGAATGCGAGCCGACATAATTACAGTTCTCACGTCGAATTACTAAAATATACTTTCGCGAAACGTGTCACTGGGTGAAAATATTTTCTTTCTGAAGATATTAAAGAAATCAGCTTTTCCCACGCCTTAAACATTTAAAATGTCACCAGCGCTATTACAAAGATCTTTCGCCAAATTTATTTCTACGGATTCCTTAAAAACTGAATCCGAGAAGGATCTCATCGGGGCCAAGATTTCCGTGGCAGAGTAATCCATGAAATGCTCTGCGGAGATACAGTGTTGGGCCATGGCTGAAATATTGTGCTGCCAAAGACGAGTGTAGCGATAATATTCAACGCAGGTTTCATATACTTTGTTACGTATCGTCTGAACACTTAAATATAATTTTTCTTTGGGACTCTGCCTAATTTCGACGAAATACTACCCACATATAGGACGGGTGACATGGTGTTGAACCGCTTCTTCTTCTCTTGATATTGTGAGTGCTGAGTTGACGTGATGAATATCCATTATCTTTCGATACAGACCGGAGGATCCAGCTTCTTTCAAGGCAGTTTCTGTCAGATTCAAGATGTGGCAGACAGCTGCCATTACCCACTTCCATTGTAGAATGAATATTTCGTCGACTGAATTCAGATGCTCGAAAAATCGTGACAGCTCTTCTTCACAGTAGGTACACACCACCAAAGTAGCATTTACATATCGTCTGAAGACTTTCGGTGTAATTTCCATCGAATGGAATGCGCTCTCTCTAAAGTTTCTACCAGGAGGGAAAAGGAATACTCATAGCTACACCGTCAATTTGCTCAAAATACTCACTGTTGAATGAAAAGTGATTTGAGAGAAGGTCATGATGAAATACCGCTCTTCTATCGCCTTCGAGCTTACTGTCGATGAGTGATAACGAATCCATTAGATGGATCCTAGTGAAGAGTGAGGTGACATCGAAACTTATCACACGTCATCAGAGTTGCGTATATGATGTGAGCATATTTCCACGAAACTGTTCAGTAACTAAGTGAGGTCTGTAGCTAAGTCATAAGTCAGTGTGCCGATATTCTCGCAATAGGATGTAATAGTAGACCTTTATGAGTTAATGGAAGACCACATAATACTGGGACACCAAAGCTATGAGATGGCCATCTTTTCACAGATTGTTTCGGAAGAAAAGAAGGAAATCGACAACGCTGACTTTTTCTTTTTATTCTCCCTGTAGGATCTTTATGAATCTTCCGGAACGTTGATTTACTCAATCTTTTCGTAACTTGCGTGGACAAAACATTACTCTCCTGAGGCAGAACTCTCATACGTGGACGTCACATATCACGTAATATAGAATTAGTTAAAAGCAAAGTCCTAGTCATAGGCGTGAAGCTCATGTCATTCCCAAACACCGACATTGTCACATTATCCAAAGTCTAATCCGTGAAATGGAGCACGGAACGTCAAGAAGCAGGCGAAGTTCATAGTCCTGAAGCAGAGTACTTACGCAAGTGTGTTAAGAGCTTGTGGAACTTCGTACGCTCTCCACACATGCAGTGCCGTGAAAGAAGCGGCATTGCGTGTTCCTGGACTGTAGCTCAGCTCAGACTTGAGTGAACATAAAAATTTGTATTCGAGTGATGATCTCATCCTCTGGAAATTATGTGGGCCCATGCATTTTGTGATGCACCGCGCATGAGGTACAGACACAGAAATAACTGTCGGGAACGATTACCTACCTCAGTAAAGAGAATTGGGTAACGCTAACCAGACACGTTTCTGACACAATGCACTTAGATTCTGTTTACATTCCCTAACATGAAGTATATTTGACTGTTTGAGGTCAACCTATTGTAGAGCTACAAAGCCAGAAATACACTCCTGGAAATGGAAAAAAGAACACATTGACACCGGTGTGTCAGACCCACCATACTTGCTCCGGACACTGCGAGAGGGCTGTACAAGCAATGATCACACGCACGGCACAGCGGACACACCAGGAACCGCGGTGTTGGCCGTCGAATGGCGCTAGCTGCGCAGCATTTGTGCACCGCCGCCGTCAGTGTCAGCCAGTTTGCCGTGGCATACGGAGCTCCATCGCAGTCTTTAACACTGGTAGCATGCCGCGACAGCGTGGACGTGAACCGTATGTGCAGTTGACGGACTTTCAGCGAGGGCGTATAGTGGGCATGCGGGAGGCCGGGTGGACGTACCGCCGAATTGCTCAACACGTGGGGCGTGAGGTCGCCACAGTACATCGATGTTGTCGCCAGTGGTCGGCGGAAGGTGCACGTGCCCGTCGACCAGGGACCGGACCACAGCGACGCACGGATGCACGCCAAGACCGTAGGATCCTACGCAGTGCCGTAGGGGACCGCACCGCCACTTCCCAGCAAATTAGGGACACTGTTGCTCCTGGGGTATCGGCGAGGACCATTCGCAACCGTCTCCATGAAGCTGGGCTACGGTCCCGCACACCGTTAGGCCGTCTTCCGCTCACGCCCCAACATCGTGCAGCCCGCCTCCAGTGGTGTCGCGACAGGCGTGAATGGAGGGACGAATGGAGACGTGTCGTCTTCAGCGATGAGAGTCGCTTCTGCCTTGGTGCCAATGATGGTCGTATGCGTGTTTGGCGCCGTGCAGGTGAGCGCCACAATCAGGACTGCATACGACCGAGGCACACAGGGCGAACACCCGGCATCATGGTGTGGGACGCGATCTCCTACACTGGCCGTACACCACTGGTGATCGTCGAGGGGACACTGAATAGTGCACGGTACATCCAAACCGTCATCGAACCCATCGGTCTACCATTCCTAGACCGGCAAGGGAACTTGCTGTTCCAACAGGACAATGCACGTCCGCATGTATCCCGTGCCACCCAACGTGCTCTAGAAGGTGTAAGTCAACTACCCTGGCCAGCAAGATCTCCGGATCTGTCCCCCATTGAGCATGTTTGGGACTGGATGAAGCGTCGTCTCACGCGGTCTGCACGTCCAGCACGAACGCTGGTCCAACTGAGGCGCCAGGTGGAAATGGCATGGCAAGCCGTTCCACAGGACAACATCCAGCATCTGTACGATCGTCTCCATGGGAGAATAGCAGCCTGCATTGCTGCGAAAGGTGGATATACACTGTACTAGTGCCGACATTGTGCATGCTCTGTTGCCTGTGTCTATGTGCCTGTGGTTCTGTCAGTGTGATCATGTGATGTATCTGACCCCAGGAATGTGTCAATAAAGTTTCCCCTTCCTGGGACAATGAATTCACGGTGTTCTTATTTCAATTTCCAGTGGTGTAGATTAGGAGAGTTTTCTATTATGGTTATTAATTCGCCGCAGATAACTAATTGTTAACATTTGCTTTGCAGCCAAACGATACATCCGAAAATGTTGATATGACCAGGGGAATAGGAAATGTTTCTGGTGCAATGCGCTGAAAGCAAAAATGTTGTTGGTGTCGTCTCCAGTCTGAAGACTGGTCTGGTACACCTCTCCATGCAAGCCCCTTCATCCCTGCACAACCGCCACATCCTACGTTCATTTCAAAGCGCTTCCTCTACCAAGGCCTTGCCCCGTCTAAACCATTCCCTTCTGTTAGACAAATTCTGCCACAAACTTCTTTTTGTGGCAGTTCGATTCAGAACCCTCTCATTAGCTGTTTAATCTGCGCATTTAGTCTTCATCATTCACCTATACCACCATATTTCACAAGCTTCTATTCTCTTCAGGCCTTAACTTTTTATCGTCCACAAATCATACGAGGTTGCACTCCAGATATATACAAGATATATAAGTTTGCTTCCACCGTTTTTTCCACATCATTTGAGGCTTTGACGTAACAAACTGGTTGCACATGTATCATTCAAAGTATTTTCCATCGCTGGTCACTACTTTCTCCCACCTTTCTGGAAGTGTTCGAATCCCGCGTCGAAAAAATTGCTCATCTTTTGAAGCGATCCACGAATCGATCCACGAATCGATCCAATTTGTGACTTCTTCATGAGATCGGAAGTGTTGGTCAGCCAGGCCATGCATCATTGATCTAAACAGGTGATAGTAAAAGGGAGCAATGACTGGAGAATACGGCAGTTGGGATAGGACTTCGCATTTTAACGTTTCCAAGTACGTTTTGACTTGTTTTGCAACGTGAGGTCGAGCGTTGTCGTGCTGCAAAATCACTTTATCGTGCCTCTCGCTGTACTGCGGCCGTTTGTCTTTTAATGCTCTGCTCAAACGCATTAATTGCGTTCGATAACGAGCCCCTGTGATTATTTCACTTGGTTTTAACACCTCATAGTACACGACGCCGAGCTGGTCCCACCAAATGCAGAGCATGATCTTGGAGCCGTGAATATTTGGTTTGGCCATTGACGTGGAAGCATGGCAGGGATATCCCCATGATTTTTTGCGTTTAGGGTTATCATATTGAACCCATTTTTCGTCCCCGGTCACAATGCGATGTAGAAATCCCTTCCGTTTTTGCCTCTGAAGCAACTGTGCACAAACACACAAACGCCGTTCAACGTCTCTTGGGTCAGCTCACACGGGACGCAGGTTCCTTCTTTCTGAATCATACCCATAGCCTTGAGAGGTTTTGAAATGGCTTGCTGTGTCACTCCCATTAATCGTGCCAATTGTTCTGGAGTTTGACTCGAGTCAGCACTCAGCAGTGTCTCCAATTCTGCATCTCCGAAAATATCCTCCCTTCCACCACTATGCCGATCTACGACGTTAAAATCACCGTTCTTGAAGCGTTGAAATCACTCACGACACGTTCGTTCATTAATAGCGTTCTTATCATACGTACTTTAGAGCATTTCGATGAGACTCAGCTGCTGTTTTCTTCATACTGAAACAAAACAGTAGCACCTCACGCAAATGACGAGAATTGGGCTCGTAAACCGACATTTTCAGTCAAGAACAACTTTATGATGCAGACACAAATCGACTAATGTCTGATTGAGGTTATGTTGAACGAGGTAGAAGCTTACTGCCTGACGTCTGCGATCTGTTTCTTTAGACAGCTACTTACAGCTACTTACTGTCGTAGCCACCTATCGGCAAACGGCGGAAGCAAAGTTGTACACCATGTGCATTCACAAAAGAAAGTCTAACCCTTCAATTTATATGAAATGATAACAAATTCCTCATTTTGAGAAATGATCCTCTTGTCGTTTCTGGTCTACTTTTCGTAACATCTCTACTTTTGATATTCATCGAAAGTTATTGTGCTGCCCAAGTAGTAAAACTCAACTATTACATTTTACACTGCTGGCCATTAAAATTGCCACACCACGAAGATGACGTGCTACAGACGCTAAATTTAACCGAAAGGAAGACGATGCTATGATATGCAAATGATTAGCTTTTCAGAGCATTCACACAAGGTTGGCGCCGGTAGCGACACCTACAACGTGCTCATAGAATCGGTGGTTTCAGGAGGGTAGTACGGAACGCCGTTCTGGATCCCAACGGCCTCATATCACTAGCAGTCGAGATGACAGGCATCTTATCCGCATGGCTGTAACTGATCGTGCAGCCACGTCTCGATCCCTGAGTCAACAGATGGGGAAGTTTGCAAGACAACAACCATCTGCACGAGCTGTTCGACGACGTTTGCAGCAGCATGAACTATCAGCTCGGAGACCATGGCTGCGGTTATCCTCGACGCTGCATCACAGACAGGAGCGCCTGCGATGGTGTACTCAACGACGAACCTGGGTGCACGAATGGCCAAACGTCATTTTCCGGATGAATCCAGGTTCTGTTTACAGCATCATGATGGTCGCATCCGTCTTTGGCGACATCGTGGTGAACGCACATTGGAGGCGTGTATTCGTCATCGCCATACTGGCGTATCACCCGGCGTGATGGTATGGGGTACCATTGGTTACACGTCTCGGTAACCTCTTGTTCTCGTTGACGGCACTTTGAACAGTGGAAGTTACATTTCAGACGTGTTACGACCCGTGGCTCTACCCTTCATTCGATCCCTGCGAAATCCTATATTTCAGCAGGATAATGCACGACCACATGTTGCAGGTCCTGTACGGGCCTTTCTGGATACAGAAAATGTTCGACTGCTGCCCAGGCCAACACATTCTCCACAACTCTCAGCAATTGAAAACGTCTGGTCAATGGTGGCCGAGCAACTGGCTCGTCACAATACGCCAGTCACTACTCTTGATGAACTGTGGTATCTTGTTGAAACTGCATGGGCAGCTGTACCTGTACACGCCATCCAGTCTCTATTTGCCTCAATGCCCAGGCGTACCAAGGCCGTTATTACGGCCAGAGGTGGTTGTTCTCGGTACTGATTTCTCAGGATCTATGCACCCAAATTGCGTGACAATGTAATCCCATGTCAATTCTAGTATAATATATTTGTCCAACGAATGCCCTTTTACCACCTGCATTTCTTCTTGGTGTAGCAATTTTAATGGCCAGTAGTATAGTAGCTCTTTTGTTAATGAAATTCCCAAAGCATTTCCTCATGTACCTCTGGTTAAGTCCATTAGCCTTGTTTTTCTTCTGTTCAAGTTCGCATTCGAACCGTTGTGAGGTCGATAGCTCGCACACTTCTCGTGGAACACGATCTTTATCATGAAGGGAGCGTAGCGCATTTGTCGCGAGTAGCGTCGAGGCCGTTTTCCAGGTGAGGCAGAGAGTGAAACAACACGGACAGCGAAGGACTGCGGGGTAACGGTCTGGCTGTTTGTTCTACCGCCCGTGCTACTTTCATGTTTGTCTAGCTGAGTATCTTCCGATGTCCTTTGGCCGACGTGATTTGGAGGCGTCCAGTGCTTCGTCGCCATCTACACATCTCCTGACGGCTCCCAGTTTTTCCCCTGGTTGTCACCGCATAGAGTCTTTGGATGCTCGGTGACCTACTTTTCGTTCGGTTGCTTCAGTTCAGAGGCCATGTGCCATTTGTAAAGACTAATGTAGCTCTCCGACGTGGGCTTAATAATTTCGATTGGTTCGCTTCTGCTCGTGCTTGTGGCTTGCTGCTGCTGCTATATCAGACTCGATTCATGTTCCCTGTTCTTACATCTGGTCGGACGATTTGAGGAGCGTGTCGCTCGTAAGAAAACATTATAGCTTCAGTCTGGTAATTTCCTAGAGTTGTGGTTTGATTTTGTGTTTCAAATTATTGGGGTTTTATAATTTTTTTTTGTATTTAATGTGTCAATATCATGGCCGTTCGAAATATTTCTTTGCCTAGCACGTTGTGCACTAAATTGCCAAGTCGCTTTCTTCAGAAATTTGGAGCCCGCAAGCTCGTGCATCCCACGAGGGCAAATCATGTTGCCTGGATTTTGGTGGGTTATACTCGCAAGCCTAGGTTGTGTTTAACGTAGGTGATGTCCATCAACCAAGAGTTCGCGTCTTCCTTCCACCAATGTTATCTAACCCACGCGACCGCTAAGTATGTCCATTTCCGCATCGTGGCGTTGTTTGAAGCTGAATCTCGGTTGGCCGCTGAACTTCTTTACAACCAGGTGTAAGGAGAGGGAATGCCTTTGCCAGTTACGTTATTATCTTTTAACCACTTGTCACATATGTTTTGTATACGCTGCCAGTGTGTAATCTGATGAAGTAAGTTTTTGCTTGTCTAACTTAAAAACGACTTCTCTGTTCATCAGGCTATCATTGTATGTTTGTGCCTTTGGCGTGTTCCCACCGGTTCCTTAGAAAAGGAGGAGTGTGGTGAGCAGTGTATCGAACCCGGCCTCAGAAATTTCCGGGATGTTTGTTCGAACCATGTTGCCCGACGGGTGGTGGTTTCATTTCAAGCAGTTTTAATTGTTTCTCTTTCCTATTAATGAGCTCCCTGAATTATTTGTTGTATTTTAGTCAAACACATTCTAGATATGTGTATAGCCTGCCCGTTTTGTAGACTGTTTTTCTATCACGTAAAAGTTATAGAACACTTTTATTTAGGGTATTCTGAAGTTTTTCGCATTCTTAAGTTTTGCACATAAACCTTAAGAATCGATGAAGATATTGTTTTATGGATTACCAGTATTTGTTCTTAACTTCTCTTATGTATCTGAATGCATTTGTCTTAATATGTAAAGGTCCTGTTGTCATAATTGGTGAAGCTACTTTTTCTTTGGAGCGTTAATAAAAATATTGATACAAATAATGTTCAGTCTCTGTTTGACCATGTCCTTCCAATCCCAGGCAATCTGACGCCTGTAGTGTGTACTATTCAAGTAGCTAGAGAACGGTTGTTTCTGGAAATTGAAGGACCTAGTTTTATTAAAACCATCCTGATACAGGGTGTTCCCGTAAGAGCGTGCAAAAATGTAACCGGATGTAAAGAATGCTCCACTGAATAACTTGAGGGAGGGAACCTGGAGTTGGAGAAGTCAGCTTAAGGAGATATGAAAGTAAACTTGCCTACCGTTTTGTCTAACATTGCTCTTTCCAGCTTATTTATAACTAACATGCGTATAAGTTTACACGTGCTTTGCTATTTATTTATCTGTACATTCTTTATTTCCTGCAAAGAAACAAGGTAACAATTAATGGGATAAGGATATTATGTAGAACAAAGTGAGAATTATAGCAAAATGTTAGAAGTAGTCACAATCAAGCTACAGTACCCCATTACAAACAGTATTGTAAAGTGCTTAAAATGTTATTAGGAAGGCAAAGAGTGTGTGGTATGCAAATAGAATAGATAATTCACAGGATAAAATTAAAACCATATGGTCAGTTGTGAAGTGTGGTCAACAGCACAAGGTCGATGATATAAAGTCAGTTCGCAGAAAAAAATATTTCTGTTACTCATAAATCAAATATATGTACAGTATTTAACAATCATTTTCTGTATATTGCTGGTGAATTAAATAAAAATTTTGTTTCTACAGGCAACCATTTAACTATCTTGGCAAATGCGTTTCCGAGATTGATGTCTGAAATACTCCTCTGTGATACAGACAAGAGGGAGAGTGAGCCAATAATTGAATCACTGAAGTCTAAGGTCTCTCATGGTTATGATGAAGTGCCTAGCAGAATATTAAAGTACTGTGCTGCACATGTTAGCCCTGTATTTAGCCATATTTGTAATTTTTCCTTTAGGAATGGTCAGTGTCCTGAGTGATTAAAGTACTCAGTAGTAAAGCCGCTTTATAAAAAGGGAGAAAGGGACAGTGTAGAAAATTTTAGGCCTATTTCTATGCCATCAGGGTTTGCTAAAGTTATTGAACAGCTTGTGTGTGTAAGGATAATTGATAATTTTATGTCACACAATTTGCTGTCGAAGGCGCAGTTCGACCTTAGAGGTCGTGTAACAACTGAAAATGCTATATTCTCTTTTCTCTGTGAGGTACTGGATGGGTTAAATAAAAGGTTTCAAACGCTAGGCATACATTTTTATTTAACTAAAGCATTTGATTATGTTGATCACAAAATATTGTTCCAGAAGTTGGACTACTATCGAATATGTCGAGTGGATCACCTCTTACTATAGGGACAGACAGCAAATGGCTGTCATGTGGGGCCGGAGCAGAGTATAGTTAAGGGTGGGGTGCCCCAGGGATCAGTGTTGTGGTAATTCGTGTTTCTTACTTATTTAAATGATATGTCCTCTAGTATTACGGGAAACTCTAAAATATTTCTGTTCGCTGATGACACTAGCTTGGTAGCAAAGGATGTTGTTTGCAACATGGCCCCGTTTCCAGTAGTGCAGTTCAAATCTAAGTTCATGGCTTGTAGAAAATAAACTACTGCTTAATCACAGTAAGATCCAGTTTTTACAGTTTCTAACACACAGTTCAACAAAACGTGACGTTTTAATTTCACAGAATGGGCATATGATTAGTGAAACAGAACAAATTTCTAGGTGTTCAGACAGATAGTAAATTGTCGTGGAAAGTCCACGTTCAGGATGTTGTTCAAAGACTTAATGCTGCCATTTTTACTATTCGGACGGTATCTGAAGTGAGTGATTATTCGACACGAACATTAGTATTCGACACGAAAATCAGTCTATTTTGCTTATTTTCGTTCGCTTATGCCGTATAGTATTATATTTTGGGCTAACTCTTCCCATTCTAAAAGGGTATTTTTGGCTCAAAAACGGGCGGTTCGAGCCATAAGTGGTGTAAGTTCAGGAATCTCTGATCGACACCTGTTCATGAGTCTGGGTATTTTCACATTGGCCTCTCAGTATATATATTTCTTACTGTCATTTCTTGTTAACAATATTAGCTTATTCACAAGTATAAGCAGCTTTCACTCAGTTAATACTCAGCAGAAATCAAACCTGTATTTGGATCCGACTTCCTTAACTCTTGTGCAGAAAGGTGCACAGTATACTGCTGCATCTATTTTCAATAAGCTACCACTCGAATTCAAAAGTAGTAGCAGTAATCCACGCGCTTTCAAAGCGAAACTGAAGAGTTTGCTCATGAGTCACTCCTATTTTTCCGAGGACTTCTTGTTGCATTGTTGATTGCGTTTACTTAATCTTATGGACTGAACTTTTTCAGGTTCATAAACATTTATTTTTATCTGTTATTACTGTTACGTTGTAACTTTATGTGCTGACACGTTCCATGACCTTGGAGATTTGCTCCTCAATATGTTTCTACGGAACTTGATGTTGTTGTTGTTGTGGTCTTCAGCCCTGAGACTGGTTTGCAGCTCTCCATGCTACTCTGTCCTGTGCAAGCTTCTTCATCTCCCGGTAACTACTGCAACCTACATCCCTCTGAATCTGCTTAGTTTATTAATCTCTTGGTCTCCCTCCAAGCGGCCCTCCAATACTAAATTGATGATCACTTGATGCCTCAGAACATGTCCTACCAACCGACCCCTTCTTCAAGTCAGGTTGCGCCACAAACTTATCCTTTCCCCAATCATATTCAATACCTCCTCATTAGTTATGTGATTTACCCACCTAATCTTCAGCATTCTTCTGAAGCCCCACATTTCGAAAGCTTCTAGTCTCTTCTTGTCCAAACTATTTATCGTCCATGTTTCACCTCCATTCATGGCTACACTCCATACAAATACTTTCAGAAACGACTTCCTCACACTTAAATCTATACTTGATGTTAACAAATTTATCTTCTTCAGAAACGCTTTTCATGCCATTGCCAGTCTACATTTTATATCCTCTCTACTTCGACCATTATCAGATATCTAGCTCCCCAAATAGAAAATCTCCTTTACTGCTTTAAGTGTCTCATCTCCTAATTTAATTCCCTCAGCATCACCTGACTTAATTCGATTACATTCCATTATCCTCGTTATGCTTTTGTTGATGTTCATCTTATATCCTCCTTTCAAGACACTGTCCTTTCCGTTCAACTGCTCTTCCAAGTCCTCTGCTGTCTCTGACAGAAATACAATGTCATCGGCAAACCTCAAAGTTTTTATTTCTTCTCCATGTATTTCAATACCTACTTCAAATTTTTCTTTTGTTTCCTTCACTGCTTGCTCATTATACAGATTGAATAACATCGGGAAGAGGCTACAACCCTGTCTCACTACCTTCCCAACCACTGCTTCCCATTCGTGTCCTTCGACTCTTATAACTGCCATCTGGTTTCTGTACAAATTGATAATAGCCTTTCGCTCCCTGTATTTTACCCCTGCCACTTTCAGAATTTGAAAGACAGTATTCCAGTCAACATTGTCAAAAGATTTCTCTAAGTCTACAAATGCTAGAAACGTAGGTTTACCTTTCCTTAATCTAGCTTCTAAGATAAGTCATAGGGTCAGTATTGCCTCAGTGTTCCAATATTTCTACGCAATCCAAACTGATCTCCCACAAGGTCGGCTTTTTCTAGTTTTTCCATTCGTCTCTAAAGAATTCGCGTAAGTATTTTCCAGCCATGACTTATTAAACTGACAGTTCGGTAATTTTCGCATCTGTCAACACCTGCTTTCTTTGGGATTGGAATTATTATATTCTTCATGAAGTTTGAGGGTATTTCGCCTATCTCATATATCTTGCTCAACAGTTGGTAGAGTTTTATCAGGACTGACTCCCAAGGCTGTCAGTAATTCTAATGGAATGTTGTCTACTCCTAGGGCCTTGTTTCGACTCTGGTCTTTCAGTTCTCTGTCAAACTCTTCATATGTCCCGATACAACTTCATCTACATCCTGCTCCATTTTCATAATATTGTCCTCAAATACATCGCCCTTGTATAGACCCTCTATATACTCCTTCCACCTTTCTGCTTTCCCTTCGTTGCTTAGAACTTGGTTTCCATCTGAGCTCTTGATATTCATACAAATGGTTCTCTTTTCTCCAAAAGTCTCTTTAATTTTCCTGTAGGCAGTATCTATCTTACCCCTGTTGAGATAAGCATCTACATCCTTACATTTGTCCTCTAGCCATCCGTGCTTAGTCATTTTGCACTTCCTGTTGATCTCATTTTTGAGGCGTTTGTATTCCTTTTTGCATGCTTCATTTAGTGCATTTTTATATTTTCTCCTTTCGTCAATTAAATTCAATATTTCTTCTGTTACCCAAGGATTTCTAGTAGCTCTCCTCTTTTTTACCTACTTTATCCTCTGCTGCCTTCACTACTTCATCCCTCATAGCTACTCATTCTTCCTCTACTGTATTTCTTTCACCTATTCCTGTCAATTGTTCTCTTATGCTCTCCCTGAAACTCTGTACAACCTCTGGTTTAGTCAGTTTATCCAGGTCCCATCTCCTTAAATTCCCACCTTTTTGCAGTTTCTTCAGTTTTCATCTACAGTTCATAACCAATTGATTGTGGTCAGAGTCCACATCTGCCACTGGAAATGTCTTACAATTTCAAACCTGGTTCCTAAATCTCTGTCTTACCATTAAATAATCTATCTGATACCTTATAGTATCTCCAGGATTCTTCCATGTACACAACTTTCTCTCATGATTCTTGAATCAAGTGTTAGCTATGATTAAGTTGTGCTCTGTGCAAAACTCTACCAGGCGGCTTCCTCTTTCATTTCTTCCTCCCAATCCATATTCACCTACTACGTTTCCTTCTCTCACTTTTCCTACAACCGAATTCCAGTCACCCATGACTGTTAAATTTTCGTCTGCTTTCACTATCTTAATAATTTCTTTTATTTCATCATACATTTCTACAATTTCTTCGTCATCTGCAGAGCTACTTGGCATATAAACTTGTACTACTGTAGTAGGCATGGGCTTTGTGTCTATCTTGGCCACAATAATGCGTTCACTATGCTGTTTGTAGTAGCTAACCCGCACTCCTATTTTTTTATTCATTATTAAACCTACTCCTGCATTACCCCTATTTGATTTTATATTTATAATCCTGTAATCACCTGACCAAAAGTCTTGTTCCTCCCGCCACCAAACTTCACTAATTCCCACTATATCTAACTTTAACCTATCAATTTCCCTTTTTAAATTTTCTAACCTACCTGCCCGATTAAGGGATCTGACATTCCACGCTCCGATCCGTAGAACGCCAGTTTTCTTTCTCCTGATAACGACGTCCTCTTGAGTAGTCCCCGCCCGGAGATCCGAATGGGGGACTATTTTACCTCCGGAATATTTTACCCAAGAGGACGCCATCATCATTTAACCATACAGTAAAGCTGCATGCCCTCGGGAAAAATTACGGCTGTAGTTTGCCCTTGCTTTCAGCCGTTCGCAGTACCAGCACAGCAAGGCGGTTTTGGTTATTGTTACAGGGGCAGATCAGTCAATCATCCAGACTGTTGTCCCTGCAACTACTGCAAAGGCTGCTGTCCCTCTTCAGGAACCACACGTTTGTCTGGCCTCTCAACAGATACCCCTCCGTTGTGGTTGCACCTACGGTACGGCTATCTGTATCGCTGAGGCACGCAATCCTCCCCACCAACGGCCAAGGTCCCATGGTTCATTGTGGGGGTGGGGGTGGAGGGGGACGGAATTTGATTGATATGTAAATAAAAAAAATTGAGCTTGTTTACTAGGAATTCAGGATGCAGGTTTTGTTTACTTTTCTTGTCCATAAAGTGGCTCTGTGGTATCGTATTTAGATTTTTCCATGACATCACGTGCTCTGAATCAACGACAGGCCCATTAGTCACTCAGTGCTGTTGAGAGACGTACAGCACAATACGATGGAGCGGTACCGGTACCATTTTGCAGAACTCACTGACATGCACCTTGTGTATGGTAAAGTACTTTGCCATGCTCTCCCTGTTGAGGGGCTGTACAGGGAACAGGGATCGAGCGTTACGACGAAAATCTGTTTGTTTCGATCGACGAGTTCGTCAGACTGACCCATTGGAAAGAAAAAATTAAGGTCCTGGCAACCTGAGGACCAATCGCACAGCCGAACTTGAAAAGGAGATGCAGGAACGTGTTGCAGCGGACCCCACTACAAGTGCTCGTCGTATCGCAAGTGAAATTGTCGCTGAATGTACTAGCGTGTGCGAGCGCTCTACGAACAACAGTTACACCCATATCGCCGACAACGAGTCCAAGCAATGCTTGTGACTGACTTTGCACCAAGGATCGCATTGTGTCAGTGGTTGTTCCAACATTGGATTAATCGACCAGATTACCAGATTTCCTCCAAATCGTACTGTTTACTGACGAGACATTATTTGATAGCGATGGTATTTCGAACAGCACGAATAGTCATGTGTGGCATGAGGATAATCCTCACGCTGTAGTAGAGTCACACCAGCAAATACGTTTCGCTGTGAATATCCGGGCCGGCATTGTGGGCGACAGTCTCATTGGATCATATTTTCTACCTGGCCGTCCGAATGGCCACCTGTATTTGAGATTCGTGCCAAGAGTTCTACCTGAGTTGTTGGAGAACGTACCCTTCGCTGTTCGTGAGAGGATGTCAATACAACATGAGGGTGCACCGCCTCACCTCAGTTTGGATGTCCGTAACCATCTCAATGCTCTATTCCCTGGTCGTTAGATTGGAAGAGGAGATCCTGTTCCATGGCCTGCTAGGCCACCGACCTGAATACTCTTGATTATTCCCTATGCGGATTTCTAAAGTCACTTGTATATGAAGCCCCAGTAGATACGGTGATGGAATTAGTTGCCAGAATTGTAACTGCCTGTGAGGTGATTCGAAACACGCCAGGAATATTTGTCAGGGAGCATCAGAATCTTGTTCGCCGATGTCATGCTTGCACTGAGGTTTATAGACGTCAGTTTCGTCTCATTACGTAAAATACAGTACAAATAGTACTTTCATTGTGTCAGTGATGGTATTTGCAGTTAACTGTAACTAATATAAATAAAAAATACACAATAATTTGATTTTATTCGTATTATCTCTTTTAATCTGGCTTCTCCGACCCATGTTCTCTACTTCATATTGTTCTGTGGAGCAACCTCTACGCCGTGTTAAATGTCTGCACGCACTTAAGGAAACACCCTGTATACATATTTAATTATACTTTAATACTTGTATCGTGTCTGGTTATGCACAATCTGTTGTTTTTTGGCTTTGGTTTTCACTGCATTCGTCTATTACGGAGGCTAGAGTCGTGGGGGGAATGCGATGCCTTCGCAAGGACCTGTTGAGGTACGAAAATAGAATCCGCGGATTGACAGAGGATGGAGGACATCGTAGAGCAATCGGCGTGTCTTCCCTGGTGCAGGTGAGGGCGAAAACTATTGGTAAGGTGAGCATAACCATCTTAAAGTTTCTTAGGTTTAGTGCCCCGTCGGGCTCTCAGTTTGCAGGCGAAAGTTACGCAACGCTTGTATAGCGTAGAGCGCTTGGCTTTGGTAGTCACGGATTCCCCGTTCAAACCATAAACTAATCCACTGTATAACAGAATGATAAATTTGCAAATTAGTTTGAGAGCCTCAGAAAAACAGAGCGATCAAGGGCCTAGTGAACTGCAAAATCCGATGGTTACCGAAAACGAAATCGTTTCCCTAGGTCCCGAAAGTTACGATACAGAGAATCCGCAGTCCAGTTTTACTAAATTACCTAATCCCGTCTTGAATGTGATTAAATTTTCTCATTTTGCAACTGAAAGGCGGTTTGTTTAACTGTTGAAAACCATTCAGCAGCTAATATCGCATAAAACATTTCTTTATTTAAGACTACCGGTTTCAATAGACTATGCCTGAAGATGACTGCATAGCATTGAAATCGGGTGTCTTAAATAAAGAACTATTTTATGCTATCTTGGCTGCTGAATCATTATTAACTTCATAAATGTGTTTTGCGGGATAGAATGCCTTGCTATCGATATTCAACATGAGTTGGTAAATTTTTGTGGTTAGAAGCACAAGTCAACGTTTTTGAAATATGGGGGGAAACTATTTTTTCAGTTTTACATATAATCCGTCTTGATTTCAAAAATGTTTATTCACTTGACCGGTTTCGGTTCCTCTAGAACCATCTTCAGATCTGCAATTTCGGTTACAGTATGTGAAGGTTGCTGCGTGTGGACGGGTTACTCCTGTAACCGAAATTGCAGATCTGAAGATGGTTCTAGAGGAACCGAAACCGGCGTGTGAATAAACATTTTTGCAATCAAGACGGATTATAAGTTCAAAAATGTTCAAATGTGTGTGAATTCTTATGGGATTTAACTGCTAAGGTCATCAGTCCCTAAGCTTACACACTACTTAACCTAAATTATCCTAAGGACAAACACACACACCCATGCCCGAGGGAGGACTCGAACATCCACCGGGACCAGCCGCACAGGGATTATAAGTAACATTGTATAAACAGTGATTGCGGTATCCCACCAGACATTATGTCTGTTTTTGCAAAATATTTTTCCGTTGACGTATTCTTTGTGTCAAGGGTCCTTGGCCTAAAATAAATGGTAGGTGAGGTCTTAGCGAGGAAGGGCTGTTTAAGGGAACTGCGCGCCCGTGTGCTAAGGGAGCTCCTGTGTACCAAGATTAAGAGCGATCTCGTTAAACAAATTTTTTTTTTGGTCCAACGTGATTATGAAAATCTAGTTGAGTATTATCGTGAAGTACGCATGGCAGCCGTGGACTTTGATCTAGAGTGGGCTAAGCATGAGACTTTTGCCGATATTTTGCAAAGGATTAAACAGAAGGATCGTGCTAGAATCTTGTTTGTCGAGAGGGTAACTACGTATCGTGGCCTCGATTACTTAATCACCCTTATGGAGGGAATTAAACAAGCTGACCAAAGGAGAGGCTGTGAGAAGGCGTCAGATCAGTCTTACGCCAAATCCACCCAGGGCGCCATCTCCCCTAGTACGACGAGGTTCTCCTAAGGTAGGTGTTATCACTCTCGTCAGTAGCGGCATACGAGGGCGCTATTGGATTCTGGCAGTAGTCTTTTCTTAGTAATCTGTAAATGGTACTCCAAATACAGGATCATTTACATGTTTCCCAATTTGCAGTCCATAGTAGAACTTGTAGAACTGCTAATGATCTAGCTCTTGCTCTGATAGGATCAATGTGAATTTCTTGTCGTGTCGGTGAATTTTCTTTACCCATGAAGGTATTTCAGGTGTCATTTTGTAAGTAAAATGGGATTAGTATTGGATTACGCCCTTGGGAAATATAAGTTTGGATTTCAGCTTCACGTGAAGTTTCACTTGTACCGCCATACTAGCTGGGCAGGATTTCGACGTTGCGCACTTACCTCCTGGTCAGGCTGATGCTCTCCTTCATATGTTGTGTGGTTTCCCGAAGTGCTGACAGGTAAATTAGGTGTGATTAATCGTACTACATATCGTATTTTACTTTTCGACCATCTTCTAGTCATGCAATCACCCTACCAGCTATCTCCAACTAAGATGAAGGTACTGTGTGAGTTGCTGGATAAAATGCTCGCTGAGGGCTTACAAGACCGTCCACCTCGCCAAATGAATCACCAATATTTTTGGTCCCTAAGAATAACGGGGAGGTTTCAGACCCTTTTCGACTATCGTGTCCTTAAATATAAACTGCTCTAGAAGTCTGTCGCTCTTTTTAATCTACACCGGTTATTTTTCATGATTTTCCGTGGTCCACTACTTTTCCGTTTTCGATGTTAACCAGGCGTATTACCAGATTTCTCTTGCAGAAGAATTCAAGGCAGCCACTGCCTTGTAAACTGACTGGGACTCACATGAATTCAATAGGTGCCTCTTAGCTGTTCTAAGTGGGTGACAATTCTTTTTAGGTTACTCGATTGCGTGCTCAGAGAGCTCCACTGTTTGCATAGCTACTTAACGATGTTGTCATTTACGGTGCCATTTTCTCCTAACATTTGGAGCATTTGCGACTGGTTTTGGAGCGTCTGAGGCAATTGTGTCTAACTGTCGAACCGTCTAAAGCTACCTTAGCTCATCGTAAGGTATCTTTTCTCGTGTTTCTGGTTTCGATCGAAGGGTTGAGGACTGATCGTTCTCAAGCTACACTCCTGGAAATGGAAAAAAGAACACATTGACACCGGTGTGTCAGACCCACCATACTTGCTCCGGACACTGCGAGAGGGCTGTACAAGCAATGATCACACGCACGGCACAGCGGACACACCAGGAACCGCGGTGTTGGCCGTCGAATGGCGCTAGCTGCGCAGCATTTGTGCACCGCCGCCGTCAATGTCAGCCAGTTTGCCGTGGCATACGGAGCTCCATCGCAGTCTTTAACACTGGTAGCATGCCGCGACAGCGTGGACGTGAACCGTATGTGCAGTTGACGGACTTTGAGCGAGGGCGTATAGTGGGCATGCGGGAGGCCGGGTGGACGTACCGCCGAATTGCTCAACACGTGGAGCGTGAGGTCTCCACAGTACATCGATGTTGTCGCCAGTGGTCGGCGGAAGGTGCACGTGCCCGTCGAACTGGGACCGGACCGCAGCGACGCACGGATGCACGCCAAGACCGTAGGATCCTACGCAGTGCCGTAGGGGACCGCACCGCCACTTCCCAGCAAATTAGGGACACTGTTGCTCCTGGGGTATCGGCGAGGACCATTCGCAACCGTCTCCATGAAGCTGGGCTACGGTCCCGCACACCGTTAGGCCGTCTTCAGCTCACGCCCCAACATCGTGCAGCCCGCCTCCAGTGGTGTCGCGACAGGCGTGAATGGAGGGACGAATGGAGACGTGTCGTCTTCAGCGATGAGAGTCGCTTCTGCCTTGGTGCCAATGATGGTCGTATGCGTGTTTGGCGCTGTGCAGGTGAGCGCCACAATCAGGACTGCATACGACCGAGGCACACAGGGCCAACACCCAGCATCATGGTGTGGGGAGCGATCTCCTACACTGGCCGTACACCACTGGTGATCGTCGAGGGGACACTGAATAGTGCATGCTACATCCAAACCGTCATCGAACCCATCGTTCTACCATTCCTAGACCGGCAAGGGAACTTGCTGTTCCAACTGGACAATGCCCGTCCGCATATATCCCGTGCCACCCAACGTGCTATAGAAGGTGTAAGTCAACTACCCTGGCCAGCAAGATCTCCGAATCTGTCCCCCATTGAGCATGTTTGGGACTGGATGAAGCGTCGTCTCACGCGGTCTGCACGTCCAGCACGAACGCTGGTCCAACTGAGGCGCCAGGTGGAAATGGCATGGCAAGCCGTTCCACAGGACTACATCCAGCATCTCTACGATCGTCTCCATGGGAGAATAGGAGCCTGCATTGCTGCGAAAGGTGGATATACACTGTACTAGTGCCGACATTGTGCATGCTCTGTTGCCTGTGTCTATGTGCCTGTGGTTCTGTCAGTGTGATCATGTGATGTATCTGACCCCAGGAATGTGTCAATAAAGTTTCCCCTTCCTGGGACAATGAATTCACGGTGTTCTTATTTCAATTTCCAGGAGTGTATTTACAGTTTCCGCCATCCTGCGACTAAAATTTCACTGGAATTTCACTGGAATTACTAACTTCTTCCCAAAATTCTTTCCGAAGTCTGCTGAGCTAGCAGCTCGGTTAAACCTGTTACCAAAACAGGACCAGGCATTCGTAGAGACCGACAGCCAGAAATCTGCGTTTGATGTGCTTACGATCGCTTTGAGTAATGCCAGTGCTTTGGCTGTACTTGACTTCAGTCATCCCATCATGATCCAAACTGACGCCTCTGATTAAGGAGTTGCTTCTGCGTTGCTTCAGAAGGCAGGTGGCGAGAGCAGGCCCTTAGCCTACGCCTCTAGGTGCTCGTCTCCAGCTGAGAAGAAATACCTCTTCGCGCTGGAGAAATTTATATACATCCGCAAACACCGGGAATTCACAGTGGAGATATGAATGAGGCCCTTAGATGGAGTGTGGCTCACCTGTGTAAAACTGAGCGTATTGCGAGTTGGGCTGTCCGAATTTCCAACTTCCGCTTCAACGAGCATCACATTGAGGGGTGTGATAACTTTGTAGCGGATACCTGAAGCAAAACGTTCAAAGGGGAGCATGAAAGTCTTTCTTCCCTTTATATCATGTTGGTGGAAGGTCTTGTTAATTCAGTGCTTACCTAGGTGCTCTTATTGTTTGAGAACTTTGCACAACAACAAAAGCAAGGCTCTTGTTGGGCTCCATTAGGAAGCAGTTGAGAGCTGGTCAGCAAGTAGCCGGGTACGAACTCCTAAAGGATATTCTCTGCCACCGTGGGCATCAGGATGAAGAGCTTAAAATCTTTCTGTGTTCCGTGCTTGTCCCTGCTATTTTCAAATTATATTTCAGTTGTGGGCGCTCATCTGGAGGTAAAAAAAAAAACCCATTCACAAGATCCGTGAGTCCCTAACCTGACCACATAGTATCGTGATTTTAAAAAAATTAGTAGCCTGTGTCGGGAAGGCAAGATGATTAAGCCGAATTCCAATGGGCTTAGGCGGTTGCTTCAATCCACTCGAGCGGAGGTCCCCTTGGAGCATCCTTTTATTGATTACGTCAGAGGTCTTCCGTGGATTCAAGGTGGGCAGTGCTATATATGTTTGATTGTTGACGGCTTTACTCGGTCCAGTTGGTTACTCCTCGGTAATACTCTACTGGCCATTAAAATTTCTACTCCGCGAAGATGACATGCTACAGGCGCGAAATTTAACCGACAGGAAGAAGATTCTGAGATATGCAAATGATTAGCTTTTCAGAGCATTCACACAAGGTTCGCGCCGGTGGCGACACCTACAACGTGCTGACATGAGGAAAGTTTCCAACCGATTTCTCATCCACAATCAGCAGTTGACCAGCGTTGCCTGGTGAAACGTTGTCGATGCCTCGTGTAAGGAGGAGAAATGCGTACCATCACGTTTCCAACTTTGATAAAGGTCGGATTGTAGCCTATCACGATTGCGGTTTATCGTATCGCTACATTGCTGCTCGCGTTGGTCAAGCTCCAATGACTGTTAGCAGAACATGAAATCGGTCGGTTCAGAAGGGGAATACGGAACGCCGTGCTGAATCCCAACGGCCTCGTATCCCTAGCAGTCGAGATGACAGGGATCTTACCCGCATGACTGTAACGGATCGTGCAGCCACGTCTCGATCCCTGAGTCAACAGATGGTGACGTTTGCAAGACAACAACCATCTGCACGAACAATTCGACGACGTTGGCAGCAACATCGACTATCAGCTCTGAGACCATGGCTGCGGTTACCCTTGGCGCTGCATCACAGACAGGAGCGCCTGCGATGGTGTACTCAACGACGCACCTCGGTGAACGAATGGCAAAACGTCATTTTTTCGGATGAATCCAGGTTCTGTTTACAGCATCATGAAGGTCGCATCCGTGTTTGGTGACATCGCGGTGAACGCACACAGGAACCGTGTATACGTCAGCACCCGGCGTGATTGTATGGGGTGCAACTGGTTACACGTCTCGGTCACCTGTTGTTCTCACTGACGTCAGTTTGAACAGTGGACGTCACATTTCAGATGTGTTACGACTCGTGGCTCTACCCTTCATTCGATCCCTGCGAAATCCTACATTTCTACAGGATACTGCAATACCGCATGTTGCAGGTCCTGTACGGGCCTTTCTGGATACAGAAAATGTTCGACTGCTGCACTGGGCAGCACATTATCCAGATCTCTCACCAACTGAAAACGTCTGGTCAATGGTGGCCGAGCAACTGGCTCGTCACAATACGCCATTCACTACTCTTGATGAACTGTGGTATCGCGTTGAAGCTGCATGGGCAGCTGTACCTGTACACCACATCCAAGCTCTGCTTGACTCAATGCCCATTCGTATGAAGGCCGTTATTACTGCAAGAGGTGGTTGTTCTGGGTACTGATTTCTCTCGATCTATGCACCCAAATTGCGTGAAAATGTAATCACATGTCAGTTCTAGTATAATATATTTGTCCAATGAATACCCGTTTATCATCTGCATTTCTTCTTGGTGATGCAATTTTAATGGCCAGTAGTGTAAAAAAGGAATTCAACACGTTTGCATACTTCCACCGTCCAGTCTCAAATATATAATGCCCACCGCAGTCGTTATTGACAATGTCGTTGGTTCAAAATGGAAACACGTCTGGATTGTCCACTGTGGGTCCCTTATGTTAAACAGTGTGTGCTACGAAGCACTTGGTCCTGCGACAGCAGCGTCTGGTGTCGTCAGATCTGGGAGAGACAGCCACTTATCCTGCAGGCCGCCTCTTATCGTGCTTCACAGAGCAGACGAGCCCCAGACTTCCACGATCTGTGACGTGCCGTAGACACCCAACAACTTGTCGCCTACTCACGATTTCACAGCGAAACCACCTTCCAAAAGGTCCTCACGGTATAGCATTCCACGAGTTGAAGAGCTCCGTTTCCCACGGTATCGTTCCCATGCGCTCAACAGTAAGAATCTGTCGTTTGCCACTGTGGGGTCACCGCCAGACACTACACTTGCTAGGTGGTAGCCTTTAAATCGGCCACGGTCCGTTAGTATACGTCAGACCCGCGTGTCGCCACTATCAGTGATTGCAGACCGAGCGCCGCCACACGGCAGGTCTAGAGAGACTTCCTAGCACCCGCCCCAGTTGTACAACCGACTTTGCTAGCGATGGTTCACTGACAAAATACGCTCTCATTTACCGAGACGATAGTTTAACATAGCCTTCAGCTACGTCATTTGCTACGACTTAGCAAGGTGCCATTATCAGTTACTATTGATATTCTAAAACATGAATCGTCAAGACCGACGTTGATCATTAACGGATTAAAGTTAAGTATTCCACCAGCTACGTCTTTTTTTCTAAATTCTAATTTCCTTGTCCTGTTCCAGACCTCACGCCAGCCTGCGTGAGCTAAAACGCGTGCCTTTCGGCCTCCTCTAGTAACACGGTGTTGGCTCTCCTGCCAGCCAAAACAGCCACATCTGCTGGTATCGGTGAATTTTTTCCCATCTGCGGCCCATATTGTCGCTAGAGTCATACATATTATTTTTCAAGGGTTTTTTAGTCATTACGTTATATCTGTCGTACAACTGAAGCAAAATTAATGACCGAGACATCATTTTCAAGATTTCGTTCATCACTTATGACAAAAAAAATAAACAAATAGTTTAAAGTTATATTTCTCGTTAATAAAGTTAATTCGAGAACATTTTAATAAAAAAAACACTTAGTAAATGCCATCTATTGACAATCTTTTTAACTAACATGCACGAAAGCTAAGCTCTTTGACGAGAGTTGATGCAGTTGTTCACAATTTTTGCGCAAGCATTGTCCATCACGCGATTTCAGTTACTTATATCAACTTAAGGAATTTAGAAGGCACAACCTCTCGACAATCTAATTTTACTATTATGCACAACAGGTGGTTGGAGTTGTTTACTTCCTTTAACCATACGTTGCGGGTTGTTTACTTTCTTTAAGCACGCGTTGCATACTGCGCGAAGAAACTGAATTATATCAACGTTCATCGTAACAGATAAAAACTGTTTACTTTGTAACTTGATTTATTTAACTTTTAATTCGTTTTTAGTTTACAGCGTTTGCAGCGTTGCGTTATGTTACTACTGACCGCAGTACAATTAATCTGCATATTTGTTTTTATAACTCAATTCTTCATTAGTTTACAGCGCTTGCTACGTTACGTGACGCTTCTACTTCAATGAAGCGATCAAAATTCTTAATGTTTTTTTTTAATTACATCGTTTTATTAGCACCATATACAGTGCCGCAGAAATCAAAGAACAAAATGTTTCGCTGTTATAATCAACGGCCATTCTATGCCAAAAAAGGATTGCACAGTAATTAATTGTTCCAGTTTCTTACTTGGCTAGATGAAGTTTTGTCTCACTTCTGATTTTGTCCAACTTGAAGAAATAAACAACGCTCAGCTGTACTCAGTAGAATTCGTGAACTCTTTAAATCCGCCCATATACCACGTCATTAATTGATTTTAAAGAAAATGGTAATACTATATTAATTAGGAATCTTAATAATAGTAATAGACTAATTATGTTTCAGCATTAGTAGTTACTCACACATGCCACTACATCATCATTGCTGAATTCATTGATTCCCAAAAAACTGCCGGGAGGTGTGGCCGAGCGGTTCTAGGCGCTTCAGTCCGCAACCGCTCGACCACTACAGTCGCATGTTCGAGTCCTGGATGTGTGTGATGTCCTTAGGTTAGTTAGGTTTAAGTAGTTCTAAGTTACAGGGAACTGATGACCTCAGATGTTAAGTCCCATAGTGCTGAGAGCCATTTGAACCATTTTGAACCAAAAACTGTGCTCATACTCCTCATTAAACTCACACCTTGTGATCCAGCAATGACTTTCCCACAGATAAGAACACACGTGTGAATAAAAGTACCATTCGCATTGACGATTACTAAAGCACAAGGTCAGAAGCTTCAAAGTACGATTTTTTAATTACAATAACATATTTTTTCTCATGGGCTGTTACACGTGGCTTTATGGCGAGTTTACACATGCAGTGACACGTTAGTGCTACAGAAACATGCAATCAGAAAGTAAACGATGATCACAATGTAACTGCTGAGATTGTTTTCAAAGACGTTCTGTAAAATAAAGAAGTTTTAAAATATAAAATTAATCTGATAAAGATAATATCTCGTTTTTAAATATTTCATAGTTAACTATACCATAATGAAACAGATTTTTTACAGTGAGACTAGTATTTGTTATCCCTACTAAAAATTTAGTAGATTTATTAACAAATATTCGCATTTACTTTTTTCTCCTTTACTGTTTTACCTGTCGGTGACTTATCATGGTAGAGTGCGAATTATTCCCACGGGCCAGCTACTTTGCTTGACTTTTATTGTTTCCTTACCGAGGAATGTTTTCTTACCTAGACACCTGCCCACAACCTCACCAGATGGCGTGCAGTGATGCAGTGAGCGATGGTCGCCATGTTTTGGGTCGTCAGATGTCCGTATTCTTCTGTGTAGTTTCAGCATGATACGGCGGGTGGTTTACGCAGATATATAGATCTGAAGATGATCGCGTATGAGCGAAACTAGTCATATTGTGAGAAAGTGAGCAATTCAACGGAAAAATAAAGGATAGGCAGCGTGATTCAGGAGGAAATGTAGACGTTTTGAGGCGTGATACTATTAGTGATTCCGAACAAGAAGCGTCATATCAACATATGTATGGCAGTGGAAAAAACCAGAGACGTCGCATTTCTTCGAAACTGAGTTACTGCTGCAATTTGATTCAGATTGAACATACGCGTCTGTTGGGAGGCAGAATCCAACTGAATCCAGAAATATTAGTACTGGATTTTTCCTGTAAGGGGAAAGAAACAGGGAAGTGATTAATAATTTTAATAATGGAACCGAAAGGCACTAATGGAAGCACCCAATGATTGCAAGCAGTCATATATTTTATTTAGTTCGTTGCTTCAGAATCCGTGAAATGCTTCTGACAGTTGTCTCAATGAATGGAAAATTACAATTTTAAAATTACAGAACTTACAGTGGTGTAGGTTTACAGCTCGTAGTCCAAATTATGGTAACGATTTATTTCAAAAGTTTTTAATGACTATAATCATATCGATGGTAACAGGTGAAAATTTCTACCTCACGGGGACTCGAATTTGCCTCGTCCGTCACACGCATCTATCACCTTAACCGAAAATGGTTCAAATGGCTCTGAGCGTTATGGGACTTAACATCTGAGGTCATCAGTACCATAGACCTAAAACTACTTAAACCTAACTAAGCTAAGGACATCACACACATCCATGCCCTAGGCAGGATTCGAACCTGCGACCGTAGCAGTAGTGCGGTTCCGGATTGAAGTGCCTAGAACCGCTCGACCACAACGGCCGGCTCGCCTTAACCGCATCGACCATCGGAGCACGCTTCCAATCCGACCCAAATTTTCCCAGCCTGTTACACACTACTAACGTAACAACGATGAACCCCCACTCGCCATTTCGGATTGCAAAAAGAGTTCGGAATTGGTATGCATCCCCACTGAAGTAATGGGTCACTGGTCGTTGCACATGATGTATCTGAAATGAATGTAGAGCGATGCTAAAGTGGATCATAACAAGCATATTTCACATGTCCGCATTCCTCAGCGTACGACGCTAGTTGTAGAACAGCGTCACGCTTCGCCAAGAGGGTAGGCACACAACATTCCATCGGAACCGTAATGGTAGCACGTCTGCAGAGCAACGATTTCAATGTATTTTCGGGATTATATCAGCCTTCTCTCTTCTTTCTTATTAAAATGCTTTGATTTTAATGTAAGATGTGGTCGGGATTGTTGGGAAAAAGGTAAGGGATATTTAATACACTGTTGGTGTCTAGTATATTCTGCACGCTCGTAAATGCGACTAACAGATTAGAAATGGGCACAGATTTGTATGTAATGGTTTAATTACCTTATCTAATCTCGCGGATAGCTCAAAGATAATCACAAGTAGTATGAAACTATTACTGCTATTGTCCGTTAAATTAAATGTTGCGAAGAGAGAGGCGATGTAACCACCTATGTAGCGTAAGGATTTGAACTCACGAGAAATACTTTCATTTTTATCACACTGGCGTCGTTTTAGGATAAGCATTCCCTTAACAGAAATAAATTTAATTGCAAACTCAAAGATATATTGCAAAATCAGAGATAACCTAAGCCTTGTTGCCTGCTGCAGTTAAACCTTTAAACACAATCCCGCAAAAATTCTGATAAAATTAACTTTGCAAATTTTAATTCTTGAAAATTATTGTCAGTATTCTAAATATTTATTATGTTAACCGGAGGGTAAGGCCAATCATGAATATTTTAATGAAATTTCACACAATGGCATCCTGTGCGCCTTTATGGCAAAAGAAAGCCAGATGGCTATCTGTTACACAGCTCACTTAAAACAGTTATTTTCACTTGAACTCTTGCACTGGGAGCGAGAGGTTTAAAACAAGAGCATGGATAATTCACTTTTTACCATATATGGTAACAGAAATATGTGCATAAAATACTTAGTGTGTCAAAAGAGCTAAGCGACTTCTACATCTACATCTACATCCATACTCCGCAAGCCACCTGACGGTGTGTGGCGGATGATACCTTGAGTACCTCTACCGGTTCTCCCTTCTGTTCCAGTCTCGTATTGTTCGTGGAAAGATGGATTGTCAGTATGCCTCTGTTTGGGCTCTAATCTCTCTGATTTTATCCTCATGGTCTCTTCGCGAGATATACATAGGAGGGAGCAATATACTGCTTGACTCCTCGGTGATGGTATGTTAAGAAACTACACCAAAAGCCCGTACCGAGCTACTGAGCGTCTCTCCTGCAGAGTCTTCCACTGGAGTTTATCAGTCATCTCCGTAACACTTTCGCGATTACTAAATGATCCTGTAACGAAGCGCGCTGCTCTCCGTTGGATCTTCTCTTTCTCCTCTATCAACCCCATCTGGTACGGATCCCACACTGCTGAGCAGTATTCAAGCAGTGGGCGAACAAGTGTATTGTTACCTACTTCCTTTGTTTTCGGATTGCATTTCCTTAGGTTTCTTCCAATGAATCTCAGTCTGGCATCTGCTTTACCGACGATCAACTTTATATGATCATTCCATTTTAAATCACTCCTAATGCGTACTCCCAAATAATTTATATAATTTATGGAATTAACTGCTTCCAGTTGCGGACCTGCTATCTTGTAGCTAAATGATAAGGGATCTTTCTTTCTATGTATTCGCAGCACATTACACTTGTCTACATTGAGATTCAATTGGCATTCCCTGCACCATGCGTCAATTCGCTGCAGATCCTCCTGCATTTCAGTACAATTTTCCATTGTTACAACCTCTCGATATACCACAGCATCATCCGCAAAAAGCCTCAGTGAACTTACGATGTCATCCACAAGGTCATTTATGTATATTGTGAATAGCAACGGTCCTACAACACTCCCCTGCGGCACACCTGAAATCACTCTTACTTCGGAAGACTTCTCTCCATTGAGATTGACATGCTGTGTTCTGTTATCTAGGAACTCTTCAATCCAATTACACAATTAGTCTGATAGCCCATATGCTCGTACTTTGTTCATTAAACGACTGTGGGGAACTGTATCGATCGCCTTGCGGAAGTCAAGAACCACGGCATCTACCTGGGAACCCGTGTCTATGGCCCTCTGAGTTTCGTGGACGAATAGCGCGAGCTCAGTTTCACACGATCGTCTTTTTCGAAACCGATGCTGATTCCTACAGAGTTGATTTCTAGTCTCCAGAAAAGTCATTATACTCGAACATAATACGTGTTCCAAAATTCTACAACTGATCGACGTTAGAGATATAGGTCTATAGTTCTGCACATCTGTTCGACGTCCCTTCTTGAAAACGGGGATGACCTGTGCCCTTTTCCAATCCTTTGGAACGCTACGCTCTTCTAGAGACCTACGGTACACCGCTGCAAGAAGGGGGAAAAGTTCCTTCGCGTACTCTGTGTAAAATCGAACTGGTATCCCATCAGTTCCAGTGGCCTTTCCTCTTTTGAGCGATTTTAATTGTTTCTCTATTCCTCTGTCGTCTATTTCGATATCTTCCATTTTGTCATCTGTGCGACAATGTAGAGAAGGAACTACAGTGCAGTCTTCCTCTGTGAAACAGCTTTGGAAAAAGACATTTAGTATTTCGGCCTTTAGTTTGTCATTCTCTGTTTCAGTACCATTTTGGTCACAGAGTGTCTGGACATTTTGTTTTGATCCACCTACCGCTTTGACATAAGACCAAAATTTCTTAGGATTTTCTGCCAAGTCAGTAGATAGAACTTTACTTTCGAATTCATTGAACGCCTCTCGCATAGCCCTCCTCACACTACATTTCGCTTCGCGTAATTTTTGTTTGTCTGCAAGGCTTTGGCTATGTATATGTTTGCTGTGAAGTTCCCTTTGCTTCCGCAGCAGTTTTCTAATTCGGTTGTTGTACCACGGTGGCTCTTTTCCATCTCTTACGATCTTGCTAGGCACATACTCATCTAATGCATATTGTACGATCGTTTTGAACTTTGTCCACTGATCCTCAACACTATCTGTACTTAAAACAAAACTTTTGTGTTGAGCCGTTAGGTACTCTGAAATCTAATTTTGTCACTTTTGCTAAACAGAAAAATCTTCCTACCTTTTTTAATATTTCTATCTACGGCTGAAATCATCGATGCAGAGTGGAGACAAAATTAGTAGGCCATCTTTGAACCAAGTCCTTTTTCCATGAGATAAGATGTTCATGGTTACAAAGAATGTCTTTACATTGTATAGTTACTCTTCGACACTAAAATACATGTTTTATTAACATTTAACGCAAAAAACATCATATTAATGAGCTGTAAGTTCAGTAATTATCCGTCCTATTAGCTACGATTACTGTCAACAGAAATGCACTCAGTTTTATACTTTATTTTACTTCAAGTTTACACTCCCAGTGTCAATTTAATTTAATTTGTGTAGGACTTTCCAGGAGACGCCACGGTAAAGGATACCTCTGGTTTTATGACCTTTATCTGCAAACACTGCTGTCGACACAGTTGCGGGTGTTTCAGGCGGGACAACACGACGGGTTTTCCTTCTCTAACTTGGAATTAAAAGCTTTGCTTTTGGCTATAAAAATACCTGTTAGATAGATGCTGCACACAGGGCGGCATCTGTGCACACTGTGCAGTCTGCGTCCTTTTGTCATCAAAAAAATTCTTGGTTTCTTACTATCAGGGCATGCAACGTTATTATTGCCACAGCTCCCTACAAGAGACAGGTTCACCCGAGTTACGCTTTCCACTGGCACTTTCCCGTAATGGCACATGCGCATTTAGGGCCTACTTTGAAACGCGGTGTATTCATTTTGTGTTACAGGTTAGAAGGCCATAAGGGCGAGGGCGTCAACGCACAGTGCGTGCACCAGAGCTTGAAGAGGAGGCATGCGTTGGCTCTGCTGAAGACACGCCCTCAACAAGCTCGGGAGGTGTTACATAGGAAGTGCATTCCACAATGAAGAGTGTGAGACATGAAGATGATTTGCACCCGTACTGCCTTCAGAAAGTTCACGCCCTTAACAGTGTCGATTTTCCACGTAGAAGAGATTTCTGCCAGTAGTTTTTGCAATGCCATCAACCGGACTTACAGAACCATCTAATATTTAGAATGACACACCCTTTACACGAGAGGGATCAAATGGTTTAAATGGCTCTGAGCATTATGGAACTTAACTTCTGAGGTCATCAGTCCCCTAGAACTTAGAACTACTTAAACCTAACTAACCTAAGTACATCACACACATCCGTGCCCGAGGCAGGATTCGAACCTGCGGCCGTAGCGGTCGCGCGGTTCCAGACTGTAGCGCCTAGAAGCGCGCGGCCACTCCGGCCGGCAGAGGGATCAACAACCACAGTCAACGCCTGTGGGGACAGGAAAATACACACGCCGCCTTTGTTCATAGTCACCCAGATTGCTTCGCTGTCAGCATTTGGGCCGGCATGGTGGGCGATAATCTGGCCGTTCTATGCATGTCCCCCCTCTGACTGAACACAATCGGATACTTAATCGTTTTACGGGAAACTCTGCCAGTGTTGTTGGAACACACTGCCCTCAACGTATGACAGCGAATGTGGTACCAGAACGATGGTGCAGCTGCGCACATCGCTCATGCAGTGCGAATGCATTTGGATGGAATCTTTGGTGAGAACTGGACAAGGTGTGGAGGACTGCATCTTCCCCCCGGACTTGAAGCCGATTGATTTTTTTCTTCTAGGACTACCCGAAACCTGTTGTCTATGAAACACCTATTGAGACTGATTAAGAGCTGATAGCTCACATTATGGCAGCCTCCGATGCAATTTCCACTTTGCCAGAAGTATTTGAGTGCAACAGCCTTTCCAGCATCATTGCACAGCTCATATTCGAGCAGGACGGCGTAATTTCGAGCACTTTTTGTGACTCTTTTCAAATAAAGGTATACAACTTCACGACCATTTATCATTCACCTTGATGGCATGAAGTACATTGAAAACGTTGACCAAGAGACCTGCTACCATGACTGCTCATATGGTATATTGTGTGCCCACCTTCTTGGCAGCGCGCGGAGCTGTTCAACGACGCCTAACGCAGTGCACTAAGCGAAGCGGGCATGGACTCCTATGTGAAATATGCTTGTTATGACCCTCTCTACCAGCCCTCTCGTTTTCTGCAATAATCCAGTCTTATGCGAATGCCAAGCCCCAAATTATATGGTCGTAAAACGCTACAAGACAAGAGTAATATGCAAAAGAAGGGATATCAGTGTTAATATTAACTGATGACATTGCTGTCTTCATTTAAAATGAAAAACAATTACACATCCAGTTGAAAGGAAACAACAGTCAAATGAGTATGGAATATGGATTTAGAGTCAACTGATGAAAAACGACGATAATGAATGGCAGAAACGAGATTAGCTATAAACTTAACATGAAAACTGGGAGTCACGAAATAGGTGAAGTTTGGGATTTTCTTATCTTGGAAACAAAATAACACATGACGGACGAAGCAAGGAGCACAGAAAAGGAGACTAGTACAGGAAAGGAGGGGATCTCGCGAAAAACGAAATCTACTACACTGAAGCGCCAAAGAAATTGGTACAGGCATGCGTATTCAAATACAGAGATATGTAAACAGGCGGAATACGGCGCTGCGGTCGGTAGCGCCTATATAAGCAACAAGTGTCTGGTGCAGTTGTTAGATCGGTTCCTGCAGCTACAATGACATGTTATCAAGATTTAAGTGAGTCCATTAAATTTCGGGCCTGCAGCTGCATGTCTTGCGACTCCGAGGATGGCCGGATTATAGCGACCGAAATATCAGTGGAAGAAATTTTTACTTACGCGGCTGTATGCCCGAAATTTAGTGGACTGTTCATTACGTCTCGATAAGTTGAAAATGCAGAAAAAAATTTAATTGATTTTGAATGTGGTGTTACAGTCGGCGCACGAGCGATGGGACACAGCATCTCCGAGGTAGCGATGAAGTGGGGATTTTCCCGTACGAAAAATTCACGAGAGTACCGTGAATATGAGGAATCCGGTAAAACAACAAACCTGTGACATTGCTGACGCTAGAAAAAGCTCCTGCAAGAACTGAATCAAAGACGAGAGAATCGTTCAACGCTACAGAAGTGCAACGCTTCCGCAAATTGCTGCAGATTTCAATGCTGGGCCATCAATACCGTGTCAGCGTGCGAACCATTGAACGAAACATCATCGATATGGGCTTTCGGAGCCGAAGGACCACCGTTGATGACTGCACGACACAAAGGTTCACGCCTCGCCTGGACCCGTCAACACCGACAGTAAACTGTACATGACTGGAGACATGTTGCCTGGTCGGAGGAGTCTCCTTTCAAACTGTATCGAGCGGATGGACTTATACAGGTATGGAGACAACCCCATGATTCAATGGACCCTGCATGTCGGCAGGGGAACTTTCAAGCTGGTGGAGGCTCTGTAATGGTGTAGGGCGTATGAAGTTGGAGTGATATGGCGCCCCTGATATGTTTAGATACTACTATCAGAGGTGACACGTACTTACGTAATCTCTCTGATCACCTGCATCCCTTCATGTCCATTGTGCATTCCGACGGACTTGGGCAATTCCAGCTGGCTACTGCGACAACGCCTACGTCCAGATTTGCTGCAGAGTGGCTCCAGGAATAGTCTGAGTTTTAACACTTGCGCTGGTCACCAAAATCCCGAGAGATGAACATTATTGAGCATATCTCGGATGCCTTACAACGTCCTGTTCAGAAGAGATCTCCACCGGCTCGTACTCTTACGGATTTATGGACAGCCCTTCAGGATTCGTGGTGTCACTTCCCTCCAGCGCTTTTTCAGACATTAGTGAAGTCCATGCCACGTCGTGTTGTGGCACTTCTGCGTTCTCGCGGAGGCCCTACACGATATTAGGCAAGTATACCAGTTTGTTTGGCTCTTTAGTGTAGTATCATATGATGGCCTTAATTTGAGGAAGATGTTTCTGAAACTGCATATCTAGAGCACAGCAATGTGTATTAATGGATAATGGACTGTGGGAACTCCGGAGAAATAGAGAATCGAAGCGTCTGGTGCTACAGAATGACGTCGATAATCAGTTTGACTATAGCAACAGGGTGTTAGGAGCTTTTCTGCAGAATCGACAACGAAAGGAACGTATAATAAACTCTGACAAGAAGAATGGACATATTAGTAGGTCGTAAGACCTCAGGCAATAACTTCCTTCGTATTATAAGGAACAGTAGATGGTGTACACAAGTACTTGAGGACGTAGTGTACAAATGCTACTATGAAATAAAGATGTTGGCACGAGAGGAGAATTCGTGGCAGGCCGCAAGAAATAAATAATAAAAAACAAGCAGAGGCATTACATAAGCGTTTTTCGCTGAAAACTTTTCCTTCACTACGACTTTAAACGAACTGATACCTACAATTTACTTCAACAAGCAATACTTACCATGGTGCCCACATAATGATACTGACACTTGTCCTTATATTGCAACTGCTTGTATTTAGAATTCATTGTTTTATGGGTACATGAGCTGGATAAGTTACTGTTATTTTATTTCTATTTTCATTTTATTGGGAGACAGCCTGTTCCAGTAATACGTCTTCACTTATATGTACCTGTTCCCGTGCTATTTAGTTTCCTGCATGAAGGTACATCACTGTAAATATTAATTTGTCTACAAAGAATGCCGTTAGTGTTAGAAAAATTTACATGGTTCATTAATTAATATATTCTCTGTATCAGCGGTTCATTGTGCAGGCATTAAACTACCTTCCTTGCTAGCAGTTATTTTAATTTTCGATTTGATTTAGATTAAATTGGCGCTGTACTACATTTTATAACTACCGACTCTACAACATGGCTTAATCTGGGCTTCCCTTGTGCACATACGCCGTAGGATGGTATTTCGTGTACTTCTACCGATACGTCAGTACATGTTCTGCTGTGAACTGATCTGCTCCACTCACGTCCTCTCACCGCTGCTTGTTAAATTTTATTTTTTGGCAATTCATAGAATGAATTTTCAATTTCCTTTGGGTACCATTATCAACACTAGGATTTATTTATAATTTAATTACATTCTTAACACCCCTATTTGTTGCGGTTTACATCTTGCATGTAGTTCATTTTCAAGTTTTTTGACGGTTGCGTTTTTACGTTGTGATTATGAAGAGAATAGCGGACACCTGTTTTTAATTGAGGAACGGAATCCATGCCTAAAACATTCTGTGGTCTTTCTTTATATTTATGAGGTAATTAAGAGTGTTGTCTCATAATTTATCCTACGTCGGTCAATAAAAGCCGGTTTTGCATCCTCACTAGGTCAGTTTTTTGGCACCTGACGATATGACTTCATAATCAATAAAATACACATATCAAAAAAGTTTTGCATCACCCCGATTCCCAGAACTCTGGAAGACAGACGTTGACTGTGGATATTGTATCACAGGCACAGTTCCTTTGACTGTTCAGAGATGTCACTAAATCCGCTAAAAGATGTAAACAACCATATATGAGCAGCGCCTATTACACGGAGGGGGTTGACAGCCGATCAGTTCCAGTTAGTCCACCAGGAAGAAGGTGCACGGCTCATGTCGTCTGTAGTTAAACCATGCCTAGACTGTCAACACCGCGGTTCGATTGCGCCCGCATCGTTACTTTGTGCCAGGAAGGGTTCTCAACAAGGGAAGTGTCCAGGCGCCCCGGAGTGAACCAAAGCGATATTGTTCGGACATGGAGCAGATACACAGAGACAGGAACTGTTGATGACATGCCTCTCTCAGGCCGCCCAAGGGCTACTACTGCAGTGGATGACCGCTACCTACGGATTATGGCTCTGACGAACCCTGACAGCAACGCCACCAGGTTGAATAATGCTTTTCGTGCAGCCACAGGAAGTCGTGTTACGACTCAAACTGTCGCAATTGGTTGTATGATGCGCACCTTCACTCCTGACGTCCATGGCGAAGTCCATCTTTGTAACCACGACACCATGAAACGCGGTGCAGATGGGCCGAACGGACCACTCAGGACTGGCATCACGCTCTCTTCGATGATGAGTGTCTCATGTGCCTTCAACCAGACAATCTTCAACCAGACAATCGTCGGAGACATGTTTGGAGACAACTCGATCAGCTTGAACACCTTAGACACACTGTGCAGCGAGCGCAGCAAGGTGGAGGTTCCCTGCTGTTTTGGTGTGACATTATGTGGGGCTGACGTACGCCGCTGGTGGTCATAGAAGGCGCCGTAACGGCTGTACGATACGTGAATACCATCCTCTGACCGATTGTGCAACCACATCGGCAGCATATTGGCGAGGTATTCGTCTCCACGAACGACAATTGGCTCCCCCATCGTGCGCATCTTGTGAATGACTTCCTGCAGGATAACGACATCGTTCGACTAGAGTGGCCACCAAATCTGCAGACAAGAACGCTATCGAACATGACCTGTATTGAAAAGGGCTGTTTGTGGACGACGTGAGCCACCAACCACTCTGAGTGATCTACGCCGAATCGTCGTTGAGGAGTGAGTCAATCTGGAGCAACAACGCCTTGATGAACTTGTGGATAGTATGCCGCGACGAATACAGGCTTGCATCAGTGCAAGAGGACGTGCTACTAGGTATTAGAGGTACCGGTACCTGTGTGTACAGCAGTCTGGACCACCGTCTCTGAAGGTCTCGCTGTATGGTGTTACAACATGCAATGTTTGATTTTCATGGCCGGCCGCGGTGGCCGATCGGTTCTAGGCGCTTCAGTCCAGAACCGCGCGACTGCTACGGTCGCAGGTTCGAATCCTGCCTCGGGCATGGGTGTGTGTGATATTCTTAGGTTAGTTAGGTTTACGTAGTTCTAAGTTCTAGGGGACTGATAACCTCAGATGTAAAGTCCGACAGTACTCAGAGCCACTTGAACTATTTTTTTTATTTTCATGAGCAATAAAAAGGGCGGAAATGATGTTTATGTTGAACTCTATTCCAATTTTCTGTAAAGGTTCCGGGACTCTTGGAACCGAGGTGATGCAAAACTTTTTGATGTGCGTATTTGCGTACCAATATGAGATCAATAAATCTCACGGCAACTGTTCCGGCTGTATATGTGTTAAAAGAATAGTCCAGATAGTCAAAATGTAGAATCTTGCTCTTATCTATGTTTGTAGGAAATTGAAATATTGTACGATTTAAGCTAAAAATTATCGATAGTTGTTTCGACGTTCTACATATGTTTATCGAATGACAGCGGCTCACTGAAGTTCTATCAACACATGACCCGTCTTTGTCATATGAGTATGCCCAGTAGAACACAAAAGGAGAGATAACAATTCTCACTGTTCAATAAAGCCGTCGTACGCAGGTGCAGATCGTAACCTCCCTTAGAGTTTGTCACAAAGTACACTTGAAACTTTTAATTTAATTTTGCATTAACAGCTACAACTCGTTGCACATTACATTAACGAAATAAATGTGGACGACAAAACAAATTAATTACCAGCACTTAAAGAGAAACTGATTTCCTCCTCTCTTGAGTTCACGTTTGTCGACTATGCCTTTACTCGGAAGCGAAATTAATTTTCGCCTTCTCTCGAGTAAGCTCACTGTTGTCGCTTCTACCGTTTCCTTTGAAGTTGTGGTTTGCGGAACTCTGTAGCCTTGCTGTAGAAACACTACAATTATTCTTGTCCCTTTCGCGGCAGTCTAGCAAAATACAATTATACAGTTTCCGTGATGTGCAGAGGGAAGGTTGATTCGTTTATCGCCAGCTATGGCGAAAATTAGCGAAGGCAGGGTTTAGGCACAGACTCGTCGTATCTCCATCGACCGATTACCTCAGTCGACGAGGTGATAGAAAACAGCGAAATTCAATTACGAAGAAGTGCTCCGAGGTACACAGTGTAATCACGGACGTGAGGTTGTTGACACAAGTAGCAGCGCCGAACGACGCGGCTAGGTCGCTCATCCGATGAGTAATCTAGTCTCGCACGAACTGTTTATCGCGAATAATGCGCGTGCCTTTGTATGATCACTCCCTTAGCACGCAGACAACCTAACTCAAGACTATGTTCTGTAAGCACGTCGATAACACAACTGGCCCGTGTCCTGATATCGTATCTGTACAGTTCCCGAAAATCAGATACACAGTGTGACCCGCTCTGAAATGTCATAGCTCTAATTGACGAAACTACCGATTCTGTCCAATTCATGCTATAATGTTGAATAATAGGATCAGACTCTATCCGACGTCTAAAAAAAGGAAAAGGGATTCAGCAATCAGCCCGAAATCCTGATTACAGTTATTGAACAGCCATCTTCAGTGCGTTTAAATCGAGTCATATAGACTCGTCAAGATTTGACAAGCTTTGTTATTGAATCTGCGACTGATTGCGAAATCCCTTTTCCTTTTTTGAAGTAGATTACTTTTTTGAAGTATACTACAACTGCCGTCCACAGGTGTTCTGATGGAATCGAACTTGGTTAATCCAATTGTGCTAATGGAAAACAAAACACTCTCTCTCTTCCTCCTCCCCACCTTTTGTTTGTAGCCAGTCATTCTGCAATGTTGAAAACGAAACTGCTAACGAATATTTCGAGATGGGGGACTAGTTCATTTGTGTTTTATGCAGTCCCCCTTTCTCTCCATCTCCCACCAACCGCAGGGAAGTATTAAAAATGGGACAGCCAATCTTAAATCCAAGATGGAGACCTAGCATGCTTGATCTTTATAATGCCAATCCCCCAGCCCACTCCTCTTTCCAGCCAACCAGAGTGCAGTATTAAAATTATGTGTAACAGTGACACCAGGTACCATTATTTCAATAATATTTGCGTAAAATTGTGTAAACACACACCATTAAATGTACCACATCCCTTCTTCTCACCTCCAGTTTGATGCTAGTAATTTAGTCGCCATTAAAATTAATGAGCCCATTGTAGGGTAGCTTCATCTCGGCGGTGCTCAGAAGTAACATAACGATCTGAATTATTCGTAAAAAGTAAATTATCCAGTTAAAAATATTTCTGAATTGCGTATAGTGATGATAATATTCGGAAATGTGTCCTTACTACTGACTTCATAAAATCTTTTGTGAACTGGCTCATCAATTGCATTGATAACTTTCATCGAAAGCTGTGTATCTTTCGCTAAGGATTATTGGAGAAAATGTAACATACTTCCCATAAATTGTTAAAAACCAACATTTGCTTATCCGATGTAAGTAACGAACTAGTACTGTGTAGTTGCTGAAGACGAGTTTTACTCTAAATACCATTCCGCAAACCCTGGGAAACCCGAAATGAACTCAGTTGCTGACTTATGCCCCAGCTGCTTACTATCACCACAGATGTCTCCTATGTAAGAACGTAAGTTAAATCTATGTACTAAGATTGGTGCCTAACAACACAGTCGTCAATTAAATATTTTCCATATCTATGACACTCTTCAAATATCGCAACATTTTTTCCAGATATGCAAAAATGAATTAACAACGCAAAAAAGCGCAATATTTATGTCAGATTGGTATCAATGACACTATTTAGATTTGTCAGTTAAGTGTCCTAACTCTATTATCACAAGTGGCCAGCTTCTTTATGGAATATGAGAACGAGTATAAAACATAATTTCAGTAAAAAGTTAAAAACCAATATTTGCTTATGCAATTTGATATGAAAGTGAGTGTAAAAACAGGCAGTGTATAAACAGTTAAATCCAGTACGTGCTTCTGCAATGTAAGTAACGAATTAGTAATGTGTAGAATAGTTTTACCTCATTAAATACTAATTCACAAAATTTCAAAACTGCAAAATAAAATGAACTGCTGGTTTAAGCTCCTGTGGCTTGCCTTTGCCCACAAACGGCAGCTTTTGAAAAGCGATCTATAACCGCACTTGGCGTAAGACACAACAGAGCCTTTCATTAATTGTTTTCCAAATCTGTGATGCCTGTTAAACATCACAACGCCCTAAAATGCTGCAGCAATGCAAGAGAGTGTAATGTTTTCGTTACAGCATTATTTAAATACGTCATAAGACATCACACATCGATGCCAAGAATTACAAATGATTGAGCAAACTACTGTAGTTACAACTAAGGCTCTCTAAAAACACAACACGATTTTAGGAAGGAAGAAGGCATTTTATCATCTCGATTTTAAGACAGATGATGCTGTTTTATTACGATACATCACTTAAACTTCAGAACGACATTCATTGTTTGCACACAGTCAAAAGACGACCAAAGACTGTGGCAGAAACGTGAAATCACGAAAGACAATTACAGATTTAATGTCTCAAAAGTAAATAAAATTATTTATTAATGATAGTATTAACAAGCACAGTGAAGCTTCAAACTAAATATTCCAGCAGCTAAATTTTCTTATTACTTATTAAAATGCCTGAAGCTCACATATTATCACTACTGACAAAATAGGCGTATCACACTTGCAAGCTATATGGACTTCCAAACTGAATATTTCCACTTCTAAACCGTCTGTATAATTTACTAAAATACATGGAGACGGTATGCTTATCATAATATACAGCGCCTTTACAAAAATTTGAGCAAGATATTACATATAACAGTATTTCTCACATTTAAAGCACTGTGGACCTTCAAATTAATAGTTGCACATATAAATTTCCGGTATCACTTATTAATATACATGCTGCATGCTTATTGGAACCACTTCAAATAAATTGTAGGTTAATAGGTTCTTCTCAAGCTCACCCAATTATTCACTTTCGACTACTTAACAAGATCACAGTCCAAAACACAAGTTTATTTCATCATAAATGCGATACTTCTTTTCAATTTTTGGCGGGGTAGCGAATAAGAAAACAAATATCGTTGAACAAAATTTTTATTAATTTCACACATAAAGCTACATACGGAAAACTACTCTCTATTTTTGTTGGTGTTGTTTTAATAACAGCCTGCTTATTTTTAATTAATAACTTAAATCTACAGACAAATCATCTAATTCTCTCTACAACCCATAGCTGGATAAATATACAGAAGGCATGTTTTAGAATTCTAGTACATATCTAGTTTCCTCGTTCATACAAAGGGGATTGGATGTTTCCAAACAGATGTGTTGTATATCCTTTAATATAATATACATGTGTGTATACAGTATGCCAATCAGAATGTCGACATGGCAATATATATGTATATATATATATATATATATATATATATATATATTCAAACAATTTTAGATCTTTTTTAACGTTTCTAGCAATGGTGGCGATTCCTGATTAGCAGGACAGCAGAGTGCAGAGTGATACAACTCATATAAATATCTGGATGTTCCAATTTGTAGGGAGATACTACAGGCAAAGTCATAGATGACGCATGTAGGATAATTGCAAGCAATCAATAAAACACAATGCCTTTCATAGAATAATGCTAAAATGTTCAGTTGTAGAGAATGTATATGGTTCATTGGCCTGAAAATGGGAAAGTGGAGTTGGTCTATAAAAGACATTTCCTTTTTTCTCTGAATTAGTGTGAAATTTATGACACCCTGAAAGGGCCTGTTATATTTGTCGAAAAGCACAGTGTTTTGGATGAACATAAGAGTATGTAGGAGATAGAATTGCTACAAAAAAATTTCTGATTTAGTATGATTGTTAGGTTGTTGTATTGTGGCACTTATTGTTTTACCCTGATCTCTGACTTTGTTCAGCTAGGTAAATGAGCAAGTTTAAGTAATATCAATTGTTATTCATCTTCAGTACTGACCATTGTCCCACCAAGGTCATATGGGAGATGATGACGACATTTTAAGTACTTTCACATAACCCATTAAAAAGAAATCCATGGGCGTTAGGTCTGGAGAGCTAGGTAGCCAATAGTTGAAAATACATCGTCATGTCTAGCACGTCTAACCCAAAGATTTCGGAGATATTGCTTTAAATATGTGAAAATCTACATGCCACAATGCAGGGGTACTTGATTTAGCTGAAACATACTCAGTCCAGTCACACTAATGTGACCAACATATATGTTCGATGTCAGTGTGCAATTACCACTCAAAGACAGCAAACTGCAGCACTGGTAGCAGAGAGTATTAAAGCATGGCGGTGGATCTCGGAAAACAGTGCAGTTATTGTAATGAGGAAACAGGTTGATTCATCTGATGTTCCAAAGGGCATGATCATAGGCTTTCGTGCCAAGGTGGAAACATTTCCGAAATATCTAAGTCGATAAACTGTCCGCATGCCTTCCTGGTTAAAGTGTGACATGCAAAACAGAAAGGTGCTATACAAGAACAGCACCGAGGCAACTGCATTGCATCAATGCCCGTAGATGTGAACGGTGGCTGCGGCGAGGAATACGGGTGAATAGACGTCCAACTTTTGAGCAACTGACCACTCAGATGAGCCAAGGGGAAACGAACAGGGTCTCTTCACTGGGCATTCAGCGAACTGGCTGTGCAGGGGCCTCCGCAACAGGAGCCTGGTTCATGACTTCTGCTCTTCAGCGACGAAGCCTGGAATCTGTACGCCAATACGGAACTGGACGTCCACTGTGTGGTGACCGGTGGCCTTTTCACAAGAACCACGTTTTATGCTCCATCGGAGAGATGTCCATTGGCGTGCATGGCGTGAAACGTCTGAAAGCAAACAACCTGATGAGTTATGATCTGTGGAAACTTTTCGTGGCATTTCACGGTCTTGTCATTCTGGAACACACATTGTATCAACACAAGTATGCATCTGTCCTTAGTGAGCTAACCACACTTACATGCAGTTTATTTTTAGCACGTACTGTGCTATCTAACAGCATAACAGTGTACGTGTCACACAGCTCGAAACATACATGAGTGATTCGGAGATCACCAGGATGTGTTTACCACACTGCCATAGCTACGAAAGACCTCTGATTTAAACCCAATCGAAATCCTGTAGGACCTCCTCGGTTGAGCTATGGATTGTCAACTGAGAAAGCTAGCGCAGCTAACCAGGGCACTGTAATCGACATGGCCTGTCGGTACCTCCCAGGACCTCACTGACTCTCTTCCTCCTAGTCTCACAGTGGTCCCTTCTGCAAAAGGTGGCTATTCAGATTTTTGGCAGTTGATCGCATTAATGTGACTGGACAGTTTATAACCTGTGGAATCCGTATCGAGCTGTGGCATTAGACATTGTTCAAGGATGCCCAAGTAAATAATGCTGAAGCACTGAACCCAGTGAAGGAAAGTCATCGAGTAAAAAGGAAGTAATATCCGGCGTTCCCCAAGGAAGTATTATAGGTCCTATATTGTTCCTGAACTGTATTAACGACATTGGAGAAAATCTGAGTAGCTGTCTTAGATTGTTTGCAGATGATACTGTCATTTACCGTCTTGTAAAGTCATCAGATGATCAAAACGACTTGAAAAATGATTTAGATACGATACCTGTATGGTGCAATAAGTGGCAATGGACCCTGAATAAGTAAAAGTGTGAAGTTATTCACATGAGTACTAGAAGAAATCAGCTAAATTTCGATTACGCGATAAGTCACAAAAATCTGAGGGCTGTAAATTCAGCTACATACGTAGGGACTACATTTACAAATAACCTAAACTGGAACGATCACATAGATAATATAGTGGGTAGAGCAAACAAAAGACTGTGATTCATTGGCAGAACACTTAGAAGGTGCAACAGGTCTACTGAAGGGACTGTTACACTACGCTTGTCCATCCTATTCTGGAGTATTGCTGTGCGGTGTGGGATTCGCATCAGGTGGGACTGACGGATGACATCGAAAAAGTACAAAGAAGAGCAGCTCGTTTTGTATTATCTCGAAATAGGGGAGATAGTGTCACAGACATGATACGTGAATTGGAGTGGCAGTCATTAAAACAAAGGCGTTTCTCGTTGCGAAGGTATATTCTCATAAAATTTCAATCACCAGTTTTCTCCTCCAATTGCGAAAACATTCTATTGGCACCCACCTACATAGAGAGATATGATCATCATGATAAAATAAAAGAACTCAGAGCTCGCACAGAATAATTTAAGTGCTCGTTTTTCCCGTGTGCCGTTCGAGAGTGGAACGGTAGAGAGACACCTTGAAGGTGGGTCATTGAACCCTGTGCCACGCACTTTATTGTGAGTAGCAGAGTAATCACGTAGAAGTAGATGTAGATGATGAAAAGTGGGCAATAGAATTTTGATGCTGAGATCGCAAGGAACACATTAACTTTCGAAGAGTCAGGCTGTTTTCAGTTAGACACCAGGGCTATTCTGTAACCTCTGTTGCAGTATTGTGTTGGATAACGTTGTCACTCATGTCAAAAGCAGCCTCATCGTTTCAAACAAGACGGGTAGCCAGTGCTTGTCGCTCCATGGCTTCCAACATTGGCGTTGCATAATTTGGAGTCTTAAGTAGTCTTCCTGTTTGAATTCGGTAAAATCTGAATTGTGTAAGGTTTCATTTTCATCTTCGTTTTGAGAACACACCAAACTGTTATTTGCTGCATTTTTAGCTCCTGTTTGGTTTCATAGATCGATTACATTGAAACAAAAGGAGAATTCTTTCAACATTTTGTGCAGATTCACGTGGCAAACCGGTACTTTCCCCTTTGGGAAGATTTCCTCTTTTCTGAAACTACTGATTGTTGACATTTATCGGTGCTCAATTATTTCGCTAACAGAACCATCTCTGCTCTATGATGAAAGAAAGACAAGTGTTAAGTTGTTAAACATGAAGAAAATCGCCTGTACGGGCACTGCCATTTTAACTTGCCACTTCTTCCATTTATACATCATCGCATATATGCCTTCTGATTCACTGTGTTTCATCACGGATAGAAATTTCTGACACTCTTTTTTACATTCTCTGCAGTTCGCCGCGGGGTGGCGCAGTGGTTAGCACACTGGACTCATATTCGGGAGGACGACGGTTCAATCCCGCGTCTGGTCATCCTGTTTTAGGTTTTCGGTGATTTACTTAAATCGCTTCAGGCAAATGCCGGGATGGTTCCTGTGGTGTCACCGACAGACACCACACTTGCTAGGTGGTTGCCTTTAAATCGGCCGAGGTCCGTTAGTATACGTCGGACCCGCGTGTCGCCACTATCAGTGATTGCAGACCGTGCGCCGCCACACGGCAGGTCTAGAGAGACTTCCTAGCACTCGCCACAGTTGTACAGCCGACTTTGCTAGCGATGGTTCACTGACAAATTACGCTCTCATTTGCCGAGACGATAGTTAGCATAGCCTTCAGCTACATCATTTGCTACGACCTAGCAAGGCGCCATTACCAGTCACTATTGATGCTGTAAGACATGTACCGTCAAGAGCGATGTTCACCAATTATGGATTAAAGTTAAGTATTCCAGCAGCTACGTACGTTTTTGGCTATTCTCATTTCCGTTTCCTGTTCCAGACCTCACGCCAGCCTGCGTGAGCTTAAACGGGTGCCTTTCGGCGTCCTCCTAGTGGATTGGCTGTCTTGCCAATCCACAACAAGTGGCTACGAGGCCACACCGCGTTCGTAACTATACTGCCCTGATTTACTTGTGTAATGGCTTCGCCACAATCTCCAGATGTACTGTCCGAATTTTATTGCTTACAGAATCAGCAGACACAGGCCTTACTGGATGCCCTTGGACAGCTCGTCCAGGGTCAACGTGCAATGCAAAAGATGCGGCAGCCGCCGCTCCACCGCTCACGCAGCCACAACATGCAGTTGCACCACCTTTTCGTTCTTTTGATGCGGCACTGGAGAGCTGGACGGAGTGGTCACGCCAATTTGGATTCCATCTCGCCGCCTACAGAATTCAAGGTAATGAGCGGCAGCCTTAACTCCTTTCGTCCGTCGGCGTCCACAGGTACCGTGTGATAGTCAAATTATTTCCCCGACGCGACTTAGCAACTCTGTCCTACGACGCAATTTTGTCTGCATTAGATGCATATTTCAAAGAATCAGCCAATGTAGTTGCCAAACGGTATACGTTCTTTTGTACAAAACGTACAGCAGGTCAGAATAATTGGGAGTGGGTTGCAACCTTGCAAGGCCTTTATAGGGATTGTGCTTTTGAGTGTCAATGTGGACTCTCTTATTCAGATACTATGGTATGTGATGCAATTGCTCAGAAAGTTTCTGATGTTCGTATAAGGGAACAGAGTTTGAAGCTAGTCAATCCCTCCCTTCAACAAGTGATGGACATATTGGATCGGCAGGACACACTTGACTTTGCTCAGGAATCATTTGAAACTTTGCCACCCGTGTGTCAGGTTAACCGGCCGGCCGGGTGATCTGCACAGAACAGTAAACAGTCCTCGTGCCCGGCCACGCCAAAGCCGCCTGGCTCTCAGCCACGTGTACTGCACCAGCAAGCAAATGCAGTGAAATCACGCCCGCGGTGTGCTACTACACATTCGCGTGAGACTTGCCCGTCCCGCCAGGCTATTTGCTTTTTCTGTAATAAAAAAGGACATGTTCAAAGTATTTGCCAGAAAAAGCTCTGATCGGACACTCACAACCATTCCCGGCCCTTTGCTTCGCGCCGGTATCGGAATCGAACCAAGGATACTCCGGCTCGTGAAACTTCGCCCATGGAAATTCATGTAGTTCGTTCCACTCCGCCCAGTGCCACTCTCTGTAACAGTGACTGTGTTCGTCCCACAAATAGTGTGCGTCGACATCGCCGGAAATCCCGTCAAGTCGCAAGTGCTTCTGTACCAGTGTCAGTTCACGTTGCACGAGACAGTCACTCTTGTCGTCAGCAGGACAATAAACTTTTTGTGGATTTGGACATTAACGGCAAAGTGATACCGTTCCAGCTCGATACCGGAGCTGCAGTTTCCCTGATCAATCGAGACATGTACAAACAGCTGGGCGCACCTCTGTTGCGTGCCGCAAATGTTAAGCTAACTACATATTCAGGTCATGGGCTCCCTGTGTTAGGACAGTGCAGCCTTCTTGCAACATACAAGGGACAAACAAAACTTGTGTCATTTTACGTCCTTCGTTCTTCTTCTGCTGTGAACTTGTTTGGTTTAGATTTATTTCAGTTGTTTAACTTGTCTATAGTAAATCAGGTCCGCTCAGTGAACCACACTATGCCTTCAGACATTGTTTCTCGTCTATGTGAAGAATTTGCGGACATTTTTGCACCGGGCCTCAGTTGCGCTAAGAACTATAAAGCACATTTGAAAGTGAAAGTAAACACGCAACCGAAATGTTTCAGAGCGCGCAATGTTCCCCACGCACTGCGTGATGAGGTCGCAAGAACATTAAACGATTTGGAATCACAAGGTGTAATTGAACGCATGCAGGCTTCTCTCTGGGCATCACCATTAGTAATTTTGCCAAAAACCTTCCGGAAAATTGAGACTTTGTGTGGACTTCAAGGCAACAGTGAATCCCCAACTAGTGACTGCAACTTTTCCTTTACCCTGCCTGGAAGATCTTTTTGACAAACTGTGCCCGGGTATATATTTTTCGAAGTTGGACCTAGCAGATGCGTACTTGCAAATACCGGTGGACGAAGACTCCCAGCGCGTTTTGGTGGTTAACACGCATCTTGGTTTGTACCGATTCAAACGACTGCCATTCGGGTGTGCATCCGCCCCGGCATTGTTTCAGCAATATTTACAAACTGTTTGTGCGTCGGTCCCTACTGCAGCAAACTATCTGGACGATATTGTGATCTCCGGAAAGACGGAAGAAAAACATTTAGCCAATCTCAGAACATTATTTCAGGTCTTGCGACAAAATGGTCTTCGCTTGCGGAAGGACAAATGTGTGTTTTTTGCTCGTGACTTACCCTATCTGGGACATGTACTCAATGCCCAAGGCATACATCCCAGTCCAGAGCACCTCCATGCCATACAAGACTTGCCTTCGCCGCAGAATTTGAAGCAGCTACAGAGTGTGCTGGAAAAAATTCATTATTATCATCGCTATGTTCCCCATGCCTCTTCCATTTCAGCTCCGCTTCATCGCTTACGCCGTAAAGGTGTTCCGTTCGTCTGGACGACGGAATGCGAACGCGCCTTTCGCCAGTTGAAATCGGCGTTGCTTTCCAATACTTGCCTTACGCCATTCGATCCCCGGAAGCCCCTTTTGTTGGTGGTGGATACATCGGATTTCGAGATCGGTAATGTGCTTGCGCACAAAGATGGTTCGCACGATCGCCCTATCGCCTTTGCGTCCAAATTGCTCTCGTCTGCGCAAAGACATTATTCACAGATCGGGAAAAAAGCATTGGCTCTCGTATTTGGTGTTACAAAGTTTCATGATTTCTTGTATGGTCGTCACTTTACCATCATCACAGACCACAAACCTTTGACATCGCTTTTTCATCCGACCAAGCCTGTACCTCCATGTACAGCGCACAAATTCATTCGCTGGTCTATTTTCCTCTCGCAGTACCGCTACGATATCTTGTATCGGTCCACTGCTAAGCACGGAAACGCCGATGCGTTGTCCCGTTTGCCTGTTGCTGAGGATAGAGCATTCGATTCTTCCGAACTTGCTTGCATGTTCATTGATTCGGAAACCGATGACGTGGTCGAATCGTTTACGATTGATTTTCGTCGTGTAGCTACAGCCACAGCTGTTGACTCTGCCCTTGCTACCGTTCTGCGTTTTGTTGCCACGCAATGGCCCTTGTCAAAGTCACTGATCGGGGATCCGTTGGTTCGCCGATTTTTTGCTAACAAGGAGAGACTTTTTGTACGACGTGGTGTTTTGCTGTTGCGTTCTGATAATGATCAGTCCAGGGTCGTGGTCCCACGTTCGTTACAGTCCTCTGTCTTACAGCTTCTCCACCAAGGATATTGGGGTATAGTGCGAACGAAACAACTTGTTCGTCGGCACTGTACTTGGTTCGGAATCGATGCTGCGATTACACAAATGTGCTCATCTTGCATGGCGTGTGCCGAACAACAGTCAGCACCACTGCGGCAATTCTTTGCATGGCCACAAGCCGCTTCCCCTTGCAACCCTTACACATCGATTTTGCTGGTCCATTCTGGAATGCTCGATGGTTGGTTGTGGTAAATTCATTCAGTAATTTTCCTTTTGTTGTCCGGATGTCTTCCACGACGTCATCTGCCACCATCCAAGCGTTATCCGCTATCTTTAGCATTGAAGGTCTTCCACAGACTATTGTTTCCGACAATGGCCCACGATTCATGTCCGCAGAATTTCAATCATTCTGCAAGGCCAATGGTATTCAACATCTGACGTCCACGCCGTTTTCGCCACAGTCAAACGGTGCCGCTGCACGATTGGTCCGGACTTTCAAGTCACAGATGTTGAAGTTGAAAGAGTCGCATTCTCGGGTGGACGCGTTGTTGCTCTTTTTGTCCTCGTATCGCTCTCAGCCCCGAGATGGTCGCTCGCCGGCTGAGTTGCTCCACGGTCGCCCTCATCGAACCATGATGTCTTTGCTACATCCGCCGCATCAGGTTCCTGTGCAGCGGCAGACACCTGCTTTTGCTCCAGGCGACGTTGTCTACTACCGCCACTAACGAGGTCCACGGCGTTGGCTCGAAGGGCGCATTCTTCGCTGCCTCGGACGCGATATGTATCTGGTTTTGGGGGCCTCTGGTGAGGTGCGTCGGCATCTCAATCAGCTGCGCCTCTGTCGTCGCACGGGATCTGCCGCTCCCCGTCTGCTTTCAGCGACGGTGCCGTCTGGTCAGCGCCCTGGGGACCCATCTACTGGCTCGCGTCAGCCCCAGGTGTTACCTACGATGCCTTCCATTTTGCCCCATGCCTGTTCTCCCGCCGGCGCCGCCCGCAGTGGACGCGTCGCTGCAACCGCCGGGCGCCTCCCTGGGTCACGCGCCGCCGATCGCTTCCCGTGACCAGTTGTCCTCCGACATGGAACTCTTGCCCGCTCCGGACCATATGTCGTCTTCGCCCGTCGGGTGCCCCAGCCCGATGGAGGTCGACCCTTCGGCCCCTCCTGTCTCTCTACGGGCGCATACACCGCATGTTGGCGTGCACCCTGGAGCTGGTTTTCAGGCGTTTCCTAGCCCCCCTCGGTCCGAATGGCAGGGTGCGGGTGGCACAGCCTCGCCTGTTGTTAAGATCCCCACCTCGTCGCATACGTCAACATGGGGTCCTCTCCACGGCGGGCGGATGCCTTATGCCACAACCGTCCGCCGATTTGCAGGGGAGGAATGTGGTGTCACCGCCAGACACCACACTTGCTAGGTGGTTGCCTTTAAATCGGCCGAGGTCCGTTAGTATACGTCGGACCCGCGTGTCGCCACTATCAGTGATTGCAGACCGTGCGCCGCCACACGGTAGGTCTAGAGAGACTTCCTAGCACTCGCCACAGTTGTACGGCCGACTTCCTAGCGATGGTTCACTGACAAATTACGCTCTCATTTGCCGAGACGATAGTTAGCATAGCCTTCAGCTACGTCATTTGCTACGACCTAGCAAGGCGCCATTACCAGTCACTATTGATGCTGTAAGACATGTACCGTCAAGAGCGATGTTCACCAATTATGGATTAAAGTTAAGTATTCCAGCAGCTACGTACGTTTTTGGCTATTCTCATTTCCGTGTCCTGTTCCAGACCTCACGCCAGTCTGCGTGAGCTTAAACGCGTGCCTTTCGGCTTCCTCCTAGTGGATTGGCTGTCTTGCCAATCCACAACAGTTCCTTTGAAGGAGCACCGCCGACTTCCTTTGCCATCCTTCCCTAATCCGATGAGACCGATGACCTCACAGTTTGGTCTCCCCCCTCTGCAATTCTTACCGATGTACGTTTTCTAGATAGCAGTAAAACGCCCTTTCCTTAAGTAATTGTACTCCCTTGTATAAAACACCTTCAAACCTTTGATTGCTTTGCAAGTGTGTATAAGGGTTATATATTTGACATTAAGCATGTAAGCGAGAAAACGTTTAGAAGAGGATTGAAATTATGTTAAAGGAATTGTGGAAGTCGTTAATTTCTCTCGTTAACAAACACCGGGTGAGTGTGTTCTCGGTAATATGTGCTCCGTTTCATGCAAAAGTTAGTCTTTCAGTCATCTCAATATTTATGACATCATATCTCACGAATCATATGTTGTACAATGCCATAATGTTGCAGGTACATTCAGTGTTGTAAGTCTACATGGTCTGGAAAATGTAGTGGCAATACAGCTATTAGCGAAGGAGAAACAAATAAAAAACGCCGTGACTGATGCGGTGATTTTACTGCGTGAACAACGAAGATGTAGTAAGGGACAAAGGCTTTTCCTTTCATCATTTTGTCGGTGGTATCAGCGAGAAAAAGTTTCTTAATGGCTCGACACTATGTTAAAAATTTGTTGAATGTCAGTAAGTACTTCCATTCTCTTATACTAGATGAATATAGTGTAGGCCATTGTTCTGTCTCTAAAAAAAAAAAAAAAAAAAAAAAAAAAGATGATTATTTACTTCATCATAAAACTACATTGTAATTAATATTACCTAGCACTGATTGGTTGGTTCTTAATTGAGATTTTAAAAGCAGCGTGAAATATCTTTGCTGTCACCTCCTGTTCATTTTGAAATGTCCTAGTGCAGGCGATTTCCAAAGTTTTCTCTGTAGCACAAGGTGTTATTTGGGCAGCAGATTAAGAACGGAAAGTCCGTCGTGTTTAAAACCCATTCTTTAATCACCCGAAGATGACACAGGTACATTAAAGCCCTAGGTTGTTACTGGTCATGCCTTCTTTATTTGTTTCTACGTGAAGATATTGTACTTCTTTGCAAATTTTGTAACTACTTTTTTGTTCGAAATGATTAACCAGTCATTTTTCTCACAACATGTGATTTCTCAATCCATTGTCCAAAAATTCCTACGATCATTTGGCTTGATATCGTACAGACGTTCGAGCACTGTATTTTTGCAAGTGGGTTCAATGTTCAGTTTCACATTTTCACTTTTATCATCCACCGACAACGTCGAAGTTCCTGACTATTCAATTGCGCAAGAATTATTGGCCAATTTAGCTTTTTACGTTCAAGACAACAACAGGTTGGTATTTCGCGTGCTAACTTGCGAGATAGAAGGTAGTCACTCGTACACCCATCAAAAAGGGGACTGTAAATGTATCGGAACATACTTACTGTTCAGTACGTCGGCTCACTCACATAACAAAATAGTAGACTCACTGACTGGTTGCCGGCGTTTCAGCTGTCAAGAAAGGTTGCGGCATCGTTCATACTTTGCTTAAGAACATTAAAAAATGTAATAAATCTGATCTACGTCCGTGAAATAAATCGTTCGCAAACTTTCTCCTCCTCCAAGATTAAAAAGGAGTTACTTTGCAAACAGAAAAGTTTAGGGTAACGCGTCTCCCCGCATTCCCCCCAAAAGAAAAAATTGTGTGGCTATTTGCGTGCGGGAGGTAATGCTGCATCAAGACATATAAGCCTACAAAAATTTTTGCTGTATTACTAGACTTACTGTGTTGAACTTTACACGTAAGATTTTGCCTCTTAATGAACAGATTGTGTCAGCATTTAAAATTTTTAAATTCGGTCACTATTTGAAAGGGATATTGAACATCAAATTTTTGGCCCCTGGAACCTGTCAGATAGGCTACATGCAACTGAGTCAGGGTTCCCTGCACGGCATACCCCGTAAGTACACTACTGGCTATTAAAATTGCTACACCACGCAGATGACGTGCTACAGACGCGAAATTTAACTGACAGGAAGAAGATGCTGTGATATGCAAATGATTAGCTGTTCAGAGAACTCACACAAGGTTGGCGCCGGTGGCGACACCTACAACGTGCAGACATGAGGAAAGTTTCCAACAGATTTCTCATACACAAACAGCAGTTGACAGGCGTTACCTGGTGAAACGTTGTTGTCATGCCACGTGTAAGGAGGAGAAATGCGTACCATCACGTTTCCGACTTTGATAAAGGTCGGATTGTAGCCTATCGCGATTGTGGTTTATCGTATCGCGACATTGCTGCTCGCGTTGGTCGAGATCCAATGACTGTTAGCAGAATATGGAATCGGTGGGTTCAGAAGGGTAATACGGAACGCCGTGCTGGATCCCAACAGCCTCGTATCACTAGCAGCCGAGATGACAGGCATTTTATCCGCATTACTGTAACGGATCGTGCAGCCACATCTCGACACCTGAGTCAACAGATGGGGACATTTGCAAGACGACAACCATCTGCACGAACATTTCGACGACGTTTGCAGCAGCATGGATTATCAGCTCGGAGACCACGTCTGCGGTTACCCTTGACGCTGTATCACAGACAGGAGCCCCTGCGATGGTGTACTCAACGACGAACCTGGGTGCATAAATAACAAAACGTCATTTTTTCAGATGAATCCAGGTTCTGTTTACAGCATCATGATGGTCCCATCCGTGTTTGGTGACATCGCGGTGAACGCACATTGGAAGCGTGTATTCGTCATCGCCATACTGACGTATTACCTGGCGTGATTGTATGGGGTGCCAATGGTTACACGTCTCGGTCACTTCTTGTTCGCATTGACGGCACTTTGAACAGTGGACGTTACATTTCAGATGTGTTACGACCAGTGGCTCTACCCTTCAATAGATCCCTGCGAAACCCTACATTTCAGCAGTATAATGCACGACCGCATGTTGCAGGTCCTTTACTGGCCTTTCTGGATACAGATAATGTTCGACTGCTGCCCTGGCCAGCATATTCTCCAGATCCCTCACCGGTTGAAAACGCCCGGTTAATGATGGCCGAGCAACTGGCTCGTCATAATACGCCAGTCACTACTCTTGATGAACTGTGGTATCGTGTTGAAGCTGCATGGGCAGCTGTACCTGTACACGCCATCCAAGCTCTGTTTGACTCAATGTCCAGGCGTATCAAGGCCGTTACTACCAGAGGTGGTTCTTCTGGGTACTGATTTCTCAGGATCTGTTCACCCAAATTGCGTGAAAATGTAATCACAGGTCATTTCTAGTATAATATATTTGTCCAATGAATACCCGTTTATCATCTTCATTTCTTCCTGGTGTAGCAATTTTAATGGCCAGTAGTGTAATATCGACAGCCGACCGAAATCACAACACTGATTTTGAGTTGCCCTGTATTTTAATTCCTCACATACGCGTCTCGCGAAATGACCACAATGATAAAATCGCAGTTATGTCATGTAAAGGTTTGCTTACTGACAGTCTTTCTTCCCACGCATCGCGAATGAACCAGAGCTGAGGATACTGGTGCTAGAAGTGTCCTCCGAGTAAGCTGTAAGGTGACGTGACGATCATAGACGTAGATGTAGAAGAAGTTCGAGAAACGGGGCAATATTGATCGTTCCATCGTCTAACAGATGACAACCCGTGGTAATGACCCCTGAGACGTTACAGCAAGGGTGGCAAACGACTCCGAAATACGTCGTTGGCGATCGAGCCAGAGAGATATCTGGCACGACAACCTCTTTCCCTGTAGAATGAAGAGCTTGTGCTATGCCCGAATGCGTTGTAGACGGCTGCAGTGCGGCGCGCTCGAGATAAGGGATATTGATGCTGGCGGCTGCTGTGTGACCCACTTATGGCGGTACTTCCGCTAGACGGCTCCACTGGGAGCGAGGCAGCGTCTGGGGAACAGCAGGTGCGACTAGGTCACGCATCAGGACTCTGACCGCTGCGTGCCGACACTCAGCTAGGGGTTCACCTGTAAACTAGTAAGCTACAATATATAGCGCTGAGTGATACTTTAAATGTAAGGTTTCAGTACAAGAACTAAGTTCAGATGTATGCAGGACAGCTAATCAGATATGAAAAAGCGTACAAACGATTGTTTAGCTACATCTAGCCACTATTCCCATGAACATAAAACACAATACGATCACTCTCTGGCGAAGATGTTGAAAAAGTGTTTATTTCTTTCACTTAAATTGCCCTCCTGGATTTCTATTGCACTTGTTTAAAAATTTAGTTGCATCCTATGGTTCAGTGAGGCTTTGGAATTAATTCTAATCTCACACTGCTGTTGTGTTGCCCAGATACCGGTACATCTGCTAATGTATCCCAATTGTACAGATTTAAATTTCCGATATACAAGACAGTCGCTCCCATGTTTAACAATACTGTTATATTGTGTGTAGATAATCTATTACTATTAGACGCTTCTGGGACAATGAAATAGTTAAACTAATGGAAAGCCGCTCAGCTGTTAATAGGAACTTTATTAAGTGCACGACCGCCTTCGGCCTTCACGGAAGGCCATTTCCAAGTGGATATTATACTGTAGAGAAGCAACGAAATGATGATTATAATTTTATCACTTGACGTTGACCACATAATGTCAGCGGGAATGTGTGCAGTAAATGTGGAGGCTGGGGGAACGGGGATGTACTGTGGTAAAAGGACTTCCTACTTCTCTTAACGCAGTTACAAAACGTATTATGTGAGCTCTGTGAAAGCGACAGGCAGCCGTGGTCTAGAATGCCGGAACGGTAGCTCAGCGTGTTCGCTCAGAGGGTTAGCTGCGCTCTGTAATTAAAAAAAAATTAAAAAAAAATTGAGTGAATGGATCAACGATAAACTTGCACGGGTGTAATGGGAAGTCCGCTCCAAAAAATTTAACGGACAATAACAAAGAAAATGAGACCAACAAAAAAGTAGTAGCATTATTAATCAAACCGTTATCAGTCCCGGGTTATATCCCCGCCATCAATTAAATTTTAAACAAAAGTCATCCGGCATAGGAATTCACCCTCACTCGGCCAACGGCTTTGTCAAAAAAGGCCGGAGGGGCGTACAGAGGTTCAGCGCACTCTCCTGCCCTTTGGGTGGGAAACTGCCACAAAGGGCAGAAGAATCAACGGCATGAGGACGCAGGGGACAATGGAAACCACTGTATTAAAGACACAATGAGTATCCACGGGACATGTGCCCTGTAATCGAAGAAGTGTTATGGTGATCTGTCCATTAGCAAAAGTCCCGGGATGGTCCCCACTCTGCTCTCCGGGACGAGACTGCCAAGAGGGAGGTGACCATGAAGAAAAGGTTGAATAACCAACGAAAGCAGAAGAACATGCTGTAACGGGAGTAGGATTCGCTATGAACAGAAAACTAAGGCAGGGAGTGACTTACTGTGAACAGATCGGTAATAGGGTTGAATCGCCAACAATACATACAGATGTTGCAAGGACGAAGATGAAGAGATAGACAAAGTATAGGGTAATATTGAACGGGAAATTCAGTTCATAAAGGGAGATGCAAATCTAATAGTCACGGGAGGGGGGGAATGGAATGCGAATGTAAGGGGTAGTAGGGGAAGGAGTACAAGAAAGGGTTACAGGGCAATATACGCTTGGTAGTAGCAGTGAGGAGGGAGAACGACTAATTGAGGTCTGCAGTAAATTTCAGTTAGTGATAGGGAATACTCAGTTTAAGAATCATAAGAGGAGGAGATATACTTGAAAAAGATTTTAGTTCGATTATATCATGGCCAGGCAAAGATTCGATATCGGATTCTGGATAGCAAGGCGTACCCCGGAGCAGGTGTACACACAGATCAAAATTTCGAAGTGGTAAGGAATAGGCTGAAGTTTGGGAGACAACTCAGGAAGAATCAGTACGTAAAGAAGTGGCATACGGAAGTACTAACGAATAAAGAGAATCGCTTGAAGCTCTCTGAGGCGATATGGAACAGTTCAGAAGGATGTGTACACAGTTCAGTTGAAGAGGAATGAACTCTCTAAAAAGAGAAATCACAGAAGTTGGAAATTAAAACATAGATACTAAGAAGGTAACTGCGAAATACCATCGGTAACAAGAGAAATACTTCAGTTGATCGATGAAAGACGGAAGTACAAAAATCTTCAGGACAATTCAGGATTGCAGAAATACAAGTCGCTGAGGTATGAAGTAAATAGGAAGTGCATGGAAACAAAGGCGAAACGGGTGGATGAAAAATGTGAAGAAAATGAAAGGGAATTAACGGTCGGAATGATTGACTCAGCGTGTACAGAAGTCAAAAAATCTTTGCTGAAATTAAAACAAGTGTGGTAACATTAACAGTGTTACAGGAATGCAGAGGAGAGAGCGGATAGGTGGCAATAGTACACTGAAGGCCTATGTATGTGTGTGTGTGTGTGTGTGTGTGTGTGTTTGTGTGTTTGTGTGTGCGCGGAGGAAGGGGGCGGGGGGAGAGGAGAAAGGAACTTGTCTGATGTTGTGATAGAAATTGAAACAAGAGTCGATATAGAAGAGATAGGGGTTATAGTCTTAGAATCAGACTTTGAAAGAGCACTGGAAGTCTTAAGATCAAATAGTCAGAAGGGATGGATAACTTTTCATTGTAATTTCTAAAATCATTGGGGGAAGTGGCAACAAAACTAATATTCACGTTCATGTGTAGAATGTATTCGTGTGTAGAATGTATGAGTGTGGCGACATACCATCTGACTTGCGGAAAAATATCATCCACACAGTTCCCAAAAACGCAAGAATTGCCAAGTGCGAGAATTATCGTGTAATCAGCTTAACAGCCCACGAATCCAAGTTTCTGGCAAGAATAATATACAGAAGAATGGAAAATTAAACAAAATATTCGTTAGATGACGATCCGGTGGCTTTAAAAAAGGTGAAGTCATCGAAGATATAGCTCCGACTTCCAGTTGGAATGAAGAATGAAGAAACATCAAGAAACGTTCATAGGATTTGTCGACTGGAGAAACGTAAAATGGAGTAACACATTCGAAATTTTAAGAGAAATAGGTTACACTACACTAAAAGTCGGGTTGTATACATTATGTACAAGAATCGAGAGGGAACAATAAGAGTGGAAGACCAAGAACGAAGAGCTCTGATTAAAGGGTCATAAGACGGGTATGTAGCTTTTCGCACTTACTGTTCCATCTATATATCGAAGAAGCAATGACAGAAATAAAAGAAAGGTTCAAGAGCGGAATTTGATGAAAGAATATCAAGCATAAAACTCTCTGATGACCTTCTTATCCTCAGCGAATTACAGGATCTGCCGAATTGAAAGAATATTCCAATGAGTACAGAATATGGATTGAGGTTAGATCGAAGGAAGACGAAAATAAAGAGAAGCAGCAGAACAGCGAGAAACTTAAAATCAGGCTTCATGATTACGAAGTAGATAAATTTAGGGAATTATGCTACCTAAGCAGTAAAAAGCTCCTAATGGAAAGAGCAAGGAGAACATAAAGAAAAACAGACCAGGGCTAACGAAAAGGGCATACCTCTCCAAATGAAGTCTACTAGTATGAAATACAGGCCTTAATTTGAGGAAGAAATTTCTGAGAATGTACGTTTGGAGCTCAGCATAGTGAAACATAGCCTGTGGGAGCTCCTCGAAGAGAATCAACGCCTTTGAGGTGTGGTGCTACAGAAGAATGTTGAAAATTAGGTGGACTGTTAAGATAAACAATGAGGTGCTTCTCAACAGACTCTGCGAGGAAAGGAATATACAGAGGGAGAACACTGACAAGAAGAAGGGATAGGATAATAGGACATCTGTTACGACAGCAGGGAGTAACTTCGATGGTACTAGAGGGATCTGTAGAGGACAAAAACTGTAGAGGAAGACAGAGATTGGAATACATCCAGCAAATAATTGAGGACGCAGTTTGCAAATGCTGTCTGAGACGAAGAGGTTGGCACAGGAGAGGAATTTGTGGTGGGCCGCATCAAACCAGTCAGAAGACTGATGACTTATAAAATAAAAGCCACCCATGGCTTGTACGTGTCCGAAGTTACATTGACAGCTGGTCATGTCTTCAATTTTTTTTTTTTTTTTTTGTGGAACATTGTGGGCCACCTTCCTTTCAATAATCAGTTCACAATATTAAAAAGAACCCCTAATAAGTAAATGGTTATAGCTTGAACTCAGTTGACGTTGAAAAACTGGAGATTGTGAGACGAGGTGTCATGTCTGCCAGACATCTCCACGCAGTGTATCGCCAGCGGTGGACTGCAGGCGTCTGGTCGTGCCACGTGTTCTTCACTCGGAAAATCAGCTTCGCTTCCAAATTGCCACACGTCTGTTCACTGTAACAGTATCTGATTAGTGATTAACAGTGTTCATATAGATAACCAACTACGATATTTTATTTTGGTACTACTTAGCTGTAAGAATACGACGATGTGTAATGATTATCACACACTGAACAACATTCTAGATTGATCTGAAGATCTAGTAATCAATAAAGAAAATTTGCGATCTTGACGTAAGATTTTTACGCACCCATTTTTCAAATCAACAGATCGCTTATCTCCTCATTGACAATGTCAAAGAATAATTCATAACAGCTATCCTCTTCTGGCGTAATCACAAGCGCCGGAACGAAGACGAAGAACGCAAGAGAAGAGAAGGTGGTGAAACGACGTCGGCCAATGGTGCGCTGATTAGGACCGCACCACGACGGGAACAGCCTCTACAAGAAGAGAATATAAGCACCGCACCTGCCAGCCTCGGCCACTCAGAATCGGCTCAGAATTCACAGAGTATTAGGACAGTTTACAGACAGGCCTAGGAGAGAGTGCTACAGTAGCAATTATTAGTGACCCACAAACTGTGTGAACACTGTACATAGCAAAGGACTGACTTGGTTGGATGTCGCCCATTGCTTGCGACACATTTGTAAATTCAAGTTAAGTTTTGTCAGTCTTATTATTTGTAATAAAAACTATTAATACGATTTTGCTTGAATTATTGTATAGCATTCCGAGAACACAGCATCCCTTAGGCACCCTATAAGCGACGAGTGGCAGGACCCCACATATCCCCCGCGCCCCCTCCCGCCCCCCAGCCAATTAAGAGAAACTCCACACGTGACATAATACTGTTAAGTTACACACGCACTGAAAAAGGACTCTGACACCTGGCGGTGGGTAAAAATGGTTTCGGAATTTAAATGTTACGTCGAGGTTGCAGGGAGCCACACACCAAGAAACAGTATAAATGTGACTGAACATTGCGTACGTTTAGTTTAGCGTCCTCTACCGAGATTCTAGGACAGTTATAGACAGAGTGTAACAAAATAATGCTGACAAACTACTAGGGAATCAAACGGCTTGGTGAGGAACAATTATGGGAAACTCTGACCGAATCCAATGAAGCCACAGAGAGTCGTCGCTACAGGGGCCAATGCGTACGTACAGGCCACACTTCCGGCAGGTAAGCACTTACGCAGACTACGGCTGATGGCTTCGTCTGTTTTAGTCCTTCAGTCCGGAACCGCGAAACCGCTACGGTTGCAGGTTCAAATCTTGCCTCGGGCATGGATGTGTGTGCTGTCCTTAGGTTGGTTAGGTTTAAGTAGTTCTAAGTTCTAGGGGACTGATGACTTCAGAAGTTAAGTCCCACAGTGCTCAGAGCCATTTTTGACCTGTTTTGTTACCACCTGTGACGTTTCGTTACTCGCAGGTCTTCTTTGCCACATGTAGCTAGTGCCGCCTCTCCACTTTCTCATTCTCAACAGGTGTAGTTGGCACAAGCACGGAGTAATCTAGATGTTTGTTACTGGCCTTGTGCTCATTCCCACATACTGTTCGTGTGTGAGCCGGGCAGTACCCGGGAACGACCACATCCTGTCTTCCATGCTTCCTCCCAGACACGATTCAAGCGCTACAGTCTCACACGCGCTTCGATTTCCACTGTGCAGCAAATCGCCGGCTTTTGGATAGCCTCAGCGTTAGTTTGTTTTCGTACACTACGGCATATGGCCGGGAACGGAACTGTCATCCTGTGATGGTGTGTTGCTGCACCTTGCCATTCAGACCTAGGAATTCCCAACGCCGTTCGCGACTAATCGATGGCGTGTGTGTCTCGCACTGCATGTCGCAGACGTCAAATAGTTCGACCTATTCTACGTTTCTGACAATGTGTTCGATTGTGTGAATGGATAGATTAGTTCCGCTTTACACCAAGTAATCAGCTTTTCTTATGGTCCACGTTAATGATAATGGAGTACATTTTCTAATTGTTTGTTGTAGTAACCATATAGTGGAAAGAAGTAAACTGTGTGATTTCTTTCAGAGAAGAGCAAAGAAATTAAGCAAACTGTCAGATACGTGTCGCAACAAATTTCCAAAAACATTTGTGCATAATGACACTAATTCAGTAACAAAAGGAATTTGTAACGAACACGTTGTAACAGGTATGTGTCTTGCTAAAACCAAATGCATACTGTACAAAATCTGGTCATTAGTTTTACAGCTCTAATGCTAGTGGACCGCCAAATGAACTATCCTGAATGGTCCTGACAATATTCAGGACGTAGGATGACGTTCTTTGCGTCCAGATGACACCATGGAGAGTAGAAACTCATATTTTCCGCCGAAAGTATGGTCTAGGAGAAAGCGTTAGTCATAATAATTCTGAAACTCAGTAGCATCATTAGACGATGTTCCTCAATTTCTTACTCTAGACACCTTATACAATCCCTAGATGGCCAACTCCTGTCGTCTGGTATCTTCCAAAAATGAACTTCTAAATTTAACTCAGAAAACTGAAGTCACGCAACGAACACGATGTTAGGATATTCTGGCCTCTCCACTTGTAGCGCACCAGAAAACAGGAAAGGCCACGCATCATTTTAAGGGCATACTGGGAAGAGCCAGTGGGGGACAAAAACGTATTCCTCTCTCTTATCAGGTGTTCCATGCCCGTCCTCTGTGGTCACGGCTGACAGGTCGGAACATGTGTTGCTCACGTGGATTTAAATCGTATTGCAAGGGCCAGAATTAAGCATTAAATTCAACACTACTTTGGTAAATAAGGGAATATGAAAATTGTCGTACAAACAAACACTTTGGCTGCAAACACCTATGTTTTGTTAGCTCCTGGAAATACTTACCAATGAGAGAGAGATATAATTTTTGTTAAATCGCTGATGTGATTTTACTGTTTGCTGTCACGAGTTTTTTTAATATCAGAATTGCAGTTTGGCCTCATTGTTTCACTGCTGTAATGTGCTCTCTACTATTGCTGGGCTGCGCCACTGTTAATGACTGTGCAATGCAAATTGTGGAATAACTACACAAATAAATTAGTCCAAGTACAAGAACTCTTGTTCGTTATAACCCACAAAATACCTTAACATGAACTATCGTATACAAGTATTCAACACAAACGGAAAACTCAGCCCGTGACAAGTTATCAACGGCACCAGATAGTAACTCCGTACTTGTGGCAGAAACTCGATCTGTTCTTGGGCCACAAGCTATAATACGACGCGGACTGCTACATTGGTCGAGCACGATTGGCTGCCGCTGTCGAGGATAATGAGCTTCTCGCCCATTGGGTCTCCTGATCTGATGATGTCATCGTAATGTGTGTTTGCTATACGTGGTGGTTGTGGTAGAGCAGGGCAGGTCATGGCGTGCCAAACCAACACCGACTCAAAGGAAGGCCTCGGCGGTTGTTAGTGACGTCACGTCAGCTAGGCACGGCGAACGCCAGGTCTGTTGCTGGCATACTCATAATGGTGGTGTCTCCCTCTCTGACACAGGAAAATGTGAAACTATTGGCGGTAGTTGACCAACACACAATGTTCTGAGAGATTTCTGCGATCAATTAATTGTGCAATTCATTACACTTCTTAACAAATAGTGTACTCCTGAACTTAAATTTCCACCTGTTTTAAGGATTGACATACAAAAACAACTTCGTGGTCCAGCAGCAACAGAATTCGTGCTTCTTTACCTTATTTGTAAATCTGAGGAAGTTACGTTTGAACTGGGTTGTTTTTACAAGAAACTGTGAAGATATTGGTGCTCTTCTTTAGGTATCTTGGTTGACAATGGGGTGAGGAGCACTGGATGTCAATGAAACATCTTGCGATTGTACACGTTGGGGGAGGGGGTGGGGGACAGAAGAAGAGACAAAAGAGAGATACTTGTTTTATCAAATAAAATTTATTTATCTTATAAAGTTTCTCCTTTCAGTTGCAAGAGGGGAATATTTATCTTTTCTAATGTGCATGTTTAAAAAAAGTTTAAGCTCAGCAGTATTTTCGATGTATGAAGCTATTTTGTTTCCTGTTTAGAATTCCTTTCGTTGAAAACGACTGTAATCTAATGACTGGCAACAGTTGAACATTTACACATGTAAATTAGTTCACATTTCCAGTGACGATGTCAAACGAAAATAAGTAAATAAATAAAAGAAACTAGTTCATTGTAAGAGGGTTGGGGTAAGTTTCGATAACAAAATGGATCAAGTAAATATAGTTACTTGAATGTAAAATTTCCGAAGCTTGCAGTGGAGCAAAACATCTTCTCATATTGATCTACGTTTGTTTCGACAGGATTCAGTAATACAGAACTATGATCTTCATTTGTAGCTTTACGATAGTAAGAAAATCTTTCATCTAAATAAAACTGCAGAATCCAAAACAATACCAAAAATTTTGTCCAAAAATAAGAGATTTATAGTGATAAGCACGCGCAGGCGTTTCTGCCTGCAACAGACCTCGCGTTCGCCGTGCCTAGCTGACGTGACGTCACCAACAAGCGCCGAGGCCTTCCTTTGAGTCGGTGTTGGCCAAACTCCATGCGTGCGGTGTGTGCGGGCACCGTGCGAGCCAAGGTCCGGACAGTCACTTGGCTTTGCTCGGTACTTCTCAGAAGTACTCGGAAAACCGCGATGTTTCATTTAGCGTTGCGGTGCGGCATTTTCCAGTCGGCATAACTGTCAGAGTCCGGCAGAATCGTGGTGTCAGTCCTGTTTACCCTTCGCTATTTGTTCGGTGTCTGAAGGGCGGTCACAGTTCCAGTGGCTGCTTGCACAAAAGGCGGCAGTGTAGCGCTCAGTCGTCACACTCATTTAAAATGAATGGGAATGACAGAAGAGAGGGATAGTTCTCAATGCGCATAAACGACGAGTACTGTATATTTCCTATGAAACGACATTTCAATACCGTGCAGGAAGATTTTAAAGGTTTTGTTGACAATGGAAGAGCAAAAAATTACAACGATCGACACACGGATTCATCGTTCCTTGCACCAAGAAGCACGTTGTGCTAAATATGCAGATTCCTGAAGCCGCACTCATTATTCCATTGTTAGTTGCGATAGTTTTCATTGCAAATGGACGATGATGTTTTGGTTTGTGAGGCACTCAACTGCGCGTTCATCAGCAACCGTACAAAGTCCCAGTCTGTACACGGTCCAATCTAGCCACTTCCATGAATGACGATGGAATGATGAGGACAACACAAACACCCAATCCCTGGGCAGAGAAAATCCCCAAACCGGCCGTGAATCGAGCCCGAGACTCCGAGATCTAGAGGTAGAAACGTTAGCCACTGGACCACGAGCTGCAGACAAATGGACGAATACTATTGAGACTTCACATATTACTGCAAAGTATGTTTGTCAATTCAGTAGGAATGCCCGGAACGATCTTTTGATTGGAAACTCGCTGTTGTTGAATTTATTAAGGGAGAAGAATGAGTTGCAACTGGGAATGTCAAGAGTTTGAATGGTCTAGGCTGAAAAGGAAAATTCAAAGGTCAGTCTAGACATAGTGAAGGCCAGTGAACTGAAATGGATAGAAGACAAGGCTTTCTGGTTAGACGAACATAGCGTAAAATCAAGAGCAGCAAAAATTGTATAACGAGAGTAGGATTAGTTATGAATAGGAAAATAGGACAGAAAGCCTGGAACCAATGCAGAATAATGACGTGGGAGGGAGGTACCATCATTTTGTTGACCGAGCACTATGAAGTAATACTTATTCAGTATACTGACTCTGCAAAATACTCCTGCCACCGCTTCTGAAAAGTGAAGTTGAGACATCTTTCAGTTATGGCAGAGTGTAACGAAAAAGTCAGGCTGTAGTAGTCACCATTGTTCAATGGTGGCACTCTTGCACGCCAACTTGTTTTAGTTTCCGGTCAAGAAGAAAACATTTTCCGCGCAGCGCTAATAAATACGTTTCGAGACAGACACTCCTCTCCCTTAGATATGCTCAGGCGTGCCTACATGTTCACGGTCACTTATCAGGCGTATCTGTGATGCTCATCGAAGTAGTCAACGCCAGTCACTAATTTCGAGGAGAGGCCCATTCGCTTTACACGATGATATAGCGTGTCACCTAATCCGGATTTTGGCTCCGGAAGCTACAATCATCCGCCTGAGCAGAAGATTATATGTGAAAGGTAGGGAGAAAGGAGCAGATCTTACTTAAAGGGTAACCTTTGTCTCTATTTATAAGAATTTCAGTAGGTTCTTTTAAATCACAGTTTCAATAGCGAGATGCAGGGACAACCATTTGCGTTTCTTCATACAAAATTTTATTGTCTTCGGTAAGCAGCGCTCAGGTAATGAATATTTCTCAGTCTGAAAACAAATTTGTGTGCCGCTGGTGCTCAACACATTGGTCCAGAATGGTACGAATTGTTTGACAAATGTTAGGTAATTTTGTACAGACGGGGCTTTGTCAATCCCAAGCCATCCTGTACAGAGCCTAGGAGCACCATAAGTTGGCTCGCCAACGAGAAACACTTTCTATCTCATATCTTTTCCAAATCCTTCATATTTTTTGTCCGTGTGACAGTTCTGCTTGAACTTTAAGAAGATCCAGCTCTTGTGTCAGGATTTCTGCGTCTGAAATGACGTAAGTTCGTCTTGCCAGAGGTACGGAGGACACCCGTGCAATGGAACGATGGATGACAGCTCAGTGCATGCAGATAAAGTTCCGTTGGCGTGGGCTTCCGATATATACTGTGTCCCAGCCTATCACCACCATTTCCGTAAACCAAGACATCTAGAAGCAGAAGCTTTCTGTCCCTTTCAGTCTCCATCGGGCAATTAAAGTGATCTGGGGAACAGTTAATAGCGTCTCTCCTATGTGCCCATACGATGTCACTGAATAAACAGGCCAGACGAGAATACTGTCAGTTATTATGGCGGGAAAGCCTGCGTAATCTCAATACAATGCAAAGTTAATCAGTTTCTCAAGCTCCAAAACACAGAATAGCCCTGAAAAAAAAGAACAATTTCACAGGCCTCTCCTATAACCAGAACATATCCAGAGCTTGAGGCTTTACACAATATGAGAACCACGCTTCACAGCATGTGATGACACTTGAGAGTCCAAGAAGAACAGGATAGGATGAGTTTCAACAGGCACGGTTTACAGAACGCAGAAACGTCGGTAGCAAATGTTCAAAAACGCTCTCACTGATTTTAATAGCAGCTCATACATGAGATGCAGTTCACATCAGCAATTTCCTCAGTCATCCAGCCTCTACCAGCTGATAGACGGTGATTCAGGGATACCGAATATTGGAGACATTCCAGCACTTACACTTCCTTTTGCGAGCCTGTATAGCCGTACTACGCGGTTCTCAACGGGCACTGTTTTGCCTATCCACTCCAGTCCGTAGTCTGAAACAGAAAGGATTGCAGCTAGAAAAGCGACCATTGTAGAAGCCTCGTAGGCGGATAGGTCACACCCTCACCTGGGACGCGGTCGAATTCGTTTCTCTGTACTACTACAGATAATAGTGGACAACCACTATAGATACGAGCCAACAGGGCTCAACACGCAGACCACTAGGCCTATTCGTACTGACAGACCACCTGCCAGGTGACTTCCTCCAGAGGGTATCCGTCCTCCTGGTGGAATGTGTGTCGAGCCCAGGTTGATAGCTGCCTCTCTACGCCATCACTGCATTGCGGACATGGTGGACCATCTTGTCACTGATCGCCACCCAGCACAGGTGTACACCTTCGACGTCGGATGTGCTAGGGGTTATGGTCTGAGTGCATCCTTCCCGGCGTTGTATCCCAAGCACCTGAGGCAGGCAGGAAGCATGGACGAGGTTGCCACTCGCCATAGGGTGCGAGCGGTTTCTGCCAGCTTCTGCAGTTTTGCTGACGTCGTCGAACGACGCTGCTCAAGCAATCTGCCTCCCTGGCGCACTACTGTCATCAGCACGCTGAGCTTCTGTGACCTACGTCATCGCAGGATCACTTGCCCCTCTGAAGTGGGGATCTCACTACTTTACCTAACACAAATAAAGGACCAATTCAGTCAGGGATGCGGTACTAGGTGGACTGTTGCTGAATTCCAGTTAGCACCTATTTCAACCCACGTCCAGGCGAAAGAAGTAGTGCTTTACCGTGACATTCAAAAAGCCAGTTAATCCGCCAGAGCTGGGATCACCTTCAAGACCCCAAAAGAGTGAATTTCTGCGAGCAGTTCAGAACTGGCAGCAAACCAACGCAAGTAGTACCGTCTCTAATGAATTCGTTATCGATGGGACATTAAGGCCTAATTTTCCTTCCTTCCGTCTTTCAGTAACGATGGTTCAGATATGTATGTCGAAGCCACAAGCAGTAGATGAAGAGGCAGAGATAGTGTGTGAGGATACAGAACGGGTAATTCAGTATGCGAAAGGAGACGATAATCTAGTAATCATGGTGGACTGGAATACGGGTGTAGAGGAATGAGTACAAGAAAGAGTTATGGAAGAATACGGCTTTTTTAGTATGAATGAAATGTATGTATTGAGTTCTGCAGTACACTGCAGCTAATAACATAACAATAATACGATTTTGAAAACGTGTAGGAGGAGGAGCTGCACTTGGAAAACGTCTGGAGATAACGGCAGATTCCAGGTGGATTACATCATGGACACACAGAGATTCCCAAATAAGATATCAGATTGTAAGGCAGCAGGAGAAAATATAGACCCAGATCACAATGTAGAAATGGTAAAGGGTATGCTGAAGTTTAAGAGACCTCTGAGGAAGGATCAATATGGAAAGAAGTGAAATACTAAACCAAAGAAGAATGATGAGATGTGTTTGAAGTTCCCTAACGCTATAGGATGGTGATAAAGAACCCACAGTAGAAAGTGCAGTTGAAGAGGAATGAACCTTCCTAAAAAGGGCAATCACAAAGTTCGGCAGACAAACATAGACACAAGGAAGAAATCTTGGGATACAAAAGAAATAAGTAAATTATTCGACGAAAGAAAGAGGTGCAGAAATGTTCAAAGATAAACAGGAATACAGAAATATCAATCACTTAAGAATAAAATAGGCAGTGCATGGAAAAGGAAGGCAAAATGGCTGCAAGAAAAATATGACGGTACCAAAAAATAAATTATCGTCCTGAAGACTGATTCAACATAGAAAAGAAAACACATTTCCCTTAAATTAAAAGCAGTAGTATCAACATTGAAATCCAGTATTAAATGGAATAGAGATCGCGGATAAGTAGAGAGGGTACACTGAAAGCCTCTAAGAAGTGAGAACTGATGTGCTGAAATGTAACTGAGGAATAAGTAGAAGTCGATATGGGAGACTTACGGTATCCAACACTGGATTAGGGACTTAATAGAACTTTGGAAAACTAGTGATCAGGTAAGTCACAATAAGTACATAAAATTCCTTTGGAATTTCCGAAATCACTGGGCAAAGTGGCAATCAAGCAATTATTTAAGTCAGTATATACAATCTATGAGTTTGGAGACATGCCATCAGACTTTCGTAAGAACGTCATCCACACAATTCCGAAGATAACAAGGACCGATGAGCTGGAAAACTATCGCACAATCAGCTTAATGACTGATGCATCCAAGGATCTGTAAAGAATAATGTACAGAAGAACAGAAAAAAATTTAGGCTTTATTAAATGATTATCAGTTTATCATTGGCTTTAGACAAGGGAACCAGAAACTCAGTTCACACGTTGTGATGGATAGTGGAACCAACACAGAAGAAAAATGAAGACATATTCATAGAATCTGTCAACAATGTAAAATTGTGCAAGATATTCGAAATTCAGGGAAATAGGTGTAATCTGTAGGAAAAGATAGATAATATGCGATAAGAACAGAAACCAAGAGGGAACAATGAAAGTGAAAGAACAAGAACGCAGTGCTTAGATTAAAAAGGGACGAGAGAGGGAAGCAGTCTTTTACCGCTGCTCTTCTGCAATTACTGAAATGAAAGAAAAGTTCAAAAATCAGAGTGGAAGGTTATCGAAGAGTAAATTCGATGATGACATTGCTGTCCTGAGTCAAAGTGAAGAAGTATTACAGGACATCTAATGAGTACAGAATATGGGTTGAGAATAAACCGAAGAAACAGGAAAGTAATGACAAGTGGCAGGATTGAGAATTGCGACAAACTCAAAATTAGAACTGGTGACCATGAAGTAGACGAAGTTAAGAAATTCTATTGAATCTGAATAATAATCATAAAAAAAGTGATGGATGAAGAAAGGAGGCCGAGAACGCTCTACAATATGGGCAGGGCAAAACTGGCATTCTTGGCCAACAGAAGTCTGCTGGTATCAAAAAATGGCCTTAATCAGAGGAAAAGGTTTCTGAGAATTAAGTTTGGAGTGCAGCATTGTATCGACAATGGGACAACCGTAAATGAGATGATTGGAATTGTTAGAGATCTGGTGCTATAGAAGGTGCTGAAAATAAGCTGGACTGATTCAGAATGAGAGGTTCTCTGTAGAATCAACGAAGAGAGGACCATACAGAAAACACTGAGATGAAGAAGATGATAGGACATGTGTTAAAATCAAAGTGAATAACTTTCATGGTATTATAGTGGAGTATGGAGAACAAAAGCTGTAGAGGAAGAGTGTTTGAATTACATCAAACAAATAACTGATGGCACAGGGTTCAAGTGCTGCTCTGAGACGACGAGATGAAGAGGCTGCCACAAGAGAGGAATTCAAGGTGGCTCGCCTCAATCAAAAGACTGATGTCAATGATAAAATCCGTTACAGTTGCAAAAATTATTTATTTATTTCTGAAAACGAAAGCACTAGATGGTTTCAGGACATATCTCCTGTTAAGAGAAAAGACTGATGATTCAGAGAAAAAAATGCAAGTATCAGAACATTGTTAAGTCCAACAGCTGCCCCTGTCAGATGTACATCTTTCCACCAATTTACTTTTTTGTGCTGCAAGTCGCTCAGCAAGGCTGTTAGCAGCACAAGTCTCAGCGACTGTTCATAAAGGTCACCTACAGCGATGGGAGCTCTCCATCAGGGTGACGGACAAGGTTTTGGGCCCTGAGCCATGCCTAAGCAGGAGTGCTGAGGCGCTCAGCTTCGTTGCACATTTTCCTGACCACCACACAACGCTGTCTGTCCGCAAGGAGGGGATCTGGGGAAAACTGCAAACTCACCACACTTTAAGGCCATTGCAATCACATTACATACGACTTGGTTTTATATTTCACATTTGTGAATAATACAGATTACAAACAAAACTGTTTTTAGAATTATGCCGCCGTGCGGGATTCGCCGAGCGGTCTAAAGGCGCTGCAGTCATGGACTCTGCGGCTGGTCCCGGCGGAGGTTCGAGTCCTCCCTGGGGCATGGATGTGTGTGTGTGTCCTTAGGAAAATTTAGTTTAAGTAGTGTGTAAGCTTAGGGACTGATGACCTTAGCAGTTAAGTCCCATAAGATTTCACACACATTTGAACATTTTGAACAGAATTATGTAATTATCTTTGGCGGACTAAGAATGTAATATAATTTTTAACCTCTACTAACTGTGGGTATCCGGACACAGTCTAGCAATACTGTCTTATTTAGTTTCATAATCGAAAATAGGTCTTTCACGCAAATATGTCGATCGAAATATTGTAGCTCTTTTGTAGCTCATTATGGAGACTTGGAAACTCTACCTGTGATAAGTGGCATAGATGTCCTGGACACCTTTAACGTAAAAATATTTGTCATTAGAACTGGAATTAACTTGGAGTTCCATGAGTTCCATCTGCACATGGACAATGGTACTTTCAACTTAAACGGAAAATGGTATCAAAAATAGATATACGACCGACAGTATCCTCAAATCTTTATGAAACTATCCTTGAAATTCTTTCAAGGTCACAATGAATAATTAAAACCTCGCATTTTCCTTAACATCGGTGACTTTAGACAACTGGACCCTCTTTGTTAGAATGTGTCCCTTCCACAAAGCAACTACCTTTTCAAATACATCCCCATCAAAACAAAAAGAAGTTATCTTCCATTGTCTTACTGTGGGCAGTGTGCAGTGAATTCCAGTTAAAATGCGAAATCTGCAATCAATTATGTAGGTTTTAGCTGAAAGGTATCGCAACTTCACTTTTCAGAAGCGGGAATAATTTGAAGAGCAGATCTACTGGATAATATTCGCGCATTCTGAATGTGTGTCACTACTTCGTAGTGCGCCGTAAACAAATGATGGAACCTCTCTCCCTGTGACGTTTTGCTGCATTCGCGCTAGGCAGTTCGTTACTCCAAACAAGGCTGTGTCGCAACTTCTCTCTGTCCTGTTGTCCTACTCATGACGGATCCTACTCCCTTTATACCATATATTGCTGCTGCTGATTTTACGCTATACTCGTCTGACCAGAAATTCTTATCATCTATCAATTTGGGTTCACTGGCCCGTCTTACGTCTAGAAAGACCTTCACACTTTCCTTTTCAGATTTTCTAGCTTTCCTACCACATTCAAACTTCAGACATTCCAAGTTACTACCTGCAATACGTTACCCTTGAATTATTTGTTTAATCCTTTTCTCATGGTGACATCCCCTTTGGGAGACACCTAGCGTAGAGCCGAATAGGACACTAATACAGAATATTTCCCCACTAGAGAGATCACCATGAAACATTTTCAGTAACGGACCTCATGTCCTGACGATAGACGATGTGTGTCTTTAATTCTGTGGTTTTCACTACTTTCAGCATTCTGTACCGTTCATCATTCTGATTCTTCTGCCTTTAAGGTCAGTTTCCAACTCCAAGGTCTAACTTGATATTCTCGGCGCATGCTTGACACAGTGGATCTCGGAATACTGAATTACCTAGCGGTTTCCGAACTGGAATGTCCCATGTGTCTAGTTCCAACTACCACTCCGCGTTCAAAGACTGTGGATTCCCGTCGTGGGGCCTTAATCACGTCGCAAACCTTTTCACATGAATCACCTGAATACAAATGACAGAACCGCCAATGCACCGTGCACCGCCCTTTGAAACCTTATGTATGTGATAGTACCTCCATCGGTATATGTACAGTCTTGGACAAAACGAGCGAGACCCCTCGCCTTTTCGTTATGCTGATCCGCACAGCTTTAAAGTCTGCTACACAGCATAACAGGCAAGGCTACGAAGTGCTACCAACATACTATGCAAGTTCACTCAGCTGATGTGCTGAGATAGCTATCACTGGAGAAACTCGCGCTTCAAGGAGGCCACAGCATCGTCTGCCACCATTTAGTGAAAAACGAAACACCTCAAGTATAAGCCAATGTGTTGTATTCGCATACCTGTGACTATGACTTGGGTGTAAAGTGTGGTTGGGATAGTACGTATGCTCAGATTGCGAATCTAACATCATGAATAAAGAAAAGGGGAAATGATTTAGGCGTCCTTCCTCATCCGTAACATCAGATATATTTTAGGTATTCTTTCTTAAATGAACTGCGCAGAAAATCATTCACCAGAAGTGAATAACGTTTTAGTAACACAAAGTGATATTAACAGCTTGCCGGCGCGGGTTAGCCGTGCGCTCAACGGCATCATACTGCGGACCGCGCGGCTGCTTGCGCCGCCAGTTCGAATCCTTCCCCGGGCATCGATGTGTTAGGTTCGGTAGGTTGAAGTAGTTCTAAGACTAGGGAACTGACGACCTAAGCAGTTTGGTGGCATAAATCTTAGTCATTTTTTGACCTTTCGCGTAAATTTTCTTTACATAAACGGCCATATCTATAGATTGCGTTAACATAGCTCACTTTTTTACACTTCCAAGGGACCCTATACCGCAGGAAGTAAGATACATTTCCGCTTATTATGTCCACCCGTACTCGAGGTAAACGAATTTTAAGGGTTGGGTAGACCGATAGACGGTCAAGAAACTGTGACTAGTAGGGTTCCATTTTTACGGATTTAAGTGACGAAATCCTAACAAAGAAAATAGCTACCACAGTTACTGAAGATGAGGGCCGCATGATAATTCTTCCTACTCTTTGTTCTAAATGTTCTAGTTGCAGTCGATACATCAGCATATTAATCGTAGCTACGCTTTCGATCCAAATCACGTTTACAGGAACGCAAATGAAATCCATTTGCCTATACACGTGGTAATTCGATCCCACAATTAATACCACCGCGTTTTAGATGTGTGGGAATTAACATTGCTAGTTGTCTTAAGGAACACTTTGGCTAATGAACCTTTTCTGGCTGTGGCACGTCTAATGGAGAATTATAAACATTGTAGAATACGTTTGGCAGCTACGTCGCCGTTTATTTCCTGGGGTGGTGCAGAATTATCCTGCTAAATTTACTCGCTAATAACGTTTTGTTGTTATTTCTATAAACATCCCGAATGATTGTCACATAAGAGGTGACACAAAGGTAGACAATTCATGTTTTTGAGTCGAGAAAGCTCTGTGCAACAGAAACTGCAGATAATTTTGCCATTTTCATTGCGAAATTGCCGGTTTATTTATGTCTGGGGTAACAATAGAGGGCTGTTTGCCTGGGTTGTCTGCTAGTGTAATGAAAGGTATTTGCTACTGCAAGGGAGGTCTGGTTTGTTTTCGGTTCTTATCTCGATGGAGGCAGATAGACTATCAGTAAAGCAATTTTAAGAAGTTCTCGCACCCCCAATACGTTTTATTGATACCTTTATTCTGTACCGGCGCCCTGTGGATGTCAATATGAAACTCTAGTAGAATTTCACACTTGTTACTGCCTACTTTTTCCGATTCTGTCAATAACTGAATTGACTTAAGTGTAGCACTGAATGATTTTTAACTGAATTTCGTTATGAATCTTTACGCATTGCTAAATTCGCACACTTTCATGGTAGGTCAGCAACGGTAATCCAGTATGACTGGTCTGAACATTGACACAGACCGTTTCGCTGCCGAATGCGCATAATATTTTGCTAATTCGTAGCAGCATATATTATTGGCAGCACTGTAAAACTATTCACTAGCAATGATAGTATAATTCATGGCAGCTTTGTCTAAATACGGACAAATTGTAGTGTCCTGCACTCGGCAGGAAAGAACTAACGATCGAGTTTGAATACACTTTATTATAACTAAAAAGCCTTCTTGGCGTGCACTAATTTTCAAACGCAAGAATAACAAGAATCACAACAATTTTTTTGGAGGCAAAATCCAGATAATGACAATGAAAAGAAAATAATAATCAAAATACTATTCTACACAGTTACAAGCAGGCCGGAATGTCCGAGCGGTTCTAGGCGCTACAGTCTGGAACCACGTGACCGCTACGGTCGCAGTTTCGAATCCTGCCTCGGGCATGGATGTGTGTGATGTCCTTGGGTTAGTTAAGTTTAAGTAGTTCTAAGTTCTAGGGGACTGATGACCTCAGAAGTTAGGTCCTATAGTGCTCAGAGCCAGTTGAACCATTTTAACACAATTACAAATATATAACATTCTGCTATGCTAGAGCCAGCGTAGGTGTTGGCAGGAGGTGTCCGAGCTGTAGGTGCACACTGCCGATCTGATGTGCTTGTGTGCTTATAGGGTCAATTCGGCGGAGTGCTACATTTACATTAGTTCCAATTCGGGATTTCCGTCACATGGCTTTCCACGAAGTAGTTCTGTGTTCATGTGGAAATACTGTTGTTGTTTACATCCACTGGTAATGTTTCAATCTGAGCTCTTGAAGAAAAGACGGCAGCCGACCTTACTTGTCTGTTGCGCGGGCCCTCTAAATGACAAGGAGCCACTGCGACAAAAATCTAAGCAGATGTTTATGAGAAAGAGAAAGAATCTGGTAGAATCTCACTACAATTACATGGATGACTATCATGACCACGTCACATCGTATAAGTAGTGTTCAAGTGATAAGAGTCCTTATCAAGATGGATGTGACAACAGATTTCGAATGGATTTAGAGATCTAATGCTAGGATCATAGTGCATCGGTACATCCAAAACTGTAACGGAAATGCTCAGAAACTTAAACGCTAACTCCTGGAACAAAGACGGCGATGTTCACACGAAACTCTAAAAGCCTGTATTCAAAGCCACAGTCGTACATTTCTTGCACTGATCATGAAAATAAGGCAAGTGAGATTTGAACGCTTACAGAGGCATATAATCTCATTTTCTTTTCTGTTGATTACATGACTGGAAGAGGAAAGTAAATTGATAATACTGTACGGAGTGCCCTCCGCTATAAACTGTATCGTGGCTAGTAGAGCACATATATTATGTTTATGTAGACTGAACTGCCTTCTCTCGAAACTGCTACTGACTTTCTTGCGTTCCATACCAGAGTCACTGTTGCATTCCTCATTACAATAAAGTTTAACTGCAATTTACTTCAAATGGTTACTAAACGCAGTGAATGACTATCACTGCTTACAATCGTGTTGTGCAGTTGCGAGTCATCGATCCACGGCACTTTCCCTAAACCTTTCTCTACAGCTCTCCATCACCATTTCGTCGCCACTGAGTTCCGTCGATATTCATTAACATGTCACCTACTGTGATGCATGGATAACAAAGATGGATGTACGTGATGATTACCCGTGCACTAGAAATGTAGTGACATGAGTTGTTCTCAAGTGACAGCCGTCTGCTGTAATGCTTTGCATTTGCCTCGTGGAAGCGACAAGGATAAGGGAATTACACTGCAAATGTTTACTGCACGTCACTCTCCTACATCTAGGACTGTCCTCTACAAACCACAGTACAATTTGTGATGGACGCTGTTGTAGTGTTGTAGGGAAGCAGCCTACTCACGCCATAGTAAATTCACATCAGTCTTTCCATTGTGTGCCAGCCAGTCCGCTGCAACTAGCTCTGACGTCATAAATGTTGCGCAATACTTTAAAAATCAAGCAAATAACATAAAACATTTCTAGCACGTCAGGAGTAATACTAAATTAATATGTGTTGAATATCAGTTCGATAACTTTAGCCATTTTCGAAATTTTGACGTTTTTCTGTAAAAATCATTGGCACAACAGAAAAGAGCTAGAGACTTCAAAATTTATAATTAGATTACTTTTTCATAATTATTTAATAGAAACAGTCTTCTGGATATCGCAATTTAAGATTTTAGTGGAAATTCATGATATTCTGGTTTTTGTCTAAAAAACTAAGGAAGCAAGATAGATTAACTAGGCTAATAAATAAGGCTAGGATGTTTATATTTAAGAAGAATGGAGATCCGCTATAACCGCAAAGATGTGAGAAGTTTCATTTGAATAATTATAAAACTATAGCGATAGCGTATCTCCAAAGGGCAGATTCAGAGATCGTCTACTGCGTGTAGTGTAATTAAATTAATTCTCTCGCCCAAAATATTTAACTTAGCCACGTCAAACTTTTATTATGATTACTTACCTGTGTGCTGAATGCACATTTAAATTAAGAGCTTCATCGAGAATCAGCAAAAGAAGCTATGATTTATTCGGTAACTTAATGTGGTGCATTACTAGCCCAGCGGCTAGTCGGGAGAGCCGATTTGATCAGGCATTCCCTTAGCCGTCCGCACCGCGGCTTTATATATAAGAACGCTGCACGAGGAAGCAAGGCCCCAGTTCTCTCCAGACGCTCAATAGCACGTCATCTGTGTCGGGAGTCGCGTAGCGTTGCCTCGGTATCATTGCTACAAACAGCCTCGGATGCCGTATTAAGTTACTCGAGATACGCGTAGCCATGAAATAATTTTCGAGTGAAGTGTTAATTCTGGGTTGACTTTAATTATCGATCTTCAGTTTGCGTATTGTCGTATTTTCACGTGCCGCCGCGGGGCAAACATTCTATCATTATTTAGCGTGGCATTTGATGAACCTAATCATCGAATTATGGCGAGTCATCATTTAAACATTTAATTTGGACATTTATAGTTGCATCAGCGCATTAGACTCTGAACTGCCCTGTTAGTTAGATTGTGTGAATTCTTTTGTTTTCATCTGTGACTTTTAGAATACAGAACGTTTTTTCACGACCGTTTTTGATTATAAATCCCAGACAATCTCCTAATTCATCAGAGCTATAAGCTGTAACTATAAGTGTATTCCCAGATGAAGTGGGCACTAGGAATTCTAACTACAGGCTTCACGTTTTGCTAATCACTTTCTGGTTGCCAATATAGTAGTTAGAGAGCCAGTGTTGAGAACGGCGAAAGACAGCATAAATAACATTCTAAATAATAGGAACTGGTTTAACATTCTACAAACCTAACATTTATTGAAACAACATAAAATTGACATAATTCCACCCGCCGCCCCACGTATGGTGCATCGGCCGGGAAAAAACTGAGTAAAGTGAAAGTGATATTTAAATATTGGGATTCGCGAGTGAAATGCGACACGCAACTGAGTAATAGAACTGTGAAAGTGTTACGTGTGTATGTGGACGACGCAATTGGATTAACGACGTATCTGGATTGACGGAGCTGGCACAGAGTCCAGAGGCGCTGCCGGCATCGCGAGAAGCCAGTTTCACCTCACCGCAGTCGTCCGCCGGAGCAGCCGGCGCCGCGCCTTCAGTTGCGGGCCACGCAAACACACAACAGCCGTCGGAGTGCCGTCTGCAATTCAGCGAGCTGCGTCGCATTAGTAATCCTGTTACACCACGCCGGCAACGCCATACGTCGTGCAGAAGGAACTAAGTTAAGTGAAAAACTGTTAAAAATTTTACTAACCTGCACTAAAAGACTGTCGGCGATGGAACCGCCAAAAGAAACTGAGGTTAAACTTAAATCAGGACCTATGTCTGTTGAAGGAATTGTAAATCCAGACAACGGTTCAAGTGTAAATATGCATGAAAATAGTAATGTTAAAGTGAAATATGAAGCATTGTCTCCTGACAGTAGTGTGAGAAGGGGCGATGATTCAATAATAGAGACCCCTGTAGTAAAACAGAAATCAGAAATTGTTGATTTATTGGATGATAGTTTATCTGATGAGTTAAAAACGAAACAGTCATCAGAGATGGTAGAGTTAAGAAGGAGAAGTTAGATATGACTAATCAATCAGAAGTATCATTTAGTTTTGATGATTCTGGTGTTGGGGCTAGTTTTTCGTCACCTGAGTGTGATAAAAAGCCAGCTAGTGAGCAACCCAAAGATGCTGGAGCTATTGATTTAAATGTTATATTACAAGCAATAGCTGCCAGTAATGCTGAATTAAAGTCTGAAATAAATGAACAGGTCAAAAACAGTAATGCTGAATTAAAGTCTGAGATTGTGACCAGCCAAACAAATTTTAATAAACGATTGGAGGTAATGGACGATACCTTCAAGGCTGGTTGCAATAAGCTGAAGGAGGATCTGGACAGTTTGAATTATAAAATTGATTACAATCATGAGGATATTAAGAAAAAGGTTGCTCAACAATTTTCTGAAATGTATAGTAAAATCCGAAGTTGCTGAGGTTCGCAGAGACTTCCAAATGGAAGGTGCGAAGCTGGAGCACAACAGAAAAGATCGAGACGGTATCTGAACTGTGCTCAGATAGGTTCAAAGATGTTAGTATAAAAGTAAACATATGTCAAGCAGAAGTAGATGCAATCAAAACTGATACTACTCATATTGTGCAAAGAGTAGATAATGTTGAAATGAGAGTAGAAAATATTAGTACTAACATTGCTAAGATTGAGAGTAAAGTAGCTTCAGTAACTTCTGGTAATGGTAGTATGCAACAAGTTGTAGCTGCAAACGCCGCTTTTATCGGGTGTCGGCAGTTCTTGCGGTTCGATCCAGATAAAAATATCCAATCGCTAGATTTCTGGAACGATTTTGAAGATGTGATTCCACCAACTTGGTCTGAACGAGAGAAAATCTCATTTATTAGAAGCCATTTAGCAGGTGACGCCATGCGTTGGTCAGCTGATGTTATGTTGAAGTGTAAAACATTAGCGAAGTTTAAAACAGCATTCATTAATGAGTATTGGTCTAGCAATAAGCAAAATGAAGTGTTGAGAGAATTTTGGAGTGGAAAACGCTTCAATGCAGGCAAGGAATCTATTAAAGAGATTGCTAGGTCATGAATCTCACGTTTGTCACATTTGGGCGAAAAGCTAAAACCTGAAATGATAATACTAGGTCTTGAAGCCAAACTGCCATGGTATTGGCAAACTAGAATTATATCTGCCCCTAGAGACAATCTGGATCATTTCATTGAGTATCTGGAACGTGTAAAACGTGTTGCTGCCAATGTGGAGCAAGCACGTAATAACAGAAATGCTAATAACAATAGTAGTAATTTTAAGAACGAGCAGAATGGCAACGTAAACATCAGAACAGTAGGTGTTCGCCATCCTAAGAGAGGTAGGAATTGGAGAAATAATTATCAGAACCAACAATGGCATCCAAATGATAATAATTTTGTTCCAAACAAAATTATGCGTGCAAACAACAGTACGGAAAGCAATGCTATGCCAGTTAACTATAATGAAAATAAAGGAAACAGTAGTAGGCCGAGGCAGGAAAACTAGTTCCCGTCTATGAGGACACTGGCGCTCACCAGGCGGTTACTTTTCCTAAGCCAGTAGTTACAGGAATTGGTAAGACAGATCAGAATACTCAGACTGAACATGTGGATGAAGAGTCGGTAGCATCTAAGAATACAGCAGAAATATTAGATCACTCACAGTATTTGATAGATACCGTGTTAGAGACGCTTTCTAAGTGGGAAGAGAAAGAGAAGGCGCAGCAATGTAACGATAGGGAGGAGCTACAAAATACTGAATTGTTGATACTGTACTAATAGATTTAGAGCAGGAGGTAAGTGAGAATGTAGAGGGTAGCCTGTTGAGGGTCGATGAACCCAGTAGCTGTGACCAGTTGTCACTTGAGAAGGGACCCGACAATAATGGTGAAAGTGGTTTAGCTGTAACTGGTGTTATGCCCGGCCTGGAGCCGCAGAATCGCTCAGACTACAGTAATTTGGGTCATGTTCAGCAAACTAAATGTAATGAAGTCGTGCGGTGTTTCGATTTGAAATTAATAGACCGACTGGAAAAGGCGACTGAAAATGTAATTCAGGAAACCCCTACACACTTTGACCTAAATGTTATGAAGACAGATGTCGATCACTTTAGTTGGAGACAAATCCAAAAGGAACTATTGGATGAGTTTGAGGAACCACCTGTACAACCTAGAATAAGCCACCCTATAATAATAGTGAATATGTTGGGTATCAATGTACGTTGTCTCTTAGACAGTGGAAGTGAGGTGAGTGCGATATCTCAGTCCTTCTTTGATGCATTACCTGGTAAAGACAAACTTACAGTAACGAGGGTATCAGGACTAAAAATAACTGGTGCTACTGGCAAGGTGTCAAAAACGGTAAAGCAAGAAGCTTTGCTGCCCTTTAACATTAATGGTAATTTAATTGATCATCCATGCTTAATTGTAAACAATCTCAGCATTGGAATTTTAATTGGCATCGATTTCTTGTCAAAATATCAGAGTGTTGTTGACTTTGAAAGAAGCCAGTTAAAAATGGTCTTGCCGATAACTGGAGTAATTACGGTACCTTTTATTGATAAACATGTAGTAACTAATGATGACGATTGGGAGCTGCCTATACGAGTTCTGAAAAATAGGAGATATTGGGACGAAGGTGTTAATCTTAATACAAGTAAGCTAAACACAGAAGAAGAAGAAGTAGTTATTTTGGACAAAATATAAGCTAAATTGCAGGAAATCGATAAAATTTCAGCTAATCAGAAGGAAGAACTGAGACAGGTTTTAAAAAGGCATCATAAGGTATTTTCAGATCGACCTGGCGTGGTCAAAGGTTATGAATGTCAATTAAAGGTGAAACCCGGCCAAGTGTTTATCAGGAAGCCATACCAAATACATGTAGCTAGGAAGGAGGCAGTTCGAAAGGAGATACAGAGTATGCTAGAGTGGGGTGTGATTGAAAAAGCGGTCAGTGAGTACAATAATCCTCTTTTTGTTGTACCAAAAAGACAAGGGAGTGTCAGATTGGCCTTGGACGCTCGTTGGTTGGATGAAATAGTGGTTAGGGAAAGAGATAGACCGCAGAACATGGACGAGTTATTGCAAAAGTTCTGGGGAGTAAAATTCTTAACTTCTATGGACATCACGTGTGGATATTGGAATTTGCCACTGACGGAAAGTTCAAGGAAGTACACAGCTTGTACGAAGTAGTTTGTTACCAATACCGTGTGGTACCTTACGGACTTAATATCTCTGTTTGTGCCTTCGTACGTGTGATGTGCGATGTTTTAGGACCAGCTTTAAGTAATAAAATAACAGTCTACGTAGATGATCTGTTAATAGGAACTCCTACCTGGGAAGAACACATAGCTTTATTAGAGCGAGTGTTAGAGGCTATTGAGAGAGGTAGCATGAAACTAAAGATTGAAAAGACAAAGTGCGTTAAAGGGGAAATAGGTTTCTTGGGATATGTGATAAGTGGAAAAGGTATTCTGCCTGACCCAGGCAAGCTAGCAGTCATTGAAAAATTTGACGCTCCCAGACACAAGAAGCAGTTGAGATCGATGTTGGGTCTTTTCGGCTTCTATAGGCGTTTTGTTAGTGATCAGGCTTTTAATGCGCCCTGTCTTCACCTCCTGCTGAAAAAGAATACCCCTTGGGTTTGGACAGCAGAATGTCAACAGGCGTTTGAGGTGCTTAAACAATCCTAAATTAATATTCCTATTTTACATCATCCTGATTTTGAAAAACCATTCTGTCTGTCTGTTGATGCTAGTGGCTATGGTATAGCTGTGGAGATATTCCAAGTAGAAATAGAGAATGAACAAGAAGTGCACAAGACTATAGCTTTCGCAAGTCGATCTTTACAGGTAGCTGGCAGAAATTATGGCATCTCAGAACTGGAAGCATTGGCAATTGTATTAGGGGTACAGAAGTTTGAGCAGTATCTATTAGGTCACAAGATAATTGTTTACAGTGACCATAAGGCGTTGACCTTTTTAAAGACCTGTAAGTTGAGGAATGCTCGTTTGGTAAGATTGGTAAGATGGTCATTGTATCGCCAGCAGTTTGACCTTGAGGTTAGATATATTCAAGGGAAAGACAATCTGGTAGCTGATGGGTTATCTAGAAGTGCGGAGCTCTGTGATGACACGGGAATTACAGCAACAGACCTAAGTGAAGTACGAATGTTTGCGTTGCACGAAGTAAAGGAAGAAAGTGCATTAAAGAGGGTGATTAAGAACTTGAGACGTGAGGAGAATGCAGATGACCAGCTGAAATTAGTAAAGAGCTATTTAGGAGATTCGAACTATCCAAAGGTTTCGCAATACTATTGTCTGCATAAAGGTATTCTGTTTAGGAGAAAAAAGGTAGGTGTTTCTGAGTGGAAGCTGTGCTTTCCCTCACAACACGTAGACTTACTAATCGACTATGTACACCTTAGGTATGGGCACTACGGTGCAAAGAAGTGCATTGCAAAATTAAAAGAGAAGGTTGTGTTTGACAACATGTACCGCCATGTGGCCAAGCGTCTAGCATCTTGTGTAGTGTGCCAGAAAGTCCGTGCTGCTAACATCAGAATACAAGGGGATATGCATTCAGTAGAGCCAACTGAAACCCTAGAATTACTGGCTTGTGATTTGTTTGGCCCTCTTCCTGTTTCGAGAGGTGGTTGCACCCATGTTTTTGTTGTTGTGGATGGATTCAGTAAATATGTTAAGCTATACCCAATTAAAAGAGCAAATGCAAAAACATTAGTTGAAAAGTTGGAAAAAGATTTCTTCGTGAACGTTGGCGTTCCGAAGAGTTTGCTGTCAGACAATGGGCCTCAATTTACTTCTGATAGATTTAAGGAATGTCTAGATAAGGCCGGCGTGAAACATCTGAAAATATCTGCATATTTCCCCCAAGGAAATATGAGTGAACGTATTATGAGAGAATTGAATGGGCTTTGCAGAACTTATTGTGCTCGGAAACACTCAAGTTGGGCAGAGCACATTAAGTATTTTGAGACTGTAATTAACAACTTAAGGCATGATGCAACTGGTTTTGCGTCTTGCGAATTGATGTTTGGCCAAGAACCGGACAATGTGATTGCAGATATGGTAGAATTCTCTATTCTAACGCAAATATCCACAGACGAGAAGAAATTAAAGGCTAGGGCAAATATAAGAAAAAGAGCATTAGAAAGGAAGAAGCGTCATGACGCAAAAGCTGTACCTACTAGTTTTGAAATAGGTCAGTTAGTCCTTGTCAAAACCAAGGAAAAATCAAAGAAAATAAATGCAGAAACAAAGAAATTCATGTTCGTATACCAAGGACCTTTCAGAGAAAAAAGAGCATTAGAAAGGAAGAAGCGTCATGACGCAAAAGCTGTACCTACTAGTTTTGAAATAGGTCAGTTAGTCCTTGTCAAAACCAAGGAAAAATCAAAGAAAATAAATGCAGAAACAAAGAAATTCATGTTCGTATACCAAGGACCTTTCAGGATCATAGGAAAACCACATGCCAATGCATATAGGCTAGAGTACCCTAAAAGTAAAAAGCTATTAGGTCTCAGGAACGTGATCGACCTAACGATATTCATAGGTAGTGAATGAATTCTGTAGGGAGGAGGTTTTTCTGTAACCTCTACACAGTGTGGCAGCTGTGCATTCCCAGCTGTGTGAGATCTTCTTTCCATTTCAGGTCTCACTCACTCTTCATCTTTCCTATCTACAAAAATTTCGACCCCTTCTTTCCAATACGGAAAGTTTCTGAAACTAATGAATGCTGTAGGGAGGAGGTTGTTCTGTAACCTCTACACAGTGTGGCAGCGGTGCAGTCCCAGCTGTGTGAGATCTTCTTTCCAGTTCAGGTCTCACTCATTCTTCATCTTTCCTATCCCCTAAAGTTTCGACTCCTTCTTTGTAATACAAAAATTTTCCGTCATGGCTATCAAGCCATAAGTTCGGTAACCATTCTATCCACCGATTAGTGGAAAAAAAATATATGTACCTACTGTGACAGACCTAACTGTGACATAAACAACAAAGATGTATGACGTAATTAAGATACAAATGTATTTGAGTAACAAGTATGTATAGAACCCTGGTAATATTGTAAGTACAAAGTGTTGTTTTATTGGAAATGATCCGCCAATAGTAATTTAATAAAATATACAAATTCGTTTACAAGCAGGATCTGAAGTGGCAGTGAGACCTAGTGTACGCATTAGAGCTAACTACTAAATAGTAAGAGAGAGTGCTTAGTGTTACGAAAATATGCAGACAAGTTGTAAGAATGAACTCACCTTATGTAGCAAGGAATAGCGGTGTAATAGAATTGACCAGTGTTTGTGGTTGAGACGTGAAGGACACGTCCCTGAAATATTTATAAGGTTGGAGCTGGCCGTTATTTGGTGTAGTGTGTGACTGGACACACCTACACGTATTGAGGTTATGAGTTGGAGGCGTGAATGCGACCATAGGTACCCTTATGTTAGATGAGACAGAGCAGCTCATGGTGTCCTATCGGTTTAAGGAATTTAGCATTACGCTCGTCCATTACTTGATGCACTTTAGTGGTAGGTCGAGAGAGACTACCTATGGTTTCAGCGTCCGATCGAGTGGAAATGGATTGCCACGTGAGTAAACTGATCAGCTGCAATACACTATAGATATGAAATAAATGTGCTATCCTATGCTTTAAATGTTAATGGAGTGAGTATTACTTAAGTACATACACTAGCAACATAATTGAATAACATAATGGCAGATGTGAAACATTTATAGCTCAGCATAAATACACTTCGATGAAGTAAGTATATAATTGCAGATGTGGAACTGACACAACAGCAGAGGACCAATAAGTGGATTTAGTATTCAACTAAACGTAGTGTGTTTTGAACACTCAGAACTATACTATTACCAAAAGTTGCTCACATGTACAAAGAAGCTGAGAAAACTACTAATCAAATATACTCATACTGTCTCTGAGAATAAGGTAATCGAAGATGAGTCAGGTAAGTGAATAAAATACAATTGTATCAAGAATGTACCGAGCATTGGTTCAGTGTTCCGGCCCAGGAATAATAAATTGAAATTAAATAGGATTCATGATTGTATGCCTTGAGCATAAATGTTCTCTAGTACGCGACTAACGGCGTTTTGAGCCATTTGTTTACCGATTTTACGGCAATTAAGTAACCAAGAGAGTAATATTGAAAAAGTTCTGTTAACTTTGTTCAGCAAAATATTGAAAGATAAAATGTGTATATCCCCATTTCATTGTGACCCACCCTTAGATATTAAGTGAACAGAGTCTGAGGCACTCTTTTTGTTTGTTCTACAGGGCAAACCAGATAATGTGCAGCCTGGTAGCTGCGTGAAAGCGTGGAGTGACTTGGACACAACTCACAGTGACCCCTCCCCTTTCCCCATGTAATTTAGAGTGAACGTGAAGGACGCACATCATAGCAACTTCCCCTCCTCTACCCTTGTGAACGGAAGTGTAGAACGCTAGCCAAAGTGGCTACAACCACGTGTGTAAAAATGATTTGTGAAATTTTCTTTCAGGTTTAGAAAAGACTGCTAAGATATAATCATCTGTTTATGTATCTTGAATAACTGTTATTTTCTTTGAATTTGTGTATATAAAAATGTATTTAATGGGTTTAAGATTTTCATAATTTTACATATTTTATGTGTTTGTTTATCTAAGGCAATATGTATGCCAAAGTATTTCATTGATTTTGCTTGAATTTTGAAAGATAATGTTGCTTAAGAGGCAGTGACATGCCTGCAATTTAAATAGTTAAAGTAGGTAATCAGTTTTCTTTAAATATTTCTACATGTTTACATTTCAATTTTAATTTTCATAGGAAGTAAAGCTGTACTCTTGCTTCCCTTTTTGAAATTAAATTTTTTTTTCATTCATTAACATTCAAAAACAAAAAAATTGAGTAGAGGGTGATGTAGGGAAGCAGCCTACTCACGCCATAGTAAATTCACATCAGTCTTTCCATTGTGTGCCAGCTAGTCCGCTGCAACTAGCTCTGACGTCATAAATGTTGCGCAATACTTTAAAAATCAAGCAAATAACCTAAAACATTTCTAGCATGTCAGGAGTAATACTAAATTAATATGTGTTGAATATCAGTTCGATAACTTTAGCCATTTTCGAAATTTTGACGTTTTTCTGTAAAAATCATTGGCGCAACAGAAAAGAGCTAGAGACTTCAAAATTTATAATTAGATTACTTTTTCATAATTATTTAATAGAAACAGTCTTCTGGACCTCACAATTTAAGATTTTAGTGGAAATTTATGATTTTCTGGTTTTTGTCTTAAAAATTAAGGAAGCAACATAGATTAAGTAGGCTAATAAATAAAGTTAGGATGTTTATATTTAAGTAGAATGGAGATCCGCTATAACCGTAAGGATGTGAGAAGTTTTTTTTTGAATAACTATAAAACTACAGCGATAGCGTATCTCCAAAGGGCAGGTTCAAAGTTCGTCTACTGCGTGTAGTGTAATTAAATTAATTCTCTCGCCCAAAATATTTAACTTAGCCACGTCAAACTTTTATTATGATTACTTACCTGTGTGCTGAATGCACATTTAAATTAAGAGCTACATCGAGAATCAGCAAAAGAAGCTATGATTTATTCGGTAACTTAATGTGGTGCATTACTAGCCCAGCGGCTAGTCGGGAGAGCCGATTTGATCAGGCGTTTCCTTAGCCGTCCGCACCGCGGCTTTATATACAAGAACGCTGAGTGAGGAAGCAAGGCACCAGTTCTCTCCAGACGCTCAATAGCACGTCATCTGTGTCGGGAGTCGCGTCGCGTCGCGTCGGTATCATTGCTACAAACAGCCTTGGATGCCGTATTAAGCTACTCGAGATACGCGTAGCCATGAAATAATTTTCGAGTGAAGTGTTAATTCTGGGTTGACTTTAATTATCGATCTTCAGTTTGCGTATTGTCGTATTTTCACGTGCCGCCGCGGGGCAAACATTCTATCATTATTTAGCGTGGCGTTTGATGAACCTAATCATCAAATTATGGCGAGCCATCATTTAAACATTTAATTTGGACATTTATAGTTGCATCAGCGCATTAGACCCTGAACTGCTCTGTTAGTTAGATTGTGTGGATTCTTTTGTTTTCATCTGTGACTTTTAGAATACAGAACGTTTTTTCACGACCGTTTTTGATTATAAATCCCAGGCAATCTCCTAATTCATCAGAGCTATAAGCTGTAACTATAAGTGTATTCCCAGATGAAGTGGGCACTAGGAATTCTAACTACAGGCTTCACGTTTTGCTAATCACTTTCTGGTTGCCAATATTGTAGTTAGAGAGCCAGTGTTGAGAACGGCGAAAGACAGCATAAATAACATTCTAAATAATAGGAACTGGTTTAACATTCTACAAACCTAACATTTATAGAAACAACATAAAATTGACATAATTCCACCCGCCGCCCCACAGTGTGTCTTACAGTAGTTTGTTGAGCGTCCTAGTAACACTCTTACTCCCCCCCCCCCATCCCAAAATAAAGATGGACAAGAACAGACTACTAATCTTATATCTCTTATTTGAATATTTTCTTTATCCCTTACGATAATCCATCTAGGTACAGATCCAAGATCGACAAACAACGTTCCTGAATTCGTTTGAACGAGGATTTCGTGTCAAATTACTTCGTAATTTCTTTTCTGCGAACCACGTACGTAAAACTGCCCAATTTGTATTGTTTTTTTTCCCCAAGTAAGCTTCGACCGCTATATTTTGCCACAAATTAACTACAAAGAACTGACTTTGGAGAACATTTTCATGAACCAGCGGGGTAATTACAGCCAGGGAGTACAGAAATTCTCTAATGTTCATCCTCACCACAAGCCTAACAAAGAGTCATTAGGTTGAGCTTGTTTACCAAGGTCCATTTCGGAAATCGCCAGTGAATTTAATATTTCGAGATACACAGTGTCAAGAGTGCGTATCCTAAAGGCAAGTCAAGAGTTTAATAGCTACTAGAAACTGCGGCCACTAAGACTACCTTCACGAGACAAACATTAAGTCAGTAAAGCATCTGTTTAAATAATCACTCTTGCATTCGGATATGATGCATAGCATTGGAGTCTCACCTTCTGAAGGAAATTATGTAGAGCAAACTTCGTTATTACTCTTGTTTGCCGGCCGCAGTGGCCGTGCGTTTCTAGGCGCTCCAGTCCGGAGCCGCGCTGCTGCTGCGGTCGCAGGTTCGAATCCTGCCTCGGGCATGGGTGTGTGTGATGTCCTTAGGTTAGTTAGGTTTAAGTAGTTCTAAGTTCTAGGGGACTGATGACCACAGCAGTTGAGTCCCATAGTGCTCAGAGCCATTTGAACCATTTTTTGCTCTTGTTTCAATTGTAAATTAGAGAAAATTTTCCGTATGACCTGGTTCTGTCAAAATGAATAACATATTAATAAAACCCGCTCCTTGGGAATAAGAGTCAATAGTACCTCCACAGCGCAATCTTGTTCTTCCCCTCCTCCGAAACGTCATGTAACATTTGCATTACTTTGTCATTTCGTATCTATGTTTCATTTCAGTATCTCAGCGATCTTTAGCCGCTGTGCGTGATGTTTTCTCTTCATTGGCGTACTCAAATTCGACCGTTCAGGTTCGTTACAGATAAATACTCTGGAATGTTACGTTGTCTAACATTTATCTTTAGTTCCCTGTATTACGGTAAACATAGTTCGATGAAAAGCGTCTTCGTTTAAGAACACGTCTTTCAGTGTAGCGATAGGTTTTCTTTATTTTGGTGAGCACGTTAGGAAGCGTTAATAAGATTTTTGAATATCCTCTAATAATGCTCTACAGACCGTATAGGAATACACAAAACTTGAGACAATATGTCAGCTGACACTGAAAGTGACAGTTTATGTGGATTGAAAACCGAAAGATGAAATTACTAAGAGGCTGAGGCCAGTGCTAAAGGACATTATTTACTCTTGGAACTATGGTGTGCTTGCATAACGTGAAACGAAAAAAAAAATGGTGACTTGGACTGAATTCAAACACCTACATTCAAATAAGTAATTAATGTTCAAAGCTGACACACAGCAGTTATTAGGCTCGTTACAAACTCCTCTGTAATTGCCACGCGGCTTCAATTATTCAGCGCGGCACTGTAACTGGATTTGATGCGTAGCATAGGAGTCTCACCTTCTGCAGGAAATTGTATACAGCAAATTTCGTTATTGCTGCAGTTTCAATTGTAAATGACAGACAATTTTCCGTATGACCTGGTTCTGTCAAAATGAATAACATTTTAATAAATCGTGTCTCTTTTATAATTACTTTCTGATTTTAAAGCTTTTCATTTCGATTTTCTTTAAATCGCAACTGCAACTAATAGCTCACTTAATTTCTGTTATACGGGGCTGATTGAATGAGCATCAAAGTATCGCGAGATATAACAGCTGACAACGCACTAGTAAATTATAAGATTTCAAATTGTGAAAGCTGAATTCCTCGAGGGGTATACAATGTCCAAATAATTTACGGGAATACAACCGTGTGACGTCGTCGACAGTGGCTGGTATTTCGACAAGTGCAGAACTTGTCATTTTGAAAGCAAAAATACAGCCAATTGGCGCTGTGCAAGTGAATTTGTAGCTTAGGTTTGCAGAGCAATTCCGGAAAGATAACAAGCGCACACACACACACACACACAGACACACACACACACACGAACACATACACACACACACATACATTGTAAGCACATAACCGAAGATGACAGATGCCAGAAGTTGTCGATAGTGAAAACTGCTAAGCAACAACAGAGACAAGATTAATTCACACGAGAGAAAGCAGAATTCAACACTGCATTTAAGCAAGAACTTCCATCTCTATTTACAAAGTCACTTGCTAATCAATCTCAACTGCTTCCTACGGTGACCTAACAGCTGGAATTCCAGAATCTCCATGTTTTTCTGTCCCTTCTAATGACCGTTGGCAAGACGATGTTCTGCAATAGCCGATCGGAAAGGCTGCAGCAAGCGTGTCTGACGCTTATGCTCGGTACACCGGTCCATCACGGTCCTGCGGACTGACCAATATATGACGTGTCACAACTGCAAGGAATAAGATACATTCCCGTCTTACACAAACCAACATCGTCCTTAACCAAACCAAATAGTAATATAATAGCAGCACAGAGGGCTGCGTTACGTCCACTTAGAGTTGATCCGGTTATGGTTATTTTACCCATTGACAAGAGCAACGCTACAGTTGCTCTGGACAAGCAGCATTACGTTCAAAATATGCAGTGTTTACAGTGTGATTCAGCGTATAGCAGGACCGCTGGTGAATCCACAACATGTGTTGAGACAAAGATTAACAGCTTCCTGAAGAAAAGTTCCTTGTCACGGGAGATTACCAAGAGTCTTCAAACTTATTGCGTTGTTTCGCTGGGTAATACAGCCTTCCGAGGATCCACGAAAGGGGGCTCCTCTTCTTGTTTTTTTCAGTATCATTGGTGTTTCGATATATCCTGTAGCAAAACATATAACTACTCTGTTGAGCCCTAGAGTAGGTCGGTGTCAGCACCACATTTATAACTCGACGGATTTCGAACTTGGTTGCGAGGGAATTCGTTAAAACGATTCTGATAGTCTTGTAAATTTCAATGTGTCTATCTTCACTCGTGTTCCTCTGTCTTTCTTTACGGTTAACTGAGGTTAGGTTTGGTGCTGATTTAACGAACCAATTTCGACATGTGTTGAATTCCACTTATTTTTTTCAATGACTAGTGCTATGAGCAGACAGATGGAGTAGCGATGGAAAGCCCGTTGTCATATATTAATGCAAATTTGTTTTTAGAAGAGTTCGAGGAAGTCGGTGGTTGAAACCTGCGTGTTTTTTTTTTTTTCAGGAATGTAGACGATACTTTTACTGTTTGGCCTCATGGCAGTCAGAAGTCGAGCAATTTTTGAGAAAACCAGAACTCAATCCACGCCAATATTCGTTTCACGGTGGAGGTGGAAAGGAATGGACGCCTTACCGTCCTTGATGTATTAGTTAGGAAGGACGTTGACGGTACGTTGGGACACGTTATTTATAGGCATCGTAGTCACACTGACTTGTACCTAAAGGCTCATAGTTGTCACCACCCGGCTCAGTGTGAAGGGACACTTCGTACCTTAGTTCAAGGCGCCCACTTCATTTCAGACCTTGAGTGTTTGTTAGCTGAGTTAACCCATCCTGAGGGCACCTCCCGTTACAATGGATATAGTGGAAGACGGATCAAACGTGCGTTGGGTTATAGACCAACTGTGATCCGGATGAGTGATGACAATACCGAGTAGGCACCCGGGTCTACGGCTTTTCTGCCTTACATAGGGAGTGTCTCTTACAAGATTAGTATTTTGCGGAGATATGATGTAAAATGAGTTTTCCGTTCTCTGTCTAAGATCAGGGTCCTTCTACATCGCGTTGGGCGGATATCTGTTCTATTCTTTGCGGCTGTGGCATGTCGTATATTGCTCAGACTGCCACAACCGTAGAGGACCGGTGTACTGATCATATGCGTCACACATACTCATACACAGACACACACACACACACACACACACACACACACACACACACACACACACACACACACAACAGCCAAACAAATGGGCTTCTGCAAACATTGTCCTGCCACCAGGAGAATTATTTCTACCTCACCCGTTGTTTAGGAACTTTTACTGTCAATAACTTTCGGCGTCGTTCACCTTCGTTTGTGTGTTGCCGGTGTTTACCGTGTGTGTGTGTGTGTGTGTGTGTGTGTGTGTGTGTGTGTGTGTGTGTGTGTTACTTTTCCGGAACTGCTCTGAAAACCAAAGTTTTGATTCACTTGCACAGCGTTTATTTGCTGCCGTTTTGTCCTAAAAATGACAGGCTGTCCCCCCATCAAAATATCGGCTATTTTCGATGACGTCACCCGGCTGCCTTCCCTTAAGCTATTTGGAGCTTTCAAGTTACATTGTTAGGAAGAGTATTCATTACTACATCAGCAGTTCAAAGAGTGACCATTTTTACATCTGGACTAGCCCTTTTCAATATGAAATTATTAAAGAGATTGCATCCACTACGTATAGCGTTAGCAGAGAGACAATCGCCGTCCACATTCTTATTTTCCCTGAAAAACGTCTTTCTCCTGACCCGTTTGGCTGTTGATTAAAATCAGATCTTACCAAACTTAAAAACCACCTCAATTTTAAATCTTAAGAAGAAAAGTCGGTGGATGAAGTGAAAAATTGCTTAAAGATAGCTAAATAATTTCTCCAAAAACTCTTGAAAAGCAATTCTGAACTAACAGTATGGTGAGCCCACAGACCATGTAAGGTTTACGAATACAGCAAATTCTATAAATTTAATTATAGTCCAATGCATTACGATCATCACACTGCAATATAAAAGCCTTGGTGTGTCTTGTCGTACTTCAAGCGCATGTGTTCCACTAGTATGAATGCAATATATTTCATTATTCGGTAATTTATTGTTTTAAGGTGTAGACTGTCTGTTAATGGTACTCAGTTTGTCATTTTTCTGCAGGTTTGAAGACGTTCACCGCTGACCGAACCCGACAGTCAGAGAATAAACAACTAAATTTTGTTGACTGAGACGAAAACAAAAGATATTTATTCTACTCTTTCTAGACTGTTCCATTCAAGGATGTCACAAATGGTGTAAAGAAGCTGGCGTCATTATGATGTAATAGGCTTATAGGAGGAGAGTTAGGTCGATGTGTTGCAGAGAGAAGAGTATTTTGGCGTGGGAAAAACTGATTTAAAGAACATCGTCATCTTATTAAGTCATGTCACGTGCTGTATGTGATTTCACTGCGATATGACCCTCTGAACTAAAACCCAAAGCCGTCTGACAGAAAGCTTGGGTCAAAAGTTGTATCAAAGTCTTCATTGTCTTACTGCTGCAGGTTACTCCAGCATGTGAATTAACGGAAGAAAAAATGAAGAATTCTTTTACAGAGTGTACAACCTTTTGTCGAAAGGAAAGTAAATCCTGTGAATTATTGAGAAAACTGAAGGAAAGAATGAACTAGCTAGTCCAACTCATCCCACCGTACGAACAGAACAATGGAAGAGCGCCACAAATATTCAGTAAAATGAAAAATTGTGATGGATTTTGTCGTGTATATTCATGAGAGATACTGTTATCCAGAATATAGGCCGCTGGTTACAATCTTTTCGGCAAAGAAATCATTTTGGAAATAAGCTGTATCTCGTTGTATTAGCACTGTTTTGTTTGTGTTCTGGTATACCGTGCCGTTTTACAACCACCATAGACATCAATACCACTTCTTGTAACTCTTTCTGAGAAAATAACATCTTACTTACTTACTTACGAAAGAAATAGCTCTGAGTACTATGGGACTTAACTTCTGAGGTCATCAGTCCCCTAGAACTTAGAGCTACTTAAACCTAACTAACGTAAGGACATCAGACACATTCATGCCCAAGGTAGGATTCGAACCTGCGACCGTAGCGGTCGCGCGGTCCCAGACTGTAGCGCCTATAACCGCTCGGCCACCCCGGCCGGCAAATATATTTTCAAATATCTCATCTCTTTCCAGTCTGATTACTTGAAACCCAGACGCGGGCGGACACAGACACACACACACACACACACACACACACACACACATGCATATATATATATATATATATATATATATATATATATATATATATATATATATATTCAATGATTCTACAACGTAGATACTATTGACGTACCCACCGTCTCGAATGCAGCTAAGTGGATGGAAAATAATTTTATTTATTAAATCGAGTATCATCAAAGTACGGATACGAGACGCAATCTTGTCGAGATGCCTAAGATGGGGGAGAACTGTGCTATGGGTTAAAGATATTCCGACAACAGGTATTGGAAGGTTTCACCGATATTTCCATTTGGTACTACGACTGAATGAGTGGTCGGACAATGACTGAGTGTCAGGAAGGAACTGTTGAAGCTTACCTTAAAGTGGGTCCGTTGTTCATTACCACATCGATATTACTCTCAAACCATTGTTTAACATCTAAACCGTTTTATTATGAATTGGTAAACACGTCAACGATGCCAATAATTTCGTTGACTAACATATTCCTTGTTGATAACGAGCATACAAGAGTAGCCAGGGAAATCTACACATCTGTTCTCACTTTAAATTATTCTGATGATCTTACAAAATTATTTTGTGACACGTAAAAAGTTTGAGGTACGTCACTTTAATGATGGACAGTTAATTTCAACTTGATTCTTCCCCTTTCCTGATAGTAATTTCGGTGACATGAACAATTCACTTAAGGACATTACTTCGATCGGCGCTTAGTAACCGAATAGTCTTCTATGATTCCATTAAAATAAAATGGAGTACTAGATAAATGCTTTTCGTCAAAAACAATCAGACTGATTACAGAAAGTGTGTCAAACGAAAATATGAGTTGATATCCATTATAGTCTTTCAGTGATTCGACGGATATCGCACCTTCTGGTGAAAACTTCAGTATTATTGACATGTACAGGTGCTCACCTCACTTGCTGCTTTCGTGAATTTGTTAGGTTACGTCCATTTGCTTCCTTTGCACAGTCTGTTCCGTCACATCAGAACCTTCGTACTTTTTAATATTGCTGAGTCCCAGATTCTCAGGTTCTCACCGAACGAGGGTCAGTTGCTCTCCGGTGCAGAATTATTACTCTGTTAAATATACACTCCTGGAAATTGAAATAAGAACACCGTGAATTCATTGTCCCAGGAAGGGGAAACTTTATTGACACATTCCTGGGGTCAGATACATCACATGATCACACTGACGGAGCCACAGGCACATAGACACAGGCAACAGAGCATGCACAATGTCGGCACTAGTACAGTGTATATCCACCTTTCGCAGCAATGCAGGCTGCTATTCTCCCATGGAGACGATCGTAGAGATGCTGGATGTAGTCCTGTGGAACGGCTTGCCATGCCATTTCCACCTGGCGCCTCAGTGGGACCAGCGTTCGTGCTGGACGTGTAGACCGTGTGAGACAACGCTTCATCCAGTCCCAAACATGCTCAATGGGGGACAGATCCGGAGATCTTGCTGGCCAGGGTAGTTGACTTACCCCTTCTAGAGCACGTTGGGTGGCACGGGATACATGCGGACGTGCATTGTCCTGTTGGAACAGCAAGTTCCCTTGCCGGTCTAGGAATGGTAGAACGATGGGTTCGATGACGGTTTGGATGTACCGTGCACTATTCAGTGTCCCCTCGACGATCACCAGTGGTGTACGGCCGGTGTAGGAGATCGCTCCCCACACCATGATGCCGGGTGTTGGCCCTGTGTGCCTCGGTAGTATGCAGTCCTGATTGTGGCGCTCACCTGCACGGTGCCAAACACGCATACGACCATCATTGGCACCAAGGCAGAAGCGACTCTCATCGCTGAAGACGACACGCCTCCATTCGTCCCTCCATTCACGCCTGTCGCGACACCACTGGAGGCGGGCTGCACGATGTTGGGGCGTGAGCGGAAGACGGCCTAACGGTGTGCGGGACCGTAGCCCAGCTTCATGGAGACGGTTGCGAATGGTCCTCGCCGATACCCAGGAGCAACAGTGTCCCTAATTTGCTGGGAAGTGGCGGTGCGGTCCCCTACGGCACTGCGTAGGATCCTACGGTCTTGGCGTGCATCCGTGCGTCGCTGCGGTCCGGTCCCAGGTCGACGGGCACGTGCACCTTCCGCCGACCACTGGCGACAACATCGATGTACTGTGGAGACCTCACGCCCCACGTGTTGAGCAATTCGGCGGTACGTCCACCCGGCCTCCCGCATGCCCACTATACGCCCTCGCTCTAAGTCCGTCAACTGCACATACGGTTCACGTCCACGCTGTCGCGGCATGCTACCAGTGTTAAAGACTGCGATGGAGCTCCGTATGCCACGGCAAACTGGCTGACACTGACGGCGGCGGTGCACAAATGCTGCGCAGCTAGCGCCATTCGACGGCCAACACCGCGGTTCCTGGTGTGTCTGCTGTGCCGTGCGTGTGATCATTGCTTGTACAGCCCTCTCGCAGTGTCCGGAGCAAGTATGGTGGGGCTGACAGACCGGTGTCAATGTGTTCTTTTTTCCATTTCCAGGAGTGTATTTAGCGTACCGGACCAGTCAGCTACGTACAATAAAATCTTATCAATAACAACGATACCCCCTTAAAATTAGTGTAACAGCTCTACAATAATGACACTCAGAAAACATGAAAGACTGATGACCTCAGATGTTAACTCCCAGAGAGCGTAGAGCCGTTTGTGTATTTCGATGTACTCGTTCACTTGTCGGCAAAGATACAAATCTGCTAAGAACCCTACTTGCAATGTAGGTGAAATATACGTTGCAATATGACCATTATCAGTAACGTGGCTTACCTTTGTTATTACAACACTTGTAATATCACTGCCACACATCGCTTTGTCATTTTGTTTCATCTCTCTTACGATTACGTGATAATTTTGTCACTTTGGTACATATTCATGGGTGTGCAAAGTATTCGATTTCTTGTCAAAAGGGATTGGTTCTGGAAGGCTCAGCAGTCCGTATGGTCAGGAGTAGGTTTCCCGCGTTGTCTCAAAAGTAGGAACGAGCACCCACTGGGTGGCAGCGAGTTTTCACCGAAATGGTTCTGTTTCTCGAAACTTATTGTGGACAGTTCCTGGTGCGAATCTACTTGACACGGGCATAGTACTACCAGTCGTGATGGATAAAATTTTCCATTCTGTCTCCACATAAACAGCCGCCTACCGGCGTTTCCCTGGAGTGAGTAAGTTCGTTGCGCCCCTCTAAACCTACAGATTTCCCCAATCAAATTACGCCCCCACCACCAGACGCGGTGTGGGCAGTGCTTAACGATGGAGTGTGACTGTAGGGAACCAGTACCAACCTCATGAATCGCAACGATGGCTTTGCAAGCTTTAAATGGGAACTTTATGCTTCTGTCTCCCGCTTTCACGTAGGAAAGGTAAATATTTATTCGTCAGGTTGACAGCAGCATTCAGTCTCCGCTCCAAGTGGAGTTAGGCAGAAAACGCAGACTGAGGAGGATTTACTTCCGGCTCGTGTCTTGCCTGACTGGTGTTATCATGCTGTGCTTGAAGACTACAAGTTTCCCTTAGACATGGCGTAATCTGTCTTTTGAGCAGCTTACATTTAACTCATTTGGTTAGCCATCTTGAATGATTAGTTATCTGGATTAAATATTTGATCCCTTTATTTTCATCTTGCGAACTGTCCAGAGGTGAAATTTAATTCATTTTTGCCTCCTGCGCAGTCTTCCAATAAAACGCGAGTCACCCTGATTTTAGAGTGTTTTGTTTCAGTTTGCTAATATTTCGAGGTCACTGCTCTGTAAATGTACATTGTCAGTTGTTCACTTGAGTAGATTACAAAAACGATTTTTATTTTCAATGGGATTTTCATTCTGAAATCTGTAATGTGATACAACTTCCTCGCGGTTAGATGACTAGTAAATAATAAATATAATCACCTGCGACGAATTTCTGTTGCGCCCAGTGGTCAAGCACTATTTTCGAAGATATGAGACACGTAGAGGGGCTAACGCATGTCAAACGCTCATATGTCTTTATAGCAGGAGTAGTTGGGTGACAGACAGGCTGCCGAGCCCTATTTCGGCGTCTTACTGGTCTGTTCATTGTGTGGCTATTCATGTTCATGATTAACAATTGTTGTGCAATGCATCCCATTTAGGAACATTTTGAAAATTTCATATTTAATTTTTGAAGGCCCGTAATGAGCTAATTATTCGCCAATACACGTCTTCTTCACAATAGGAGTAAGGGATTTTCACATTCTGCGATTTATTTGGTAAGTTATACAAATATTCAAATAGATGAGCTAGGTCTGTTAAAGGAGAAGCCACTGTGTAAAAACCCTTCTCACAGAGAAGTGCTTGGTTGTCAAATATATCTTTCTCTGTATTGGTACAATTTACCATAAGACTGAGTCTTCTCACTTGGCTTCCATTAGTCTTAGCATTTTGTCCATAATCACTTCTTCACTTCGTCTGAGTTACCAGCTTCAGTCTGTCTGGTCATCATCAGGTAACGTAAAAATTGCTTTTGAAGTCCATGTGAAATCATTACTGCTGTGGTCTAAATGGGTTCTTATAAATTTATGTTTAGTGGTGATATTTAGACTACAATAACGACTTTTATGTTGCCTGGTAATGATTACGTAGGTAGTTTGAAACTGGCAGCAAGTGAAGGTTTATTTAAAACTTCAATACAACAGCGTACCGGAACAGGACAGATTCCTGTGCCTGTCTGACAATCAATCTGACAAGATATTTAAGTTCAGCACTCATCTGCTGAGCTACATTGTATTCTGTAAAGGTTTCTTTATTGTAATCATTTGCTGTTAAATAGAATACTGTCCTGTCCTGTTGCTCCTGGGATAGCATATCACACGGCCCGGTGCTGTCACAATGTATACATCGCCACCCACGACGCAGTTTTCACTTCTAATAACTGGTAGACCTGTGGTCTACTGTGTAAGAGAAATAAAAAACTGAATGATGTATTCAAAGACGAACCAAAGGTGTGTCATCTGACGACCGCCGAGACCAAATGATCATACTAATGACGACTAAATTAACGAAGGAAAGAAAAGGGTAGCGTCTTTGGCTAGTAATCCGAACGTTCTCGGTATCGAGTTCAAACTTCGTAACTGCTTCAGTTCTGAATAAAAATAATGAGCGATGGCAGCTGAAAAATTCCTGCATAAGAAGACACCCTTGCTCTGCCGACAGCCTCGTCAAAGAGAGTGGAGGAGAAGACAGAGGCTCAGAGGTCTCCCTTAACCTTGGGGTGCGAAATTGCCACTAAACCGTGGAAGATTCAGCAATGACAAACGGCATTATGATGTAAAAAGGCAATAGAAACCATTGCCTTAAAGACACAATGTGTATCCAAGGACCGGTGGCGTTTATTAATTGAAAAAGTGTCATGATGATTTCTCCAATGATGAAAGATTCTGGGCTTGTTCCCATTCGGATCTCCGGGAGAGGACTTTCAAGGGTCATGCGATCATGAGAAAAAGACTGAATAGCTGACGGAAGCGTAGTGTTCTATGAGTCGTGGTGTAGAATGTCAGAAATCTGAACGTGGCAGGGAAGTCATAAAACCTGAAAATGGAAATGCAAAGGTTCAGTCTAGATATAGTGGGGTCAGTGAAGTGAAACGGAAAGCAGGCAAGAATTTCTGGTCAGTTGAGTGTAGGGTAATATCAACAGTTGCAGAAAATTCTAAGGACACAGAGTGAGTTACTGTAAACAGTTCAGTGTTATTGCTGTTCCCATTAGAAACGATAGTAAAGCAACACCGATAAAAGAATTTCAGGTACACATGCCGAAGTCGCAAAGCACGGGGGGAGTAGGAAGCGGTTTTAGGGAAATTAGTAGAAGAAAAGATTATGGGAGAATATGTGCTTTGTAGTAGGAATGAGAGAGGAGAAACATTAATGTCGTCTGAAATAAATTTCAGTTAGTAATGGCGAACACTCCTTTCAAGAATCACAAGGGGAGGAGGTATACTTGGGAAAGGCAGGGAGATACGAGCAAAGAATGGCTCTGAGCACTATGGGACTTAACTTCCGAGGACATCAGTCCCCTAGAACTTAGAACTACTTAAACCTAACTAACCTAACGACATCACGCACATCCATGCCCGAGGCAGGATTCGAACCTGCGATCGTAGCGGTCGCGCGGCTCCAGACTGTAGCTCCTGGAACCGCTCGGCCGACGAGATACTAGCAGATTCCAGTTAGATTACATAACAGTTGGGCAGAGATTCAGAAACCGGATACTAGATTGTAATGCGTAACCAGGAACAGATACAAATTCTGATCACCGTTTAGAAAATTTGATGGGTAGACTGTTGTTTAAAAAATTAGTCAGTAAGAATTATAGCGCACAGAAGTGGGAAAGAAGATACACGCTTGAAGTTCTCTGAGGCTATAGATAGTGCTATAATGAATGGGTCAGTAGGCAATCACGTAAGCTGAAAAGAAAAACGTACGTGCAAGGTAGGTAATTGGGAAAAGCTACTGGAGACATCCTTTGATCGAAGAAAGAAGAAAGCACAAAAATATTCAGAGAAATTGACGAATACAGAAGTCAATTAGAAATGAAATTAATAGGAAGTGTAGAGAAGCTAAGGTGAAACTGTGGCATGAGAAATGAAAACAGATAGAAGAAGAAATCATCGTCTGAAGAACTGACTCAGCATATGGATAAGTCAAAACGACTTTAGGGAAAATTGAAAGAAAAGGAGCTGACATTATGAATGCAAAAGGAACTCCATTGTTAAACGCACAGGAGAGAGAGGATAGGTGGAAAGAGTATAAGGAAAGTTTCTATGACGGGGAGAACTTTTCTGGTGACGTGATAGAAGAAAAAACAAAAGTCGACATGGAAGCGATAGGGGATCCAGTATTACAACCGTGATTTAAAAGAGCTTTGGACGACCTAAGATGAAATAAGGAAGAAGAGAGTGATAAAATCCCATTGGAATTTCTAAAATCATTGGCGGAATTAGCAACAAGACGATTAATCATGTTTTTGTGTACAATGTATGAGATCGGCGACATTCCGCCAGACTTTCAGAAAAACATAATCCACACAATTCCGAAAATTGCAAGGGTCTAAAAGTGCGACAATTACAGCACAATCGGCTTAACAGCTCATGCATCAAAGTTTCTGACAAAGAATAAAATGCAGAAGAAAGTAGAAGAAAACTAAGTATCCGTTAAGTGGCTATCAGTTTGGCTTTAGGAAAGGTGAAACACCAGTGAGGCAGTCCTGATGTTGCATTTGATAATGGTAGGAAGAATGACGAAAACTCAAGACACGTTCATTGGATTTGTCAACCTGGAAAAAGCTTTCGACACTGTAAGTTGGTACAAGAAAAAATAGGGGTAAACTATAGGAAATGTAGGTAATGTACAATATGTCTAAGAATTAGGAGGGAAGAATAAGACTGGAAGACCAAGAAGGAAGCGCTAGAATTCAAAAGGGCGTAAAGCGGGGATGTTTTCGCTCCTACTGTTCAATCTATACATCGAAAAAGCAATGACGCAAATAAAAGAAAGGTTCGAGAATGGGATTAAAATTCACGGTGAGAGGATATCAATGATAAGTTTCGCTGATGACATTGCTAACCCCAGTGAAAGCGAAGAATATCTGTAGGAAATGTCGAATGCAATGAACACTAAGTAGTAGAGAATATAGACTGAGATTGAATCGAAGAAAGATGAAAGTAATAAGAAGTAGCAGACTCGAGAATACGGAGAAACGTACCATTAAGACTGGTGATCAAGAAGTAAATGACGTTAAGGTATAATTCCACTACGTGGGCAGTAAAATAGCTCATGGCGAACGGAGCAAGGAGGACATAAAATGAAAAATAGTACTGGAAAAATGTGCATTCCTGACTAAGAGAGGTCTAGTAACAGATATAGGCCTTAATTTGAGGAAGAAAGCTCTGAGAATGTAAGTCTGGAGCACAGCATTATATGGCAGTGAAACATGGAATTCGGGAAAACCGGTAAAGAAGACAATCGAAGAGTTTGCGATGTGGTGCTACAGAAAGATGTTGAAAATATGGTGGACTGATTAGGAAAGGAATAAGAAAACACTGACTATGGAAAGCAATGATTACAAGAAGGGACAGGACGATAGGACAACAACCACCAGGGTGGTAGTGGACCACTTCGTCGCTTATATAATTTTCTGTGGCAGAGTCAGGTTATGTCTTAGTGCTGCAGTATGAGAATTTTTTAGAAGTATTACAGGTAGTTTCAAACTTCGTGGGGAAATAAATGTACTGTGAAGTTGTTTGTATGCCGGTTTTCTTACAGATCGTTTAAGTTGCCCAACGTATACATATATAATTCCTTTCATTTTATAATTAAAGTGCCATTGAATATGCGATTAATAAAAAAATAATGGAAATGTCAAAACCGTCCCCTTTTCATCATTAGGCAACAATACACAGATATAAATTAGCTAGATTTTAAAGTTTAAGAACTCCGATATGTTATTTGTAACTAAGGATTTTATGTATGTGCTTACACAGAAACATTAAAGACTGCTAGGATTATTTTCATTTTTATGTACAAGGAGAAAGATTATTTACATACGTAATAAGAATAGTACTGACACGTGTTACTTACTGGATTTAAGGAAAACGTGGAAGAGAGGACCCACCGATATTACATTCTTTTCACACAACCCATTTATTTAACAATATATATATATATATATATATATATATATATATATATATATATATATATATAGTCTTTTTTTTTAAAATGAAAAAATTTGCTAAATTCTTTTGACCTTAAACCTTAAGATGAAGAAACCTTCGCAAAAGAATTCAAAACGGCAAACAATATGATAATGATTACAAGACGGCCGCACTTTAAGCCCGCCCGTTACCGGCGAAACAACGGTGTTTACTATCGCGCTGGACACTGTCTTATTAAATGCCTTTCTGAAACACATGGAAACTAAGAGGGTAAGGCAATATTATACGCAATTTAGTTACATTTTTGTTTGTTTTGGTAATACTGTCGTTTTACGTTGATGACGCTTGCTTTGTTTATTTGTTGTTACATCTTTGCAATTTTCAACCTGTTAGATTAGTTACATTATCGCTGCCCTGTTGTTAATCATGGCTGCTCCGCTGTCTATTTGCACCAAAGCGGAGCAACGTTCAGTGATTCGTTGTTTGTGGTCGGAAGGGGTATCAGGAGCCGAAATTCTTTGAAGACTTTCGGTACATTACGGGAACAGTGTTTCGCCACAACGGAGTGTCTTCGAAAGGATTGAAAAATTCCGAAATGGTCGCACTGGTGTTACGCACAATGAAGGAGCCGGACGACCGTTTAGCGCCACAAATGAAGAAACCATTGAGCGTTCACGTGAAATGATTCTCTTAGAAAGACGGTTAACTATTGACAAAGTGGCACATCGTCTGCAAATTAGTCACGATTCTGCCTACAAAATCATCCACAACAGACTTGGGTTTCATAAAGTTTGTGGAAGATGGGTCCCAAAACAACTCACACAATTGCATAAACAAACGCACTTGGACATCTACAAAAGCATTTGGATCGCTATGGTAACGAAGGGGATAACTTCTTAAATAGGATCATTATTGGTGACGAAACATGGATCCATCATTACGAACCGGAAACAGCAGAGTATGGAATGGAAACATCGAAATTTGCCGTGCAAGAAAAAATTTAAGAACCAACCGTCTGATGCTTACGGTTCTTTGTGATGCACATGGTCCAGTACTGTAACATTGTGCGGAAAGGGGCACATCAATAAACAGTGTACGTTACATTAAGATGCTTACTGTCAGGCTAAAGCCTGCAATTCGAAGCAAACACCTAAGATTGCTGTGAAAAGTGTTGTGTTGTTGCACGACAATGCCCGTCCGCGTATTGCTGCCCACACTACTGAAACGCTCCAGAAACACAAATTTGAAGTATTGGATCATCCTCCACATAGTCCCGATCTTGCCCCTTGTGACTATCACTTGTTTGGTCCACTCAAACAGGCATTAAGGGGCCGTCGATTTGCCTCGGACGAAGCAGCGAAAGAAGCGGTGCATTCCTGGCTCGCAGCTCAACCGAGAACCTTCTTTTATGAGGGCATCAGGAAGCTTGTACAACGATGGGCCAAGAGCGTTGAAAAATGATGTTCTTGTAAGTTTCCTATTTGATTACAATAAAATGTTATTACTAATTTGCGCATAATAATTGAATTACCTTCGTATATAAGTACCATCGATGACAAGAGTGATTCACTTACTCGAAAAAGAAGACTTAACTTTTAATTACAAAGCTGTATGTCGAAATGTTCGGTGTTAAGCTGCGTACCTGTGCTTAAAAAAAAATGGTTCAAATGGCTCTGAGCACTATGGGACTTAACTACTGAGGTCATCAGTCCCCTAGAACTTAGAACTACTTAAACTTAACTAACCTAAGGACATCACACACATCCATGCCCGAGGCAGGATTCGAACCTGCGACCGTAGCGGTCACGCGGTTCCAAACTGACGCGCTTAGAACCGCACGGCCACACCGGACGGCCCTGTGCTTAAAGGTTAAAAATATTAGCAAACAATATGACAATAATAAAGCTGCCATAGTGCAACTGTTTCGTCTGTATTTGCGACCAGGAGCTGATTAATTAGGACATTAATGATCGGGTACAAACCAGAAAGGAATGGCAACATAACAGTGGGCAAATTTTCAAACGACAACCAGTGTCTTAGTACAATACTACGGCCTATATTTACGACCAAAGAGCAGACCGAACAAAACTCTGAGGGTCGGGTACAAACCAGAAAACAATAAGAAGGGCTGGTAGACAATGACACAAATCAGCACTAGGGTTACAGAATGTTAGTCCCTATTATCAACAAGCAGTTCCATGGACCCACGGTAGTGCCGATGAAAGCCAGGTAGAAGAGGGCAGCCAAGCCACGAGTGGTAGTCCGACACGAATGTTGCCAACCAACTGACGGGATGTCGGCCGGCAGCACGCAGTCGACGCTGTACACCGGTATCTTCGCTCTGCGCAGGCCATCCTTGCGCATTGCGCAGCTAGTGGCTTCGGCAGCTCGGACCTCGACACCATCTCTCGTCGCGACGCTACCGCCAATCCCCAAACTTCGTGCCCCCCCCCCCCTCCCCACGGGTCAGCGAACCCCGTATATACATCGGAAAGCAAAGACATTCTAAGGACACAATCAGCAGATGCCACCTCTTCCTCATAGATATTGGCGACGGGGTCGCAAGAGGGTTAGTCGATACTGCACCTGAGCCAGTTGCGCCAGACAGAACGGTCTACTAACTCAAAGGCACCACGGCTCAAGTACTACATGTTAATTTATAGGTTGTAGCACGCCAATAATTATTTGTCGCCAAACATATGACTGCTTATGTAATGCAATTAAGGTAACTAATCGTCCGTTTTCTATAAATTCGGTATGAAATACCTATTTGTGCCTTTGATAGAATTATATTTTAATTCATTCAAAGAATTTTGTGATCTCCACAATACACGAGTGAAACCAAAAGAACGTGATCGTTTCTCGTTCAAAATTTTATTATGTGGTAAATAAAATGACGTCATTAATAGTTGATTGAACCATTTGGAATTAAGAAAGTAAATGTGTGTGTTTATATAGTCAAAGTCTTATAGCGAAATTGATTTTAAGGTTACAACTTCAGCTTCGCTGTGGTACGCCATCTTGAGCACCTGCACACTATCCGCCTCCGAGTCCTGTGATATCAGTCGTCTGTGGCTTCTGCTGTTCCTGAAATTACATGCAAGAGGACTTCGAAGAGCTTCTCTTGACCTCTCGGTTGTGCCTCTCTGCTCTCTTGTCGGTGACGCTACTCTGCTGTCCGAGATGCCGTCTCAAGACGACACACGTGGCCGGAAACATCCTCCTCCCACACTCTCCGAGCAAGGCAGTCGCCTCTGATACGGACGTCACTGGCATTGCTGCTTCAGAGCAGATTTAGACCACAAGAGCCGCACAAAAGCGTACTCTTCTTCCCAAATAAAGGTGTTATGTTTGCGGACGCTGACAGTGGCCCTCCTGTAGCAAGCGAAGGGAGACGGAAAACATTAGGAGAAGTTTTAACAACTGTCCTTCCCGGAAAACGTCATACGCAAAAGTAAATAAATCGCAGAAAATTCCCGACAGAACTTAGAAACCTGTGTATTTCATGGCAGACGCCGGAAAAACGTCGTGTATGAAGCTGGGCAGCTGCGAATCAGTTGGTTTAAAATAGTTTTGTGTTGTGGACGAAAGGGAAGCTAATACTTGCCATTATGAGTTATGTTTCCCATGTCCTCGTTGATCAATTTTGGAAAAATGAAGTAAAGGCTCTTCAAGCCGCCTCGGCTGATATCTTAACACAACTATCGCCCAGTACTTGAATAAACTTCGAAGTTAGGTAGAAGAACTTATAATGGTATCGTCATAGATTCTCAGGAAACATAAATATATTTTTAAAAATAAAAAGGAATACACATCGCAACAAATTATTTACTTTTAATTTTGGTAAGCGATTTCGTCTATAGTCCGTCAACAGGTCAAAGACTACAGATAGCGTGAAAAACTGGTTCACGGAAGCACTGAGTTCGTACCTTTCACGAAAAGAGCTATTTTGGCTTGCAATGTATGGACAATAATTGCCTTTCCAAATTTGCTCCTTGTTTCAATATATACAAGGTGGTCTATTGATAGTGACATGGCCAAATATCTCACGAAATAAGCATCAAACGACAAAACTACCAAGAACGGAACTCGTCTAGCCTGAAGGAGGAAACCAGATGGCGCTATGGTTAGCCCGCTAGATGGCGCTACCATAGGTCAAACGGATATCAACTGCGCTTTTTTAAATAGGAACCCCCATTTTTTATTACATATTCGTGTAGTACGTAAAGAAATATCAATGTTTTTTTAGGACAACTCTTTTCGCTTTGTGATAGATAGTGCTTTAATAGTCACAAACGTACAAGTACGTGGTATCACGTAACATCCCGCCAGTGCGGACGGTATTTGCTTCGTCATACATTACCCGTGTTAAAATGGACCGTTTACCAATTGCGGAAAAGGTCGATATCGTGTTGATGTATGGCTATTGTGATCAAAATGCCCGACGGGTTTAACTATCGCCGGATAGTTACGTTATTTAAGGAAACAGGAAGTGTTCAGACACATGTGAAACATGGACTACGACATGCAACAAATGATGATGCCCAAGTAGGTGTTTTACCTGCTTCGCGGCTAATCAGCACATCAGTAGCAGACAAATTGCGAGAGAATCGGGAATCTCAAAAACGTCGGTGTTCAGAATGCTACATTAACATCGATTGCACCCGTTCCATATTTCTATCCACCAGGAATTGCATTGCGCCGGCCGGTGTGGCCGTGCGGTTAAAGGCGCTTCAGTCTGGAACCGCGTGACCGCTACGGTCGCAGGTTCGAATCCTGCCTCGGGTATGGATGTGTGTGATGTCCTTAGGTTAGTTAGGTTTAATTAGTTCTAAGTTCTAGGCGACTGATGACCTCAGAAGTTAAGTCGCATAGTGCTCAGAGCCATTTGAATTGCATTGCGACGACTTTGAACGTCGTGTACAGTTCTGCCACTGGGCACAAGAGAAATTACGGGACGATGACAGATTTTTTGCACGCATTCTATTTAGCGACGAAGCGCCATTCACCAACAGCGGTAACGTAAACCGGCATAATATGTACTATTGGGCAACGGAAAATCCACGATGGCTGCGACAAGTGGAACATCAGCGACCTTGGCGGGTTAATGTATGGTGCGGCATTATGGGAGGAAGGATAATTGGCCCCCATTTTATCGATGGCAATCTGAATGGTGCAATGTATGCTTATTTCCTACGTAATGTTCTACCGATGTTACTACAAGATGTTTCACTGCATGACAGAATGGCGGTGTACTTCGAACATGATGGATGTCCGGCACATAGCTCGCGTGCGTTTGAAGCGGTATTGAACAGCATATTTCATGACAGGTGGATTTGTCGTCGAAGGACGGCCCGCACGTTCACCAGATCTGACGTCCCCGGATTTCTTTCTGTGGGGAAAGTTTAAGGATATTTGCTATCGTGATCCACCGACAACACCTGACAAAATGCGTCAGCGCATTGTCAATGCATGTGCGAACATTACGGAAGGCGAACTACTCGCTGTTGAGAGAAATGTTCCTACACGGATTGCCAAATGCATTGAGGTTGACGGACATCATTTTGAGCATTTATTGCATTAATGTGGTATTTACAGGTAATCACGATGTAACAGCATGCGTTCTCAGAAATGATAAGTTCACAAAGGGACATGTATCACATTGGAACAACCGAATTAAATTGTTCAAACGTGCCTGCTTTCTGTATTTTAATTTAAAAAATCCTACATGATACCAACTGTTCGTTTAAAATTGTGAGCCAAATGTTTGTGACTATTACAGTGCCATCACAAAGCGAAAAAAGTGGTACAACTAAAATCTTCATATTTCTTTACGTACTACACGGATATGTAATAAAAGAAAGGGGGTTTCTATTTGATTTCGGTTTGAGCTATGGCAGCGCCATCTAGCGGGCCAACCATAGCGCCTTCTCGTTTCCCCCTTCAAGCTAGACAAGTTTCGTCCTTTGTAGTTTTTTCGTTTGACGCTTATTTCGTGAGATATATGGCCCGGTCACGACCAATGGACCACCCTGTATAGTTGCAGTTTCCTACAAGCTGAATCGTATATGCCATATAAAACTTGTACGGACAAGATAAACGAAATGAGGGCCAGTATATTGACATAAAAACAGTGTTTTCTATCGTGTAGTATACACGGATTAATCAGAAGAGGCGTGCGATGAAAAGACGTAATGCGTCCAGGAAGTCTGGGGTACATGTTCGTATTGGTGGGCCAGGTGCTGTGGTGTGAGGAGTCATAATGTTGCATGGACGTACCGACCTTTGAAGAAGGTACACTCATGTGTCAACGTTATTGTGACACTGTACTCCTCCAAGAGCGTCCTTTTAGGGGTGCATTCGGCCCATGTTTACGTACGATAATCTCCACCTTTTCGAACAGTGAAGGTGGAGGAGCTAGTGGAACGAGAAGATCTTCGGTGAATGGACTGCGCTGCCTGTCCTCACGGCGCAAATCCTATGCAGCACGTGTGCGTTGAGGAGACGTTCTGCAGTACCTTCGTATGCACCAACAACCATCCAGCACTTGTTAACCGCGCTGGTGAGGGAATGGATCACCTGGCTTACCCACCATAGGGCCAGTATGGGAGCACGCTGCAGAGGATTCATTGCTGTTCAAAATGGCTCTGAGCACTATGGGACTCAACTGCTGTGGTCATAAGTCCCCTAGAACTTAGAACTACTTAAACCTAACTAACCTAAGGACATCACACACATCCATGCCCGAGGCAGGATTCGAACCTGCAACCGTAGTGGTCGTGCGGTTCCAGACTGTAGCGCCTTTTACCGCTCGGCCACTCCGGCCGGCGATTCATTGCTGTCCTGGTACTCACACACCCTATTAAGAAACACGCCCAGTCTTCTATAGTGTCTAGTGAACACACGTAAACCACTGTAATATAAGTGTAATTAATATCTTTGGATAGAAGTGTCATTTCTGTTAGTCTCATAGCGTATTTCTTTCAGATACCTTCTCTACTATACTGTAGCAGCTCGGTCTAAGTATGCTCCAAGTTTCACCCAGCTGTGTTACTTGGCACTGACACATCATGCAAAAGTTACTTTCGTCCTTACGTTCTGCACACTAGTGTACATTCAGTGGAACGTACATTACGAAGTCTGCCTCAAAGATATTTTCGTCGTGTTTTGACCTTTCGGGAGCGGCTATCATGAAACTACAAAACGAATCGGCTGTTTGGTAGCCCACTACTCAGTTGCGAAGAGAATTTGCGAATTTAGTGAGATGTCGGAGCGCTGTGCGACGCTGTGGGTGTAATGGACTCCTGCTGACGTAGCTCTACCGGTGTAGCCACACAGTGAGTATTTGTGGTCAATATAACTGGAGCGGCGCTACAGTCTTTAGTGTAGTATTCAATAATTTTACGAAGCGTCCTCAGTTGTATTTATTTGCTTTCTCTGCCTTCAGGAATTCTAAACAATGTAAAAAGTATAAATTTACTTCGTTTCTTTCTTCGGTAAATTATATTTTCAAAAGCTATGTATTTTAATGCTTTTTACAAATAACAAGAACTTTAGTTGTTTATTAATTAGTCAGTGCCAGTACATCGTAGCACTTGCTTCAAACACAACTGTACCTCGTACAGCAACCTATGTTCTTAATATCAGTTTCCAGGTATTCTCATACTCTATTTAAATTAGCACGACACATTGTCTAATAGGAGACGTTTTACTGAGATTTCGTCAAAATGTACTGCTGTGCCTTAACCCGAAGTATAACCTGCCGGTCCCTATTTCTTTCGTTAACAGGTGGGTGAATGTACACAGTGAATGAAATTAGAGGCAGAGGAAGCTCATCAGAATTTTTAGGTAGAGATCGTTCGTGAGAAAACCTTCTATCACTCTCTAACTGATAATGCATATCACATTTTTAGAATGACAAAACGCCGGCCGATGTGGCCGAGCGGTTCTAGGCGCTTCAGTCCGCAACCGCGCTGCTGCTACGGTCACAGCCTCGAATCCTGCCTCGGGGATGGTTGTGTGTGATGTCCTTAGATTACATAGGTTTAAACATTTGTAAGTCTAGGGGACTGATAACCTCAGATGTTAAGTCTCATAGTGCTTAGAGCAATTTGAACCATTTGAATGACAAAACTCACAAATGAGTCACTGCCTCATACCTCAGTGCTCCTAAAATCACATTTGGTCAAAATTAATAACAAGCAGAGTCAGCAAAAGTACTCAGTCGGAGTCTGAGTGACAGGATCCATAACAGTTTCGACGTTAGAAACTGATACTGATTTTTGAACGCAGAAGAAACGTAACTGAACTGAACTGAGAAAGTCAGGAGCATTAGAGTTGTTAATTGATGGAATGGAATTCAGAGAGCATCCAAGTATGCAAAGAGCAGGTGTCATATAATTTCACCATTAAGAACGTTCCTCGGAACGTTCATAATTGACCTGTTACTAATAAAGAATGAATCTTTTCATTTACCAGTTATACACAGTTTTATAAAGGTTAGTTTGTATAAATGAATATCGCTCAATATAGCTGTGAACAGAGATGTCTGTGACAGGCTCAGCAAGAACTACATAGACCAAGCAACTGCCTGCCGAGACAGTGGACGTAGACATATGCCTGATATAATTTTCCACACTTAAACGGGAGTGTACGTAGATGGAAATGAAAATAATTTTTTTATTTAATTATTGTAGTTTTAAAAATCACAGCTGGACACTTCGCTGTTCATTTATGCTTGTCTGGCCGTGTGATAATCCAGTTGTGCGCGGAAAGGGACGAGCAAGGGAAGAGATATCATTATTGTTCTAAGTGGGTCTGCAGATCGAATCTGGATAATCTGATTGCCCGCGACATTGACTGAGGTTTAACAGTGTTCTGAAAACTTTTCGCCCATTAGCAGCTCTTTTAAATCCTATATTCCACCACGGTGAATGTGTTTTCTTTTTCTTTAATGTTTTTCTCTCGGCCAGTCTCTAACCAGGGGCAGGATTTAATATAATATATTGAATTCAGTGTCATACAGGGATTATGACACGAATATAGCAACAGGCCGTAAGTAATGTAAAAAAGTTTTTTTTTCATTTTTACGCATTACCGCTTTCGAATTTTTAAAAATTGGTCGTCACGGCTTCCACAACCTTTTATGTTGCGGCTCGTTAATTATTGGGTGCGCCACGAACATAATCTGATTTTACAACAATCTGAAAGTGAAACGCACGTGTGCAACAATATGAATATACAATGGTACAGAATTTTTTAAACGCGGTATTCTCAGTGCATCTGTGGCTGATAAAGTTCCATCAATCAAAAGTTAGATGTTAACTGTAGTATGGCACAACCATGTAAAGTTTCTGAGACTAATGTGAATTTATATGGCAATGTGTAAACATTGACTATTCGCTCAATTCTCCAAAAAAATTATTTCTCATTGCCCTAATGAAAATTCTTACCTTTGGAATAAAGATATCAAGGCTTCATTCTGCTCAGGCTCCCTACCTGTAAAGTATGTCTCTGACAAGTATGCCTGAAGAAATTCACACGGCTTCTGCTATAAGTGCTTATGTAAATCACACAATGAAAAATGTGTGTGTGAGCATTCTAAAAATCACAAAACAGTACAATGCATTCTTAGTCGGTTTTCAATCATTTAACGAAAATTTTTAAAATCAAAAGCGTATGTTAATTAAGTTTCTATATTTTGACTGAGAAAGTGTACATGATTAAAGAATTGGTATTTGAAAATGTATATATCTCTGATAAACATTGTTGAACTAACAATCACACTGATACAAGCACGGAAACATGAAACAACTTTAGTAAACTGAACAATTTGAACTATCTATATTGTTTTCATTAAATGCATTTAAACAGAGATGAGAGTGATGTAATGTTTTCCTGTATAGTCGTGAAATAACTAAACAAACAATGTTCTGTTCATCAACAGTCTACAGGGTCTTCATATATCACACAACTTTTAAACTGACTGGTAAAATATTATTTCCCGTTGCGAACATAAAATCGTGCAGACGAAACCATACGATTCGTAAGGAACAAAAATTGCACTGGTGCCGAATAGTGTGGCTGTGAGACCTCAGAAACCACTATAGTGCCGTTGTAGACAACTGGAAATTAGCAAAGAATTTTGAAAAATAATTTTCCTATACATCCATGCAAGATTCAGTTGACGCAGTATCTTAAACCCACAGATCATTTGAAACGGAGAAATTTCGCCTAGTGAATTCCCACAAAGCAAGAAGGGAACTACAGTTTTGCGAAAAAGAATAATCTTCAGTGACGAGCAACATTTTTGTCTGTGTGGGTTCGTTGACGGACGAAACTGCCGTACGGTGATTCAAGAGAGCCACGTGCATCCACCGCGTGCAACTCTTGGGCGCGGCTTATGGGCTTTTGGTAACGATAACGTGTTATCGTGAAATGGCCAGAAACAACTTCTGGTCTGTTCTGTATGAAGTGGATACAGCCAATACGTGGTTTCAGCAGGACGGGGCTACGTGTCACACATCTCGCGAGACAATAATCCTACTCCATGGAAAATTCTCCCAACCTGTGGTCTCACTTACTGGCGACTAGGAATGACCTCCCAGATCTTGTGAGCTTGCTCCATGTGACTTCTTTTTATTGGGTTATGTGAAGTCTAAGGTCTATGAGAACAAACCACAAACAATTCTCCAACTTAAAGAAGAAATTCAACGTGTCATCAACGATGTGAACAGAGATGTCTGTGACAGGTTCATCAAGAACTTCATGGACCAAGTAACATCCAGCCGAGACAGTCGACGTAGACATATGCCTGATATAAGTTTCCACACTTAAACGGGAGTGTATATATGAGCCGTGCTCCGGCTCGTCTTGGTGACATTAACAGGTTGGCGACGTGTATTGGGATTGTCACCTATCGTTTTCTTACTCTGTTCACTGGCGCCACTACGTTTGCTCTCTTTGTCTGTCCGTCAGTGGCAGCAGCAGCGCTTATCAATAGCAAGTACTGTGGTACTATCTTCGGAGCGACCTCTATTATTTCCGGGTCGTCGTGTGTCAGGCAGTTCGCGTAGTACAGAGGAGCAGTGAGGTCCGCACAGCGCCAGTACTCGCCGGGACAGCTAGCGATACACGCACTGCCCGATGGAAGGATGTGGTCGTGAGAGTGCACGACCACGTCGCGGTGCAGATTCAGCGAGTTTAAATTGAATGGATCGTTAAATTCGAGTAGTGCAACCTTCACTTGTGTGTGTGTGTGTGTCCGTCCGTGGAAGTGACCTTATGGCGATAAGTTGTCAGTCGACGATTCGTACTGGCACCTTTCCCTTGCCTGACTTGAGCGGGGACGACCATTGGTTGGTCGTTCGATCGGTCGTCTCATCGGACGACGTGTATTTGGTTTTCGATCGCTTCTGGGCCCTCTGTGTTTCTGTCGACTTGTGGTTCGTGCTTGTTCTTCCGCAGTGACTGGTTTTAGCATTGTTTGAGTTGCTGGTGGAAATGTTTTCGTGGGTCCGCGTGTATATAGTGTGTTTGAATGATCAGTTATTTTAACGTTGTTTGGGTACTGCATTTGTGGAGTGGTTCCTTCTGCCTTCCGGTGTTTTAAAAACCGGATACTGCAGACGCGGTGCTGTTTGTCACTTCACCCTCGCCTGAATTATTCCATCGTTGTACTGGTTATTAGATGTTAGGTGGACTTGGTGGGAGGATTGGTCGGCGTTTAAACTGGCCCTAGTTTTTGTTGCCATCCTGTAACGTGAGCATCACGCTTGGCTGCCTCTCTCACCACTTACGCAGCTGTAGGGACTTTTCTCAGGTCGATCCGTGGAGCACTGTCTGTGGATCATTGCCTTCTTTATTTGGTCTGTTTGTGTCAGTTGTTTAAAAATAATATTTTGTTTAAATTTGTCCTATTGCTTGTTCAGCCGACAAATAATTTGAATTCTTTCTTAATAAGGCCTTCAGCCGTCAGTGCAGCCTGTGTTACAGTCACTTTAAAAAAAAAGATTGATTTTTAAAAAAATTATTTCCTTAAATAAAGTGTATGTGTTTACTGTGCAACCAACGGTAAATGATTAGGCCCCGTCCACACCTTTTCCTGCTTTCTCTAAGTCCCACGTTTCACTTTAGATGATAACAAAAAATACATTTTTATTTCTATCCATTTTTACTTAATTACTGTGGTTTTAAAAATTGTATAATTCTGGGTGAGGCAGGACGGAAGAACAGATGGCTTTCAGGCTCAGGTAGTGGGAGTGGAGGGACTGATGTGGTCATGTTTTTGGTAGCTCATGCCTTTTGTTTAGTCGAGGTCATGGAGCAGTGGACTGTGCAACATCGCGTGTTTGCTTACGATAGTATTGTGCATAATAATCAGTCTGTCGTTGCATTTCATCGTCAGTTTCGTCGCCATTTCAGTCTTGCGAGACGTTATAGAGTTTTCACTCTTAACAATACTTTGCGATGGCCTGAGTCATTTCGTTTAGGAGGAAGAGTGATGAATAGACAAACGCCAGGGGCTCCTCGCTCAGTACACTCTGCAGAAAATGCTGAGAGTTCGGCAAGCCATACGCCTTACTCGTGGTCGATCTGAAGAACTGCGCCTCAATAATCGTTCAGTAAGGCGTATTTCGCATATTTGTCTGGTGCTTCAGCACTATAAAATGTCCACGGTGCAACAATTGAACCGTAGGGTTTAAATACAGTGACAAAATTTTGGTCGAGAAATGGTCATACTTGAGCACAATAATAACTTTATTTTGTTTATGAATCACTAAATTCATTTTCTTTTGAACTGGATGGTAAATCAGCAGAACAGTTGCTACTGAGTTAGTGAAAATCCTAAACTAAACCGTGAGAAACCTAATCATAGTCCCAAGGTGACTGTTTGATGTGCTGCAATTGGTACAGATGTTATTCGTCCACACTTTTTACAAGACGATAACGGGAACACTGTAACTATAACTTCGAATCGCTATAGACAGAATTCGTATACCTGAGCTAAGAAAAAGAACCGTATTCCTATACAGCGAGTTTAGTTTCAGCAGAATGGGACCACACCTCAGACAGTAAGAATGTCAGCGGATGCTATTCGGATTGTTTTTAGTGGTCGCACTATTTCCCAGTTTGGTAACATTAGTCGGCTTCCTCATTCCCCAAACCTGTCCATGTGCGACTATTTGTTGGGGGGTTACCTCAAGTCACGTGCGTACGAACATAAACCACGTACACTTGAAGAAGTGAAGGAGGCAACTCGTGTGAAAGTCGTTCAAATTGACAGAGAAATGTGGTAGAGTGGAAGCCAACTTCTGGGAGCGGCTTGAGTAGTGCATCGCTGAAAACGGCCGTCACCTGGGAGACGTTGCTTTAAAGCATTATTTTCTTTTAAACGGCAACATCATTTGAGTATTATTCCGTACATAAAAATTTTTTTGAAGGAGAAGTAAAGATATATTGTTTTCTTACTTAACGACCATTCTTTATGCCTCACTTTGTATGTGAATAACCACCACAAACCTGTTATGATGCCGCAATAGTAGGAGTGGTGTACCCCTACGCACCCGTTCCAGGTGATGGAGGGTCCTCACCCGCTTATCTGGTGGATTTGACCGAAATAAAGTAGCTTTCACGTCTAAAATGTTTGAGACTGTTTCTCATCTACCTTCCTACCACAGCTGCGCAAGGACGCTCTGTGAGTGTTCTAGGAATTTGTGTTCAACCTATGGCCTGCAAGGTAGGAGGACACCAGCTCACCATGCAGGGTTCAAACGAGTGCAGCAGTACGGACAGTGATATAATCAGACAATCTGCACAATATTGGTTCCACTGCATTCCCTGTAAAGGAAACGTTATCGCTATCAGAAATTAGTGTACGGATTCAAGCGTAACTACATGTCAGCAAAACTGAAAATCTTAGATTTTCGTTATTAAAGTTTAGATTATGCTCTAAGTAGGACTTTTTGACATATCAATCATAATTTTAATACGTACAGGATGGTAAAATATTGATATTGGGTGTTCACAACTGTTGTAAGCTCCCCGCAAAAATTTTAAAGACAATGATAATGAACCAAAAATCTAAACTCCCCACAAAATATCGTTAAATATGAAAATGGAGCCAAGCGTAACCTCCCAACAGAATTAATGAATAATAATGTCCCAAATGTAAACTCCCCACAGTAATAAAACTCAATGATAACAAAATGTGCAAAAATGTTAAGTCCCCACAAAATTAACGTTAAGATGAACCTGCTAAATTTTATAAGGGCAGCTGCGCTGACCTTCGGCCCTGTGCAATAATTAAACCTGAACACAAAAACCAAAATTCTTACCTCAGTAAACTGCATCTATATCTTCTCGTAGCCGGCCGAAGTGGCCGTGCGGTTAAAGGCGCTGCAGTCTGGAACCGCAAGACAGCTACGGTCGCAGGTTCGAATCCTGCCTCGGGCATGGATGTTTGTGATGTCCTTAGGTTAGTTAGGTTTAACTAGTTCTAAGTTCTAAGGGACTAATGACCTCAGCAGTTGAGTCCCATAGTGCTCAGAGCCATTTGAACCATTTATCTGCTCGTATTTTATGGCACAGCTTCGTGCAATGCTGGCCCATGTTTAATTTTGATTCTTGGAGGGAATCCATAGGAAATATTATTTAACTTGAGATGAATCTTTTTCTTTAAAAAGGTTACTTTGTAGAAAAATTATTATTGGGGCAATTCTTGAACAAATTAATTACAATTAACATATGTTATTAGCTGAGCGCAATGCTGCTTCATTACCTTCGTTAACAATATACCTCGTCCAGAACCGTGACCAGAGACCCATGTCGACGCCCGCCGACTCCTCACACACAACTACTGATCCTGCCGACTCGCTACACGAAACTGACTACTCGCTCTGCCAGCTCGCAACTGAACACTCGCGCGGTCAAGCGCAGACTAGCAACGATAAATAACTCTCTGGTCAGAGATTCTGTCATGCCTCGCCATCGCTGGTACTGAATACACTGAATACATACGTGTTTCATAACCCTCCACTGGGGGGGCAAAAATTTGGCAGCGATGGTGAGTCATTTGGACTTGCCATGAGCAACAAATTTTTTCTTAACTAACTTTACAAACAGAGAATATACAGACATAGAGCATGAAGTAAATATGGTGCACATGCACCGAGTACAAAACATATTAGGCAATAACAAAATGTGAGTACAAAACATATTAACAAATGACATAAGTGCACATGCACTGAAAAATCCTTCAAAGTTTTCACAACAAATAGACATAATAAGTACAAATCTCATTGACAAATGACATAAGTGCACATGTACTGAAGTAGTGAACGTATCAGCAAATTAAAAAAAATGTACATACAATGACTAGAAATCATGTTAGAAAAATGACAAAAGTGCACACGCACTATAATTCAGAATATATCAGCAAATCAAAAAAATGTATTCGTCATGAATACAAATCATATTAGCAAAAAAATGATTTTCACTATGTTACAAGAATTAGGATAGGAAAGGGAAGGATTGCATCATGGTTGTAGCACTTTAGGTTGCACGCAGCTGCACTGAAAGTCCATATCTTTCTACTGGAGCACAACACCAAGTGAAACAATCTGAAGTTCTTTTCCCAGAAGTATTTATCAGCGTAGCCAAGACACTGAAATGTCGTAGTAATATTCCATGTTATCATTTTGGCAGTACATTAGGTACACCAAACAGTGGGACCATAATAACATCTCCATCGCTTACAGTGGTGGAGAGCATGTCATGTCAACACCACGTTCTTGTAAGGTACACCAACGTAGAATTAGTGCAAAAACCATATATAGTGCTCCATGATCAAGAGGATATACAGGACAAACGGATATTGCAGTAATTCAGGGTAGTTAGGCCAGAAGGTGAAGGACATTAAGTCACATACTAGTCTTCACTGAGAATTACATTAGTAGTTTGTGGCATTCATTGCCTAGTTATTGAACATTTCTGTACCATGTATGTAGTATTACAGAATAATGTTCATAAATTGGCGTTTTACAGAGAACATTGGCACTCATTGCCTAATCATATTACATAATAATATTCATATGGCGTATTACAGAGAACATTGGCACTCATTGCCTAATTATAAATCATCAGAAGTCATTAGATAATTATATTCATGTGGTGTTTTACAGAGAACATTGACACTCAGTTCCTAATTACAAATCATCAGAAGTCATTACTTAAAACAGGAGGTAGTCAATAACATAGTATTACAGAATAATGTTCATAATTAATCATTAGTCATCTCAATACAGTAATCACTAGCATTCATTTCCCAGTTACAAAGCATAAAACAGGAGGTAGTCAATAGCATAGTATTACAGAATAATGTTCATAATTAATCATTGGTCATCTCAATACAGTAATCAGTAGCATTCATTTCCCAGTTACAAAGCATAAAACAGGAGGTAGTCAATAACATAGTATTACAGAATAATGTTCATAATTAATTATTGGTCATCTCAATACAGTAATCATTAGCATTCATTTCCCAGTCACAGAGCATAAAACAGGAGTTAGTCAATAACATAGTATTACAGAATAATGTTCATAATTAATCATTGGTCATCTCAATACAGTAATCAGTAGCATTTATTTCCCAGTTACAAAGCATTATTATTATACTGTAACTATTACTAAAAGTATGTGTTTGGAAAACATCATTCAGTATTACTCATAACTCTTTTAAATTGGTAGCATTATTTGGGACTGGTAATACTTTCCTTTTTTTGTGTTAGCAATGCATTGCGTTGGGTAATTACAGGGGGAAAAAAAAGCTTTTGGGTTGTTGCTGTAAATGAAAATGTGTAATGTCATTCGTCATGAGTCAGCTGTAGCAAGATTATGAAACAAGTAGAGTATATGTAATCACCTTCATAAATGACATAGACTTAATGAACAACTGCTTGTAGCACATTAATTTCATAAATAATTTCTCCTGTAAAATATACAAAAATGGATTATTAAACTGAAAGAAGAAACGCATTTTATGCTGAACAGTAATGAACTTCGAATTAACAGGTAATGAAATGTGTATAATATTGTGTTCCCTAGCTGTCCCTTCCAAACCCTTCAGTCATCATACTATGCAATATAATACCTACTGTCAAAACGAACTGCAACAAATACATAAATAATTACATAGCATAAATACATAACTTCAACAATATCCTCATGTGTGAAGAAAAAAAAACTTCATTATCCATCACTTCATTATCTATATTACCATAACTCCATTATCATCATCACCTGTAAAGAAAAACTTCATTATCCATAGTAGCATATTCTTCATCATTATTCATCAGCATTCATTATCATCTGCAAAAAAATCACTTCGTTACTCATTACACAACTATTCCTTATCTCTAGCATATTTCATCACTAAAACTAAGATGTGTAGTTCTGTCTGACAGCCTGCATCAATCGCCTTGTATTCTGCAAGAAAAAATTAGTTAAGACTGCTATTCTACGATGTGTATAGTAAATTCTTGTTAATGCTTGTTAATTCTGATCCATTTACTCTTCATCACGAAGTATTGCATTCTCTTTCGTTCATTCCGAAGGTGAAATTCCCATTTATGTCTAATTTATTTCGTTTACACGTTATTTCTTTCTGAAAATGATGAACAAAGATTAATGTCTTGCATTTACATCATATACTCACTAAATAATGATTGGTTTATGGTAATATAATTAAGCATACAACATAACGACAGAAAACGTAATATGTCAAAAAATAGACAGTGTTCAAATGCAAAAATGTACACAGAATATCACAATGCAGCAGCAAAAAATGTAAAACAGTCACGACGTTGAGATATTATAGGGCAAAAATGTCCAAGTCAACTGGTGTGTGTTATATCTTAACTATTTCATAGTGCTGTAACAACTATGACGGCTAATGACACTAAATGTAACAGTTGTGTTACTAAATGTGACACTTCTGTCACTCAATGTAACTGGGTTTCTCTTTGGATGCTGTCAATTGTCAGGATGAGCATTCTAAAGCATTCTGTCAGGGTGAAAATATTAAATAAATTAACTTTTCTCTCTTAACAACATGTGGGCAGGGTGGGTTCTTCCTTGGCTCGGGTATGAGGTCGAATGAAACATCATTTTTACATAAGATAACTTTTATTGAAAGTTTCGTACAACTGTATCTTACTGGGACGTTCTGGTTCGGAGAGCGGCAGCCATGTCGTTTGCGTAGCCTTCTGCTGCGACAGCGGCGGCGGCGGCGGCGGCGGCGGCGGCGGCGTCTGATTACGCGTAGCGGTGTGTATCTCGTGTCGCCGTCTCGCCCAGCTGACCGGAGACGCGCAGCGCGAGGTGGCCGGTTTTAACTATTGCGAGCGAAGTCGTGCATCGGATGATACCTTGGGTGTGGCGTCCCAGTGTTTCTCTTCTCTAAGCGGCCGCGTGTGTTGTGCGTCGACCAGCGGAGCGGCGCGGTGGGGCAAGGCCAGTGTCCCGAACTCGAACCACGGACTCCCGCTTGCCAGTCTTCGGCTGTCAGGTCTTTATCCCAGCTCACAGGTGACTGCTGAGGTGAGGCCGTCTCCTTCCCGTCCTCACGAGTCACCCGGGAACGTAAAAATCAGACTTCCAATACCTTTTAACTTCTGTCTTCTGGCGCCGCGGCTGCTGCTTGCTATTCCATTACAGCGGCGGACTTGGTGCGTCTGTGCATGATGCAGTCTCTTCTTGCATGACGGACTTCAGCACCGAAACTGACTGAAAACTACTGCTACTCTTCTTTTCTTCCTTCGTCTCTCGTCTTCGTCTCCGTCTGTCTTCATCTGTCTTCATCCGTCTTCATCTGTCTTCAACTGTCTTCATCTGTCTTCATCTCTCTTCATCTGTCTTCATCTGTCTTCATCTGTCTTCATCTGTCGGGCCCACCGTGTCTCGCGTATTTATTCACTTCAGTTCACTGGAGGTGAACGACTTCACGGCCATTGCCTCTTCTGTCACGTTGAAAAGCTTCTCGAAGAATCTTCTTGACCTCGGTCATTGGCTCTTGGAATGTAGGCGGGGGCCTCTGATCGCATGTGACGACTGAGAAACACGTGAGCCGGTCATTGCCTCTTCTGTTACGTTGAAAAGCTTCTCGAAGAATCTTCTTAACGTCGGTCATTGGCTCTTGGAATGTAGGCGAGGGCCTTTGCTCACATGCGACAACTGAGAAACACGTGAGCCGGTCGGGCGATGACCTGACGGCTGAATCGACAGCGCCCGCTTATGTGGAACTTGCTGACTTCATATGGTCATTGTCTCTTCTGTTCTGCCCGCTGAATGCCAGTATGTAACTCTCTAAACTAAACCAAGTTTTCCATTTATATTCTAATTTCTAGTTCACTTTGATTTCACTAATTTATTTACTTAAGTAACACTCAACATTCCTCCACCCTTCGGAGAAATTCGCCCTCGAATTTACCACTCAACATTCCTCCACTCTTCACACGGAAAAAGCACAAGCACTGAAAACTCTCGACTTAGAAGATTACACACGCTTCACATTAAGTACGTGGAAAATACTTTATCACTTTACATAAGCACTGTACGGTCATGAATCACATAGTTCTTACATAAATGGTTGTAATAAGTGTAACATATCTTGATGACAGTGAATAAACAAAAAATAGGTTTTGCACTTAGAAAATTACAGAGCAACAGCTGTTTAATCTACCATATACTAATACAAGAATATCTATTCTACATTATTGTTTATTTTAACAAGAGACTGTTTAATAAAGAATGAAGTACAATAAACAAAATTAATACACTAATGCTCAAAAGTAACTGCTGAAGTACTCCAGTTAAGAGTGTGGTATCCAGTTAACAGGTATTTGATGAAGTGGTATATTATTATTTGGCTTATTTTTTCGTCGTAAATAAAAGAAAACTATACAAAGCAGAAACACCAACACAAAGGTTCCAGATATACCCGTTCCTAGCATTATAATTTTAGTTTTGTGTTCACCTTTTAATTTTAAGACATGTTGCATCATAACATTGGCATCAATTTTGCCTTGCTGTGAGTTTATGACTTCAGAAGGGAACTGTCAAGGGAGACATTGAGGTAGGATAGGTTTTATGTAGGAAATGCTTGCATGGCGTTTTCTGAAAAAAGCAAACAACATGGTTATGAACCTACCAATCTAGTAAAAACAAAAATAAAGAAAAGAGGAAATACATTGTTAACTACAAGATCTACATGTTTCTACGTGCAATTTTTCTTTCTTAAAAAATAAACCATTATAATTTATTAATTATTTACATTTGTATACTGTCCACAGTCTACTAAGATTGAACTACGACATTCGCACCCTTGAACAAAGATTGTATGGTGCCATGTCTGTATGTTGTGCTGGCGTGGCCACTCTTTTTCCTTTACGGGAACTTCCTCCACCCTTCGGAAAAGCAGACACTATTGTTGAAGGAATTACATCTGGAGCGCCCTAAAAGGTTTTAAACGACTTGCATGGACAATGGTAGTTCGGGTGGGCAGTTGCAATTTAACGTTGACTGGTGACGTGATCTCAATAATTTGATAAGGACCTCTGTAGTTTGTTACAAATTTCTTCGTTTTTCCTTTAGCTATGTAAGGAGTTGAAAGCATAACCCACTGACCGATTTTGTAATTTGGATATTTAGCTTGGGTATTACCTAATCTTTCCTGTCGTTCCAAAGCCTTTGTATTAGATTTTTGAACCTTTTTCCATACATCCTTCATCATTCGACTGAAATCTCTTACTGTTTCTCCGACTTTTTCGTTTTTCTGCCTGATTACATCAAAAGGGGACGGCATTTTCTTTCCATAGACCACTTCATAAGGTGACATGCCAGTTGCTTCATGCGTTTTGGCGTTGTATACCGACACGATTATTGGTAAATACGTATCCCAATTAGAATGTTGTTCGTTAATATAATAACTAAGCATCTTGCCAATTGTCCGATGAACTCTTTCTGTGCGCCCGTTGCACTGAGGGTGTAACGGAGTTGTGCGTAATTTGCGTATTTTTAGTAAGTGGCAGAGCTGTTCCATTAGTTCAGACATAAAATTAGATCCCTGATCTGTGATAATAGCTTCAGGTACGCCAAATTTAAGTATCCAGTTGTTAACTAAAGCTTGGGCAACTGTATTTACTTGCTGATCTGGGAGACTCACCATAGCTAGATAGCGTGAAAAGTGATCGATAATTGTAAGGACATACTTATTACCAGCGGGTGTTTTATGAAATGGCCCATAGAGATCGACTCCGCAGATTTGAAATGGACATGAAGCCTCGGGGAGCCTCTGTAAGGGTATTTTTGAACGAGAAAGTTCAGCTCGTTGTGCGCATGCAATGCAATTACGAACGTACTGCGCAACATCCTGCTTTCTGGTTTGCCACCAAAATCGCTCTGCTACTCGTCTTTCGGTTGTCCGCTGTCCACCGTGTCCTGCAAGGATATGATCGTGGGCCTCTGCCATTATTTCTTCTCTAAGGTGTTGGGGGACAACAATTCGCGGTCCAAGTTTTGTTTTACGGCATAATACACCATCTTCAAAGCAAAATTGTTTTTGAGTTGCGTATTTTTTACATTCTGTACCCTCATCTTGTGCCTTTCTCCAGTCCGCAGTATCTCGGCCTGTTGCTTCCAAAAGTGCTATTTTCCGACTTAGGCAATCTGCATTCGTGTGTTTTTTGCCTGGTTTATGGATAACTTCGAAATCCATTTCGGAAAGACATAGGGCCCAACGGGTAAGACGACAAGGTGGATCCTTTAATCCAAGCAACCATTTTAAAGCTGCGTGGTCTGTAATAACCTTGAATTTTCTACCATACAAGTAGCATTTAAGGTATTTGATACCATAAATAACACTTAACAATTCTCCGTTGTGGAATAATTTCTTTCTGCCGTTGTTAGTTGTCTCGAAGCGTAGACTATGGGGTGTTCCGTGCCATTAATATTCTGACTCAAAACAACTCCTACTGAATGACCACTTGCGTCACAGGATAAAATAAATTCTTTGTTATAATCTGGGTAGGGTAATACTGGACTGTGTGTTAACTTATCTTTGAGGGTTTGAAATGCTGATTTACAATCTTCAGGCCAATGAAATTTTGCACCCTTTTTCAATAATTGGGTTAAGGGTCGGGCAATTTCAGCAAAATTTGGAACATATTTTCGGTAATACGATGCGAGACCTATGAAACTTTGTACTTCCTTAACGCGTTGTGGTGTTGGGAAGTCCTTAACTGCCGAAATTAATCGAGGATCTGTTTTAATTCCTTTTTCACTAATGACATGCCCTAGGTATGTCACCTCTGACAATGCAAAACTACATTTTTCCATATTTAATGTTAATTTAGCTTTTCTAAGTCTCTGAAAAACATTACGCAGACTCACAGCATGTTCATTAATGTCTCTGGAGAATACAATAATATCGTCTAGATATACACAACATTGCTGATTTTTGAGTCCTCGCAATACTCCATCGAGTAGTCTTTGAAAAGTTGCTGGTGCATTTTTCAAACCGAAAGGCATTCTTTTAAATTGCCAGTGGCCTCCAGGGGTAGAAAATGCTGTTTTATGCCTATCTTCAGGTGCAACTTCCAATTGATGATATCCGCTACGTAAATCGATTGTTGAAAAGTATTTACTGTTACCCAAACTGTCAATGATATCTGTAATGTTTGGAAGAGGATAAACATCTGAGATAGTTTGTTTGTTAAGGTGTCTGTAGTCACAACAAAATCTATATCGTTTCGTACCGTCGGGAGACTTCTTTGGAATGATTACGATATTTGAATTATAAGGCGAATCAGAATATTCTATAATTCCATCTTTTAGATGCTGTTCTATAAATTCATCCAGTACTGGTTGTAAGTTATGCGCAACTCTATAAGGCTTCCTATAAACTGGGGGGCTATTTCCTGTTGGGATCCTATGCTGTGTGATGTCTGTTGCTGGCAATGGACCTTCGACATTAAATAAATCTTGGAACTCAACTAAAACTGCTTCTATCGTGTCTCTATCCTTTCCTTTCAAATGCTCAATCTTCTGGCGCAATGCGGTTTTATAGGCGTCTGGTTTCTAACCATCATTAATATCTGACCAAATGAAATCTTCTTCTTCAAAAGTACTGACTGTAGCTACTAATATTCCCTTATGCAACTCTTTGTCCTCCACTCCGAAATTGTCAATATGTACCGGTACTTTTCTTTCTCCCTCAACGTCTTGAACCCGTACAACACTCCTACGTACAAAACAATGTGATACATCTAATTCCTCATTTTCCTCTAAAGGCTCTATTAGACACACTGTATCTGTAGGTACTTCGTGGTCAACGGTCATCCAGAGAAGTTTTCCTGAGCCAGATGGTATCTGATCCCGCGAATCAACCTTCAAGGACGTTGCACACAGTATAGCTGATTTCGCCTTCCGGTTAGGGAAATCTTGCGGCAGAGGGCCCTTTGCAGCGGTGTCACCTAGCTGAAACACTATTCCGCTAAGTTCTACAGTTTGCTGTCTGAGGTCGATTTTAGCGTGATGTTTATTCAGGAAATCCAACCCTAGGATCGCGTCGTACCCGTCAGTTACCTTTGTTACCACTTCTACATCTTCTTGAAATTGTACACCGTGAATATAGAAAATCAATTATGTACATCCTGATGACTTAACTGTACCTCCTCCTACTCCACACAATCTATACCTTGGAGGGTCATATTTTTTTTCTCCAATACATTCATTACTTACTATTGATACGTTTGCGCCTGTATCCACCAGTATCCTTGCCTCTTTAACCTGTATGGTAGCAGATAACCAGCATTCCGCCTTCACATTCGCCTTAATGGCATGAAATTTTATTGGGAACGCCTGGCGGCGGCTCCGACATTCCCGTTTGAGTTTAACTGATTTCTATTTCCAAAAACTTTCTTAGACCTGCATTCCTTGAATGTGTGACCTATTCTTTGACAATTAGTGCATTGAGGTTGTCTGCAATTTTTTGCTATATGTCCCTGTCGATCGCACCTAAAACATCGTACTCCTGCTGAAAATATATTTCGCTTCTCCTTGTATCTGGTGGCAATGTCAATTTCTTCAAAAGCTGTCACCACAGATAAAGCTTCTGCTAAATTTTTAGGAAACTCTGCCCTGACACGACTGGACGTTTCAGGAGGTAACCCACGTAAAAATGTATCCAGAGCTCTATCTTCTGCCTCTTGTAAAATAACCTTATTTGTTTCATCACTAGTTGTCAACTGATAGGTGTTAATATTAACTTTTCTAATCCTATCTACAAAGCTTTCTAACGAGTCGTTTTGCCTCTGAGTGATAGTGTTTAATTTTTCCCTATAAAATCTACAGCTGTTCTGTTTTTGAAAACGTTTAAGTAATCCTTTCTTCAATTCCTCAAATGTTGGAGCATTCCGTAATTCGTCATGGTATAAGACGTATGCTTTAGCCTCTCCTGTCAATCTTAACTTTGTCATTTGTAAGAGCTGTTCATCTGACCATGATCCTAACTTTGCAGCTGCTACTAAATCATCAAAAAAGGCTGTTATGTCCTCGCCAGGTTTATTTGAAAAAGGAGTTACTAAGGCTGCTGCTGAGGAATCTAGGGCGGGAGGGATTGAACTGGTTTGCCTAACCTCACACAACTGCTTAAATAATGCATTATTGTCACTTTTAAGCTGTTCTATCTGATTAACTAAGATCTGAATAGCTTCCTCAGTAGACACCGCTTGTGGTGCTGACTCTGACTTTGTACGATTTCGTGTCATCATTTTACAGACTATTAGTTACACAATCTTACTACACTGAATGAAAAAGATGTTTAAATATTTCCGACAAACTCTTAAAATCATGAGAGAAAATACACTTCTAAATAAAAAAAATATTACGACTGCTCTGCAAACCTCTATCCTTTCACACATTAAACAATACTAACTGTGGACCTTTAGTGACTGTCATTCACACCTCATATTGAGCCAAGGCATTTTTCTCTGACACCAATTGCAACAACTATGACGGCTTATGACACTAAATGTAACAGTTGTGTTACTAAATGTGACACTTCTGTCACTCAATGTAACTGGGTTTCTCTTTGGATGCTGTCAATTGTCAGGATGAGCATTCTAAAGCATTCTGTCAGGGTGAAAATATTAAATAAATTAACTTTTCTCTCTTAACAACATGTGGGCAGGGTGGGTTCTTCCTTGGCTCGGGTATGAGGTCGAATGAAACATCATTTTTACATAAGATAACTTCTATTGAAAGTTTTGTACAACTGTATCTTACTGGGACATTCTGGTTCGGAGAGCGGCAGCCGTGTCGTTTGCGTAGCCTTCTGCTGCGACAGCGGCGGCGGCGGCGTCTGATTACGCGTAGCGGTGTGTATCTCGTGTCGCCGTCTCGCCCAGCTGACCGGAGACGTGCAGCGCGAGGTGGCCGGTTTTAACTATTGCGAGCGAAGTCGTGCATCGGATGATACCTTGGGTGTGGCGTCCCAGTGTTTCTCTTCTCTAAGCGGCCGCGTGTGTTGTGCGTCGACCAGCGGAGCGGCGCGGCGGGGCAAGGCCAGTGTCCCGAACTCGAACCACGGACTCCCGCTTGCCAGTCTTCGGCTGTCAGGTCTTTATCCCAGCTCACAGGTGACTGCTGAGGTGAGGCCGTCTCCTTCCCGTCCTCACGAGTCACCCGGGTACGTAAAAATCAGACTTCCAATACCTTTTAACTTCTGTCTTCTGGCGCCGCGGCTACTGCTTGCTATTCCATTACAGCGGCGGACTTGGTGCGTCTGTGCATGATGCAGTCTCTTCTTGCATGACGGACTTCAGCACCGAAACTGACTGAAAACTACTGCTACTCTTCTTTTCTTCCTTCGTCTCTTGTCTTCGTCTCCGTCTGTCTTCATCTGTCTTCATCCGTCTTCATCTGTCTTCAACTGTCTTCGTCTGTCTTCATCTCTCTTCATCTGTCTTCAACTGTCTTCATCTGTCTTCATCTGTTTTCATCTGTCTTCATCTGTCGGGCCGACCGCGTCTCGCGTATTTATTCACTTCAGTTCACTGGAGGTGAACGACTTCACGGCCATTGCCTCTTCTATCACGTTGAAAAGCTTCTCGAAGAATCTTCTTGACCTCGGTCATTGGCTCTTGGAATGTAGGCGGGGGCCTCTGATCGCATGTGACGACTGAGAAACACGTGAGCCGGTCCTTGCCTCTTCCGTCACGTTGAAAAGCTTCTCGAAGAATCTTCTTAACGTCGGTCATTGGCTCTTGGAATGTAGGCGAGGGCCTTTGCTCACATGCGACAACTGAGAAACACGTGAGCCGGTCGGGCGATGACCTGACGGCTGAATCGACAGTGCCCGCTTATGTGGAACTTGCTGACTTCATATGGTCATTGTCTCTTCTGTTCTGCCCGCTGAATGCCAGTATGTAACTCTCTAAACTAAACCAAGTTTTCCATTTATATTCTAATTTCTAGTTCACTTTGATTTCACTAATTTATTTACTTAAGTAACACTCAACAGTGCATACAAACAAAACATGAAACAATCGTACAAGAAATGTGACCCTCTTTGAGTTCAGCTTGTATGTTGTGTAGTTAATAGAGGCGAGAATTAAAGACTTTAATGGAGAGAGAATTTAATAAAATTAATATGTCACTAGATAAAATTGCATAATTATTCATAGCATACGCAATTTTATGTGGAAAAATGTTTACAGTCCGATATGTAACGACAAGAAGAGCGACATGCTAACCTTACCTTGCCGGGCACTTGCCAAGAGAAAATACGACAGTCATCAGTAAGTAATCACATAAATATAATTGCATAAATGGTCACAAAATGTGTAAATTCATCTGGAAAAATATGCACGGTCTGATGTGTAACGACAAGAAAAGCGACCAGCCAACCCCACTTTGCCGGGCACTTGCCAAGAAAAAATACGATAATCATCAGTAAGTAGTCATGTGAATATAATTGCATAAGTGATCATACAAATAGCAAATGGCATTATAGCATGTTAAATCATAAAGTATCTTCATTCAATAAAAGGTTTGATGTTTGACCAGTGGTGGTTTCCTTTCGATTTTCTGGTTCTCAAAGTTTCGACGTGTACAACATTGGGGTGAGGAATGCTGCGAATCCGATATGGTCCTGCGTATAGAAGTTCAAATTTACTGCACCTACCTTTTCCTTTATTGGATAAATGGTGTGTACGTACTAATATCTTCTGTCCAATGTGAAAGTCACGGCGTATACAAACCTGTTTTTGCTGTCTTCTCCGGCGCTCTGCGGCACGTTTGATGTTGTTCAGCGCAATGTCAATTATTTCATGGTGTCGTAGTCGACGAGATGTAGGAAATGTTGCTAATTCTTTAATTTTGTTAGGTGGTTCAGCATTTTTCAGTATAACAAACGGAGATAGCATAGTGGATTCATTTGGAATGGAATTAATTATATCTTGGAATGAGAATATGCGTGTGTCCCAATCAGTATGTCTTTTGTGGCAGTATATTCTGCACAGTTTACCAATTTCTTTCATTAATCGTTCACAAGGGTTCGAAGAAGCATGGTACCTGTATATATAGATCGGAGAAATGTTTGTAGCTCGTAACATACGTGTCCATATAGCAGATCGAAATTGTGATCCATTGTCGGAAATTACTTTCATCACATGCCCTATATGAAATAGAAAATGCTTTACAAATGCTTTCGAAACAGTTTTGGCAGTAGCTTTGCGTAACGGGGTGAAGGTAACAAATTTTGAAGTGTGTTCAACAGCGACAAAGATGTAGTTCTGGGAATCGGACCAAAAATGTCTACAGCGGCCATATGTCTCGATTTAACAGGTACATTTGGATATAATGGAGGAATATGTGAAGTTGTGTCTGACTTAGCTTTCTGGCAGATTTTACATGACGCTAAAACTCGTCGTATACGTTTCTCCATGTTGGTAAAATAACAGTTCTGTCTCAGTATAAGAAAACATTTTCTAGCTCCGTAATGTGCATAACTTAAATGAGTATACCAGATTAATTTGTTAACAAGCTGGTCAGGAATGCATAATAACCAATTGTTGCTGTCAGGATGAGAGCGGCGAAACAGAATGTCATTGCGTACAGTGTAATGGTTTCTAATCGTAACATTATTCCTATCTTGCCAAAGGTGTTTAATCTCTTTCCATACGTTGTCTTTATTCTGTTCTTGTACTATGTCTTGTAATGACGACGAAATAAAATTTTCAAATGCAACTTGTTGAATGTACATGACGCTGAAGTTTGCTTTGCAGAAGTTGGTTGCGATGTCTTGCCGATTGTTGCTGAGAGAACGGGATAGTGCGTCTGCTACAATATTTTGTGTGCCGGGAATGTGAACTATTGTAAAATTAAATTCCTGTAAATAAAGCTTCCATCTGCTTAATCTGTCGTGTGAAAATTTAGCTGAAAGTAAAAATTGTATCGCTCTGTGGTCTGTGTATACGGTGGTATGTCTGCCATAAAGAAAGTGCCTAAATCTCGTAAATGCCCATACAACACATAATGTTTCCAGTTCTGTGACAGAATAATTTCGTTCTGCAGGTGACAGAATGCGACTTGCAAATGGGATGTTTTTAACTACTGTAGAGCCATCTTCTTCAATTTCTTGGAAAATATATACTCCTAAAGCGGTGTTAGAACTGTCGGTGGCAATGGAAAAATTTCTGGTAAGATCTGGGTGCGATAAAAGTGGTGCATTCAACAAAGCTTGTTTCAGGTTCATAAATTCAGAATGTGCTTGCTTATCCCAGGACCAAATAGTGTTTTTACCTGTCAATTGGCATAATCTAGGTGTGTCTAAAGCAGAGTGATGAATAAATTTACGAAAAAAGTTAATTAAACCCAAAAAGCTGCGTAATTGTTTTTTTGTCGTAGGAACAGTAATGTCACGTAAAGCTTGAAGTTTTTCCGGATGAGGCGCAATGCCTTCTGCTGAAATTGCGAATCCAAGAAATTTTATAGAAGTTTTACCAAAATGCGATTTACTGAGATTAACTGTGAGTCCTTGAGCATGGAACGTTTGCAACAGTTGTTCTAGAATCAGATTGTGTTCAGTCCAGTTAGCTTCTGCGATAAGAATGTCATCTACGTACGTCGTGATTCTGTCTTTAAGTTCCGTCGGAAGTATTGTATTCAAACAGCGAATAAAAGCTGCAGAAGAAATAGTTAAACCGAATGGTAATTTACAAAATTGATAACAGTCACCAAAACAGAGAAATGCTGTGTACTTTCTGCAGTTCGGATGGAGCTGAAGTTACCAAAATCCCGATTTCAGATCTAATGTAGAATAAATAGCAGTACCGTGAAATTTCTGTAGTAGTTCCTCTAGTGTCTGTGGTCGATCTGTTTCATTAATAATTATGTCATTGATGTGACGTGAATCAAGCACGAGGCGAAGTGAGCCATCCTTTTTCTTAACAATATGGAGCGGGTTTATGTACGGACAACTGCCGGTTCAATAATTCCTTGGTCGAGCATATCTTGCAATTCTTTTTTAACTTGTTCTCTGTGGATATATGGAATGGGATAATGCTTTGCTTTAAATGTGTCGTGCTGTTTGACTTGGAATTCATACACAAAACCGGACATCGTACCAGGAACATTGTCAAAAACTGGAGCTTGCTGTAAAAGAATTTTGTGTAGTTGCGTCCGTTCGTCGTCTGTATTTGCACTGCTTTGTTTAACTTTATCAGAAAGCATCTGCATTACTTCGTAGTCAGCTTCGTCTGGAGTATTATAGTTATGTACGTACGTATCCGTGAACAATGTGGAATTACAGTCTATGCCACGTGATACAGAAATGACCTCTGTACAATTAATTGTTTGTCCTTCCGCAGATAAAGAGTGCTGAAATTCTAAAGCCAATTGTACATTTTCATCCTTTAGCATTAAATAGGAATTTTGAAAATCAATAACTGCGTCGTGTTGTACCAGAAAATTAGTACCTAAAATAACGTCTGTTGTCAATATAGGAACAATCCAAAAATTTGAGTGAAATGTGTGACCTGCAGTACAAAATGATATATGTGTCTGTAATTTAACATCTACTCCTTTACTAGATACTGCTCCTTTTACTTTCGTTTTGCCTAATGGTAATGTAGGATAGGTATTCTCTTTGTTACACTCGTTGAAAGTTTCTTCATTTATTACTGACATAGGTGATCCGGAATCAATTACTGCTGAGAATTTCGATGAACCAATTTTAATTTCGAAGACAGGGTGTGAAATAGTTTTTTGAACAACTGGTCTTTCCTGTAAAAGAGTGTCTCGGATGTCGTCAAAAGTAATAACATTTTCGTGAACAACATTCTGCGTGTCTAAAGTAGTGCTTGTGTTACTGGAAGATGCGACCTGTACAGTATCTAGTCAGATTCTATCTGACGTGTTATTATTTTCTGGAGGATGTTGTGGCATTTCGACTATTTGAACCGTTCTGTTATTTCTTCCAGACGTACTACGTTCTGGATTATATCTACTGTCGGGTTCATTCATGAGAATATGTTGTTGGTGATCATTTTGCTGCTCGTAAGACCGACTGTTATTATACGTACGCTGATAATTGTCCTCATTGTTTTTACGTCTGTCGTGATAGTCATTCCTATACGGTGCATTGCGATAGGAATTGAAGTATTGTGTTTTCTGCACGTAGTTATTTCCTTGCTGGCGTGCGTTACTATTTGTTGTAGCTGGGACTATACGTGCACGCGGCGAAACATTAAAGTTTGGTTGACCTTGTGCATTACATTGTTGGGTAGGTATGCTAACCGGCTGGTTTCGTTGCTGTTGTTGTGAAAAACCTCTATTGTTACTAAAATACGGTTCCTGCTGCTGATAATTTTGACGATACTGATAATTAAAATTTTGTTTGCTATTAAAGTTCTGGTGGTTGTCGTTCCTAAAGCATCTGTTACTTTTGCTATTGAAATTACGTGGTTGATCGTAATTACTGTAAGTTTGTTGGCCTTGGTTGTTATATGAAACATTTTTGTTTACGAAGAAATAATCTGATTGCTGCACTTCTAAAAGCTGCAGCAGATCCCTGAATGCCGAAATATTTTCTTTTTGCTGACCCGTTAAAAGTGACACTCCTAATGATCGTGGCAATTTAGAAATACATAATTGAATAAGTGCAGATTCACTATATGGTTCACTTAGGTACTGGTTATGTTGGACCATGTGCTCAGAAAATTGCGTGACACTGGGAAAATTTGAGTTCTCATCATTCGGCAAACTAATTAATTGATCCTTAATTCCGCACTGTGTGGTCTTCGACCAACACGCTGACAGAAAAGCATTTTGAAACTCTTCTACCGAATAGCATTGCCTCGCGATCGGTTTCATACGAGTTGCCGGTTCGCCTTCCAAAAAACTGCAAATAAATTCAAGTTTATGCGTTACGGGCCAAGTCGGTGGAAAAGCAAAGCTAAATTGTTGTGTCCAATCCAGTGGGTGAATCTGTGTTCTGTCATTTTTAAACACTTTAAATTTTCTCACAGACAGAAAATGTTTCTAATCAAAATTATCGTCTCTGTATGATGGAACAGGTTCACGATTGTAAGAGAATCTATTTGTCTGTGTCTGTTCGGAATCTAAGTTGCGTACTCTCTGTAGATTACCCAAATTATACGCGCTGCGTGAGTCTGACAAATGTTCGCAAAGTGGCGTCTGCTGTGATGTGTTATTAACTGAAATATTTTTCATCTCTGTTACTTTTTGCTGTAAACTTGACAATTTTCTATGCTATGTGTTATTAGACGAATCGATCTCATTGATTGTCTGTTGTAGATTTTGGAATTCAGGTGTTTGGTTAAACGAGATTGGTGCAGTATCGTCTGATTTGCTGTCATTATTATTTTCAATAACATCAATACGACTGGCCAATTCATCACATTTTTCAGTCAGTATTTTTACCTGATCATCGTTCTTAGTGTCAGCAGCCATAATTTGCTTTTGTATTTTACTTGTGATTTCGCTCAATTTTTTAACATCTGCTTTAATGACATCAGAGTCATGTGTTAGTTCTAATTGTTCGAGTCTGTCTGTCACTGTCTGAAAGTCTGTTGTGTATGTGTCTGTTTTCGATTTAGGATCGGAAATTTCGTCACGTTATTCTGTGTTCGACTGTTTGATGCTATTAATTTCGTCGGACACTGTAGCAATACTGTTATCTACGTATGTCTTTGCTTTCGCAAACATTTTACGTTTGTCTTCTTGTCTCTGTGTAGTAATTGTTTCCATGACTTGTCGTTTTACTTTATTCTGTTCCTGTATAAATTTACGGAAACGCGTATCACTGTTTTGTAGGTGAAGATTAAAACGTTCGTCAATTTGAGTGTTCTGTTGGTCGAATTTCTCGTCTATCTTTGCATCCATTGTGCGCGAAAGTTCTGTGTCATTAGTTTAAACTCGTCGCGTAATTGTGTAGCTTTTTCAGAGCGTTGTTTACCGACTGTACTAATTCTGTCTCTGAGTGATTCTGTTGCAGCTGTTTGCATATCTCTTAATTCTTGCACAACAGATCTAATTTCTTCGCTACTTTTCCCAGCACAAGCCTCAATTTCCTCACGTAATTGTTCCTTAGCAGCATGACACTGCGCGGCAACGGCTGTAATCTGCTCGCTAAGCTGTCTGGAATTGTTGTCTAGTTTTTCATTAATTTCATGAATAAGTTGTTTGTGATTGTTGTCTCGTTTTTCACTCTGTTGTTTGAAATCTTCCCTAAGTTGTTTGGATTCTCCTTTCTGTTCTAGCAATATTGCCATAATTTGATCCAAGGTAACATTACCTACTCTATTCTCTGTACTGTTTGATTGTGTATATGCAATTGTCGCGTTTTGTGTGACCATTTGGTCATTCTGTAATTTACAAAAAGGTTTGCCTGTCGGATGTACACTGCCAGTCACTATTTCGGAATTGAATAAATCCGTCCTACTTTGAGTATCCTGTTCATTTTCATTAGAAAAATTTGTCTGCTCGTCACGTGAATTTAGCAAACCGGTTGTATTAAGCTGAGCAGCGTTCATCGTAACAAAACGCCCCGCGTCATCAATTGTCGTCAAATTATCAGAGGACACAATTGAATTCGTTTATTCATCACTCGGATGATTGTCAGTAAACGGTTGATTGTCATAATTATAATGCGTGTCGCAAGTACTATCGGTGAAGTTATTTAAGTCGGTTATTTCATTTATTATACCTCGCGATGCACTATTAACAGTCATTCGCGGAATTTTTACACTAGTCACAATTATTCAACAATGAAACAAACACAATACAAAATGCAACAATCACAAATACAACAAAGAGCAACAGATTGCCGATGACCTGTGGGAGAAAGTCACAAAAGTAGTAAAAGCGTTGCGCCAAATGCTAATTATATTTAAATAAATAAGAGCAGATATCTAACTACTTCTCAGAAGATTCTCAAAGAAATACGATCCTGGTCCGGATGCCGCCAAGTGTAACCTCCCCGCAAAAATTTTAAAGACAATGATAATGAACCAAAAATCTAAACTCCCCACAAAATATCGTTAAATATGAAAATGGAGCCAAGCGTAACCTCCCAACAGAATTAATGAATAATAATGGCCCAAATGTAAACTCCCCACAGTAATAAAACTCAATGATAATAAAATGTGCAAAAATGTTAAGTCCCCACAAAATTAACGTTAAGATGAACCTGATAAATTTTATAAGGGCAGCTGCGCTGACCTTCGGCCCTGTGCAATAATTAAACCTGAGCACAAAAACCAAAATTCTTACCTCGGTAAACTGCATCTATATCTGCTCGTATTTTATGGCACAGCTTCGTGCAATGCTGGCCCATGTTTAATTTTGATTTTAGGAGGGAATGCATAGGAAATATTATTTAACTTGTAATGAATCTTTTTCTTTAAAAAGGTTACTTCCTGGAAAATTTATTATTGGGGCAATTCTTGAACAAATTAATTACAATTAACATATGTTATTAGCTGAGCGCAATGCTGCTTCATTACATTCGTTAACAATATACCTCGTCCAGAACCATGACCAGAGACCCATGTCGACGCCCGCCGACTCCTCACACACAACTACTGATCCTGCCGACTCGCTACACGAAACTGACTACTCGCTCTGCCAGCTCGCAACTGAACACTCGCGCGGTCAAGCGCAGACTAGCAACGATAAATAACTCTCTGGTCAGAGATTCTGTCATGCCTCGCCATCGCTGGTACTGAATACACTGAATACATACGTGTTTCACTGTGTAGCGAAATTCCTAACTATTCTAAGGTTCTTTAATAGTAAGATTGTTGATGACCATCTCTGGGGGTTGATAAAATACAAACAAATTAAATACAATTGGGGTCACAGATACCAGTTAAGCTAAAATGTACAATGAAAATACCTAAAATTGAATGGGGTTCTTTATAGTACACCAAAATATCACTGCAAGTGTAACTGCACAGTTAAAACAGTTCGATAACTTCAGAGTATAAGGCACCCTTCAGTGGCTGGTCAGTCCTTTCCGTTAGATTGGATATCTCGCGTTTCTACTTCAGTTACGCCCGACAATCGTGAATTCGCTTAACTACAGGTCAAGACTGAATGTATGAAAAAATAGGAGAGACGGAGACGACTGCAGTTCCGAGTGTCAATCGAACATTGTCAATTAAATATCACTTTCTGGCGTAGCGTGAGTGCGCCTGTTTACCTTTTATAGGCGTCGGCACTTGCTGCTATGGGCGCAAGCTGTGAACCCAAGAATCTATTCTAAACCTCTCTCGACTGTTAGACACCGGTCTGGCACATTTCGGTGAAACCGAGACTCCTAGTTGTTCCCTAGCTAACTGGCATGGTACACGCTATTTGACTGGAATATCGCATATGTAGTTGCCCTCAAATCGCTCAAATGCGTTATCCGTCAGTGCTCGGTGCAATTCTCCATACAACGAGACTTTTCAGTCAAACTCCTTGAGAGTTAAGACGAGCCTGTGAACAAATGTTCACATAATTACTCTCGCAATCGCCTCAGTGTGGCGCGATTCGCCTTGCTCAAACACTCGACGATTTTCTGCAAGAGAAGAGCGAATTTTTCTGTCTACAATTTACCTATATCAAAGCTGGTGGCCACGCTTTTTCTTTCTATGCAATCACAGCGTTTGCACTCCCGATAACTCCACTCTCTGGAGCTTCTGTAGCCTATAACAAGCATCGTTTCTTTCGTAGGACAGAGTTCAACTTCTGCTACATAATATTGAGACAAACAAGATTTTTCCACGTGGGTTTTTATGCAGGTGGTCACAGTGAGTCACCAATGTTTTGAGTTTGATTTCTCTGGACATTTAACTGTCATCTCCAGCCGGGTTCCTGCAGATAGGCTTTACGAAGTGTCGTCTTTAAAGCAGGGACAAGGGCGGCTGTTGCTTGTGGCCTGCGCAGTGGCTGCAGCGTCGCATAGTGTCTGCTGTATAGCCTACTGTGAAGGTTTTGGCCGAACATGGGACTGGCGCTGCCATCATAAAATTCTCCTTTCCTCAAAACTGCTTCTCGTAGCTCGGTTTTGGGAAATTACTTGCATGCTATTAGTAGTGTGAGTGTTAGTGTTTTATATTTGCAGAATGTCTGCTTGTTTATTCAATTTTCATGTCAATAAACTTCGTTCATTTTCACGTAACTGTCTCTTTTGACATATCGATTTAACCGGAATTGTTTCAGGAATTCAATGTAAGGTGTGTTATTTGTCTGACACCTTCACAAAATCACATTTATCATTCTTCTATAATTAATCCATCACCTTTACGTAGCAAATTCAGAATTTGGCCCGACACATGATCATTGATCAGACAATCAATCGAATGTGAGGAGTCTTCTATCGAAATAATTACAGTGTTTGGACTGTCACAGCAAGATTGCCAATGTGAAAACATCATTTGGATACTGTGGGATGCACACAGAGGGCTAAGAAGAGTTGAAGCAGTTAGCGATTCACTGAATGAACAAACAAACATTTAAAGCTACTTATATACTCCGCTAGCCACCAAGTGGTGTGTGGCGGAGGGAACAATACGCCCCAAAGTCTTATTTCCCCCCGTCTGTTCCACTCGCGGATCGCGCGGGGGGAAAACGACTGTTTGAACGCCTCAGTACGAGTTCTAATTTCCCTGATCTTTGAATGCTGATCGTTGCGCGATTTGAAAGTTGGTGGTAATAATATATTCTCTACATCATCAGCGAAGATCGGATTTCGGAATTTAGTGAGCAGCCCCTTCCGTTAAGCCGCCATCTATCTTCAAACTTTCTATGAGATTTGTAACGCTCTCGCGATGGCTAAATGTACCAGTCACGAGTCTTGCCGATCTTCTTTGGACCTTCTCAATCTCTTGAATCACACCCAACCGGTAAGGGTCCCATACAGACGAACAATGCTCTAAGACTGGACGAACTAACGTATCCTTTGTTGAAGGACTGCATCGCTTCAGGATTCTACTAATAAACCGCGATCTAGAGTTCGCCTTGCCCGTTACTTGTGTAATCCGATCATTTGTTCATTCCGTTTGATATCATTTCGAGTAGTCACACCCAGATACTTGACTGATGTTACCGCTTCCAAATACTGGGTATTTATTTTGTACTCGTACATTAATGGGGTTTTCGCCTTGTTACACGCAGTAGGTTACACTCACTAATATCGAGGGATAACTGCCAGTCATTACACCACCCATTTATTTTCTGCAAATCCTCATTGATTTGTTCACGGTTTACTTGTGATGCTATTTTACTGTAGACTACAGCATCATCGGCAAACAGTCTAATGCGGCTGTCAATACTATCTACCAGGTCGTTTATGTAAATCGTAAAAAGCAGAGGACCTATTACACTGCCCTGGGGCACACCTGAAATTGCGCTTGTTTCTGTTGAAGTCACTCCCTTCAGGACGACATACTGCTCCCGAAAAGTATCTATCCAACCGCATATGTCATCACGTAGACCGTATGTGCGCCCTTTTTGGAGCAACCCACAGTGAGGAACTGAGTCGAACACCTTTCGAAACTCGAGAAATATGGCATCAACCTGTGCATTCTCCGGCAAGTCTCGTGAGCTGTGGATGTGCCCGTTTCCTTGGAGGGACACGCTGTATGGGCTTGCGAAGTGATGCTCTGGCATCGCAAAATCGCCCCAGAATCTAGACACCCAGTTAAGTACGCTAATTACTAAGAGCGCTTAGTTAATTGTGATTGTGATCGCTCTTGGTACAGTAAGACGTTGCACGACATGTGATGTGATGCTTGTTCGATTTCATTTGAGGCCTCCTACTATGCGTGTGCTCTGCTTCCGCATAATATTGATGTATTTGCAGATGTGTGTCATTAAGCTCTAGTGAGTGCCGGTTCTCGTGAGCCAGTCATTTCCCACTCTTAGTGTTTACTTACCAAGTACTGTTTCAGTTAAAGAAAGGACTTCCTAGTGAAATTAATTGTTGTTTAGCCTTCATTTTATAGAGTTGATTTACTGATCAATCTTAAATGTTAAGGTTAAACAGAGTTTTTCTGCCTTCTGTTGTCGGGTGTGGTCTGTGTTTCAGTGAGCTTAGGCAGCGGTCAACCAAAGAGCAGGGGTTCCCTTTTGATTACAAGTTTGGCTTACGGGCGGTGGACTTCGCCTGAGCTCTGGTGTTCCTCTTCGGTAGTGTTTGCTTGGTTCACATTTTGGTGGCCTACTCGACGTGGGGTTGGAGCCATGCCTTGGTTCGAAGCGAAGTACTACTCCTCTCAGTCGGTTCCACTGATCGTGGTTAAACTTCGGCCTTACAAGCTTGGACCTTGATTCTGTTATTACACATTTACCATTGTACAAGGCTGTAACTTTCTATGCCCTAAAAGTCCATCTTATAAGTCAATGGGCATTTGAATAATTTCGTGGTCGCTCTGTAAGATTGACCAAGTTATAAATATATTTTAAGTATTCGTATTGAAATTGAGGCTGTGTGTCAAATATTATTTTACATGTGATGTAAGGTTTTAATTGAAAGGGTCTTAAATGATGTGTCTTAACTAGAATTGTTTGTTAAAGCTATGGTTAAATTCAGCCTCAGTGGTTTCTGTCAATTATGGTGGAAAAGGGTGGGCTGTACGTAATGTTAATTGAATGGGTCTTAAATAATGTGTCTTAACTATAATGGTTTGTTAAAGTTATTTATTAACTTGCTTATGAAATGTAATGAATGTCTCTTAAATACTCTTGCCCGATAGGCGCCTGTCAAATTGTATCTGAGATTGTTTTGAGTAGTTAATAAAACAATTGGAATTCAAATGTTCATTTTATTGCGTCAGCCCTTCCACCCCCTTTAGATTTAAAGGTTAAATAAAACAGCTGTTAAAAACCTCCTTTCCACACTCCTCCATTGCACGCTGTACACAGAGCTGGGTGTTCACATCCTTTCGCAGCTAGTGCTTTCTTAGGTGCTGCAAGGGGACGACACCCTAACCATCTCCTCTATAGTTCACTGTTGGCACAAAAAATGACACATGGTAATGCTTTTCAGGCATTCGCGAAATTCATCGGATTACGACAGTGACTAACATGATTCACACTAGAAATCGCTCGTCCCCAATCATCCACTTTCCAATGGTGTCATTCTTTGCACAACGTCAACCGTCGCTTAGCACTGACTACAGCATCTTGTCGCTTCCTAGGTGTTCCATTAGTCAAAACTTCCGGGCTGAGAAGCCGTGGTCGATCTGTAAAACTTCTTCTTCCTGACGTTTCGTTGCCTACTGCGGGCAAAATCTCCCAATGTGAGTCAGCGACTGGCTGCGAGGCCGTGAAGGTCCCGTTTATATAGAGTACGTAGAGGGCACCACCATACACGTGGGGCCGACTATATCTCTGACTAACTTCATTATCCTCAGCTGAAGGTAATCGATTGTCACATCGATGGTGCAAAGTCGACAGTCATATCTTATCTAAATTTAAGCCATCCTCCTTTCTGTTAATATTATTGTGGTGTTTCTGAATCTCTATAGTTCTCTATATATACGTGCATAATAATGCGATGTGTGGCTGGCACGCTCGTCTCACTAAATTTTATTTCATGATCACCATCTTCAAAAACATGTTCCGCTACAGCTGATTTGTCGGTATGTCCCAGTCGAGAGTTCCTTTTGTGCTCAGTTAAGAGGTATTGACACTTCTTTTCGTTGTTCCAATATAAAACTTCCCACAGCTACACGCAATTTTATAGACCCCAGGATTTGCTAAGGGCTGCTGAGCGTCTTTCGCCGATCTTAAACGCTCAATGATCTTGGTGGGTCTAAAGATTATTTCAACTTGGAACGTGGCCAGAGCTTCCCAGATACGGTCCATAATATTGCGAATAAATGGAAGAAAAACTTTTCCAGCTGTTGTCAGACATTTTCTTCAAAACACCTATGGCATCGAACTTCAGTTTCTTCACAGTAACACTTGCCGGATGCCCTTTACCGTTCGAATGTCCTTCGTATGGCGATAGGATCGTAAAGCTGCACTAACAGATTCTGCATTCTGGTAGTAAAGCTTCACTAACAGTGCCTTTTCTGGTAAAGTCAAATAGCCGAGATTGCTGGCAGGTCTGACTCCCTCTCTCACTGCAGCTTATTTTATACGCGATACTCTCAAGCGGCGTCACTTAGATGTTGCTGTCCAGCGGCGTCTGTTGGTCGGTTTTTGCACCCGTTCTTGGTTTCAATAAAACCCCATGACATTACAGGCATGTGTGTCAAGTATTACCTCTATTCCTACTAGGGCACTTGCAGAGGTCAAGGGTCTTATGAGATGTCCACAAAGGTTTACGCTGATTTCAAAGTTAAACATTAATTACATTCATGAGGGTAAAGTTTGTTTTTGTTACAAGTCTGCTAGGGAACCCAAGAAGTTTCTGCACAACTGTGTCTCATTCAACACTTTCGCCACAAGGAGTGCTGTGTGAGCTATATGATAAACAGGCCTGTCCCCCTCCCCAGCAGAAAGCGCAATGTGTTATGTGGCTAGCAGAAAACAAATACTCGATTACTGTGGAGTGAAAGTTTGTGTCCCATTATGGGAAGAAAGCACCTGATGTCAATCAGAACGTGGATGGAACGCTTTTTTAGCGACGAGGTTTGCTCAGAAACGGACAAGCAGCGACAAACCATCTGTTTCGGAGCAGACTGTGCAGGCAGTTCAAATCGTCTCCACGATGTCGCCACAGAAATCTGTTAGACAAGCTTCACGGGATCTCCTACTGTCAAAGAATATAGTGCATAAAATGGTTTGCAAACGTCTTAAATTGTATGCGTACAAGGCCCAAACAGTTCACGCTTTACAACCGGATGATCGCCCAAAAAGTGAATGAACTATTTGCAGTGGACATACTGATCCGTTTGGATGAGGACAATGATTTATTGAAGCGTGTGCGTTTTCCAGATGTGGCTACATTTCATGTTTGTGGCTCAGTTAACAGCCATAATGTCGTGATCTGAGGATTAGAAAATCTTCATATTCGAGACAGTCCAAAGGTTAATGTGTGGTGTGGGGTAATGGGTGATCCAGTGACTGGCCCATTTTTCTTCCTTGAAAGCAATGTCAGTGGATACATATATAAACCTAGACATGTTGCTGAATTACGTCATTCCTCAGCTACAGGATATGCGAGACACTGTCATATTTCAGTAAGATGGCGCTCCGCCTCGTCGGGCTCTTGTAAGTCCGCGATTTTCTTAATGAAACGTTCCCCATCACGTGGACTGCCAGAGACGACCGAATTCCACGGCTTTCGAGATTACCTGACGCCACCCCTTATTTTTCTATTTTGAATATATGTGAAAGATATTACGCATAAAACAGCACTTCTTGATGTGGTGGCATTGTAAAAATCATCTGAGATGCCATTGGCACAATCGCACCAGAAATGTTACCGAATGTGTGGCAAGAGATTCAATACAAGCTGGACATTTTGCGTGTTACCAGAGGTACACATTTTGATTTAAATGTTACCTGTATTAAATGCTCATCTACGGTACAAGACTTGATGAGTAGAGAGACATATGTGGTATAACGGATGTTTCATTTACTGTGTGCAAAAATGTCACACTGTTTTGTTATCACGGTAAACATAGTTTTATTTGTGTGTATGTGTGGCTCTGACCACTAGGCGTTTAGGCGTTTCACCCCCTTCACGGACTCGAAACACCGGAATTCAGTCTCCATTTCAACACACAAATTTATGATATTTTCTTCCCAAGATGGGGTTCTCGAGTTGATACTGTAAACTGAGCTGAACTAACATGCCACAGTCTACAAGAGACCTTACAAGCTCTGTGCAATGAATTTGTAACCACTGGAGCCGTAACTTTCGAATTTGGTGTAGTTCGCATCACTTAGCACTTTTATTTTCACAAGTCCGTCTTGATCACATAGATTTCTTTACACTTTATGACCGGTTTCGGCTAATCGCCGGCTTCGCACTTGTTGTAAATATAAATATTGTGTAAGCGACCAGGTTCAATTATCTAAGATTAAAGCTATACAAGTCTTAGTGATGCATGAAATATAAAATATGAAAATATTTATAGCCATGTATGGCAGTCATACATACCGTTAAAATATTCTGATATAAATCACCGTCAAGTTAAACATGTGAGTGCTAATACTCAGATTGCGTCTGTATTGATACAAAAACCTAATGCCAGCAAAAGGTCACTTTAGGCAGAGTACACGCCAATATAAAGATTAAAATGCGGTATGCATTGTCTTTAGATAAAAAATTTTCCCCCCTTGGCTAAACGATTGTCTGTCATAAACAACGTATACTGATATACTATATATGAAATTAGACTCATATTTGAGATACACGAAAAGTACAAATAATATACAATACAGCCCTTAGCCTGGTTAGGCAACATACCACTTTTATGAATGCCATTATAAAAAGTATAAAAAATAAAAATAAAAAATCACAAAATCTTCTATACTAAGATCAGTTAACAGTGAACGAAATCATAACACAATTAATAAATTAGTGACCCTTAATTAAAAATAGAAAACTGATAATCGATATTAGAGTGAAGCATCGATTGCGAATACGTCGTGATTTCTCTGAATGACTTCCTTGTTTTCCTGTGGCTGAGCTCACAGAGAACGGCCCAGTCTCCTCGTCGTCGGCTGCCGGCACACGCCAATCCGCTGGTCGCTTACACAATATTTATATTTACAACAGATCTGAAGATGGCGATAAGCCGAAACCGGTCATAAAGTGTAAAGGAATCTATGTGATCAAGACGGACTTGGAAAAATAAAAGATCTAAAAACAAAATGATCGCGGACTCATACACAGACTTTGTGTCTTCAATTGATAAATTACATCACTTACCGGGTGATCAAAAAGTCAGTATAAATTTGAAAACTTAATAAACCACGGAGTAATGTAGATAGATAGGTAAAAATTGACACACATGCTTGGAATGACATGGGGTTTTATTAGAACCGAAAAGAAACAAAGTTCACAAAATGTCCAACAGATGGCGCTGGACAGCAAAACTTCAGTGACTGCGCATGACAATCGTGTATAGAAGGAGCTGTAATGAGAGAGAGAGAATCAGATGCACCAGCAGTCGCAGCATGTTGATGTTACCTCAAAAGGCGCTTTTAGTGAAGCTGTATTATCAGAATGTGGAATGTGCTAGTTCAGCGTTACGATTCTATCTCCGTAGGACGGGGATTCGAACGGGCAAAGGTCCGTTGACAAATGCAGCTGTGGCGAGAATGATTTCGAAGTTCGAAGCCACGGGTTGTTTAGACGATAGACCCCGCAGTGGCCGACCGAGCACAAGGCGCAATACTGCTGAGACAGTTCAGGAAGAAATGGAGACAGTAGCGTGTTCGTCTATGCACAGGGAAGTCAGCGCTCGTGCAGTCGCACGTCGCACCGACAATCCATACACTAATGTTTGGTTGGCACTGAGGCGTACCCTCCGATGCTATCCGTACAAAATCCATCGGCATCATGAACTGTTACCTGGAGATTTAGTGAAGCGGAGGGCATTTGCGGTGTGGGCGTTTAAAATGCTGGCGGAAGATGACGATTGGTTGAGTACCGTGTTGTGGACCGACGAAGCTCATTTCACGCTCCGAGGGACTGTCAACGCCCACAACTGCAGAAATTTGGCTACCGAAAATCCTAGAACTATCGTGGAAACTCCATTGCGCGACGAGAAAGTCACGGTATGGGTTGGATTTACCACATCTACCATTATAGGTCCTTTTTTCTTCGAGGAAATGCGTGATCCTGGTTTTGTAACTGCTACCGTGACGGGTGAGAGGTACGCCGATATGTTACAGAATCGCATCATCCCCAGCCTGCGTGATAACCACCAGCTGGAACGCACGATGTTTATGCAGGATGACGCTCCATCCTATGTTGCTAGACGCATGAAAGATCTCTTGCGCGCGTTGTTTGGTGATGATCGTGTGCTCAACCGCCACTTTCGTCATGCTTGGCCTACCAGGTCCCCATACCCCAGCCCGTGCGATTATTGGCTTTGGCGCTACCTGAAGTCGCAAGTGTATCGTGATCGACCGACATCTCTAGGGATGCTGAGTGACAACATCCGACGCCAATTCTCACCATAACTCCGGACGTGCTTTACAGTGCTGTTTACAACATATTCCTCGACTACAGCTATTGTTGAGGAATGATGGTGGACATATTGAGCATTTCCTGTAAAGAACATCATCTTTGCTTTGTCTTACTTTGGGATGCTAATTATTGCTATTCTGATCAGATGAAGCGCCATCTGTCGGACATTTTTTGAACTTTTGTATCTTTTTGGTTCTAATAAAACCCCATGTCATTCCAAGCATGTGTGTCAAAAAAATGGTTCAAATGGCTCTGAGCACTATGGGACTTAACATCTGTGGTCATCAGTCCCCTAGAACTTAGAACTACTTAAACCTAACTAACCTAAGGACATCACACACATCCATGCCCGAGGCAGGATTCGAACCTGCGACCGTAGCAGTCGCGCGGTTGCGGACTGAGCGCCTAGAACCGCTAGACCACCGCGGCCGGCATGTGTGTCAATTTGTACCTCTCTATCTACATTATTCCTTGACTTAATCAGCTTTCAAATTTATACTGACTTTTTGATTACCCGGCACTTTGATGTTTTTTTTTTATTTTTTTTATTTATTTTTTTTTTTATATATATGCCGCCTTCGTCGAGTTGCTGTTTTAATGTCCGTCAGTGTATGTAGGTAAGCTTCAAAAAAATACAAGTCTAGAATGAACCTCGTGTCACTGAATTAACCTTAAGTCTCTGAAGGAGTCCAGTATCTTTAACTACGTGTAAACTCGGTGACCAGCGTACGTAAGCCAATCCGCCGTGCGTTTAATCGCACGACAGCGGCGCAACAGCCGTTACCCCGGCGACAATCAGGCGATCACCAGTGACGTTTCCGAGAGTAAGCGAAGCGGCGCGCGCGCATGCGCTCTGCGGCGACGCCGCTAGTGAAGCGGGGCGGCAGCGGCGGCGCGGCGGTCTGCGACGCGCGAGTCGGCTGCCGGAGACAGCCACGGCCGGACGGCGTTCGTGCTCGCTCGCTCGCTCGCTCGCTCCACGTCACCCCGCGCACCACAGCGGGTCGCAGGTCCCGCGCGCGCTCGCGAAGTTACACGGCCGGCCAGGGACCCCGCGACAGGTGGCCGCCGCGAGCGTCTCCAGCCGGAACACGCTGCAGCACGGCGGCTGTCGGGCGTCAACTGGAAAAGGTCACAGGTGGCCCGGACCGCTAGGCGTTACACCCCCTTCACGGGACTAGAAAAACACCGGAATTCACTCTCCATTTAAACATACAACTTTCTGATTTTTTCCTCCCCAAAATGAGGATCTTCACCGGAAACTAAACCAGCTGGCTCTCGAACTGATACCTTAAACTGTTGTTCAACGTTACGAAACTAACGTGCCACAGTCTACAAGAGACCTTACGGGCTCTGTGCAAGGAATCTGTAAACACTGGATCCGTAACTTTCGAATCTGGTGAAGTTTATATCGCTTACTTTCATATTTTACGTAGCGTGTTGCTCTTATTTACTAGAGAGGAGTAATTGTATCTTCCTGAAATATTAAAAAATCTGAGGAGTGTGCTGGCAGGACAAGCTCCTAAACAAGACAATGCCGTCCTTCGACTAGTGCTTCGCTCCGAGGGGACTCCATTAGAAACACAACAGGTAAGTCTGGAGCTGAACGCACAAAGTTGCATTCCTTCATTATCATAGTTTATACATGTTATTTTTTGTACTGTACATATTTTTTTCCAAATTTTAGTCTTGCTCATTCTCCGTCTCACTACAGAATGTGGCCAATAATTCCACCGAATGAGTGACAGATAAGGTTTACTATCGTATAACTGTGTAATTTACTCGTTTTAGTTCGTTTCTACACACAGCTTCATCATCATATCTTCGTTTTACTATTGAAATTTCTTTTTCACTGCGTCCATCAGAAGGAACCGTACGTCAAGGGCTTGCCGTGTCCTCTCATCCGACATCGCTAATATTTTTTTCTCGTACTAGCAAAGTTTAATACACAAAAGACTGTACTCTACAACATGTGTTTGCTGTGTATGTGAGTGAAAAATAACGTGAGGAGGGATCTACACGGAGATTTTGTATGAGACGAGAGGGCAACTCGTCCACTGAACAGCATTTTCATCGCGCTGATATCGCAAGAAAGGTCTCTCGAAGGCGAATCGCGTTTCCATCGGACTCACATCGCAATGAAGGTTTCTGAAACTTTGAAGAGCTTATAAGGATACAGTGTTGCGATAAATACGTTGGAGAATGAAACATGCCATTTTGAGACCAATCATGTAATTCCTCATCTAACTAGATTTAACTCACTGACAGATCCTTAAGAAACGCGGCTGCATTGTCGTTCATTGAAAAAAGTGTTAGACTAAAAGTGTGCCACATTATCTGTAGTACTAAACGACTAACCCGGTGAGTCCCAGTTGCAAGTTGCCTCCAGGATAAAAAATTTGATTTTCAGTATATCATATAACAACTGTTTGAATTTATAACATTTAATATGCTGTCGTAATGAACTCATTAAGAGTATGTCATAGGTTGAACACACAGTGTTACAGTTAGAATCTGTATTCATCTTGACTCAACATAACTCACGGTGCGCAAATTACACGGAATATATTCATTTAGTATTTGAGAATAAGAGGAGTTAGCGGCTTTCAACAAACCTTCCACATAATTTCAACCCTTTATAATCATTTTGTCGCTGATATCTCCCATAAAGTAATGAAAACAAGTAACTGATCACGTAGTTTATTTTCACTGTTCTCTTTGTAAAACTTCACCATGACGGTTTAATGTATTACTTCTTTATTGCTAGCTCTACTCGTAATACACTCTCCATGTAGCACTGAAAGTACACGAAAAATTATACCATTATGCGACACATAGATCAGAAGATAACGGTGTAATAAACATCGAGATGGGTGAAACTTGTTTTATACGAGCGAGGGAATTAGATTCTTTAAAGAATCTGCGGAAGAGGGGGGGGGGGGGGGAGGGGGGAGTGTTATTGGTAGTTACACAGTAGGTTCTATTTACTCTTGCTGTGTATCTGATGACTGCTTTTGACCGCTCAATTCCCTTCAGTATGCTAGTAGTGATTACTTTTGGTTCAGAAAAATGAAGATCACATAAGTAGCAAACTCTGTCGTCTTGGGTGTTTTGCTGCCAATGGTTTCCTCGTATGGTATGTGGTGAAACAGGGAAGATATGTGGCAATGATCTGCTTATTTTGCAACCGTCGATTGGGAAACTGACAACTGAAATTTGAGTTTTCATGTGGTAACAGAATGTTAACAGAGTATCTTTCGCAGTATTTGAAAGCAATAAATGTTACTGGGTCAGTGGATGAAGGCATTTAATAATTTATGATTAAATCATTGGATGGATGTGGCTAACTGTGAAAATGCTGCATATAAAGATTATAATATTGAATACTTTATGCAAGACGGCATCTATACATCTCACAAAAAGTGACAAATGATGTTTGTGTTAAAAGAGGGAAGAAAAAGGAGTTGATTTCTAATGTCAAAAACCAACAGTTCTTTTAACATCAAACTTGTGCAATTCATATTCTAACACGGTCGATTGTCAACATTTCTTTTTCCCTTCTGTGTTAAGATCTATTTGAGTGTATTTTCCACTGCGGTTTTTTGAAAGTAGCCGGCACAATAGTGCACATATTTCATAACATGTTTTCCCTGTGCACAATAAATTTTGTATGAAGAAGAAAATGAAATTTTTAAGATATTTTGCAAAATGATATTGAAAATTTTATTGTGCAGACCAAATTGTAACATTTGAATTGTAATACCTTAACTGATATGTGAAACGTTGACGAGAAACGAAAGATAAAAGAATTGTATCAATGTAACTTTATTGTTTTAAGAGAAAATCGACTCGCGCAATGCATATTTAGTTTCTGTTGCCTGACACCTGAATCTGTAAATAAATGAATGGATGAATGGTACAGTCTGATAGATCACAAATCACTGTAAATTGAATCAGCAGCACTCCATTAATAATGACGCTTTTCTGTAGCATGGTGCGAACCGGATTCTTTGATATTATATTCCGATTTCTTGTTGTTACATATTGTAAAGTCTGTGGAAATAATCTCGCTGCTGAAACTTCCTTTTTTCTCACTCCTGCGTAATTCTAACAAAAGATTTATTATGTCTGTGCAGAATATCAGTGTTTAACGATTCATTTCTTTTTTCATAACCTTTATGCCGTGAAAAGGAAAAAGGAAATTCTTAAGGAGAATGGATATAGAAAAAAGTATACACGAGAAGTTCAGATCAAATCAGTACAGTCATTTTATCGATACTATTACATCAACCCCCCCCCCCCCCCCCCCATGAACCATGGACCTTGCCGTTGGTGGGGAGGCTTGCGTGCCTCAGCGATACAGATGGCCGTACCGTAGGTGCAGCCACAACGGAGGGGTATCTGTTGAGAGGCCAGACAAACATGTGGTTCCTGAAGAGGGGCAGCCGCCTTTTCAGTAGTTGCAGGGGCAACAGTCTGGATGATTGACTGATCTGGCCTTGTAACATTAAACAAAACGGCCTTGCTGTGCTGGTACTGCGAACGGCTGAAAGCAAGGGGAAACTACAGCCGTAATTTTTTCTGAGGACATGCAGCTTTACTGTATGATTAAATGATGATGGCGTCCTCTTGGGTAAAATATTCCGGAGGTAAAATAGTCCCCCATTCGGATCTCCGGGCGGGGACTACTCAAGAGGACGTCGTTATCAGGAGAAAGAAAACTGGCATTCTACGGATCGGAGCGTGGAATGTCAGATCCCTTACTCGGGCAGGTAGGTTAGAAAATTTAAAAAGGGATATGGATAGGTTAAAGTTAGATATAGTGGGAATTAGTGAAGTTCGGTGGCAGGAGGAACAAGACTTTTGGTCAGGTGATTACAGGGTTATATATACAAAATCAAATAGGGGTAATGCACGAGTAGGTTTAATAATGAATAAAAAAATAGGAGTGCGGGTTAGCTACTACAAACAGCATAGTGAACGCATTATTGTGGCCAAGATAGACACAAAGCCCATGCCTACCACAGTAGTACAAGTTTATATGCCAACTAGCTCTGCAGATGATGAAGAAATTGATGAAATGTATGACGAGATAAAAGAAATTATTCAGGTAGTGAAGGGAGACGAAAATTTAATACTCATGGGTGACTGGAATTCGTCAGTAGGAAAAGGGAGAGAAGGAAACATAGTAGGTGAATATGGATTGGGGGGAAGAAATGAAAGAGGAAGCCGCCTTGTAGAATTTTGCACAGAGCATAACTTAATCATAGCTAACACTTGGTTCAAGAATCATGAAAGAAAGTTGTATACCTGGAAGAATCCTGGAGATACTAAAAGGTATCTGATAGATTATATAATGGTAAGACAGAGATTTAGGAACCAGGTTTTAAATTGTAAGACTTTTCCAGGGGCAGATGTGGATTCTGACCACAATCTATTAGTTGTGAACTGCAGATTGAAACTGAAGAAACTGCAAGAAGGTGGGAATTTAAGGAGATGGGACCTGGATAAACTGAAAGAACCAGAGGTTGTAGAGAGTTTCAGGGAGAGCATAAGGGAACAATTGACAGTAATGGGGGAAAGAAATACACTAGAAGAAGAATGGGTAGCTCTGAGGGATGAAGTAGTGAAGGCAGCAGAGGATCAAGTAGGTAAAAAGACGAGGGCTAATAGAAATCCTTGGGTAACAGGAGAAATATTGAATTTAATTGATGAAAGGAGAAAATATAAAATTGCAGCAAATGAAGAAGGCAAAAAGGAATACAAACGTCTCAAAAATGAGATCGACAGGAAGTGCAAAATGGCTAAGCAGGTATGGCTAGAGGATAAATGTAACGATGTAGAGGCTTGTCTCACTAGGGGTAAGATAGATACTGCCTACAGGAAAATTAAAGAGACCTTTGGAGAGAAGAGAACCACTTGTATGAATATCAAGAGCTCAGATGGCAACCCAGTTCTAAGCAAAGAAGGGAAGGCAGAAAGGTGGAAGGAGTATATAGAGGGTTTATACAAGGGCGATGTACTTGAGGACAAAATTATGGAAATGGAAGAGGATGTAGATGAAGATGAAACGGGAGATAAGATACTGCGTGAAGAGTTTGACAGAGCACTAAAAGACCTGAGTCGAAACAAGGCTCCGGGAGTAGACAACATTCCATGAGAACTACTGATGGCCTTTGGAGAGCCAGTCATGACAAAACTCTACCATCTGGTGAGCAAGATGTATGAGACAGGAGAAATACCCACAGACTTCAAGAAGAATATAATAATTCCAATCCCAAAGAAAGCGGGTGTTGACATGTGAAAATTACCGAACTATCAGTTTAATAAGTCACAGCTGCAAAATACTAACGCGAATTCTTTACAGACGAATGGAAAAACTGGTAGAAGCGGACCTTGGGGAAGATCAGTTTTGATTCCGTAGAAATGTTGGAACACGTGAGGCAATACTAACCTTACGACTTATCTTAGAAGAAAGATTAAGAAAAGGCAAACCTACGTTTCGAATTCTGAAGGTGGCAGGGGTAAAATACAGGGATTGGAAGGCTATTTACAATTTGTACAGAAACCAGATGGCAGTTATAAGAGTCGAGGGGCATGAAAGGGAAGCAGTGGTTGGGAAAGGAGTGAGACGGGGTTGTAGCCTCTCCCCGATGTTATTCAATCTGTATATTGAGCAAGCAGTAAAGGAAACAAAAGAAAAATTCGGAGTAGGTATTAAAATTCATGGAGAAGAAGTAAAAACTTTGAGGTTCGCTGATGACATTGTAATTCTGTCAGAGACGGCAAAGGACTTGAAGAGCAGTTGAACGGAATGAACAGTGTCTTGAAAGGAGGATATAAGATGAACATCAACAAAAGCAAAACGAGGATAATGGAATGTAGTCAAATTAAATCGGGCGATGCTGAGGGGGTTAGATTAGGAAATGAGACACTTTAAGTAGTAAAGGAGTTTTGCTATTTAGGGAGTAAAATAACTGATGATGGTCGAAGTAGAGAGGATATAAAATGTAGACTGGCAATGGCAAGGAAAGCGTTTCTGAAGAAGAGAAATTTGTTAACATCGAGTATAGATTTAAGTGTCAGGAAGTCGTTTCTGAAAGTATTTGTATGGAGTGTAGCCATGTATGGAAGTGAAACATGGACGATAACCAGTTTGGACAAGAAGAGAATAGAAGCTTTCGAAATGTGGTGCTACAGAAGAATGCTGAAGATAAGGTGGGTAGATCACGTAACTAATGAGGAGGTATTGAATAGGATTGGGGAGAAGAGAAATTTGTGGCACAACTTGACTAGAAGAAGGGATCGGTTGGTAGGACATGTTTTGAGGCATCAAGGGATCACAAATTTAGCGTTGGAGGGTAGCGTGGAGGGTAAAAATCGTAGAGGGAGACCAAGAGATCAATACACTAAGCAGATTCAGAAAGATGTAGGTTGCAGTAGGTACTGGGAGATGAAGAAGCTTGCACAGGATAGAGTAGCATGGAAAGCTGCATCAAACCAGTCTCAGGACCGAAGACCACAACAACAACAACATTACATCAACATTTCTGATAAGTATTCGGTGTAAAATATGGACTACTGCACGGATCCGGATTATACTGATCATTGAAACACGGGAAACAATAATAATTGTGATGTACAGCGCTTGTAATGAACGCCGAAGTTTTGCATGTCCATGGGTTTTTCGTTGTATCTATTGCAAAATTTCTGCGTTAACATTCGTAAACGGTTCTCGGTTATCGGACAATTTCGTGGCGTTCTACGCATATTTGTTGTTAAAATTACGTGGATATGAGAAAAAAATACCGGCAGCGAGATTCGCCCCGCAGAGCTGGCGTTTACGAAAGAAGCGCTTACTCATTCGGCTGCGGAACCCCTGAATTCTCCCGACCAAACGAAGCCTATAAGGACGTTTCCAGAATGAGATTTTCACTCTGCAGCGGAGTGGGCGCTGTTATGAAACTTCCTGGAAGATTAAAACTATGTGCCGGAGCGAGACTCGAACTAGTGCACCTGCCAGCGAAAGGCAAAGGTCCAGAGTTCGAGTCTCGGTCCGGCACACTGTTTTAATCTTCCAGGAAGTTTCCTGTAAGGACGCCTCAATTTTTCAAACTCTATTTTCTCGAAAACAGTTGTGACTTGGATCTTCCTGTTCACATACGTTAAAGTCATAGTCGTCTCTACACATCCTGTCAATATGAATCAGATCGCTAAGGGGAAGTTCTTACGATCCCCTTGTAAGCATGAAAGAAGGGAGAAAACGAAGATAATAGGTTCACGTCCATTAAGAATTGAGGTCATTGGAGACAGAACAGATGCTGTAATATTTCAGGAATTGGGAAAGTTGGCCGCCATCCCGGGATCTGCCTGAAGAGATTTAGGAAAATCACGAACAGTTTAAACCTGGATTGTTAGACACGCATCTGAACCGTCGTTCTTCCGAACGCGAGTGTAGTGTGCTAAAAATTGCACTACCTCGTTCGGTAAGTCTAACAGAGAGAATTTTGAAGTTCTATCGTAGAATTCATACTGAAAGTGACGACGACACGCAATTGTACAAAATAATTTAAACAACAAGCTAATTCAAATTCCGAAAAGTTAGAGATTTACGGTTTGTGACTAAGTTTTACGTGGTTTATTGGGCGACATAGAATGAACGAAGTGAAAATTGGAAATGGAGTGTGGAAAATTACGAGAATGGCAGCATATAGGTGACACTGCAATAATGCAAACATACCATAAACTGACACAGGTAAGGAAATATGTAACAAACTTTGAATTATTCGTGAAAGCAGTAGAATTGCCTGAAGATTTAATACGATAATTTGTTGGCACTAATTTAAATTTGATGTCGTTAAACGCTTTCATATGACATTCGCTGCAATTGTAACACAGTCTCCTTTCGGCGACCATTGTATAACTCTTAAAGAGAATCCAGTTTCTTACAAAACAACGCGAATGAGACATAGTAGAATCTCCCTGGCTTCTGCAATTTTACATTATGTAGGAGTGTCACCGATTCTCTTACAGCTAAAGTTTCACTTTTATTTCTCACGTTCTTCAAGTATTTAGTTCGCTGATAACATCTTAGCAGTGTCTGCTTGACAATATTTAACTGAAGCTGCTTACACGGAGTTACCTGGCGTATTGGTACAGCGAATGAAAATCCCCTACGATAATGAGTGCCAGCCAGCTAGACGCAGAGGTGGCATCAAAACTAAAGTCATCTTTTAGGCTGGTAGTTAGACGATATTTACCTTCTGAGACTGTCGACGATCGTATCCATGCAGATTATGTACCAGACAACATCATACTGTAAACACTTTCATTTTTCTTCGCCTGGTTACTGTTAAGTACATCATTGCATTGCTCTAGCACTATAGTTCACGCAGTATTGGTCCCCACTCCCCTTATTTTCGTATCAGTCGCTTGACAGTGACGTATGAAGCGCTAACAAACTGTATCCACTCGCTGCTTGACCGCTTGGAATTAATTTGTTTACATCAAAAACAGCATTAACGATACGCCAGGTTCCCTTTTTATGTCGCACTAGGACTCCTACGTAATATGTACACAAAGAATCTGTTTATCCAGCGAGAAAGATAAACCGCAAACTGAAACCCCCTTTTCTGGCCTTGCTTTATCGTGATTAATTCTAGAAAATCGATATTAGTGGAGAATCTGTTGCTTTGCGATAACTGGATACGTTAAACGTGCATAAAAGTACATATGCATGACGCCGAGACTACTAAATAGGTATCACAGACGCTGCTTTAGCACCACGTAAATACAGTCGAAAGCGCTGCGAATATACAGTTGTGTGAATTTATGCAAACTTGTGAAGCACTAGGTGGCAAGTATTGTCCAATTTTTGGCGAATTTCTTATTATTTGTTTCTCACGGATTGTCAGCAAAAATACTTCACAGTTGCTATCGTCGCCTTATCTGTCAGTATCCGTACCTGATTTTTTATGGACTTTTGTCTCCTCTGTGTAATCTCTCTTCGCAAGTGCATTCAAGAGTTTCGCTTTCATCGTGCCATAGTGTATTCAAAGTATTCGGTATCGTTACGTTGTCTTTTTGTTGTGTTTACTACATTGACTAAAGTAAAACTGCTGTGTTTTCATGCATCAGTTATGACGATATGCTTATAATGAGTTTCTAAGAATATAGATGAACTTTCGAAGAACTAATAGTAAAGTATATTTCCAGCCCGTGATGAAAAGTCTCGATTGAAACTCACTTTCCCTGAAGATGGAAATGTGAGCTCGAAATAAATTATAGGAAACTAGAGAAAAAGAAATACGGAGAGTTATATATAAGACACGACGTATGTATCTCACATTATCTCTGAGTGCCACATAAATCTTTTCTAGATTTGTTGAATCAATATGAAAATAAAAAACTACATTGCAAAATAGCTATCCTTATACGTAAGTAATTCCATTAAATAGCAACATGGAGCCGATTATAAAAATAATACTGGCTCAGCGGGAAAAATATGACGAAGAAATCGCCTTTAGCACTGCTGAAGTAACTCTCCTTGCACTAACCATAAATGTTAAAGTAAATTTGATTCAGGATAATGTGACAGAAAGAGTATTTCGTTTCTCACAGGACGCATCTGGTGTCGTAACCACTGTATCACGTCACTGCTTGTATTTGTAGCTCGTTCGCATTGTAAAGGAACTCCGCGCATTTGATAAGATTTTGGTGTCATACACAGGAGTAATTGTGAAAAACGTACAGACCAGTCGCGAACGTTAAGGGTTTGAGGAGCCCCGTAAATTTATTTTCACGAATTCTTTATTGATTAAATATAATTGCTTACTACAGGGAAAAAAACGAATTCGTGGTCAATGTAAATCAGCTGTGTAATCGAAACCGTCAACAATGTCCTGCATTCCCTGTCAACAGATGCCCGACTGGAATTGTGAGATAATCAAATACGGCAGAATCGAACGGGAAGATGTAACCTGCTTATATCAGTATCATGATAGATGCGAAAAAAGATGTGATTGGACAAATGTCGTGGGAAGAATTCGGTCGTAGAACTGCTGAAGAAACGATTTTGGAATTCGTCCGGTACGGTATATAGAAGTGTGGAAAACATAAAACATGAGGCAGAACTGTGTGTGACCACCATAGGAATAAAAGAGAAAATCTATTAGAGCACCTCCAGGGTGGTGATGCAGTAGGCCCACGTATCTCTTCAGCTAGTTGTCTAAGGACCATTACGCTCCACCTCTTCCGGTACATTAAGTTCCTCTTTCTCCCATCAAACACCATTATGAGCCAACTTCGTAACATGTGTGTGTGTGTGTGTGTGTGTGTGTGTGTGTGTGTGTGTGTGTGTTTTCAAATGGTTCAAATGGCTCTGAGCACTATGGGACTTAACTGCTGTGGTCATCAGTCCCCTAGAACTTAGAACTACTTAAACCTAACTAACTTAAGGACATCACACACATACATGCCCGAGGCAGGATTCGAACCTGCGACCGTAGCAGTCGCGCGGTTCCGGACTGCGCGCCTAGAACCGCTAGACCACCACGGCAGGCGTGTGTGTGTGTGTGTGTCATACTCATTCTTTATACAGTGATGGCTTCTCGTCCACGTAGATCACACGATTCCTGCGACACATTTAAGCACCAGTTCGGGAGAGGTTTTCCTCACTAAACAGGAATTATTCTGAATGGTCTCCAGAAATCGATAGACAGTGGATACATCAGTTTGACATGACTGATGGCTGTCAATACATCACTCGTAATTAGAGTGTCATTAGCTTCCGGTAGTCGAAGCGACTGAGGGGCATTACCGTTACTTTAAGGCCAGTCGTCGTAGTCTAAGGGGAAAAAATCCCTTTCATCTCATTAGAGTAACATCAAGTTTCGAAATCTTTGTTCCATTCTGTGTCCTTTTTCCTGTGTACATCACGCTCTGGCAATATTAGTTTGACAAAAGATCTCCTTCAAGTCATTGTTATGCATAAGATATAGGTAAATCGATTCCGTTTCACAGCGCAGCTTAAGAAACTCTTGACACATGAGGCGCTTTATTTTCTTTCCAATATTTATCTAATACTCTGCACCAGTAACGGTCTAGGATTCGCCGTGAATTTGCGACCGATTTGTGCAGAACACATACCTGGAAGCAAAATGGTTCAAATGGCTCTGAGCACTATGGGACTTAACATCTATGGTCATCAGTCCCCTAGAACTTAGAACTACTTAAACCTAACTAACCTAAGGACATCACACAACACCCAGCCATCACGAGGCAGAGAAAATCCCTGACCCCGCCGGGAATCGAACCCGGGAACCCGGGCGTGGGAAGCGAGAACGCTACCGCACGACCACGAGATGCGGGCCACCTGGAAGCAGGATGAGGGAGATTTCTTTACACGCACTCGTGGTCAAACAGTTTTTGTCTTTGCCATAGGTTCTTATAATATTTAATACAATCTTCCGAGAATAATTTACGACGAGAATTTGTTAAGGTCCTGTCGTAGATTTCCTTGGAATTCATCGCACTTCACTTACTTGAATCATTTGTGTACTTCTACAGTTTTGTAATAGCTCCTTCCTCTTGAGATGCTCCTACCTTCGAGCGTCACTCCGATACGAGTGTGGAGGATTGTTTCTTACGTTGAAGAAAAAATTTATGTTTAAAAATTTGTCAACTGCACTACTTCGAGCTAGTCACGGGAATGAAATTCATGCCGACAATTTAGTTGCTCTTTCGCAATTTGTGCGTGAGGAGGTACGAGGGTTGTCCAGAAAGTAAGTTCCGATCGCTCGCGAAATGGAAACCACTGGGAAAAACCGGTAAAGTCTTGCACAGATGTGTTGGGCAGTGTCTCTAGTATGCCCGTCGATGGTGTCGCGACGCTCTTTTCAGTTTTGAGTGAGAGAGCACGTAAAGACGAGTGGGGAACAGCGCCTCCCGCCAAGTATGAGGACAGGGTTAGAGATTTCGCCTGTGCCATGCAGCCTACATAACACAACTGTCGAGCATTTCCTTCTTCATGCCAATTCTCGACCGCACACTGCAGGGGCAATGAATATGCTCTTGCAACGTTTCCGATGAGAAGTGTTTGTTCACCCACAATACAGTCCGTAATTGGCTCCCCCTGAGTCTCATCTCTGCTCACAAAAATCGCTGGCTATGAAGACAAAATTCTTCCACAGACAACGAGCTGCAGACCTGTGCAGATAACTGGCCGGAAGTACAGGCGGCTGCTTTCTGTGACGAGAACATTGAAAAGTCGATACAACGCTACGACAAAACTCGACGTTGGAGCGGCAACTATGTAGAGAAGTAGGTGGAAGGTGTACCTAACTGTTGCAAATAAAACATTTCTGGTTTCCACTGTGGTTTCCATTTAGAGACCGATCAGAAATTGCTTTCTGGACAACCCTTGTATTTCGTACATCTTGAACTGAGTGTATTAGTTCTGCACCCAAATGCCCGTCCACCCTAGTCGCTCAAACAGTAAAGCAAAAGAGAATGTTACGCCATTAGATAGAAATGGCCAACCAACCGTTAACTTCCTTCAGCGAATAGCAATTCATGCGTTAATAACATCCTTCTTGGTTCGTACTGCTACCATAAGTTCTCTATTCCGACGAACATTTAGGGTCCAATTAGGCTGATGTCATATTAGTTTTCATTTTTTGAATCTAAGAAAATTAAAAAAAAATTATCCAATCTCTATTGTATCCACAAACCTTCGTCTGGATCTAAGGGGCTGGATGTATGTGTCACATTTTCCACTCTTCTTCCCGTCTTAAGCGCATAGTAGCGCAAAGCTTGCGGTATTTGTCCTCGCTATATACTGTATATCGCTACCACGAACTGATTTCGTAACAGTCAGTTACGAGAAAAATATCACATTTGTAAATATTCAGGTAAAATCTATAATTCTATAGCATGTACATCACACATTATACTTAACATTGCACGGTTTTATATGCACAAGTGCCATAAAGACGAATCAACGAATCTTCGTCTGACAGTGTTTTGCGACACGAGTAAGACAGGAGAATTTTCATTATGAAAATATTAAACAGGGAAAGAAAAATATGGAAATTCAATCACAGATGGCAGATGGACTCTAGAAATTTGTGTGGGTAAGTAGTCCATGCGGAAAAGCCTTCAAAGTCTGTTATATCTTTGTAATTTGTGTGCAATTGGTAATAAAATGATAAAGAATAAAATAATAAAAAATAAATAATAAAATAAAATAATAAAATAAAATAATAAAATACATCAAATAACGTTAGGCATATTAGATAGCAACATATACTAACAGTTACAGCGAAATCTTTGAAAGCATATTACGAAAGATAGAAACTACTTGTTTGCCTTAGACATTAATTGTTGTGTTCCATATATAGGCCCTAACGTTAGCGCTTAGACACGCGCTTTCTCCACACTTCGTTTACAATTTTGGTATAGAGACACCACTTTCTCGTGAACAATAACAATATCGAAGACCGTTGTCGATGTTATTCATGAACCAACAACAGTTCGAAATTGAACGTATAAGTGACAACCATTACGGTGGACCTTCAATGTATTCGTTGCACGTCTGTGATAACCACAGTACAAATATCGAAACGTTCTCCTGGCGCTGGTTCCACATGATAAGAGATTATTCATCCACCCAGTCCTTGACTGATATACGTAATTCGTCGTGAACTAGAGGTCTGAAATAGTTTTCGTCCAAAGTCGTGTGTCTACAGTCACTTGGGATAAGATGAATCCCTTTAAAGTGATTAGGCCGTTTCTTCGACTTCTTCCATACTTCGTATGTAACCGGCCAACGCTAAGGATCAAGCTACGCCTTGCGTTTCTTCCCTCTACTTTAAATTAAAGATGTTACGTATGAAGCTCCCCGCCATAGACTTTATCTTATGTAGTTCATAAAGCAGACTAACATTCACCAGTCCACAATACTGGAATGAGATACACAAAAATTAACTCTGACACTAGTGAACTGATGAATTTAGCGTTTCTGTTTACATGTAAAGGGCCAAACATAGGTGCAGTTTATATTGGTCAAGAATGGGGAAACGGCTGGATAAAGCTATACTGATTATTCAATTGCCCATCACCATGCTTGCACTTTACGGCAATAAGAAACCAGTTGTTAATTCTGAGCAGTGAATCCGGTACATCTCACAGCTCCGTAAACAGTCATTCAGAATGTAGGATAGGAAAAGAAATGCCGTGAAATACCTTGAGTGGGCTATGTACAGTATGTAGGGCCTACTAGAAAATCTAATGCTTAATACGTCGTGTGTTCCATATCTGCATAACACTACTCACAACTAATATTTTTGCCCTGTGGCCGAGCGGTTCTAGACGCTTCAGTCCGGAACCGCACTGCTGCTACGGTCACAGGTTCGAATCAAACCTCGGGCATGGATGTTGTGTGTGATGTCCTTAGGTTAGTTAGATGTTTAAGTACTATAGTGCTCAGAGCAATTTGAACAATTTTTTAGTTTTATTTGCAGGAGAGATTATTTTATTTTTTTTTTTTTTTTTTTTTTACTCCGAGTTTGAAATGTGTCACAGTTATTCGGATGTGTCCTCCCTGGAGACGAAATCCTATTTTCAATTGTTCAACATGCGATTTGCAAGCCTATGGTCTAGAGTGCATGGAAAAAATGAGGCACAGGAAATGTTGCAATTACCATTTATGACTGATATCTCTATGTATTAATTTTATTCTCTCTTTTACGGGAATTAAGTAGGCAACAACTATAGTACGGTTTATTACCTGAGACGTCACGCCAGAGCAGACAACTGCAGCCCCTCTGGTTACACGTTCAGTTGTGTAAGAAGGGAAAATGGCAACTTCCTTGTAAACTCTTGTATCCGTTAGCCTCTCTAAAGGCAAATTTAAAAATACAAGAATCGTCATGTTAATCATTAAATGGTCATAGGCTCTTATGATCAACTGATGGCTTGACAAATTGTCTCTAGCTGCGTATTATCCATCTTCGTGTTTTTATAGACAAATGGGTAAGGTTTTCTTACGGAATCCACTTACTTGTAATGGCTTGTGTCGATCACAACATATAATTCCGCTTATCCACTATTTTCTCTCACTGCTGATTTCACCAGGTCACCCATTTTCTTATCTCCATACAGATAGTTATTTACAGCTGAAGTCACGCAATGGTGTTGTAGAACTTGATGTATGGTAAGGCTTAGAATCTTCCATGTTTAGCAGCTAAATAAATGTTTGTTTGCCTGTATCTTCTGTTTCATCTGGTGGCTTAAATGAGTATTTGTGATGAAACGCAATTCCTTTTATGTACTTGCCTGTGCGTGAATGCCTCCAATGATTTGGAAATTAATCCATATGAAGATATCGGGGTATGACCGTCCTGCAGCCTTGACATCAATATATATTTCTTATTCACTCCACATATATGCGTAGTGCTTTCATTACCCTTTTACTTTCTGCTACAATTCCCTACACGCCTTTATCTTGAGTTATCAACGCAATGTCACCTGGGTGGTTTTGCTTTTTCTGTTCAGTTGTCACCAATCCACGGGGCACAGCGGGGCTACCCCACTCATTTCAACTATGAGGCCTATATAATGTGACATGAAACCTTTTAAAAATCTCTCAATATGATGCAATTATGGTACGTTAATTGTGAATATATTCCAGTACATGAAAAGTCGAAATTCCTGTACGCGAACGAAGTATTAAACAAACATCTGAAGAAGACAGAAATCACGGTATATAAAAATGGTGGGGATGTTCCACCCAGTTAGGAGGCTATTCAAATGGCTCTGAGCACTATGCGACTTAACTTCTGAGGTCATCAGTCGCCTAGAACTTAGAACTACTTAAACCTCACTAACCTAAGGACATCACACACATCCATGCCCGAGGCAGGATTCGAACTTGCGACCGTAGCGGTCGCTCGGCTCCCGACTGTAGCGCCTAGAACCGCACGGCCTTTACTGCCTGCGGAGGCTATTCCACCCGGCCTATTCAAGTGTCTAAACCACAGGTATTTATCATAAGTAAAGATTTTTCACCCTTTTTCACCCACATACACTTCATGAAACCACGTCGCACATTGCTGGCACTTTGTCCAAGAGGAACTGCCTACAGCACGCATTACTGCTTGTTTGATATCTTCCTCGGACCATGAATCACTTAGCTTCTTCCCTTTGGATACATGGACCGTCTCAAAAGAAACCAAGGAAACGTGTTCTCTAGAATTTTACAGTAAAGCATTAATTAAACTAATAATTTGGCTGAGCGAAATATCCCCACGCATGAAGGACGAAATAGCACCATGTGCAGACATTTCGAATGGCGCGGCAAATCAGACCTTTGTGGAAAAAGCCACGTGTTTTCTTATACAAGTAACAATAAGTGTTTAAAACGTCGGATTTTGTGTATGGTACACCTTAACTTGTTACGTTGTATTCTTTAACTGTGGCAATAATTCATCACAATTCCGTTTATCTCTAGAGTATGTTCTTCTGTCCTGTCGATAAAATAACAGAAAACACCCTTACTGCAGTCACATGCGGCGACACAGAGATAGAGGCATAAAATTAACTCAAAACGAGGTTTACTCTGTGAGAAACTAACGCACACTGTTGCAACATTTCTTATTTCAGACGGGTTATCACCTTGAACGGAAAAGCCCCGCTGTACCCTAGTCTTATCTGCGTGTCTAACCATCTATTAACAGACTAGATTGAATGAAACCTGGCGCTGTGCATCACTATTCGTTAACCGTATTCCACTTCATATCTTCCAGAAGTCTCATCATACATCATTGATGCTATCGATCGATGCGTTCACATTTATTTTAAAGTGACCAGCTTTTTGATATGTTCAGTTTTATTCATTGCAACATACGCTCAACAGGTATACCGCGATACGCCTGCTTCAAATTAACCAGGAAGAAAGTATTAAGTTTACCACATACTGCTAGCCACTGAAATTGTAACAGCATGAAGATAGCATGCAACAGACGTCGATTTGTCAGGAAGTGCACTACGTATTTGTCTGTCTCCGTACCTGCGTGGTCAGCCGCGGCTGACTACCATAAGGGGAGACCCGACGTCGATTCCCAGTACTGCCAGGGAATTTTCATTGGCGGGAGGAATGGTACAATGTGCTCTGAGCCTCGTGAGATCAAGTGAGGATCTACTCGACTGATTAGTAGTGATTCAAAGGATAACAAATCCGACTACGCCCCGGAGAGCAGTATGCTGACCAAATGCCCCTCCATACCGCCATAGGCCGAGGGTGACACGGCAATCGGTCGGTCCCGATTGGTCCATCCAGGGCCAGAACGCGAAACTTTATCTTGCCTTACACTACATGCTTGGATGCGCAAACGATTAGCATTTCAGCGTAATGGCGGAAAGCAGGTAGTAGTAATGCCATCTACGTTCTGCATATAAAGAAAGACCACGTAGCGAGTAGCTCATTTTATCAATATGAAATAGCTTTTTGTTCTTGATTGTTTACGAGATCGAGTTATGCGTCGTATAAAATGTGAAAACGGCTACCAGCGGAAAGCGGAAAGGTCGTGGCCTATGGAGTCTTCGGTTTATCATTTCATGATGTTGCTGCACTCGCTGGGCAGAATCAGTAATTCAGCAGAGCCCTATTCGATACTATGCTAGATTTCAAAGGCCACACATAACTAATGAGGAAGAGAATATACAGTACATACAGTTCACTCGTTTTTGAAACAGGTGCGCCACCTACGTTCAGTCAGGAAGTGCAACAAGACACAAGTTTTCATAAGGATGGTGAGAGATTCTTTGCAGGTCTACAGAGCGCCGGCAGAGAGACCACTGTTGTGGCTTCCCTTAACACGGCAGCGGAGAGTGGCGCGCCGTAAGTGGGGCATCGACAACACTGGGCGATGTCGTTTTTCCAGATCAGTCATGATTCTCCAAATAGGATCACAATGGGCTTATCTATATGCGGAGGATCCGAGGAGAACGGACGTTGCCAGATTGAATTCATCACCGTCGTACATTCCCAGCACATCGCGCTATCGTGTGCCGTGCCATTGAGTACAGTACGCGATTACTTCAGGTTCGCATAGGCGGTAATGTGGACGGAAGGCTTAAGGCAAGTTCTGAAATACTAAGGCTGGTGGCTTTGTCCTGTCTTAGATATCTTCGTGACGTCACCTTCCAACAAGATAACGCATGACCTGATGCACGTGCTGCCCTGCCTTATCTCAGGAGGGTGTCCGACTGTTGGCCTGGCCGGAAAGTTGAAGACTGTTTGCCGCCGGTTTCCGAGCCACTGCCAATCTGTCGCTTACCAGCCACTACTACTGAAGAAATCCCCCATAGATTTGAAGCAAGATGGAAAGAAGTACCCATATCGGTCATTTAAACCTGATGCAGAGCCAGATTACAGCCGTTGTTACTGCCTCCATAGTGGGGGCTCTCAGTAGTAAATTTCACACTCTATCTACTCCCAAACGCGGTATGTAAAATTATTTCATTTGCCACAACACTTATTGTTAAGGACAAGAGTGCAGCACAGTAACACTTTCTCTCCATTTTTAATAAAAATATTGCACCGTATAGATTGACTGTTGGCTTTCGCTTTCGAACGTCTATATTCACTATTTTCAATGTACCGCAGTTTACGAAGACTGTAAGTACGTTGTTGTTGCAATCTACCTTTTATAGTTTTGGATGCTTTCAGAAATCTCCTCATATCACAGACTTTATTAGATGGATAAAGTGTTACAATATTTAGTACACACATTTTAATAGTTTTGCCTCAAGAGCATCCTCACCAAGCACCTTGATCATCAACTGATGGAATAACTTCGGCTGATCTAATGCGATTGTTACTAATTGGTCTGTCTCCTCTCCTATTTTCGTACAAAGCTTCGATGGTTCTGACATATTTTCATCATTCACTAAATAGACGAAATGTTCTTCCTGCTTTTATTACGTACATTTTGCCTTTATCGCCAGAGTCATAGGACACCGAAATGCAGAAAATAAAGATGGTGGTAGTATCGCGTACACAAGGTATAAAAGGGCAGCAGTTTGGCGGAGCTACCATTTGTGCTCAGGTGATTCACGTCAAAATGTTTCCGACGTGATTATGACCGATCCACGGGAATTAACAGTCTTAACGCGTAATCAGTTTAATAAGTCACAGTTGCAAAACACTAACGCGAATTCTTTACAGACGAATGGAAAAACTGGTAGAAGCCAAACTCGGGAAAGATCAGTTTGGATTACGTAGAAATATTGGAACATGTGAGGCAATACTGACTCCACTACTTATCTTACAAGAAAGATTAAGGAAAGGCAAACCTACGTTTCAAGCATTTGTAGATTTAGAGAAAGCTTTTGACAATGTTGACTGGAATACTCTCTTTCAAATTCTAAAGGTGGCAGGGTAAAATACAGGGAGCGAAAGGCTATTTACAATTTGTACAGAAACCAGATGGCAGTTATAAGAGTCGAGGGACATGAAAGGGAAGCAGTGGTTGGGAAGGGAGTGAGACAGGGTTGTAGCCTCTCCCCGATGTTATTCAATCTGTATATTGAGCAAGCAGTAAAGGAAACAAAAGAAAAATTCGGAGTAGGTATTAAAATCCGTGGGGAAGAAATAAAAACTTTGAGGTTTGTCGATGACATTGTAATTCTGTCAGAGACAGCAAAGGACTTGGAAGAGCAGTTGAACGGAATGGACAGTGTTTTGAAAGGAGGATACAAGATGAACATCAACAAAAACAAAACGAGGATAACGGAATGTAGTGGAATTAAGTCGTGTGATGCTGAAGGAATTAGATTAGGAAATGAGACACTTACAGTAGTAGAAGAGTTTTGCTATTTGGGGAGTAAAGTAACTGATGATGGTCGAAGTAGAGAGGATATAAAATGTAGACTGACTATGGCAAAGAAAGAATTTCCGAAGAAGAGAAATTTGTTAACATTGAGGATTTATTTAAGTGTCAGGAAGTCGTTTCTGAAAGTATTTGTATGGAGCGTAGCCATGTAAAGAAGTGAAACATGGACGATAAATAGTTTGGACAAGAAGAGAATAGAAGGTTTCGAAATGTGGTGCTACAGAAGAATGCTGAAGATTAGATGGGTAGATCATATAACTAATGAGGAGGTGTTGAATAGAATTGGAGAGAAGAGGAGTTTATGACACAATTTGACAAGAAGAAGGGAGCAGTTGGTAGGACATGTTCTGAGGCATCAAGGGATCACAAATTTAGCATTGGAGGGCAGCGTGGAGGGTAAAAAGCGTAGAGGGAGGCCAAGAGATGAATACACTAAGCAGATTCAGAAGGATGTAGGTTGCAGTAAGTACTGGGAGATGAAGAAGCTTGCACAGGATAGAGTAGCATGAAGAGCTTCATCAAACCAGTCTCAGGACTGAAGACCACAACAACAACAACGCGGAATAGTAGTTGGAGCTAGGCGCATGGGACATTCCATTTCGAAACTTGTTAGGGAGTTCAGTGTTCCGAGATCCACAGTGTCAAGGGCATGCCAAGAATACCACATTTCAGACATTTCGTCTCACGAGAGACAACGCAGTGGTCGACGGCCTTCAATTAACGAGAGTAGCAGCGCTGGCGTGAAGTTGTCAGTGTTACAGACATGCAATAATGCGTAAAATAATCGCAAATCAATATGGGACGTACGAAGAACGAATCCGTTGGGACAGTACGACGAAATTTGGCATCAGTGGCCTGTGGTAGCAGACGACAGGAGCTAGTGCGTTTGCTAACAGCGCGACATCGCAAGCAGCGCTTCTCCAGGGCTCGTGACCATATCGGTTGGACCCTAGACAACTGGGAAAACGTAACCTGGTCATATCAGTCCCTGTTTCAGTTGGTAAGAGCTGATGGTAAAGTTCGAGAGTGGTGCATAACCCACGGAGCCATGGACACAGACTGTCAACAAGGCACTGTGCAAGCTGTTGGTGGTACCATAATGGCTGTTTTTCCAACTGAACAGACCACTGACTGGAAATGGTTATGTTCGGCTACAACCCACACAGGGATGAAATTTTTATGGACGACAATGCGCCGTGTTACCGGGCCACAGATATTCAAATTCAAATGGTTGAAATGGCTCTGAGCACCATGGGACTTAACTTCGGAGGTCATCAGTCCCCTGGAACTTAGAACTACTTAAACAGAACTAACCTAAGGACATCACACACATGCATACCCCTGGCAGCATTCGAACCCGCGACCATAGCGGTCGCGCGGCAGAGAAGTTCTTTATTGGTTAGAACATTTTGGGCAATTCGAGCGAATGATTCCACCACCCAGATCGCCTGACAAGAACCTCATACAACATTTATGAGACATAGTCCAGAGGTCAGTTCATGCACAGAATCCTTCACCAGCAACAGTTTCGTAATTATGGACGGCTGTAGAGGCAGCATGGCTTAATATTTCTGCAGCGAAGTTTCAGCGACTTGTTGAATCTATGGCTGTAAGTCGAGTTGCTCCACTCCTCCGGGCACGATTTTAGGAGGTATCCGATGACTTTCGTCATATCAGTGTACTGTGTTTACCTAAATACATTAGTCTGCAATATTTTACGTAGCAATATGATACCCAAAAACCTTTCTTGGCTGGTAGCACACGTACTCAAGTAACCACCATTGCTGTTAAGTAAGACATTTACGTCCCCATTGCCCATACGCCGTACCAGCTACATGTATTTCACTCATGAATTCTCTATCTAAATTTCTTACGCTGAATATGAATGTACGCCGTTCTAGGCGCTTCAGTCTGGAACCGCGCGACCGCTACGGTCGCAGGCTCGAATCCAGCCTCGGGTATGGATGAGTGTGATGTCCTTAGGTTAGTTAGGTTTAAGTAGTTCTAAGTTGTAAGGGACTAGAGATGTTAAGTCCCAAAGTGTCAGAGCCATTTGAACCATTTTTATATGAATGTACGATGTAAAGTTGTTCTAAATTGCTCCTGAAATAATTATGTTTAATTGGTTGAGCAGCCCTCTCAAGACAATTTATGATTTCCTACAGTAAAAGTTACACGTCCTCATTCATAATATATTTGTACAGTCTGAAACAATTGGGTATAACAATAGCAACATGTCTTTTGACGTTTTCGTTCTGGCCGTTTTCCACGTACCTGGAACCACGGAGCAGTAGTAAGCAATAAAAGAAACTTGCCTGTCAGAATTACACTTGCCAAAAATTCTTCCAATAAATAAAAGACTATCACTAACCCTCCAGACGATTGGTTTTGCGCTTTCACTCTCTACGCAGCTCTTAATGTTCCTCAGTTAATCGATGTGGTTATATGTAGAGACTTACCACTTACATTCTCACTATACGTTACGGAAACTTCTCCTTTAGATGATCATTAATTTGCAATTATTAAAGAGATTTTATCTGCTGCAAAACGAAAATTACTAGTTCTGATGACTCTTACAGTTATTCAGAGGTAACCCATTCGCTTACATCAGTACATCTTACATCAACATATTGTCAGCGAACAGTTTACGTACACTTGTGTTGACAGTATCAGCATTCCTGTCAAACTGCACGTGGTAAGCTACCCTCAGCTTTACCTTTGATTGTGATGAGTACCGAACATGACGGATCAGATTCTTGAACCAATCAAATACGTCGTTTGGCCTACTCTTTTCTGTTAGTCCAGAGGGGACATTAAAGTAAAATTTTATACGATTGTGTGAATCTCACACTCCCCTAACATCCACTCTACTCCACGCCCAATGAACCTTGTATGCAGCTGCCGAGTGGAGTGGCCGCGCCGTTTCAGGCGTCCTGTAAGGGACTGCGCAGCCACTCCCACCGGAGGTTGGAGTCCTCCCTCGGGCATGGGTGTGTTTGTTGTTCTCAGAATAACTTAGTTTAAGTAGTGTGTAAGACTAGGGACCGATGACCTAAGCAGTTTGATCCCTTAGCAATTCACACACATTTGAACATTTTTTGGATCCACCTGCTTGCCTTGAGGATACAAACAGCCATACTGTTGGAAATCTAACATTGTTCTAAGGAACAGCGGAAGTGTGGTCCGAAAAATAGGGTCTCCCGAGAGAGGGAGAGAGGGAGGAGGGGAGACTACGTAGGAAGATGCCTTCACCAGAAATAACCAATCGACTGATGAATGATGGATTCATTGTGTCACTAGTTTAAGTAATTTAAAACAGGACTGAAAAGTTTCATATTAGATGTACTGGGAACTACTGAACTGCGATGGCAAGTGGAACAGTATTTTAGGTCAGTTGAGGATAGTATTATGTCAAAAATCAGAAGCAAAAGATAGGAATTACTGCTAGAAACAGCATAGCGAATGATCATCATAACGAAAATACACTCCTGGAAATGGAAAAAAGAACACATTGACACCGGTGTGTCAGACCCACCATACTTGCTCCGGACACTGCGAGAGGGCTGTACAAGCAATGATCACACGCACGGCACAGCGGACACACCAGGAACCGCGGTGTTGGCCGTCGAATGGCGCTAGCTGCGCAGCATTTGTGCACCGCCGCCGTCAGTGTCAGCCAGTTTGCCGTGGCATACGGAGCTCCATCGCAGTCTTTAACACTGGTAGCATGCCGCGACAGCGTGGACGTGAACCGTATGTACAGTTGACGGACTTTGAGCGAGGGCGTATAGTGGGCATGCGGGAGGCCGGGTGGACGTACCGCCGAATTGCTCAACACGTGGGGCGTGAGGTCTCCACAGTACATCGATGTTGTCGCCAGTGGTCGGCGGAAGGTGCACGTGCCCGTCGACCTGGGACCGGACCGCAGCGACGCACGGATGCACGCCAAGACCGTAGGATCCTACGCAGTGCCGTAGGGGACCGCACCGCCACTTCCCAGCAAATTAGGGACACTGTTGCTCCTGGGGTATCGGCGAGGACCATTCGCAACCGTCTCCATGAAGCTGGGCTACGGTCCCGCACACCGTTAGGCCGTCTTCCGCTCACGCCCCAACATCGTGCAGCCCGCCTCCAGTGGTGTCGCGACAGGCGTGAATGGAGGGACGAATGGAGACGTGTCGTCTTCAGCGATGAGAGTCGCTTCTGCCTTGGTGCCAATGATGGTCGTATGCGTGTTTGGCGCCGTCCAGGTGAGCGCCACAATCAGGATTGCATACGACCGAGGCACACAGGGCCAACACCCGGCATCATGGTGTGGGGAGCGATCTCCTACACTGGCCTTACACCACTGGTGATCGTCGAGGGGACACTGAATAGTGCACGGTACATCCAAACCGTCATCGGACCCATCGTTTTACCATTCCTAGACCGGCAAGGGAACTTGCTGTTCCAACAGGACAATGCACGTCCGCATGTATCCCGTGCCACCCAACGTGCTCTAGAAGGTGTAAGTCAACTACCCTGGCCAGCAAGATCTCCGGATCTGTCCCCCATTGAGCATGTTTGGGACTGGATGAAGCGTCGTCTCACGCGGTCTGCACGTCCAGCACGAACGCTGGTCCAACTGAGGCGCCAGGTGGAAATGGCATGTCAATCCGTTCCACAGGACTACATCCAGCATCTCTACGATCGTCTCCATGGGAGAATAGCAGCCTGCATTGCTGCGAAAGGTGGATATACACTGTACTAGTGCCGACATTGTGCATGCTCTGTTGCTTGTGTCTATGTGCCTGTGGTTCTGTCAGTGTGATCATGTGATGTATCTGACCCCAGGAATGTGTCAATAAAGTTTCCCCTTCCTGGGACAATGAATTCACGGTGTTCTTATTTCAATTTCCAGGAGTGTATATATGCAAAGACACAGCCCATCATCGTGCAATAAGAATACACAACTACTAGCTCCGCAAATTATGATAAGATAGAAAAAAATATATTGGATGAGATAAAAGGAACTATTCAGATGAATAATGGAGACGAAACTTTAATGTGATGGAGGACTGGATTTCGATAGTAAGAAAAAGAAGAGAAGGAAAAACAGGAGGAGAATATGGACAGGCGAAAAGGAAAGAGAGAGGAAACACCTCGTAGAATTTTGCACAGAGGATAAGATTCAGAAACATGAAAGCAGGTTATACTAGGGTCAATCTAAACGAAATTCCTCCTATTTTTATTTCTGTTTTCCAAGAAAAGAGAATACCATAATCATAGGACAACAGCTTCAACATTCACAATTAATCTGTCACTTTTCAATGCAGCTGAAAGCTGTTGGTTTTATATTATTGGCGGTGACGATTTAAAATGTGAATCTTTAACTAGATATATTACTGTTACCATGTCTATCTGACATAATTAAATCGTTTCACACCAAAACAGTCATCAAGGGATCGCTATCTGCGAAATTAAACAAGGATCTCAAATCAGTTTATTACAAGAAAAAGCAAAAGAAGCTGTTTAATAATTATTGGATGTAATAAGCTAAGGGCTTGGCAAACCTGTACATGATATCTGGGGCGTGATTCAATGAACACTTATCTGTATAAAACATTTATATTCAGAGAAGTGGTACCGTGATTGCCGAAGGTTAGCGTACAAAGGTAGAGAGTACGTCTATTGGCGGGAGCTGGAACATGTTGAGCCTCTAATTGCTGACAGATACTTACAATGGAGTGCGACTTCTGGTTTTATATATGTGACAAAAGACTGTGATGAGCACGATATGTAATACGCGACATAAGAAAAGTGTTAGATACTGGTTCATGGCTGACGTTGCCTAATATCACGATTTTAATAAAGCATACTACAGCCTACAACAGTCCGCCCCCTTTACCTGAGTGGTCGCCGTCATGGTAGCTCAGCGTGTTCGGTCAGAGAGCAGGCTGATCTCTGTAATAAAAGAAACTGAGTGAAGGGATCAACAACGAACTTCAACGGATGTCATGTGACGTCCGCTACGACCAAAGACAACGAACAATAAGGAACAAACTGAAAAAAAGTGGTCAGCGCGACAGAATCCTAAGGGCCCGGGCTCGATTCCCGGCTGGGTAGGAGATTTTCTGCGGTCAGCGACTGGGTGTTGTGTTGTCCTTATCATCATCATTTCACTCCCATCGACGCGAATGTCGCCGAAGTGGCGTCAAATCGAAAGACTTGCACCCGGCGAACGGTCTACCCGACGAGAGGCCCCAATCACACGACATTAACGTTTTAGCCTTCAACAGACAATGTACTTATTTATTTAATGAAATCCTGTGGCTGCATTACCTGTACCTTCTGCGGCTGGTATAGGTGTAGTTGCTGCTCATGCAGAACACGCTAGACAGTTTGGTGATCCACATTCTGGCTACCTGCTATGTTTCTGATACTCGCTGTAGCAACCACTTCAGATGCTTGGATTACAGCCTCTTCAAAATAAGGTGTGCAGCGACGCCGTGGAGAACCACAGTCGGCCCTGCTGGTGGTGAATGTACGCTTCTTCTAGGCCAGCTGGTATGCAGTAACGTGTGAAAGCGTATGGCAATGTGGAAAGTGCTCCACATACAACTGACGAATGGCCCTCCCATTGAACCGACCTTTACTGTACTATAACATCATTTCGACGTATTCTGCAAATGTGTAGTTCACTATAGTCAACACAAAAGTATTAAAAATGAGATGTACATAGCCGGCCGCAGCGGCCGAGCGTTTCTAGGCGCTTCAGTCTGGAACGGCGCGACCGCTACGGTCGCAGGTTCGAATCCTGCCTCGGGCATGGATGTGTGCGATGTCCTTAGGTTAGTTAGGTTTAGGTAGTTCTAAGTTCTAGTGGACTGATGACCTCAGATGTTAAGTCCCATAGTGTTCAAAGCCTTTTGAACCATTTGTGTAATGCTGCATGAAAACTGTAGCCAATATTCACTACTGCCAATGATGATACTATTAATGGCTCCCTTTCCTTTCCGTTTACCACAATGACGGAGACTGGTTATTTTTGCACAGCCTTAGGGGCTTTCTTTAGCTTGCTCATGACAGGGAAGTTAACTTAGACGTACCAGAGTGTGGTAAAACTCTTTGGTGATGAAAGCCATCTCCGCATAGAACAGGGAAATGGAGGTTTCCCATGTCTACGTAGCTGGACCGTAAGAGAGCATGGATTGCGTTCCATAAAAGCTGTGCTTTGCGAGGGACTAAAAGGAATCCTTTTTTGGCCAGATAAGATCTGAAGGACAGATGAAAACACAGAGCGGCAGAACAATGGACCAGCCGTTGGACGCTGCTGTGTTGTGCAGCAATAATCGTTCAAGCCTGAGTAAGCAGTTTGGCTCACAATAGATATTTTGGTAGAAGGCATGTTTTGCTGCACATGTCCTTGTGCAAAACTTTTGCTCTGTCATGACTAGAAATCTATCACGTAGTGGCAGAGATTTTCTCTTCTCTCATCAAAAAATCTGCAAAAGCAGGAATTTGTTACACTTGTTTATAAAACTATTATTGGTAGGAACTCTGAAGGTCTGTTGTAACTGACCAGAGAGATTCCGGCACTGCCAGAACCTACTAAGTTTCACAGCGTCAAGTCATAACGTACTTGCAGGAGAGACATCGAAGAGCACACTTGCTGCAGGGAAATCAAGGGGAGACTTTCTCCAGGTCGCGAAAGAGGATGGTGGAAAAGAATGTCTTCTACTTAGAGCGAAGTATCCCAGGCCGAGCTGGACTCCTGATTTCTAGCCGCTACTGCAGACCTCCTCTGCACTCGCACTGTTTAAGAGTGGTAACCATGTGCCGTTGATGGAGCCACCGGGGCGAGGGGAAAGCGAATCTAGTTAATTTGCGTCACGGTTTCAGTATGTAGATTTAACACTCAAGGTCAGTTAGTTGCAACCATCAGGCGCTTTGGGAATACATTGGTAGCAGCAAACTTAAAAAATGGTCATTCGCAGCGGAAGGTATGCAGTCTTGCAAATAAACCGCAAGCAGCTGTTGTTTAATCCTCTAATAGTACTATTCATTATTTCAGTGAATTTACTGAAACCAGACTGGGAATGAATCCAACGTCCTTGCCGCAGTGGTAACTCCGGTTCCCGTCAGATCACCGAAGTTAAGCGCTGTCACGGGGTGCACTCAGCCCTTGTGAGGCAAACTGAGGACCTACTTGACTGAGAAGTAGCGTCTCCGGTCTCGGAAATCGACATACGGCCGGGAGAGTGGAGTGCTGACCACATGCCCCTCCATATCCGCATCCAGTGACGCCTATGGGCTAAGGATGACACGGTGGCCGGTCAGTACCGTTGGGCCTTCATGGCCTGTTCGGGAGGAGTTTAGTTTAGTTTGACTGGGAATGATGGGATGTGCAATGCGCTCAACTTTTTCCTGAAAATTATCTGAAAATAAATGTGCTTGCAGATCAGCTCTAACATCGAAGAACCGGAAGTGCTACTAACCGATCGCACAAAAGCTGTTCGTGGTTTATTTTCAAGACAGCATTAGTTTTCGTTCTTACTTTTTCAGGGACCTTTCTCCAAATCACTAACCATTTTTGCAGCCATTAACAGTATCCACGATATAATTTCGTATTACATGTTCATGTATTCACCCAGTTCCGGCAAGGCTTTAGTTCGTTGTAGCATTCTCTTGTCCAGTAACTTAACTGTTCATATGCTTCATTCAATGAGTAAATCTTTTTGTTTCATTTGTGACGCAATAAGCCGAATTTTTGTTTTGACCACCAGTTTCCTTTTGTAGTTTGATGAATCACTTTATTAATATGTCCGTGTGAGTGTGGTAGCTACACTTTCATGCTAAACTGGTCCACTCTTAATCATTTTCTTTCAACATACGTTATGTATATCGCGACAGTATTTCTCTTAAATTTGCATGATTTTATGGGGAGCTTCCTTTCCCTGTTGGTCATCGGCGATCAGATGTGTAGCATTTTAGGGGTATGCTTAACAGCTCAGCCGACACCTCAAAAGTAGTGCAGTATGAACAAAGACCACAAGCACAACAGCAGAGACAAACGTCTTTGGGCAGATCACAAACACAGCTGAATGATATGTAAACAAACCTGTAGTGGGCATGCGATGTAAGGTGGCCGTTGAATGACGAACATAGTACCCTAGTCTGTGGAGCCGAGAATGCGGGTTATTTGAATGTGTGTAGCTTGTAAATGAAATGCTTCCGAACATGAGTTCCTATGCTAAACTTAACAGTCTTTGTTCCCTCTATAACTCATCAACGTCTCTAAAGGGAACTGAGTTACGAACTGCGTAGCGGCAACATCTGTGGTTCTTCCAGGTTCTCGAAAATCAATGAAAAAATTTTCTTGTTGTGTTCCGTGGGTAATCGCTACGAGGTTGATCTTGGATATTCGTGTTTCCATCTTTCAGATGTTTCATTCATCACCAAACGTAGTCGATGCCGACATCTCCATAGCCACCTTGAAGTGAACTTCAGCAACACATTTCCCCTTTCTAACAAGAAATTCAGTGACAGCACACTGTCGAAACGAAATATTGATGTAGGCCATTTTGAAAGAACTGCCTGTGGCCATGTCATAGACGCTTATCACTTCACAGTATGGCAACATGGCAACATGCCGTGTGAAGTCTGTAGATTACGATCCTGCAGTCGTTTTTATAACATTGGCGGGACTCGGTTTAACAATGGGTTGCTCACGACTTTCAGTAAAGCTCTCGGATGTAGGCGGAGGATACAGTCCGACCACGGTTTTCGGGAGGTTCCCATCGGTCATCAGGCGGATGCCGGAACTGGTAATTCCCTTGCGAAAATCCCCGCTCCCAGTCTTTTGGTATATTTGGCTGGAAAGAACTAAGTTCTACAGTAGTTTGCCCTGCATCTACAAGGTGGGAATTAAAAAACAAAAGCGGGTAATATTATATACTGGTCTGCTGTAGGAATGATTTAGACACACATCAGAGCAAATGTCGTGATTGTAGTAAACAAATAAAATAGAAAGAGTGGATGGGGAATCGTTCTATCGTCGATACGAACTGAAAATATACTGACGTAAGCGACGTTCACAAACTGAAGATTGTTATGGCTCGGCACCTACGAACGAGAGTGTCGGAACGTTAAAGATGGTGAGCTGTTCGTAAGTCACTGTTGAGAGTTCCTATATGAAATGGTTGATGGAAGGTGAAGCCACGAGTTCTTGGGCAACTGCACCGTATCAAAGTCCATGGAGGTCAAAGGCTTGTCCGCTCTATAAAGCTGGATAATTACAGATCTGCGGCAGGCCTGACGATAGAGTACAATGCTGCTGTAGGCGCATGTGTCTCGAAGCTCACCGTGCAGGGCACTTGGCTGAACACGAGGCACCGCAGCACGTTCCCTAAATGTTTCCTTGTTAACCCCATCAGTTGGTCAGATGAATTACGTTTATTGTTACACCAAGTCGACTGCCAATGTCCGGACACACAGTCATCCAGCTGAAAGCTTGTTTGAACAACCATGTCACGGATGCAAACAAGTTGGAGCAGTATTTTGCTTTGAGGAACATTCACCTGGCTTTCCATGAGACCTGTGGCAGTAATCGAAGGCACCATGAAAGTTGTGGACTACTTAACCAATGCTGTCGACCACATACATTCCTTCGTGCTAGATGTTTTCCCAACGGCGATTACGTCTTCCAGCAAGACAAATGTCCCTGTCACATGTCTAGTACCCTGGTGCAGCGCTTTGAGGAGTAACTAAACACACTTCAGTGTCTTGTTCATCAAATTTGCCTGTTTTGAATCAGAGGAAACACATCTCGGACGCTACTGGGCGTCAGTCGGTCAGATGAATTACGTTTATCTTCACACCAAGTCGACGCCAGCTCCGCACCCACAAACCATTCTCCGTAATTCACGGGAACTGCGTGACCCTTGCGTAGGCATATCGTGCCACACGACTCCAGGAACATAGCAACTACTTGTCGGATCCTTGCCGCGTTGAACAGCTTCTGTATTGCGTTCCAAAGGTGGACAACGGCTGTTTTGGCTCCTCAATGTGGGTTGCAGTAATTATACACATATTTGGTTACCATACAATAGTATAGATATCCGCATCAAACTAGGCTTCGGATTGTGGGATGTACAGGGTGATTCTGTGATGGTGGAGAAGTGTACGTGTACCAATTTGAGGTAAGGGTAGACAACTTGCAGAGCTGGTAGTATGCGCCCAAACAAAAAAAAAAAATGTTAATTAAATATGGCCTCTAAACTGCATTCCTTAAGAGGTATGGGCACTTGTTCAGTAGAAGAGATGTGTTTCACAATATCGAAGGTGAGCAAGTGCTCATAGCTCTTTAGGTATTCATTTTAGAGCCCATGTTTAATAGACTTTTTTTCTTGTTTCCGCCCATACTACCATGTCTGAAAGTTGCTTCTCCTAAAATTCGTACAACAACGGTACTAGTAAATGTGTTCCTCTGTCAGAGGTATCAGAACGATTTTCTCTTACAACTTACGACTCGATCGTTCCAGATATGAGTAATTTATCTCAAGTTGGAATAGTACCCTTGTCTGTTATCCCCGAGAGTCTTTTGCGTCATCACCGAGTCACTAGGTATGATTATCGTCCTTTTCCTTATGCTTGGGATACTTAGCGAGCGAACCTTAAAACTTTAGTGGTAGTGTCCTATAAGACCAGGTTCAGGAAAGATCTGTGACGATCGCATTAACAAGTAAGTCTCGTAATGAGTTTCAGAAAACATCTATAGTGACATTAAATTTTTCTTGACTATCACTGCGAGAAAAACTGTACATTGTAACGGGTGATAATAGTAAAAAAAATCATATTCTACTTCCATCACTTTAACTTAGCCTCAGGCAGAGGCGTGAGCAGTTACGTAAACCACTACACCACAGCGTTCTTCCAGCTACTCTCAAGCAATGCTGGATGTGGTGTAGTGCATTTTCTTACTGCCGTTGTGCTTGAACAAAGGGGCGCACATTAACTGTCCCACCGGTCAGCGACGATCGCAGTCGTCTCCCGTGTAAACATGCCGTCACATTGTTACACCTCCACCACCTGCGTAGGCTGTGTCCTGTTGTATCGACTCGTGATTTTCTGTTTGCACGAGCTCGGCCGTCGACATGAATCAATACGGTCCGTTACTCACCTTGCTCTGCTTGTACAGTGACCGTGTTGCAACACCTACACTTAAATCTCGTACAGAGTCACGTTCGGAGGAGATGAGTCTAATCGCTACGTACGCTCCCTACTTGTGGTTGTCCAGCCGTGAACTGGCGACCAAACTGAAGAGCCGAGAACCGTCTACTCACTATTGCAGTCCATCGCAATCAGTGGTGACGTACATTTCCAACGTGCTACCGCCCGTCGCTGTTGACTCTGGGAGCAGTGAACTTCACCGATATGAAGCACTCACGATACGCCCTTGACACAGTAGCGCGTGAAAAGTCCACCGCCTGCGTGATCTCGAAGATGAAGTGTTACATGCGCCGGGCACGCACGGTATAGCCGCGGTTAAATACCCAGATATCGTGCGTCTATCCCATCACACTTTGAACTATCAAGCCAGGGTCTATACTGGGCCTCGTCCCAGTCACGTGATGCGCCAAACTCTCCCATTCACCTCAATAACAAAAGCACCTTCCGAATTAGCAGCTTTCTCAATAGCATACTTGTAAAGCAGAACTGCTGCAGCAGTTGAATAATATAATACAACCGCTTTCGCAACCTAAATTTGAACAGAGAGAAAAGAATTGGAGGAAAAAATTAATTTTTTATGGCAAGAACACCAGTGAAATCAATATTTAACTTCAATGATGTTAATATATTAAATATAAGAAACGGACCATATTAGTCAAAAGAATCGGCTACATAACAAGCAGAATACTCACACTGCAATCATTTACAGCGAAACACAGAATTATTGATCGCCCACCTCCTCTTCAGTCCGGTTGTATTAAAACTTCCTTAAAAAGAAATGTAGTCAAAATACGAGTGGTAGAATAAGGAGATAGTCACGATAAATGCCTCAACTTATAGACAGAGACATGGAGGATTATATAATAAAAGCATATCAAGCGGACCAAGGAATGGATGAGACTCGTAAAAGTCTGTTGTATAATGCTCACCCAGAGGGAAATAACCATATTATCATGTAGGTCCATGAAACGGACGGTGCTATGAAAGTATTAAATCGTATATCCTTCAGTGAAATACTTGAGTGAAAGTGAACTTCTTAACCAAGATCGCTTGTAAACAAACTTTATTGTCGATTACCGCTTTCGGTAAGTATGGTTTCTATCTTCAGATCTCGATAAAAGGTTGTTGTATGTCTTCTATACCAGATGGACTTGGTTTGATAACCATGCTTACCGAAACCAACAACAGATTTTGATTACAAGCGATCTTGTTTATGAAGTTCACCTTCTGTCAAGTTATTTTTAGAGATCGCCTCATACTACTCAAGATGAGTCAACTAATGTAGTGAAATACATCTACCCATGAAGAAATAACGCAGGCGAAAAATAAAAGGAGGGGCCGGAAAAGAAAACAGACACAAGGATAAAAAATTGTGTGTCTTTATGTATGCAGCCGGCGTGTCACTGGAGAACAAGCAAGGGTTTACTTGATTCCACCACTCGGAATCTGACTACCTTCCCCTTTAAGGACATTTTAATACAACTAGACTGAGAGTGTTGGGGACGTCCAAAAATCTCTACGTTTCACCGTAAATTATTGGAATTTGTGTATTCTGCTCGTTGCATTTTGATTTCACTTGACTTCATGTCAAAGTAATTTTAATTCAGATGTACCGCATGATGCAACTTTAGGCTGCGGAACCGATTCTACTAACAAAGAATTATTCAACAACTGGCACTGTTTGTTTAACAGGAATGAATTCTTATAGCTATGATTTCCCACAATACAAAGTGTGTTGCTAACTTCATTTGAACTACGCATTTGGAAACAGTCTGCCTTATTGTCACCGAGAAAAATATCGAATCAAGTTCGCAAGTCTCGCACACCTTTTGTGGTTTCTCTTTGTCGCAGGATATTTATATTGAGTTGCTATATGAGGTGAACTGGAGCTCCAACGAACAAATTTATTAGGTAAAATTCTCTAGATCATTAGACGTCGTAATACTCCTCTTCAGTTTCTTCTTACACGACCGACATTTCAATCACTCTGTTCAACTAACTTGGAACCTCATAAGAGCCTGAAGAAGGCAGCAGTAAAGGGGTCCAAACGCTGACAGTGTAAGAAGAAATTGAAGAGCAACATCTCGCGGCCTAACCACTTAAAAGGTTTTACCTTCAACGACAACGGCCTCGAAAGCCTGCAGACTTAAATTAAACTTGGGACGTTGTTAAGGGATATTCTCTGTGTCATCCGGGGACACCAGTGGAATTACGAAGAAGATATCAACATAGGAAGCGAATCGTCGAGCATTGAAGGAATTTGAAGAGAAATATGACGCGGTCTAACGAATCAGTTTTTATCACGGGTCTTTTATTTTTTTTTAGCACTTCCGTTAAAGGAACCAGTGGTCTCCATCTCCAGTGGCTCGTTCGGAAGTGATAACGTAATTATGATTGGTTCGATTTGCTATTTTAATTCACTTTGCTTCTGCGAAAATACAGTCACAACAGCGGAAAAAGTCCTTCAGTTTACTGTCACCAAAACTTTCAGCATGAAACGCAGTGTGATCAAACTTTATACACATGTTGCTACCGCCCCTGCGGTAGCCGTGAGTGAATGGAAGAAGCTTTCTTTTCTTTATTTTTCACGTTTTTTCGTTTTCCAAGCAAGATACATAGCGCATACTGTCGACGTTTGCTGTGTTGTGATGACTTTTTCAGTGCAGTACGGGTACAAAGGTAAATGTGGGGCAAGAAATAAAACGAAATACAATTGCTCAGTCAGAGCCACCGGAGACCGAGGATCTCTTAGAATACTGCCAGAAATATCAGTGATAAGCCTCCAAAACTGTGTTGATGAAGTTCGGATTCAGGCTGTACAACAAGGCTTCTTGTGGTCATGTAACATATTTCGTCTACATAATGTCTCATTTGAATCGACGCAAGATTAAAGTGAATGAGTGTTGATTGAGGTGGATCACAGACTAGCTCGTCAATGTACGCGAATAAAATACTTTACAGTTTCACACGTGTGACAACTTAAGTATTAGCGATTACGAGATTATTGTTCAATAAGTGAACAATAACAATTATTCATATATTGACGATACTTTTACATAGATAAATACTTTACAACCCTTGAAAATATCTTTCAGTTACAGATGACTCTGCCTGTTACAAAATCATTCGAGAGCTCGATCATTAAGAGAGAGCGATCGACAAGAGTGGAGCCTTCAATAGAAAGCAGGCCTCAGGAGAGAGAGAGAGAGAGAGACAGAGAGATATCAAGAGAGAACGAGCCGTACGCCGGTCGTGTTTATATAAGACAACTGAAGGCAACTTTACTGTCATTTTTCCTGAGTCTTTTTCTTTTCTGGAAGACTCTTGCGAGGAAAAATGTTCGAGAAACTTCCCTGCGCTGCTCTCCGGCGCGGCTTATCGCATAGAATTTGATTGCTGATGCCGCTTGCGCTGCCTCTTATGCATTAGTTGTCAATTACAAAATACAGTTGCTCTCTTTCTCTGATTTTAACATCTTTACGCTCTCTCACATTTAAGAATTAATTACAACTTTACATTATAATACAATTAAAGACAATACACGGAATTAATACAAAAATATAGCGTTTCTTACGTAGGTTTACTAAAATTATTTTAGTTTTTCGGCTTAAATTTATTTGCACATAAAAAGAAACGTTTCAAACGGAAGAGGTGTTCCTACACTGTAAAAAGATGAGGCGAACTCATCCACAAGCAGAAGAGAGATCGCAAGAGACGTGGGTGTCACTCAAATCTCCATCTGGAGAGCACTCCATAAGGAAGGGCTTCATCCATTCCACTTGCAAGAGATACAGGTCACTGGATCAAATGACTTTGAGCCCCGTGCTCTACTTTGACAGTGATTTATGCAGCAATGCACCGCCGCGCCACAGTTTGTATTGTGTGTGTTTCTTGTAGACGAAGCATGTTTTACGAGAGATGGATATGTGAGCACCCATGACAGCCACGTGTGGTCTGAAGATACCCCACGTGCGAAGGAGGCCACACGTCACCAACAACAGTTTTCAAAAAACTTGTGGGCTGGCATCGTTGATGAACATATTATTGGCACTTTTTCCTTCCACCTCGTCTGTAGACCCAGATATATCAGAATTTCCTGGCTAATGATCTACTCAAGCTGCTAGAAGATATTCGCTGAATGTATGAGCGCAGTTGTGGTTTCAGTATGATGGCACATCACCAGATGTTACCCGCCATGTGAAAAAGAGAGACACTGACACATTAGAAGTCTATTGGATTGGAGAGACGGCTCTGTGCAGCGACCACCATAGTCACCAGAACTCACTTCAGTCGCAGTTGAAAGAAAAACAGCCCTCGGTCACTATGTTGTTGTTGTCTTCAGTCCTGAGACTGGTTTGATGCAGCTCTCCATGATACTCTATCCTGTGCAAGCTTCTTCATCTCCCAATACGTACTGCAACCTACATCCTTCTGAATCTGCTTAGTGTAGTCATCTCTTGGTTTCCCTCTATGATTTTTACCCTCCACGCTGCCCTCCACTGCTAAATTTATGATCCCTTGATGCCTCAGAACACGTCCTACCAACCGATCCCTTCTTCTTGTCAAGTTGTGCCACAAGTTCCTCTTCTCCCCAGTTCTATTCATACCTATTCATTAGTTATGTGATCTACCCATCTAATCTTCAGCATTCTTCTGTAGCACCACATTGCGAAAGCTTCTATTCTCTTCTTGTCCAAGCTATTTATCGTCCATGTTTCACTTCCATACATGGCTACACTCCATACAAATACTTTCAGAAACGACTTCCTGACACTTAAATCTATACTCGATGTTAACAAATTTCTCTTCTTCGAAACGCTTTCCTTGCCATTGCCAGTCTACATTTTATATCCTCTCTACTTCGACCATCATCAGTTATTTTGCTCCCCAAATAGAAAAACTCCTTTACTACTTTAAGTGTCTCATTTCCTAATCTAATTCCCTCAGCATCACACGACTTAATTTGACTACATTCCATGATCCTCGTTTTGCTTTGTTGACGTTCATCTTATATCCTCCTGTCAAGACACTGTCCATTCCGTTCAACTGCTCTTCCAAGTCCTTTGCTGTCTCTGACAGAATTACAATGTCATCGGTGAACCTCAAAGTTTTTATTTCTTCTTCATGGACTTTAATACCTATTCCAAATTTTTCTTTTATTTCCTTTCCTGCTTGCTCAATATACAGATTGAATAACATCGGGGACAGGCTACAACCCTGTCTCACTCCCTTCCCAACCGCTGCTTCCCTTTCATGCCCCTCGACTCTTATAACTGCCATCTGGTTTCTGTACAAATTGATAATAGCCTTTCGCTCCCTGTATTTTACCCCTGCCACCTTTAGAATTTGAAAGAGAATATTCCAGTCAACATTGTTAAAAGCTTTCTCTAAGTTCACAAATGCTAGAAATGTAGGTTTGCCTTTCCTTAATCTATTTTCTAATATAAGTCGTGGGGTCAGTATTGCCTCACGTGTTCCAACATTTCTGTGGAATCCAAACTGATCTTCGCCGAGGTCGGCTTCTACCAGTTTTTCCATTCGTGTGTAAAGAATTCGCGTTAGTATTTTACAGCTGTGCCTTATTAAGCTGATAGTTCGGTAATTTTCACATCTGTCAACACCTGCTTTCTTTGGGATTGGAATTATTATATTCTTCTTGAAGTCTGAGGGTATTTCGCCTGTCTCATACATCTTGATCACCAGATGGTAGAGTTTTGTCAGGACTGGCTCTCCCAATGCCGTCAGTAGTTCTAATGCAGTGTTGTCTACTCCCGGGGCTTTGTTTCGACTAATGTCTTTCAGTGTTCTGTCAAAGTCTTCACGCAGTATCGTATCTCCCATTTCATCTTCATCTACAACTTCTTCCATTTCCATAATATTGTCCTCAAGTAAATCGTCCTTGTATAGACCCTCTATATATTCCTTCCACCTTTCTTCTTTCCCTTCTTTGCTTAGAACTGGGTTTCCATCTGAACTCTTGATATTCATACAAGTGGCTCTCTTTTCTCCAAAGGTCTCTTTAATTTTCCTGTAGGCAGTATCTATCTTACCCCTAGTGAGATAAGCCTCTACATCCTTACATTTGTCCTCTAGCCATACCTGCTTAGCCATTTTGCACTTCCTGTCGATATCATTTTTGAGATGTTTGTATTCCCTTTTGCCTGCTTCATTTACTGCGTTTTTATATTTTCTCCTTTCATCAGTTAAATTCAATATTTCTTCTGTTACCCAAGGATTTCTACTAGCCCTCGTCTTTTTACCTACTTGATCCTCTGCTGCCTTCACTACGTCATCCCTCAGAGCTACCCATTCTTCATCTACTGTATTTCTTTCCCCCATTCCTGTCAATTGTTCCCTTGTGCTCTCCCTGAAACTCTGTACAACCTCTGGTTTAGTCAGTTTATCCAGGTCCCATCTCCTTAAATTCCCACCTTTTTACAGTTTCTTCAGTTTTAATCTACAGTTCATGACCAATCGATTGTGGTCAGAATCCACATCTGCCCCTGGAAATGTCTTACAATTTAAAACCTGTTTCCTAAATCTGTGTCTTACCATTATATAATCTATCGTATACCTTCTAGTATCTCCAGGATTCTTCCATGTATACAACCTTCTTTTGTGATTCTTGAACCAAGTGTTAGCTATGATTAAGTTATGCTCTGTGCAAAATTCTACCAGACGGCTTCCTCTTTCATTTCTCTCCCCCAATCCATATTCACCCACTATGTTTCCTTCTCTCCCCTTCCCTACTCTTGAATTCCAGTCACCCATGAGTATTAAATTTTCGTCTCCCTTCACTACCTGAATAATTTCTTTTATCTCATCATACATTTCATCAATTTCTTCATCATCTGCAGAGCTAGTTGGCATATAAACTTGTACTACTGTAGTAGGCATAGGCTTCGTGTCTATCTTGGCCACAATAATGCGTTCACTATGCTGTTGGTAGTAGCTTACCCGCACTCCTACTTATTATTCATTATTAAACCTACTCCTGCATTACCCCTATTTGATTTTGTATTTATAACCTTGTATTCACCTGACCAAAAGTCTTGTTCCTCCTGCCACCGAACTTCACTAATTCCCACTATATCTAACTTCAACCTATCCATTTCCCTTTTTAAATTTTGTAACCTACCTGCCCGATTAAGAGATCTGACATTCCACGCTCTGATCCGTAGAACGCCAGTTTTATTTCTCCCGATAACGACGTCCTCCCGAGTAGTCTCCGCCCGGAGATCCGAATGGGGGACTATTTTACCTCCGGAATATTTTACCCAAGAGGACGCCATCATCATTTAACCATACAGTAAAGCTGCATGCCCTCGGGAAAAATTACGGCCGTAGTTCCCCCTTGCTTTCAGCCGTTCGCAGTGCCAGCACTGTCACTATATATAAACGAATTAACCGGGTTTCAACACTGCTATGAGTGTCTTCCTCAGAATTTAAATCAAAGAATGGTCTATATTCTATAACATGGTCACAGAATTGTGACTAAAAACGTATGGAAGAGTATAAGTACGGAATTATCGTACTTATATGTCATTTATAAAATATGCCAAAAGGGCATTAGTCACAAAGATATTATAGGTAAAGAAAACTGTGATGGCGAGCCACCAAGGGCTGCTCGTTACTTGCGTGGTGCAGGTTGCAAATCGGGCTGAGGTGCCCCCGTTAACAAATGCGGCCAGGTGAACATGGCACTTCAACGAGCGCGCCATCTAGTAGCCGTAGACCCCATTAGGCTACTTCACATTGAAATATAGACAGAAATGATTATAAATAAATAGTATTTGGTACATAATGGAAAGCAATGTTTGTCTGATAGGAGCCTACAACATAACATTTTGTCTACATCAAAGCTTATAACAGTAAGATAAAACATGAAAACATCATTATGAAAATGTAGGTAGGACTGAATGACTACTTATAGAAAGCAATATCGACGTGAAATGCAGCCAAGAAAAATTGAAAATAAAAAAAAAAAACATAAACTGCCTTAGAAGGAAAAGAACATTTCAGCAATCTGCACAAGGAGACCCGAAGTCAAATATCGAGTAAATGCTTTATACCGTTGAAAAATTTTTTGTTACGTAGCTGTAGCTGTTCGTTAAGGATGAGGCTATCTTTGCGAGCAAAATGTTTGAAAATCTCTAATTCTTCTAGAATATCTAGTCTACGCGCTTTCTTTTCCGTGTGCAAAATGTTGCTATCGCAGATGGCTTTAGGTGAATGACCTGTAATTAGAAGAGGGTCGGCAAAAGACGAATTTTGGGGGCTAGTGCCATTTTTTTCTTTCAACTGTAACTATTCACGGTCTCTGAACGTGCAGCCATGTACAAAAAAATTTCATGTCAGTTGATTTCTTCCTGTAGGGTCACATCAAAAGTAACGTGTGTACTATGCCTGTAGAAAAACTTTCTTTTCGAACGAATATAGGCAGCATGTAATGCCATTCAGATGACTCCTGGCATCTTCGAAAATAGTCCTCCAGGCAATGTATCTGCAACGCCTACCCGTATGATCTCATGGGAGGTCGCCAGTTTGAACACCTGCTTTAGTTTCTTGTGTGGACTTTTTAACGTAACAAGACCTGCATAGCCTACGTTTATAGTACAATACTGGACTCAACCTTCTTGTAAATCAACATGAAACTTACTTACTCTCACTTGTTTTCAGTTTCACGCATGTTTCTTTCTTAAAAGACGCAAGGAATACATTACCTGTGACTGACTTGAAATTGCATACACTTTTTATATTTTTTCAAGAATTTATTTTGTTCGTGAGCATGGTTTGTTTTAACAACACGTCGGCGCTGTGAATTGTATCTCACTGCGGGACGGCCCGCTTATACATGCTCTGGCGACACTGCTTTACCTGTTTCTCTCAAGGGCCAGCGGTCATACTCAAATGCCTTAAGCTACTCTTGTAATATATCGATCTTTTATTTTGAAAGTGGAAACGGTAGAGTGGAGCGTGAGTCACTGATGGTACACGCCGCCCAATGGGGAGAACTACCGTGAGCTGCCGCTGATTGGAGTCCCGCGTGAACGTGTCAAGGACTTGCTTATCTCGTGTCTTGTCCTGGCGGCCATAGTAAAAAGACGAGTTGTTGCTCTGAGAAGAAATGGATATTTGTGGTATAATTGTACCGTCTTTCAGTTATTCTAATATAGGAGGTGCCTCGGTCTCATTTATAAGTTAATCTGGGGGTTTCATTGAGAGGAAACTATTCCAATATTCCTGAATGTTTGCTCCAATTCGTCAGAAAAGTTACTTCCCTTACAGCAGAGGCTGCGGATCAATTTTATCACGAAGGTGGTTAGAGGAAAGAAGCAGCGATGAAGAAAATGTAAGAAAAGCGAGATGCCTACACTGAATCCGCCGGCTCTAAGACGACGGGATTATACCGAACCAGGAGGATCTACTAGCAACTTAAGTAAACTGGTAGTGCTCTTCAACATGGAAACTTTAAGAGTTGGCATCTATAAGTGTAGGAAATATTTTACAACAAATCAAAAACTTTATTTTACTCGGCCTTCAACCTTTCACACGAGGCAGTTGACTGGACTGTAGGAAACACACATTGCATACGCATGCGGCACAGTGCGTATGCCATTCCGTCTCTCAGTTGCGTTTCCAATAATAAAACGACGTCTGTGTTGCCAGGAAGTGTCAACAAAAATTTTGTCTCTAGCAAACGTTATTCCCCCTGAAGTAATTTATCATGCCCCGACGTTTGATGGAAAGACTCTGAAACACCCTGTACTTTAGTAAAGGATTCCTTACTGTAAAACTTAATCTACAACTTGTGATTGCCATTTCAGGAATGTTTACATAATTATCTAATACCTGTCTAGGTCATTAGCATTAGAAAAGAAAACTCATCTTCGCTCATTACTGCCTCATATTACCTTATGGGTAATATTGTTTTTCTACAATTTAACTGATAGTCATAGATATTCCATTACAGTGTTAATCTCAGTTACGCATACACCTAAGTGCCCCTTGAGGACATTTGTGAGAGAATTATAGAAGCACTGAAAATGTGTTGGAAGATGCACTCGCTGTTATTGAATTTTCTAAGTTGTAGTGAGCGATTCGACATAAGTGATTTAACAACAGCTTTGATTTGTGGAAGTCAGAATAATGTGAAAAGGAGCAGAACGATAAGTTAAAACAGTGCAGGATAAGTTACAGACTGCTGCTTTGCTTCGAATCTAAATGTGTCGAAGTGTGCGGTATTGCTAACAGGAATAGAGTTAATTACTTTCACTTACCTGTGCAGTCTTAACCACAGCAGTCATCAATAACCTTTTGGTAGTCATTTGCTGTACATGGCATTGCTGACTAGAACACCATGCAGAACAAGAAAATGAAAAGCTGAATACCAGTCTAAGTTTCAGAAAGGTTAAAGGTATCAGGGGAGCCATTATGATCCCATCTTTAAAATTGTAAGAGAAATCATGAAAATTATTTCATAGAATTTCTGGAACGAGAGGGATCTGGCATTGTAAAAGGAGGCAGCAATATATCTGAAGGAAATCAATCCGGTAGTGCGAAACGGAGCAAATGGAACAGACAAGGTATATGAATTCAGGTGTGAATTAGAGGACATTTAGAATGAAGCGGATAATATGGTTTGTGTCAGGATATTGATTAAATATAAAAATAGCAAAGATAAAAGTGAGGTGGAGCAGTAGAAAGCAGAACACTTTAGTATCAGATCTGGGTAATACACGTAACAGAATAAATCAACTACCTTTCCTGTCTAGTAAAGAATGTAGCAGATGTGATTTATGCAAGAGAAGAAAGCTTTCTTCAACAAAAGAGCTCCACTGATATCTAACTTTAATGTTAGAATGAGGAAGCATTTCCCGAATCACTGCGCAGTACTATTTGGCAGTGAAACTTTAAACAAGAAGAATCTGGAGTTGAAGAAACTAGAAGTACTTGGAATGAAGGGATAATGGGAAGATAGTGAAGACAAGAAGAGTGTCGAAAGTCTACACAAACAAGCCTATCAACAATAGCTAATTTAGTTCTGGTAAGTAGATGGAACTGTGTGGACGTTGCAGAATTTTTGAAATGTACCGAAGAGACAGTGGAGAATTTCAGGTGTAATAGATTTTTTGGGATAGAAAGAATGTCACAAGCCAGTCAACCAACCCTTAAAGTTACGAATGCTGTATTTCCTGAAGTCTGGTTCGAATACCATTATTGTACCGATATCAGTGACCAACATGTTAAGGGGCACTACGTCTCTACAAAGAAACTGAGTGTGACAGAAATATTCCGTGCACAGCATCGGTGTGGTACGTAATTTGAACTGCGTATTCTGGCTATTGCAATTAGGGGAGCACTGTTTACGTTCCTGTCTCAGCACCCGTGTTATGGATCCGTTTCCAAACCTATGATACCTCGTGAGATAGTGCTGCTTCAGTTGGACGGAGGAACGAGAGCCTCTGTCGGTAGGGTAGAGAGGTGTGCTATGTGCCAGCATCGGTTTCACCCTCCCCTCCCCCTTTTCAGCAACTCGATTACCAGCAACATGAGCACGTCAAGAATGGAAATTGCAAGTATCTGAGTACCATGAGAAGCTATACTGCCATAATGCAATCAACATCTAGCGAAGTGATCCGAACGTGTAGTAACCTGAGTATTGATTTACTTCGCAGTAAACATGCGTAACAACGGAGTTTAGTTCTCGAAATGGATACTTTGCTACATAATGTCAAACTGAAAAATAAGAGACACTTTCCTTTTCCCGTACACCGCTGCCACCTCCAAAGGTTCCATTTTAAAGGACACTCAAATTTGTGGACAAAAATACTCACTGTGCTCAACATGCATGATGATGTGTATTAGTTTCGTTACCTTTGTCATGACTTCGTCTTCCTTGACAATCTGATGTGCATATTAAAATGTGCATATTAAACATATTAGTTTTGTCCATTCTCTCAATTTCCCCCTGTTCCGTTTGTTCTACCAGCAAACCAAACCAATTATCTACTTCTATATGTCCATCTACAGCTACATCTATACTCTGCAATCTTCTGGGAAGTGCATGTCAGAAGGTACTTTCCATTGTATCTTGTAGTACGAATATTTGTAGTTCAAGTCACGTATGGAACTTGGGATTAATGACTGCATAAGGCCTCTGTGCTAGCTGCAATAATTCTAATCTTGTCTTCGCGGTCTCCTAGGGAGCAGTACATACGAGGCTGTATTATGTTCCTAAATTCCCAATGTTTTAAATTAGGTTATCAACGGATGATTGGGATTTGTCTTGATGAGCCTATTGGTTTACGTATTTCAACATTTCCATGATGTTTTCCTCTGGGTCAAACAAATCTGTAACCATGGCAGCTGACATATTTATATCTTCAATATCCCCTGGTAGTCCTTTCTGCCATGGGTCTCGCACACAAGGGCATTGTGGTAGGGTCAGTCACGCAGCGAAAAGAAACGTCATTTGTGGGTTGGCCATATTTTCCCAGTATCCTTCCAACGAATCGAAGTCCGTCCTTGTTTTTCCTACAACTGGGCCTAAGCGATGATTTCATTTTATAGTCCTTAAAACTGTTATATCCAGATTCATATGTGTTGGCTGATTCCAGTTCTGACTCGTTGAATACTTTCCTTCGTTTTAAGAAGAGCACAGTTCTATATTTCTGAGCATTTGAAGCTAGTTGTCAATCACTGCACCACATTCAAATGTTACCAATATCTTATTGAATTTATATGTATTTTCTTGTGATAGTAGGCTTATTCATTATGGATTCAAAATGGTTCAAATGGATCTGAGCACTATGGGACTTAACATCTGTGGTCATCAGTCCCCTAGAACGTAGAACTACTTAAACCTAACTAGCCTAAGGACATCACACACATCCACGCCCGAGGCAGGATTCGAATCTGCGACCGTAGTGGTCAAGCGGTTCCAAACTGAAGCGCCTAGAACCGCACGGCCACACCGGCCGGCCTTCATTATGGAAATTAGGTTACTATTAACTTTGTCTGCAAAGTCAGTAATAAACGATATTAACAGCAAAGGTACTATAACAACTCGACAAACGGGCGATACGTTAGGTGACGGTGATATCAGGATCCGGCTGGACCGTCACCCCTCGTTGATTGCTGAGCAGCCGGCCGGGGTGGCCGAGCGGTTATAGGCGCTACAGTCTGGAACCGCGTGACCGCTACGGTTGCAGGTTCGAATCCTGCCTCGGGAATGGATGTGTGTGCAGTCCTTAGGTTAGTTACGTTTATATAGTTCTAAGTTCTTGAGGACTGATGACCTCAGAAGTTAAGTCCCATAGTGCTCAGAGCCATTTGAACCATTTTTGTTTGCTGAGCAGTTATTGCTCCTAAATGTACTCTATCTGCATTCACGACTGCCATCAGATGCAACCAGTGGTGAGTCCTTGTTAGGCACGCACCTAACATGGCTGGTGATGAGACAATGCTGGCCAAGCCATCCTGCCTCACAGTCCAAGCGGCCATACGACGTTGGTTGCAGGCCCAGCGACCACGGGACGGGAAGCCGGTGCTACCCAGGGAGCGAACTCCTGTCTTCAACGTCTGGCTCGTGGCGCCTAGCGACTGTGATCGCTAACCGAGTCTGTGTCTAAAGGATTCTCAGTTCGATTGTCAGTCCATCGGAGCTGATGCTGACTGTACGGAGGATGTTTTCAAGGGATGACGGGCTTTGATGACGCATCGGCAGACATTGATAAAGTGTAGGTGCTTCTCTGGGCCATACGATGGTAGCCCGCACCACAGCTGTTGCCGGATCGAAGCACCTCGTCGGCTTGGCAGCTAGTATTTACATATGCCAGGGTGAGGTGTACTGAAATGCAGGTGCTCCCTGTCGCAATTCCGCAGGTACTCTCAGGCTTCGGGAATTCCGCTGTTTGCTGACTAGATGGTCGTACCAACATACAGAGAACGGCTGTGATAAGGAAATGCTGCGACAGGTGTTTGATGCAATCAGCGCGGTTAAGGCAACGTGGCGTGTACTGGCCATCGCCATTACGAAAACTACCTTGACCTTTTACGACACAAGACTAATCGTCGTCCAGTAATTATTAAGTTTTCCTTTTCCTACTTTTTCTGTTACCCTAACAGGCTATTTTTAAGCCAGGTATGAGTGTACTGTAGCACTATTCACCCTACAACTTGAACTGCAACTATTTTCATTGATTGCGTACACCAGTAAGAATACTGGATACAAGGTATAAAAATTGCTCACCAAACCTACTCACTTCATAAAACATTTTCCAAAACCAATAGAAAAAGCAGATCTGTAATCGAAATCCGGAATCTACCAACTAAAACGTAATACATGTGAACGAAAGTACAGACGTCAAATCAGTAGACCATTTGACACAAGAACGTAGAGCATGGAAGTACAGGACAAATCACTCGATTTTTGTCCAATATAAACAGCAACACCGACGTAAAATTACCACCAGAGGATATCACATAGAGCTCATACAGTTAACACAACAAAAAACAGGTTACCTTCGAATACGTTCGTAAGGCCGTAAGAGAAAAGAAACAGCTCACAATCAAATGATCACACCAAGACTGCAACCCACGCACTATTTAAATTAGTATAATTTTAAATACGCCAATGGCCCGGCCGCAAGTAACACCAGTTCCCTTCAAATATCCGAAGTTAAGCGCTGTCGGGCTTGGTTAGCACTTAAATGGGTGACCGCCCAGTTCTGCCGAAGGCTGCTGGTAAGAGGGGGAGGGTGGGGGAGGGGGGTGCACTCAGACCTTGAGGCCAATCGAGGAGCTACTTGACTCAGAAGCTGCGGCTCCGGTCACGAAAACTGACAACGGTCTGGAAGGTGGTGTGCTGACCACATGCCCCTCCTTAACGACACCAAGTAACGTCTCTTGGCTGAGGACAACACGGCGGTCGGACGGTAGCGTTGGGTTTTCCGAGGCCTGTTCTGACAGAGAGACAGCTGCTTTTCCCTACCGCCCATCCCTCTCATCCATTCAGTTCCCATTCACCACTACCACTAATCCCCTCCCCCCTTCCCACTCCCAAACTCTACACACCACTCTCGCCCACCCCCACCTGCCTCACTTACCTACTTAACATCTCTTCTCCAATTGACTTTCTCCCCCTCCCCCCTCCACAAGCCACCCGACTAAGGGAAGTGCATTCAGGGATGATAGCACAACAAAAACATAGTGTAAGAGATAGCAGGGCCAAAGAGGAGGAAAATTTGCCAAAATTGGTTGTGAGGCAAAACTGTTTTTACTTCAACCTCCGCTAACAACACAGAAAAAAAAACCATTGGACTTCTCACTAGAGGCAAAAACACCGATGTTATAAATATATTTTTATATAATCTATACATTCTTAAATGTTGACACATATTACGTATATCACGTTCCCGGAATGAGCACAGAAGATGCTTTATAAATAACAGCGAGACGCGTCTGGTGGAAAATTCGCTTCAACTGCAGTAAGATTAAGAAGGAAAAACACAGCTGTTTTATGTTTAGTGATAGTCTACCGGTAACTGGCATCCTGCACCAGAAAACTTGCTATACTCTCGTATGCTGGAGCAATGTCGATACTAGGCTCCCACCCAGGAAGCCAACTTTGGTTTCATGTGCCAACTTTTCATTCACTATGACGTTATTTGTCGACGTTAGCGGCGGTGGCGAGAGCTACACTATCGAAGAGTAGATTTTTTCTGGGATTAGTTTGCGAATACCGAACAAACACGTACAAAGTGCATCGAAGTACCCAATCGTTGTGATGTAGTTATTACATGCAAGATCAAAAGTTGAACTTCATTTACACGTTGTTAGATCCCTTTAGTGATCTCAAAAATGAAACTGCATTCTCGCGGAAAGTTTGATACAAATTAATTTTTTAATATTAAAAAAAATGGTTCAAATGGCTCTGAGCACTATGGGAGAAAACATCTGTGGTCATCAGTCCCCTAGAACTTAGAATTACTTAAACCTAACTAACCTAAGGACATCACACACATCCATGCCCGAGGCAGGATTCGAACCTGCGACCGTAGCAGCCCTGCGGTTCCGGACTGAGCGCCTAGAACCGCTAGACCACCGCGGCCGGCCTTTTAATATTAATTATGGACCATTATTATTCTTCCGTTTCTCTTTATTCAAAACATATGGCTTTCAGTCAGTACATACGGTCTATTAAAAGTTATTCGAACAGTTTATCTTCCTAAATTGTCAGAAAATGAAGGTACCACTGCGAGACGGAATGTAACAGAAAACTTGAAATATTTTTTTTTTTTTTTTTTTTTTTTTTTTTTTTTTTTTTTCTGGTCATCAGTCTACTGACTGGTTTGATGCGGCCCGCCACGAATTCCTTTCCTGTGCTAACCTCTTCATTTCAGAGTAGCACTTGCAACCTACGTTCTCAATTATTTGCTTGACGTATTCCAATCTCTGTCTTCCTCTACAGTTTTTGCCCTCTACAGCTCCCTCTAGTACCATGGAAGTCATTCCCTCATGTCAAGCAGATGTCCTATCATCCTGTCCCTTCTCCTTATCAGTGTTTTCCACATATTCCTTTCCGATTCTGCATAGAACCTCCTCATTCCTTACCTTATCAGTCCATCTAATTTTCAACATTCGTCTATAGCACCACATCTCAAATGCTTCGATTCTCTTCTGTTCCGGTTTTCCCACAATCCATGTTTCACTACCATACAATGCTGTACTCCAGACGTACATCCCCAGAAATTTCTTCCTCAAATTAAGGCCTGTATTTGGTATTAGTAGACTTCTCTTGGCCAGAAATGCCTTTTTTGCCGTAGCGAGTCCGCTTTTGATGTCCTCCTTGCTCCGTCCGTCATTGGTTATTTTACTGCCTAGGTAGCAGAATTCCTTAACTTCATTGACTTCGTGACCATCAATCCTGATGTTAAGTTTTTCGCTGTTCTCATTTCTACTACTTCTCATTACCTTCGTCTTTCTCCGATTTACTCTCAAACCATACTGTGTATTTACTAGACTGTTCATTCCGTTCGGCAGATCATTTAATTCTTCTTCACTTTCACTCAGGATAGCAATGTCATCAGCGAATCGTATCATTGATATCCTTTCACCTTGTATTTTAATTCCACTCATGAACCTTTCTTTTATTTCCATCCTTGCTTCCTCGATGTACAGATTGAAGAGTAGGGGCGAAAGGCTACAGCCTTGTCTTACACCCTTCTTCATAAGAGCACTTCGTTCCTGATCGTCCACTCTTATTATTCCCTCTTGGTTGTTGTACATATTGTATATGACCCGTCTCTCCCTATAGCTTACCCCTACTTTTTTCAGAATCTCGAACAGCTTGCACCATTTCATATTGTCGAACGCTTTTTCCAGGTCGACAAATCCTATGAAAGTGTCTTGATTTTTCTTTAGCCTTGCTTCCATTATTAGCCGTAACGTCAGAATTGCGTCTCTCGTCCCTTTACTTTTCCTAAAGCCAAACTGATCGTCACCTAGCGCATTCTCAATTTTCTTTTCCATTCTTCTGTATATTATTCTTGTAAGCAGCTTCGACGCTAGAGCTGTTAAGCTGATTGTGCGATAATTCTCGCACTTGTCAGCTCTAGTCGTCTTCGGAATTGTGTGGATGATGCTTTTCCGAAAGTCAGATGGTATGTCGCCAGACTCATATATTCCACACACCAACGTGAATAGTCGTTTTGTTGTCACTTCCCCCAATGATTATTATGTTAGTGCAGAACCTCCGTGAAAAAGAAAACTCGATGAAAAATTTCAGAGCAAACGGCCAAAGAGTAAGAGCATCAATAAGCTCAAAGAAACTGAGTACCGGTATCATAATACTCTTCTTAGACATTGACGTTTGAAGTCAGCCTAATAAATCAAAACATGACCTATTTTTCCCAGTTCAAGATTTTAATCTACTGTTAAAAACTAGACGTTACCATTAGGATTTCCAGCCACGCGCCAGAAGCATCCAAAACGAGCGAAGCAGCCTACTGAGTTCATCAAGACGCTGAAATTTGTAAAGAAAGAATCACTGCAGTAGGTTTTGGAGTGCGTGAAGTTAGTGTACCCACAGCGCCTCGCATATCACCTTATGAAGGGATTAAACAACGAATGAAGCCCTAAGATACTTCTTTAACAATTCCAGGAGAAACGTGACAGATGACACAACACTGTGATATATGCATTCTGTTGTGATCTTCAGGCCGAAGACTGGTTTGATGCACCTTTCCGTGGTAATCTACCCTGTACAAGCCTCTTCATCTCCGAACAGCTCTGCATCCTACATCCTTATGAACCTGCTTACTGTTTTCATCTCTTGGTCTCCCTCTACGTTTTTATCCTCCCATACTTCCCTCCAACACTAAATTGGTGATCGTTTTGTGTTTCGGAAGGCGTCCTACCAACTACTTTCTTGTTTTAGTGAAGTTGTACCACAAATGTCTTGTCTGCCCAATTCTATTCAGTACCCTCTCATTAGTTACACGGTCATTTGATCTTCGCGTTCTTTACATTTCAGAAGCCTCTTTTCTTTTTTTGCCTAAACTGTTTATCATCCATGTTAATCATACATGGCTACACTCCAAATAAATATCACCTGAAAAGATTTCATAATACCTAAATCTGCATTCCCTGTTAAGAAAATTCTCTTCTTCAGAAAATCTTCTCTTGCCATTGCCAGTCTACATTTTATATCCTCTCTACTTCAGATATCATCAGTTATTTTGCTGGCCACACAGAAAAACTCATCTACTATATCTAGTGTCTCGGTTCCCAATCTAATTCCCCAGTATCATCTGATTTAATTTGACTACATTCTATTGTACTCGTTTTGCTTTTGATGATGTTTAACTTATATCCTTTCTTCAAGAAGCCATCAATTCCTTTCAGCTGCTCTTCAAAGCCTTTTGCTGTCTCTAACAGAATTACAAAGTCATTACCGAACCTAAACGTTTTTATTTCTTCTTCTTGAAGTTTAGTCCCTGCTCCAAATTTTTCCTTGGATTCTTTTTCTGCGAGCTGGATGTACAGACTGAATAACATCAAGGGTAGGCTGGAATCTTGTCTCGCTCCCTTCTCAAGCAGTGCTTCCCTTTCATGCCCCTCCACTCTTACAAGAACAGTTTGGTTTATGTTGTGAATAGCTTCTAGCTACCTGAATTTCAGTCCTTTTACCTTCAGAATTTCAAAGGGAGTATTCCAGTCAACACTGTCAAAACTGTCTCTAAGTCTACAAATGCTACAAACGTAGGTTTACCTTCGGTTAGCCCATGTTATAACACAAGTAGTAGGGTCAATATAGCCTCTCGTGTGTTTCTGCACTTTTCCAGAATCCAAACTGACTTTGCCCGCGGTCGGCTTCTATTAGTTTTTCCATTCTTCTGTAAATAATTCATGTTAGTGTTTTGCAAGCAAGTGTGAAACGTCCCCTTTGAACAATTATACAGGACTGTGCTTAAACTGACACACAATGTTTTTAGCGCAACGCAATCTGACTATCAAAGATCCCTGCAAAAGAATGGCCCTGACTAACATTAAACTATACCTTTCACAAATCACTTACCTCACAAAAATCTTCGCTGCTCAAGCTACTGCAATACAGCGAGCGCCACTATTGCCAGCTAAATAAAAGATTCAAACTATGGAAGGCACTAACTACTGATAGGGATAGTTAGCAAATGAAAGATATTAATAGAGAACAAACAATGTATTTACCTTGATATCATCACAAGTCGTAATATATATATCAGTTCATGACAAATTTCAAAACTCCGCCATCTCTCTCCCCACATCCACCACTGCTGGCGGCTCACCTCCAACTGCGCAACGCTATGCGCTGTTCACATCCAGCTGCCGCTGCCCAACACTACAATGGCAGACAACAATGCAAACTAGCCACAGACTGCACACAGCACAGCCAGTGATTTTCATATTGAGCGCTACGTAACGTTGCCAATAAGAAAACATAAACAGCCTACTTACATAGAGAAAACATAAACAGCCTACTTACATAGCCCCCATGCTCCCCACAAAAATTTTTACAAATGGTGTTGGGCACTGGCCAATACAGATTTGACAAAAATTTTTCACAATTACAGTAACAAAGATATAAAATGCACACACTTATTAATATTATGTTGGTCAAAAGCTCAAATTTTCTCACAGTCCCTAAAGACAGTCCTAATCGTACATAACAGGAGAATAGCAGTGTTTGTCTCAAAGTCTGAGCAGTAAAAGAAAATGCACACGGAAGTAGTGGATTTCCATGCAGTCTTGAAGAAGTAGTGTTGTCCTTCCAATGGAAAGACCGTGCTGACCCACAGCAGAGTCATTCGAAGTTTGGAAGAATATTGGTAGGTAGGTCATCACAGAGCAGACCCACTGCAGTCCTGGTAGAGATTACGATATTGGTTGGCCACCAGAGGCGCAGACCCACTGCAGTCCTTGTAGAAATAATGGTACTGATGGATCATCAAAGATGTAGACCCACTGTAGTCCTTGTAGAGATAATGGTATTGGTGGGCCACCAGAGGTGCAGACCCACTGTAGTCCTTGTAGAGATGGCCAGCAGCCATCTGTTGCGATTGTGCAGGTGCACATTCACCATCAAAGAGTCTTGCAGAGAATATAGCAAGTCCATAAACCACCACTTGTGCACTCACAAAGTTTTTTGAAATTGTCCTTAGAACCAGCAATGCTGTTATCCAGTCCCTTGCTGAATCATTAACACACATGCAAACACTATCAGTCCCTACTTCTCACATATTGTCCATATACTATGACCAACAGAAACGTGTGCAGTGAAATGTAACTAACAAGTTAATAATATCATGAACTGGTGACAATTACAATTTGGTAACATAAAAATACAATAACAAAGGTACAAAATACATCATTAAAAACATAATAATACAGATAACATCTGTAGTACAGGCTTTACAAAAGAATAGAAATAGACATATACATCAGTGTTACAAAAATAGTGACATAAGTACATACATAAAATAATGAGAATAGTTTTCGAAACATTAATTTCACACATGAACATTGAAACAGAACAGAATTGTAAACAACTTTACAAAGAAAATAACATATTATTAATGCAACTTATATTTGAGGATAACAGTATTCCTCATCATAGTGAATGTAGCTTAATATTAAAAGAAGAAAAAATTCTATGAAACTACACAGAGACAGGAAGAAAACAAATACACAAGGGTACACAAACACACAGTGGGATAACACCAATGAGAAAGGACAGGGTTCGTTTTCAGTGTAACATGTGGTACTGCAGTCCAACCCAAAACTTCATTCTATAGATCTTTCGTCTTATTTCAACCTTTGCTTCCACCAAAAAAATCTTATCCAAGCATGCTTTCTGTATTCCGTTCATATTTCTTTCAAAATAATTATTTCTGATTGTACAATACTCATTTGGGCCCAAATCCTTTTTATATAACTTCGCAATGCATTCTTTACCTATTCTCCATAGTCAGTTTCTCATATAGTCTACCCCCTCTTAAGCTAACTTAAATCTACTGAGCTCAGATGCTAAACTAAGGGACGAGGCAATGCAGCAGCACGTAAAACAATTATTATAAACAGCAATAAAAAAATGGAAAATTGCAAAGCAAGCTACAGTATAAATTAGCAAAAGTCAAATTCAATAACACTATGCCTGGCAAACAGCAGCAACTTATACCTAAACATGACATAGCGGAAGCAGAAAAAATATTACACTAAAATGGCCATGTCTAATACCTATGTCACATCTTAACATTAGAGTGATGCATCACGAGAACTTACACTAGCAGATAAGTTACCAAATCGTAAAGAAATTATTTATGCAATTCCTGTGAAGGGAAATGTCTATTTATGTGCCCTCGTTTTCTTGTAAGTAGATCATAAATTTCTTATTGACTGGATCTGTAGGCATAAAATAACTATATTAGTACATATATTAAATTTTATTTTAACCAATGCTGCAGTGCAGCTAGAAACTTGATATTAAACAAAATGTGTAAATAAATACATAAAGCAAGCCATCTGGCATTTTTCTTAACTAGCAAGACAATAGCTGTGAAATGTTTCTCATCGTTTCATTAGGCATTTCAGTAAAACATCATAAATTACGAGCTCCACAGTATGCTTTCAACAAGGAGATGTCAGTAGCGCGGACAATGGCCTTCCCTTTCTGTTTTTTTTTTTACCTGTGCTTCTGACGAGGCACTCACACTAATGGCTTGTTCTCCAGGTGTCTGACACACCTGGGTGCCCACGACGCATTATGTGCAGGTGGTCACTTAACTTTCGTACGGAAATATTTACGACAGCAGTTTCTGCTACCGTCTCACATAGAAATATTTCACAGGTCAAGAATTAGCGTTGCAAATCTGTAGAAACAAAATGCTATAGATATAACAGTGTCCAAAAAATTTTCGTCTGCATTGTAATACATTCATGCATATACACACACATTTCATAACTCTTAAAGTACGTTTCTTGGTTTCCAACATCCTTTTCATAAATCAGAGTCCCTAAACACTATTCATTACTCCTTACCTTATTACCCATATACGTATCCATCGACACTCGTCAATATTTCGTCATTATAAATATGAAGCATAATCAAATAACTCATATAGCCTCAGCCTATTAATCATAAACATACCTCAGCAGCATAATACACATCGTCGTCGTAAAAATAACATCATAACACCTCAGTCAAATCTCAAAATCGTCGTAGCTTCCTCCAATAATTAAAAAAATTCTCTGCTCATGTCAAAAGTGTCATCTGCCTCAAACGTACTTTAAAAATCATAATCCCTTTACCAAATACATCATTCAAAGCTCTCATAGTATCACAATGGTTCCGAAAAAATATGAACAGTTCACACAGTACAGACAAAATACAATTTCATAACTGTGAAGTAATCCAACTCTGTAAATGCGTAAACATCTGTCACTGATGTAGTAAAAAGAATGTTTGTTTCTCTGTCAAATAATCAGATAGCTGTGTAATTCTGTGTTAGAGAAATATGGTACCGAAGTGTAAAGTTGTATAAGCAAATACCATATTAGCTAGGGTTCCTTGTGCTTGCCAAACACATGGTACACAAAGTAGGCGTGTACCCCCCTGAGGATTAATGTAATTATACCCTCAGGTGTTACAGATTACAGCAATGAAATGAAATGTATCACTGAAAACTTTCTTTGTAATTCAAAAATCTTTAAAAATAAATGTTTTAAGTACAAAATTAATCACTGAAATGCGTGTCCTGTAGCGCTAAATGTGCATAATCTCTGTGAAAGTGTCGTAGTTATTTTCCTCCAAAAGCTAAGTTCTGCAGAAGCCAATGTACTTACCTCATGATAAACAAAAGTGAAATGCTTTGCGTAGAGATATCTTAGTTATTACGCTTATTGTTGTGATGATGAAAGTACTGTGCTGTAACGTATTGTTGTGCTATGGAAAAGGCTGTCTCCTTGTAGCTATACCACAAAAGTTACTAATAAAACATGTTTTGATTTCCAGAAGAATTCAGAAAACTGTGCAGATATAAAACAGATACACCGCAAAAGCAACATTGTAAATTGTCACTCCTTAGTAGCGTCGTGATAAAAATCGTGTAGCTGTCACATAAACTAACCTCTGTGTCATCTGGTATCTCTCAGAAAGCACTTTAAATCCGGAATGTATTTTCAAGTAAACCAAAATGTTGCATTAAAATCTCATTAGCAGTACTGGTAAATGTTCTAAGTATGTAACCCTGATAGTCGTTACGTAATCGTGCAACTAACAAGCAAGAATGTACACACACAATAACACTGTGACGTCTGTTTACTATAACAATGCATTCGTCATTTCTGTTTAAATAAGTTCTCTTGGTTCTTGATTGGATATTTAACTTCAAACATTGTTACATGTTAACAGATTCTAAATCTGACAAAGCATACTAGAAATGTGAAGTGAAAAGTTTGATGGCAAAGACAAAGTTAAAAAGCAGATTATCTTTCAATAAATGGTTTTACATGTGAAACCTGGTGTAAACCTTTACTCTTCATAGTACTCAGAGTTTCAGGTTGAACGCAATTATCATGCAGTATACGTCAGTAAAGAATACTGGAATTTTTCACAAGGTTAGCGTCTATGTTATTTTTCTTTGAGCCAGCCGGCGCACGTGGGTGCCTGCGGCGCGAGTCATTGTCTGTCTCTTTGTTGGCGCGCGTCGTTAATGGGATTAGGAGACCTAACTTCTACGAATTCGCCTTGCCGAGAGGGCCCAGCTCTGTTAGAATCCCGCCAGTTCTGATGAAATTCACGTCTGTCGTTTTGTCGGTAGTTTACATAGTTTCTTGTTTGTCGGTCATGTGGTGGAGAATTTCTCCCTGAATCGTAACTCTGCGCCGAACTGTTGCGTCTGAAGTTATTCTGCCTCCCTTGATAATACTTGTTTTGGTTCCCATATTGTCTGTTTCTCTGATTGTCTCTGTGATAGTCATTACCACGGAGAGGTGATCTTTCCCTGTAACTATTATTACTCTGCCAACGGTTGTCGTACGGGTGGTGTCTATTTTGGTCACGATTTGCGTTGTGAGAATAGCCTTGTCGTGTCCAGTTATTGTTTCTGTCGTCACGGAATTGTGACGTATGTGACCTGTAGTGATTGTTTTCCTGTTTTCGCATCCGGCGACTGTCAGTGTCAATTTCCAGTTCTTGTAACAGTCCCTGAAATGCTTCAATGTCGTCTTTGCAACGTCCTGCCAAAATAATATGTCGTAAATGTTCAGGTAATTTGATTAAGCAAATGCGGATGAGTTCTGAGGGGCTGTATGGGTTTGACAGGTACTGATTCTTGTGCAACATGTCTTCAAAATATTTCACAAGACTGGAGAATTCAGATTGTTCGAAATGTTTCATCATTATGATACCATGTTTTACCCGGTCTTGTGTGGCTTGAGACCAATATGCTGAGAGGAAGGCATGGTAAAATTCTCCTTCACTGTGGCAATCGTGAATGACCGACCGCATTCTTACAGCTGGTTCATTCTCTAAGTAGCCACACATAAATTCTAATCTGTGCTCTAATGACCAGTTGGGAGGAAAACAATGAGAGAATTGATGGAGCCATGCTTGTGGATGAATGTCGTTGCCAGAATTCTTAAATGTTTTGAATTTACGTGTAGTAATGAACAGCTTATAGTCAAAATCATCATGTCGGCGAGTCGCATATCGGTCATTGTTAGGTCGTGTCGGCGGTTCCATCTCAAAATTCGGTGCACCTTGCCAATTTCTTTCATAACTTCCGAAGTGTCCTGTGTTATTATTTTGTGGTTGTTCCGTATTTCTAAGTCCCTCTTCCCGTATTGGGGCGCGAGTATCCTCTGAAATACGTAATTCTTGTATTAACTGTGTCAGCTGATCTTGTACTTCCCGGATTTCTCTTTGGTGTTGCGTATTAATCTGATTCTGATTTTGTTTGAATTTCCTAATTTGTTCGCACTCTTCAGTGTCAGTGAAGGCTACAGGTCTTGTGTCATTCAGATCATCATCTACCTTTGTAGATAAGTTAGTGACCTGATCCGAAAGTTCGGCTACTTTCTCCGATAGTGAACACATTTCCTCAGTGTGTTTTTCTGAACCAAGTTTCAGAGTGTCCATTTGTGTTGAAATCGTATCTACTGTGTCCTTTAAGTTTTCCTGAGTTATTGCAAGTTGCGTAACCGAATCGGTAGATGCAACTGAGTCAATTTTAGCCCACAAGGTCTCATGATTTTGATGAACAATGGCTTGCAGTTCTTTTATGGCTGCTTCGTGATTCTGTAATGCATTTTCATGCCGCGAAAAAATAGGTTGAAAATGCTCACAAATTTGTGTTTTTACGTCGTTACAGACTTTTTGACATTTCGATTCAATGTGATGTAACTCAGCAGTTAAATCCTCACGTGTTCGTTCAAGAGTTTGCTCCAATGAGTCTAACTTTTGAAGCTTTTGCTGTGTTTGTCTCTGATTTTGTTCCATTGTGTCTAACTTTTCAAGCTTTTGCTGTGTTTGTCTCTGATTTTGTTCCATTGTGTCTAACTTTTCAAGCTTTTGCTGTGTTTGTCTCTGATTTTGTTCCATTTGTTGCATTAATTGCAATAATAATGTATTAGTGTCTGGAATCTGTTTCTCTACACTTTTCGGCAGTGCATTTGCACCGAAAACATTCACATTTTGACAAGCAGAAAATGTGTCTTGACTTATTTGAGAAAACGGTGATGACCCAAAACCTGAATCTACAGTATTTGCGAAATTGTGTCCTGTCATTTCGGATTCCTGAGGCGAGCTGTTGCCGACCGATCGATCGATAATGCTTCCCTCTTCACTACCTGTTTCACTGTCTACACCATTGTTTGCAGCCCGCTCCATTTCCCTATGCACGATTACCAAATTACTACTTTGAACATCAGTTAATTCATTACTCGGTGGCGCTAACACACTGCTTTCGTCTTCACTGCCATTTCTCAGTTTACTTTGGAGCCTAGTATTACGTTTTTCACACGCCATTATTGTCACAGTATTTCACACGACAACACAGAAAAACACAATTTGAAGAGCAAAAATAAGAGAACACATTAACATAACACTGAAAATAATATCTAGTTAATTGCAAGCGTAGCTGCGAAATACTTGGTGCAAATCTACATGCATGCCACAACTGTTTTACTGTACAACAATGAAAAACTACAACTACAAAGGAAATTCTCTCTATGATTACGCGCTACCAATAAACAATAGCTACACCAATTACACAAACTACAAGAAAAAATCAGAAGATTCCAGTGAGGTATCCTAGGCTAAGGGTCGACATATGAAACGTCCCCTTTGAACAATTATACAGGACTGTGCTTAAACTGACACACAATGTTTTTAGCGCAACGCAATCTGACTATCAAAGATCCCTGCAAAAGAATGGCCCTGACTAACATTAAACTATACCTTTCACAAATCACTTACCTCACAAAAATCTTCGCTGCTCAAGCTACTGCAATACAGCGAGCGCCACTATTGCCAGCTAAATAAAAGATTCAAACTATGGAAGGCACTAACTACTGATAGGGATAGTTAGCAAATGAAAGATATTAATAGAGAACAAACAATGTATTTACCTTGATATCATCACAAGTCGTAATATATATATCAGTTCATGACAAATTTCAAAACTCCGCCATCTCTCTCCCCACATCCACCACTGCTGGCGGCTCACCTCCAACTGCGCAACGCTATGCGCTGTTCACATCCAGCTGCCGCTGCCCAACACTACAATGGCAGACAACAATGCAAACTAGCCACAGACTGCACACAGCACAGCCAGTGATTTTCATATTGAGCGCTACGTAACGTTGCCAATAAGAAAACATAAACAGCCTACTTACATAGAGAAAACATAAACAGCCTACTTACAAGTGTTATTAAACTGGTAGTTTGGTAGTGCATGTAATATCGTCCGAATTAGCTGATCAGACTTAAAGGAACGTGCATCATCCTACACTAATGAGCAAGAATATTGTGACCACTCTCCTCTGCGAGACTGACTGCCACCTGGCGTCATTAGTGGGTGTGACGCGGTAAGAAAAGTGTATAAGGGGAACAGAGACGAATGGAGAATCATTCTGGCAACGATGCCGACCAAAAATGGGGCACTTCACTTACATAAACAGTTTTGACAAATGGCAGATTCTTATGGCCGCCAAGCATCTAGGAAACGACGATGTTGCTTGGCTGTTGGCCTGCTGCTGCCGTGTGCGTCTATGGAAATTTGTTGAAGAACCGCAAAACCACGGAAAGGCGCCACCCTGCCCCCCACCCGCCTACCCCCATCAGAATCACAAAAGGTGGAGGTCGAAAGCTTCCGTGCGCTGTACAGCTAGATAGATGGGGATCTGCGATAGGTAGTCATAGCCGGCACTGAAGAGGGTGGAGGAGTAATCTTACCGTTTTATTTATTTCCACGACGCGTTTCGAAGGTTTAAACCTCCATCATCGCGTGGATTTACGTTAGTTAGTATTACATTTGTGCGTGTGTTGTGTTACGTTTTTTGGAGGAACTTGTGTCACTGCCTAGTGGAGAAACAAGACACTATTTCAGAATAAAACGGTGACTGGTAACAGTGAACTTGTTGTTTCATATAAGGTCAGTAAGTATCACGGTAAAGCCTAACCTAAAAAAGTTCGCCTTTAAAGGGTAATCTTAACAAATTAATTTGTCATGCCGTGGAGATAGATGGTTAGTTACTTCCTTTATGACAAGTCGAAGCGAATCTCTATTTGAAACTATTTTCATTTTTAAAGATCTCACTTGCTTGTTAAGTTTACCGTCTATGAATGAAAGATCCTTTGGCCACCTACTCGTGCGGTTCTAGGCGCTTCAGTCTAGAACCGCGTGACCGCTACGGTCGCAGGTTCGAATCCTGCCTCGGGCATGGATGTATGTGATGTCCTTACGTTTAAGTAGTTCTAAGTTCTAGGGGACTGATGACCACAGATGTTAAGTGCCATAGTGCTCAGAGCCATTTGAACCATTCGAACCAAGCCACCTACTCGGTGGCCGTAGTGTTCACACTGTTCCGCTACGGTAGATTTCACAGCACGCTTTAAACGGGTGTGGTGTTCGTGCTCTTTAATCGATTCCAGTATTGTCCACGCGTCACATTATTGACACACGCAGTGTGGAGGCGATGAAATGCGTCTGTTGTTAAGTCCGAGAAACTCATTAATCTTCCACTCACCGGAAAAATATAGTCTATATGCAAATAGTTCTGAAGGGTTGTACCCTTGCAGTGAATTCCTCTTGCCGGCTTTATTAATACAACTTCATTTGAAGTTGAAAAACTCGTTATACCAGTTGTCCGTGGGATTTTATTCTCTCGATTATCAGTCCCTGAAATCAACACTTGCGTGCCTACCAAAAAGAAATTAAAGTAGCCTCGTCTTGTAAAGAAATGTGAAAGTAATAAAATTAGGTGACGAGGAAAAGGCAGACGGGAAGTTCTACTGGGCTCAAATAAAAACAAGAAATTTTCATTCGTAGGTGATACAAAGAGATTCTGATGTCATGAGAAGGGCAACAAAGGAAGACTAAAGCGAACTGCCACAAAGGTGCTGAAAATAAAAGAGCAGAGTAAACAGTCGGCGGGTTTTCTTTGTCGGAGGTAAGAGACTGAGTGACATGTATGGCGCTGGCGTCTGCTGCCATCTTCTTGCCCAACTTAATATCGGGCCGTAATAACGTCTGGGGAGGCCGCAGCGCACAGTGGGCCGGAAGCTCTCATTTCCGCGACAGGCGCCGCCGAGAGATTAAGAGGCGGCCCACTCCGCGGGCGGTCCCGAAGAGCCGCCGACGTTCATCCGAGGCGTGGCGGCCTGCCGCAAGCTCACCCGGCTTCTGCTCTGAGCGCTGTGTGGGCGCCATCTGACTGTCACTGTTCTCAAATCACAGCTGATATTTCTAGTGAGAATAGGTGATGTGGTCACTGTAATGATTAGACTTAATTGTCTTAGAGACGAAGCAGAAAGTTTGTACATTTCAAAGGGATATCCTCGACATTCACCTTTAGCGATATAGGAAAATTACATGAAACAATTACACTCAGACTTCAAGAAGAATCTAATAATTCCAGTCCCAAAGAAAGGAGGTATTGACAGATGTGAATATCATCGAACTATCAGTTTAATAAGTCACGGCTGCAAAATGCTAACGCGAATTCTTTACAGACGAATGGAAAAACTCGTAGAAGCCGACCTCGGGGACGATCAGTTTGGATTCCGTACAAATAATGGGACATGTGAGGCAACACTGACCCTATGACTTATGTTAGAAGGTAGATTAAGGAAAGGCAAATCTACGTTTCTAGCATTTGTAGACTGAGAGAAAGCTTTTGACAATGTTGACTGGAATACTCTCTTTCAAATTCTGAAGGTGGCAGGGGTAAAATACAGGGAGCGAAAGGCTATTTACAATTGGTATGGAAACCAAATGGCAGTTATAAGAGTCGAGCGACATAAGAGGGAAGCAGTGGTTGGGAAGGGTGTGAGACAGGGTTGTAGCCTCTCCCCGATGTTATTCAATCTGTATATTGAGCAAGCAATGAAGGAAACAAAAAAATGGTTCAAATGGCTCTGAGCACTATGGGACTTAACATCTATGGCCATCAGTCCCCTAGAACTTAGAACTACCTAAACGTAACTATCCTAAGGACAGCACACAACACCCAGTCATCACGAGGCAGAGAAAATCCCTGACCCCGCCGGGAATCGAACCCGGGAACCCGGCGCTGGAAGCGAGGATATAAAATGTAGACTGGCAATGGCAAGCAAAGCGTTTCTGAAGAAGAGAAATTTGTTAACATCGAGTTTAGATTTAAGTGTCAGGAAGTCGTTTCTGAAAGTATTTGTATGGAGTGTAGCCATGTATGGAAGTGAAACATGGACGATAAATAGTTTAGACAAGATGAGAATAGAAGCTTTCGAAATGTGGTGTACAGAAGAATGCTGAAGGTTAGATGGGTTGATCACATAACTAATGAGGAGGTATTGAATAGGATTGGGGAGAAGAGGAGTTTGTGGCACAACTTGACTAGAAGAAGGGATCGATTTGTAGGACATGTTCTAAGGCATCAAGGGATCACCAATTTAGTATTGGAGGGCAGCGTAGAGGGAGACCAAGAGATGAATACACCAAGCAGATTCAGAAGGATGTAGGTTGCAGTATGTACTGGGAGATGAAGAAGCTTGCGCAGGATAGAGTATCATGGAGAGCTGCATCAAACCAGTCTCAGGACTGAAGACCACAACAACAGGAAACAAGCTCACTTTTTAAGAAAAGAGATATACATATGTATACTGGGGTTAGTGGAAGACTTAGATGATTAATTGATCACATTTTGTTAAATGATAAACTAGCCAGTCAAGCAAGGGAAAGAAGAGTTTTCAGAGGACAAGATATAGGATGAGATCATTATCTAGCAATCTTCAGAACAGATCGTTTTGCGGAATGGAAGAAAATTACAAAGCGAATAAGCAACAAAAACGACCGAACTGTTTATAAAGTATACATGCTTAAACAGGATATAATCACACACTTTTATCGAAGTAGGTTGACCAAAGAGTTATCAAACATGCAATATAGAACTTGATAATATAGAAGAAGAACGGCAAAATCTAAAGGATGTCAACTATGCAGCAGCAGGACAAGTTCTCAGTGAAAGAAAGAAAGAAAGAAAGAAAAAAGACGAAGAAGAACAAGGAGAAGAAAGGGCCTAAAAATTTGGACTGAGGATACAACGAGAGTTGTTGGAGAAAAACAAGAGGCATATATAAAATACTTAAGCAGCCGCACAGCTGGACAGAAGTAGTCCTATAAGGGGAGAAGAAGTATTGATAAATATATAGTAAGAAAACCATACCAAGAAAATTTTGATAGATTTATTTATAATATCGAAAATGATGTCCACGGGAGACAGAAATGTTCTAAAAGCGTTAAAAGCGTTAAAAACAACATAAAATATAAAGATACAAATAAGCAGCATTGGCACTTTATTTTACAGATCGGTCTTGATCACATTTTCAGACTTTATGTCTTAAATTGATAAAACAGCATTGATCAAGAGCAATGGGCAAATTATAACAAAAGATTAGGGTATAATGACACAGCAAAAGAAACTCTAACTGAACCAATAAATGAGAAGGGATTGGATGATGAAATAACGCCAGACTGAACATCACATAAGAACAGGAAAGCAACAGCAAGATATGGGATTCATGCTGAACTGCTAAAATATGGAGGAATGATGCTACATCTACGACAGCTACATCTTATAAACGAATGGTGGAAGAACAAGAGTACCGCTAAAGTAATATCAGTTTTTGAAAAGGGACATAGAAGGCCATGCAGTAACTACAGAGGAATCAGTTTACTGGGCTCAACATACAAGATATATGTTAAGATTTTAAACACAAGACTTAAAAACATAATGGAAGTATTACTGCGCGAGGAATAATTTGGTTCTAGCAAAGGACGCTATATGGTAGATGCAGTTTTTACTTTACAGCAGATAATACTAAAACGCAGATAATATAATAAAAAAGTGTATATTGGTTTTATCGATTAAAAGAAAAAGGAAAAAAGCTTTTGCCAATCTCAGTAGGAATTGACAATATCCGAAACATCTAATAAATGGGATAAAAAGTTGGTCTCATAACAGGACTACCACTTTGCATCCAAACGGAAGAATGTTAGTGAGGTACCAAATAAAAAAGGTGTACTGCTGTATGTTCTCAAGTTTGTTAAACATTCACATATATGTCATAATGTGAAACAGGATTCTAAAAAGTTATTTACCTAGACAGGAGGGTTCTTTTAAATATCTTACTATATACTGACGATGCAGTGATCCTAGCGGATAAACAAGAGGACCGCGTGGGAATTTTTTTTTTTTTTTTTTTACTGAAACGAGTAAGAACGAAATTTTTCCTTGAGATCTGACCAGGAAAACTAAGACAACGGTCTTCGTAAGGAAAGAACATGTTAGATTCAAAATAGTGACAGATCAGAAGATTTTAGAGCAAGTAAACCAGTTCAGTTACCTAGGATGCGAGTTGGCATATGCTACACCAAAGATATGGAATTTAAGCTTTGTAAATTCAGCCGTGTATGTGCAACAACTAACAGAAACGATAAAAACAAAACTCGGAAAGACACTCAAATTAAATTTTACAAAACAGATGCAGTTCCCATATTGCTTTATGGAAGTGAGACCTGGGTGATTAGCAAAAATCGAGAAAGCCGTATTCAGGCTCAAGAAATTAAGTTCTTGAGACGATTTAAGGGTTGAACAATGGAAGACAGACGAAAAAATCAAAACCTAAGAGTAGAACTAAAAATGTTTAGTCTTAGTAATAAAATTCTAGATCTAGGAGAAAATGGAACGAACACAGAAAGAGTGACACTCCCCTTAAACGCAAGAAATGAGAAGTGCCAAGGAAGAAGAGATAAAGGAAGAGTCCGGCAACGGTGGGTACTGTGACAGCCAATTTTGCATAATACCTGAAAAGAAAAAGCAGAAAAACATAAATCATGACAAACGGACGGGTATATGAACATCGGTCCTCTCGAAATTGTGTCCAATGTCTTAAACACTCCACCACCTCGGTCAATGTGGCCTTTGTCTTGTCTTCATTGAAAGGAAATTTTCAATTACCTGGCCGGCTTCTGTGGCCGTGTGGTTCTGGGCGCTTCAGTCCGTAACCGCGCTGCTGCTACGATCGCAGGTTCGAATCCTGCCTCGGTCATGGATGTGTGTGATGTACTTTGGTTGGTTATGTGTAAATCTGCGCACTATAAAAAGACTTAGTGGCGATTTACATGGCCGCCAGTCTTGGTACAATTAAACTGTTCCACAGGTTTAATCTAATTTCACATAGCTACCTAAAAAAAGAAAGAGGCAAATCTGATAAGTGATTCTATAATTATTAGCACCAATTCTCTTATGTAAAACGGATATTCCTGTACAGGACATCCTATTTAAATATGGTAACAATAGATGTCGATTGCGTAGTAATTGCATCAAAAATATTTCATAACCATACATTTGGCTTATTGAAAAGTTTATGTATGAAAGATCTGCTTCTTTGTATACGAAATTCTGACAAAGACGATCTGTCGTGGTGACTTTTAAATAATTTTGCTAGATTTACTTCACCGGGTAATAAACGCATGGTCTTTTTCGAATGTACTTCTCAACAAAACGTGATCCTCTTTTCATAATGAAATATTTTGATAAACATTTTCATCCTCTGTTTCACTCCCTCTGGTTGAATTTCCAAAAAAGACTGAGAAACGTACTTTTTTATTTCTAACTGGGATGTCAAATACCAATTTTCGTAATACAGCTTTAAAACAGCTTTAGTAGTTCTGCAACACTGATTTACTTTCCCAACATCTATCACTCTCTTTATGACCTCCTTAGAGGTCTAGTTTAAAAAAATGCTGAAACACGCGTTTTTTATTTCTGACCGAGAAAACAAATATCAAATTTCATAGCACTTGCTTTAAAACTGTCTTAATAGTGACGTAATCTCAAAAACGTTTCATTCCCTATTTCACCCCCTTATGGATGAGATTTCGGAAAATGTCTTTTTAAACAGTTCCTACAGTATAAGATCAACGGCCTCTTTGTTTTCATCCAAGGATGTATTTTCATGAAAACGTTCTTCCTCTATGGATCCCCCTTAAGTACTGAATTTCCAAAAATACTCAAACAAGTATTTTTTCTTATTTATAACTGAGAAGACAAACACCAAATTTCAGAATGTCGCTTTAAAAATGTGATCATAATTAAACATTTTCATAAGAACATGCATCACCTATTTCATCCCCTGAGAGGTCGAATTTCCAAAAACAGTGAAACACTTCTTTTTAATTCCCAATCTAGAAGCCAAATTAAAATTCTCACGGATCTAGCTTTAAAAATGCTTTGATAACGAAATATTTTCGTTAAGCGTTTCATCCCCTATTTCGCCTACAGGTTTTCAAAAACAGTGAAAGATGTAATTCTTTATTTCCAAAAGAGAAGTCAAGTAACGCTTTAGTGGCTCTTTAGCAATCATCAAAAAAATAAATTCACCCACTATTTCACTGGCATAGGGGCTAAACTTCCAAAATGCTGATACATGCATTTCTTTTTTTTTGGCTGAGGAGCCATGTATCAGTTTTCCTAGTTCTAGCTCCGAAGCTCCCTCAATTTTCAAAAAGCTTTTATCCCCTAATTTATTTCCATAAGGGTGGAATTATGAAAAATCTCTTCTTAAACAATGCCTTCAGCATAAGATCAACACCATCTCCAAATCATTAGCGGTTTGGACTGGGTGATGACGAGTCAGTCAGTTAGGACTTTTCCTTCTTCTATTCTGAGGCAACAATGCCTGTCTCTAACCATGTCTTCCACATTCACACTTCCGCAATCCACACTGTAAAGTTGTCACTGCGGAGAAGCCACTGTTTAGTTGATTTTCATTTGACTTCTATATGGTCTCATATAGGTTGTTAAGTCACATAAATACTAGCAAGTTACTTACTTCAGCGTTGCTTCGACTTCAAAAGCTAACATTCTCTCCTTCCTCATAATCTGGATGCCTATTATTATTTATTAATGACTGTTCGTTTTCTTAATATCATTCTTCCCCTCAACACCGTCTTTAGCTTTCACTGCTACCGTCGCTCATCCTAACGTTCCGAACAATACTTTTAACTCCAGACTCCAACTAACACACATGCCCGTTTGTTACGTGCTGGTTCGCTGTCCTTTGAACTCGGGAATGTTCCTGCCACAAAAAAAGGTACGCAGCGTACAGACGGTTCCAGAATATTAGACTCGCTGGCTAGCGCATGCAAGGATCATGAGTATAGCAGACACAGTCCTCTGACAGCCTTCATACAGATGCGTCAAGTCGCTTGAGAAAAACGCTTGTTTCTATAAAAAGTGTTCGCCTGAAAAAGAAGACACAATACTTTAGATAATTGTCTCAGTAGGTGTCAAAAATTAGAATCCATTATGTCCACTGTGCATTTAAATTAGCGATCTATTCTGGTGAAGTGAAACCATTCACGTTTTTAATCGTGATTTTTTTTGTACCATTCACTAGTTTTCAACACATTGCAGGCTTATCATCAAATGGATATGTTACAAGAACATTATTATACCAAGTACAACTGCACTATGTGGTCGTTTTGAATGCACTGCCTCATGGTATCCATGGCAGTTTCTAATGTCGATTTTGCAGGTTATACACGTTCATTGTTTACTACTGTGAATGAGTGTGAAATTGTTGGAGTTAAGTACTGTGTACGTGTGTGTATTCTGCGAAATCTACATTATGAGAATGAATATGCCTTGGATACCATGAGGCAATGATGAGCGTCTAGATGCACATAGTCCAAATAACGTGCCAGTAACGTCTCCATCTGATGATAGGCCTGCAGTGGCTTGGAAACTAGTTAATGGAAAATACAGTAAATCGTATCAAAATTGAAAAAAGGGTCTAATTGCTACAAGAAGCCGAAGTGGTCCCATACTCTAGGAGTCAGTGTAGGGGAGCAGGTGCAGTAACCCAGCAGCGCCACTTTTGGCACGGTCCTATTGGAGGTAGTTTGCCGTCGCTTCCTCCGACCTGTTATGAAGTGTTAACATACACGGTGATTCAGCTTGCCGCCAGCCATTGGTTTTATGAAACCCGCAACACCTTCAAACACCACACATTTTCGTACTCCTTCGTTCGCTTCACTCAAACTCCTGCTCCCATAGCGAAAATAAACAGGACCTTTTTCTAGGAAATTTAAGGTAATTACTGACATACGTTTTCTCTACAGGCCACGGTTTACGAATTATTCAATAAAAACGTATGTAAGTGATCTCCAAATGCGTTATTATCGAGCAACTCGAAAACTGTGGGCTCTAGCGGAAACCTATTCCGGTATGAAATTTAACTACCTTAAATGTCCTACAAAAAGGTCCTGCTCAGTTTTTTTTCTGTATGACTAATAGTTTTCGTGAAGCGAGCGAGAGAAAATGAAATTCTTTCGTTTGATGTTTGAAGGCTTTGTTGGTTGCATAGAACCTATCACTAGGGGCAGAGAAAACACGTTGTATATCTGTGTCATTTGGAAGAGTGATGAGTGCTTGTACGGTATGCTGTTGTGTTTGTGGATGTTTGTATGGGGGAAAGTAAAACCCAGTGTTAGCCTTTTGCTCTCGAATAGCTCGAAATGGACCTCTGAGAATCATGTCCCCAGCCGACGCACAGATCACCATCCACAGTGTCTTATGCCCTCATTTCATGAAATACTGTTAAGAGGTATGGAATTTAATCCAGGACATTGACGAAATTATTGGCGATCTCCGCCTCTTGCTAGCAAATAGTGATACTGAAAATTTTAGATCACCAGATTACGAACAGGCTTATCTCCGAGTCGAGCGCCACCGCACAGAAGTAGTTGTATATGGATCCAAATAAACCTTCTAAAACTAAAATTCTGTTACATTTTAAAAATTGTTAGATCATGTATTTTAATAAGGAAATGTAGCACAGTTACAAATATGTTATACCTTTGTTACTCTTGCAAACGCTCTAACAACTACTAAGCGAAGTGAGACTTTGTTTCTGCCTAAGTTGTAACAGAAGCTATGTGTCGTCTTGTATAGAAGACTGTTCAGAGGATGTGTGTGATGTTTTAACTTCATAGCGCCTCATTTGTAAGAGGAATTCACTGTGCATTTTTGGAATGTGTGCACTTTGGTGCAACTCTACTAGAAGTAACTTATTACACGCAAAACATGCACTGCGTGACACAAACCGTTCAACTATCGAGTCGAACTACGCACTGCAGATACGAACCAGCCTAAAACTAGGGAAATGCCAATTTTGTTCCAGTGTATTCAGTTCATCAAGAATGAAACTTAATTATCGATGTAAGATTGTTAATGGACGACAGTGTTGGTTTAAGAAAGATTGCTACTGAGAGAAAATACTAAGATTTACTGACAATCGCTCAGACGTTAGTATAAAAAATTGCTCCATTACACTTAACTTGTGTCGGTCTTTAGACTAAAAGATAAGCGATATGAATCACTCATATCACAGGCACTTAAAAGTGGATACCACTACTGGTAGAGTTAGCAAATGTAAAATGAAAAGCCAAGAATCACTGAGAATCAGATCCCTAGTCAAACTGTAAGATCGGAGGAATTCAGAAGTAATTCACCCCTTGTTCTCACAGGAACCGAGCGTGGAGACACAACGCACTCGCATTCGTGCTAATGGTGGTTCGACTCCCCGTCAGGACGTCCAGATTTTTCCATTGTTTCTCAGCAGTGTTAAGCAAATGCTGGGCAGGTTCCTCTGGAAAGGGCACGGCCGATTTCGTTCCTCGCCGTTCCCCTGTATTCCCTCAGTCACTAACTACTGTATCATAGGGAGGACATTAAACATTAATTTTCATTTCTTCTTTGTAGTACGATAATGTTTAGTAGAGCTACATATGGGTCGACGAATACTTGAATTACAGACGGTAAAATCGATTTTGTAAGCCTAATTTCAGGCCGAATCCTATGATTATTTTAGAATCTATTCATCATCATCATCGTCATCTTCCTTTCAAGGATAAGGCTATTGCCTGTCCCGAAGTCGCAAACAAAACCAGTCCCATCTTTCTCGAGCCCTTCCAATATCTCCTTTCCCATTCGGCTTGTAATTCAGGATCTAATGAGGAATTCTGTGAACTGGCATTCTGATGAGGTGTTGTCTCCAATTTCGAAAACATTTTTTAATTTTTCATTCGTACTGGAAATGTTTAATGCTGTGCTAATATACCCGTTCTAATCATATCTCTTGTCGTGTATGTTTGTTACTGCTTCACGCTAAAACGGATGGACTGGTTTAGAAGAATTTTGGAAAGGAATTGGCTTAGAACCTATATACTAAATTAACACATACGCTATTTTTAAAAGTGTGCAATACTAGATTTTCATTGATTTGAAGAATATGACGCGTTATGTGGACCAATAAATACTCTGAGAAACTCTACTGTTTGACTTTTGAACAGTATCGCATTTGAGAAAATGCTTTCACTGGTTAATGTTTCCTACATAATATGATTCAATGTAATGTATTCAGTGCTTATACAATGCTCAAAATGCTTAATCCGTTCTCCCGCATAAGCCCACCGTCTTTTAGCTGCTGAGCCTGAGGCGTATCTTATAGCTCCTGGGACGCGTGAAGATTCACAACGGCCGTATCATTTAAACGCGGTACCACAGAGAGAAATTGTGCTTTTACATGTAGAACATGGCAGGCTTTTAGTGAGGCTGCATTCGATTATGATACGTGAACGTATCCGCTCGTAACAGGGGACACACGTGTGGGCTCATGACGTTGTTGCGCGTACAAATATTACAAAATTAGCGCTGCACCGAACTGTAAGTTCCGTTCATTTCTTTATTCGTAAAATTAGTATGTTTGCTATTCCTTCACGGACAGGCAGCTGAAAGGGTTAGGATCAACTTTGTAATGGAGATAACCTATGCTTTGAGTTAACACATAGGCTGCCTCTTACTCTGAAGAAAACCATGGATCCCGTGGGATGATCAACAGTACGTTCTGTGGGACGGATAACGTGACCGGAAAGTCATCCAAGGAAGTTAAATACCTTAGCGTAAAGATTAGCTTTAACTGTTTTGACAAACAAAATTATTGATATCAAGAACTTCTATTATCTCAACGAAGTTGTCTTTCCAGTTCAAACTGTTGCAGTTCCCCTTGAAAGTGGCCTTATCGACCACTAAAAATAAAATTACAAGCATTAGAAGTGACAGGTATTCATCTGGGTACAATAGTGTACGGAAAGTTCTACATTCTCTGCTCGCGTGAAATCTCAACATACAGGGTGATTCAAAAAGAATACCACAACTTTAAAAATGTGTATTTAATGAAAGAAACATAATATAACCTTCTGTTATACATCATTACAAAGAGTATTTAAAAAGGTTTTTTTTCACTCAAAAACAAGTTCAGAGATGTTCAATATGGCCCCCTCCAGACACTCGAGCAATATCAACCCGATACTCCAACTCGTTCCACACTCTCTGTAGCATATCAGGCGTAACAGTTTGGATAGCTGCTGTTATTTCTCGTTTCAAATCATCAATGGTGGCTGGGAGAGGTGGCCGAAACACCATATCCTTAACATACCCCCATAAGAAAAAATCGCAGTGGGTAAGATCAGGGCTTCTTGGAGGCTCTGTCACGGGCTGCCTGGCGGCCGATCCATCGCCTCGGGTAGTTGACGTTCAGGTAGTTATAGACATAAGTGCCAATGTGGTGGCGCTCCATGCTGCTGAAATTTGAATTGTTGTGCTTCTTGTTCGAGCTGAGGGAACAGCCAATTCTCTAACATCTCCAGATACCGTAGTCCAGTTACATTAGCACCTTCGAAGAAAAAGGGACCAAAAACTTTATTGGCTGAAATGGCACAGAAAACGTTCACCTTAGGCGAGTCACGTTCATACTGAGTTTTTTCCCGCGGATTCTCAGTGCCCCATATACAGACATTGTGACGGTTGACTTTCCAGTTAGTGTGGAAAGTTGCTTCATCACTAAACACAATCTTTGAAACGAAAGATTCATCTGTTTCCATTTGAGCAAGGATAAAATCACAGAAATCGATTCTTTTAATCTTATCAGCTGCAGACAGTGCTTGAACCAATTTCAGAGGATAAGGTTTCATAACTAACCTTTTCCGTCGGACTCTCCATACAGTTGATTGTGGAATTTGCAGCTCTCTGCTAACTCTGCGAGTCGATTTTCCTGGGCTGCGAACAAATGCTTGCTAGATGCGTGCTACATTTTCATCACTCGTTCTCGGCCGTCCAGAACTTTTCCCTTTGCACAAACACCCATTCTCTGTAAACTGTTTATACCAACGTTTAATACACCACCTATCAGGAGGTTTAACACCATACTTCGTTCGAAATGCACGCTGAACAACTGTCGTCGATTCACTTCTGCCGTACTCAATAACACAAAAAGCTTTCTGTTGAGCGGTCGCCATCTTAGCATCAACTGACGCTGACGCCTAGTCAACAGCGCCTCAAGCGAACAAATGTACAACTAAATGAAATTTTATAGCTCCCTTAATTCGCCGACAGATTGTGCTTAGCTCTGCCTTTTGTCATTGCAGAGTTTTAAATTCCTAAAGTTGTGGTATTCTTTTTGAATCACCCTGTATATGCAGAGAAAAGTATTCTCGCAATGTGTTTTTACAGACACATATCACAGTAGATTTATGGCTCTCCATACACACTAAGACAATTATGATCTTTTCCGCGTTAGGCATGTCGCAAACAGTCGTGAAATTATTTGCTCCCTTCTTGGCACATTTCGTAATTCGCTACTCCTTCACCTAATTTTTTTCCTTAAGTAAACGAGTGAACTGTGAGCAACAGGTATTTTGTCAGCTTGTCCCATCGTTTCAGTATCTGGTGATTTTGTTTTCTTCTTCCTTTTTTCTTCTTCCAATGTCGCGCGGCGTGCTGGGCCGCAAATGGTTCGCGCCTAATACCTGGAAGAGATGACATTTTCATAGCACATTCGAGTGGATAGTAAGTCTTTATAAACAACTTATAAGCTCCCGTCTCCTTGGAGATTATATGGGTTAATTAATGATCATTATGTTACATTCCTCTTGTTTTAGTTGGCCGTGTATATCAAGACCCCGTTCATTGTTAAATGCAATGGTGTGGTACTAACTGATGGAGACGCATTAAGAACTGGTAAAATTTAATTTATTTCCTTTATCACACTGCACAAACATAAACACACTATTATTCAAACTGTGTGCCACTACTATTAAACATAGAGATAAATCCTTCGCTACGCAACCGCCTTTGGCTCACGCAGCCTACACCTTCCACAGCCTCTCAACAACTGCCTCTGCTTGCGACTCTCTGCGCCACTGGGCATTGTCACCCTCCAAAGAACAACCACTTACAGATACTACACACCAGTACCCTCGCATCCCCACCAAAACAAAACTAGAGCTAGGTTACCATTTGAGGGGACTCATAAGTCCTAGTGAACGTTATACAATAAAAAATCAGAATTTGAAAATTACACTAACTAGTATTTCATGTCAAAGTAGTTGCAATAAGTATCTGACCCTGAGAACAAATGATTTTCAAAATATAACTAATGTTAATTAATCTTATCTCCACGCACACAAAACATGATCAATGACTATAGCAATTTGAAAATTATTTAATAATAGCAAGAACTTTACACACAATTTCCTTAGTGTCTGTTAATCAGCAAGAAGAATGTAAAAAAAGATAAGATAATGTGACTCACACAATTTACTCTTAATTATACACATGAATCACAGTAAAGAACATAATTCACACTAAGGAATGGTATCTGAATAAATGAGCCTAATTTTAAATAACCTAATACAAATGTACAACCTATATACACAGAAGCATTGACAGTATGTATCTGTCAAAACTACAGTTACAGGCATAAAACATTTTATCAATTAACAATTGAATTTTGTAAATTGGCACACAGCACACAGACTACTTACACAAAAATCAGTACATACCTTTAAAGAAATATTTTCCATTTACAACCAGGTTACATTGAGTGAATCATTTATAAGCAAAAGACATTGAGTTGGATTGAGCACTTTCCGCACCATAAGGAAATATTGGGTACTCTGCTTTGGGGCCCTACCTATAAGCTGAGCAGAACTTCACACGATTTCACTAGGGGGAGTGGCATCGTCGCCGCTGAGGACTCACAAACACTATACGTAACAGCACTTGTTACTCTGCTTTTATCACTGTCCTACGTGTTGAGCTGGTCGTCACACGCAGTTACGACGTTTGATGCAAGGGAAGAGTGACATCGACGCCGCTGGAGACAGGAAGATCTAGGAGCTGTTGTTACGCCCACGAAGAATCGCAGCATTCCACCGTACGGTTCGTCGGTGGCACGTTCCCGTTATGTTGACAAGTGCCGGTTGCCAGTCAGCTGTTCCTGACGTCTGCCACCTCCTCCTAAATGGCTCTGAGCACTATGGGACTTAACATCTATGGTCATCAGTCCCCTAGAACTTAGAACTACTTAAACGTAACTCATCACGAGGCAGAGAAAATCCCTGACCCCGCCGGGAATCGAACCCGGGAACACCTCCTCCTACTCCCCCTAACCGTAGCGCGCCGTGCGTTGAAGGTCATTGGCAGGCAGGCATGAAAACAATAAAATAACATTACGGCAGTGTGAGATAACGAAAGACTAACGCGCTGCGCGCTTAGCTGTGCACTGTTGCCTGCTTCCTGAAAACCAAAACATACGCTACAAGCGTCGATCCGTTGTCCGCTGCTGCGCCTGTCACATAACATAAGAGAAAGTCACACGATATCAAATACAGAGAATAAAATGCACTCACTGCAGCTACCGACTACAATCTTCAACATCTCACAATAGCTACCGACTATTGTCCAAGGATTTGTCCATCAGTAACGTAGCTTATTTATAACTAAAAATGGTTCACTAATTGACACTTCCTTGTGATAATTCAGGACACTTATACAACTTAATGTTCTCAACATGTTATAGAATAATATGGTTCATGGCGCGAGCGTCAAGAACAATGCATCCTGTACCGTCCCCTTTTTCCTACAGCATGTATTGGGTTCGAATATTCACTGTCTGTTCTTTCAATTACCTGATTAGCCAACATCCTTTTGATTTCCTTGTTCACTGCTTCTCTCTTCGCTAAAGGTATTGCATACGATTTGCTGCGAAATGGTTCATGTTCCTTTACTTTAATTTTGCAAAAACATCCTTTAATTAATCCAGGTAATTTTGAAAACAGGTCAACTTCGCCTATCAGCACTTCCATTAATCCCTCTCTTTTTGCTTCTGTCAAGTTCACTGACGTCTGAAAGTTGATTCGAATACCAGTCAGAGCATCGTCATTATTCTTCTCACGCAGGAAAGGATCTTCCTCAGAATCATCATAAGTCGCCAGTTCCTCTTCTCCTCGGAAACGCATTAGCCTCATCTTCACGCACGCAACGCCCTTACTTTCTTCACTAATAAATCGTTTAAACATTATCTTCTTCTCGACATTATTTATTCTCGTCCACAGACAACCCTTTTCAAATTCAATACTGCACCTCATTTCAGTCAACCAATCGATTCCAAGAACTAACCCGTCATTAAGAGATCCAACAATTAATACGCTCTGCTCATACTCGTCTTCATTGATTCTAAACTTCAATACAGCTTGACCTTTAATGGGTTTGCTTCTATTAGCTACAGCACTGACTATCCGTACGCCGTTCACGGGGAATGTTGGAAATGCCACCAGATTATTTAATTGTGAAAACAAATTTTCTGAAATTGCACTCGCTTCGCTCGCTGAGTTCAGTAGTGCGTCCACAATAGTTCCGCATACGTCCACCTCTACAAAAGGCATTAAGATTTCTTGATCACTATTTTCGTCCTCTCGATACAAATCGTCTTTAATATCATCTACTCGTTCACACTTGATTCCGTTAATCGCTAAATCCGACCCATTTCTTGTAACTTGAGTTTCGGAGCGGGTCGTCTTCGAAACTTGACTTAGTTTACCGGTTCACGTTCGTGTGGATTACGCTCTGGGCTCCTTTCTTGTTTCAGCGATCGTTGTTGTCTTCTGTTTTCTTCATACTGTGATCGATCCGAGTACTGATTGTAATTAAATCTGTTGGGTGCGTCATACTCATTTCTTCCTTGTTTTCCGTCCCCTCTTCTATCAAATCTGCTTGGTCTTCCATTAGTCGTAAATTCTTGTCGCGGTGGTCCAGTACCACGCGAATGACGATCGCCGTTATTTCTCTCGCGCTGTTCGCGTTCATGGTTAAGTATATCAATTCTATCGATCATTAGTCAGGTCTGCTCCATGTTCAATTTTGGAGTGAGTGCTAACTTTTCACGTACTGCGAAAGGTAGCTTCTGTATCAAAATTAACATCAATTCCTCTTCCTTGGCCGGATCATCAAGATAGGCACTGTCGTTCCAAAATATCTGCATAGATTCAAGCATTGTTCCATGATGTGTTGCGTAGTTCAGCGGTATAAGAATCTTTGATTTTACATCCCATTGTTTTTTCGCCACGAATATTTACTCAAGAATGCAGATTCTAATTCTTTGTACTGTGAATAATTTTCTGAAACACTAATACCCCAGATATGTGCTTCGCCTTTCATGTGGCTAATGCACGTATCAATTTTCGCACGTTGTGTATGATGTCTTGGAAACGAGTGTTTAAATTGCTTAATAAAGGCAACTGCATGGATACCTTGTTTCGGATCGTAATCTTGAAAGTTGCGAAAGCTCAATCCGTTCTCTACAATAACTTGAGGTACATTAACAATACTTTAATGAACTTCGCGTAACGCAGCATTGATTTCCTGACGTATAAGGTCTTGATGGACATTGTTCAAACCATTTTCCGATGACATTACCTTTTGGCGAATTTCGCATATTCGGTACACAGTTCAGTACATTGCGTCTGTACGCCTTGAAATAACTTAAGAATTGTTTCTTTGTTGCCTTTATATGTACTCTTAATTTTAGAAATTTCATCGTTTTGAGCCTTAGCTCTTTCTTGAACTTTGTTAACTAACGTGCTCGATTGTTTACCTTATTCATTAACTTTTGTGTTAAGATCTTGCATTTTATTTTCAAGTCCTTCATGTTTGGTATCACATTCCTTTTGGAGCTCGTTATGTTTCTGATCAAGTGAATTAGTGAGCTCAGTTTACAAGTTAACCATTGAATTTGATAAATTCTTTATTTTTTTCATTGGCGTTCCTATTTTCTTGTTTGATTTCTCTCAACATCTGCACTATCAAATCATTAGGGCTAACAATCGTTCCCGTTTGTTGACTACTCACTGGTGTTGAACTAGGCGTCATTGAATCGAAACTAACTACATCACTATCATCCATTACGTTACGTGTGGTATTCTCAAGTCCAAACTCGCATTCTTCATTAACTTGTCCCTCCTCATTAATAACTTCACTGTTGTTTTGCGTTGTGTCCGTCATGTTAACAATGTTCACAAAAATCACTGTCCGTTAATAATTAGTTCCAACACTTAATTTAAGAGATCATATTATAAATACCACAGTCTCTAATGTAGTTCAGAGGTCCTTTCCTAATTTCTCCTGTGCAACGTACAAAACAATTAGAAACGACGCGCCGCGGCCGCAATGAGCTGTCTCACTCACCGTTTGTTGTGCCGTCTTATCCGACGATCCGAAGATTGCGAAGGAATCGACGTCAGCCACACGCGTCGCCAAATATAAGCTCCTATCTCCTTGGAGATTATATGGGTTAATTAATGATCATTATGTTACAGTCCTCTTGTTTTAGTTGACCATGTATATCCAGACTTCGTTCATTGTTAAATGCAATGGTGTGGTACTAACTGATGGAGACACGTTAAGAACTGGTAAAATTTAATTTATTTCCTTTATCACAGTGGACAAACATAAACACACTATTATTCAAACTGTGTGCCACAACTATTAAACATAGAGATAAATCCTTGGCTACGCAGCCGCCTTTGGCTCACGCAGCCTACAATTTCCACAGCCTCTCAACAGCTGCCTCTGCTTGCGACTCTCTGCGCCACTGGGCATTGTCGCCCTCCAAAGATCAACCACTTACAGATTCTCTACACACTGTAGGAGCGTAGAAGTCGTTATTGTGTGACACAAATCGCAGCAAGCGTATCTTTCGATTGCGTTATCTTAGACGCTAATGTTTATTATACCGTCAATGGACCATCGATCTTGAAATGTGATACAAACATCTTGAGACGTCTTCCCGCTCCTGAGAGAAAGTGTTTTTAACAGTCGGACTGACAGGCAGACGGACAACAAATTGATTCTTTAGGATTTCCGTTTTTACGGATTGACATTCGGAACGCTAAAAAGGGTCATAAAATTCAACAGAACTCTGTCACAAGTGTAGTTATAACAGGTTTCCGGGCCTCGGTCCTGTTTGTGGGGCGGGCGAAAGCAGGAGCGTTTCTGAAGTCAGCGGAGGCGCGCCGCCTCCCGTGGAGGGCTGTAATTCCTCAGCGTTGCGACACTCGCGCCGCTCATTGTTTTCGTTATTGGCCTGCTGCTTAATAATGGCGCCAGAGGCCGGCGGCTTGGCGTCGCTGAGTGCCGGCGCATTGTTCGCGGCATTCCGTCGGCGCGCGACACCGGATTCTGATTGTGTGGCTGCCGCCTGGCTCACGGGAGCGCAGCGCAGTACTCTGCCCCCTTCCCCCGCTCCCCCCCCCCCCCCCCCCCCGGCCGAACATCTCTCTGTCGCTGTGACGTATACCGGCCTGTCGCATAATGCTAATCCGCAGAGTGTACGTGCACGGGCGGTTCTGCGAGGCGCGGGATTCGTACGCACCTTTGAGCGCAGCCGCCGAGCAGCTGCATTGTCGCCACTCTGTCGCCCCTAACAAACCCTCTGACAGTCGCCGGTCAACCATTAACGCTGCAAGTCCTCTGATACTTTAACCTGCGGCGTCGCCCGACAAATGAAATGACTCGGTCAGCGGAGCGTTCAATTCGATGGCGCGAATACGCTGTCCGCGCGCGGACGCGCGGCGCGTGAATTAACATTGCGCGCAACGTTATTCCAGCCGCCGGGGATCCCAGCCAGTGCCCTTAAGCGGGAAACGGCCGCACTTCGCTCACATAATACTCTTGTGTCCGTTCGTGCTGCACAAAAGCGCCAGTAAACCTACGTAAATGCGGACTCGCAGCACTGGTTGTATACGTGTACAGTGGTTGAACAAAATAATGGCGAAGAGTGCGGCTGGCACGAATAAAGTGCTGAGCCAGATCCCTCTGGCAGGCTCCCTTGTAGAGATTAAAGAAAAAAGAATCGTGAATAATAGAAAGCAGAATTATATATTATTCTTTGTTAAATACCGGGTGAACCAGAACTCCACAGACAATATTTCGGAGGTTGTTGAGGGATATTTTCTGGTTACTTCCGTATATGGGAGATGCGGTCATCGGTGGCTCGTTAGAGAGTAATAAGGTCATTATGAGTTTCTCCCTATGTTACCAGAATTGCCTTTGTTTCTGTGGAAACACTTTCACAACTGTGAAAAAGCCTGTAATAGACAATCACCAGTTCCGGGAACAGTTAAGCATAGCGTTGTCATACCATTTTCCCCTTGCAACTACCGTGACTCAGTCGAACAAGTTTCCTTCTAAATGAGACGCAGAGCACGTACCGTCGACATTCGCACTTTTGTGCAGATATTTTCAGTGCAATATCGACACAAGGGGTAAGAAATCAAACGAAATGCCATTATGTACGTCTGCAGGCTTTCGTGGCCGTAGTGACTTAAGATAATATCTTCTGGGTTATGAAGCCGCGTCTTATTTCTTCTACACGATTTTCTTCTTGACCTTGGATTGTCCACGGTTGACGGAACCGTATCAAATACCAATGCCGTGTTGTCTTCTAAAGGGGGAGTTTTGCCGCGTTTATGCTGGAGAAGTGCTTTTTTGGGGAGGGGGTGGGTGGGCAGAGGGGGGGGGGGGGGAGCATCTGACTGGTTTGATGCGGCCCGCTAACGAATTCCTCTCGAGTGTCAACCTCTTCATCTCAGAGTAGCACTTGCAACCTACGTCGTCAATTACTGGAGATTATTGCGGGTTATTGAGTGAAATCCCTGTGGCTACTACTGTAGGCCCATCGTCACTGGATTAAGTATTCCAGCTCTTACCCCGGAGAAAAGTTATTGGTTAAATATTGGTTAAATTTCTTCCGGCTGCTATGGGTAGGCTACCGTCATTGGGGAGAAACGAATCGAGCTGAACAAGAGAGGGGGAATGTTTTTCTAAAAATATTATTGTCCACGGCGGAGGCTTCCTGGAAGTTGTTTTTACTGCTCGCACACCGCGGCCGCGTATTCACTACGGATGGCGGGGTTCCACGAAGCCGGACTCCTGTAGCCGTCCTCTCAATTGTAGTTTCATACGTTCTTAGAAATATCAGGTGCTTTTCGCACTCTTCCTCTATCAATGTTGGTTTCCTTAGGCACCACATTTCACTAGATTTTTCGCCACCATAGACGTCTCAGCTGGTTTTATGCGTGCGTGGCGTTTGTGTTACTCCATATCTTTTCAACAGTCCCTCCCATTTCGCATACATACACTTTCCGCAGGCAAAGGTCGTTTCATAGACGCCCGTGGTGTGAAGGTAATCTGGTGCAACTGTTTTCCATCGTAAAAAAACAAAAAAATGTTATTTTGTCTTCACCCACAAGATTTTACTTTAATTATTCTATAACGAGCCACCGGAGACTAAAAGGTTCTTATAGCAAAATATTTTGAAAACATCTCTGAATCACTGCCGAAACTTTCTCTGTGGTACTGTACTGTACTGTACTGTAGACGGAGAAGGAATCCTTCCAACAAATCGCTGAAGCATACGGCACACAATAATCCGTTGGCACTTTACGAGGTCAGTTCAAAAAATTACGGAAAATTTAGTGCCAATAATGTGTTGGAGCGAAATCCGGTTGACATCCCTGCATACGCCTGCGTCTAATGTGTAACTGCTAGAAGTTTTATTGTTGTATGTCTGTTCGTTATTGTTCAGTGCTGTACTGAGTAACACTTTGCGTCGCACAGTTTGCGAATTTCGAGATGGCAGAGTTAGAAGAGCAACGCATCTGCATTAAATTTTGCGTAAAACGTAAGAAAACGTTTACAGAGACCGACCAAATTATGGAGGGAGCCTACGGTGATGAGTGATTAAGCCGTCCTCGGTGTTACGAATGGTTCAGACGGTTTAAAATGGGCGGACGGGAGTTAAAGATCACCTTTATTCAGGACGTTCTTCGACATCTACGAAGTTCATCATGAACTAGTGCCACTGTGACAAACTATTAATCAGTGATACTATTGGGACGTGTTGCAACACCCTCGAGGAAATGTGAGAAGGTTCAAATGGCTCTAAGCACTATGGGACTTAACATCTGAGGTCATCAGTCCCCTAGACTTAGAACTACTTAAACCTAACTAACCTAAGGACATCTCACACATTCATGCCCGGGCAGGATTCGAACCTGCGACCGTAGCATCAGAACGGTTCCGGACTGAAGCGCGGCCGGCCGAAATGTGAGAAGGAAACGACCTGAAATGCGGCGAGACAATTCATGGCTCTTGCATCACGATAACGCATCCGAACATTCATTCCTGCTGGTGCGTGACTATTGCACAAAAACGAAATAACTGTGCTGCCTCATCCTCCGTACTCCAAAGAATATGCCCCCGCGGACTTCTTTATTTCCGAATTTGAAAGGGCGAATATCTGCAACGGTAGAAGAGATAAAAGAAAAATCTCAGGCAGTACGTCACGCGGTCCAACAAGATGCATACCAAGACTGCTTCCGGAAGTGGAAACGGTGTTGGGAGTGACGCATCAACTGTGAAGGACGTATTTCGGAGACCAAGCACTGCAAGTAAAAGGTAAGCGCAGAAAAGTTTTGTGGAAAAGCTTAGGAGTTTTTTGAGCTAGTCTTGTATCTACCACAAATTAATACTCACGTCAGTGTGTCTTGGTGGATTTGCTTCTTTATACAATGCATATACATAAATTTTTTGTGACTTTATAAGTGCCGTACGACAAAACTGATAACTTGAACTTTTCATGAGTTTACGCTATCAATTAGGATTTTAATGGTAGCAGCATAGGATACTGCAAATCGTTCTCTTACGCAATCATAGCTCTCAAGTTTATATAGAGGCATGGGAGGTAGCCACACGTAAACTTTTATTATACCATCCAATCACTAAATTGTTCTTCCGTTCCCGTAACAGTAAACACACCAGCTGACAAAAAAGTGAAGCAGTCAGAAGACATGTTCGGATGTCAACGTAACTTCGTACATGTACGCTCCATCAACACACATGTTGCAATTCCGTGTGACCGGATGGCCGCCAGAGTAAATTAGTGCCATTTGGCTTTGTATTGGTGCCAGGTCTGTAGGATATATTAGATTAGGGACGTGAACAGCGTCAGATGTCACTACGAAGCACATGGAGCACATGGATGTGCTGTATATCCATGTGATACGGCGTTATCAGCAAATGTTTTAAAGAGACCACTTTGTGGGTTTCCATACTGCTGACTAGTCGAATTGTTTGATGTCCAGATTCTTAGGTCATTTAGATGTGGCAGTGACCCGACGTTGGACAGCGTGGGAACGTGGGAGCAGGCTTACTCGTCATCAAATTTGCCCTTGACCACATCTGACTAACACAAGTGAGGATCAGTGCACTGTGCACCAAGCACATCCTAACCACTGTACTTCTGCGCCTGCCATCTGCAAACAAGTGATGGGCTCCCTGATTGACTCTCAGCAACATTTCGCGTGGTCCGGAACGACTGTCAGAGACTAATAAACAGCTGGGTTACGATATTTCAGTCCCAAGCGTAGCTGCCGTTCACACTGCAACACAAACGGCTGCGTTTGGAGCGGTGCCGTGACCGAAAAGCGAGGAATTCTGCTGAATGGCGTCACACTGTGTCAGGGATAAATCGCGGTTGTGCAATACCTCGGATAAACATCGTCGGCGAGTATGGCCGGTCCAGGGGCAAGGTCCCGTTCTCCTAATGTGAGGTACAGTCGTCTTACTCCTGGTATCGGGTATGACTTCAGCCCAGGGCTGGAAGTTACTGAGGGAATTCCGACGGACAAGATTACGTCAAGGACATCCCGCGTCCTCGTGTCTTAACTCTCATGCGACAAATTTTCTCCACACATGCTACGTATCTTTATGAACTGTCAGCGTTATGTTAATGTACTCCCGCGGGCAAGAAGATATGTCACCGATAGAACACATGTGGGATCTACTCGAACTTAAGATCCATGACATCACGCTCCGGTCACAAGAAATGTGATCTGCTTGGCTCGGGAGAGAATACAGTGAATTCATGATATCCTAACCAACAAAATCACTTAATGCAACCAGGGAAAAGCGGGTGCAACGTCTTACTGGTAAGTGGGCTCGTACTGCCAAGTTTTTGTCAACTTCGTTAAGTTTCCTTTTGTTTCCTCCCCCCCCCCCCCCCTTTTAGTGTGTCTCTTTTTTTTGTCAGGCAGTTATGTTTTGCGTTCACCACCGTTAAACTGATAATATAAAAAATCTATATAAGTTCTTATGATGTAAATAAACTCATACGAGTATTCACGAATAAATCTGACAACAGGACTTGGCCTTCGGACGATCCGTGTATTCGAACTGCCTTTCGAGGTGAATGAAGATGAAGTCATCGCGGCGATAAGCCCGTTCGGAAAAGTCCACAGACACGTAGCCGAGACATGGGTACAGTTTACGACGTATCCGGTGCTTAATGGTGTGAGAGAAGTCAGAATCGATCTCAAACGGCACGTTCCATAGTACATTTCTATCGGCGGTTGCCAAGGGGTGGTCATTTACGACGGACAACCTCGAACATGTTCCGGTTGTGGCAAAGAAGGCCACGTCCGTAATGAATGCCTGCAACGCCGCATCACACAACTAAGGCCCGACGATACGAACACCGACAGAGCCACGACCACCCTTCCAGTCACCTATGCGGCGACTCTGCACGTCCAGCCCTCACAAGGCGCCGTTCATGAGCTTCTCTCTGGTCCGATACACCCGGAGGCGTCCCAGCACCTTGACACCGGCGATGCCGCCCGTGAACATGTCCAACAGCCGGACACACCCACGCTAGAAGATCACAAGGATACCAATGAGAGTGTTCTGGAGAATGAAGACCGCATCATAGCACCCGGGCTTTTGTACCGGAACGACGTGAATCTCTTCCTTCCTCCGACACCGAAACTCATTGCCGAAAGCAGAAGTCGCCCAAAAGACGAAAAAAACGCCGCAAGACATCAGACTCGACCATTGAGCCCCCTCCGCAGGACGAAGAGATGTCACATCACTCCGACGGAGAACACGATAACACTTTCTCCTCTGCCACGGAGACGCGTCATCCACAAGATGGTGAACCGTCCAACAGAGATCGTGCGCAAGCCCCGCGCCCAGAAGCCATGGAACATAGCACGCCTGCTGTCACCGACGCCATTGAGCCGACTCGGCCAGCGCTGCCACCTCTCGCCGATGTCAAACCTGTCGGACACTTTTCATGGGCGGATGACACGGATTTCCCACCTCCATCTGATGCGGAAATAAGATCTGTTTCTCCGTTAGACCAAAACTAAAATGGGGGAAGTTTCTATGGCGACTCTTGCGACTTCTATGGACTTCCAGCATCCACCATAACAATCGTCACCAGCTTCGAACCTATCGGCAGCACGGATCTCCCATCAGGCGTACCGAATAGCTACTATCAATACTAATAATATCGGCTCCCAAACTAAACTTCAACTGCTCCGTGACACGCTAAGAGCAGCGGACATCGACATCGCCCTGTTACAAGAACTGAGAACAGCGACTTGGACTGGGTGTTATGGATATGAGACGTACGCCGCCCCTGCAGCTATGGAACACACAGGCGCAGCCATTCTCCTCCGAGAAGGAATTGCAGTTTCCGATGTCGCATACCTCCCAACAGCGCGAGGGGTGGCCATAACAGTTGAAGGACTCAAAATCATAAATCTCTACGCCCCATCGGGCACTGATAAACGGAGGGATCGCTCCCAGTTCTACGCAGAAGATATCACGCCTTTATTCCTCGGTCGATACGATCGTCTCATCGTAGGTGGAGATTTCAACTGTGTTCTCGAGCGCACAGACCAATACCCCCATTTCACCACATGTCCGAACTTCGCTTCCTCGTCCGCCGCCTTCGTCTCCTCGACACTTGGCGAGTGGTACACGGCGACCGCCCGGGGTATACACACATCACGAGCCACTCCGCCAGCCGACTTGATAGAATATACATCTCTAACGCTCTAAAATCAGTTCTCCTTGACGCGGAACGTTGGCCGTCTGCCTTTTCGGATCATGACATCTAAATCTGTACCATGAACCTACGTCGACAATCTATATGGCGCAGTGCAGGAACTTGGAAACTCAATGTCGCGCTACTGCGGGACCCTGAATGTCGACAACAGGTCACCGACACGTGGCACACCTGTGTTCACCGCATTATGCGTTACGAGACCACACTGCAGTGGTGGTTGCTGTGCGCCAAACCGGCCATCCGACGCACATTGAAACACTATGGCAGAGCCAAAGCCAGGTGGAATCACCATACAACTGATTTCTAATATAGCGCTCTACGTGAACTCATGGATCATCCTCCATCCCCGGATCGCCTCAAAGAAGCTCAACGCATCAAGGCAAAGACTTTATCCTTGAGCAGATGCCGTCTAGAGGGAGCCATTGTCCGAGCCCGCAGCCAAGACAGGATTAACGGTGAAGAACCTTCTATGCATCATATTGTTCAAAACGTTCGTCGACGCCGACAGGCTTTAATGACAACTTTAGACTTACCTGATGGACGACGGCTGACTTCGCAAGCTACCATTGCGGATGCATTCACAACGCACTATAGACTTTTGTATCAAGAAGTACCTGCCGGTGCAGAGGCCATTGCTGAGGTTGCCCGGGAGACACTTGGTACTCTAAACGCAGCAGCTGCAACCCTCCTGACTGCTGAAGTGACCACCGACGACGTCCAAGGCGCTGTGGCCAAGGGGTCTCTGAATCGATCTCCCGGCCCGGATGGTTTACCTCTCGAATTTTACAGAGCCTTCCAAGATTTGATGATGCCACGATGGAGGGACATGTACTGGGAACTTTTGTCCGGCGCGGCGAACCCGCCACCAATGTTCATGGAAGGCTTACTTGTGCCAATTCCGAAACCCGCAGGAGGAACACGACTCGACAGTTACCGGCCGATCACGTTACTCATTTCGGACTTCAAGATTTTCACACGCCTTCTAGCAGTGCGATTCAAACGTGACTTACGGGACATTGTTTCCCACGAACAAACATCCTTAGGCGGCGATCGTAATATACAGACAGCCCTCAGTGAAATCGAGATGTGATCGCTGTGGCAACACACTCGCGACTGCCAGGCGCTTTAATCTTCATCGACTTCAAACAAGCGTTTGACCGCGTCAATCATGCATTCCTCAACGCAGTGATGGACCGAATGATAATTCCCCCGACGTTCACGCAAGTGATTATGAGGCTCCTTCGTGGAGCAACGTCCAGACTTCTCGTCAACGGCAGACTTACAGAACCTATACGGATTGAACGCTCAGTACGGCAGGGTTGCCCTTTGTCGACGGTGCTTTATGCCATTGCGACGGAACCACTCATTTGCGGATTACGACGACGTTTGACAGGTATTCCACTCCGGGATCATATGTTCCGCTGCCGAGCTTACGCGGACGACTTGGCCCTCGTCGTACGTTCAGCGGCTGACGTACAAGCTGCGATGCAGTGGATTACCCGTTACAGTGCAGGGGCAGGGAGCGCTATGAACGTGGCAAAATCATGCGCCATGAAGATCGGCCGCGGCCTTCCCGCAGACAGCGTAGTCCCATTTCAGCTGGTGGAAACCCTTCGTTGTCTCGGATTGGTGTACACGCGAGACATTCGCCGCACCTCGGCGATCAATTTTCGGGCGCTGCTGCAACGCATCCGGGCCAACATACAAAATCACATACTACGCCCACTGAATATGTGCCAGAGAGTCACCTTCGTTAATACCCATCTGGCAGCTCGGATACCCCATATAGCGCAGATTCTGCCCATCACTGCGACAATGGCGGCCAGGTTACAGGCGGCATTCGGCTATTTCATTTGTTCTGGACACATCTTCAAAGTCCAGTATGAAGCTCTCACCTTACGGAAGCGGGATGGTGGCCTCGATCTGGTTAATGTGAGAGCGAGGACTACGGCACTTTACACCAATACTATGCTCCGGTTATGGAAAAGCCAAAATGCTAGTTTTACTGGAATGTTGACCACTGAGCTCGCACCTGTTTCGAGACGCCCACCGACGTCTTTGGCACACATCCCACCTCCGATGTCACATATCGGCCGTTTCTTTTTGGAGTACAGCTACATATGCACCGAGCTCCCCAGGACCAGGAAGACGACCACCCGCGACATCTACCGCCTTCTCCGAAAGTCTCCACCCCGCAACCCCGTCGAAACACGTCACCCCCAGGTTTCATGGCCTACAGTTTGGAAAACGATCCACCAGCCATATCACACCACTGACACCACCTCTATGTGGTACCTTCTCGTCAACGGCAAGTGTACTACAAGACAGAAACTGCATCGCATCGCACTGGTGGACTCACCCCTGTGCCTCAAGTGCAATGTCGAAGGTACAGATTTACATCGTTTTGAGTGTGGGCCAGCAGCAGCTGTCTGGACCCTCGTACAGAAGATTGTGGCTTTCTACCTCCGAGTACCACCACATCACGTTTCTCCCACTATGATGATATATCTCGACACGACCTACTTTCCATCGGCTAAGTGGCACGCCATCACATGGATCGGTGGCATGGCTGTCAACTACCTCTTCCGGGACGACATCGTCGATCCGGCGGACTTTTGGACACGCCTCTAAGTACATCATCACACCCTTCGCCGGCATCGACACTATCGGGCCACTTTCGCGAACTATTTACAGAGCATTTTCACCAACCCGCCTCAAAGCTGGAATCTCAACGAACCGTGCCAGCCAAGACTGGACGATCCCACGTTCCCCTTCAATGGTCAATGATAGAATACATTTTGTTCTCCTGGCGCGCCAAAGTGGAGCATGGCGCGGAAAGTATTCCTATTTTATTTTACTTCTCTTTTCTCCTCCTCTTCTAAGTTTTTTTCTCCTTTGACATGTTTATCCTTTTCACACATAGCTCTCTATCTGCAGCCTATATGTTTTCTTTCTCTTGTGCTCCCAAAAAAAATGCTGCTGATGGTGAGACTGTATACTCATTTATGTTAAAAAAACATAAAAATACAAAAGAAGGCCGTTGCGGAAATATAGCTACCTTTTATGTTTTACGTTTTCAAAGGATATTGTGTTATTTTATGAAGAACGTCGTCTTTTATTTTCATACCCAAGAGGTTTTTATTTGTTTTCTTAAAAAAAATTAGTAGAGCACTTATAAAAAAAGGCAAAACAAAAAAGAAAAAAAAGTCTGTAGAAAAAATTAAAATAAAAAACAAAAAATTAAATAAAAATAAAAATAAAAAAAATAAAAAAAGTTGGTAGAGCACTTGCCCGCGAAAGGCAAAGGTCCCGAGTTCGAGTCTCGGCCCGGCATACAGTTTTAATCTGCCAGGAAGTTTCTAGATAAACTAGTTTGACAGTAACTTTAACGCTCTGCTCACATCATTGGTGCCACATCTATGGCTGAAATTTGGGCCTTACATCAATTTCATTGTACCAATTTCAACACATAGCAATAGCTCCTGCAACCTAAATAGTAATAATAATAACAATAATGCACAATAATAAGGGATCCTGAAAGTAGATTTAATCTTCTAATACGTAAAACCACCAGCGTTCGACGTAATTAACTGCAGTTTTCTTCGTTTAATTTTAAACAAAGAATTTAATTCACCAACAACAATTTTAAATAGTAAGAAAAGGAGCAAAGAGTTAAGTATAATGATAAATTTAATGGCCAGAAGTACCTTGTGCGATACCTGTGCTTTAATCAAAAGTTGCACCGAAAAGCAATAGAAACTGCAAATAACATGTCAGCAATAGCCAATGGATGACACCACACTTTACTATCCACAGTAAACAGGGTTAATGCACAAAACGGAGCAACTGTAACAAGTAGTAAATTAAAATATTTCTATATAGCACCTAAATCACTTGGTGCACTGTCCTGTTTAAAATTAATAAATGGTCGTTTTGTCGCGTTTCTACGAAAACGCTGAAACAATCACTTATCTGGAAAAAAAAATGCGTCTTGTAACCAGGATTGCTATCCTCACCTAAGAAGACTACAACACGTGTATTTAGAACAAAGCAAGTGCTGTCTAACTGTCAAACGCTCACTGCATCCTCCAGCGTTAGTGCAGTTACTCTACTCCCACAGACTGCAACACACATACTTGCCATACAAAGCTGGCCGCGTTCCTCCCACTCGCGGCAATAACTTCTTTCACAAGCTGCACCTGCAGAGGCGCCTTCAATAGCGAACCAGCGGCAATCACATTACTGAGAGCAGCGATTCAGGCTTCCAACTAAGCCAAGGTAGCACACAGCGGGTGGCAGACTCGGAGACACCTTGTACTTCGTTCCGCCAGGCAGAGCGCAACACCGCACCTACAAAAGCGTCTCCTCACTGGACGCAATAAAAAGCTCCACAGCGTTACTGTGAGCGGCTCTTCTCTGCAGGGAAGAGCGTTCAGTCAGCGGTTGCTCCACGCGCGCTCCGAGTCCGTGCACTCACTGCTTATCTCCAAGACGCTGGTCTGTCTCTGTCTCCTCTACCTCCTCTAGCAACCAGGGCTCTGAAACTAGTGCGACATTTCGAACAAAGATAACTACACACACCAAAGAAAAGTCAACTGCGAAACAGCTCAGTCTGTATGCTTCAACTTTCGTTGTTCCGTTGCCATGTTGAAACCTGCTAATACCAGTTTAACTAAACTAAAATATCAAATGGAACGATTACCAAATTTGTTGGCCCAAACAGTGACAGAGACATTTGTTCGTGATGAACTTAATCGAGCAAGCGGGTGCTTTCCTGCGAACATAACAATGCGTTTTCTGACGCGATACATACAACGCATTTTCTTTTCCTAAATGTAAAGCATGCGTCCTGAAAGTTTTGTTTAAATTTCTGATACATTCTGTACTGTTAAAATTGTATTATAGTTAACATGGCTGTGTTACTGAACCCTCTTAATGCTATAACTTTTTTATTTTACCGCCACGTACAGGATATTGTTTAGTGCATAAATATTCCATTAATAGCACATTAATAGAAGATCGTTCAGAATGGGAGTGCTACTGTATAATGCCTTACTGAGATGAAGGCGTTCGACATAGTTCCACATTGTCATTTAATGAACAAATCACGGACTTACGGAGTTATCAGGACAGATTTGTCATCAAATCCAGCGGTTCCTTGCAGATATACCACCGTAGAAGGCTATGCTTCATTGTTAACGGAACATGACCGACGTAATTAAAGGACAAACAATGTTCAAATGTGTGTGAAATCGGATGAGACTTAACTGCTAAGGTCATTAGTCCCTTAGCTTACGCAATACTGAACCTAAACTATCCTCAGGACAAACACACGCACCCATGCCCGAGGAGGACTCGAACCTGCGCCGGGACCAGCCGCACAGTGCATGACTGCAGCGCCCTAGACCGCTCGGATAATCCCGCGCGGCCTATTTACAGGACATTTTATAACTACCAGAAGCGAGTTTGACAGAGACATTACTGATTTCACTATATATTAATGACATAGTGAATGACGTTGGCCTGCTTGAGGTTTTTCGCTCACGACGTTGCTGTCAGTATGATGGTTTCTCTCGAAGATTGCTGTGAAGAGTATGACGGTCTACAAAGGAGCTGCGTTTGGTCGAGGGACTGGCAGTTGAATCTCAACGCAAATAAGTGGAGCGTATCTTGCTTAAGTTGGTGAAGAGGTTCACCATTCAGTAAACGGCTTCTCCACCTCTCTTTCAACCTGTTGTACAGTTGTTGAAGATCGTAAGGCTCTATGAATTTGTCTGTGTAGCCATCCATCTGGAACACCGTACTCAGATGTTCTAATCCTTCGTAGAGAATCTTTTTGTCAGGAAGGCTGCGAACCCTGTGTATCAGTATCTTAGTCTTGAGCGCATGGTGGTGATAGCTATCAACGTGCTGATATATCACGGTGTGTGTATTTTCGTGTATACGCTGTGGTCCAATGTGTCGTGAGCTCTTCTTTTTTACCCGGTCATACAGAAAGAGAAGCACACCACCATTTCGACTTCCGTGGTAAAACTGATGTATGGAACTGAAAGGTATTAGGAAATCATTCATTTCATCTCTTCCACTTGGTGAAATGACGAAGCTGTTGTCGACATACCAAAAAAAAAAAAAAACAAAAAAAAAACACTTTCCAGGGCTTTTCTCTTGAAATGTTCCACACATAGGTCGGCGACAAATGGAAAGTGGGTTTCCCTTGGCTACACCTTCCGTCTACTCGTAGTAACCAACGTCAAGACATGCGCAAAAAGATTCATAGCTTCTAGGACCAATTTCTGGGCATAAGCTCCATTACTGTTCCATTACAGTATCGGCGATAAATAACTACAAACTGTATCTGTCGTACAATGCCTAAGAGTGACCACATGGAGCGATCTATAGTCACAATACCCCGTCACATTGGAAACTGTTCATGCTTTTCTATCCCTATTTCTCTCTTCCTTCGATCTCATCTGCTAATCGCACTCTATTAACTCTCTACCTTCCACCGACGAGTGAACACCTTCTCCTCATAGACTTTTTCTGTATTGCTGACACATATTTTTGTTTGGTTTTCCCGCTCACATTCAAAAACACATATTGCTTAACACAGTGTTAATGAGACTGACATTTCTTAAATTTTGTATATTACCATTTCTATCATTATTATACAGGGTCTAATAATTCGTAACCTGATGTTGTCTACATCTACATTTACATAGACATTCCTCAAGCAATCGCAAGGTGCGTGGCGAAGGGTAACGTGTTCCACTGTTTTCTGCAGTGTCCTAAATGCGCCATAAAATGGACAACTCCTGTCAGTGTAGCATACCAAGTGTCCTTGAGTCCATATTTCGATACCTGACCTGCTGACCAGGGGAAAATAAGTATTAACATCTCGCTGGTACAACCCCACTTGGAGATTCTTAACGAACTAGAAACATACTAGTCGTAGTAACAACTATAATTAGATTGAAAATGAAGTAAATAGTGATTTAATGTTACTCAGCAAACTGGCCTCAGTCATCAATAGAAATACCTGCACTTATACTCCTAACATCCACTATACTGCTCATGTACTATACAGATTATAATGTCTGGTTAGATATAAAAGATTGCCTGAAGAAAGTAATCTTGCCAACTGCATAAACAAATAAATAAAGTGTTGTAAACAAAAGAAATATAGGGAAAGGCAGAAACCAGCCCGATATTTTGTAGGAAAATCTCAAGAAAATTTTTTTCATTCACGAAAGAAACTTGCGAAACAAGTTCTTGAGTACTGTTCACCAAACAAAAACTTTGCCAGGCTGGATTAATAGAAGAGTGTAGAAGATCCAATCAAGAGCGACTCGTTTTGCTTATATTCGTTGGGAGAATCACTATGACTTTACTTCATCCGGGAAAGAAATGACTTCTGAAACAAGATCGATCCTTGAGTATTGTTCATCAGCCTGGGACCCTTACGAATTTTGAGAAACAGAAGACATAAGGGAGACCGAACTAAGAATGGCGAGTTTTGCTGAGACTCGTTGGGACGATCTGAAGAAAACCTAATTTATTCACGAAAGAAGTAATTTACAAAACAAGTATAGGACCGATTTTTGTGTATTGTTCATCAACCTGAGAGCCCTACGAGTTATGAGTAACAGAAGAACTAAAGAAGATCGAACTAAGAACGGCGGCTTTTGCTGAAACTCATTCGGACAATCTGAAGAAAATGTAATTCATTCTTGAAGGAAGTTACTTGCAAAGGAATTCCAAGACCAATTCTTGGGTATTGTCTGAGACCATTACCAGGTTGGATTAATAGACGGGATAGAGAAGATAAGACCAAGAATGGCTCTTTTTTACACCGGGTTGTGTATTTAACGTGAGACCGATATGAAGCTGCTTTACGAACTGCAGAGGCCGGCGCTACAAGATAGGTGTTTTTCATCGTGGAGAGATTACTGCTGAAATTCCGATATCGTGCTTTCCAGGCAAACCGTGCAAGGTAATAGGGGCTACCTATATGACAACAGTGCGAAAATCAGAGTAAGTAGAGTCCATGCAGAAGTTTACTGATCAATACTCTCCCACGTGCTGTTCGTGAACGTTAGGAAAAAATAGTGAATCTGAAATACCCTCTGCCACAGACCATAATATTGCTTGCAGAATATACTTGTAGAAGATCATAATGGGCTGGGCATTTAATTAGCTGCATGTGAAGTGGCGAAGAATGCGTAACACTCTGACCAAACATCCATCTTAAGTAATTTTGAGAAACCGAAGCGACTCTAAATCATGGTGCTTTGGTAGGGTTGTGAACAAATTCTCAGTGCTTCCTCACTCGGTAAACAACCACTGGTTTCCTGCCGCTTGGAGCAGTGTGTTTCCGTTATTTGAGTCCAGCCCCTGCATACTACATAATTGCGAAAGTTTTAATGCCACGCATGTTCGCCTATGATTATGCGTCACGAGTAATTTCCTGTATAAATATTTGTCATGTCTCTGTGGCCGCGAATTGATTTTTGTGCTAATGACGACGCAACGCACCAACATCAAACCTCGTTTCCGTGCGTTTGTTTAGCTTTGCGCTGCAGGTGTAAATGCGTATTTCGTGTCAATGAATAATATGCATGCCCGATTCATTCGGTGTGCTTACAAAATCGAATTGCTGGTTAACAGAGAATCAGTGGTTCCAGTATTGTGGACATTTGTTTGGTTGTGGGTCGACATGTATACCTGGATGAGTAAGGAATATCCTTGTGAGTGTATTGCGACATCGATCTTGGAGAGTACGGATAACTTCTGTTCTAGCGGCAGTTGTGAGTAGACATGATATTATTGTCATATAGATTAGCCTCTTATCTCTGCAACGAACAGTATCTAGGGACACTAAATGGAAATCCAAGCCCTTACTCTGTCAGGTACTTTTATTCATAGATCACAGCAATGTGCTAGTCATAATCGTTTGAATTTCACATAATGTAGACACATCACAAGTTAATGTCTTAAATTTAAATTATCCGTCCCTGTACAGACACAGCATGAACGGTGTTCCACTCTCAATTCACAGTACATCTAGTTTTGTAGTTTCGTAGGATTTCTCATCCGGTGTCGATGACTACAAAATTTCTAGGTTGCGCACTGCATAATGTTGCTAAATGGTGCATGAAAGTTAGGGCTACTGCGGCAACTGAACTTCGCAGCAGTACTGATACGAGGTAACTTTAAGTACAACATACTGTCTTCGCTCCTGCCACTACATCCCTACATTTAAGAAAAATTTGCGCAAGTAAAGTTCTTCGTAAGAGTCGATATCGAGAATGGAGAGGAAAGGAGCTGATGCCCTTTTATTAACTCAAATAGTGGTGGCAAAAATTCATCGTCAAGTGTGCATTAAACAGATCTCTCGGAACTACAACAAAATTAGACACATTCTCTTCGTGACAAACTGTATTTTGCGATTTGCGATGACGTTTTTCGTCCTGCTTCAACGACATTTATCACAAGTAACACAGCTCTCATTCGAACCAGCATTTCAGTTCACTAAATAAATACTAAGAGTAATAACGCTCTTCATAAAGATTTAGTCACATATTTTGATACAGAAAAGGTATCCACATTCAAGAACACTTATTTTCAATTAATTGTCACCAAGTATACGAAGTGCAGTTACTAGAATTGTTTAAGAAATCCCTTTGGGATTTATTTTTGTCAAAATCCTCCCGTCCCGTTAACGAATTCCTTAGTTAAATCAGTTATTGTATATGCCAACTCTATCACATTCTACAAGTGCGTCTGACGTTATCATAACTGAAGTGCAGTAGTGCGAGTTCTTTCGATTTGATGACGATTGGCTACAACAGTACTTATGCATGTACACTCAAGTCAGGGGTAAGGATCTTAATGTTTAAATTTTCCATACCCGAGAGAAACAATAGGGTTCTGTGGAGGAAACATTAACAATCAGTCTTTTTTTTTTAATCTTCCTTATACTTGGTTATCTCATAGCGACTCTAACAATACACCTAGATGCTGACCCTATCGTGACCAAGTAATGAATCACAGCACACATTGTTCTCTACGTAGTTTGTTGAATTTGCACTCAACTTATAAAAATTATCACAAACTGCAATGTGACACCACGATTATTTGACACCGGTCTGTGTATCAAAAATGAAAATGTGACTATGAAGAGAATATGAGTTCTGTAAATCTAAAAAGACATTCAGTCGCTCCCCATTGAAATTCTTAGCACACCCATGTTGTCTCTGTATCTGGTGCCGTTATTTAGTCTGTAAGTGCTTGAAGATATTTGCGGCATTAAGTAACCAACAGTGCTGAACGTAAGCGGAAATTATATATGAAACATTGGACGAAACAAGGCGCAAGTCCTCGTCCTTAACGAATTCATATGGCCCACATCTCGATCGTTGAATCAATATGGAAGATATTTCCGTTGCAAATGGTGCACCCAAAATCCAGTACTAAACTGTGATGAATGACTGATATCGATCAAACATCTTCTTTTGAACATGAACACATTCGCTCATGATTTGCTGACACGGCATATGGCGTCTCAATGTGTGTACCGATGTGAAGCTTATATCGCTGTAAAACGAGGGTATCATAAATATTCATTTTCAAAATGGCTGATATTTATTAGTAACGTTGCATATTTATTTTCCATATTGAGATATAGAAAGTGGTCGTCTCGTAAGGGTTCACATCGTTTGTGTAACGCCAAACATAGAGTCGTTATAAAACGTTTTTAGACGAATCATCGTCAACGTCATTTTTTCTGAACATCTAGTTTATAACGATTCAGTCATTTTGAAGAATTGGTAGCGTCAAGACCGTCCTGTAATGGTGGTGGACGGTCGTCGATCGAAGCTGTTAGAGACGAGGAACAAAGCAGGAACTTAAAAAAGTGTACTGTGTATTTTTCATTCATTGATTTTCACTTCCGGCAATGATTTGTGTGCGGAAAAATTTCCAATTGCACCGCGGTTCATAGACCACGCCTAACTGTAGATCCACCTATAAATAACTAGGAATGCCAGTTTGAGGATCAGAGGAAAGCGAGAGAATATCACCTCCATTATAAACTTGGCTAGTAAAACGTTGTGGTGTTCAAATAACCTCCAGAGTGAGGCTTGGTTTGTTTTTATATTTTATGGAAATTTTAGTGACAGATTTGTCTTCCAGTACTTCGTGTTAATTCAAACGAAAATTGTGGCAATTCAGAAAATGAATGCCCGAGGGATATATGTATAGTAAGCATATATCAGTATCTTAAGCTAATACGAACATATAATAGTAATGTCCAGTATCAAGTGCCATATTAGATGCCAGTTGGGTAGTGTGGAATTTAGCTGAAAACCACGTTTGTGAGACAATAAATATTAATTTCAGTTTTACATTACAAATTATTTCGAAAATGCAATTAGTAATAAATGAAAGTATTAGGTTCGCCAGTTACAGAAATATAAATAGAGTACGTTGCATATGTTTCATGTTCGAAAACGTAAATATCTTATCACTTCCATTGAAACAAAAATCTCTTAAACTCATTACATTAACGAAGATCTCTGTTTTTTCCCCTAGATTTCTGTTTTGCTATATGACAAACGAAACATTGACAGGTATATTTTGATGGAAGTGCTTAAGTCCATATGAATCGGTCAATACTGAAAGGGCCTCAGTGAAATTGAGTGACTTGTGAATAAAATAACGAAAAGTAGAATTTAATGTCTGCTCCAAGTTTTACAACGCCACCCAATTTTGTAGCCACGAGTGGGCTTAATACTATTTCGTGGCAGTACTTGGCATTCAACCCTTGGCCTAGTTTGGATGATGAAATAAGACAATGGATTCAAAACGTTTCTGGATGACATGTTTTGATACATTTTGTTAACTTTCAGATGTGCTCCCATCACAATAAACAGTTATAAGTCCGAGATCCAGACGCATTGACAGCTATTAGGAAAGAAAACCCAGTGCCATGTATTTCTTATATTTTTTATAATGTCCCAATGCAGCTGACGGCAGTGATCCTCTTCAATTCACATACCATGTATTTGTGATCTTAGGCTTTCCCGGCGAATTAACTGTTTGTACTGTTCTTGGGTCTCCAGACGGGTGCAGTCGTTTTCAAACCATGATATTTCGACAGCGTTCCTGGCCATCATCTGCAGGTGATACCTGCAGACTGTGCGTCTCCGCTTTTTTTGTCTTTCCTTTATTGAGTTTCGATTCCCCCCAAAGGGGCGGGCTGGCAGCAGCTCAGTATGCCGCTCTTCGGCCTACAGACATTGCGTTAAAAAGATGAAGATAATAAATAATAAAAACAGGCGATAAAATCGGACACTTAAATGGCAAAATGGCGAAAATATCGTGGAACTTAAAACATAGAACAAAGGGATGATGATGCTAATAAAATACATATGAAGCAGACAGGTAAAATAATAGACAGACAATTAAAAACACACGGCGGCAGCCTGGTTTCCGTTCGCAAAAGACATAAAATTGACACCCAGCAACAGCATGGTTTCTGTTCGCAACACTTTGGAAAGATGAACAACACTGAACATTCACTGGAAACTGTACTAAAAAGTTGGCAAATATGACGTACCACAGCCGAGAGAAGGTGGAGGTGGGGGGAGGGGGGGGGAACTGGGCAGATGATGGAAAAATAAAAAGGGGGGAAGGAGAGGAAATGTGAAGAGGGAAGGGGGGGGGGGGGAAGGAGCCGATGGAGGATGAGGACCCATAAAAGGGGTGGGGGGTGCAGGGCAGACGCGACAGGGGATGGCAGAGAAGGGGAATACAAAAGGACTCATGGGGGGAGGAAGGTAGGTGGAGAGAGGTTAGGTGGGGAAAAAACAGGGTGGAAAGAGGGGGTTAGAGGGAACCCAGGGGAAGGCAGAAAAGGGGAATACAAAAGGACTCATGGGGGCGGGAGGGAGGTAGGGAGAGGTTAGGTGGGGAAAAAACAGGGCCGAAAAGGGGGGTAGAGGGAGCCCAGGGAAAGGATGGAGGAAAGGGGGGGATGAGGATTAGAGTTGATAGGAGGAATAAATGGAGGGAGAGAGGGCATCATCCGGGAGGGGGAGTTGATGGAAGCCACCTTGGGACAGGAGATGAAGGGTGTAGAGATGGAGGGTAGGGAGGACACAACAATGAAGGCGTGGCAGGGGGCGGGGATGGGAGAGGAGAGGAGCAACCAGGGGGTGAGGGGGATCAAGGTGGCGGCAGGTGTAGAGTATGTGGATATGTTCGAGGAATAGGAGCAGATGGGGGACAGGAATGAGGTCATAGAGGATCTGCGTGGGGGACGGAACGTCCTCCCCTTTTTACTCCGATGGCTCCCCACCACTTCCCCCGCGTCATGCCGCACGCGGAGCTGCGTGGAATGGTGGTGGGGAGAGGCGGGCTGGTGGATGCGAACTGTGGACCATCAGATGTCCTGTGGCCTTCGCCAGGCGCGGAAGTCGCTTTGCGTCGGCGCTGTGCTTTTAGTTGGCTGAATGCTGGGTCCCGGGCTTTGCTGAGGTTGAACCTGGCGTCTCTGTTGATCAGCCCATCAGCTACACATATTTCAATCGCCTCCTTCAGAACACAGTCCCAAAAAGACGAGGCCTGCCGTAAAACTTCCGTTTTCGCGTACTCCATAGTATCTCCAGTGCAATGTTCCGCAACCGCAGGTTATGTAGGCTCCTTCAGTTCAGTGTGCCTTCTGCGATCCTGGGCCGCGCGGGATTAGCCGAGTGGTCTCGGGCACTACAGTCAAGGACAGAACGGCTGGTCGCGGCGGAGGTTCGAGTCCTCTCTTGGGCATAGGTGTGTGTGTTTGTCCTTAGGATAATTTAGGTTAAGTAGAGTGTAAGCTTGTTTCACACACATTTGAACATTTTTGTGTTCCTGGCATTTTTCTTCGATTGTCCGTACAGTTTGCCCGATGTATGCCTTACCGCATTTACACGGACTACGGTAAACACCCGGTTTGCGGAGCCCCAGGTCATCATGCAGTCCAAGTTTTCTCACCTCCTGCCTAACCGTCATAGTACTTGCAGTGGATCTTGATGCAGTTTGGAATTTCCGTGTGATGGTCTGGATAGATGTGTGCTTATTACGACCCTATTCAACTGTCGGCCGTCTCTGTCACTCAACAGACGACGTCGGCGAGTACACTTTTGTGCTGTGCGCTTCCCTTCACGTTTCCACGTAACTATCACATCGGAAACAGTGGACCTAGGGATATTTAGGAATGTGAAAACCTCGCGTACAGACGTATGACATAAGTAACACCCACTCACCTAACTACATTCAAAGTGCGTGAGTTCCGCGGAGCTCCCCATTCTGCTTTCTCACTATGTCTAATGAGTACTGAGGTCGCTGATAAGGAGTACCTGGCGGTAGGTGGCAGCACAATACACCTAATACGAGAAACGTATGTTTTTGGGGGTGTCCAGATAGTTTTGATTACATAGTGTACTATAATTACAGCCCATACTGTACTTCCGCGTATAGCTGAAATTTAATTATAACTACCCGGTACGTGGAAAAGTGGCAGTATGTAGCTGAAACCGCTCTCTATGTAACTGTGTTATTGTGCTTTCTGTATCTGTTTCAGCTTCCATTAAAATAAATAGAAAGCATTAGCTTCGTAATTTTTCTAGTAATAAGTATTAATAGAACACCAGGAGGCAAAGACTGCTTTGAAGTGTTGATTAACAAAACTATGGTACCTATGAATTAATATTTCATTACTGCTGTTTATTTTCGCCTGCGTGTTAAAGGCGATGCATATGTATTTTGTTTCCTGATGCTGCCCACGGCATAAATTACGAAACAGATTACTCACTTGTTACACTGGTCAAAACATCGGGATATACTGACGAATAATTGGAATTATGAGAATGTTTGATGTAATAATCAGATGTATATATATGCAGATGTTCTGCATTACTACAGGGTGTATCAAAAAGAATCACCCGATTTAAAAAAAAATCTTAACTATTACGTTATTTGAGATATTTGGGTGAACTACGTACTGTAGGAGAGAGCAAACTCTCCACTTTTACATGGTTCCCGCTAGGTAGCTGCAGTGTGCGCCCACATCAGTTGTAGTGAAAATAGTGTTGGGACAACACAAAGTATTTTGTGTTCTACGTTTTGCTGAGTGCGCGCCAGTAATAACTGCTCAGCATGACTTTCGTACTAGGTATGGGTATGGTGTGGGTCCTCCTACAACACAGAGCATTAGACAATGGCATGAACAATCCCGAGAAACCGGTTGTTTGCGTAAAAGCAAATCTCCGGGACATCCACGAATGCCTGACACAGCCGTCGAACGATTCAGCCATAGTTTCACATGGAGTCCTCAGAAATCCGTTCGGAGTGCAGCTCGACAGCTCAACATACCCCGATGTCTGTCTGGCATGTGTTGCGTAGACGCTTATATATGAAACTACTGCAAGCACATCGTTAAGGCGACACACAACAACCTGTGGAGCTCTGCAGTTTCGTTCGCGGCAAGATGGAGGATGACAGTTTTTTTCACGCTTAGTGTTTCGTGAGAGGCTACATTCCATTTAAATACAAAGGTGAACCGTCGTAGTGTGAGAATATGGGGTATGGAACAACCACAAAAAGTTGTGCTACAACTCAACACATGCTCGTTACAGAGTGGGAACAATTTGAGTACCGCATTGACATACGCCGTGCATCTCAAGGGGGGCGTATTAAAAACATATGAAAAGATGTGAAAAATTTTTATTGAATTTCCTGTTCATTAAGAAACCAAATTCAATGTATATGTTTATTACTCTGAGACATATGGACGTATCAGATCGGGTGATTCTTTTTGATACACCCTGTAATTTATATTTGTGTGTGGGGGGAGGGGGTGGGGAATGGAAGGTGTATACACATTCTGCACCAGTGGAAAAATTCGGAAAGAGGTGACGCGACTGTACGTATTGTCCTTACTATACCACAAACGCTCAACATGTCACAATTTGTGTTGTAGAGCAAGATCGGTCTCTCGTATATTAACTGCACGTACTTCGTTAGTTGAACAGGTCTACCAGCCGAATGTCACACTTTTCTGTAGTGTACAAGCCAATGAATAAGGTATTTGAATGATACTCTCACAAAGCAGCACGACGTCACTTTCTCTACGCGAATACGTATGTAAATAATTGACAATAACACAAGGCAGCAAAGCCTCTGAGCACTGTCAAAGAACAGTCTCGAACGTGGTTGTTGTCTTTTGCCCTCACTTCAACTTGGACACACGTTCACGAATGTCGGGTGATTATATATCGTTTAAGAGATTCGAAACAAAGTTGCGAATAACTGAGGGAGCAAAAAAGCACAACCGATGTTACCAAAACGACGCGTCTATTATGCAGAGTGTTTACATAAAGTGTTGTACATTGTTATACACTGAAGTGCCAAAGAAAGTTGTATAGGAATGCGTACTCAAATACAGAAATACGATTCAAGTGGCTCTGAGCACTATGGGATTCAACTGCTGAGATCATCAGTCCCCTAGAACTTAGAACTACTTAAACGTAACTAACCTAAGAACATCACACATATCCATACCTGAGGCAGGATTCAAACCCGCGACCGTAGCGGTCACGCGGTTCCAGACAGTAGCGCCTAGATCCGCTTGGCCACTCCCGCCGGCACAGAAATATGTAAACAGGCAGAATACGGCGCTGCGCTCGACACCGCCTGTACAAAAGTGTCTGGCGCAGTTGTTAGCATTACTGCTCCTACAATGGCAAGATTTAAGTGAGTTTTAATGTGGTGCTATAGTCGGCACACGAGCTGTCGGACACAGCATCTCCGAGGCAGCGATGAAGTGGGGATTTCCCCGTACGACCATTTCGCGAGAGTACTGTGAATATCAGGAATCCGGTAAAACATCAAATATCCGACATCGGTGCGGTCGGAAAAGTTCCTGCAAGGACGGGAATAACGACGACTGAAGAGACTCGTTCACCGTGACAGAACTGTAACCCTTCGGCAAATTTCTGCGGATTTCAATGCAGGGCCATCAACAACCGTTCAACGAAACATCATCGATACTGCCTGTCGGAGCCGAAGGCCCACTCGCGTAGCCTTGATGACTGCACGAAATAAATCTTAACGGCTCGCCTGGACCCGTCAACACCGACATTGGACTCTTGATGACATGTTGTTGGTCGGACGGGTCTCGTTTCAAATTGTGTAGAACGGATGAAAGTTTACGGGTATGGAGAATACCTCATGAATCCATGGACCCTGCAAGTCAGCAGGGAACTGTTCAAGCTTGTGGAGCTCTGTAATGGTGTGGGGCGTGTGCAGTTGGAGTGACACGGGACCCTGATACGTACAGATAAGAATCTGACAGGTGAAACGTACATATGCATCCTGTCTGATCACCTGCATCCAATCGCGTCCGTTGGGCACTCCGATGGACTTGGGCAATTCCAGCAGGACATGCGCACCCCATAGGTCCAGTATTGCTACAGAGTGGCTCCGGGAACACTCTTCTGAATTTAAACACTTCCGATGGCTCCCAGACTCTCGAGACATGAACAATGTTGAGTATATCTGGGATGCTTTGCAACGTTCTTTTCAGAAGAGATCTCCACCACCTCGTACTGTTACGGATTTATGGACAGCCCTGCTGGATTCATGGTGTCAGTTCCCTCCAGCACTACTTCAGACATTTTTTGGTCCATGCCAAGTCCTGTTGCGGCACTTACGCATTCTCTTTTTCCTTACACGATATTAGGCAGGTGCACCAGTTTCTTTGTCTCTTCAATGTAGGAGATATTATAGGTCCTAACAAGCAAAGAATTGTGGTAAACATTTGTCTGGAAAGATATATTTGTTCAGACGTTCGAGTCCTCCCTTGGGCATGGATGTATGTGTTGTCCATAGATTAAGTTAGTTTAAGTTAGATTAAGTAGTGTGTAAGCTTAGGCTCTGAGCACTATGGGACTTAATTGCTGAGGTCATCAGTCCCCTTGTAAGCTTAGGGACGGATGACCTAAGCAGTTTGGTCCCATGAGATCTTAACACAAATTTACAAACTTTTTACGTAAACTCGACGTTCTCGGGACTTCTTCACCTATTAGATTTCTGGCTACGGAGACGTTTTGTTCTAACCCGTTGTCAGCATGCATACGTTACAGGCGCGTGTCACCCAAGCATTGACGAAAAGCACGACTTCAAGAATCTTTGAGGAGGGCTGAAGAATGTTTGTAAATGAATATTAGCTCCACTTAGGGCCTCAACGGACATGAAGAGTAATTTCAGTTATATAGCAATTAGACCACTCCCTAATGCGTTTAGTTAGCGTGGAAGAGTGCATTGTGTAATCAGACTTACAAGGTATTCGAAACAGTGTCGTGTGGGTATTAATGGCCAAAACTGTATGGCTACCTATGGCTACCACAAGAAAGCATAGGCCATATATCAACAAGTATTTCTTTCGGGACAGATATGTATGGAATCGCCCTAGATATGAGTACTGGTATGTAGATACGCAAGCGTTAGCATGAGCTATTAATGTGTTCCAAACCACCGCGCATAAGAACGGGATTTTTTCAGGGCTCCCACCTCTTCTGTTGGTGATACAAAAGTATGGGCAAGTGTTTTGGATAGCCTTTGGACTAGGAAACATTTGTATACCCAACAGAAGGATCGTCTTACTGGAACTATCCTACGTTACAGGGTCAGTTTTTGGATGTAACATACTTCCTCCAGATTAGGCAAATTGAGCAAATAGATTCATTCTTTTTGCAGTATATGTAGTCTACGGTAAGCCTTAAGGGGCTTATGGAATCTTCATTTACTTCACGGGAAGCTCCTGAGAAAACTCGAAAAAAAGCGTTTCTCATCCCCATCTTTGCGCCGTCAGCAGTGTGTATCTAAATAACTAACTGCCTGTTCAAATAAGTTCTCAATGAGGTGAAGACTGAGTGTTTACAATATTAAATCCCTTTGAAACACTGTCCCCATTACAGTATTCCAACGGGTATTATCCGTTCTCAATTAAGTGAATGTGTTTTGTTGTAAAGTAAGAAATCTTCGTCTTGTACTAAACCTTTTCGTTTTATTTCGGGCATTTGCGTGACTGGGGTAGCAGACAATGAGGACATATTACACAACACAGCCCTCCATTTTGCGTCTGGTGCTTGGGCACATTGATTACGCTTAGGCACGCTTAAAAACATTGCGAGGCGCGGCCATAGGAATGTTCTACTCAGAATGTCGGGGACATTCGGCACGACTTAGGTTGAGGCCTTGTATTTGTGCTGGAACTTTTTTCTATAGATATTACAATATGCCACAGAGCAGTGGCCTACTGTCTGATAAGGGGAAGACATTACAAAATATGGGCAATTACTGGACAAGACGTCACCGACAAAAGGAAATTAAACAAATGGAGAACTGACACATGGAAGACAGAATGGGACACAACTGACGAGGGAAGAGAGGTCTACTTTCCTTTCCCGTATCCGAGAGCGGATGAATTTGAAGCACATAAACCCAACACGCGGCCTGTTACCCTTTCTCACCTCCCACGGCCACTATCCTGTGCCCCTCCACAGGTTTCGCCTAAAACAGACTCATAGTTGTAACTGTAGTGAGAATAGCGCACATGAACACATCGTGCACGTCTACGATACCGTGGGACATACAAGACCGAGGTTATGGAACCAACACACAGGAAAGTTAATACGCAGAGAGGATTAGTGGAACCCTATAAACGATATCGCAGACAAAGTATCACAAGAGCTGCTTGCGGCGTACAAATTGCAGAGACTATGCGGTAGAATAATACAAGCTCCACACCGGACAGATCAGCAGTACATAGTAAACGACACAGACACGAGCACAGACGATCGGATGCTATACCACTCGTAGGGGGTGAAGACGAGATACACATACAAACACAGTGAAAGTAAGCTAAGGTTGTGCCCGCCCGGCTAGCAGCGCGGTCTAACGCCCTGCTCCCCGAGTTGGAAGGCTTGCCGGTCCCCGGCACTAATCCGCCCGGCCGATTGTGTCGAGGTCCGGTGTGCCGGTCAGCCTGTGCATGATTTTTAGGCGGCTTTCCATCTGCCTCGGCGAATGTGGGCTGGTTCCCTTTATTCCGCCTCAGTTACACTAGGTCGGCGATTGCTGCGCAAACACTTTCTCCATGTATGCATAAACCATAATTACTCTACCACGCAAAAATTTGGGTACATGAGACGCTGCCGTAGGGGGAGGGGGGGGGGGAAGGGGGGGGTAGGGGTTCCACTAGGGGCCGAACCACACACCACACAATAAGCCTGGGTTCGGTGTGCGGCGGCGGTGGGGTAGGTGGACTGCGGCCTGTTTTGGGGTTGTGAACCACTGAAGGCTACGTCGGGACGGAGCCTCTCCATTATTTCTGTTTCCCCGGCTCAATTTACAATACACATGCTAAGGCTTTCCAACACTAAACCGAATCAGTCTGAAACTGTAACTCTCTGTGTAGTTGGATTCATAACATGTAAAAACCATCTCAAGATGTGACATTTCTTCTTCTTTCGCTGCATCAGGTGTAACTGGCTAGAAGTTTTACCGAACCATCGAGCTCGCTGCCGTTATAATATATTAAACCAACTCCCAATTTCCGGTGTTACTTAAGTAAACTAATTGTAACCTAATTAATCAAATACATCATCAGTTATGTATAACCACAGTCAAGACTACATATGTAACACATGTACAGCGAACACATAGAAGGTATAAAGGGAAGAACTGTGATAACGTCTCTAAGTCAAATCAATTGTCATCTCTTAATTCTTCCATTAAATATAATTTTAGTTTTAGCTTAAAATGCATCCACAACCTATTATGTATCTTATTTATTATCATTATAAATGTCAGCAATAAAGGGAGAAATGATCATCACGATAAAATAAGAGAAATCAGGGCTCTCACAGCAAAAATTAAGTGCTCGTAATTCCCGCGCGCCGTTCGAGAGTGGAACGGTAGAGAGACAGCTTGAAGGTGGTTCATTGAACCCTCTGCCAGGAACTTTATTGTGAATTACAGAGCAATCACGTAGATGTAGATGTACAAATTTAAAAAATAAATATATACATTTGTACATGTTTCTATATTTCTTTGTTTTTCTCTTGTTTTATCCTTTTGTAAAATTCTAAAAAAAAAAATTTACTAATATAAAACTGAGTTTGTATGATGTAACATATAAAACCAAAAAATGTGCGATCTGCTATAAAATAAGAGGCAGAAGGTCTGTTCTTGAGAAATAAATAAATGAGCTCCTACGAGTCGTTTAAGATCACACGGAATGTTACTGGCAGCCCATTACTTGTTGTCAAATGGCAGGCGCAAATGTACAGTTGTTAGGTTGTGCTTGGTGGACAGTATGAGATCCTCATTTGTGTTGATCCGAAGTGGTCGACTGGAACTTTGATAACGGGTAAGTTGGCCCTCACGTTTCCATACAATCCATAGTCGGGCAACTGTCACATCCTAATGCCTTAAAAAACTGGAATTGCCCACTTGGACCAGCGACGAAGTCGAAAAGCAAAATGAGGCTTCTTTGAAACTCTTCAGTTACTGATAACTCTATTTCACAAGAGTATGGAGCATCTCCGTCTCATTCGCAGTGATCACTCAACATCTGCCCCTTTTCAAGCCCATTAAATAGCCTAGCATACCTGCAACGAAGCATCGTCACTCTACCGTGACCCTCTTTAACAACAATTGTTGTCCGTCATCCTACAACACCAAAAACCGCACCGTCCAGCATCAGCTCTGAGGATGAAAGTCGAACCACAGCTGTTCTCGCTACCAATCCGCTGGGCATATAACTTCGCCTGGGTCGACCAGCCTTTGGTGCCAGAGTACACTCGCATGATCCACAGATTGCATCACCTCCCATTGTTGAGGCTGGTATCGAGCATGCTCAACTCTCAGGACAGCCACGCCAGTGTTCAATGCCACACCTCTCTTGCAACTCTGCCGCCAGCGGGGCTTGACAACCATGCAAGATCGCTCTTCTCCTGGACCACAATCTGTGGCAACGAATCGCTGACGAGGAGCCCCATCTACACCGCCTGTCCCCTCCCCCGACAAACACGTGTTGGTGGATGTGTACAAATGATCTCCATTGTAAACTGAAAGTAAATCAAACTACTGCTCCCAAGCTGAATGTGACTATATTTATCCTCAGCTGCACACTAGAGAACCCAACCCCATTATCTGGAATATAAGAGCTTATAATCAAGAATAAAAAAATTATAGAAACAGATAAATTACTAATTTACAAACAGTGCCTTCCAATGACGGAAATTAAGGAAATTTACGGGCATGTAGGACGTTGGTGTACAAAAGTTAAGAACAAAAGTAACTTTTGCATGCTCTTTCATTTCTAAGTAAGAAAACTTGGACCATACATAGAAAGAAATGCTATATTACACTACAGTACAACACATCACAGCACAGAAAGTTACTGAAAGAAATACGCAATGAGACGAACAGAAATTACACTTTTATTCAAGGACGATAATTACATTGATGTGACTGCGATTAATGGTGATCCACTGCACTTTACACACAGTGGCACATGGTTCTTAATAGTGTGTGTGTCATCACGATAGATGAAAACCCATGCCCTGCAGTGACATCCCATGCTAGCCACGAGATTGGTAAGACGTTCTTGTGGTAAGACGTTCCATTCCTCCACCACCATGGTTGACAACAGGTAGACAGTCATTGTTGCACGTGGATTTGCTGCAATATATCCCTTCAACAAATCCCAGATGCTCTCGATTGGATTTATGAATAAGTCACTGGAAAGGGCAGGCCAGTCTATTCACAAAAATCTACTCATTCGAAGAACTCCACCACTTGGGCTGTTTGATGCGGCCAAAAATTGTCATCCATAACAATGAAGTAAGGGCTGAATGCCACCTTGAATACGTCCGTGCGAAACGACTAGAAACTCTGACTGGTGAGTGTATTTTTCTCAAAGAGTTCGATATCACTACACCCATATAACGTTGTGCCTACCCTTACCCTAACAATTAGAGCACCAGAATTTTCATTTTTGACAGTGTCCCTCAGTGCCTTATGTGCTTCCACGTCTCGGCTTATGAGGTTAAGCCCAGCATTGTCGACAAGGTGTGACCACAACGAACGAAGAGCTCACGGAACGAGATGACAGTCTGTGAATGGGCTAGCCTGCACATTCCCTCAGCACATTCCCTTTTTTTTTTTCCTTCCCATGAACCATGGACCTTGCCGTTGGTGGGGAGGCTTGCGTGCCTCAGCGATACAGATGGCCGTACCGTAGGTGCAACCACAACGGAGGGGTATCTGTTGAGAGGCCAGGCAAACATATGGTTCCTGAAGAGGGGCAGCAGCCTTTTCAGTAGTTGCAGGGGCAACAGTCCGGATGATTCACTGATCTGGCCTTGTAACATTAACCAAAACGGCCTTGCTGTGCTGGTACTGCGAACGGCTGAAAGCAAGGGGAAACTACAGCCGTAATTTTTCCCGAGGACATGCAGCTTTACTGTATGATTAAATGATGATGGCGTCCTCTTGGACAAAATATTCCGGAGGTAAAATAGTCCCCCATTTGGATCTCCGGGCGGGGACTACTCAAGAGGACGTCGTTATCAGGAGAAAGAAAACTGGCATTCTACGGATCGGAGCATGGAATGTCAGATCCCTTAATCGGGCAGGTAGGTTAGAAAATTTAAAAAGGGAAATGGATAGGTTAAAGTTAGATATAGTGGGAATTAGTGAAGTTCGGTGGCAGGAGGAACAAGACTTTTGGTCAGGTGATTACAGGGTTATAAATACAAAATCAAATAGGGGTAATGCAGGAGTAGGTTTAATAATGAATAAAAAAATAGGAGTGCGGGTTAGCTACTACAAACAGCATAGTGAACGCATTATTGTGGCCAAGATAGACACAAAGCCCATGCCTACTACAGTAGTACAAGTTTATATGCCAACTAGCTCTGCAGATGATGAAGAAATTGAGGAAATGTATGATGAAATAAAAGAAATTATTCAGGTAGTGAAGGGAGACGAAAATTTAATAGTCATGGGTGACTGGAATTCGTCAGTGGGAAAAGGGAGAGAAGGAAACATAGTAGGTGAATATGGATTGGGGGGAAGAAATGAAAGAGGAAGCCGCCTTGTAGTATTTTGCACAGAGCATAACTTAATCATAGCTAACACTTGGTTCAAGAATCATAAAAGAAGGTTATATACCTGGAAGAATCCTGGAGATACTAAAAGGTATCAGATAGATTATATAATGGTAAGACAGAGATTTAGGAACCAGGTTTTAAATTGCAGAGCATTTCCAGGGGCAGATGTGGATTCTGACCACAACCTATTGGTTATGAACTGCAGATTGAAACTGAAGAAACTGCAAAAAGGTGGATATTTAAGGAGATGGGACCTGGATAAACTGAAAGAACCAGAGGTTGTAGAGAGTTTCAGGGAGAGCATAAGGGAACAATTGACAGGAATGGGGGAACGAAATACAGTAGAAGAAGAATGGGTAGCTCTGAGGGATGAAATAGTGAAGGCAGCAGAGGATCAAGTAGGTAAAAAGACGAGGGCTAATAGAAATCCTTGGGTAACAGAAGAAATATTGAATTTAATTGATGAAAGGAGAAAATATAAAATTGCAGTATATGAAGCAGGCAAAAAGGAATACAAACGTCTCAAAAATAAGATCGACAGGAAGTGCAAAATGGCTAAGCAGGGATGGCTAGAGGACAAATGTAAGGATGTAGAGGCTTGTCTCACTAGGGGTAAGATAGATACTGCCTACAGGAAAACTGGAGAGACCTTTGGAGAGAAGAGAACCACTTGTATGAATATCAAGAGCTCAGATGGCAACCCAGTTCGAAGCAAAGAAGGGAAGGCAGAAAGGTGGAAGGAGTATATAGAGGGTTTATACAAGGGCGATGTACTTGAGGACAATATTATGGAAATGGAAGAGGATGTAGATGAAGACGAAATGGGAGATAAGATACTGGGTGAAGAGTTTGACAGAGCACTGAAAGACCTGAGGCGAAACAAGACCCCGGGAGTAGACAACATTCCATTAGAACTACTGATGGCCTTGGGAGAGCCAGTCATGACAAAACTCTACCATCTGGTGAGCAAGATGTATGAGACAGGCGAAATACCCACAGACTTCAAGAAGAATATAATAATTCCAATCCCAAAGAAAGCAAGTGTTGACAGATGTGAAAATTACCGAACTATCAGTTTAATAAGTCACAGCTGCAAAATACTAACGCGAATTCTTTACAGACGAATGGAAAAACTGGTAGAAGCGGACCTCGGGGAAGATCAGTTTGGATTCCGTAGAAATGTTGGAACACGTGAGGCAATACTAACCTTACGATTTATCTTAGAAGAAAGATTAAGAAAAGGCAAACCTACGTTTCTAGCATTTCGACATAGAGAAAGCTTTTGACAACGTTAACTGGAATACTCTCTTTCAAATTCTGAAGGTGTCAGGGGTAAAATACAAGGAGCGAAAGTCTATTTACAATTTGTACAGGAAACAGATGGCAGTTATAAGACTCGAGGGGCATGAAGGGGAAGCAATGGTTGGGAATGGAGTGGGACAGGGTTGTAGCCTCTCCCCGATGTTATTCAATCTGTATAATGAGCAAGCAATAAAGGAAACAAAAGAAAAATTTGGAGTAGGTATTAAAATTCATGGAGAAGAAGTAAAAACTTTGAGGTTCGCCGATGACATTGTAATTCTGTCAGAGACAGCAAAGGACTTGGAAGAGCAGTTGAACGGAATGGACAGTGTCTTGAAAGGAGGATATAAGATTAACATCAACAAAAGCAAAACGAGGATAATGGAATGTAGTCAAATGAAATCGGGTGATGCTGAGGGGATTAGATTAGGAAATGAAACACTTAAAGTAGTAAAGGAGTTTTGCTATTTAGGGAGTAAAATAACTGATGATGGTCGAAGTAGAGAGGATATAAAATGTAGACTGGCAATGGCAAGGAAATCGTTTCTGAAGAAGAGAAATTTGTTAACATCGAGTATAGATTTAAATGTCAGGAAGTCGTTTCTGAAAGTATTTGTATGGAGTGTAGCCACGTATGGAAGTGAAAAATGGACGATAAATAGTTTGGACAAGAAGAGAATAGAAGCTTTCGAAATGTGGTGCTACAGAAGAATGCTGAAGATAAGGTGGGTAGATCACGTAACTAATGAGGAGGTATTGAATAGGATTGGGGAGAAGAGAAGTTTGTGGCACAACTTGACTAGAAGAAGGAATCGGTTGGTAGGACATGTTTTGAGGCATCAAGGGATCACAAATTTAGCATTGGATGGTAGCGTGGAGGGTAAAAATCGTAGAGGGAGACCAAGAGATCAATACACTAAGCAGATTCAGAAGGATGTAGGTTGCAGTAGGTACTGGGAGATGAAGAAGCTTGCACAGGATAGAGTAGCATGGAGAGCTGCATCAAACCAGTCTCAGGACTGAAGACCACAACAACAACAACATTCCCTTTTTTACTTTCATTTGTCCACTACTTTCTTTCTCAAAAGCAAGGGTTTATCATGATCTTCCTTGTACACCAGAGCTGCATCAACTTAAAAAGAATATCATCTTTTCGAATAGTATCTTAAAGTCTATTGTAGGAATATAGAAATGCTCATCATCTTGTAAATTGATGTGCTCAATGAGCATCAATATCCATCTCACAACTGCAAAATGCTTATTACTAGTGCTCCAAAACAGATTTAGACAATGTGAGAAGTGGGTGATAAAAGCAGAACATGGGCATAAATCTAAAAATATATCTCGGACACGCAATGCTCATGTTCAGATTACACCCTTCATTTCAATGAGATTTTTGTGGCAAAAAATGAGCTCTACAGGACTGCCAGACAAAGTAAGTTAATCACTTCACATGAATATGAAATATGTTGACGAGACGTAATGCCGCACACCCGCATGCAGCAACGAACGTACAACAGTTCTCAGCTTCACTGGTGGAGGTATGGAAACCCCTACCACAAGAATTCCTTACTAACCTTGAGGAGAGTTACGGAGGACATTGCAGAGTGTGCACTGCCGTCGATAGTTAGCACACACCCTATTAAGAACTAATCCCCACATTTTCTAACGCCCAGGGGACCACCATGAATTGTGATGACGTCAGTGTAATTATTGCCTTTGAAGTCTATTTTCTGTGTAGTTCTTTCAGTTACTTTCTACTTATGCTCCAAGTTTCATCGCAGTACGTTAATTTGCAGTGACACAAGGGCGAAAGTTTGTTCGTTCCTAAGCTTTGCACACAACTTTAGGAATCAAATGAGACACACCATTAAAGTCATATTTTCTCCCAGTAAATTGAAGGATGCTTCAGATGTCGTAAGGCGCCGGCCGTTGTGGACGAGCGGTTCTAGGCGCTTCAGTCTGGAATCTCGCGACCGCTACGGTCGCAGGTTCGAATCCTGCATCGGGCATGGATATGTATGATGTCCTTAGGTTAGTTAGGTTATGTAGTTCTATGATCTAGGGGGATGATGACCTCAGAATGGTTCAAATGGCTCTGAGCACTATGGGACTTAACATCTGTGGTCATCACTCCCCTAGAACTTAGAACTACTTAAACCTAACTAACCTAAGGAAATCACACACATCCATGCCCGAGGCAGGATTCGAACCTGCGACCGTAGCAGTCATGCGGTGCCGGACTGAGCGCCTAGAACCGCTAGACCACCGCGGCCGGCTTGAACCATTTGTCGTAAGGCGCGCCGCAGCTTAGAGAGGAGATTCCGCAAGCACAGCGCCCAGGACAGCAGGCTCGTAAGCCGACAATACGGCGGTCTGGCCTGCTGTTGCAGCCCGTTGTCTGTCGCTGTCTGTGGACGCGCTCTGCACACCATCCCGGTGAGCTGTGTAGGACAGCCAGTGTCCCTTACGGGGCAGCGAAGAACACGCAGGTTGGGCAGCATGAAACCAGTGCCGTACACGACTCTGGCTCTCAGCACAAGGCAAAGCTTGTTTAGCCAGTTAAATACTGTTATTCGCATCCAAACAGTTCACTGCGATTTGATCTTTGCTCATCCAGAATGCAATACCGATGTCATACCCTCTTCACCGCTTCACTCACTCTCTTGGGTATGGATCTGAAGTTTAACAATACTAAATGATTGTAGTGAATGGGATTAAATTAACTGTGTTGCATTGGGTGATATATTCCTTACTGACAGAAGGACAATAAAGTACTGACAGCGAGTAACAAAATCCATTTCCAGACTGGAGAACAAACCTGGCGCTTGTTACTCGGCGCAGTCAAATCCCCAGCTGCTGAAAATGGGCCTGCTATAGAGTCAACATGTGTCTCAGTATTACAGAGTGGCCCGATTTTTCATAACACGTCCATATTTTTCTTCTTAGAGGGTGGAGGAGCTGTCGCTATTACCTCGTACCTCACTCCAGTACCGCGTAGTCCGTTGCCTATGAAGGAAGAGTCAAAAGACTTACCTCGTGTATTTGGATGGATTTTTAAATGTTTACCTGTGTATTTATGCCTGGAAAATTAGAACGCACATATCATAATTATATCCGCAGTAAAAAAAAAAAAAAAAAAAAAGAAATATATTGGATCAAGCCGGCCGTTGTGGCCAAGCGGTTCTAGGCGCTTCAGTCTGGAACCGCGTGACCGCTACGGTCGCAGGTTCGAATCTTGCCTCGGGCATGGATGTATGTGATGTCATTAGGATAGTTAGGCTTAAGTAGTGACTGATGACCACAGATGTTAGGTCCGTAGTGCTTAGAGTCATTTGAACCATTTTATTCTTTTTGAGCACTACGCAACTTATCCCGCTCCCCCCTTTTAGCAGCGATTTACTGTAGGAACAATGCATTCCAAAAATTTGGTATTCTTTTGAGTGGTGCATCTATACTGATTAAATCCTCATTGATGTTGGAAATGTCATAACACAAATATATTATACGTATTTACAAAAAAGGATGAAAAGGGAGGCATGATAATTTCCCTTCCACAGATTCTAGCAAAAATTTTTCTCACGAAAGTGGAGCAACTAAAAAAATTACAAGTTCCTGAAATGTTTTTTCCATTGGTGGCGGCAGGATTTCATGGAACAACCAAGGCCCAGATCCAACATCGCTTGAGCTTCTCAACATCTAGATTTATTTCCCGAAAAGCCAGACAACAACAACAACCAACAATCACAGAGCACTAGATGGGCTAAAAATTTGCTCTGAAATTTACCCTTTTTCTAAAAGAAACTAAATTACAACAAAATCGTCATGAGTACTCATAGAGCGCTACAAGGCTTAGAATTTCTTTTAAAATTCTCGCTTAAAAATTTACAACGAGATCAAAATCAGTAATCACCAAGTGCCAGAAGGTTTAGAAATTGCTGTGAAATTTTTAAGTATTACAACAAGGTCAGGATCAATACAGAGCCCCAGAAGACTTAGAAACATTCCAGTTTAAAAAAATTAAAAAAACACATTAACAGAAATTGTAACCTCCCCAGAGAAATTTGAATAACAATATTTAAATGTTAACGAGAATAGAACCTAGTGTAACCTCCCAGCAAATAAAATAATTTATTGACAATGACAATTAAATGAGAACTAGCACTCTGAGCCATGTAAGCTGCCCACAAAAATGTAAGACAATTCAATGATAATGAAATCTCAGTGACAATGAAAACGCAAATAGACCGAAATGTCGATCTTAGGCCCTGTTCTTACCTCAGTAAAATTGCATCTGCTCTTATTTTTCGCCATAGCTTGGAGCAAATGCATCGCAAAAACTCTTTGAACTTAAGTAAGTTTTTTCTTTAAGGAAATGCATGAGAAATTTTCTTTCAATAAAATGTTTGTTTTGTTAAAATGCTTGGTTTGAAAACAAAATTATTATTGGGGCGATTCTTGAACAAATTAATTACACTTAAGATGCATTACATTATCAGATGAGCGCAATGCTGCTTCATTACCTTATTTAAAAAATATACCTCGTCCTGAATCTCGACCAGAGCCCGATGTCGACGTCCGACGACTCCTCACACACAACTCCGACAGTCTCTCGCGCGCTACTACATGCTCTCGCGACTCGCTACGTACAACCGAACTCTCTCTCAACTCGACCGCAACTGCACCTGCCGACTCCCTACATGCAACTGAACTCTCTCACAACTGGACTGCAACTGAACTGAACTGAACTCTCGCGCGGTCAAGCGCAGACTCTCTGGTCAGAGATTCTGTCACGCCTCGCCATCGCAGCTACTGAATACATACGTGATTCATAACCCTCCACTGGGGGGCAAAAATTTGGCAGCGATGGTGAGTCATTTGGACCTGCCATGAGCAACAAATTTTTTCTTAACTAATTACCCTTTACAATTCACAGAATATTCAGATGTAGAACATGAATTAAATGTAGTGCACATGCAGCGAATACAAAATATTTCAGACAATGACAAAAAAAATATATACAATGAGTACAGAACGTATCAGCAAATCAGAAAAATGTATATACAGATCATATTGATAAATGAAAAAGTGCACACTGACGTTCAGCACAAAACATATTAACACATGACATAAGTGTACATGCACTGAAAAACTCTTTAGCATTTTCATAACAAATAAACGCAATGGTAAAAAATCATGTTGACAAGTGACATAAGTGCACATGCACTGCACACGCACTGTAGTACATAACATATCAGAAAACCACAAAATATATACGTAATGAGTACAAATGGCATAAAGTGCACACACACTGAAAAACTCTCTAATATTTTTACGACAAATAAACCTAATGAGTACCAATCATATTGACAAATGACAAAAGTGCACACGCACTGTAGTACGCTCTAGTATTTTTCTACAACAAACAAACAAATCAAGGAGTGTAATAAAGTGCACATGCACTATAGAAGTCTTAAGTAATTTCAGGATAACTGATCTTATTAACAAATGAAAGGAAGTGCAAACGCACTGTATATGACTTTTTCATTTTACAAGAATTAGGGAAGGAATAGGAAGGATAGCGTCATGATTGTAGCACTTAGGTTGCACGCAGCTGCATTGAAAGTCCATATCTTTCCACAGAAATACAACACCAAGTGAGACAATTTGCAGTTCTTTTCCCAGAAGTATTTATCAGCGTATCCAAGACACTGAAATGTCGTAGTAATATTCCCTATTACCATTTTGGCAGTACATCAGGTACACCAAACAGTGGGACCATAATAACGTCTTCATCGCTCACGGTGGTGGACAGCATGTCGTGTCAGCACCACGCTCTTACAAGGCACACCAACGTAGAATTAGTGCAAAAACCAAATATAGTGCTCCATGATCATGAGGATGGACAGGAAAAATGGATATTGCAGTAATTCAGGGTAGTTAGGTCCTTAGGTGAAGGACATTAGGTCACATACTAGTCTTCATTGAGAATTACATTAGTCTAACAGCTGATTTAAGTAATTGGTGGCACTCATCGCCCAGTTACTGAACATTTCTGTACCATGTATGAAGTATTACAGAATAATGTTCATAAATCATCTGATTATAGAGAACATTGGAAGTCATCATTGAAAATGAGAGTCAATTATTGGCATAGCATTAACATAAATCATTTAGTTATACTAATTATTGGCACTCATTGGCCAGCAAGTATTGAATAGTACAACATTTTTAATTATTGGCAGTCATTGGCCTGTTACAAAACATCAAAAGTCATCATTGAAAACAGGAGCTAATGAATGGCATAGTATTAACATAATTCATTTAGTTACACTAATTATTGGCACTCAGTGGCCAGTTAAAAAACATCAAAAGTCATCATTGAAAACAGGAGCTAATGAATGGTATAGTATTAACATAATTCATTTAGTTACACTAATTATTGGCACTCAGTGGCCAGCTACAAAACATCAAAAGTCATCATTGAAACAGGTGCTAATGAATGGTATAGTATTAACATAATTCATTTAGTTACACTAATTATTGGCACTCAGTGGCCAGTTACAAAACATCAAAAGTCATCATTGAAAACAGGAGCTAATGAATGGTATAGTATTAACATAATTCATTTAGTTACATTAATTATTGGCACTTAGTGGCCAGCAAGTATTGAATAGTACAAAACATTGTTCATCATTCAGTTTATTCAGAACTCTCTTAAATGGGTAGCATTATTTGGAATTGGTGATACACACCTTTTTTTTTGTTAGCAATACATTGCTTTGGGTAATCATAAGGGAAAGCAAGAAGAGAAAAAGAAAAAAATTGCTTCTAGGTTGTTCCTGTAAATGAAAAATGTGTAACGTCATTCGTCATGAGTCAGCTATAGCAAGGTTGTGACACAACTGGGTAAAAAAAATGCAAGTACTAGTATAGGTTTAATAAGTAACAGGTTTAGTAAGTATCATGAAAAGCTTCTCCTGAAAAAAATACAAAATGGATTATTGAGCTGAAAGAAGAAACGCATACTATGCTGAAAAGTAGTGAACTTCGAATTAACAGGTAGTGAAATGTGTATAAAAAATGTGTTCCATAGCTGTCCTTTCCAAAACCTTCAGTCATCATACCATACGATATAAAACATACTGTCAAAACAAACTGCAACAAATACTTAAATAACTACATAGCATAAATACATAAACTTCAACATCATCCTCATCAGTAAAGAAAAAACTTCATTATCCATCACTTCATTATCCATATTATCATAACTTCTTTATTGTCATCACCTGTAAAGAAAAACTTCATTATTCATAGTAGCATATTCTTCATCATTACTCTTCATCAGCATTCATTATCATCTGCAAAAAATCACTTCATTACTCATTACACAACTATTCCTTATCTCTAGCATATTTCATCACTAAAAATAAGATGTGTAGTTCTGTCTGACAGCCTGCATCAATCGCCTTGTATTCTGAAAGAAAAAATTAGTTATGACTGCTATTCTACGATGTGTATAGTATATTCTTGTTAATGCTTGTTAATTCTGATCCATTTACTCTTCCTCATAAGGTTTTTGTATCTTCTTTCGTCTATTCCGTAGTTGAAATTCCCATTTCTATTTAATTTATTTCCTTTACGCATCATTTCTTTCTGAAATTGATGAACAAAGATTAATGTCTTGCATTTAAATCATATACTCACTAAATAATGACTGGTTTATGGTGATATAATTAAGCATACAGCATAACATGACAGAAAACGTAATATGTCAAAGACATTGACAGTGTTCAGATGCAAAAATGTACACAGAATATCACAATGCAGCAGCAAAAAATGTAAAACAGTCACGATCTTGAGATGTCATATGGCAAAAATGTCAAGGTCAACTGGTGTGTGTTATACTTTAACTATTTCACAGTGCATACAAACAAAACATGAAAACAATCGTACATACATAAGAGAGACAAAATGAAACGTTCGTTGTGTTCAGCTTGTATGTAGTGTAGTTAATAGAGGCGAGAATTAAAGACTTTAATGGAGAGAGAAATTGATAAAATTAATACGTCACTACATAGAATTGCATAATTATTCATAAAAAAAGTAAGTTTGTCTGGAAAAATATGCACGGTCTGATGTGTAACGACAAGAAGAGCGACCTGCTAACCTTACCTTGCCGGGCACTTGCCAAGAAAAAATACAATAGTCATCAATAATTAATCACGTGTATGTAATTGTATAAGTGGTCATAAGTGGCATCATAGCATGTTAAATCATAAAGTGGTTTCATTCAATAAAGGGTTTAATGTTCGACACATGGTGGTAGCCCTTACTTTTCCTGGTTCTCAAAGTTTCGACGTGTACAACATTGGGGTGAGGAATGCTGCGAATCCGATATGGACCTGCGTATAGAAGTTCAAATTTACTGCACTTACCTTTTATTCTGCTGGATAAATAGTGTGTACGTACTAATATCTTCTGTCCAATGTGAAAGTCACGGCGTGTACAAACCTGTTTTTGCTGTCTTCTTCGGCGCTCTGCGGCACGTTTGATGTTTAGCGCAATGTTAATTATTTCGTGGTGTCGTAATCGACGAGATGTAGGAAAGTTTACTAATTCTTTAATTTTGTTAGGTGGTTCAGCATTTTTCAGTATAACAGACGGAGATAGCATTGTGGATTCATTTGGAATGGAATTAATTACATCTTGGAATGAGAATATGTGTGTGTCCCAATCAATATGTCTTTTGTGGCAGTATATTCTACACAGTTTACCAATTTCTTTCATTAATCGTTCACAGGGGTTCGAAGAAGCATGGTACTTGGATATACACTCCTGGAAATGGAAAAAAGAACACATTGACACCGGTGTGTCAGACCCACCATACTTGCTCCGGACACTGCGAGAGGGCTGTACAAGCAATGATCACACGCACGGCACAGCGGACACACCAGGAACCGCGGTGTTGGCCGTCGAATGGCGCTAGCTGCGCAGCATTTGTGCACCGCCGCCGTCAGTGTCAGCCAGTTCGCCGTGGCATACGGAGCTCCATCGCAGTCTTTAACACTGGTAGCATGCCGCGACAGCGTGGACGTGAACCGTATGTGCAGTTGACGGACTTTGAGCGAGGGCGTATAGTGGGCATGAGGGAGGCCGGGTGGACGTACCGCCGAATTGCTCAACACGTGGGGCGTGAGGTCTCCACAGTACATCGATGTTGTCGCCAGTGGTCGGCGGAAGGTGCACGTGCCCGTCGACCTGGGACCGGACCGCAGCGACGCACGGATGCACGCCAAGACTGTAGGATCCTACGCAGTGCTGTAGGGGACCGCACCGCCACTTCCCAGCAAATTAGGGACACTGTTGCTCCTGGGGTATCGGCGAGGACCATTCGCAACTGTCTCCATGAAGCTGGGCTACGGTCCCGCACACCGTTAGGCCGTCTTCCGCTCACGCCCCAACATCGTGCAGCCCGCCTCCAGTGGTGTCGCGACAGGCGTGAATGGAGGGACGAATGGAGACGTGTCGTCTTCAGCGATGAGAGTCGCTTCTGCCTTGGTGCCAATGATGGTCGTATGCGTGTTTGGCGCCGTGCAGGTGAGCGCCACAATCAGGACTGCATACGACCGAGGCACACAGGGCCAACACCCGGCATCATGGTGTGGGGAGCGATCTCCTACACTGGCCGTACACCACTGCTGATCGTCGAGGGGACACTGAATAGTGCACGGTACATCCAAACCGTCATCGAACCCATCGTTCTACCATTCGTAGACCGGCAAGGGAACTTGCTGTTCCAACAGGACAATGCACGTCCGCATGTATCCCGTGCCACCCAACGTGCTCTAGAAGGTGTAAGTCAACTACCCTGGCCAGCAAGATCTCCGGATCTGTCCCCCATTGAGCATGTTTAGGACTGGATGAAGCGTCGTCTCACGCGGTCTGCACGTCCAGCACGAACGCTGGTCCAACTGAGGCGCCAGGTGGAAATGGCATGGCAAGCCGTTCCACAGGACTACATCCAGCATCTCTACGATCGGCTCCATGGGAGAATAGCAGCCTGCATTGCTGCGAAAGGTGGATATACACTGTACTAGTGCCGACATTGTGCATGCTCTGTTGCCTGTGTCTATGTGCCTGTGGTTCTGTCAGTGTGATCATGTGATGTATCTGACCCCAGGAATGTGTCAATAAAGTTTCCCCTTCCTGGGACAATGAATTCACGGTGTTCTTATTTCAATTTCCAGGAGTGTATAAATCGGAGAAATGTTTCTAGCTCGTAACATGCTCGTAACATATAGCAGATCGAAATTGTGATCCATTGTCAGAAATTACTTTCATCACATGCCCTACATGAAATAGAAAATGTTTTACAAATGCTTTCGAAACAGTTTTAGCAGTAGCTTTGCGTAACGGAGTGAAAGTAACAAATTTTGAAGTGAGTTCAACAGCGGCAAAGATGTAGCAAAAACCTCTGTTAGTTCTCGGAATCGGGCCAAAAATGTCTACTGCGGCCATATGTCTTAATTTAACAGGTACAGTGGGATATAATGGAGGAATTTGTGAAGTGGTGTCTGACTTAGCTTTCTGGCAAATTTTACATGACGCTAAAACTCGTCGTATACGTTTTTCCATGTTGGTAAAATAACAGTTCTGTCTCAGTATAAGAAAACATTTTCTGGCTCCGTAATGTGCATAACTTAAATGAGTATACCATATTAATTTGTTAACCAGTTCATCAGGAATGCATAATAAACAATTGTTGCTGTCAGGATGAGAGCGGCGAAATAGAATGTCATTGCGTACAGTGTAATGGTTTCTAATCGTAACATTATTCTTATCTTGCCAAAGGTGTTTAATTTCTTTCCACACATTGTCTTTACTTTGCTCTTTTGCTATGTCCTGTAATGACGACGAAATAAAATTTTCAAATGCAACTTGCTGAATGTACATAACGCTGAAATTTGCTTTGCAGAAATTGGTTGCGATGTCATGCTGATTGTTGCTGAGAGAACGAGAAAGTGCGTCTGCTATAACATTTTGTGTGCCGGGAATGTAAACAATTGTAAAATTAAATTCCTGTAAATAAAGTTTCCATCTGCTTAATCTGTCGTGAGTGAATTTAGCCGAAAGTAAAAATTGTATCGCTCTGTGTTCTGTGTAAACGGTGGTATGTCTGCCATAAAGAAAGTGCCGAAATGTCGTAAAAGCCCATACAACACATAATGTTACCAGTTCGGTAACGGAATAATTTCGTTCAGCAGGCGACAAGATGCGGCTTGCAAATGCGATGTTTTTAATTACCGTAGAGCCATCTTCTTCAATTTCCTGGAAAATATGTACGCCTAAAGCGGTGTTAGAACTGTCGGTGGCAATAGAAAAATTTCTAGTAAGATCTGGGTGCGATAAAAGTGGAGCATTCAACAAGGCTTCTTTCAGGTTCATGAATTCAGAATGTGCTTGCTTATCCCAGGACCAAATAGCATTTTTACCTGTTAATTGGCATAATCTAGGTGTGTCTAAAGCAGAGTAATGAATAAATTTACGAAAAAAGTTAATTAAGCCCAAAAAACTGCGTAGTTGCTTCTTCGTTGTAGGAACAGTAATGTCACGTAGAGCTTGAAGTTTTTCCGTATCAGGCGCAATACCTTCTGCTGAAATTACGTGTCCAAGAAATTTTATAGAAGTTTTGCCAAAGTGCGATTTACTAAGATTAACTGTAAGTCCTTGAGCATGAAAAGTTTGCAACAGTCGTTCTAGAATCACATTGTGTTCAGACCAGTTAGCTTCTGCGATAAGAATGTCGTCTACGTACGTCGCAATTCTGTACTTAAGTTCTGTCGGAAGTATTGTGTTCAAACCGCGAATAAAAGCTGCAGAAGAAATAGTTAACCCGAACGGTAATTTACAAAATTGATAACAGTCGCCAAAACAGAGAAAAGCTGTATACTTTCTGCAATTCGGATGAAGTTGAATTTGCCAAAATCCCGATTTCAAATCTAATGTAGAATAAATAGCAGTACCGTGAAATTTCTGTAGTTGTTCTTCTAGTGTCTGCGGTCGATCTGTTTAATTAATAATAATGTCATTAATGTGACGCGAATCAAGTACGAGGCGAAGTGAGCCATCTTCTTTCTTAACAATATGTAGCGGGTTTATGTACGGACTAACTGCCGGTTCAAGAATACCTTGGTCGAGCATATCTTGCAATTCTTTTTTATCATGTTCTCTGTGGATATATGGAATGCGATAATGCTTTGCTTTAAATGAGTCTTGCTGTTTGACTTGGAATTGATACATAAAACCGGACATAGTACCAGGAACATTGTCGAAAACTGGAGCTTGCTGTAAAAGAATTTTGTGTAGTTGCGTGCGTTCGTCGTCTGTATTTGCACTACTTTGTTTAACTTTGTCAGAAATCATCTGCGTTACATCGTAGTCAGCTTCGTCTGGAGTGTTATAGTTATGTACGTACATATCTGTGAACAATGTCGAATTACAGTCTATGTTACGTGATACGGAAATGACCTCTGTGCGGTTAATTGTTTGTTCTTCCGCAGATAAAGAGTGCTGAAATTCTAAAGCCAATTGCACATTTTCATCCTTCAACATTAAATAGGAATGTTGAAAATCAACCACTGCGTCGTGTTGTACAAGAAAATTAGTACCTAAAATAACGTCTGTTGTCAATAAAGGAACAATCCAAAAATTTGAGTGAAATGTGTGACCTGCAATACAAAATGATAAATGCGTCTGTAATTTAACGTCTACTCCTTTACTCGATACTGCTCCTTTTACTTTCGTTTTGTCTAAAGGTAATGTAGGATATGTAGTCTCTTTGTTACACTCGTTAAAAGTTTCCTCATTTATTACTGACATAGGTGATCCGGAATCGATTACTGCTGAGAATTTCGATGAACCTATTTTAATTTCGATGACAGGATGTGAAATGGTTTTCGGAACAACTGGTCTTTCCTGCAAGAGAGTGTCTCTGATATCGTCAAAAGTAATTACATTTTCGTGAACAACATTTTGCGTGTCAAAAGTAGTGCTTGTGTTACTATTTTCAGGAGGATGCTGTGGCATTTCTACTATTTGAACAGTTCTATTACTTCTTCCAGACGTGTTACGCTCTGGATGATACCTACTGTCGGGTTCATTCATGAGAATATGTTCTTGCGGATGATTTTGCCGTTGGTAAGACCGACTGTTATTATATGTACGCTGATAATTGTGCTCATCGTTTTTACGTCTGTCGTGATAGTCATTCCTATATGGTGCATTGCGATAGGAATTGAAATACTGTGTTTTCTGTACGTAGTTGTTCCTTTTCTGCCGTGCGTTACTATTTGTTGGATCTGGGACTATACGTGCACGCGGCGAAACTTTAAAGTTATGCTGACCTTGTACATCACATTGTTGGTTAGGTATGCTAACCGGCTGGTTTTGTTGCTGTTGTTGTGAAAAACCTCTATTGTTACTAAAATGTGGTTCCTGTTGCTGAAAATTTTGACGATATTGATAATCAAAATTTTGTCTGCTATTAAAGTTCTGATGGTTGTCGTTCCTAAAGCGTCTGTTACCTTTTCTATTGAAATTACGTGTCTGATCATGATTGCTGTATGTTTGTTGACCTTGGTTATTATACGAAAAGTTTTTGTTTACGAAAGAATAATCTGATTGCTGCACTTCTAAATGCTGCAGCAGATCTCTGAATGCCGAAATGTTTTCTTTTTGCTGACCCGCTAGGAGTGACACTCATAATGATCGTGGTAATTTAGATATACATAATTGTATCAGTGCAGATTCACCAAATGGTTCACTTAAGTACTGGTTTTGTTGGACCATATGCTCAAAAATTGCGTCACACTGGGAAATTGGAGTTCTCATAATTTCGTAAACTAATTAACTGATCTTTAATTCCGCGCTGTGTCGTCTTCGACCAATACGCTGACAGAAAAGCATTCTGAAACTCTTCTACCGAATAACATTGCCTCGCGATCGGTCTCATACGAGTTGCCGGTTTGCCTCCAAAAAAACTGCAAATAAATTCAAGTTTATGCATTACATGCCAAGTCGGTGGAGAAGCAAAGCTAAATTGTTGTATCCAGTCCAATGGGTGAATCTGTGTTCTGTCATTTTTAAACACTTTAAATTTTCTCACTGACAGAAAATGTTTGTAATCGAAATTATCGTCTCTGTATAACGGAACAGGTTCAGTATTGTAAGAGAATCTATTTGTCTGTGGCTGTTCGGAATCTAAGTCCTGTACTCTCTGTTGATTACCTAAATGATACGCGCTGCGTGAGTCTGACAAATGTTCGCAAAGTGGCGTCTGCTGTGATGTGTTATTAACTGAAATATTTTTCATCTCTGTTACTTCTTGCTGTAAACATGACAATTTTCTATGCAACGTGTTATTAGACGAATCGATCTCATTAATTGTCTGCTGTAGATTTTGAAATTCAGGTGTTTGATTAAATGAAACCAGTGAAGTATCGTCGGATTTGTTGTCATTATTACTTTCAATAACGTCAATACGACTGGCCAGTTCATCACATTTTTCAGTCAGTATTTTTACCTGATCATCGGTTTTAGTGTCAGAAGTATTAATCTGTTTTTGTAATTTACGTGTGGTTTCGTTCGATTTTTTGTCAGCTTTGATGACATCGCAATCCTGTGTTAGTTCTAATTGTTCGAGTCTGTCTGTCACTGTCTGAAAATCTGTTGTATATGTGTCTGTTTTCGATTTAAGATCGCAAATTTCGTCACGTAATTCTGTGTTCGACTGTTTGGTGGCATTAATTTCGTCGGACACTGTAGCAATATTGTTGTCTACATATGTTTTTGCCTTCGCAAACATTTTACGTTTGTCTTCTTGTCTCTGAGCAGTGATTGTTTCCATGACTTGACGTTTTACTTTATTTTGATCCTGAATAAATTTGCGGAAACGCGTATCACTGTTTTGTATGTGAAGATTAAGAGTGTTCTGTTGTTCGAATTTCGCGTCTATCTTTGCATCCATTGTACGCGAAAGTTCTGCTGTCATTGCTTTAAATGCGTCGCGTAATTGTGTAGCTTTTTCAGAGCATTGTTTAGCGACTCCGCTAATTTCATTTCTAAGTGTTTCTGTTGTAGCTGTCTGCATTTCCCTTAATTCTTGAGCAACCGATCTAATTTCTTCGCTACTTTTCTTTGAACAAGCCTCAATTTCCTCGCGTAACTGTTCCTTAGTGTCATGGCACTGCGCGGCAAAGGCTCTAATTTGTTCACTAAGCTGCCTGGAGTTATTGTTTAATTTTTCATTTAACTGTTTGTTCTGTTCACTAAGTTCTTTGAGATTTTCATCATTGTTGTCTAATTTTTCATTAAAGTGTTGTTTGAGATTTTCACTGTGTTGTTGTAGCAATCTTGCCATAATTTGTTCAAAGTCAATATTACCGGCTCTATTCTTTGTATTGTTTGATCGTGTACCTACACTTGTCGCGTTTTGTGTGACCATTTGGTCGTTCTGTAATTTACAAAAAGGTTTGCCAGTCGAATGTACATTGTCGGTCACTATTTCGGAATTAAATGAATCCGTCGTACTTTCAGTACACTGTTCATTTTCATTAGAAAAATTTGTCTGTACAGTAGAGCGCCCCGCGTCATCAATTGTCGTCAAATTAATAGAGGACACAATCAAGTTCCTTTGTTCATCATTAAGATCTACATCATTATTGGTGGTTGGAATGCACTGATTGTCAGTGAACGCAGGATTGTCATCATTACACTGCGTGTCACAATTATTATCGGTGAAGTTGTTTTAGTCGGTAGTTTCATTCATTATACCTCGCGATACACTATTCATAGTCTTTCGCGGCATTTTTACAATAGTCACAATTATTAACAAATGAAATAAGCACAAATGCAAAAAGCAACCAACACAAATACAACAAAGCAACGAATTGCCGATGATCTGAGGAAAGAAAGTCACAAAATTAGTAAAAGCGTTGCGCCAAAAGCTAATTATATCCAAGCAAATAAGAACAGATATCTGACTGTTTCTTAGAAGATTCCCAAAGAAATACGATCCTGGCCGGATGTCGCCAAGTGTAACCTCCCCAGAGAAATTTGAATGACAATATTTAAATGTTAACGAGAATAGAACCTAGTGTAACCTCCCAGCAAATAAAATAATTTATTGACAATGACAATTAAATGAGAACTAGCAATCTGAGCCATGTAAGCTGCCCACAAAAATGTAAGACAATTCAATGATAATGAAATCTCAGTGACAATGAAAACGCAAATAGACCGAAATGTCGATCTTAGGCCCTGTTCTTACCTCAGTAAAATTGCATCTGCTCTTATTTTTCGCCATAGCTTGGAGCAAATGCATCGCAAAAACTCTTTGAACTTAAGTAAGTTTTTTCTTTAAGGAAATGCATGGGAAATTTTCTTTCAATAAAATGTTTGTTCTGTTAAAATGCTTGGTTTGAAAACAAAATTATTATTGGGGCGATTCTTGAACAAATTAATTACACTTAAGATGCATTACATTATCAGATGAGCGCAATGCTGCTTCATTACCTTATTTAAAAAATATACCTCGTCCTGAATCTCGACCAGAGCCCGATGTCGACGTCCGACGACTCCTCACACACAACTCCGACAGTCTCTCGCGCGCTACTACATGCTCTCGCGAAATGCTACGTACAACCGAACACTCTCGCAACTCGACCGCAACTGCACCTGCCGACTCCCTACATGCAACTGAACTCTCTCACAACTGGACTGCAACTGAACTGAACTGAACTCTCGCGCGGTCAAGCGCAGACTAGCAACGATAAATAACTCTCTGGTCAGAGATTCTGTCATGCCTCGCCATCGCTGCTACTGAATACATACGTGTTTCAAAATAGATTACGATATTTTACAATTCATTTAAAACAATTTAAGAGAGTAATTGCCCCGGTTCAAACCAACTAGACCAAGGTGCAGCCTACAAGGAATACCACAAATGTAAAAACAGTGACTGCAAGCAGGCGTGTAGGGCCTTAAACATTGGTAAATTGGCAACAGTTCATATATATATATATATATATGAACTGTTGCCAATATATATATATATATATATATATATATATATATATATATATATATATATATATACTGACAAACATTTAAACAAGAGGGTAATATTTAAACACAAATGAATCAAAGTTAGTTACAACAAGTTGTCTCCACAATCCAGAACTTGGGCAGAGTTAAGATTGACTGATCATTCAAAAATTTCACTAGATACAAATACTGCGCCTTAGCAATCTAGGGCATTCTTCAACAGTTCACAGTGTCGGCCACATAACAGCCGTCTCCCTGTAAGGCTGGGGCTAATGGACATCTCATTGGATGGCCAATGTAATTCTAAAACACAATTAAATAAAGAGTTTAACTACTCGCCGCAATAATTGCCCTGCCTGTATCCGTAGGACTCCTTTTAGTGGGGCCATTTCTCAGATCTACCAAAAAAACATCAACACGAGCAGCTCAAACAATACTAAAACCAGTCACTGTGCAACAACAGGGACGAACAGCAAGTAATCAGGAACACACACAATCCAGGAGTCACCAGAAGACCCAGTACACTACGTCCACTGAGACGAGCGAACGAGCAACCAACGGTCGTTTCCGGTGAAATCACAGGCGAGGGAAAAGGTTACAATGGAATCGCCAACTGGCAGCTTGTTACCAAGAAGTCACTTCGACTGATGGCAACTCAATGGGGCGGCGGCGGCGGCGGCGGCGGCACACATTCGATGGAAAACTAATAGCCATCAGCCTCTTGCACTTCTTGCACAATTGGCCGACCGTCGTTCCGACCACTTCAGCTCGGAGCCCTAGCGTTCTCCTACCTTTGAACAAACGAGGCTCGCACATCGTGAACACTCGGCCCCATGGCCACGTTGCGGCGGCAGCGCCAGCGGACGACCAGAGGAGATACCAAGGAGAGGAAGTCGACCGTAAGAGTAATCGATAAGAGCCGACACAGCTCAATTCATTCATGAGGTATTCACGTACTTGTCGAAAATTTACAACACTTATCTATAGGCAGGTAAAGAAACCGGATGTACGTAATATGCACACAAAGATATTAGTGTTACAGCAGTTTCATCCTACAATGGTAGCCCTTTGGTATGATTTAATGTGTCGGTGATTGTGTTCTAATGAAAGTTAATAGGACGCAATTTCATCACCTGAAAGATTTCGTATTGAAAGAAAGCGATCGTTATTCTCTCGAGAATCGAGCAGTCGGTATTATAGTTGAAACGTAGAGCTGTGTTAATGCAAATGAAACACGGTTAGCAACCTAATTACGCAAAAATGGTTTCAAGTAATTGTATACTAGATATGGCGAAATAAGCACTGAATTAAACTTCACTTTACTTAGAAGTCGGTGTGATAAATCGGACACAAAAACAGCAGCGCCCCCTCGTGGGTGTTGGCAAGAAGGCTTCTGAAGAGCAAGACATAAAAACATTTAAATGTACTGGCGACAAACTGCTTCACACTAACGCACACTGCCTGCCTTAGAGTGTAAAGGATAATGTTAATTATGATGAACCACTCAAAAGAAAAAAATGTAGGCCTGTTAAAGATCTCAAAATAATGTGGCTCTAAATCTTTACTGCTGAAGGACAGTAATTTTGAAATAGTGAGTAAATTGTTATTTTAACTAAGATGAAAACCAATAGCTTTCGTAGAATGTATACAAGCTTTTGTTTTACTCAGAGCCTAAGTGATGTATGGTACCCTGAAATCACTGCCAGCTGTATTTTGATGTCAATAAATATTTGTAGAAGAATTAATGGACTATGCACAAATTTTCGGTGTAGAATAACTAACCCGCTGACTCAGCACTTTCCTGTCTGTTTGTATTGCTACGTCTAGCATGACAAGCAACAATATATACATAAACACAGATACATAAACAAAAGCATTGTTACAGACCTGTAATGTAAATAATCCAGTTGTACGCATTCGAAATTCTGTGGCCTATACATAGTTTTAGTGACCTGTGTTTTACTATGCAAAATTTAAGTACTGCACTATGATTATAACAATAAATGAAATTTATTATTGAAATTTAAATTTTTTAAGCACTTACTCTTTTGCTGTGCTTGAATATAGCCACTTTAATGTGGAACACCTCATAGAGAAGTGCTAATTAATAAGTTAAGAACGGTATTACTCCACGATAATTAGAAAAACTTTTTAACAACATTGAGCGTATAGTTTATCAGCTTTGAAAAAGAAAACCCGGCCTATCTCGGTAACTGGAAATGACGCTATCAAGGAGATGATTAAGGATGGATGAGGGTGCACGACACAGAGTTAAAACTGGGATATTTATATTTCTTATTTTGGCAAACTTCTCGTCGACGCAGGTAAACATAAAATTAATATTTACTTAGTCTTAATGCGGTAGTAGTGGTGCTCTCCTGTGACATCACAACAAAGCCGCATTATGGAATCATGGCTCGCCATGTAACACGCTCTGTAAATTACCTTCTCAGTATCGGAATTTTACGTTTAGGAGCAAACCTAGAAATTCCATGATATTACAGGAAATAATAATCCAAGTTCAAAGCATATTTCTTCCCCTTATACTGCAATCCTTGCTTCGCTAAGTACTCGGGATTTTCGCTAGTTTGATGCTGGCTACAGGCTACATATTCCACGAAGGCTTCTGGCTCCACTTCGCGCCAAACCAACTTTCACTCCCATCTAAGCCTTTTCTTTGCAGAAGGATTTCCCTGCGGCTTTTACAATATATACACTCCTGAAGTTCCTAAGCATGAACGAGCTACACACACACACACACACATTATATACACCACGAAAGAACAGAGTTTTGAAAAGGACATGCACAAAAATATTTCCAGCTACGTAAGGTTATACAATAAGAAAAGTTATTCCCCTACGTTTTAATTCAAGTAATTTACATCGTTCTAAGCACTATAGGACTCAACAGCTGAGGTCATCAGTCCCCTAAACTTAGAACTACTTAAACCTAACTACATCACATACATCCATGCCCGAGGCAGGATTCGAACCTGCGACCGTAGCAGCAGCGCGGTTCCAGACTGAAGCGCCTAGAACCGCTCGGCCACCGCGGCCGGCTCAAATAATTTAAAAAACACAGATATTACAGTATGTACAGGTAACATGAAAGCGCCATAACCGGTGGCATCTATATGTATTACAATGTGGCACTCATATTATTAATAACAGGAACCTCACATACTTAAATGGGGCACACTGGGTTGGCCAGCAGGAGGTGAGTAGATGGAGTTAGCCACCAGGACATCCTACAGGCTCCAACTGAGTTGAACTTTTTGTGGCTGCTGGTAAATTACTGAAAATTCTTCATCCTGAATATTGGACCTCTGGACGAAAGCAAGTGACTTTAAATCAGTACTAAATTTAATAATATTTTTTGTTCTGATTACGTGTCTGTTGGTTTGAAAAACGTGTTTTTAATGACGACTTACACTAAGAAATAAATAAACGGGGAAACAGCAGTAATAATCTCTAATTCCTGGAATAGACACTGATAGGACGTTCTTGATTTCAAACCGCAAATTATCCGCAACACATGCTCCTAGACTTGGAAAACTGAAGTTCAGTACACTGTTAGCCCATATGACATCATGTCGTGAAAGTAAGCGAACTACACTGTCTTTATTTTATTTCTTTTGAGAATCTGTTAAAAACATCAACGAGACCATAAATGAGAATCGTAATTGTATGCACACAGAAAACATTTCAAGTAGTCAAAATTCTGGGGTTGCGTTTTGCTAACATCACCGCAACATGTGGCGTTAAGCGAATAACAGATTCTTTCGGTGAACTGGGTATTAACCGCATTTACCACAGACGAAGTTTTTCTCATTCCTGTTCCGACAGTTGTGGTGCCATCTGCCTCATTTCACTTCAAATTATCCTAATCGTAAAATCAACTGCCACTTTGTTCAAAGAAGGTGATGCGACAAAATAGACAGACATTTGTATAAAAGATCGTTCGTTCAGGTAATACCTCATGCTCTTCAGAAGGGTTAGGAAAACCACTGTCTTTGCATGAGCCATTAATATATTCTGAAACTCAGGTGAACAGGTATCACTGCCAGGCCCATGCTAGTCTTAATACAGTCACTCACAATCCCTTCCACTCACGTTAGCAAGTTTATGGTGTTGTATTTCCCGAAAACGTAATAGCTACAAAAATACTGTATTCTTTGAACAGCTGCCAATATTCCTGCCTCGTATCTCTTAATTCCATCTCATCGCTTAGTCATATGATCGTTCTCCCTTGAGAGACGGCACTATGCTCCTTACTACATCCTAATCCTCTCTGTTTTCAACTGCCATAGAAGTTGCTCACTGAATGATTCCTGTGCAGTTTCAGAAACAAACTTTTCTTCCGGAATTTCCAGCCGATTTAGGGAGAAAATTCCCGTCCCTCTGAATCCTCCTACGACGTTCAGGATTGTAGCTGATTTTCCCCTCGCTTCTTTCAAGAGAGAACCAAATTGCGTTATGGTCTCATGTTGGTGCTTAACACTTGTTCATGCGACACGTGAGTGGAGAAGGTGTTCAGTGATTTAAAAACTGCCTTGCCAAATGGATGGAGTGCATGCATCGTAAGGCTGCGAAAGCAAAAAGCCATAATGTCCACACAAGAACTGACCGATACTGTGTGCGCCAGGTGGCCGTCTTCAAAAGCACTACTGGCTTGAATGCCGAAAAATCTTTATAAAATGCTTCTTCATGCGGAAACCATAACTTGTCAGCATCCACTATATATATCATTTTAGGAAGAATGAACATTAGTGTAGCAATGCAGCAGACCACTATAGTGACATTTTCTCACATCTCCTCACTCATTATGCTAATAGTGTGCCCTTGCCCTTCAGTAGCAACTCAAGCAAGAGAATAGCTATTGAGAGGAAGGCCAGTCTCATCAACGTAATGCTTTCGCCTTTATCCCACATGTTCTACCCAACCGACCAATATTGATTACAATATGTCGTACAATACAGAGAGCGTTACCCTTGTCAATCCAGAAACGCTACACTGTGAAATACCCGTAGTTGTTCTTAGGAACAGATACTTGTGTTGACGCTTAACACTCTGGAAAAAGTCTCACCCAACTGTTATTTCTTTTTCGCTGAAACAATTTCGAAATTTCAGACGTTCTGCGTACTTAAGACTGAGTGGTTAGAGGAAAACTCCTCTTCGCCACTTCTTGAAGCCTGTATACCAAAACACTTTCCTGCTTGTTCGTGAAAACAGTTTTTATTTCTATATTTGGCGTCGTTTCGTATTTCTTAGAGCGAAGCACGTGGCGCCGTGGTGTTTCATAAGACGTAGCGCATTGAACGCTTACAACAAGCACGTGGGACATTGGGTCTTTCTCTTACGGCTTCCTCTGCCCCGTCAATCCACTCGGGCTCCCATTTGTCTGAGCGAAAACTCTTCTTCTCGTACGTACGTGGCATTCGCAAAAATGGTTGACGTTTTATCAGCCACTAATAATTTCTTTAAGTTTGCATAACGGTTTTTGCTACCGGCACTACCACATACTGTATTTAAAAAAGAATGTTGTAACCAAGCCGGCGGTGTGGCCGAGTGGTTCTAGGCGCTTCAGTCTGGAACCGCGCGACCGCTACGGCCGCATGTTCGAATCCTGCCTAGGGCATGGACGTGTTTGATTTCCTAAGGTTAGTTGGATTAAAGTAGTTCTAAGTTCTAGGGGACTGATGACCTTAGATGTTAAGTCCCATAGTGGTCAGAGCCACTTGAACCATTTTTAACATTTCCTTTTATTTCGTGGAAAAATTTGTATTTACAATATGATAGCTACTATAGTGCAAAATTAAAATCTGACATAAGATGAAATATTATTTTCCCTTCCGTAAATTCCACTGTAAATACCCAACATGCAACCATACCTGTATTTAAGTACAAATGATTTCAATTATCCGTAAACTGAATCGTTTCTTTTCATTACGGTATATCGCACACGTATGCCACTGAACACGCGAACACGAACCGTAGAACCAACCAGCCATCCAAATTCAGGAATCAGGGTCAGTTGCGATAAAGTGACGAATGGGTAAACGCGAGTAATTTGCTGCTTACGTCAACAGTATTCACAAGAGACGCTTATATGTGCCTTTGGAAGTCCCAGTCTGTTCTGCGACTCACAGCGGTACCACCAGCATAGTTGCAACCTACTTCTTATTTGTGAATTTCAAGGGGAGTTCGTGTTACCTCGAGGTCAGTAAGCTGAGGCAACGAATCTTACCATTACGCAAGTTTTGGTTGTATTGTATATTTATTAACAGGTTTAGGTTGATAGTAATTTCGTGTGACATTTAACTGATAGTTACACTTAATAAGATATATGTTTATATGGAGGTTACAACATTTTTTTTAGAAAAAAGTAGGAATCTAACTGAAAAGTAATTGTTTGATGTTTTCCTTTTTTAAACATCCTTATTTTTTATAAGAAAAGCGTGTGAATGAGCCATATTTTTTCTTTTCCCAGTCGCTTCTGATACTTCTGTCCCTTTCTTGGTGCATAATTTGAGTTCGGTTACAGATTACCCTTCATCATTGATAACTTAGTTTCTAAAGGAATATATAAGCCACGTGATATTCTCATCTTTCAAGCTCGGCACATTATCTTCTTGGCGTTAAGGTCAGCCGTTGTTGTCGTTAATAACATTGCACATTTAAATTTAATCCTCTTTCACAAGCCTAGGATTAGCGTAGAGCCTACCGTTCGGTGCAGCGCTCAGTCAGTCAAGCCACAGTAAGGGTTTCCCGTGAGTCTCATCTGGTGTCACCATAATGCTGTCGGGAACAGATCGTTTAAGTACGTGTAAGCGGCCGAGCACAGTGTTAAACTTGTAGTCGCATCTGAAAAGTTAGGTCACACGAGCTTTCAGTTGAGATCTTTGTCTTTTATTTGGCTGATTGTTGTGTGGACTGATTCTTTCTGTAGTTCTCCCATAACCTTTTTCGTGGTGAATTTCTTTCATTTGGGAGTTTTTCTACAATTCCCGCACGATTTTAAGAGTGCGAGTAATATACGTGGGTGCCCGTCGTTGAGTTCTAATTCTTGTGGCAATTCCCCACAAGGCCTTCAATAAATCCGACTGACTTTGAGGCGTAGCGCCGTGTGACGATCCTGCCTTGGAGGTTACTAAGTGGGAGATGCGTCTCAGAGCTGGATAGTGACAGATGGTGACGCGAGACTGGACGCGCACGTAGTTTATGTATCAGCCGATAGAGGACAATATTGGATACAGAGACTGTGATTATAGTTTCGATTGTGCACACTAGAGTGAGCTAAAGTAATAGAATGTTTTTCATAAACTGTTCTAGTATTTTCATAAAGTGTTATTATGTCTTTTTGTGTAGGTAAAATGTTATAAATGTGTTTTAGCAGTATGAATGATGCGTGAGTATAGTTTAAGGTTAATATGAAGATAATTGTTTAACTAGTTATGTAGTAGGATTTAGTGTGAGAACATTTCGAAGAAGTATGGATATGGACAAAGGGGATTTTTGTAGAATAGATTTGTAAAGTAAGTTTATGGAAAGGGAAAGTTAATTCAGGTACAAATAACAATAGTAAATAACTTTATGCAAAAGCAAAACTTCAGCATATTAGATAATTACGTCGGTAAAAAGTGCAGTCGTTAGGTTTACTATTTTGCGATTGGTTATTGATGAAAAGCGCGGATTGACGAGGGAGAATGTTGTTTTGTTATTGGCTGTTGAGTAAACTGATCATTGGTAAAGCAATATTCTTCGCGCGCCTTTTTGTGCTCGGAGAGAAGACTTAGAGTATTCTAGAGAAGAGCGGGAACTTTGCCATGAAACAGTTCGGACGTGTGTAGTAGTAGTTCCGATGGAAGCGATAAGTTGCCGTATCGAGCAGTGTTTCATACATCAAAAGTGTGGTGAAGTGATGGCTTAATTATTACGATGGGCGTGTAGAAATTTCGGAATTTTTAAGTGAATTTTGTGACGAGAAGAGACATATATTCCGCGTGGCGTATTGAGCAGGTCGGTGGCTAAAAACTGTGACTACATTTGGTACCGACAGACTTAATATTTGGCGAGCATTCTCAATCAAAAACAATCATTATTTTTGTAGCTATTACGTTTTCTGGAAATACAACACCATAAACTTGCTAACATGAGTGGAAGGGATTGTGAGTGACTGTTTTAAGACTAGCATGGACCTGGCAGTGATACCTGTTCACCTGAGTTTCAGAATATACTAATGGAGGACAAAATTTCCAACCTTTCATTTCGTGTGAAAACTTTCTCCCGAAACTTAGATTAGTGACTTTAATTGCAGCCTGGTTCATGTCGAAGTACAGTAGGTTTCGCTAGGCTTCCCTACTGATGATATGCTGAGACAATGTTCACAGGTAGGTGCAGGGTCGTCGTAAAGGGACGGAAGGAACCGCGCCGCCGCAACTTGCTGGTTGTTTCAAAATTATAACTGACCTGAGTATTGGTATTAAAAACTCTTTTGACTCACCCACTTTAGCATATGTGGTTTCGTATCACAAAATGATCGTTATATGCCCTCTGGCAGTCTTCAAAGGAGAAAACAGAATCTCATTCATTCGATTTACATGAAGCCTAAGTTAGTTTCAAATAACAGCCAGCGATCTGTTGACTGGAACGCCCTCCCCCTCCCCCCCCCCCCCCTCTCCAATACTGACACAGATACATACAGTCAATACAGTCACCATCGGCTTTTGAGAGGGAGAAAGAGAGAAAGAGAGAGAGGGGAGAGAGAGAGAGAGAGAGAGAGAGAGAGACAGAGACAGAGAGAGAGGAACAGAGAGAGAAGGACGACAGGACCATATTTGATAGAAGCCATGTCGCATACTGGGACGGAACTCATTTCAGGTAGAGAACTTTACTTCATTCGAAAAAGCAACTTTCCGTTATCCTCTACCAATAAACGGTCCCGTGGAATGCAAACGAACACAGAGAGACACTGTAAGAGGTCCATGACTAAGGAATGTATTTGCTAGCGCACGCGAGCAGATGTAATTTCGATGGATTGCTAACGCACTGCCTGCGATATGTAAGCTATAAGAGAATCTCAGACCAGAGAGCAGTGTTGTATGCAGTAGGAACTGTGTGGCTGTAGGAGTAAGTAGTAGCCAGCAGTCTGGGCCGGTCGTGGGGAGCGATGGCGGTGCCTGAATGATGTAGTATAAGGTAAAAGCAGCCTCGTGCATTTATACGATTGTTGTATCAAGTCCCATGTAAATGTTTTAAAAATATCTTAGTAATAATCTTTCTTATAAAAATTAACTTTTGACAATCATTCATCTCAATTTAAAGAATTTACTAATTTCTCCAATCCATGGTCATCCTGATTATTGTAAAGAAAAATAAGTGGTTCATTTTTATACATGACAAATCTATCGACCAGCATTGCACTGGACTGTGCCAGAAAAATTTCTTATAGGAGCAGATATATATATATGCGTTATCCGGCGACCTTAATGAGGTAAGAATTTTCAATTTATTCACTACGATCTTTCAGGGCCATGACGCAGCACTGCTGACGTCCAAAATTTACAAGTTTAGATTCACAGTCAGTTAATTATTGAAAGGTTATAAGTGTGGTGTCACCGCCAGACACCACACTTGCTAGGTGGTAGCTTAAATCGGCCGCGGTCCATTTAGTACATGTCGGACCCGCGTGTCCCCACTGTGTGATCGCAGACCGAGCGCCACCACAAGGCAGGTCTCGAGATACGGAAGAGCACTCGACCCCAGTTGTACGACGACTTTGCTAGCGACTACACTGACGAAGCCTTTCTCTCATTTGCCGAGAGACAGTTAGAATAGCGTTCAGCTAAGTCCATGGCTACGACCTAGCAAGGCGCCATTAACCTTATCTGAAGATAGTCTTATTTGTATTATCAAGAGCGATGTACCACAAGGATGAAATAAAGATAAGTATTCGAGGAGCTGCATACTTTTCTTATTAGCATTCAATACCTATACTGTTCCAGAATTCACGCCCGTCTGCGTTAGATAGCGTGCATTTCGGCCTCCTCTATCTACAAGGTGTTGGCACATTTGCCAACACATCAATAAGTAAGCCATAATTTTGTTGGCAGATTAGTCACATTTTGTTATTGATAAGTTACGGAAATTATCTGTTGATAGGTTACGCTAAATGAGAATAAAATAATTATATTTTATCTGTTGGGAGGTTACACTTGGCGACAACTGGCCAGGATCTTATTTTTGTGAATTTCTGAGAACTAGTCAGTTATATATCTGCTCATATAAGAAATTTTTCTGGCACAACCCAGTGCAATGCCGACCGATAGATTTGTCATGTATAAAAAGGAACCACTGATTTTTCTTTACAATAATCTGGATGACCATGGATTGGAGAAATTAGTAAATTCTTTAAATTGAGATGAATGATTGTCAAAAGTTTATTTTTATAAGAAAGATTATTATTAAGATATTTTTAAAACATTTACATGGGACTTGATACAACAATCGTATAAATGCGCGAGGCTGCTTTTACCTTACACTACATCACTCAGACCACGCCATCGTTCCCCACGACCGGCCCAGCCGACTCGATACACTGGCTACTACTTACTCCTACAGCCACACAGTTCCTACCGCATACGACACTGCTCTCTGGTCTGAGATTCTCTTATAGCTTGCATATCGCAGGCAGCGCTTGAGCAATCCATCGAAATTTATCTGCCCGAGTGCGCTAGCAATAAATTCCTTAGTCATGGACCCCTTACAACACATTACATTAGATGGTTTCAGATATGACTGTAAGACGGTAGCGATACTCCAATACTGCACTTCTATAGTTCCAAAAGCAGTATAGTAACTATATTTAGAGATCCATGATACATCGACAACTGAACTCGCCGTGATGGGGATATTCGACAGAACCTGAGATCTCGTTTTCGCTGACAAATGGACTTTCAAAATACATACGACGTTTAACTGTCGGTAAAACATCATCGTGCAGCGAATGGAGAGGTAAGTGGCAAACAAGATGCGTGCGCGTTTCGCCTCAGCGAGCCAGCAACAAGCTGTGAGTCAGCAAAGGCCGAGGCGCCTAACTGGCAAATCGCCGCCCTGCCACGGGTCGCGTGTTGACTGAGGCCCCGTTGATAACCGGCGGCTCCCGACGCCGCAGAATCGCGCCGATAAACCTCTGACAGGCAAAACGGTGTTTGCGCCTGCGCAATTACAAGGGTCCGGCCGCCTGTGCAAACACGCCGCGCGCCCGGCCGTTCCGAACGACCCCTCCCGCAGCCCCACTGACAAGGGCTGTGGAGTGTTTCCCGAAGAGGAGGCGCGCGCCCCTCCGACTGTGTGCAGATCTATCAGCAACGCCGCGATATGTGGACTGCCTGAATGGCCTTCTGTTTGCTTAATCCTTTACGTTTCCCCAAAAGAATAACATCGGCAAGAAATTTCACTCTGTCGCCAAACTGTTTTTCTTTCCCTTAACGGCAGAACCTGGCACTACACAAACGAACAAAATTTTCTATCGTCTTTCCTGTCGTCTCCCGGCCTCAGCTAATTTCACACAAGTTGTGACATTTCTTATCACATCATGACATGTACACAAGCTGATCAAAAATATCGGTACCTCCCCATGTAATGAGGAATCCGCGCCGCCAGTGTGGCCGAGCGGTTCTAGGCGCTTCAGTCTGGAAACGCGCGACCACTACGGTCGCAGGTTCGAATCCTGCGTCGAGCATGGATGTGTGTGATGTCCTCAGGTTATTTAGGTTTAAGTAGTTCTAAGTTCTAGGGTACTGATGACCTCGGATGTTAAGTCTCATAGTGCTCAGAGCCATTTGAACCATTTTTTAGGAACCTGCCCATAGATATTATAAGAGGCGGACCCACCGACGTGGATCAGCCCAGAGAGTATTTTGCAGTCAGCAGAGAAGCAGTGAGAGCAGTTCGGTGACTTCCAATACGGACTAGGCATTGGGTCCCACCAGAGTAACAAATCCATCAGACAGTTTTCAATCCTTCTAATGCTGTCCAAGTCGACTGTTGTTGATGTGACTGTGATGTGGAAACGTGAAGGAACGATCGCAGCTAAACCGTGACCAGGGAAACGTCATGTACAGGGACCGTCCAGCACTGCGAAGGGTAGGCGTAAAAAATCGCATGAAATCAGCGGAAAGAATCCATTTTGAGTTCGAAAGCGCCGCCAGCAGTCTAGATAGCGGAAGGAGTAATAAAGAAGGCGATACAGTTGTCGAGTATCTCCTAATAAGCCACACATTTCCATAGTCTGTGCTAAGCGGCGATAGGCAGCGGGAAACCCGAGGGACCTGTATCACAGCCATCTTTAGCTTCTTCTCTTCAGGAAGGATGGGCTCCCTTTCCTCCACACATATTCAGATATGTCCTTGAAAATGTCTCCGGCCATCACAAACGCGAAGAGTGGATATACTCTGTATTAAAGTCTACTAACAGGTGTTCAGGTGCCTTTGATTAGAAAGTGGACGTATCTAGGTACTAAAATTCAAATTAGGGGAATAAAAAAAAAGAGCAAAAGTTTTCAATGCTGACGTTCGAGCACGACGTAGCCCTTCTGGCTTCGCGTTAGACTGATAAGAACTTTTGAGCGAAATACTGAGTTTACTTCGCAAATAATGTGTTGTAAGAATAAAAAAAGCGTAGCAAAAGTTCTTGAAATAGTAGTAGAGGAATAGCTTACTTGACATCAGATGCGGGAACGACGCAGAATAGGAAAAAAATAGAAAAATTCTTAGAAGGAAAACTGCTCAGGAATGCAGACGCAAGAAAGGTAGCATAAGCAGGTGAAACAGATTTCTTATATCAAAGAGATCTAATGATTACATACTGTATATTGGTGTAGAATAGTGCTCTGAACGTGTGGCTATGGACCACAGCACTATATAAAACAGAAAAATCCATCTACACCGATATCCGTAGTCCATAAATCACCACCATAACGTTCAAGAGGTAGGGTAGCTTCCACCACTATTAGATATTGTCTTTCCTGTTCTACTTGCAAAAGGAGCGAGGGATACGCGACTGTCTGTACGCTTCCGTACGAGCTCTAACTTTTCTTATCTGTTCCTTACGCGAAATGCATGTTATTGACAGTAGCGACGTTCTGAAGTATTCCGCAAATACCGATTCTCTGAACTTTCTCAACAGTGTTTCGGGAAAATAACGTCTTCTCCTCTCCAGGAATTCCCATTTGAGTTCTCGGAACATTTCCATAGTACTCGCGTGTTGACCAAACGTCCGGTATCAAATATAGCACCACGCCTCTGAATCGCTTAATTAGAACTGACAGATAAACCAAAGATCCGAGCAGTAATCAAGAATGGATTGTACGTATTTCCCTACGTCAACTCATTTATGTATGAGCTACATTTTCCAATAAATCTCCTACTAAACAGAAGTTGTGCTTTCACCCTATCTACGAGCGACCTTATGCGCTGGTTCTGTTTCATGTCGATTTCCCTCGTTACTCCTTAAATCGTCCTGAATGCAGCACAACACTGATGTCTTACCACATTAAAGGATTTTTTTTCTACTCATCTGCTTTAACTTACAATTTTCCATATTTAGAGTAAACAGTCACTCGTGATACCAAATAGAGAATTTAGCTACGTCATCCTTTATCCTCCTTTAGTCATCTTAATATGTCACAGTCCCGTACGCTACAGTGTCATCAGTGAACAATAACAAATTGCTGCTCGTTCTATCCCTCAGATTGTTTAGATATATAAGAACAAGAGCAGTCCGATCATACTTCGCTGGATCACTCCTGACGATGCCTTTGTCTCTGATGAACACTTCCAGGACAACGTTCTAGCTCATAGTACTTTAATCTCCGAACCACTCACAAATATGTGAACTTATTCTCTATGTTCTCATCTTTGTTAATAGTTTATAGTGAATCACTGTGCCAAACACTTCTCGTAAATCCCGGCGGAGTTTCGAGTCCTCCCTCGGGCATGGGTGTGTGTGTTTGTCCTAGGATAATTTAGGTTAAGTAGTGTGTAAGCTTAGGGACTGATGACTTTAGCAGTTAAGTCCCATACGATTTCACCCATTTGAACATTTTTGAACTTCTCGTAAAGCTAGGAATATGGAATTTACATGTTACTCTTCATCTCTGGCAATTTAGAATGAGCTACACCAAACTTACTTTGCAGATAGAAGTTTTCTCCCTCAAGGAAATGTATCATACGAGAACTTTTACGTTTCTTGTGTACTATTGTAGTCACCGGCGCTTGCTTCCAGTCAAC